>NC_139230.1:80995507-82393466 GCF_977018435.1 Lepisma saccharinum
ACAAGTAACATGTGGAGCCAAGGCAGGTTACTCATTACATGTTACAAAACTTTAGAGGCTACAACTGTTTGCTATAAATTAGTACTTGTAAACTGAAATTTGTAAAATATACTAAAAAAATTGCATATTTTTTTAAAAAAGGAAGAAGAATGTAGGAAAGATTTCGACACTTTTAAATTCTACGTGCCCCTAGAAAAACACATTCGTCGAACGAAACCCGGTAAGATTGCTGGATTATAACATGCCAAGCGAAGACATTTAGTTCACGTTCTAATGAGCAGGAATGGAATGTAAATGTCAGCAAATGAGCGGATAAGCTGCGAGATCAAAGCATATTATTGGCATATGTCGCGATTGAGGTGAAATGGAGTTTTGCGTTTAATACCCGCTCTACGTCAAACACAGAAACGCCGCCGGTTCCGAGCTTCTCACTTGGTTAATATCGTCGACGTCCGTTTGCTTGGCGAAGGTTCAACTCTGGCCAAGGTTGCTCTGCCTTGTATTCAATTGTAGGCATTTCACATGCGCTTCCCAACAACTGCAAAATGCATATTAAAGCAGAAAAACGGGAAGTAGAAATCAGTTTATAGCTGAAAATTTAGCCCGATTTGGCTCGTATGGGCATGGTGTTGGTGAGGTAAAGGTGTAGGAATTGAAAGGAAATTTCTTTGTACAGTCTGGAGAATATTGCCATTATGGAATCATTAAAACACACCATAACATTTTTAAAACTGATATTCCTCCTTGGCAGGTAATAGTAAAAAGAGAATAGTAAAAATCAAGACAGAGTGTAAGTTGTAGAAATTTCTGCATGTTTTTCAGTAAGTCCTGCAACTGATAATGAAGTTGTATGAATTCGAAATGTTAAGATGTCCATTCAAATCGGCCTCTTTGTAATTATGTTTGAGACAATTTTTCTGAATATTTAATTATTGGTAGATTGTTTGAGAGAAGCACGAGTACACGTGTGTGCCCTTTACATATTATTATAACATAACAACATAATAAGGAATTGAATCTTAGTTACAATAATATGTAATATCTCTTTAATTTTACTTGAAACGATAGTTTTGTTGAAAATTTGATATTGTAGTTCTGATTTACAATACAAAAATGTTGTCATGAAGCCCCCATGTTAGTGGCTTTTGTGTCACTTGTCTTAATAACTAAATATTTTATATATTATTCGTAGATGAGATGTAATTACTTCTAAGATACATTCGTGCTTCATCGTTTTTCTTTCATACTCCCTTCAAGTTATATAAGAAATGTAACTATCAGTATCCTAAGTATGAGACTGATATACATGTACAGGGTCAAAGAAGTTAGTAATAAGTCGTGTTTTATACAGCATATATTGATACACTTGTATTTTGATTTGTATCTTGTGCAAATATCCTGTATAAAGAAACAAACTGCCGGAGTACTACTTGAGGCGAGTGTACGTGTATCTGTGTATGGAATTTTTGTGTAATTTCATATTTTCTGATTGTAGTACATCATATCATTCTACTTTCTAGAGTTAAACCAATTACTATTTCTAAGAAAACTAGCCTTAATGTTTGTAGTAAATTATATTCAAACTATATCAACCATGTATAAACCGAGTCACGTATATTTTACAACTGTTTTATTTGGATTTTGTAAGTTTAAAGTCCGCCATCTTGAACCTCTTAGTCCATTTTCGCTCAAATGCCAAACCAGATCAGCACTCTGAAGTATCTAGCTACTATGATAGACACTTTTATCTCACACTCTCAAATTTTACTGTAGTTAGTGTGGTCACAATTTGGTGACTAATTCCCCTTTGGCCCCATCCATCCTCAACCACACACCGTATTTCAAAAGGTGCAAAATTGTTGTCCAAGTGATACCCTAATACTACGGGATGTGCTTCAGGCATGTGGGAAGGGGGATGTGAAAGTAGAGCTACAAACATTCACTATCTCGACCACTTGTGAAGATCAGCACTACAATCTGGCCGCCTATGTTCCCCAAGATTAGCCCCAGGTTCCCATTTATTAAAGGACAGGTGAACTCCAGAGCCTCTCAATGCAAGGAATTGTTTCCACACCGGAAATCACCCACCCCCGGAATCAAATTTTTTGTTCCCTCCCAACAATATATGCACCCCTCTAAATTGACTCGCTATCAATGATGCTTTTAAGCAGTGCCTGGGCATGCATTTACAGGCCTGGTGGCAGGAGATGTATGACGGTGTATTGTACTTCAGAACATGTTTGACATTTATTATTGAATTTCTATAAAAAAAATTCTATTGGGGTGACTCAAACCCAGGATCCTAAGCGTCCTGCCTAATAAAAAGTATTGTCCGGTTCTGAGTTTAGAACACTAAATCGTCAAAGCCACAAGGACAATTACTCTCGCGCAACTCGACGACTATAATTGGAAATCAATCCTTATTCGTTATTGGATCATATTCTGACTGACACCCATGAGCGTCATTCACTTTTAATACTTTCAGCTCTAACTTACTAATCCCCACTATAAAAGTTCAAGAAGAAGAAGAAGATGGGTTCCTAAATAAAGTGGAGAGACTTGCCGAATGTCAGCGATCCTTCCTTGGAAACAACCTGATGGGGAGAATGTAGTGGGTGAGATGTGACTGGCAGAAAGAACGTCCAAGACAGCTCTGGATGCAGTGGGAAAATGCAATGGTATACACCGCTTTCTTCGACTGTTGGCTACACTCCCTGTGAGTGTTGCTACAGCCGAATGAAACTTTTCCACCCTTCATTGTCTCAAAACTTGGGGGCGAAGGGCTGCTCATAGGACTTGCTGTACCGAATATTCAAACATTTTCAAAGAACAAGAATAACGTCGTCGCCTTGTAATTAAGGGTTCCCCGGGTGCAATTCCCAGTGGAAGCACATAGTGGTTCGGATCCAACTTTAAAGTGTAGGTCTAGTCCCGATTAGCCTTTCTGTAAATAAAGTTGACTTCAAATAAAAAACTGGAACTCAAACAACAAGAAGAGGAGATTAGATTTTCTTCTCTAGATGCAAAACGAAATATTTTCAAGGTTCTAAAATTTTATCTTTAACATCTATATTTATTTTTGTGAGACATAACCTGCAATATATCAATTCTTGTTTTATGTTAATTAAAAATATTGTTTCAGCTTTGATATAATCTTTGGTAGTGAATTGGTTTAAAAAAATTAAGATAACTTTCCGACTTCTATCTCCCCTACTCTCCACAGAAACGCCCCTCCTCGAAACTCGGCCCTGTTTTCGTCCCTTCCTAATGCTACTTTGATAAAGAAGAACCATTGGAGTGCATATTTACTACGAACGACAATATTAATCTTATTAGGGAACAATCACACGATAATGAAGGAAACAAACATTCATTGTGAACGCATAAGAAAATGATGAAGACCCGTTACATTGATTAGCCGGTTTTTGCTAAGTTGTAAGACTTGCTTTCATTCGGTCAACTTCGTAACGGACCTTTGCAGCCCACGGTCGGTCACTAACGAGCTCTCTTCACCTGCGCCTATGAACATTCAAGCGCTTGCAACTCGCTATCATTTACCCGGCCCATTACTTGATAGCAAAACTGGAGACACAGCCAGGTGATTGTGGCATTTGCGATTTAATCATTATTCTCTTTTTCGACTTTGTTGTTTGTTATTCCTGTACCATCAATCAGTTGGCTTACGTGGTAGAGCGACCATTGTAACGGTAAAGGCGCAAAGTTCGAACTCTGGGTGAATTTTTGTCATCATCTCTTTCATCAAGTTGGTTCATCGTCGCGATTAACCCAGTAGGTGAAAAAGCGACGTAAAATAACCAAAATGGAAAGAAAGAAAACAGTGAAGTATTTACGATTTCATTTCCGGTTGCTTTTAGTGGCAAATTTAAAGATACGTGTGCACACATGGTTCATCATGATTTCAGTCACTTAATATTACATTCTACGAGATTACAGCGGTGGTGTTAGAGAAGATAACCTCTGTCTTGACTGTTTTCATTTTTCAATTCTAGGATCTTACACCACGCAAAACAAAGTGTGCGAAAAATTTGAGTGATGAGTAATTTGAGTGCACGTATTTTTGAACTTTGTCCCCAATCAAAAGATGCAATTGCAGTTCCATCTCAGGACACTCTTATCTATATATTATGAGCAATGGGTATGAATGAGGGTAATTGCTAACAAGGTTCCCAAACCCGAAATATAGCACTATACCCTGTCCCAACTATCTATGGAGGAAGGCCGGGCATAGCGGCAGAGAATGGGAGTAATCGAGTGGGCAGAGCGAAACAGTACATGCTGCTGGCAAAGCTGGTAACTGCAGTCGCTTTTCCCTCCTCCACGCAATCCATTTCCTCGCACGTGTTCATTGGTGGAGTCCGTATGGCGTCACTACTTGCGCAGAGACTTGTTATCGTTCGCCTGCTCCAGATATAACTGAGACAGAGTGTAGACGCAATTCCCTTATTTCAGTAAATAGTAACGGTGGTAGTGAACTGATAAAATCTCTAATACGAGGGGGCATAAAAAAGTTTTGCCTGTTGAGATGTAATTTGTTTAATAATGGAAAGATTGAAAGAATGAACATACATATAGTTTGTTTGAAATGTCCTCTACTCAGAGTTACCCTAACACATAGTTCCCATCACGTTCGATGCATTTGAGCAAGCGTTTTACCAGGCGTCGAAAAAAGTTTGGAAAAATTCCACAGAACACAGTCCAGAGCTGTTTTCACCTCCTGTAGGTCCTCGAATCTCATGCCACGAAGCACAGACTTAGCACAGACTTTATGGTATTCCCAACTCTCAATTATTACCTGTGCTGACCCATAGGATATGTGCACGTTTTGGATATATGACGTGTTAAATGCTGTCATGTGGTGCAGCAGTCATCAACAGGCCAGCACACGAGCGAGAGAGAGTGGGTGAAGAGAATTCAGGGTAGCCAGGGGTAGCGGAGAATCCGCCCAGGAGTCAAATTTCGGTGCAAAATTACGATTTATGATTTCTCATATAAATGTATAGCCACTATTAGGCGCATGCTGCTTGCGCCTGTTGACAAAATTTTGAACTGTTAGTGTTGCTGCTAAGTTGATATCCCCCTAAAAGGACACTTTTTCACTTAACCCACATAATCTCACTCCTATATTTTTCTCACCGAGAAGCGCATTTCTGGAAAAGAAATTAACACTGACTTCCGCCAGTTATTAATTTATATAATGTTCTGTGTCCTGTAAGCTAATAACGTTAAGCATTAAAAATATCTCAATGCTTGAGACTTTATACTGCAGAATACACGGTCTATCTTATTACCATTTCCTGTCGTACAGGATTTTGTGTATCGCGCATGCGCTAGAGGTTGCTTTTTTTTTATTGTACCGGAGTCAAGCAAAGGAAATAGTTTGGTATGAAGTTTGCGACGTGCAAGGTTGCTTCAAGGTGTTGCTTGTGCGATAGCCGAAATGTAAGTGTATGTTGTTTGAAAGCGAGCTATTGCATATATTAATATCTTACTTAAACTGTATTTTTTATTGTATAACCCGAAATGTGTTTCGTAGCTTCAGGCAGTGAGGTTATAATATCTTACTGGTTTCATGGTACAGGCAATCAAAGTGTGAGTTGCACTACTTTCGAAACAAACTGTATCTTAAATCGCCTCGAGATGGTCTCATATGGCATTGTCTTGGTTTCAGATTTCACTACGGAGAATGTAATATTCTATCTCTAACTTTGGAAAACACAGAAAACCGTTGCAAAACTCAAATACTGCATATGAAAGGGAATGGTCCTTGAACTCCAGCAAAATCAAAGGGAGTTCGATGGCAACGTCTCTGAACAACTCTTTCATGTAAGTCAAAATATCTGTGATTACATCAGATTACTATGAATATTTGCAGTATTCTAGTAGCGAGGTAATTTATTTGGAACATTTCTAATGGAATCATGTTTTGTTGTGTAAAAAATGTGAAAATAACATGAAACATTCTTCCTGTTTCCTCTAAGACTTCGTCGCTTTCTGGAGCTCTTGGTAGTTTCACGTTGAATGATTAGTGCCTGGTTTCAGGTGGAAGTAACTTGTGAGATTGATGCTTCAGGTGCAATTTAATCTGCAACGTGCATCATGCGGTCACGTAAAGCAGCAATTAGCACGGGTGCATTTGTTTTCTCTGACTGCGACCATTTTAGCGCTTTGACACGACAACGTGTGTTTCACTCGGTTTTTCTTCGTGCACGCAGGTTCTTTAATACTAGTTTATTTTTGACACTGAAAGGGACAAGCTAAATATTGCAGTAATTAGTTAGTAAGCGAACACATTGAAGCAACGGAATAATATTTCTTGTGTCATTAACGTGTACCACTTTTTTTACTAGTATTGTTTACGGGAAGCAATGTACCTTTTTCTAAAACAAAAAAATCCTTCATAGGAAATATTTTATACATTGTCAAAACGGACCACTATCTCTGATTCCTATATGGCTTTCGTCAGACCCATTCTAGAAATCAGTACTGTGACATGAAATTTTTCCTGTGGCATTGTGAAAAGTGACAAAATTGAGAATACACAAAATACATTTCTTTCCTACCTATATTTTAGATTTAAGTTATTCAAATTATTTTATAGCTATGATAATCTATTGAACAAATTAAAACTAGAATCCCTTTCATTTAGAAGAAACAAAGATGATCATAAATTTGTTACGAAAATCTTAGAAGGTAATTACTCTGTCCCCATGCTTTTATCCCAAATATCTATACGAGCTACGCCTTATCGTGTAAGAACAAAAGGAACGTCATTAACAACCTGTAAAGAATAAAAACAAATGTTTTTCTAAACTCTATTGTCAGCAATTATAATGATTTTAACTTATCATAAAGATCACATTGCATTTTAATGTATTTATTATGTACATTTTATAGTATTTTTTTTAATTGTACTTTGTATTGCTCCTTTACATTTGAAGTATTAACTCATTATCAAATATGTATTATAAATTTGTAACTTATATATTTTCACTTGTATGTACTGCTGTGCTAAGGCTACTTAGCTGCTTTTTAAGCAGAATATATGAGCATAAATAAATAAATATATAAATAAATTGTGTTCACGAAAAATGGCGAACATCCTTCAAAGTTCCGGTCAAGATGTTCTGGCGGTCGCTCAGCTTACCAGACATGAAGGTGACTGTATCATAGTGTTGTTTGGGCTCCCTGATGGTGTAGTGGCAATCAAGGGGTTGCGGATTCAATATTGCGACGAGAACTTCATGCCATGGACACCTCCATTTACCAAGACGACAACTGCCGTGTTCACAGGGCAGCACGCGTATGCGAGTGGTTTCATGAACACTCAGGCACCTTATCGCACCTCACCTGCCCCGGTAAATCACCTGATCTTAACCCCACAGAACATTTGTGGGACTATTTGGAACAGCGGGTGAAACGCTGAAATCAGCATCCCAAACTGCAGAACCTTGTGGACTCCTTACCTCGCCGAATCGAGGCGGTTATCAGGGCCAGAGGTGATGTTACTCGGTATTAGAGTGATGTCTCCAGAGGGTGACTAATATTTTGTCCCGTAAGCTTACTTTGTCATTTGCAGGATAAATATATTTATGACGTGTACCTTTCCATACTAAGCAAGTTGTGAACATCAGAAAAAGAAAATGCAATTTATTTTTGTTAACTGAAAAGAACTATTTTAAACTGGAAAGTCATGTCCTACGCTGCCCTAACTGTGATACTCAGGTGGTTCACCCACGTGATGACTGAGTTCTTTACATACTGCAAGCTAGGTTGAGTGCCCCGTTCCTCGAATTAACAAAATCCACAGTTCCCTTCCTCCCACGTGTGTTTCACAGCAAATAAACAAAGAACTTGATGTGTTTACTTGCAGGAATGACGTCATTTAACAGTGGTCAGCCTCCGCGTGGTCTTCTAGTAACTCCCAAGCACCGTTAAGATGAGATAGACCAATAGCGGTATCTCTACAATACACTTCTAATTCACGAAGTATAGGAAACGTGAATATCAATGGTGGGAAAATGATCGCAGGATGAGAAGACCGTAAGTAATCAGAGTTCAAGTCAGGAGGCTTCATTTATCAGATTACCAAGGTTCGGCGAGAATGTTATGCCACACAGACCACTGAAAGATCGTGATAAAACACTCCTCTTATGATCAGATTTCATCTGAATGGTCGCCTCCTTTCTTCATAAATAGCACTCAACAGTATGCGTAATTACACAAATTTGAGAGAAAAAAAAACATCCACTTACGTCTGTAACCTTGTGAAACTTTCCTCACTTCCTTTTAAGTGGCACTAACGAATTGGAGATTTTCAACAATGGGCGTGGGCAGAAAAATATTTCCATACACTGTCGCGTATATCTCTGGAGCAAGGCCGCGCATAGCGGCAGAAAAGAGGGGGAATCGAGTGGGCAGAGCGAAGCAGTACACGCTGCTCGAAGGCTGGTAACAGTAAAGCTTTTCCCCTCCCTCTCGCGTGTTCATTGATGCAGTCGTTCGATACCCTGTGGAGGCACATAGTGGTTCGGATCCCACTTTAAACTGTAGGTCAAGGCCCGATTAGCTTATCTGTGCATACAGTGGACTTAAAACAATAAAGCAATCACCGTTTCGCGTCACTACTTGCGCAGATACTTGTATTCGTTTGCTTGCTCCAGATGTAACCGGGACAGGGTATAGATGGGATTCCTACAGGACATTCGAAACAGAGGGATACATATAAGCAGTCAAACTTCAAACCTTTTACATTTCAACGTTGAATTTCAAACTTTTTAAGGATGGATTCTTCTTTAAAATACCCACAGTATAATTATTCTGAAGAGGCACACTCAGGCACATACATGAGCTATCGTAAGAGCGTATCATAATGCTTGCTGCTCTCGACTTTCGTGAGCGCAGTCCTGGATCCGATTCCCGGTTGGGGCTCCCAAATTTTGGTGTTGGCCCAGTATCGTGAAGGCAATTCGGAGGCTACTTGGAAGCAATGGCGAACTCCGGCCTACAAAACTGAAAATCAGTGGGACCACCATCACCCAACGAAAAGCTAAACACCGTACCAGCTATCTGTAGACCAGGCGAACGAGAACAAGTCTCTGCGCAAGCAGGGACGCGAGACGCATCCACCAATGAACAGTGAGAGAAACGGGATTGTGTAATGGTTGACGGGAGTTACCCGATTTCCAATGCAGCTTTGCAAACTTTAGAAAAGGATAATACCGAACGCACATGACAAACGGGCCGTATTTTTGTCTCCAGGTCCGTACAATTGGTTTAAGAATTTCTTAGGGAAATGTTAGGGATAAAACTGCAAGAGCAAATTTTGACAAGTCGTGCATTAGCGTACAGACTAAGGTCTGGACCGTACGTCCGTACATGTACAGTCAGGACCGTACGGTTGGCAACGCTGCGCTTTCACCACTCGATTTTCCTCCTCCCCCCTGCCGATATGCACGGCCCTGCTCTACAGTTAGTTGGGACAGGGTTTATTTGACACGCCTTGGTCCTCAATGGGATCTGTGCGTGTTAAGTGGTCGGCTTTCGATCTCGCCTCAGAAGTTCTCAGGTTCGAGTTCCGGCAAGAGTATGGGTGTTTTTGTGATTGTCCTTTCATCAATTTAATCGAATCATCACTCATCCTCATCGTCGCGTCATAAGGCGACGTAAAATAACAAAAATACACATATGAAGTGTTTTGTGAGGAGTGTAGCGTTATGTGGCACAGAAACCTGGACGCTACGAAGAAGTAAGGAAAAGCGACTAGAAGCTTTAGAAATGTGGTTATGGCTAAGAATGGAACGTGTGAAATAAACAGACAAAATTAAGAAATACAATTGTGTTGGAAAGAGTTTGGTGAAAAAAGAAGAAAAATAAATTGGCTGGGACACTGATATGAAGAATCTGCATCTACAAAGAAAATCCAAAACACATTTCTACCTCACTCAAATATGTGAATTAAATCTAAATTGTACCAATATCTACAGCTGAATGTAAACTCCGGTTCGATGCCATGAATCTAACCTTTACTGGCCAGTGAAATCATTTAGAGGTTGAAACGCTTTTAGAATGCACTGGATCTCCAAATTTTCAAATTTATTAAAATTTTCAAGTCAATACTATTTTTGTTTACCTCCTGAGACCTGAATGTTATTTAGCGAAATAGTCCAAAAGTTAGGTCCCAACTTACGCTCATGCGTGACTCCTTCATGTCCCATGCGCTATACACTGAAGCAACAAACTGCAGTATTTGTTCTCTTGCCATCCAAAGAGAAAAAGTACGTTATTTTTAGCTGCAAACCCGCTATTATATTGAAAGCTTTAGCAATGGCACAGTCTCCTTTTTAATATTAACAAGAAAACCATTCTTGAAAGCCACCAACTGTAGTACTGTACCAACACTAGACGGCCCATACTGTTACAATGTAACAACGATGTTTACTGCTCTAGTGAGATTAAATCTTTGCATGGTTCATAGAATACATTGCCGTAAATCAATTTCGGTGATATCCAGTTGTTGCTGGTTCTTTTTTCATGAGATATGAGCTCCATTTACAATTTAGAACCTTCATTTTAAAATTTATTCAAAGACAAAAGTGGTTATCGTGGACCTACTTAAGGGGGTTTGTACTTACCACTTTGGGTTTTCCCGACTTCTTTACTGTTTTCATTTGAATTTTTTATTTTCTGAAAATTTGGGGGGGCTTCAGCCCCCTCTGCATAAGCGAGTGTGTGTATGTGAAGATATAAGGAAAAATATATAAACAGAGATGACAGAAGAAACAATAAAAAAATCAACAGAGGAAATATATGCAACAGAAATGAGAGAAAAGTATGCGACCGGAAAATAAAAGGTAAGAAAGAAGGGGGGAAAGACGAAGATATAAAGAAAAGGGACGAATAAGTAAGCAATATTTCCTCATTCCAAGGGCGGATCAAGGAACCCACACCCTTGACCTTCCCTGGACCTTTACTGGAAACACGAGAAGCTGTAGGTGAACGTGCGCGATTAGTTCCCCTTAAAACCTCACTTATCAACGTAGTAACTTTTTATGTTGTATTGTTTGCTCAGTGCGTATTTGTATCTGTCAGACATCTTTCAACGACTTCTTTTATGAATCGTCACATTCTTTGTGACGTGACCAACCAGGTTCTGACGAACACGCATTGCATTCACGTTAACTTAGCTTGTGTCTACGCTATGTATGTACTAGTGAGAGAAACATCACTAGATTGAATTGTTCACGTTTATGTGGCTAAAAATTCAGGATAACGTGAATATATTTTTACAATTTAAGACAAGAGCAACTAACAACTTCACAATAGCTGGTAACATTGTCCAGAAGCAAGAAAATCTTCAACCACTGTAGCCCCAAATAAATATTCGAACATAAAACTAACCACAACCCCTGTTTATTGTGCTACAGTATCTTATTTTTCAGTTACAATTTATTATATACACTCTGATGCATATATGGTGCACAGATGAAGTAGCAAAGATATTTGAGAGAGTAAGATCAGTAAAATTAAAGAATTCCAGTGGCTGTACTCCCATGTTACCTGGTTTACCATCGGAAAACCAACATATTCATGTATATATACAGAAATTGCCAGAAAATTTAAAGTTGTAGGACCTCTGTTTTTCTTTCACTTGCATGCCTGTGAATTATTGTGCCATTATATCTAATTGTAATAAATATATACAATATAAGAGTTGTTGCGGTAAATCAGGTAAAATTTTCAGAATACGCCACTGATGAACTCTTCACCTACAGTAAATGGAATTGTACATTCAAATTATAAGTGACTTATTTCACAATTTCATTTACTGGCGAATGGTTTATTTTGGGGTGGAAATACTTTCATTTTTTTCAAATTCAACACCCCAACGCTATTTACTGACAACATTAAAAGTGTACACGCATTTAAAATACAGAATATGCCAAAATTTCTACATATCATACATTCATGCATGGTTAAACAGCAATGATACGACAAACGTAATAATCTTATCGTAATTCTGTCAAATGATTGAACCCTTTTAGTTGACATTTATTTACTATGTAGGTTTGTAACCTAGGTTGGTAATACTGGGAGTCGTTTTTTTTTCATTGAATGTGGGAAACTGGCTCAATAATTTCACTGACGTTTTGGTTTTAGGTTAGGTTAGGTTAGGACACTGTCTTTCTACCTATTAGAGAGAATTATGCAAATCTATCATCTGCAAGAAAAATAGCCATTATTGAAAATCTGTTAACGACATATTACATATACAGGACGTTGAAGTATCGCGCTGCGACGCCAAGGGTCCCGGGTTCGAATCCCGGTCGGGCTTGGTTGTTTGTGAATGTCCATTCATCAATTTCATCATTTCATCACTCATCCCCATCTTCGCAAATTAGCCAAGAGGCACAAAACGCGAAGTAAAATAAAATAAATCATTCAATCAGGACGTTGAAGTAACGCAGTTTACATATCAATAAAACTTATCTCCATCATTATTTCTTCCAGGGTCCATATCGCATAAACCAAACAACTTACACTTGGATCACAAAATGTTCACTTCGCTCCCACAACCACGTCAATTCATGTGTGTTTATTGAATGAATCCGTGAAGTTGCTTGTGGGGGAGTGGTAAGGTACTTTCTCCGAGGAGGTGGGCGCGTATTGTGGACGGGGGGAGGGGAGAAATCTGTGAATTTGGAAGAGTTTCGATAAGACTGCATGTGTCACACTCCGCTGGGGATCATGATCGGTGAATCGGGAAGCAACTCAGGCAGTCTGTGAATTGATCATGAATCAGTTGGGAGGGGCTAAACCTGAGTCTGCGTGATTAATACATTTCTAGACGCTGTTTTGTGGTAAGAAAGTTAATAGTATCTCAGCAGAATGAGAAAATCCATTACTGCCTTATGTTATGTTCGGTCAAATTAATACTAATGGATGATTACGCTTTTTGTAATTTCTAAGAATAATGCTATTATTAGTGAGATATACATTCAGGAGAAGTTGAGCGAACTAATTAAAAATATGGAAATGTAAAAGCATGTCTTCAACATACTAGTATTAATTCAATTAAATTGCTATGTTGTCGCTAGTAGACCAAAGTCAGTGTTTCAAAGTATGTGTAAAAAGGAGAGAACTTGACGTTGACTTCTGTTCAGAACCAGTTGTTTTCGCAGATATTTTAATTTAACTTTCTCATTTTAGAACGGACAGGAGAGGAAACCCAGAAATAAAGATATTGACAAAATGTTCAATTAAGATGCATAAAATGCTTTTCCAAACAACCTCGTTGATTAAGAGTCCGTGGTACACAGCTGAGCTCCACTAAATAATTCTGCACGAATTTGTTTTGGTATCCTGAGTTCCATCTGTTAGTCTTTGGCAGATGATCAGATGTTCCGGCGAACGCCAAACATAAATCAGAACCGGGCACACATCCGAAAATACTTGTCTCATTGACGCCAAAGAACTCCGGTCCAAGGCTCTAGTCGCTGAAGTCAAACACGCACACACACACACACACACACAGACACACGCATATGGGGTTTCTTGAATTACTTTATACTCTGCGACACCTCGGATTCCAAAGCAAGTGGTTGAATCGCGCTTATCGCATGCGAGCAGTGAAGATAAAACTACAAAGCATGCGAAGTCCAGCAAAGGCACCGGTAATGTTGAACCTTCACTCGGAGCACAACCTTCCTCTCCAGTCTCTCAAAGACCCTGGCCTTTGCAACCTTTGTCTGATGTCCGCTTAGCAGGAAGTGCTTGATTTCAATGTCAAGGAAACTGAAGCGGAAATGGGAGATGGAAACGCGGAGCCCCGATGCGGAAATAGTTAATTCCGGTCGAATGGTGCAATGTGAACATCAATTCGTGCCATCCTTGCCATTGTGTTTTTTCTCAACCACCGAGGAAGAGCACATGCTTTGTGTGTAGCTGCTCTTTGCCATCTTCTTTGTGAGGTAGATCAGCGGTTCTTAACCATTGTTCCGACTGAGGACCCTTGTATGCTCCTGTACAAAAAAATACTGAAGACCACAAAAGTACTTGCTTGATCCACAAAAGCGAATCATAACAATTCTGCAAACAAACACAAACAAACTTATGTAGTTTTTTCTCCAGGAATAAGTGAATTTAGGAAAATTTTTAAAAACTTTAATGAGTCAGAAAAGACGTGCTTCTATTTAATGTTTTCATCAGAAAATTCTTGCAATCAATCATACACATTTTGCACATTCTACCATTTATGAGAGCAATTTTCAATTTTTTCAGGTAAACTATTTGTATACCCATAGTAAGGGTAGCTAATTACTGATCCCATGCACTTTTCTACTGCTCTCTCGGGAATTCAATTTCACTTGATAATTTCGTTTTTTGAGAAGCGATTACTGCTTTACGCTAAGGTGGCTTTTGCTTTTTGTTCAGCGATATAAAGGCTGTTTCTTTGATTCTCCATTGTTTCCAGTTTGATTCATTACTTAGTAATAAAGAAGAAATCAAAGAATGAGTGAAATACACGAAATGGTTTGGCAAAATTAAGAGATGCAGACTTCCTTAACTTTTTATTTTTTCACTTAAAACTTCATTTAAGAATGTAATTGTCACATGGGTTGGTATAAAATTAATCTCAGCGCAAGAGAATCTCCTCATCTGACGGTTCTTGGGGAAATTAACTCCAGAACGCCTAGAAAACTTAAAGAAACTTCAGTCGACCGCATACTTTAAATGTTGGAACTCTTGCTTGGTTGGCCAGATCGGAAACGTGAAATCTTTCCTCATTTAATCGGTTTGTTTGCTTGCATGACTTGGGAGTAAAAATTGAAAGTTTGGAAGGAAAAATCCCTGATCTTTAATGTCCGTGGAAACTGGCGGTGGGGGGTGGAATTGATGGGTTTGCGTTGCATTTCGTGTTCGATGACAAGAATGGTAATAGGTTGTCAGTTTAAAAGGAGATTAACATTTACCTCTTTGGTTTTCCAGACTTACTTACTGCTTTTATTTGAAAATTTTGATTTTTCATAAAACTTTCAGGAGGGGCTGTAGCCTCATAACCCCCCTCCCACTGCGTACGCCAGTGTCCGTGGATATTGCAATTTCCTTTCACATAAATCGTGTGCATAAAAGTTGCGATATCCAGAGAAATGTAACTAATCTTAAAGTTCAATTGCACGAACATTTCATTTGGGTGTTAACGTATGCAACTAGGATTTTCAAAATCGTCGAATGGAGTTAAGCCTGAATCACACGGAACTGGGTTTCCAGTAGGAATGCTCTAGTTGACGCCGGACTGACTACCCATTTGCATGTTTTCACCTCACACGATACTTGTTACACCGTACTTGTCGATAGTCTTTTGTTCCCATAATGGCGGCCGCCTGAGATGTAAACAACATATCACTTCACACTTTTAAAATACGATAACTATTCAACGGAGAGGAATAATGCATCGTATTAAATGGTTTTAGGTAGAGAAGAATGGTGCTGATAAAATACATACTTTGCAACGTTTACTATACACGTATGGAAGAATATTTTAGCATTTTCAATTGTAAACACGGTGCACTCACCATAGACGATGTAACTCGACGTGCCTTTCGTGCTGTATGTATTATACATTGTAATTGGAACAGCTAACCGAAATGATCCATGAAATGCTTTGGTGTAAAACTGTAAAGTACTATGTGTTATAAAATTTTTGGAAGAATTTACGTAGCATTTATGCTTTCGTCTAAAGCCGGCTAAAAGGTGGACGTGGACGAGCAATTTGAAGAATGTTGTAGGAGAATTACTGCTTTGTGCTTTTATTAAAAAAGAAAAAGTATGAACTAGAGATTGCCTCGAAAAAAAGTATGGTAATCAATGCATACCGAACAAGCTTTTTAACTTTGGTTTGCATTATTCATACATGAGATTCGCATGATTAATTCACAAAAAAGTCAAACAATTATTAATACACTTGTAATAATAAGGGTTTTAATTTTCAGCTAATCATATTTGCAAAGTACACATCTCATCGCTTTGTATAAATACCTAAATATTAATGAACTGAACACGAATGCACTGCACGTCATCTTTTTACTTTTTTTTTTATAGAGAAACGGAGAAACTATAACATAAACAGCCAACACTCGGAAACCACAGACAAACAACGCTCCTTTGCAAACTCACAGATTATCTTCACATGGCCAAACTTTGCTCTGTTTGGCTGTTCCACAGAATCCACTCGAGGAAAGCTAGTAGGAATTAGAACATGTCCTATTCCTCCAAACCAGTCAAGCAGTCAGCCAGGCGGCCATGATTTCTACCTAGAAAGTCAGTTCAGTGCCAACTAGGGCATTCCTACTAGAAACCCAGTTCCGTGTGATAGAGGCTTTGATATTTTTTTTTTTGCAAAGGATACTTTTTCTCACTACATTTTACATTTATAGCTGAGCTGTGTAAAGTTGGTTGTCAGTAGACTTGGAATTAGATTACGTCGTTTTTTATCGATTTTCTGTTATTTTTAATTATTGTTAATGGGTTTTTAATCGAGTATCGAGGGGTGACGCTATTGTTAATTAATTAAGCGGAAAGTGTAGGGGAAAAAGGAGGAAGATGAGTCATGGATGACTCATGCGCACGTGGGAGCTTGGATTTTTTTATTTTCAATTAGTGCACAATAGATACTATTATGTATCCCGTTTTCACACTAATCTAACCAAATTGTTGTATTTTATATATGCGTTACAGTCGGATATGAGTCATGGATGATTCATGCTGGCGTGCTAGCTTGATCTTAATGGCTTTCCATTAGTGCACAATAGATACTATTATGGAGTCCGTTTTCAGCCTATTATAACCCTATTGTTGTACTTTACATACGCGTTACAGCCGGATATGGTTCACGGATGATTCATGCCGCCGAGGGAGCTTGGAATTAATGGTTTTCCATTAGTGTACAATAGATACTATTATGGAACTCGGTTTCACCCTATTCTAACCCAATTGTTGTACTTTACATACGCGTTGTAGCCTGATATGAGTCTTGGATGATTCATGCCATCGAGGGAGCTTGGAATTAATGCTTTTCCATTAGTGTACAATATATACCATTATGGAACCAGGTTCCGGCCTATTCTAACACCATTTATGCTTTTCTTATACGCGAGGATGAGTAACGTATGATTCATGCAATCTTGGGAACTTCAAGTTAATGCGTTGGAACAATATTCACTAACGAGGACACGTTTTGACTATTCTAAGCCAATTGATTGCGTCAGGCATGGTTTGCAGTCGACGATGACGTCATGAGCCGCCATTTTGGCGTCGGCGGTGAGTCATATTTGGTATAATTGAGGAACTGGACTTATCCCGATTCAACCGCTCAAAGTGTGTATTTATTTTGGGGGACACCCTGTACAAATGCAATGTTAATCAAACACAAGTTGATATAATATAATATTCCTGAACGGAGTTTTACGAGACATTTTTGTACGTCACAACTACAACTTTTTATGTGACTATAAAATGTTGCAGTTTCGATTCACAGCTCTATAATGTCAGAGAAATTATGGTTTCTGGGAGTCTTTTGTTGGTCTTGAAGGCCACAGTTAGAGCTAATGTTAAGGCCAAAGTTGCATCGTGTTCGGGACGATTATAAAGATACGGAATTCTTGCGACTCATAATGAAAGAACTAACTATACAATGGGTTTTCATTTTACAGCGTATTTGTTTCATTTTCAGAATGAGATTCGTTGGTCTCCCTCGCAGATATGAAAGCTTGTTGATAAGAAAGGGGACAAAAGCGTTACTTTATACTTGGAATGTGTATGTAATATTCACATATATAAAAAAATGTAAAGGTAAAGTGCTCCCCTGTGCATAGCACCACGCCATGAAGGCGTATAGGGGGTGTGGGGGTAACGCCCCACACTTTCTTGATCCGGTCGTGAGTGGGGGTGATGTGATCAGCATCACGCCCCTGACCGCCTTTACCCCCCAGGGTTTCCCCGCGGTTACCCATGTTATTCGATGCTGGGTGGACGCCGGGGCCGCTTCCTACGTTAGAAAAGTTCCCGGATTTTAACCGGCCGGGGATCGAACCCGGGACCTTTAGCATGGTAGTCAGACGCCTTACCGACTTTTTTATTACTATTATTACAAATTACATTTTATATGAACATGGTTAAAAATAAGATACCTTCTTTTTATTCATATACAACCTTTAGGAAATTTGCATAATTCTTTCTGTTATAAACAATAGTGTTTTGCATTAATTCTTGTTGTAAGAAATCTTTAAAATTACATGCGTACTTAATATTTGTGCAGTTTAAAGTATAGTAAATAGAATTGCTAATAAGCCATTGTACTGCATTCCATTTGGTTTTAGGATAATACTTAAAATCTGGTATTATTACAGTCTGGGTCGTATACTACTTATCTGTTGATGTACGGCATATTCTACTTAACATGTTTCGTAATTGTTGCCACATGGTACTTGCGTGACGACATTTAGATATTCTGTGTTCTATTGTATCTTCCTCATTGCACACATTACATGATGACGTGTCACTGAATTGAAGTCGATGTCTTTTACTTTTGGTATCATATTTATCATGTACTAGTATGTACCATAAGGATTGAACCTTGTTAGTTAAATGTTTCGCCCAAACATTCGTCCATACTAGGTTCCATTCCTTATTGGGAGTTTGTTGCTCTACTTTCGTTGACTGCGTATTTAGGTCAAGTTCCTGGCAATACAAGTCATTGACTTGTAGGTTCCCTATCGTACTTCCTGCTCCCAGTCTGTACACAGATTCTGCAATAGAAGGTAAAAGATAAGCAAAGTTTTTCGGGATAGCTGCTGTGTGCATTGGCAAGGTCAAGGGAATTTTATCGAGGATCGATCGTAGCACTATCGCTGTGTAGCTATCTGGTTGTTGTATAAGCATCTGTAGATTACGCGTGTTGAACAATGCCGCTGCTTTCCATTCCACGTGCGTTAGTCCCAATCCACCTGCCGTTCGCTGTTGCACTGCAGTGTTATAAGCCACTCTGAAAACCTGACCTTGCCACAATAAATACGTAGCTAGCGATCGTAAACGTGTTGCAAAAATTCTTGACAAAGGGAAGAGTGCTGCAACAAACCAAACTTTTGCGAATATGTATCTGTTTAAATAATGCACTCGTGATATAAGCGATAAATTTCTTAACACATTGGTTTTAATCAAACCTTGTATGTTATTTATTATTGTTTCAAAATTTATATTGATCGTCGATTGTAATTTATTCTGAAAAACTATCCCCAATATTCTTAATTTATCTTTAGTTACAATTTCACGTCCATATGTTAAGTTTGTTTGCTTTCCCAGTGGCAACAAATACGATTTTTTATAATTAATTTTTGCACCTGATATTTGCATGTATTCATTTAGACAGACTATAACTTCCTCATAATCAGTCTTCGAGTTAATGAAGGCTGTTACATCGTCCATATACCCACATACATGTAAGTCATTTTCACAATATCTCAGAGATGACAATTTTGTTTGAATTATGTTCAGAAAAGGTGATAACGATAACATGAACAGATATGAACTTAACGGGGATCCTTGTAAGGCTCCTCTTTTCACCTGTATTGTCGATGTTAGGAACCCATTAACAAGTACCTTAATATATATATTTATAGTTAATAGTTGTACCCAACTAATAAATTTGTCACCAAATCCAAGTTTTTGTAAAACTAATTTTAAGTATTTATGGCTAACATAATCATATGCAGATGCAAAGTCAAGCGTGAAAATAGCTGCGTCAGTGTCATTCTTCTCTTCATATGTTGCTATTATATCTCTAGTTATCATTAATGCTTGGTGTATGGTGCCAACACTTGGCATTCCATATTGTGTGTTACCTACTAACAATGACATATATGGTTTTAACCTATTTGATATTATTTTTGTTAAGATTTTATACTCAACATTCATTAAATTAATTGGTCTGTATTCATTAATTGTTATCGGTCTCTTTACCTTAAGTATTAAAACAGTCACTCCAGTACTACAATTCTTTCCTATCTTAATTTTGTGAAATACCTCTTGAACCCACTTAGTTACTGTGGATCCTATAGTAGGCCATATCTTTTTATAACCTTCACTTGTAATACCATCGATACCTGGTGATACATTTCCACGTAAACTGAAAACCGCTTTAGTTATTTCATCCTGAGTAAACTCTTTTTCTAATATATTTCTATCTTCATCCTGAAGTATTGTGGGTATATTATTTATTATTATGTTGTCCTCTATTATGTCGATCGTTTCTGTTTCAAATTTTTGTTGAAAATGTTCCTTTATTACTTGTTTAATTTCAGATTGCATTATAATTTCTTTCTCATGTTTGTTTTTAATTTTGTTTATAATTTTTCTCTGACCTCTATTTCGTTCTTGTTTTATATGATGTAATGTGGTTGTTTCTCCGTGATCAAAGGGCTGTACCTTACTTCTTACTTGAATACCTTTTATTTTATTTCTATAGAATCCTAATAATATCGCCTGAACATGCTTAATTTTATCTTGTACTGACTGACCTTGCAATACTTGATATTTTAATTCATGCAAAACACTATAGTAAAAATTGTACATACTATTTATGTTTTGATATTTTTGTTTTCCATAGTTTTTACAAAGTTTTTGGAATTCTACTTTATAGCAACTATCCCACCACTCCACAAGATTTGTCTTATAAGTAGTTTTTGTTGACCACGTCTTCCATTTTTCTTGAAAACGTACTATGAATTCCTTGTCTTGAATCAATGCATTATTTAAATGCCAGAAACCTGGTCCTCTACAAATATTATCTGAATCTATTTTGATCCTAACGATATATGCAAAATGGTCTGTAAAGCAAATTGGGAAAGTTTGCACATTAGAAACATGGTGCTTAATATTATTAGATACATAAATTCTATGAATGGGCGAGGCATGATTTGGTTTGAAGTAAGTATAACCTTCTTCATTTCCTTTAACATATTCCCATGTATCAACTAATTGTAATCCATCTATTAATGCCTTTAATGTTGGGGAGTAGTTGTAACCTGGTTTTTGATCAATGGTTCTTAGAACTGAATTAAAATCACCTCCTAAGATGATAGATGTAATATTACCACTTAATTCCGCTGCCACGTCTTCTAGAAAGAAGTTGTTCCGCTGTGTTCTGTTTTGTGAACCAGAAGGTGCGTAAATATTACAAAGTTTTATTCCATTTAATATTGCTGTTATTATTCTTCCTGAATAGTAACATTGTACCTGTTGTATCGGTATTCCTTTACGAATATAGAGAGCTGTACCATGATTTTGTGGAGTAAAATTATTATACACATCATATATGTTACCGTCTTCTAAATATGGAGTTCCAATTTTTTGCAAAAAGGCTATATCCACATATGCTTTTTTAAGGAAGTCTAGTAAAGCTTCCTGCTTAATATTACTACACGACTTATTATAATTAATAGTAGCTACTGTATAGGTCAACATATTATGAATGTATAATGAAAAACTAAGGATTACATGTATATATATATAAATATATATAGAATTATAAGAAAATACTATTTTCCAGTTCATTTTACCTTAATCTTATTCTGGCTATATATGCAATATTTCACACCAATTATCAAGGCCAAACTATTTGTTAAATTATTGTTTTGATTTACTTAAATCACGTACCCTGCGCCTAGATCTTCTTTTCGCTAAGTTCATGTCGCCCACTTTCGCCGCACTTTTAGTTCGTTTTTTTGTACCAGTTACATTTTCCACTACCATTTTCATATTTACACTACTACTCTCACTATCTTCATCAGTAATCAACTCACTATCCCTATCGTCTCCCATTGCGTTTTGTTGTTCATCCTGTCTTTCTGCTGTCTTCTGTTCCTTAATGTCATTGGTGCATACCACGCCATCCTCTACGACTTCTCTCACTGATTCCGGTTTGGAGTTTTCTTCCTTAGTTACCAAACATGGTGTACCATCTTCCTCTGGGATCTTCGAAGCCGCCACTGCCACTTCTGCTTCTTTCGTGGTGTCTTCTACGGGGTTGGTAGGTGTTCTGTCCTTCTGGGGGTTAGGGTGTCTTTCTGTATGTATTTCAGTTGATTCCAGCTGATTCTCAAGGCTAGTAGATGGTGTTTCACTGGATGGAACTTCTTGGTATGGTCCTTCTCGTTGTTGCGCCACTTGACTGTAGTTTCGTCCGTGCCTGAGCGGAACTCTCAGGACAGTGGGTTGACGAAGGTCGCACATCCTACGTTCGTGACCAGGCTGGTGACAAATCTGGCACGTCCGTTGCTGTCCATCATAGATAACGTGACACTGAAACGAGCGTATTACTAGAAACGAAGGTATTGGTTTTGTGACTTCCATTTTAGCCACTCGCACTCCATTATACACTGGGTATCGAAAGTTGCCCGACCATTGTTCTTTGTCTACACTATCGACAGTTCCAAATTCTCGCAGTTTTTCTTTCACGCTATCATCGTCCATTTCCAATGGGAGATTAAAGACACGCACAAATTTCACTTCCCTTCCCGCATCTTCTAATGACACTTTCACACTATTGCCATCAGCGTAACGAAACTCCATGTCAGGCACATGTTGTTCTAATAGTTTTCTCATTGTCGCTTCTCTCACAAATTTAATATACACACAACGCAAAATTGTCGGGAGTTGTATTCCCATCAATTCGTCAACATGCAGACGGAATTGTCTGTGAATAAATTCATGTATATCCGTTGCCCTCGGTTTAGGAGCATTCACTGGAAAGCTTATCTTTATCGTATTTAACCTATTCATTTCGTTATTCTTACTTGCCACTATAGTACTTACAAGTTTATCAATTTGTCTCTTATTTTACAAGTCCAATTTTTCAGACGTAGTTGACTCACTAGCTGCACTCGGGGAACGCACTACCAGAGAAGGATATCAGCACGTCCAACACCAACGGCGTCCACCGAGGAACTCCAACCGACTGAGCCACCGCGGCCACCCATATATATATACCACACACACACACACATATACACACAGGGTGTTTCAGAGCGACCCAGACACTACCTTTCACCCTTTGTGGTTTTAGTGGGGGGCACATGCCCCGTTCGTGCGATTTTCAAATTGGAAGGGTATGTTTGGAATGCAGATTCGTCCTCGTGGAAAAAGTAGTGTCCGGGTCTCTCTGAAACACCCTATATATATATATATAAGAATAGAAAAGTGTTTTTATTTACTACAGAACGAGGGTCAGCCTTAGGCTGCTCTACCACATAACTCCAGACAATTAAAAGTTACAGTACAAGTATTTATGACATTAAAATCCATTATATAACATGAACGAATTTAACACAAATGAAAAAATAACGGAGAAACTGCAATGGAAGAAACATATGCATGTACACATACCCGCATACACACACGCACGTGTACTCATGCGCATCCCTTACAGAGACTAAAATAACATGTACACAATTTGAAATATTCGTTATGGCAGGTAAGTATTTGCAAATATACAAGGTGTTACTTTGTTCTTGTTGTTGCTTAGCTGTATGAGATAACGCTCAATTGTTTTTGCAATAAAGATAATTTTAGAACTCGTTCTTTGAAATTCTTTGGCGATGTAGCAGATGAAACCTCATCGGGAAGAGCATTCCATACCTTTGCAGACCAGAGAGAGAGAGAGAGAGAGAGAGAGAGAGAGAGAGAGAGACGTGTCGACTTTGTCTTCCGCCTCACTCTTTCATCTCGTATTTCCTGTCTGTCTGACTATCTGCAAGAGTAACAATACTGCATGGCTATAAAGCTTGGAAACTGTATAATACGGAGTGATCCATAAGTCCCCCGAGAGTCCTGTATTGATTGATTGAGTTGGTATTTTAAGTCCACTTTATACACAGTAAGGCTAATCGGGATTGGACCTACAGTTTTAAGTGGGATCCTGAGTGTGTACCTGAGAGACAGCCACCATCTTGGATGTGAATTGATATTTACTTTATTAGAAGGGTAGTGTGACACGAAGGACGTTGTTATTATTCTATTCAAAATGTTCTAGTGTTAACAATGTTAAACTTATTTTATTTCATGTCAAGACCAGTAACATTTGTTTAACCTAGTATTATTAACTTTTTGTTTATTTAGTTTCAAAAATGAACATTACACACCTTTGATCACTTTGCATAACGGTGTAAATATGGTTGTTGACTAATTATATGGTAACATGAACACTAGGGTTATGACAAAAAAATATTTTTAGCCTGTAGCAGAAATCAATGAACTTTTTAATACAGAATCAGAAAATGACAATTATTTCGTTCAATTCATAAAAAATGTTCCGCACCAATGATAATGAAAATTCTCAAACTTAAGTACATTCAGCACAGTCAAAATGTATTAATTAAAATAAGCTTCAGATTCAAATATTTATCTGTTTTGCATTTCTGGTACAGTTCTTCCATTAATTTCACCCCTCGTTCGGCACAAATATTCGTCCGTGGTATATCTACAACGGATCTTTCAACATTCCAGTAAGTTACAAAGCACTTCACGGCTGCAGAGCAATTTCATTCGGAAATTCCATCCATCACTTTCTGGTGAATCTCTGCGTTGAAGATTTGGTTTGAAAACCAGGCTTCCTGCCATGTATTTGATATGAAAGCGCACGGTATTTCCAGTGATATTCTCCATTTAGGAATGAGGAAGTACGAAATAAGAGCATATATACCACGTGAATTCCATCTGGCATTGTGAAGAGACGGTAATTTTCTCCATTTAACTACTGGGTATGCACCAGTTTCTTTAAGGAAACGGAATGCTATACATCTGGCTTGTAGGACTGCTGCAAGACATCGTATTGTTTTATTACTTCGTCCACGAATTCATAGTTGAGAATTGGTTTGGTGGAAGAAATCGGATTAAATAAGTCTAACACATGCTTTACGATTCTATCAAGAATATGATGCTGGCAGCCAATGTACTGTGGCTGATCAAATCCTCTTGTGATAATTTCACTTTTTAATTTTTGAACAATTCCATTCACTCGTCCAATATTTACTGCTGTTGTGTCACATATGATCATTTTGAAGTTCTTCCATGCATCAAATTCAATCAGCAAACTTTGCAGTACATTAAAAATATCCTGTGATGATCCGCTTTTACATTTTACTATACCTAATTTCAATTCTCTAAGTGAACTCTTCAAGATTACCACTTGATACTCGTGATTTGCAATTCAATTACCGTCAAAATGAAGGCAGAAATGTTTCTCTTCTTGCAAAATAGATTTTATTTTACGCTTGCGCATCTTCGCCACTTCTTATAACAGCTCGCCAAACACCTGACTGTGATGGTGTTGGAACACTGATTCCATCTTCGGCTAGACTGGAGCACACTACAGCAGCTTTATTACTTGAAAGAGATTTTTTTGTCGCCAACTTAGCTGCATGTGATGTTGAAAAACGCACGACTCGTTTTCTCTTGTCATTTTCACTTTTTTCTGATACAGATGCTGTGTCAGAAAATATTTCATCACTACTTACTTCTGCTGATGATGCGTCATCTACATCAGTGGCAAAGACAGCGTTTGGTTCAGATTGTGAAGCCGATTTTCGCACTCGCTTAGAGGGATGGATGGACGATTGTGGAGCAACTGTGCTTGTTACATATCTAATTTTACCTTGTGATTTAACTTGTAACTTGTATAGTTCTTTATCTTCTTGATTGATTTATTGATTGATTTAGTTTATTTTACTTCGCGTTTTGTGCCTCTTGGCTAATTTGCGAAGATGGGGATGAGTGATGAAATGATGAAATTGATGAATGGAGATTCACAAACAACCAAGGCCGACCGGGATTCGAACCCGGGACCCTTAGCGTCGCAGCGCGATGTGCTAACCACTCGGCCACAGGGTCGGGCCTTTATCTTCTTGTCACGGTATCTAGTGACATGTGAAACGCAGTTCGATATAAATTATTTTTGTTTATCGATTCGTTTTATGTTCAAATATGAAAGTGTGAGGTTTGATTTATTTTGTGGATAAATTTGTATCCGAGCCAGACGTCGGGAGTTGGGAGACGGGTTTTTCCTGAGTGACAGCCGCGGCTTTGAAAGTGACATATTTGCACCAACACGGAGAAAAGGAAGGATTATTTTCGTCGGGACCGTGCTAGAAGTCACAGCGGGTGGGCGAACCCATTTTTCACGGATGACCTGACAAATCAGCTGGAGCCCAAGCCTGAAAGAATCGAGGACGCCCGGGTGACCGCGTTTCAAGACAATGGACAGAGGTCATTTCCATCTCCTCGGAAACCGAAGCCAAGCCACTTTAGCGTGCTTTTCAACGGACGAATTTGAATCTCTTATAAATATGCAGTACTACGATTCCAGACACAGTTTTTACCCGGATTTCGTAGAGAGAGCATCTCCGCGCTACACTCTCGCGTGATTATTGTTTTGTGTCCGTGGGCTTCGTTTTCTTACGTACCGTGAGCGAATTGCAGATAGAGAGTTACCTGTGTGCGCCTTATTTTGGTGAAGTATTACGCGGTGATTTGTTTTTGCCAAGCGTGGACTACATAATCATGTGCGGCTAAGGGAGGTAGAGAAGGGAGTCCGTCGACTTCCCTGACCCCGCAACGATGCATCGCCATCTACCGATGAAACCAGCCAGCCAACGCCAAACACTGCCCAATGCCCGAAGGACGTTTCCAGATCGACGTTCCAACCGAGGCCCGTTACCAGAGAGAGAGAGAGAGAGAGAGAGAGAGAGAGAGAAGGACGACTGCAGATCGACGCCCAATCGAAGCCCGTTACCAGAGAGAGATGATTCCAGATCGACGTCCAATTGATGCCCGACACTAGAGATATTCCGGACCGGCGTGTGACCACGTACATCCGACGCTAGTGACAAGAGGAACGCCCGAAGTACTGAGGAGGTGCAAGTACACCATATCGTCGCAATCATTCTTAGTCGCGATCGACCTCGGAGAACAATTTCGCCACAAAGGAGCCGTGTGCAAGTCCCGCGTCCAGGAGAGATGTATGACCACGCAATGTAGCAGAGTCCGGTAGAGTATTCTTCAGAGGGTCTATGTCCATGTAAATGTGCATTGTTAGTATCAACACCGTACTGTTAACGTCGAAGTCTCACTTATTTGCAAAGTGACTCAGGAACCCCGAACCTAACTTCTGTGTCTGTTAATTTTTTGGTATTGTTATAAAAAAGGGCCATTGCACTTTCAGATGTTCTAATTTAATTGTCTGCATTCAGGGTTAGAAGCTCCATTTCATTACTTTATTATTTAGTATAGATTGTCAAAGTGTGCTCCATTTTTTGTGTAACCGACCGCCCCGTCGCGCCATTTAACTTGTCAATACTTGACTGATGAGTCATTTTTAATTGTGGAAAGCGTAATTTTTTATTGCATGGTCGTGCGCGTGAAGTAGTATTATTTGTTGCATAGTGGTTATCAATGTAATTTTTTGCTCGCGCCGACGATTGATTTGTGTATTCCGGAAGCTGGAGCCGATTAAGTTTTGCATCAATATGTAATGGTGTCGTTGTTCTCATTGGACGAGAGAGGCTTATGTGTATTACCCCCGTCCGAGAAACTTGTTAAATGTCGTGCTTACGACTGGATGCATACGTTCATTCGAACGAAAGATTTAACCACGCCGACCCAATTGCCTTAGATACCCGCTTTCCAAGGGCTGGCACATAAATTAATTTAAAAGAGCACAGGAGCTGGCAGAGAAATACCCTAAATTCACATAAAGGTTTAAAACTAAAAAGGAATGATATGTTAACGAGATCCATGATTTGTATCTATACTTCACATGTAAAAATACCTCAGATGTGTGAAAGGGAGATAGAGTGAATGAGTGAGAGTTTGAGGAGGCTATGTAAACAGTTGTTGATTGCAATATTTTTTTGTTGTTACAATATATATTCACTTTTTACCGTTCGTGAGTGTTGTTATTTGATGTTTTTCAGGTATTGGATATTATGCTATTAGTGTGTTATGATTGTTCGAATCTACATATCAAAGGTAAACAAAACAGTGTAACATTTCAAGGCATTTATCTCCGCCTTGCAATAGTACGACAATAAACGACCGTCTCAGTACCGAAATTGAAAACCTGGACCGTAAGAGTCACGACCGGTTTCCCGTATACATAACGACGTTTGGCCCCGTGCCGGGGTATGATTGACACGTCATTTCGGGGACCGTGAGTGCACTCGTTACATTCTTGGCATAGCCAATTTCCGTCTGCTTTCGTTATGTCAAATATATTTTCTATTTCAACCTGAAATTAATCCTTTTTCCTCTTTCTATTTTTATCGTTCTCTTCAATCAATTTAACTACTTTTGACATAATTGTTTGTTTTGATAAAATTGGAAAGCTAAATTTTTCCCAGAGAAAAGTAAGCTCACCAGTTATCATAGCCATTCTTTCTTTCTTATCTTTTGCTGTTTCCAGAAGTGTATGATAGCGACCAATAATGTCTTTCTTTCGCGGAAGTCGAGTAAAGAACTAAGTGTTTCAATTATAGGTACATCTCGTCGTCTTTTTGTTGATTAATAGCTACATTCTGCGTCCACGATTCCGCATTTTTCTTAATCGCTTCACTTGATTTAGAATATGCCATTATAATACTAATATTGATCTACCAAACCTGAAAATAGAGAAAATATACACAATTAGTCACTTAATAAATAATCATTGAATAATTACTACATTAATTTACTAATTATTACATTAATAATTGTGGTATTTTTCGAAAGAGCCCCAAAAATAGTTGTTATTGATAATGTAGGGTTATAATAATATTAAATTTATTGTGAAGCTCTTTCCGAAGAATCCCCGTTGTTTGAACCCACCAACAGTCACACACACTGTGTAATTAGCATAATCTGTAACTACATACAGAGACAAATCACGTATCATTTTAAATAATGTTTTACTAAAACTATCAACACATTTTATTAGTCATTTTATCGTGAGCGATATTATAAGGATATACTTTTTAGTAGCCACAGGCTACAGAACCGTACATACAGTTCTCTTGACACACACTGAAACTGAAACGGGTTGGTGCGGGAAGATTGTTTTAGAACCACCTGCAATAATGATTTTTTAGTAATCAGGTCACAAAAGTTCATTATTTGCGACAACAGGAGATACAAGTGTTCATTATTGCAGGTGGTTCTAAGTGTTATTAAATGTTATGCATATGATTTTGTCCATTACTGTAAAGTAATATAAATCGATAATATTAATGTTTATACTATTGAAAATAACTTTTTACGGTTTATGAATGGTGGTAATGGGTGATGGTAAAGGTCCGATTACGATTTAGGATGGTCCCGGTATTCGAACCCGCGATAATGAACACTTGTAAAACAAAATATTGCTCAATATTTGGACTTCGTTAACTGTTATTATATGGCCAACACAAAAATCTTAAGAATGACTTTTAAAATTCATAAAATTGTTTAAAGTGAAAGACGATTTTTTCAAGAAATTACAAAAAAAAAAAATAGTATGTTACTGTAATTTTTTTGTTCGAATTTCGATTCCATGCCCAAACCTGTGATCTACTAGCAAATAAAGATTTTATGGTATTATGGTATTAACCGATGACAATGCTGTTTGAGGTCTCAGTCGTAAAACTTTTAAGAGATAATAACGTAATTTACATGCATAATTACCCGTTCTTAATGGTAACTTTGACGTGAACGCACTGTACGTCAAAGTGAATAGGTAGAAGTGTGACGCAATCGGTACTGGGGAAAGAGTCAATAATGCACGTAAAAATAATCTCCAAAAGGTGAAATAATGGTAATGCAAGGTCATTACTAACTAGGACTGTGAAAGCACTCAGGTAGCAATGGAAAGACGTCAGCATTGTTTGACATTTTATTATTTGATCGTCTAATGGAATTTTTAAAGTGGTAATGCCAGCAGCTACGTAGGTTTGATCGAATGCTGAGAGGTGCAAACTATAGCTCAGTAACGTTAACGCAAACGCACTTTTAATGAAAATGAGGTGCAAATCGGCATTATGGTGAAACTCACACACACACAGTCAAGCTTGCCGTTTATGCTAAGGTGTAACATGGCGGGAACTGAGGAAACGAAGTTTTAAACTTCGGTTACTTAAGATAGCTACAAAAGGTTTTGAAGACTGAAAAATTGGAAACGGTAATATGCATTGGAAAAGATCCAACAATTGGTTGAAGCTACTGAAGAGTTATTTTGCAGTTGCAGTGAAAGTACAAGAATTTATATGAGCCCAAACACTTTGACCTTAGATTTTTCTTACTTAATTTTTCACATATTAAAATCTGATGAGAAATTACGCTGTTTTTAAACAAACAAAAACCACTTTCGCCCTTGTCTAGTCTTACGGGGGAAGCCCTACTTGCTGGCAAGAGTAGTGGGGAGCAGAGAAGTGACCAATCAAGCGCCATAAGAAACACAATAGCCTGTAGAACGAGGTGCGCGCAACACATCCTCCCGCGACGTCGAAATTTTCGGCGCCACCGCTGTTGTCTGGTTGGTCTACTGTGTATTCACTGCTCCCCACTTTCCTTGCCAGCATGTAGGCCGCCAGCAGTAAGACTAGACAAATGCTGAAGATAAGTATAATTTTGGGTGTCCCGACAAAACGTACCAGCGACAAAACGTACCACTTAGGTTCTCGCGATGAAACGTACCACTCAGATAAACAGCTATAGTGGAACCAAAAGCAAAAAAAACCTGCGCAGAAGCACATCGCGCCGACGGGTGCGGGAAAGGGCAGGGGGGAAGGAACATTCAGCCGGCTCACGTCAGCGTTGCCAGGCCTATTGATTTCCCGGGAGAATTCCTTAATAAACTATTCCTATGGAACCTCCAACGGCCAGCTCCTGCTCATCTTTACTTGAACATGAAGGGGAGATGTGGAGTGGAACTCCACTCAGCCGTGAAAAGTGCTGTTTGAACTGTGAAATTATGTCAAACGCTACTCAATTGTGCTAGGAAATAATTTTATTACTTTTACTACATTACTATTTTTAGATGGCTGTATTTTATCCCACCCTAAACTCTATTTCTTTTAGTTATTTTACGTCCTTGCCTTACTAGGTAGAAACACTGACTTCGTAGCGTGGGCAAATTATGTTATACATATATGTGTTTGTGGGTGTGTGTGTGTATTTCTAGCAGATGGGGAGGATGGGTGGCACCCTAGCATAAGCGTTCCTATCTTGAATTATTGAGGAAGACATGCTGTCTAATTCACCAAATATATTTCACATACGTAATGCATTTTTCATTATGGTGCAGGACGCGTGCCCACCCCTATCGATAGCTGTACACCGAACACGAGCAGAAGGCAAATTGATTTGTTATTGTTAGCATTCGACTTGAAACATTGTGGAAAATCGCTGACAACGAAAGGCGGCACGGCACGTTAGCTTCATCTGTGAATACAACTTTCTACCATTTCCTGTCATAAAAATTCCTCGCGATAATAGAGGCATCCCAACCCCTTGTGTCGATGCTGACAAAGGGCAAATTTGAGGGTGTTTTCCACGCACCATCTAACCGGAAAATGCGGAAGAGATGAAAGATGTTGGTCGGTTCCTTCGGGCGATTTACTATCATTTGCTTGAAACATGTCCACTCCTGAAATGGAGATCTTCGGTATATTTTCGCCAAACACAGGGTGCTGGGTTTAGCACCATTGTTACAAAAGTATCTGTGACGTTTACACCGTAAACAATGCGCGCCACTCCCTCTTGCCCCCCCCCCCCCCCCAGTGCGCACAACTATGCCGGCCTTCCCCCCAAGAACGTCGTTCATCCGCTTCTATTAGATCATCGGATTTTGTAGCAGAACTTCTGGTTTCCAAGGAACAATCTCCCGAATTTTTCAAATCTGACCTGGCAACACTGCCCCGAACACCGATAACGGCAGGGAAGTTGCGCGAACGCTTTGGACGGAAGGTTTTTTTCCTTGTGGTGGAGCTATACCTGTGAAAGATCCACTAATAACTTCAAAATATTTACTCAATGACAAAACGTACCACTTCAAACAAAACGCTTGAACTTACCCTTGACATGTCAGACAATCCAATACGGTGCGCTATCTGCCACCCGATTCAGCACCCAGCTAACTTGACCTTGACATGTCAAACATTACAACACGGTGCGATATCCAGCAGCCAGCTAGGTTATTCGTTTTACCTCATTAGTCATTACGAGTTTGATCTCTTAGGTGGAATATTCAGTTGGGAGCATGAACATGGAAATAGAGCTAAGTGTTACTTAGCTCATTTGGAGGGACACGCTTACTGGAAAAAAAGAGAAGCGAACGATGGTACGTGGATTAGCGTAAGGCAGCAATCTGATAGTGTTGTGTTTTCATAAAATCAAAGGAGAATAAAGTGGTTAGGCTAGGTTTGGTTAGGTTAGGTTTGAAGGCAATAGCTTACACACAGAAATTGGAATCAAACAGAACGATCCTCAGTAGATGGTAAATACGCTAACGTCGTTTTGTGTCCTCGGACGATTGGTGTTTAGAATTCATTTGCATGTATTTAGAATGTATTTGCATGTACTTAGAATTAATTTGCATCATTTAGAATTAATTTGCATATTATTAGAATAATTTACATTCATGTATCTGCATATTTATAACTTTTACGAATTTTTAATTATTTATTTTCTGAAAAATATGTAAACAAAAGGTAATAAGTGTTATTAAATGTTATGCCTGATTGATTTATTGATTTGGTGTTTTAAGTCCACTTTATGCACAGTAAGGCTAATCGGGACTGGACCTACAGTTTAAAGTGGGATCCGAACCACTATGTGCCTCCACCGGGTATCGAACCCGTGACCCCTTGATTACAAGGCGACGACGCTACCGCTGCGCCATCGGGAGGCCCTAAATGTTATGCATATGATTTTATGTTCATTACTGTAAAGTAATATAAATCGATAATATTAATGTTTATAGTATTGAAAATAACTTTTTACGGTTTATGAAACGCTATGAATGGTGGTAATGGGTGATGGTAAAGGTCCGATTACGATTTAGGATGGTCCCGGTATTCGAACCCGCGATAAGTACGCGTAATAAATATAGTGTACTATGGAATAATCTTATTATGGTATGAAAGAAGTTGATCCGAGAAACTAGACAGAAGACGGTGAACTCGGCGCAGGTAGACGAGAAAGGAATTTGGGTATGTGTGGTCAAGGTCAAATGACGCCAGAGCGCCAGAACAAAGAAAGAACCCGATCGACCAATCAGGATACGCGTCAGTTGATTTTGAGAACCGGTTTTTCAAGGTTAAGTAGAACGCAAGAACAGGGGAAAGGTATGCAACCGCGTAGCATAGGACAAGGGAGGGATTGAACTAGAAAAAAAAGGATGTCTGGAATGCGTGGTCAAGGTCTAATCTCTGAAGTTATACGTCCCTTGTAGAACCGGCTTTAACGAATTCATATTCCGCTCAGGGTTGCCCCCAGGGCACGGGATGTTGAAGAATCAGGATTTGGGTAGAACGCTTGCATGTTAGAACATGTTTCTGTCAAAGTAGCCCAAGGTTACCCAGAACACAAGACAAAAGGATTTTGGAATACCCAATTAGATTGAAACGAGAATTTTACCCTGAACAAGGAGAACGAAGAGTAAGGGTTTTATCCGAACTAGGAGAAAAGGAATGCTATCAGGGACTGGGCCTACAGTTCAAAGTGGATTCGATCCACTATTTGTTTTTTATCACGTGGTATCGAACCTTGGACCCTTTGATTATTGATTTAGCTAGTATTTTTTAACATCATATTGAGTTTATTTTTACCAAAGTTTAACTTTATGTCAAATAATTTACAACTTTTTATGTATTTAACACGATTTATTCGATTTAGGTAAGTTTTTTTATTATATTTTCGACACACAAACTGTGTTTTTCAACATTTAATTGTTTACATTTCAAGTTTTGGACACAAAGTGTATCTTGTCAAGTTTTGTTTGTTTATTTTACAAGTTTAGGCTTATTATTACATAAATAACACAGTTTAATCGTGCAGGCAACATCTTTTATTATATTTTGGACGCACAAGGAGATGTTTTCAACTTTTAACTGATTCCTTTGCAGGGTTTGTATTATTTTATTTATTTATTTTATTTTGAATCCGAAAACACTAAAGAAAAAGTACTTTTAGCTAAAAGTTAAGCCGCAGAATATATTAATATTATTGTTATTACTATTATTATTACTATTACTACTACTACTGTTAATATTATTAGGGATTACTGATTTCCACTATGCTATTTTTGGTTTTGTATTTCTATATTTATTTTGGTTAGGTAATGCCTGCTACGTAAGAAAGTTTGTTTATTTTAGAGTTTGCTGCGTGTCTTGTTAGAGCAGGTAAAATTTCCTAAATATTTTAGGTATACTCTTGTTCTTGACTATTTTGGAACTGATGCGATCAACACCACGCTCCAACTGCCTTTACTCCATATATCCAATTTTATTGAGGCTTAGTGAATCCTAGAGCCTATTTATGCAGGGGAGAAGGCTTGAAAATTTCGATCTCAGATATCCCACAACTATCTGTTAGAGTATTTGAAAGGATATTTTAGACTTATTATGTGCCACTAGAATATCAAAGCTTGCTTAATTTTTATGTCTGTAACGCTGATATTGTATTTTTAGCTAAGGCTTACTAGATAAAGTACACGAAATGTTTAACATTTCAACTATTGGCACATATATGAGGCCTAACTTTTACTGCAACTAAAATTATTATGTGTCTATAAGGACTGAAATCCCTTTACCGAAGTTTCTATAACTGGACGCTTACTAATATTGTTTCCTTTCCCCCTTAAATATAACAATATAATAGCAAATCACAGGACAATACGAAGTTTATCCACGATTTAGGCCCATTTTCTAAACCTTTTCTTACTATGCTAGATGAATTATTGTTATTAGGATTATATCTCCTTTTTAAGGTATTTTCAAGTATTACTGTTTAATGCCAGGACTTATTTTTATTTGTTATATTATGCGAGGTTTATTTTTTACTACAATCACTATAAGTCTCTGAGTAATAAAATTCTCTCACTGAGACTAAAAGCTGAGGCTGTTACTAGACACTTAGCGTATATAACAACAATTCGCAGGACAAAAAAAAGTTCAGAGACGACTACATGGGCCATAGGTCCACTTGCCAAACATTTCTTACTATGCTAGAAGAATAATTTAGCCTTATAGCCATTTTCAAGGTATTTTTCAAGTATTACTGGTTTTCTTTGGTGCGTCAACACATGGGTTATTTATTTGCATTTGCTTTATTTTACGAGGCTACTACAATCACTATCTGAGGACTGAAATCCTCTGATTGAAGCTAAAAGCTTAGGCTGTAACTAGGCACTTAGCATGTATATCGACAATTTATAGAAAAACACGAACCTTACAGAGGATTCTAGATGACGTAGGCCCACACGCCAGAGTCTTATTAGCCTGCAAGAAGCACTTACAGCTAATGTTACGAGGAAATAAGGTTGATTTTTTACTGTTTCACAAGAAGGCTATCATTTACACACCCAACATTTGCTTTTTTAAGTAACTATATGTACCAGAAGCACACAGACCAACACTAACTAGAGTGCAATTCAAATTATATCAGACGCCAAATGTAGCAAAAACTAACTATCTGCAAAAGCAGATTACCCGATTTAAGTAGCGTTCTCTATTGACTGGATTATTTAACAGATCCAACAGGAAGACTGCAAAATTCACTAAATATAGTTCTATAGTATAGGTGATTTCAGAGATATGAAAAGAACAAATATAAGATTTCTCTTTTCTTGCTTCTGAGGGTAATCGCGACACTAAGGACAAATGGAGAGAAAATGTAACGGAAGAGACAACAGTCCCCAAAAGTTATGGGCTGTACATAAGTTAATACCCCAGAGATATTACAATAGGTGTAGGTTCAACCACCAGGGCATTCCTACCATAAAAAATACTAGTTATGCTGTACTGTTAGCTAAAGATGCTGATATTTGAGAAACTTAAAAGCTTACTTGCGACTTACTGTTGCACAAGATCCGATGGCAAAATTGAAAAAATGGTAACCGCCCAGACAGGGACTCGAACCCTGGACAGATAGGTTAAAAGCCTAACGCTATTTCAACTAAGCTATCTGGGGACAAGGTATTCTTTTCTTGAAAAGTTAGTTATGTTAAGAAATATATTGAAACACTTGAGAACACTCTTGGTCTGGATCGACAGAGAAGGAGACAACATTTCCAAAGTTTTACAGACTGGATGTATTTTATCACTATAGACGCCTATACTATATGTAATTCGAAACACTAGAGTTCAGCTAGCTTTCAAAATTGAGGTAAAGATTGTGTTTGGCGAGCTTAACGAGTTACACTTATATCCAGTTACGGACAAATAAAGCTAAAACTCTCACATTTACTGTGAACGCACAAAGTACTAGCCAAGTTTTTAGTAACATTTTCCTTGACTAGAGTACAAATACCAAAGAAATAGATATATTTTATGTTTAATTTTCCAAAATATACTAGTACTTAATTCACAAAGTTAGGTTAAAAACAGTATTTTTTTAAAAAAAATATTGTTACTGTCTTCAACGTTTATGCTTTTTATGTTATTAAACCAGTTCCTAACTTCTATACTTGATAAATGATGAATTGAATGTGTAATATAAGAACTGGTTTCCACTGTTGAAGGTCGAAGTATAATAACCAATTGATAGAAGAAGAAGCCTATTACCCAATTGATAGAAGAAGAAGTCTAGTAACCAATTGATAGAAGAAGAAGCCTATTAACCAATTGATAGAAGAAGAGAAAGCCTTTCACATATCCATAAAGAAGAAGAGGGAGCCTATTAGCAGACGGAAGAAGAAGCTTGTTAGCCAAATAGAATAAGAAGTCCATCACGTATCCAGAAAGAGGAAGAAGAAGAAGAAGCCTTCCATTAGATGAAATATGTTTAATAGAGGTATATGTGACTAAGAAACAAAGAGACAGCTTTAAATACAATCCTGTATATAAATTTAATGTAATATAAAAATTAAGAATATACGGTGCATTGTACCTTTCGTAGTAGGTTAAACGAGTTGTTTCCTTTTGTTCCTTTTCTCCTTCTAAAATAAGTTATCAACCAGTTTTAGTTGCCCTGAGAATCTCATTTTTTACCCTGGCCTAAACCGGACTGGTGTCACCCTCTCCGGGACGTGGCAGCAGCAAGAAGAATGTACAGAAACCAACATAGAATCCAGATAGAGAAATCAATAGTCACATCCATAGCACAGTTAATGAACTACATAGCTGAAAACTTAGAGAAACATGAAAGTGCAAACACAATATATCTAGATCCGTCCAAGGCATAGGATATAGTAAAGCATGGCTTGCTTATGGACAAACTCAACAACATAGGAATAAGAAAGACAGCCAAACCTGTTTCCAGCACAAAATTCCAATTACTCAAGTAATCTGTATCATACATAGTACATAAGAAGAGCAAATTAGCATCATCTGCAGTAAATCATCATGGAACTTATACCTGCTGAAACAACTAAGTGAGTATAATTTATCAGAAAAATGACTACATTACAGACTAACTTACCTCTACATTAATAATACTACCAGAATACTAAGGCTCCAAAACACTAAGAATAATATTCAGACTAAACTATAGGACACATTTTAAAGGATTATTACTCCCTACATCTATAAGTCAATAATAATTATTCTAAATACTACGAACTTGGGCAAAATATAGGCAAATGCACAATACAAGAAGGAAAAATATTATATGGAGAACAGCATACACTCAATATCTCAAAACAATCAGGTAAAAATATTCTACAACAAAGTGCCTCATAACATAAAACTGCTAAGTCCCCAGAACATATACAATCAGTAAGAAAGTACTTGAAAAGAGAAAACTCTCTGCAGTCTCACAGAGTTGATGGAAAATAACAGCAAAATTTATAAGCATGCACAGTCAATAGTGTTAAATTTGCATACAGTTCACATGCAACTCCCATGAAAAGACTCAAAACAGTCTCCCAGCTCAGTTCTCATCTGTACTTGGACAACAAAAACCTGCCCTTTGATCTTACCAATTCTTAGAAATCCTACCTTTCGTACCCTTGCTTGAATAGCTAAAGTACAATCTTCATACTTAAATATTGAAAAAAGCCATATGTATATACGTAAAAGTGTAAGTAAGTGTGTGTGTGTGTGAGAGAGAGAGAGAATATAAGTGTATACATGAGTCTAGTCTTACATAATTTGATATAAATAGCAATATAGTTATAAATCAAAGACTATACCTAATAATATAAATTTGAAAATAAGCTGATAGAAACAGACATAGTAACTATAAGGTTTTTTAACATGTCATAGTAATTAGAATCGTTTGTTTATTACAAAAAATAGAAGTTAAATACACTAAATGAACTTGATCCCTTACATTGAAAGATGAACATAAATTGAGAGTATTTGCAAAAAAAGATGCTTAGGAAGATATTCGGACCTAAAAGGGATGAGGAGACAGGTGAGTGGAGAAGTTTACATAATCTAGATTTAGGCATAATTTGTATTCATGTTCAGATATTATTACATAGAATGATTAAATCGAGAAGATTTAGGTGGGCAAACCATGTGGCACAAATGGGAGCGTAGAAAAGACTTTACAGGATTCTTGTTGGGAAACCTGATGGTAAGAGACCAGTAGGAAAACCAAGACGAAGATGGAGGAATGATGTTGAGATGTACCTAAAGGAAATTGGTAGTGATGGAAAAGAAAGAGTATATAGATCTTGCTCAGGAGGGACAGATGGAAGGCCTTTGTTGCTGCAGCCATGAACCTTCGGGTTTAAGAAGGCTAATAGTTAGTTATATACTAAATAAGCATAATTGTTTGGTTTGTAAGTAGTGAATATAACAAATTTACATTGCATTATGCGAAAACTGTGTCAACTTTGCATTATAAGCAGAAAATTAAATCAATTTGCCTTAGAAATACATTTTAGGAATAGCTTAAATTACGTAGTATGCGTAACAGAAAATTAAGACACTTTCTGATGCAGGAAAGCACTGACTAAGGCTGAATAATTCAATTACTGTAAAATATTAGTCTCTGATTCAAGTAATTTAACTGTAAATATTATCTTTTGTGTGTAAAATATAATTGTTAGTTGCACTGATAGGTACAAATATTAACTTTATACACCTTCATACCCTCTAAATAACATAACTTTGATATATACATTAGTAACAATTTGTTAACAATTGAGTTAAACTAAAATAACTAGCTTTGTTTTCTTAAATAAATGTAACGTAGTAAAAATACTAAAAAAAATGATTCCTTCTTTTGTCATTTAAAGGATGCCAAAAGTGGAAACCAGTTGTTATATTACACATTCAATTCATCATTTGTCAAATATAGAAGGTAGGAACTGGCTAAATAACATAAAAAACATAAACGTTGAAGACAGTAACAATATTTTTTTTTAAAAGAATAGGGGAGACCGGGGTAATTAGAACAGGAAACAGCCTGTAGAAGTTCCACTGTAAATTACTCAGAAAGTTACTGATGGATTTTTTAAAAATTTCTACCATTTAAAAGGGCATCTTTTGTATATTTTTGAAAAAAATAATGACCATACCTGCATTGCAAATACTCGTCCAAAAAAAAAAAATGTCATGACACCATAAAATTGTTCCAATTACCCCATTTGGGGTTAATGGAACATAAGTTAGAAATTTCAACTGAATAGCTTTAGATTGCTGTTGGGGTAATACGAACATCATATATAAATGTCCCATTTACCCTGCAAATTTGAACACAATAGCTCTACTTCTTCTGGAGTTATCAATGCTTGTTTAAATAAAATCCCAAGTTAACGTCTTTTTTCATAAAGTTCAATTTCCCAGCTGTGAAGCAAACATGTGTGAATGAAAATCAGTGTTCTATGATTTATTTGAAAGGTTACAGGCCATTCTACAATGTAGTAAAGAAAAAACTTCTAATAGTTACATGTACAATCTAGTATATCAATTAGAAAAAGTACAAAAAAGCATCTTTTTTGGAGGAAAACTTACTCCAATTTGTAGCAAGTAGTGCTAATACTTATGAAAACACTTAAGATAACTTACATTAACAGGTTTAACTGTCGTGAAAAACTAATATATACAGAAATTAAGCTTATCAGTCTCAAAAAACAATTATATATGAAACCATAAAATATAGGCTACATGACAAAAGCTACACCAAAGAACACTTGACCCATATTAACATTTGTCAGTTTGGCACCAGTAGATCTACTGATTTGAATGTTTGATTTCTTTTTTGAAAGCTTCATACTTACTCTTAATGATGTCATACAATGGAAGGGTAAATGGACCGATTCCATTTAACTCCAAAGGTCCGTAAAATATAAACTTCCTATCAATTTCCTCAACATCAGGTCTTCGTGGCCAATCGAACTTGCCAGTTTCTTTTTCCTCCAGAAACTTGATTGTTTGATTGATTGAGAGATAGGTCTATTTCACTTTCTGAAGAAGTAGAGCTGGATTCAAGGGACATTCTTTTCTTGTCTTTTTTGGTCTTTCCTGTTATAATGAGTCCATTCAGAGGCACTGTTATATGGTCATTAAATATGCTAAGATTGGAAATTTAAATCTTCATTTTTCAAGGGGGGGCTTTTATTTCATTAAATTACCCATAATAAATTACCACAGATTACGAAATGTCATCATTTTCGGAGATATATTTTAAAAGTTATTCAAAATTAAAATATGGTCACATATTTTATTTATTTTAATGCTCCCTTGTAAGCATTGCAAAGAACGGAAAATTTTGTGGCAGTAATTCTTGTATTTGTTAATATTTCTTTGCTAATAAGTACTCACATTTGTTTCACAAGGTTTTCCATACATTTGCAATAAAAAAAAGGGCACAATTTTTAGTTAATTTAACATTTTGATGAAATTTGTCAAAGAAAAATGCTTAATAGTGATTGATCTTAGTTCATGGCTATTTTGCAGTGTTGCTAAATCACTTTGTGGTAAGATCGAAAATATCACAATAATATAAGGACAATAAACATACAAAATATATTCAATTGAGATAGTAAATAATACAAAAATGTCTTAAAATTGTATGAAACATAATTTTATTACATATTTGAACTTGTAAAATAAGTTTACAGCAGTTTTTATCTGAAGGTACATTCGTGATGTACAAAAAAGTAGTGATTGAATAGTCTGTGTGTCCTTATCACAACTTGACAGTGGAGGATACCTGGTTCAAGGCTTCGGGATTGAAAATGGCTTCCAAAATGACGACAATTTAAGCGTCGGGGCCAAAAAAAAATGGATATTTGGCTGTAACAAATCCAAATTAAAGTTGATTATGGACAAAAAATGGAATACTAGTTTTTGAAATAACAGTGAAATCACTTCAAACCAAAGGATCTTCATAGCAGAAGTGGTGTAGTGATCTTTAGACTTAGAAATTTTAGAAACCAGATATATATTTTTAAAAGCCAGTCCCAGGTAAGGGAGGCTGGACTTTTCTGTCAACATACAATATATCTTACAAAGAGCATATTTGATTAAGAAGATAGAACTTTTAAAATATACAAATATGGCCACCTAAGCTTGCCATTAGTATTGTCAAGGCTTGTTACATTTGTATCTTACTTCTAAGAGCATTGTATAAAAGAAAAGGCAATGTAAATGTACTCGTAGGCATGGCCATGCATTCCAAATATAAGTTTCTTAAATTGTGAAGAATATATAATTGTTCGAAAGTTTGATTTCTGGCTTATTTGTGAAAACATAATTTTAGAAGTATTGTTAGTTAGTTTATATTGACTGAATATTATTTTTTTTTTAAGAAATTGCAAATTGAATAGACTTCTAACATGTTTGAAGATTAAGTTTCTGTTCACAGCACGCCTTGACATTGGGAGTCACAACTCGCTACTTATTGCGCGAAATCTTTATCAATACTGAGGCGAGGTACATTCATTTTGGTGGTTGTAACCTCATACAAGATTTAGGAAACTCATTTTGGGCTCCTGAAGTTTCTTGTATAATTCATTTAAACCTCATACTGTGGGAATTTTTTTCTGAGTAGGGCGATTTCTTTTTTTGGCACTGGTAGGCCTATTAGACATTTCTTTCAGTCGCTGCATAGCATCTTCAGTTGTTAGAATTTCGCCATACTGATCAGAAAGGCGTACTCTTGATAGATTACCACTTGACATTGTTCTTGGATTTTGTCCGCTTGGTCTGTGTTGTTTACTAAGAGATTCTCTGATGAATTGTTCAAAAGACAGATACTGGGATGGTGGTGTAGTACTTCTATTCAGAACATTTTCAACATCTGAAGGCATTGGCATTGCTGTTGAAGTAATGGAAGAGGAAGGAGTGGTTGGTTGGCTGGCAGTGTGAATGTTTACTGGATCTTGAACTGCTCCTGGTGGGATGTCAGTGGAGGCAGTTGTATTTGGTGAATTCTGAGTCATCTGAACATCAGCAACAACTGTTGATACAGGTTGTATGTCTTCTTGACTTTGATTACGAAATCGTGCTAGGGCAAGGGGGTCAAATTCTTCACTTGGAAACATGGATTCATCCAGTGGAAACAGACCAGTAGTTTTAAATCCCGACACTAGGTATGATTTCTTGAAACTCCTAGACCACACTCTCCCTATGTACTGAGCAAAGACAGACTTCGGCAAACGAGCACCAGGATTGGTTCTGTTCCAGTCTAAAAGCAGGTTGTTCCAAGCTACTTTAATTGGTCGAAAACATGTTTTGTCTAATGGCTGGATAATGTGTGTTAGATTGGGCGGTAGCTTCACTAGAATTATATCATGGTCGAGAGCTAGCTTTACAAGATCGTAGCTGATATGTGATCTGTACCCATCGAACAAAAGAACTATCTTCTGCCCATTTCTATTCTCCTTTGATGGAATGCCTTGCAGAAATATTGTTTCAAACCATTTGGTAAACAGGTTTGTTTCCATCCACCCCTTTTCAGAAGCTGAATAACCAGTTCCAGGATACACTTCTTCATGATCTTCAATCCAAGCTTTCATAATGTGTTTCCCCTTAAACACTATGAATGGTGCTATCAAGTCACCTTTAGCATTTCCACAAGCGAGGACTGTTGTACACTCTTTACCACTTCCTGTGACATTCATTGAAACACGTTTCTTTCCTCGTTCAGCAACTACACGAACATCTTTTGGGTCATGTAGAAATGCTGTTTCATCACAGTTGTACACCAAATCAGCAGAGTTGATATTCTCAGTGATATACAGGTTTCTCAGATCCTCAAAAAAAGCCGACACAACGAATGGGTCCACACTTTTCAGTCTTCTTGTTGAAAGCAATTCACCTTTCCTGATAGTGAGTTCTGGGTGTCTCTTAACAAAAGAGGTGAACCATTCTTCGCCTGGCCTTCCATCTGTCCAGCGGGTTTTAATGTTGGCTGACAAACAGTAACTTTTGACTAATTCAAGTACCTCAGTCTTTGTCAAACCATCACCGTAACTAGCGCATGTTTTTAAATACGTGATGAGCTGCTTCTCACAGTCTGGTTTCAATTCTGTAGGTCGCCCCGCGCCATGGGATAGCATAGAAGAATGTCCAGTAAGTTTTTTTGCCAGAGTTCCTCTGGGTACGTGAAATCTTGCTGCTGCTAAGACCTGTGTCAAACGACCACTTCTGACACTTTCGATTGCATCAAGCATGGCTTGCTGCGAATAACTGCAGCGGTTGGTGGTGCGTTGTCTTTTACGAACCATCATTGACTATTCATACTTAAAACAGAGAAAAAGCAACAATTATTGTACAAATATATCACCATCCCATATTGCTATATCTGTCCTTTTCTTTGTTCCATCTTCAGCTTCTTTTATTTTTTCAAGTCACAGACAACTAGTATCAGAGCAACTAGTTCAAGCCAGATCTTTTAGTATGTGCAATCTTCAATTGTTTTTGTTTTATATTTTTGCCCATAAGTGCTTAACAGCTTGAATGTTTGTGTAGTAAATGTACATATTTGCTCTGTTACAGCTATTTTACTATGTATATCACAATATACTTATCTAATGATTACAATTACCATTTTTTGAATGTTGATACAAAATACCAAGTATGACATCATATTATACATTGAACAATTTTAAAGAGTTGACCTTTGTATATAAACCTTGATGCCAATGCAAATGTACACAATTTCAATAAATTTAATTATAAATTTGAATGTATCATATCTTTCTTGTCTTGAAAAACACATATGATTGAAGATATTTGTTTTTCATATTGCCAGTCAAAAATAACTGTTATGACTAAATTATTATAAATATTGCACAAATATGGAACTTTGAACTTAGCCTAACCATTTTCAAATGTTGTTATGACAATGTATTATTTTTATTGTCATATTCATGGTATTTCAAGATGATGTTCTTATTACCCCATGACTGTTCTAATTACCCCAAGCAAAATCAAGCAAATTACGCAATGTTCTAATAACCCCTTTGCAGAAATTTTTGGGGTAATAAGAACTTTGCTTATAAAAACCAGGCAAATTGCCCATAGACAACCAAACTCACATGAAAAGATGTGTGCCCTTATGTTTTATTATAGGGGTGAAGAAAATTTTGCAAGGGTTCTTTCATTCACATCCAGTATATGTAGAAGCAGAGAAACACCAAACATGCGTCACATCATTTTTTGCAGGTGTATAATAAAAGTCAAATAAAACTTACTTTTGTGTAGTTATTCCAATAACAAATTTTCTGCATGTAGGTTTAGTGTAGGTACATAGGTATGGAATGTTATTACACCAGTCTTTTCGTTTTAAATTATTCTACATTAACATGTTCCAATAACCCCATGTTCTAATTACCCCGGTCTCCCCTACTGTTTTTAACCTAACTTTGTGAATTAAGTACTAATATATTTTGGCAAATTATACATAAAATATATCTATTTCTTTGGTATTTGTACTCTAGTCAAGGAAAATGTTACTAAAAACTTGGCTAGTACTTTGTGCGTTCACAGTAAATGTGAGAGTTTTAGCTTTATTTGTCCGTAACTGGATATAAGTGCAACTCGATAAGCTCGCCAAACACAATCTTTACCTCAATTTTGAAAGCTAGCTGAACTCTAGTGTTTCGAATTACATATAGTATAGGCGTCTATAGTGATACAATACATCCAGTCTGTAAAACTTTGGAAATGTTGTCTCCTTCTCTGTCGATCCAGACCAAGAGTGTTCTCAAATGTTTCAATATATTTCTTAACATAACTAACTTTTCAAGAAAAGAATACCTTGTCCCCAGATAGCTTAGTTGAAATAGCGTTAGGCTTTTAACCTATCTGTCCAGAGTTCGAGTCTCTGCCTGGGCGGTTACCATTTTTCAATTTTGCCATCGGATCTTGTGCAACAGTAAGTCGCAAGTAAGCTTTTAAGTTTCTCAAATATCAGCATCTTTAGCTAACAGTACAGCATAACTAGTATTTTTTATGGTAGGAATGCTCTGGTGGTTGAACCTACACCTATTGTAATATCTCTGGGGTATTAACTTATGTACAGCCCATAACTTTTGGGGACTGTTGTCTCTTCCGTTACATTTTCTCTCCATTTATCCTTAATGTCGCGATTACCCTCAGAAGCAAGAAAAGAGAAATCTTATATTTGTTCTTTTCATATCTCTGAAATCACCTATACTATAGAACTATATTTAGTGAATTTTGCAGTCTTCCTGTTGGATCTGTTAAATAATCCAGTCAATAGAGAACGCTACTTAAATCGGGTAATCTGCTTTTGCAGATAGTTAGTTTTTGCTACATTTGGCGTCTGATATAATTTGAATTGCACTCTAGTTAGTGTTGGTCTGTGTGCTTCTGGTACATATAGTTACTTAAAAAAGCAAATGTTGGGTGTGTAAATGATAGCCTTCTTGTGAAACAGTAAAAAATCAACCTTATTTCCTCGTAACATTAGCTGTAAGTGCTTCTTGCAGGCTAATAAGACTCTGGCGTGTGGGCCTACGTCATCTAGAATCCTCTGTAAGGTTCGTGTTTTTCTATAAATTGTCGATATACATGCTAAGTGCCTAGTTACAGCCTAAGCTTTTAGCTTCAATCAGAGGATTTCAGTCCTCAGATAGTGATTGTAGTAGCCTCGTAAAATAAAGCAAATGCAAATAAATAACCCATGTGTTGACGCACCAAAGAAAACCAGTAATACTTGAAAAATACCTTGAAAATGGCTATAAGGCTAAATTATTCTTCTAGCATAGTAAGAAATGTTTGGCAAGTGGACCTATGGCCCATGTAGTCGTCTCTGAACTTTTTTTTGTCCTGCGAATTGTTGTTATATACGCTAAGTGTCTAGTAACAGCCTCAGCTTTTAGTCTCAGTGAGAGAATTTTAGTACTCAGAGACTTATAGTGATTGTAGTAAAAAATAAACCTCGCATAATATAACAAATAAAAATAAGTCCTGGCATTAAACAGTAATACTTGAAAATACCTTAAAAAGGAGATATAATCCTAATAACAATAATTCATCTAGCATAGTAAGAAAAGGTTTAGAAAATGGGCCTAAATCGTGTATAAACTTCGTATTGTCCTGTGATTTGCTATTATATTGTTATATTTAAGGGGGAAAGGAAACAATATTAGTAAGCGTCCAGTTATAGAAACTTCGGTAAAGAGATTTCAGTCCTTATAGACACATAATAATTTTAGTTGCAGTAAAAGTTAGGCCTCATATATGTGCCAATAGTTGAAATGTTAATCATTTCGTGTATTTTATCTAGTAAGCCTTAGCTAAAAATACAATATCAGCGTTACAGACATAAAAATTAAGCAAGCTTTGATATTCTAGTGGCACATAATAATAAGTCTAAAATATCCTTTCAAATACTCTAACAGATAGTTGTGGGATATCTGAGATCGAAATTTTCAAGCCTTCTCCCCTGCATAAATAGGCTCTAGGATTCACTAAGCCTCAATAAAATTGGATATATGAGGTAAAGGCAGATGGAGCGCGTTTCCGATCGCATCATCCCCAAAATAGTCAAGAAGAAGAGTATATTGAGCCCTACCTCAAATATTTAGGAAATTTTACCTACTCTAACAAGACACGCAGCAAACTCTAAAATAAACAAACTTTCTTACGTAGCAGGCACTACCTAACCAAAATAAATATAGAAAAACAAAACCAAAAAATAACATCGTGGAAATCAGTAAAGAGTAATAATATTAATAATAGTAGAAGTAATAGTAATAATAATAGTAATAATAATAATATTAATGTATTCCGCGGCTTAACTTTTAGCTAAAAGTACTTTTTCTTTAGTGTTTTTGAAAAGATTTAAATAAATACTAAACTCTAATTTAAAAATTAGTGAATTTCGGATACAAAACAAAATTTATAAGAAAATAATACAAACCCTGCAAAGGAATCAGTTAAAAGTTGAAAACATCTCCTTGTGCGTCCAAAATATAATAAAAGATGTTGCCTGCATGGATTAAATTGTGTTATTTGAGTAATAATAAGCCTAAACTTGTAAAATAATATGAAATAACTTGACAAGATACACTTTGTGTGTTCAATATGTAAAAAAAATCTTGCCTAAATTGTTAAAATCATAGTAATCATAGTAAAAATATAATAAACTTGGAAAATAACCAGATAAAACTTAACGAGACACACTTTGTGTATTCAAAACTTGAAATGTAAACAATTAAAAGTTGAAAAACACAGTTTGTGTGTCGAAAATATAATAAAAAAACTTACCTAAATCGAATAAATCGTGTCAAATACATAAGAAGTTGTAAATCATTTGACAAAGTTAAACTTCGGTAAAAATAAACTCAATATTATGTTAAAAAATACTAGCTAAATCAATAATCAAAGGGTCCAGGGTTCGATACCACGTGATAAAAACTAATAGTGGATCGAATCCACTTTGAACTGTAGGCCCAGTCCCTGATAGCATTCCTTTTCTCCTAGTTCGGATAAAACCCTTACTCTTCGTTCTCCTTGTTCAGGGTAAAATTCTTGTTTCATTCTTATTGGGTATCCCAAAATCATTTTGTCTTGTGGTCTGGGTAACCTTGGGCTACTTTGACAGAAACATGTTCTAACATGCAAGCGTTCTACCCAAATCCCGATACTTCAACATCCCGTGTCCTGGGGGCAACCCTGAGCGGAATATGAATTCGCTAAAACCGGGTCTACAAGCGACGTATAACTTGAGATTTGACCTTGACCACGCATTCCAGACATCCTTTTTTGTCTGGTTCAATCCCTCCCTTGTCCTATGCTACGCGGTTGCATAACTTTCCCCTGTTCTTGCGTTCTAGTTAACCTTGGAAAAACCGGTTCTCAAAATCAACTGACGCGTATTCTGATTGGTCGATCTGGTTCTTTCTTTGTTCTGGCGTTCTGACGTCATTTGACATTGACCGCAGATCTCCAAGTTGCTTTCTCGTCTACCTGCGCCGAGTTCACCGTCTTCTGTCTAGTTTCTCGGATCAACTTCTTTCATACCATAATAACATTATTCCATAGTACACTATAATTATTACGCGTACTTATCGCGGGTTTGAATACCGGGACCATCCTAAATCGTAATCGGACCTTTAGCATCACCCATTACCAGCATTCATAGCGTCTCATAAACCGTAAAAAGTTATTTTCAATACTATAAACATTAATATTATCGATTTATATTACTTTACAGTAATGAACATAAAATCATATGCATAACATTTAATAACACTAATTCCCTTCTATTTACACATTTTTCATAAAATAAATAATTAAAAATTCATAAAAGTTATAAATATGCAGATAAATAAATGCAAATTATTATAATAATATGCAAATTAATTCTAAATGATGCAAATTAATTCTAAGAACATGCAAATAAATTCTAAATACATGCAAATAAATTCTAAACACCAATCGCCCGAGGACACAAGACGACGTTAGCGTATTTACCATCTACTATCCTCCGACACGACAAGAGACAATATTCTTACTGCTGAACTAACTAAAATGAAAATCGAAAAAAGAGACGAAAAGACAAAACAAAGAAATTAATGCGGACGACAGCTTAACCACAGCTGATTTTAAACACGCCAAAATAGCTATATATACATTATACAGTAGTTTTGCCAGTCGAAAGGCTGGATAAGAAGTGTGATGGAATTCAGCAAAACTAGAGAAAATCGTAAAACGTAATTGCAGTAAATGATTTTTGATGCCGTCCCATCAAGTGATACGTTTTGTTGCATCGCAAATATTTTAAGACTCATTAGAAGACCCTTCGGATGTAGCCGCCCAGGTGGTAGGTACGTTTTGTCGCGTATTCAGAATTTTGAAAGTGTAATAATTTTATCAGTTCTTCGTTTTTAAATTCTAAAAGAGAGAAAATTAAAAAAAGAAACTATTATAGTTTAGAGAGAACAGATATTTTTTTGTGGACCAAAACACTGTTGATATTTTTTGTACTTGATATTTGGTGCGGTACAGAGTGAAACAAAGACAAAAGAGAAAATACATGTTATAAAGGCATGGTAATGAAAAGAATGAAAATTGTAATGCCCGGATGATATTCTTTAAAATCTTCTCAAAAATGGTCAGTTCTCTACGTTTCAAATGTACAGCAGGTTGTGAATAGACATTGTTTCAAGTATTGTTTGTGATATTATTAAACAACAAACTTAGTGCCACTTGAACGCGGCCCATTTAGCGGCTGCAACCGATTGCCGAAATTTGATAAATATATTCCCTCAACTCAAGTTAATAGTGTATTTGCTACTCCGAGGTTTCGTTAAGTTCTATGCTAAGCACACTGCGGAACACTACAATAGAACACCCTGAACAACAACATGTTATCGATAACACCTGCATGCCTTCGGAACGTAACAACTCTATCCGACGTGAATGTCATTATTGGCTTTCATAGGGCAGATGTGTCGTGTTGAAGAAAGATTTATATTCACTTCTGTGTATATTGCTAAGGTGATAAGGGGTAAACCGATAAGTGTTGAGTGTTGGTTAGTGTCATAAATGTTTTTACAAATACAGTTACAACAATACTTTGGGCGCAACATAGCTACACTTTAAAACAAAGAATTTTATGTATGATTTGAAAACAAATTTGTTCAGAAGATCAAATGAGTGAGAATGCAATCTCTTTCACAAAACGTGATACACGTGTGTGTGCTGTACAAGGACAGCATTTAAAGTAATTTTCTGTGACAAAAGTACGCGATTACTATACGCGTAATTGTAAAATATTGTAATTACTTGCGTTGAGGCGTTACGTACAACCAATAGTGCCGGCAATGGGCGTGATTCCAGCCGAAACACGGGCCACGTTCTACTGACATATTAACCAAAGAAGGCAACGTATATTTGCAAAAATATAACACCAAATACTTTTTCTTATGCAGGAGACGTTTTGAAATTTGCTGCAAGTCTTCATTTCTATGGTAAATTGGAATGTTGCAAGATCAATTTTATTAATACTTAATCTTTAATGGTACACAATCAGCTTTCGTATGATTCAGAACAACATTTTTCTATTCACTGTATTGTAGCATTATAACTTGTAAACCTTCAGAAATTTGACGTACAGACTGAATGAGGTTGGAATCTTAGAAATTTCTCATTAATTTGACTGGGTACTTAAAAACCTCGTAAAAACGATGTAAAGGGCGTCATTCGCACATTATATTTGACCTCAAGAATTCCATTATATTAAAGCTCGTTATCGGAGTTACAAATAGTTTCGTTTTCAATAAGACGTTACACGCACAATAGCAGCTTGTGAGAAATGTAACACGCAATGTATAAAACAAAACAAAATACTTTATGCTAGTTCAGTTAGGGCGGTTCTATAGCAGTACCATCATATATTTAAAATAAGACACGAATATAATTTTAATGATATGCGATGTGCATTTAAATTTCAGTATCAACTCAATATATTTTATGAAACAATATAACACATGTGAGAAGAACGATTACGTTTTTCTATTTTTACGTGTTTTTATAGATCTTCAGGTTAATCTCAACAATACGTATAATGAGAAGTATGACATGATAAAGAAGAGGCTGAAAACAACTACAAATACACAGCAATACTCTGCCAGGGATTCAAAATTTGGAGGTTTGGGAAAGTCATTTAAAAGTTCAGAGAGTCTTTGATCCTATTACATGTTTCTCCCACATAACACCCTTCTCATATATAAGAAGGAAAAATAAACTGTGTTATGTGGGACAAACGTATATTATATTTTATATATATTTACTAGCTGATTACCCGGCGTTGCCCGGTATTTATTTATGCCAATATTCTATTAGACAGGAAAATAATGACTTCTAACTATAGTGTATAAGGAACTTGGAGTTGAACGGCATTGGAAGTGTCACTATTCATCTTAGCGACCCCGAAAACTATGGATACTACACTAATATCGGGCGTTTTCGATTATTTTTACATGCCACCCCTTCCCACCCCCACCCCTACGTATCTCAAGGGTGTCCTGAAGTACAACGTCATTGGGAGTGTCATAATTCATCTTAGCGACCCCGAAAACTATGGATACCACACAAATATCTGTTGTTTTCGATTATTTTTACATGTCACCCCTTCTCACTCACCCCCACTCCTAGGTGTCTCAAGTTGAGTGGCATTGGGAGTGTCACTATTCATCATAACGACCCCAAAAAGTATGGATTCCACACTAATATCGGTCGTTTTGGATTATTTTTACATTTCACCCCTTCCCACCCCCACTCCTAGGTGTCTCAAGGGTGTCTTGCAGATGAACGGCATTGGGAGTGTCACTATTCATCTTAGCGACCCGGAAAACTATAGATTCCTCACTGATATAGGTTCTTTTTGATTATTTTACATGTACTTTCCTTCCCACCCCCACCCCTAGGGGTGCCAGGGGTGTCCTAGAGTTGAACGGCATTGGGAGTGTTTTCTTGGCGAGCCCGAAAACTATGAATTCCACTCTAATATCGGTCATTTTACATGTTACCCTTCCCACCTTCACCCCCAGGGGTGCCAGAGGTGTCTTGGAGTTGAACGGCATTGTGAGTGTCACTATTCATTTTAGCGACCCCGAAAACTATGGATTACACACTAATATCGTTCGTTTTCGATTATTTTTACATGTCACCCCATCCCACCCCACCCCTAGGTATCTCAAGGGTGTCTCGAAGTAGAGTGGCATTGGGAGTGTCACTACTCATCGTAACGACCCCAAAAAGTATGGATTCCACACAAATATCGGTCGTTTTCGATTACTTTTACATGTCACCCCCTTCCCACCCCCACCTCTAGGTGTCTCAAGGGTGTGTTGAAGTTGAACGGCATTGCGAGTGTCACTATTAATCTTAGCGATCCCGAAAACTATGGATTCCACACTAATATCGGGCGTTTTTTTATTATTATTACATGCCACCCCTTCCCACCCCACCCCTAGGGCTGCCATAGATGTCTTCAAGTTGAACGGCATTGGGAGTATCACTATTCATCTTAGCGACCCCGAAACTATGGATTCCACACTAATATCGGTCGTTTTCGATTATTTTACATGTCACCCCTTCCCACCCCACCCCTAGGGGTACCAGGAGTGTCTCGGAGTTAAACGGCATTAGGAGTGTCACTATTGATCTGAGCCACCCCGAAAACCATGAATTCCGCACTAATATCGGTCGTTTTCGATCATCATCATCTTTACGATTAGACCTTTCATCACATGGATTTCGACGATACTGGTAAGCAAAAATCAACACATAACATTTTCGAGTATCGACTGATCTATGCAATAGCAGCTACAGACTTTAGAATTGGTATCATTTGAATGGTTATTGAACAACCTTCCATCTACGATACGCAACACACTCTGTTTTGGAAATATACTGAAATTTTACATTTTCATAATATTTTGACGTTTTCAAACACACGCATGTTGGCACATGTTAGTAATTATTATTATAATGATGTGTTTATCTATAAAGATCTGCCTTTTATAACAAGTAGCCTTTTGAAGGTATTGAATCGGGGATCTTTCATTACTATTGTCCATTCATCTAGCCATTTTTCTTCCTTATTATCACCGTAAATATAAATAGGTAGATAAGCAACGCTAAGATACCAAAATACAACTATCTACAGCGAAGTGTTACGTAATCCGATGTTCCCACGCTCCATTCGGGAACCGCGGAAGTGTTACACTGAACGTTCCCACAACGTAAGAGCACACGTTACACCAATTTCGTGGAGCGGAGCGGGTCTGGGTCTGACAGTTGGAGCTAAATATAGGCCCCGTCACGCCTACGGTGCCCACAAATAGGGGAAGGAGACACCTTCCTCATCTGTCCAAATAGTGTGCTACTTAATTAGATTGCGTGCGAAACTCTATTTAAAATCCACGGTAAGTGTCACAACTTATATCATTGACATCCGAATATGATTTAAATTTCTTTGAAATTCGTTCCACTTTGAGTATGAAAATTTGAATTAATTTTCCACTATATGTGTGTGTGTGTGTTACATAATTTGTAAGTGCTGAGCACAAAATACAGCACCAATGCAGAGATATTCTATCCCAAACCAAAGGTCAATGACGACATGTAAAGATACTAAAAGTACATTTCAAATTACATATGCGGAATGCATGTATATTCATCCTTGCAACTGCATTTAAATATATTTTTTATTATATTTGCTAAAGAGGGAATTTAATAGTGAATTATTTCAATTAGGTGTCAACAGTGTTAGTGGACTATGTTTCTATGCTGTGATTTTGTTTTCTAAATCATAACAGTAAGAATAGACAAACAATTTATTCAGACAATACACTGTCAATATATTTGTTATCAAGCTGCGATCTCCTATTTTCAGAAATCGTATTGGTAACGTTTTTACCCTGTAATCAAGGGGTCCTGGGTACGGTACTCGGTGGTGATAGGTTCTAATTCCACTTTAAACTGTAGGTGCAGTCCCTATTAACCTATTTGTGCACAAATTATACTTAAAATAAAACATCACTTACTGCCACCAATCCTATTTTTCTAATACATTTGAATATTCATAATAATCCTATCCAATTTGATAATACAGAAATCTTATATCTTACGTACACACTCCATTGAATTTATGCTATGCTGTGGTCCAATTCCACATCACAGAAGAAAATCAAGTAATGGCTTAAGTATCAAAAGTTTGTTATTATTAAGACGTTTCTAAGATTTAAAATATCATGAAATTTTGACTTTATTCTTAAAAATTCATGATTGGTTGATTGATTCATTGGCTTATTTTTCTTCGGATTTCTGCCACTTTTGGCTAATCGCAAAGATGACGATGAGTGATGATATGATTAAATTGATGAAGGGACACCCACGGCCAGACCGGGATTCGAACCCAGGATTAATATGGTAATGGAATGCCAATTTCATGTCAAATATCACACTAAGACTTTTCACTTGGTTGCACATAATGATTATTTATATGATCGCAGGATGAGTATTGTTTCTTTTTTCTCGAAAAACTCAATAGTTTTATTTTATCAATATGAAGACACCATTTACGTAGTTGCAACCAGTTCAAATCTTCATGAAGGTTTCTCTCGTTAGCTTGATTTTACTTTACACTAGGCCTATAGAGTTTAAAGTCATCAGGAAATAATAAATACTCGCTACCCATTATGAGACTAGCTACATCGTTAATAATTTGAAGAAACAATAATGTGCCAAGAGAAGTTTTCTGTGGAATGCCTTAACTAATTTTACCAGTTTTAGACAAATACACTTTGATGTTTTCAATAAATGTTCTCTTACTCAAGTAACTCTGAAACCATTTACATAACTGGAGTGTAATTCAATACGTAGAAATTTTACTAATCAATTTTTTATACACTAGAACGAAACAAATTAGTTGTGAACTTCACTTAATGCTATGGATAAACTTGTATCGACTTGATTTCCGCTATTCATTGCTTCACAAATATATACTTTCTGTCAAGCAAGATAAATTGTTCATCACAGACTTATTACATTAAGAAAACTGTCGATTGTCACTCAACTAACATTTCACATTAAAATAGACTTATTTTTTGCACACGTAGCCTATCTAGAATAGAAATAGAAATATAAATTTTGTTTGTATTCGCACTTTTAGTAATAGATATGATAATGGCAATATTCCTCCAAATGTCCACCTATTGGGACTTTACTCTTTCTCCAACGATCTTTTATAAATTTTACATAATACAGTATAGGAGCAAAAATTTCAGCACAGCCTTTCATAATAAAATTAGGCAATTGTCCATTACCTATTGATGCTCCATGTTTCAGAATTTATATGATCTCACAAATCATGGACTAAATCATAAATGCCAGTATCGTCATTAGAAAAGAATAAAATATTTTTCATATCCACATGAAGTTGATTATAATTAGGGTAACTCAATTGATACCGTGTTATCATTAACCCAGGTCAGATTCTGTACTAGCAGAGATCCTTTATTAATGTACAATAAAAGGAGGATGAAGTTTGACAATTTTACATTCAATGTCTGTGTCACAGTATTACATAAAACCAGATTTAAAAACTTCTGATAGTTCATTTGTATTGCGTGGTTTAAGTAGAGTACACTCTAAACATGACATCAATTCAAGAAATTTTGTTTTCTTTGTTTCCAAACACCACTTGCCACCATGATATGTGTAACCTTAAAATTACCCATAATTAACAATATATAATACATACAGGGTTTCGACATGAGACATCCCTGATTTCAAATTGCAATTGTGAGGAAATTAGCCTATTCGACATAGAGCCTTGCGGTTTGTGACATCATGTAAAGCAACTTTTTTTTGTTTTTTGTGCTGAGTAATTAGCAACGATGACGCCAGCACAAGAGTATGGTATGTATGGTATGCGGAAACAAAATCGCCAATTTCAGTTCAAAGGTATTTCAGACGTGCTTTTGAACGGGAGCCACCAGACGTAAAGACAACTAAGTCTTGGTTCCTAGCCACTGGGAGTGTTTGTCCCTCGAACACCTCTGGATTTCTTCTTGTGGAGTTATGTAAATATACGGGCTACACTTCACCTGTACGTGACCTTCGTGATATCAGCAGGAGAATTGAGAATGCCATCATCTCCATCACTCCTGACATGCTAGTTCGCACATGGGTCGAGATCGAGTATCGGCTAGACATTTTGAGGGTTACGAAAGAATCCCATGTAGAATTGCACTAATAAAAATAAAATAAAATAAAAACCTTTTGAGATGCTTTAAATGATGCCGCAAACTGCAAGGTTCAATGTAGAATAGTTTTCTCACAATTGTAATTTGAAATCAAGGGAGGTTTCATGTGGACACCCTGCATATACATATACAGGGTGCTCGGAAATTCCCCTTACAAACTCCTAGTGCAAGTAGAGGGGACTGCGTAGAAAATATTTGGAATAGGGACCTATGTCCGGAAACGTACCGTTTCCGTGATACAACCATGACAACGTGTCGGATGTGCCTGTGTTGGTATGCAACCGGGTATGCAGTACATGACGTCAGAAGATCACCTGACGACCTAAAGTGACATAATTTATTACAACCATGTCAAATGAGGTGTTACGTAAGGTACAGAAGTGGGACTCAGCCCATAATACAAACAAATTTATTTGGTAACGATGCCAAGGGAACCAAAAAGAAACGTACTCTTCATTGATCAACACCTGTGTCGACAGTGGAACGCAACAATTTGTATTATTATTTATTTAGTTTTATTATTTGTTGTGCCATCAGGTGATCTTCTAACGTCAAATACTGCCTACCCGGTTGCATACCAACACAGGCACATCGGACACATTGTCATGGTTGTAGCACGGAAACGGTACGTCTCCGGACATGGGTTCCTATTCCAAGTATTGTCTACTCAGTCCCCTCTACTTGCCCTAGGAGTTTGTAAGGGGAATTTCCGAGCACCCAGTAGTTATCATACACTTTCTTGCAATATCCTTGAAGTGCAGAAGCAACGATTACTTAGAAGTTGGATTTATATACATTTGCAATTTGTCCTGTATCCTCATCAGGTGTTTCACACAGTCATAAAACAGCATAAAGAAATAACAGACATATTAGAAGAACGGTACATTGCGTGTGCCGGCCATTATTCTTTGTTGTCTCATTAGCTCCCTGCCAAAGACAAACAAAAATCTTCCTGAGCCTACCGTAAGGACTAACTGGCAGTTGTTTCCTTGAATTTATACAATGGCATGCATTTTCAAGCCTGTCAATACATATGAGCGTCAAGAACCCGTACTCAAGTTGAGGTGATAATTACAACGCAGCAGCTGTTGCTCTTTGCTCTTATCTTTTGTTACAAATCAAACCTGAAAGATATGAGAGAAAGGTGTCTGCCATACGAGAGGCTAGCGACAGCTTTAGCAACTTGGAAATCAGCATTTATGTTATGAGTAGAGCCCGGAAGTTCAGGCATTTATTTTCGTTAAAATAAGCAGGCAAAAAGGCATTTATAATGTGGAAAATTGGCACTAAAAATGGGAAAAAAGGCAAAATAAACTGAAAAAGGCACATTTGAAAGTCACTTACTTTTATCTATAATTTCTGGCAAAATGTTAATGAAGCATACATAAAACAAGCAAATGTAGCTGTACTCATTTCGATAACAGCATTTTCACCTTTTAGAATATCACAAATTGTTTTCAATTGTTTCAAGTCATCATTTGCACTCACTACCCATTTGCACTTTTCCACAACAGCTGACCCCTTTTCTCCTGACACTTCCATCATCTGCTGCATAGATTCCTCGAAGATTTTCATGGATGCTTCATGGATGCCTCAAGAGTCTCACCTCATTTTTCTAGCTTTGTAATTGTCTCTGGCAATGCACCATAATGTGCAAAAATAAACGACAGTTCATTCTTCAGTTCTGAATAGCACAGGAGTTTTTCACTTCACGAATTGAAGCCGCTTCATTTTCTGGAAGAGCATATACCAATATTCTAGTTTTTCTTCATAACTTCGAAAATTATTTCTCGAAGATATCTGCTATACTACAAGAAAGCAATTCAAAATTAAAGTAAAAGGTCAAATACATGTATACCCAACGACATTTACAATATTGGAGGGACAGAATACTTAAAAAATGTTGTTCCAATCGAAGGTAAGGGCGTGGTATAGTGGTTAGAGTTCTCGATTGGGCTGCCAGCTGTCCCAGGTTCGATCCTCCATACTAGGTGTTCTTTTTTTTAATTCTCCTTTTATTATAAACAAGAGCATGGTAACATTATTTGTAATGGCAGTGTATAGTGGCTACATTGTTCTGCATATGGAATTTTTAAAAAAATAAACAAATAAATGAATTGACACACATTAAAAGGGATATTTTCATGTATAAGATCGTGAATTATGATACTCTAACGATAATTGTGTACTGCTTCAAAGACATTGACAAATATTAATGAAATAACTATTTATATTTGTGGCAATTCAGGACATACTAATTTTACCCCTTTCCCACACGAGTTCAATGCAAGGATACTTCCGCAAATATCGATTGAAAAGTTTTCACCATGTGCAATTCTCCATTAAATGTTTTCGCCGAGTCGTACTACCTTCGTTTTCTTTGTTACAAACAAGTATTGTTTGCACATTACATGTAGGAGGAGAGTTGCATCTACATTTCACATTGGTCAGCTCCTTCTACTTACTTCTTGGAGCGAAAGCTTGTAGGGTAGTGTTTACCGTCCAGGACTGTCAATCTGATGGTCGTAGGTTCAAACCCTTCCGGTGACAGAAAATTTTCGTAAGTTTTGGACCTATCCCATTGTGTTCATTGTCCACGCCGTGTGAAACGGAATGATTCAGTTTGGAATTAACGATGGGGGGAGGGGAAATATTAAATTGCAAAGTATTCAATTCAACGAACCGAGAAGTAGACAAAAATTGGATAATTCTTATAAATATTCAAATTACGTTCATGTTTTTAGTGGTATAATCGCAGGTAAAATCAAAGATCTTACATGGAAGATTTTACCTTGCTCTGAACTGTCAAAAGGCATTTCGAACCGATCTAATACATTTCAAAATGTTATTGAATGTTTCATGTCGATAATTTGACCAATGTATCAATTCTTGACGTTGGTACGATATTTTCTGCAACTAACTCTTCTCTTCAGTCCCTTCTGTTCTTCTCTTCTCGTTCTCCTCTCCCCTCCTTCTGCTCGCTCTGCTTTTATCTCATATCGCCTTCCCTACTTTTCTCGCATCTTATCTCCATCCCACTCATCTCCACCTCGTATCTCTTCTCCTGTCTTAGATTTCCGACTCCACTGCACTCTTCTCCTCTTCTTTTCGTTATTCTCTTTTTCTCTCCTTTACTTTACTCTCCACTTTCCTCTTCTTTTCGTTCTTCTCTTTCTCTCTCCTTTACTTTACTCTCCACTCTCCTCTTCTCGTCTCCTCACTACATCTCCTCTCCTCGTCTATCCTTTCTTTCTTCTCTCTTCTACTTTTCCTCTTCTCCTTTCGCTATCTCTTTTTCCTCTCCTTTGTCACCTTTCGTTTTCTCTCACGTCTTTGTTTTTATTTCTTTCGCGTATTTTATAAATATCTATTGTGCATGTGGCAACCCTGAAATTGAGCCTAACTCTACACGCAACCCACCAACGCTTTGTGTAAATTGGGTTGCCTAGTTTAAAATGTCGTTGTCCTAAAACTTTTGAGAGACACTGTACATAATATACGAGGGTGAATCAAATACGAACGAGCCTTGATTGGCTAAGCGTAGGAATGGGTAGCAGGGTGTGATTGGGCATGTGCGGCCGGTAGGTGGGGCTGTCGTGAGTCAGGAACCAGAACAGCCGGCGTGTCGCATGCTTCGTTTAGTAGCTCTCACGATGAGTGAGCAGAGTGTGCCAGTGTCTGTTGCGCAACGCATAATCATCAAGCTCCTCACCCAGGAAAACGTCAAACCGGTTGAAATTTACCGGAGACTGCAGGCCCAGTTTGGGAATGGTACCCTCTCGTGGGCAAGAGTGAAGGTGTGGTGTAAGGAATTCCAGCAAGGCCGTGAACGTGTTGCAAATGAAGTGCACCCCCGTCGTCCTCGCACCAGTGTGACGAATGACAACATGGCTCGTGTTCGTGAGCTTGTCGAACAGGATCGCCGAGTCACTGTGAAGCAAATTGAGGCAGAACTTGGTGTGAGCTATGGAAGTGTCCAATCAATCATCACAAAGCACTTGGGCTTCCGCAAAATCACAGCTCGGTGGGTTCCCAAGCTGCTGAATGTTGCTCAAAAAGATGACCGAGTTCGCATTGCTCGCCAGCTTCACACTCGTTTTGACGTGGAAGGGGGAGCGTTTTTGCATCGCATCGTTAACTGTGACGAGACATTGGTGCATCATTACACCCCAGCAACCAAGCGTGCCAGCCAGCATGGAGTGGAGGAGGAAAGGCGAAGGAAACCCCGTGAAGGCCAAAGTTCGGTTGTCTGCGGGGAAGGTGTTGGCCACGGTGTTTTGGGACTGGAGGGGGATCCTACTGGTGGATTTCTTACACGAACGTCGGACTATCAACGTACCCTACTACTGCGGCCTCCTGGATCAAGTTAAGGTGCAGTATCCACGCAAACGACGAGGCTGTCCCATCCGCCAGCTCTTGTTCCTCCACGACAACGCCAGACCCCATACAGCAGGTGTTACGCGGCAGAAACTGGTGGAAATGCACTGGGAACCGCTTCCGCATCCACCGTACAGCCCAGACCTTTCACCATGTGATTTTCACCTGTTCGGACCCCTCAAAGAAACACTTGGGGGCGAGCAATTTGCGACCAACGATCAGGTGGAAACCTTTGTGCGCAACTGGTTGGCTACCCGCCCAGCTTCATTCTACGAGAACGGCATCAAGAACCTACCACAACGTTGGGAAAAATGTATCACTAAGGGCGGAGACTATGCAGAAAAATAGATGTGGCAATGTCTCTGTTTCCTTCAATAAATTTTGTTTTTCCGCACAAGGCTCGTTCATATTTGATTCACCCTTGTAAGTCTTCGTATATTTATATTTATTACTAGGCTAGGATTTTTATGACCTAAAAATCATCAAAATATGCAAAATAAAATATGCTCTTATGACCTAAAATTTTACAAAATATGCACTATAATTTGAAAAATATGCCCTGATAACTAGACTGTTTCAAACATCAATATCTAACTTATGCTGAAATATTTTCATATACATACTATTTTTAGTTCACTTTATGGGCCCTGATGAGTTGAAATGCATAATAAATACTTTCTGTAAAATTTCAATTAAAAATGAAAAATATGTTGCTTCAGTCCAAGAAAAAGAACAAAAGAAACGAGTGAACAAGGGAGTAAGAACGAATCTACTTGGAAAATGACTATTTCTTGAAAAAGCGAAAATATGTTGAATATACCGAAAATCCATCAAAATATCCTTTATCATATAGAAATGGCCAAATATGCCAAAATATGACCTTAAAAAGCACCTTAATTCAATTAGTTTCTTCACAATATGAATTTCTATATATTTAGGGACACATCACCCTTACGAAAAAAAATATACTCAGTCATAAAAATCCTAGCCCTATTTATTACAAAATAAAGTCCTGTGCTTTGCGCCACGCCATGAAGGCGTATGGGGGGTGTGGAGTTAAGGCCCCACACTTTCCTAATCACCACACCCCTGGCCTCCTTTACTCTTCAGAGTTTCCTCCAGGTACCCATTTTATACGACGCTGGGTGAGGGCCGGAGCCGCTTCAACAGGTGGAAAAAATCCCGGTTCTCCCCAACCCTGGATCGAATCCGGGTCTCTCGCATGGTAGTCAGGCACCCTTACGATTTTTTTCAAGGAATACCCCTATGCGGTAGTATCTCCCGTTATTCACATTTTCTCAATTTCCATGTATGTCAATTTTCTCTGTTTTCTGTATTCTTATTTGAACAAACCCAAACATCCATGTCTGAACCGAACTAGAATCCGGGATCCCTGACATATAGTGCGTTGTGCTAACCACTTCGCCACGGAGGTTGACTGAGCTACTGCGTCTCAAACATTTATATTTAAATAAATTTATATTTATTATCGTTGTTGTACTTAAGGAATGTCTATTGGAGGGGGGATTGTAGAAACTGTATAGAAAGAGAGAGAGAGAGAGAGAGAGAGATCACCTAACAAGGGAGGACTGTTGCGCATAAAGGGTGTCGGAGAAAAATCAATTTGTTGTACAATTTCAAGTGTTTATGAACCAGAAAATGATAAAAATTATAATTTAGTAGCCTATAATTGTGCGTTATCAATGAAGGTGAAAATGGCATTTTAAACTTACCCCTTCAGTTCTCTCTGAGACGAATACATAAACACGCGAGATTGATGGCTATGGTATTATGGCATAACTGATTCGTTCGTTTGCCACTTAAGTGTTGTAATTCACTATTGTATCAATAACATCGTTACATCTTAAACGAATAGCACTTACCAAATTTATTACTTTTTCAAAATGTCCAGAAATGCTGAATAATAATAAATAAGTGAATTCTAACCGGAAATATTTTTAATTCCATTTTTAAATTATCAGGAACTGAGATAAATGAAATTACGTGAAAACAATTACATTGTTTTTCATTCGTATGCGAACTTGCTAGCTCTCGTCTTCTTCAGTTTCATTCATACTACCAGTATCGTTGAATTATTTCGTAAAAACACTGAAATATTGCAGTACGTCCCTTTTCAGCTTAATCCGATATTATAGCAAAGAAAAAACTATCGGATGCTACTTATAGAAGGGGGAAGTTATAAGGTCACAGAGGAACAAACTACAGAAACAAGAGACACTTCACAACACACAACTGACAATGGCAAACTGTCAGCAATAGGAAGGAATTATCCTAGAAGCTTATCTTTCCGCTTCTGGGAAATCCACTCCTCTTCTGAGGTGTGTATATCGCTTTGGAATTCAGGTCTACTAAACGAAAGATGATTCATGCGATAAACCTTGAAATTCCTGGCACCTGGCTGGAGCCTATCAACTGCCCACTGACAGGAGACAAATTTAGTACAACTACTTTCTCTTTTCCTTTTCATCTATTGTTTGCAAGAATTAATGTATGAAAGAATGGGCTTTTATATCGCAGCAGAAACTCAATTTCGACTCACTTTAAGTCCTAAATCGCCAATAATTTACGACACTTACATAGCAATTTAAGTGTCGCAAATTAACTGTCAAAGTAACTGTACAAGTAACTGTAAAAACGTTACTTCTATCGTAAAAATGTGACTCTGTTACAGTTACTCACTTTTAAAAGTAACTAGTTACAGTTACATTTTCTCAAAAAAGTAACTGTTACTTGTAACTGAGTTACTTGTAACTAGTTACTTCCAAACACTGAGATGTTTAAAACATTACAATACAATCACTTTCGCATATTCTACTGACGTAATTATATTCTATCTTCCATGTCCATTTTCTTCTTCTATGTTAACCGTGGCGATAGAGATGAAACAAATGAGGCAACAAACACGAAGAAACATCAATTTCTTCTGGAAAATTCGAACAGAGTCATTGGCTGTAATTTCAAGGAAGTTACGATAACCACTCTCGCACACATTCTAATCAAATACTAGTGTTACAAATTATGTCACTTTCACAGATATTCGTCTCCTGAATATTTTTTAATGATTTGCAATGTTCTATTAACCTATTTTCGTACAGGAAATTTCAATGTTAACATGTTGTTTGAGTCTTTTATTTTGATTGCAAGTGAAGGAGCGACCAAACACTGACTGGCCAGTGTACTTACCTGATCGAGTGCTTGCTAAACATTTCTGATCCTTCTGGAGAGTTGTTGAGTGCAGAGTTAGAAATCGAGGCTAATGATAATTTCTCCTGACCATGTTTGCTGAGTTCCTGGTAGCATAAAAGGAATACGCCATCAACGTATTGGAGTGTATATTAATGACATCCTTGTGTACAATAACATCGCATATTACCGATTGTCATTTGCAAGAAATATTCATTAATCTTCATGAACATGCCTGTAATAGGAAGAAAAGCAGAGTGTAGGAAATGTGTGAGTGGGGTTCAAGCTCGGATTTTTACATAGATGGCTGCGGCTAGAAGTGAGGCCCCTTACCCCCCCATATATATATATATATATATATATATATATATATATATATATATATATTAATGACAACTATTTTTCATTCAGATGGTTAGTGTATTTTTAATATTTTTATTTTGTTTTAAAATTTTGTGGCACTTTTAAAAGCAAATTTTCCCCACTGGTGGCCCCTTTGATGATGGATGCCAGGATCGTTAGTCTACATCCTAAATCCGGGCCTAGTGGGGTTGGTTGAAAAGGTGGATAGAACACGCATATCCAGCTGTTTTTGAATTTAAAATTTTGGGTGCGTCAACACTTAGGCTATTTTTCAGTTAACATATCGTTTTCCAAAGCAAGATGTAATCCAGGATGACCATGAAAATAGATCGAAGGCAAACTTTTGTAGTCCTTCAAGCGCGTATACTTGTACAGATGGACATTTGTCAAAGCAAATTGTTTTTTCTTTTAGAAATTAATTTTACATCACTGAAGTGTCTTTAACTTAATCGATGAAGCCAACTGTGTTTATTCGTTTGTTAGCATTAATGTATAAGTATATTTGTGTCACTTAATTTCATGAGAATTTTCTTATACGTATGTACGGAACTAAAAGTGCAGATAAACAGTTATAATTTTGACGAGGAAGAATTGCTATATGTAAAGCCTTTAAATGCGTTGCGTACATTTGTATATTCTTACATGGTTCATTATGTCAACATAGATAAAGTACATTATGTAGACTTTAATTTTAGTGATAAAATTTCGAATTTTATTGTTAGTATAGGAACGTAAAACCGTCAATGCTTTCACGTGCACCTACGTGATGAGAAAGGTAGATGTGAATAAACCTCACATCTAAATAACAATGTTATCGACAATTTGTATTGTTTTCAGTTTTGTTAATCTATTCCCGTCAAGATTTCAACAATTAAATAAATATATAATAGGGCTGAGCCGATACAGATGCCGATGTATTGGTATCGGTCTATACCAGTGGTGTATCAGTATCGGAAAGTATCGGTTGGAATTTATCTACCGATAGCAGCCGATACTTTTCCGGCATATTGGTCTATCACGGGGTCCGCAAAAATGCCACGCGACACTTTCGCGGAGTGTAATTATCCGGGAAATTGAGCAAAATTCAAACTTTCTTTTTATTTTGCACTAATTTTGCACGAAAACCTGTATTTTGTAATTACAATCTACCTATTTTCATATTCTGATTAAATTCTTGAATATTATAAACCAAATTTCTTGGTAAATTAATGCATATAATTGGAAAAGAATATTTACACACCAATATTGATCAATGTTTTGAACAAATTTCAATTATTGCAATCTTCAAGTATCGGTATCGGTGGGAATCGGTAAGAGTATCGGCATCGGTATCGGTTCAAAGTGGTATCGGCTCAGCTCTAATAAATAAGTAGAATTGTCAAATCTAAACCAAGTGTGTCTTACGTGTTACATATTCATTGTCAAATTTCGAATTTTGGGAATGATTGAAATGTTTCAAAAATGTAATCAAAGTCAGACTCTTACATAACAGTTAGATGTGTGAAGAAGATAATTTTGCAATATTTTACTAACTAAGTGCACACATCTCACATTCAATCATTCAACTAAAATTTTTATACACATACACAGATTACGACAACAACAGTAATTTCAGATTAACACCTGATTAATGAAACAACTGATAAACATATTAATGTAAAAATGTCATGGTGTTATATTCGTGACATTTACTGCTAAATGTTATTTTAAGTGTTACGGATTGTTCATAATGGATTAATTACTGAGGTAATTAAACCTTGAATTGATGCTTTAGGTCCACTTTATATACACAGATAGGCTAATCAGGACTGGACCAAATGATCCGAATCACTGTGCAATGTGCCTTCACCAGGTATCGAACCCGGGATCCCTTGATTATACAAGGCGACGACGTTACCACTACGCCATCGGCGAGGCCATCTGAGGTAATTAATGATTAACATATGATTATAATATGTTTAAATGTTAAAATTGAGCAATGCCTGGGCGTAGTTTCATTTGGGAAAATCTAGGATTTATTTCTACCATTGTCTGTTCTAGGGTGGAGTGGATCGTTCGTACATTTTCCTTAGTCATTTCCACAGTCTTTGTCTTTGAGAGACCTGTTTTGCATATGCTGACTTTTGAAAACCACCACTCTTCACTTGTCATTCCGTAATGTACGTTGAAAGGATTTGGCACGCCATGTTTCTCTGCAAACTGCAAAAGCATGTTCGCCCAAGTGGGAGGTAGCCCGAATCCTAATCTTGCCAAATCGCACAATCTGTCAACAAGACCTTGTTCAAAGTGTTTACTCGAGATCTGCTTTTCGCCTTCATGCTAGACAACATTTCATTTGGCTGCTATTATTCGCTTTGCACCAGAGTTCTCTCTATTTCTCGCAAAGCCCTTTTTAAAAATGTACTTACTACTTTCTGCACCATATTTTTCACCAATAGCAAAATGTATTGAAATTGAAATATGTGAAAATTTAAAAATCAAATTATGAAGAAACAATTTTTAAGTAAAAAGTGACATCCACCAAGTTATTTCCCCTTGATATTTCAAATATGTTGCTGCTAGTTTTTTCTTAAAGTACCACCCACGCATACACATTATGCTTTTATAATATGCTAATATGCGTACAATACAAATAATTATATTACAAAATTACTTGAAAGTTAAAGAGGAAATTTTAATTGCACTCAGGGTCGAAACGTACTTGCATATCGTAAAGAAGAACACTGCTTCATTCGATTTCTAAAATATTTTATGGAATTAAGAGCTAGAGTCGAAGCATTTACAAGGAAATTTGGCACCCAGTGATATAGTTTAAGTTGGAGATAATATTAAATTTCAGAATGAAGGCTTCAAGTTAAAATCATCATCATCATTATTATTAAAAATCCTATGATGATTTTTTACCCTAAAGGGACCAGTGTACATGAAGGTTAATATTCGAGTCTCTTATTTGTAAAACACGGAGATTACTGAATTAAGTTTTCTATCCATAAACTCAGATTTTCCTGATTTATTACTAATAGCCATTTCACCTTTAATTATTTACCACAGATTAAATTATACCACATTAGTATTGAGTTTGAAACATACATACAAATTGCTAATAGATGTGATCAGATTGTATATCAATGTATTTTCTGTTCTTTATTATTGAACGATAATGAAAATTTGACATTTGAGAATGGCGATGTTAAACATTGTATGTTTAAATGTGAAATCCAATTATATCACATTATGTCATCTAGTGATTTTCTGCATTTTAGTATAGTTATTGTATGTGATTGAAATACGTAAATGATTTTGAATCAGTAAACATTTCTTGCAAACAAGTAACAACTACAAAAGTGACCTCGATAGCAAAAAAAAATCGTCTTTGGAGGTTACAATGTCCATGTATGTGACGGATTGAAAAGGTGAATGGATATTCATCATGTTTTCTGCCGTTCCATTAAGTAAATCTATGAGTTAGCATGTCGCATGGTCGAACGTAACCAACTGGGAAAACATAAAATGGCTCTCGACATTCAATGGTGACATTAAAGAAAGAATAAACCTAACGGAATATGACAAAAGCAACCTATTGTCTTGATAGACGACAAGGAGGATATTGACTTTAGAGCCTTCTTTAGAGGAAGATATTAACAACTATCTTCAGTTCAACAAATCAAATAAAAAAGTAAAGATCAAGAAGAATGGCAGCTCCATGCCACGTGGCTTTGGTTCCTGAGGTGAATCTACCTCATGTATATATATGGATAGGATATTAACACTTATATCATTAGTAGGCTTTCATTATTTTAACGAAACTTGAAAGATGTTGTTGCAATTCCTTTCAGTGAAGAAAAATGTTAAAAATAAAGTATGCTGTAAAATGTATTTACTTTCCAGAGATATGGACAGATAAATGTTTTGTATAAGCTACAGAAATGCTTAAGAATGTTACAGAGTTCGTTATTTTAAACTACAGCTACATTTTTTGCTTTACTGATAGACTGCCTCATTTTCGTATGATTATATTAATCCATTCAAAATTGTCTATAGGGTTAATGGCAACCTTTCAAGTTAAGTCGAATGTTTCTACTTTGTGAATTACTACAGTCTATCCTAGGAGTCTGTGAAAGAACGCCACGCATAACGGTAAAGCAGGGGAGATAGCAAATTGGTGGAGCGAATCAGTGTGCGCTGCTGTAAACGGCTGGTAGCTGCAGCCGCGTTTTCCCTTCCAAGCAATTTCTTTTTTTCTCTCTCAAGCGTTTATTGGTCGAGCCCTCTAGAGTCACTATTTACTCAGAGAACTTGTTTTCGTTCGCCTGCTCCACAGACTCCTGAGACAGAGTGTAAGGAAGCTTGCACACCGAGGCCACAAGCCCACACAAAGTGCGTCACTTGAAGACCGACCAATCGTCTGTGAACAATGCAGCCTGCGACGTCGCTTCAATGTGAAACATTGCTATTGATTGATTCGGTCTCAAGCTACCTGGGTCGATATGGCTTATCAGTTTGGGATGGAATTTCCCTGAGAGATATACTTCTGAGATTGATATATGAAGAGAAGCACACATCTACAAAGTATGCAACGTGCCATTTGGACAACACTGTACGATAAGGTACATCGATACCTTCAACATATATATACATATTTATTCCCCACTAATTTCTTTATACGTATGTACATCATTTTGAAAATTCCAAAGCCTCAGCTAGATATTTTTACATCCGGGGCAGAAACAGATTTTGACGCCTTTGCTCAGGCCACCCCACCCCACCCCATCCCTTCCCTTTTCCGAAAGCACACTGCTTGAGACACGTATTGCAACTTACCATACTTATCTTTCGTCCTATATCTTTCGTGCTCAAACAACTCCTCGAATCAGTAAGCCATCCATAGCAAAAATAGAAATATTAATGTTATTAATCAATTTAAATAATAATAATTATTAATAAAAATAATTATTAAAATAATGTTTATTTTATCTCACGTGTATCTTGTTCCTTATCTGTTGCATCGGGGTCGCCAGAAATTTCTGCAGATGGTCAGGCCATTAATAAAAGTTAAACAGTAAAAATTATAACAATAATAATAATTATTACCATGGATATGGATGTTATAATGGAATATTAAATGTTATAAACTATTACAAAAACATTTCATTTTAGATGTATTACTATTATTATTATTTATTATATAAATGGGGAGACTTTGCTACTCGATCCACCAAAGTGAATATCGAGCACAACTATTTAATATTATTTTTTTAACACAGTTATTGTTTTTTGTTATTGTCTATTGCACATCTCGTTCAAGAAAAGGCTTTAAAAGTTTGGGGGAAATTTTACTCACAAAACCACACTTTTTGGAATTTTAAAAACGGTTTAACCATTTATTGTTTGGATCAAATGGTAGACTATGAAAATATAACCTGGTTCCTGTATTTTGTTACTCAATTTTTTCGATCTAATGCAATATACTTTGATTATTCTGTTCGAATATTAACTAAATGAACTTTTATTATGTTATTAACAATGAAAAAATAACAAACTTTCTGATTTTCTATTGATAACTTGAAATGAACGATGCCAATTTCCAAGGGGAGTGGACGGACCCATTCGACACCCCCCTCCCGACGCCCGTGATCTGTAGCAAACTTCACTAAAGCAAACTGACCTTCGACAAAAAGTTTGAAATGTTTATTAGGCATTTTTTATTTATCTGCTCTACTATACCTTGTCTCAGATATCTCTGGAGGAAGGTCGAACATAGCGTAAGAGAAGTGGGGGAAATCGAGTGGGCAGAGTGAAGCAGTACATGCTGCTGGGAAGCTTGCTAACTGCAGTCGCTTTCCCCCTCCACGCAATACCGTTCCCTCTCGCGTGTTCATTGGTGGACCCGTCTCGCGTCACTACTTGCGCAGGGACTTGTTTTCGTTCGCCTGCTCCAGAGATAGTTGGGAGAGAGTGTACGTAATTTATAATAATAATAATTCCTTTGTTTAGCGAGCGAGGTTCAGTCGTAGGCTGCTCTACCACCTAACCCTTCCACCACCTGTTACCGTGCACTGTATCGACTTAAATTAATATGGTATTGTATCTGCTGCCCATGTATCATCGTTCGTCTTCATTGTAATACCTTAAAAGGTAGAAGGGTATAACTACCCGACTATGCTAATGGAACACCGTGTTCACCTTGGTTATAACAGAAGGATTTGATTTGATTTTGATTTGCTTTATTTTACTTCGCTCTTTGTGCCACGTTTGGCTAATTTGCGAAGATGGAGATGTTGAAATTGATGAATGGACACTCACAAACATCCACACCCATGCCGGGATTCGAATCCGGGACCCCTAGCGTCGTTTTTTTTATTTGTCTTAATCTGATGTACAAGTTGTAAGATTACATTGTTATTTACATAAGTGTATTACTGCAAATTACAGAATTTTAATTCTATCTGGTTAGAACCTTTACATTTTTGTGTGACCTAAATTAAGTATAAAGCACTATTAAGAAATTTGCATACCATTTCTTCCTTGTTTGGAGATGAATTTTTTCGTAGTGTTACCACTCCGCCACGGGAGCCGGCATAACAGAAGGAGTAAGATGTCCTGGTAATTCCCAACATGACTGTGCATTAAGTGTTCTCGAGCATGTTCAATTTCCTGGCCATTGGTAAGTAGGCACCACAATTTAACACCTCCACAGCCTCCTCCCCCACACACATATTGTAGCGTGACGTCGTGTAGCCCTGTGTATTGGGGGGGGGGGGTGTTATGGTGGTTATGTTGCTGGCCAAGTTTTCCTAAGCAAGTTTTTACAATTATCTTAATCCATTTACATTTACGGACACTTTGGGGTTGTAAAAATCGTATTGGCATTCAATAGATTTGTTACAACCCAGAAGTGTCTATGACTGTACCTAGTAAAACAGAAATGTAACTGGATCGGCGTTTTGCTTAACTGTGAGGTATCTTACATATGACATTTCATACTAATTACACAGGTTGGAACTGAAATGGCATGAAAGGGTATTACAGCATAGGTACTACAGTATGCTCTATATCGTACATTTCAAATTCAAACAACATATCAAGAATTTTTAGAGTATCTCGTAAATACATATAACACACATTAATATCGTGATTATTACGTTGCTTCTTATGATGGCTTAGTAATGTGTTTTACGTAGACATTGAGGATAATGTTATTAAAATTTTCATTGCGTTTGAAGAATGAGTATGTAAGATTGTATTAATAGACATAGATAGACTGATTGACTACGTAGTCAGTAGCTTTGTGATTATAGTTTGAATTTTGATTTAAGTCAACTTTTATGCATTGCTAGGCTAACGGGGACTGGACTAATAGTTTTAAGTTGGAACCGAACCACCATGTGCCTCCACCGGTTTCGAACCCTGGACATCTTGATTACAAGGCAACTACGTTACCACTGCGCCATCGGGAAGGCATATTTTGATTATTAGATTTCAAGTTCGATGTATGTTTGATTCCGATAAATGTTCAGTATTTTATACATTTATAATCTCCTTAATCGTATGTCATATATAGCATGTGGAAAATGTCTCCCCCAAAGATCATAAATTCGAATTTATTATTATAAGGATATTTATTACTTCGTAAAATTGAATTCAAGCGACAGCACAAACGGGAACTAAAGAAAAGAATACTACCTAATAAGATAATGGAAAATAAGATTTTCATGACGAAGTGTCTAAACTAGAATTTAGTACCACTCGATAAAACATTATAAGAACTAAAAATATTTCCGTGAACTACTTGCAAATAGTGGTGGTGAGAAACATTTTAAGCTCTTGATAGACGATTGTAATGGTCCTAAGAATTTTTACGCTTTTATGGGCAAGTAATCTAAGTACAAACTTTCTTTTACACCTTCTTGTACCTCTTGTGTCTACTCATAATTTGGACTCTTTACCAGTGGCGCAGGAACGTTTTTCACTTGGGGGGTACAAAATTCGAGCTCTATACACACATGCGGGCATGGATATATATATATATAATGTGTGTGTGTGGGTGGGCATCGGAATTGCCATTTTAGAACAACAAACATGGGTTTCCTGTTCTATAATGCAAAATTTGCACACAAAGTTTTTATTTAGGCTATATATTTATTTAGAATTTTATGGTTATTTTAAATATACGATTTTTAAACCTGTTGTAAATCTTTGTTCTCATCCTCGTCTCGGTCTCAACTCAAAAGTTGGTCAAATTCTAATTTAGGTCCAGTTTATGTTCAGATAGTCTAATCAGGACAGGATCTAAGTTTAAATTGGGATTGGAACCAACAGTGGTGGCGATTAGGGGAGGCGTGGGGGACACTTGCACCGCCCTTTTCCCCACTTTTGCACCCGCACTATGCTAAACCTTATCTACCAAGGGAAAGTGAACTGTCCTTAGCCCCCACTTCCGTTTTGGAACCCAATCGCAGCCACGGGGAACCGCTGTACATGTGCCTCTTTCCTGAATCGATCAAAGGACTGTTTGAGGGACAAAGAGGCTCTTTATTTCGCCTCAAGTCATGAAATATATAGTATACACAACACAATGTATACATTGTCTCACAACGTATAGAGGTCATTGCAGCAAACAATTTTTCTTAATAAAGTTTTCTCAGCTTGATTTATCATTTCTTTGCTGTGAACCCTAGAAATGCGAATTTTATCCTGAATATATGAAACCAGGCAGCACAGGCTTACAACTGTAACTGACTGATTAACTTTGCAATTACAATAAACAAAATATATGACTCCTTTGTCAATAATCAGGTTGATATCCACTTTATATGTCTGAATAACTCACATAGTTACGTAAATTCGAGGCGAAACCGAGAGGAATCCGAAACTTGTACGTATCAGCACCATATTTATTTTCAACATAATCTCTATAGATAGGTTTAACTATACTTTTCCGAACATCCCTAGACAAATTAAGAAAAATATAATGTGAATTTTTGTTATTAAATAATTAGTGTGTTTTACTATCTTATGGTTTTATGGAAGTTAGAGCCGGACCCTGTGGCAAATGGTTAGCACATCGCGCTGCGGGTTCGAATCCCGCTCGGGCTTGGTTGATTGTGAATGTCCATTCATCAATTTCATCCTTTCATCACTCATCCCCGTCTTCGCAAATTAGCCAAGAGGCACAAAACGCGAAGTAAAATAAACTAAATCAATCAATCAATCAATTATGGAAATTAGAAAACAAAATTTCATGCTCTCTCTACCGTCCTTGATGTCTGTGATCATGTGATGCGTGAGTCTCATTGGATTTTGTCCATTAATGGTAGGCGCAGAAAATCGCTTTATTGGCATCAGGGAATTGCATTAAAATGCAAAACCAGTCACTTACTTATCTATTTCACCGGAATTGTCCAGAAGAACCACATGCTTAAATTGTCAAAATTAAGTATTTAGTTGTTCAGTTTTGAACGCTGAATACCGTGACACTTGATAACATTTTAGATTATATTAAAATGTTGCCATAATTCCCTACTCTTTTTCTGTTAAAAAAGAGCTCAGAAGAATGTTTCTCCTTTACTCATTCCGATGTAACATTTATTTCCTGAAACTTACTGTACAAAAGTTTCAAATTTTCAAACTTTATCGTATAGTTTCGATAAAATGTAACAATATTTGAAGGGCTCTGGTGTAAAACATGGTAAGTGACATTTTGGTCATTTTTGACTTACAAAGTAAAATGTGCCATCCTTCAATTTTCGAGTGAAATTGCTATTTCATACAATTTGCATTGGACTCAGTGAAGTCTTCTGATATTGCTAAACACAACACAAAAGCAATTTATCTACAGTAGAGGTTCTAATAACTTTTTTTCTTAATGAACTCAGCAATGACCAAAATGTCACTTGCCGTGTTTTACACCCGAGCTCTTCATTTTATAGTGGAAGTACGTATACAGTGTCTGAAAATTCCATTTGAAAAATTCGAAAGTGAAGCTCAGCGCTACTCTTCTGAAGCATATTTATATATTTTCTTCCAATCAATTACTTCTTTAGAATTGTGTACCCCCCTCCCCTACACATAGAAGCTGAGGATTTGTTTCCTAAAATTACACTTTATCATAATCAACCATTTTACACTCATTTTCATGCCCTTAGAAACGTTTTCCCGCAGTGCAGATCAAGTAAACTAGGTTTACAGTGGTTTCAATTTTGTTCGAAAGGAAGATAATGTTTGAAAACAAAAAACTTTTTGTGTTTATCTACTAAAAAATAGTTTCAATGAACACCTACTAAAACCGTTTCTTTGAACAGCAGCACCTTGGTCCTGTCAAATTACGTGAGTGGGGTACAAGGGGTACAGCTTGCATCAGGGATTTATGGGGGTTCTGTACCCCCTTCAAAATTTTAGGGGGTACATTGTACCCCTGTACCCCCTCCCCCGTTCCTGCTCTACTGCTCTTTACAGCTGCCTTTCAATAGAATACATGATTGATTGATTGATTTGGTGTTTTAAGTCCACTTTATGCACAGTAAGGCTAATCGGGACTGGACCTACAGTTTAAAGTGGGATCCGAACCACTATGTGCCTTCACCGGGTATCAAACCCGGGACCCCTTGATTACAAGGCGAAATAGAATAGATGAAATTTATGCATAAGTAACATGACTTTAGTGTCATGTTTCTTTAATAAATGCAACAGAAGTTTCAGTATTAAAAACGCTCGTTCTGCTTGAAGCGAGTGAGTGGCATCATGAAGTTTGAGACCTTGACATCCATTCCAGTTTATATGCATGAGGATGTTGTTTCTAATAAAGGAACGCAAGGAGCAGCATCCAGGGCGAAACAGGAGGAGGAGGCACTTGGCTCGTCCAAAGGAAGAAGCAAATTGCCACCACATGTTAGCTAACCATAAGAAATCCATTTCAAAGCAGCCCAAAAGTTCACTTAAACATCACAAAATTTTATTAAAGCCTACGAAAATTTCACTCGAGATAAAGATAGGCAAGAAAACGACGAAGACTGCATCTAGGTTTCTCTCATATTATGTTTTGTTCAATGGTTTGTAATGTTATTTTTTTTAGTTGTTTATTGCAATATAAATAAATTCCATTATCATTAGTATTCGGTATTACTTAACCTGTGTGCCAATTAACGGGGTGGATGCTGGCGATTCTCCACACAAAAAAATATCCCCGGCAAAATAAAATTATGTTTATCCCTGCCAGGAATGTTTTTATCCCCCTCAACGAAAATTCAATTGAAAGCAGATAGTATACAAATTGTTAACTATGTAACAAAGACAATTGAAAAATTGTAAATATTATCATCGTGTTCATTAATGGTCCAGTTATCAAATATTTCCCTGCCTTGTGGAATAAAGGAGAACACCATTCTGAAACTGATGAACCTCACAGGAGACTGTTTTCCACTTAAGTTTTCATGGCATAGTGCTCATATTTTACATGTATTAGTGTTTACAAGAAACTTGTAGGTATGTTAGATGAACGTTAAGTTTGAGCTTGACAATAGAAATTTTGTCAAGTTTTCGAACTAAGCTATTTTTGTGTATGAGTTTGGGTTTTCTTGAAATTTAAATATATAAGATGTTTTTAGTTACGTGTAAATATTAAGATTTACAACGTAGGTTAGAACCAATGTTATAAGGTACTTACAATAGGAAAGAAATAATTTAGATTAGTAACTGGTAACATATATACAAATTTGCATACCCAAATGTTAGATGAACGTTAAGTTTGAGCTTGACAATAGAAATTTTGTCAAGTTTTCGAACTAAGCTATTTTTGTGTATGAGTTTGGGTTTTCTTGAAATTTAAATATATAAGATGTTTTTAGTTACGTGTAAATATTAAGATTTACTAACGTAGGTTAGAACCAATGTTATAAGGTACTTACAACAGGAAAGAAATAATTTAGATTAGTGACTGGTAACATATATACAAATTTGCATACCCAAAATAAATCCTTCCTCTCAAAATGAAATTATACATACGCCACTGAGTGGTCACCCCCCAAAAGCAAAAAGCTTAATTGGCACAGTGCACGTAACGGTAACGTACCATTTTCCATGAAGGCTTATCAAATGACGAATCCCTTTATACAGTTCTGAGTTGTCGTGAAGTTATGTAGATTTGTCTTGAATCGAGGTATGGAAAGTTTAAATGCCTTGTCATCGAATTTTCTAAGAAGTTATCATTATATTAAACTTTATGGTAAATATTGCAAATGTTAGCTTAAAGTAAAACACAATTACTTCAGCGCTTGAAGAAGGAGGTGGGGGGAGGCAGGGACGCTTTCCTCCTCAGAAGAAAATTTTCAAAAAGCATCCCCCAGCCAGGATATTTTGCGCAAGCATTCTCCCACGTACTGTAGAGTCTTCACGCTGATTCATACAAGCATCCTCTGCCTATCCCCAAACTCGACCAAGCATCTCCCCAGCCATACTCCGTCCCGGGAATCTCTGGTGAGAGGGCACGCGATTGCGTGAATGAGGAAAAGCGACTCCTGCTACTAACCTTTGCAGCAGCGTGTACTGTTTAGATAAGTCCATTCGCTTTTTCTTCTCTACCGTTATTTATTTATTTATTTATTTATTTCCCTTCAACAGAGACAAGTCTCCAATAACAGAAGGTGGTATCATAATGTTACATTTACATTTACAACGTGTACACACATGCTTCCCTCAATATCTCTCCCTCCTGCCTCCTTTACACACACACATACATATACCTAAACATATAATACATAATATATATATATATATATATATATATATATATATATACATCTTGGTGACAGAACAGGTTTACCACTGAACTTTAACAACAAACATTTTCAAATATTTACCCATTTCACCTGAATCGCACAAAACATGTATCACAAACACTGGTACAATGTGACAAATGTGACAAATCCAATATTTAGGAATAATACCCCTTTAACAATATTCATAAATTTGGCCTGTGTCATAGCGAAATCCGAGTCCACCAACTGATTTGAGATCTTGTTATATTCAAGTGTAATCTTTTGTAGTGGGGAACTTTTATACAATTCTGTTCTCAGGATTTTGTATGTAAGTAAACGTCTAAATGACCCTGTCTCACATTAAACCATATTCTTTCTACTATAGAACTACTATCAATATATCTAACCATTTATTATTTTATGCAGAAACATTTGTTGAGAAATGTACTTCACTTCACGTCTATTTGAATTTGACTTACAACATCAAATTCATTTAACAAATCGTTGTATGTTATTTTAATTATCATTGGCGATATTTGATTCTTCTAATAATATAAAAATATGATTTTTTTTCTGTACACGTTCAATCATATTTTTCTGGTAGTTGAGTAGCCTTGCTTTAGAGATTCCCTGGCTAGAGTATAGGAATTTCCACTTCAGCACTGAAAGAGCTAAAAATTAAAATGGAAAAAAAAATATCTTTGGGAATGGAGAAAAAATGCATACACCAATGGCTTAACTCGCAATCACTGTTCTTCAGGAGCACGTTCAAGTTACATGCTCATCAGAACCAGAATATTTCGGAGTGCGTTTTGCGAACAGTTTAGGAACATAGAGTAACGCAAAATATATATTGCACGAAACATTAAATTCTTCTCAACCATTACCTAAACACGCTCGTTTAAAAAGAATTGTCAGCCAGTCGGCCCGTTTACCGATTGCAAACAGATGAGAAAGTATTTGTAATTAGATCAACTTTTCACTCAAATATACATTCGTTATATAAATATTATATTTAAGAATAGTATAAATGTGACTGTTAAATGTTAAACCTTTGGTTTGGTAAATTCTCATCATCCTTGAATATGCAAGGTACAATTGACAAATATATTTTTCATACATATTTTCTCGTCTTATTTGTTTCGTTCCAGTTCTACTGGACCAGTTCCTCGTATCATTTTCAAAACAAGTATAGCTACACATCTTTCGCCAGAGTAACTATATATATTAAACAGACCGCTCCCCACAAAGTATATTTATCTTCTCCCCCTATCTCTTTAATATTTTACCGAAGTTGCTCAGAAAGGCCATGACCTAGAATGGAACACAGAAACGTTGAAGATGCTGAAGCCATCAAGGTGACAACATAATGCGCGACAACGTAATTTTATTTTTGGTTATTTTACCTACCGTTTTTACTTTTCTAGATTATTCATGACGATGCGGATGAATGGTGCAGTGATGAAATAATTGAAGAACAAACATAATGAAAAGTCCACGTTTTGGTAAGGAATCGAACCTAGGATTCCTAGCTTCGCAGCACAGTACGCTACACTCCGACAAGGAGGATGGCAACGTGCGAAAGTTGAGCAGTCTCAGTTTTCATTGTTAATTTGACGCTTCGTTGTCTGCAAGGTCGACCCTGGACCTCATTTGAAAGGAAAAAAGAAGCGGAAGCACGGCACGGCACAAGCTGAGGCAAGAAAATGCACTTCAGCCAATTAAGATTAGGAAGGGCGCTGTGCTCTGCAAGGCCAGAGCAAACTTCTCCAGTGGTAATTGGAGAGGCGAAGTTCCCACGAGATGAAGGAGAGGGCGACACATCTGGACTTGAGGCCCTCGTTCAAATCAGTTTGAAGCCTCTCATGTTATTACATTTACCGCATGATAAGTAACTCCAAGTGCAAATATGCTTGAAGCGAGACACTATATCACGGATGCAAATCAATGTTTGGTCATGAATAATATTTATTGGGTAAAGCCAAAGTATTTGAGTGAAAGTGTGTGTGTTTGCATGTGCGCACTTGTGTGTGTGGAAAGAGAGGGATAGAGAATTGTTGTTGTTGTTGTTTTCTAAGTCCACTTTCTGCACAGAAAGACTAATCTGGACTGGACGTACAATATAAAGTGGGATCCGAATCACTGGGTAATGTGCCTTCACCGGGAATCGAACCCGGAACTCCTTGATTACAAGGCGGTGGAAACTCCACCAGTTTCCTTACTTCATTTCCCAAACAGGAAAATTTTACAATAAAAAAATTTGGAAAGTTTTTAAACCCACTTTATTTTAAATATTGTCCGTTTTACGTGTGACTATTTCATTTATAGTATATAATAAATAAAACTCCCAGTTGCTTTTTTATATGTAACATTACTGACTACAGTAATTGTTACACGATTCGAGTTATAAATAACAACATTACAAATGTGCCTGTCATTTCTGTTTATTTCAAAAGATCATTATTGAGATTGTACTTCGAAATATTTTCATACCTCACAAGGAAAGTCAATTTTTTTAGTTGGTGTTTTATGTCCACTTTATGTACAGTAAGACTAATCGGGACAGGACCTATAGTTTACAGTGGGATCCAAGCCACTTGTGCCTCCACCGGATATCGAACCCGGGACCCCTTGATTACAAGACGGGAAGGGGAGCCCCTTCAAAAGATTTTATATATGATACCGCGAATGATGAAAATCATATTTCCACAGTCAATCAGATCCTTGACTCATCTTGTGCAATGAAATTTGATTAGATTTACTTTGGGTTCCACACACTCTTCAATTATATCATAATTGTACTGACATTCAAAATTTAAGTGCACCGTAAGAATGTCAAGTGGAAATAAATTCATATATTTCTTCTCAAAAAAATATTATCTTTATTTGAATCACTTTAAGTGAATATTTAAGGGGATTAATGAATACATTTTATTTTTGTGATTAAAATTTCGTATATGGAAATGGTGTTTTCTACAGAAATATTAAATTAAATTCAACTTGTCTGGTGTTCTGCCTTATTTAACTTACACTTGACAGGACGACAAATCTGCAGAAAAACAGATGATTCTACCTTGTATGCTCTAGATGTTGTTTATCTGGGGTTTGATACCAGATGCCCAAACTTCAATGTAAGAATAAAAAGTTAGTTTTTTTCACCTTAAGCACAGAAAAGCTAATCCAAACTGAACCTACAGCTTAAAACGGATTCTGAGGAACTGCAACATGCCCTCGCCAGGAACCGAACACGGGACCCATTGATTTTTCATATGGAACTACCATGAAAAACTATCCGTTCATATTGGAGATTCCACAGAAGTTCCAAGTTCCAAGTTCCCAGACACAATTTGCTTGCAACTCGACCAAATCACATCAAATTTTAATCCAAAACTCTAAAGATTTTTTTAAAAAAATTTAACTCAAAAATAAATCTTGACAATACCTCAATATTGCAGAAATAACCACTGCCATTACCACAACGACACGCTTGCTGTAATAAATAGTCACTAGAATCTACAACGAGACACTCGTTAAATGTTTCGGTTTTGTTGTAATGTACAGCTTAAGGCATATTTTGGAATCTGGTATATAAAGGACATTTCGTAAAGCATCCAAAAAAGGTATTAATTTAATGGCATGTTTTCCCACTTTTAAGAGCGCTCACAAAGAGTGTTATTGTAGAATGTTGCTTAGAATCGGTATAACAAAACCGAAAAACATTTGAAGATTCTACAAGTTCTTCCATGAAATGATTCGTAAGAGACAATAATACAATCTACTTAGACCATTACACAGGTATGTAAGTATGAATTCTTATCGAACGCTGAAACCCAAATTCCGTTATCATATAAAGCATAGTATTCGGTTTCTCTGGCAGGAAATAGGTTTTCCCTTACACAAAAGATCAATTATGTTTTCTATTCAATAGGAGGAAGCAAGCACAAGATACAGATTACCTTCCTTGTCAGACTCCATTTTCACAAAGCTATGTTCCTGAATTTTATCTATACAAAGAGATTGTAGGTGGGCACACGTGCTTAAATATTTTATAAAACAGTCATATATTTGCATATAAAATTGCTAGAGTCTGTGGCAGAGTGGTTAGGGTATGGTGTTGTGACGTTAGGAGCCCTAGGCTCGAATACAGGAAAATACATGCCGTGTGTTCCCACATTCATTTCATCAATCCATCATTCATTCATCTTCAATATCACGATTAACCTATATATGTATAAATGCGACGTGGAATGACCCAAATCAATGCATTCATCTACAAAATTCGGTGTGAAATAGAATAAGCACTTTGGAAATGAAATAGCAAAGAAATATATACATTTTTTTAAAAAAAAATCCCAAATCATTACATTATAAGATGGTATGCAAAGTAGAAATGAGAGCCAATTTTTTCACAAGTTTACCCTGAAAACCAAATCACGCACGCACACATCTCGATCAATAAAATTTCCTACGAATCTTTCGTTCTTCCATTTCTAAAGTCACTTCTCGTTTCATTATTTTTTCTTCCCGTTTTCCTTCTTTTGTTTGCTACCGTAACTGCGATTTTAATTCAAGGCTTTCCAAGTTCCTTGGAGAGCTGTTCAAAAAACACCTCAAAACTTTCTTCCTAGGAAAGGAAAACAAATATAAGTTTTTCATTGCGATCCCACGAAAAAAGAAAGAAAAAATTGCCAGTGATCACTAGTTCTCTGCGAAGAAACACCAGTTTAAAAATAATTACCTTTTGGGCTAGTTTCTGAAGATACACATTGTGTTTATCTTTTCACAGTACTTCAAATACTTTCGGTTACATTCTGGATAAGTTGTTTCACAGCAATGTCTTACTTACTAGTCATAAAACCAAAAATATGATCAAAAAGTAAAAAGTACCTCTTTAACGCCATCTGTACGCAGCAGCTTGAACATGGAAAAAAGGTAAAGTGCTCCCCTGTGCATAGCACCACGCCATGAAGGCGTTAAGGGGGTAACACCCCACACTTTGTTGATCCGGTCGTGAGTGGGGGTGATGTGATCAGCACCACGCCCCTGACCGCCTTTACCCCCCAGGGTTTCCCCCAGGTACCCATGTTATTCGACGCTGGGTGCGCGCCGGGGCCGCTTCCATCGTTAGAAAAGTTTCCGGATTTGAACCGGCCAGGGATCGAACCCGGGACTTTTAGCATGGTAGTCAGACGCGTTACCGACTGAGCCACCGCGCCCACCTTGAACATGAAAGGACGTTATAATTTTCTTATTTAATAAGATATCTTTAATCTCAACAATATTATAAATATTCAAAAGTGTAGTTCATAAAACAATCTTTTACATCCTCAAACTTCTTCGTTAGATAATCTACATTAGTGATACGGTTGTATCTGGGAATTTGGCACTATGCGTCAGTATGACTTTAATACCCCCTTAAATAAAAGCAATTTCAAACAGGTATTTTTGTTCAGAATCCCGTTTCAATATGTTGAGTATTTGTATTTTCGTTATATATATTCGCAACTTGTTGGCTAATCGTGACGATGAGTGACGATTGGATGAAATTGACGAAGAACCCCCTTGCCCAAGCCGGAATTTGAAGCCGGGAACTTCAGTGACGTGATTGAAATTCAACCACTTAACGCTCTCGATCACCGAGCCACGAAACAATATATAAAATAGGTTTGAAGAACATTTTGCAGTACAATCGATTGAAACAGTGTGATTACTTTTCTTATCTATTACAGTAACAAATTCAATATCTGACGTTGTAAAAAACACACAAAAGGAATATTTATTTCAAACTAGTAAACAACATTCTCATGAACATAATTTTCAAGAATTATTAGAATCAACAACAACAACTTGTATAATTGAATTGAAGCAGTTATATTACCAAAATGTATACTTACGTATATTATAATAAGCGTTGCAGTGCATTACATGAAATAACACCAATAACTTTCAGAGTGAAAATTTTGAAATGTTCTGTTTTTTGAGACATTACGACTGACTAGGCTATAGGCTATGTAATGAGTTTCTCAGAAGATGCTTTTGTAATGTGAAGGCATTTTTAATGCTAATTTCCTGTATTTATCACACTGCGATATGAAGAGGAAGGATTGATTGATTTCCCTTATTTTACTTCGCCTTTTGTGCCACTCTTGGCTAATTTGCAAAGATGGGGATGAGTGATGACATAATGATATTGATGAATGGACACTCACAAACATCCATGCCCAGGCCAGGATTCGAACCCGTGACCTCTGGCGTCGTAGCGCGATGTGCTAACCACTCCGCCACGGCTATGAAGAGGAAGGAAAACGTGCATTAATATACTATTTTGATATGATTGAATGATAAATTTGCAATATATTTTTGTTATTTATTTCAGATAATGTCCATACCATTCATTCACATGAATATATTCTTCTCAAATATCTTCGGAGTAGATATCTATTATGAGGACATGAAGATATACGGCACTTGTTTTCTAATCTATTTTATGAAGGAAGTACATATTTGTGTTATATAATTTGTAATCTGCCTCAATATTAATTCATATATTTTGTATTTGTATTTTTCTTAACAGCAAACAATAAATATTTCTCTTCCAGAATAAACAATTACATAAGTGATAGAAATTTTCAACAAATGCCTGATGGTACTTCTAAGTACCATGATGTAAAACCATTGTTGGATCAAATTGATGATTTTATTTTCAGCACATTCGTCATACCAATATACGTACTTCCCAAAAATATTAATTGGTAAAATATTCATACATTTTCATTATTTCGTCCTTAAATAGTTAACCTTACGAAATACATTATTCAATATAAGAAAATAGAAACGTTAGAAATGGCCTTAGCAGAAGATTTAGGCTATGCGTCAACCTTTCTGGAGGCTGTACTCTTGCAAGTTAACGAAGCTTTGATACCTCGGTCTAGAGCCAAAATAATCATATTTGGTCTGTGTACTGCTTCCGCTCCGCTCACTCGCTTTCTCCCCTATTCTGCCTTTACGAGCGGACTTGCTCCACAGATTCCTGGGATAGAGTATAGACTAGAGGCAACTCGTCGCCTTGTAATCAAGGTGTACCGGGTTTGATAACTGGCGGTGGCACACTTTAAACTAAGATCTAGTCCCAATTATCATTTCTGTGCATAAAGTGGACTTTAAAAAATATCGAAAAAACTGGATAAATTTACAAGTCGAAACTTCAAAAGCCTGGAATATATTGTTGCATAGTAAAACTGTTTCTATGGAACTCAGTATCGTTTATTTGTTTCCTATTCAATTAATTCCTCCCACAAAATCAAAATCTTCAAATTTTCCTTTTGTGAACTGTGTTACTAAAAATACTCTGATACTCGGATAACTAAATTTCTAGATTAACCTGGTACGGTTCCTGGTGAAGGTGGAGTTAGGAAATTACGTTCCGAAGAAGGCGGAACCTTTTTTTTTATTTTTTTTATTTTTTTTTTATTGTCTCATTCTGATATACAAGTTATGGAATTACATTGTTTTTGACATAAGTGTAGTACTGCTATTACAATTCGTATTTCTATCTGGTTAACCTTTACATTTTTGTTTGACCTAAATTAAGTATAAAGCACTAATAAGAAATTTGCATACCATTTCTTCCTTGCTTGGAGAGGAATTTTTTCATATTGTTCTTGCAAGAAGATACTGAATTGTTTCTGAAAACTGCTCTCGTCATTGTGAAATATATATAATAAGTATTCTGTTATCAACCATTGTACTGCTCGTTGTTTTGTTGGTGGATAAAAATTGAAAGCAGGAAAAACTATATCTGTATCCGTAAACTTTGTTAATGTGGTGCGGCATATACGACTGAGCATTGTTCGCAATTTGTTCCACGCCGTGGAGGAGTTGCGACACTTGGTTATCCTGTGGGCTAAAGAGTCAGGCACGTTGCATGATATACAGTTAGGAGAGTCACTGATTCCATATTGGTATGTCCTATCTCTTGTCACTATAACACGATGAACCACTTTGTACCATATTGATTGGGCAGCTTTTGAAAGGTGTTTGGCGGAGACATTTTCCCATATTTGTGGCCAATTATGTGTATTGAAATCCCGGACTATTCTTGGTACTGTGTGCTTGAAACTATTAATTTCACTATATAACTTTTTAACAGATGGTGTAATTGTCTCATGTCGTAATAACTGGTAGCATACCTGTAAAGCGATGTCCTTATAAAACGAAAATCTTTTGGGAATACTTTGAATATCGATGGGAGCTTCTAATGGAATGTCCTGTATTATCTTCTGTATACATGCTTGGGTCGTTGACTCGTGCAGTGAGAAAGCTGTTTTAAGGCCAGTCTGTACAAACAATGCTCTTGCCTGTGTGTTTACGTGTATTAGTGCCAAACCACCTGTCTTCTCTGATAACGTGACCTCATTTATTGCCACCCGGAAAATTGTATCGTGCCACAAAAAGCAGCCAACTGCTTTGTTGACCTTGGCTAAGTGCTGTGTTTTGAAGGGCAGGATTTTTCCTACATACCAAAGTTTAGAGAGAGCAAAAACGTTGATAAATCTTACTCGTGTTTTTAAACTCAGAGAGCGCATCTTGTTCACTCTGAGGACGTAGATTGCCCTCTCGCACGTGAGATTACTATTGGCTTCGATCGTTTCATCGATATTTGCATAGAAGTTTATACCTAAAACTTTTATTTTCTTGTCTACAGGGATCTCCGTATTGTTTGTGAAAGGATTCTCCTTGCCAAGGGGCATCAGGAATGACTTTCGATTGTTTAGTTTTGCTCCTGATGTGAGCTCAAAAGTATGTATTTGGCTTTTAACACTGTACAGATCTCTTTCATCCTTGAGAAAAATCGTGACGTCGTCCATGAAACTGCCAACTTGTATTGTGGTGGAAGCCATAGAAATGCCCTGTAAATGATGCTGGATACTAAACAAAAAGGGGGCTATTGTGAGGACGTACAATGTGCTACTCAAGGGACTACCTTGTAGTACACCTCGTTGCATTTTAAAACTTGTTGTCAAGAAACCATTTATTTTGAGTTTTAGCAGCATATGATTATATAATGTTTTTATCCAATTAAGAAAAGTGTCTCCGAAGCCATAAGCTTCTAAGACTTTGTACAGATATTCGTGGCTCACTCTGTCATATGCTTGAGAAAAATCTAAAGATAGAATTGCCTCTGATGCATTTTTATTTTGTTTGGTAATAATTACGTCTCTTATCGTTTGTAGCAAGTGATGTATACTTTGGGACGTATTACAAGCGAACTGTAAATTGCCAATAAGTTTAACCATATATTTTTTTAAACGCTGATTTATGCACCTACTTATAAGTTTGATGTCACTGCTCAATATGGAAATTGGCCTAAAATCTGTGACGAACTTTGGATTTGCCTTTTTGGGAACTAACACTATAACTCCCGTGCTACTGGTCTTCCCTATGGTCCCTGTTGTCAACACTTCGTTGACCCATTCCGTTAATTCGTCTCCTATTAGATCCCAGAAACATTGATAGAATTCTGATGGTAATCCATCTTCGGCTGTAGTTTTATTCCTCGGAGCTTTGAATACTGCATCATGAACCTCCTTTTTACTAAACGGTTGTGTGAGCTCAGTTCTTTCATTTTCTGTCAGTGACGCAGGGAGGTAGTTCAAAAAATTGCATTGCGTTTCTGTTGGATTAAAGGCTTGACCAAGAAGATTTTTATAGTATTGCAAAAAACCTGTCGTGTATACTATGAGGGCTGGTGACAACTTCACCGGAATCTAAAGTTAATTTATGAATAACGTGACTCCTGGCGTGTTTATGTTCTTGAAGAATGTGACTTAGTGTGGCTTGCTCGTCTGGGTCTATAGGAAGAATCTTGCTCTTTATTATTGCTTCAGATTTTCGTTTCCTATGTATAGCAAGTAATTGCGCTTTTATTTCATTTGCATAAGGACGATCGAAATTACCTTGCAATGCTAAACGATGGAGATCATTCAAGACGGCATACAAAAAATTATATTTGTTTCTTTGATCTCTACTAACCTCTGCACTGAAGAATTTACTGACCTGACGAAATTTAGGCTTAACTCGAGTTTCCCACCACTCGATTAGGGTCTTGTGTACTGGCCGAGAGGCCTTGAGTTCGTTCCACGTTTCCCTGATTAGCTGGACATAGCTACCATTGCGTAATAATGTGCTATTTAAAAGCCAGTATCCGCTACCTTGTCGGGGTTTGATCAAATCTAAATTTATTTTGAGAATTGGGACACTATGATCACTAAAGCATACTGGAAAATTTTGAACACTAATGACATATTCCTGAAATCTTGGTGCGACATAAAACCTATCGATCCTTGACGCACTATTGGAGGTGATATGTGTGTAACCTTGACTTTCGCCATTGGTGTGTATCCAAGCGTCACGCAGTTGTAACCCCTGCGTTAATTCATAGAGCGCACGTGAGAAGTTGTATCCTGGATTTTGATCTTGTGAACGAATTACGCAGTTAAAATCTCCCACTAGTATAGTGTCTAGTGTGTGGGATGTCAACTCGGGCCCTACAACTGTTGAAAAAAAATCTTCTCTTTCCCGTCTGTTTTGGCTTCCTGACGGAGCATACACATTACAGAGAAACACTGAGCCTAATTTGGCACTTATTTGTCTGCCCGTGGGATGGGGCACTACATTACGTAAATCCAAGTGTCGCCTACATGCTATGGCAGTCCCTTGTGCAAAGGGAGTAAAATTGTTGTAAACTTTAAACATGTTCAGTACAGAAAAATCGTCTATGGCTACCTCTTGTAAGAGGGCCACATCAATAGACGATTTAATGAGAAAGTCATTGAGAGCAATTATTTTGGTCGTACTTTGCATTTGATTCAAATTTATAGATGCCAAGGTAAATGTTTGCATGATTAGAACTGTCCACAAAAGAAAACTAAACTTACTTACATTCTTCAACATTACTAAACTCTAATTTCTGCCTAGAATGCATTAACTATGCTTTCCACTAAATAAATCTGGGGTAAGTTTGTTACTCGTCGAAGGTTTCTCTTTAATTACATTCCCTGAATGACTTGTTAAACTACCCTTTGAAACATCTTGTTTTGGGGTACCAGGTTCTACTCTAAATTCGTTATGAACTATTGTGGAACTTACGCATTCATTATTTTTCTTCTTCTTTCTACGTAGCACCATGGACTCTTCCGCCACTGACCGTAACCTTGATACAGATCTTGACCGTGATTTCCTAGGAGAGGTAACTACGGGGAATTCTGCCTCCGGGAACAAAGCACTTGGGGGTGGGGGCGGGGGTATGTGATGCATCTCCTCTGCAGTGGTCAATGTTGGCTGCTCCATCTCGTCCCTTCCTGTTGGTGCATTCTTCTCACTAACTTCCTGTCTGGTACCTGTCTCCTCGTCGGTGATTGTGGGGCTATCCGTGTTTCCTCCATTGCTATCTCCTGACGCTGGGACTTCTGCAACTAACGGAGCTGAATCTCTTGGTTTAGTCCGTACGGGTAGCACAGTTGGTTCATATACCATCGGTACATTGTCAGCGGGTATATTAACCGGACCCCTGCGGGGCTGGTTCCCTGAGGATCGACGCTTAGGGCACTGAGCAACTACATGATCCTCCCCCGAACACGCGAGGCACGTACGCACCTGCCCAGGGTAGGTTACCCAATAAGAGTCTCCATTCATTGTTACATATGAGGGTATGGGTTTACGTAGTATCATTTTAATCAAGACACGTCCAGTTCGAGTAGGGTAAATGTGATCTGCAGAGTATGTCTCGTCTTCAATTTTTAACACTTCCCCATAAGACCTCATGACACGACTTATCACTTCTGCACTTAATTCAATTGGGACTACATGGATTCTGACGATTACATGCCGCTGGTGGGCCCATTCTACTTCAACTTTATGATCACCATCTACGTCACTGTAGATTACCTCAGCACCAAAATCATTTAGTAACCGTTCTCCTACCACTTTTGTCGCAAATTTCACGTACAAACACTTACGAAAGTAATCTATTTCAAAACTGAGCACTTGGTTCGTAGGCACTTGGTAGACATCATGAAACCATCGATGAAAATCCAATGACGTAGGTCGCGTTTTGACCTCACGGAAAACAAATTTCAAGGTGTTTTCTCTTTGTGTATTCATCGTGAACTATTTCATCGTATCTTCACTGGCTCACGGTAATTGTAGTCAAAACCTCGCTTGCACTCCAAAGGAAAAAAAAACTAACACAACACTAGCAAACCGTATACGGCCCTAGCTAACTCGGACAGTTCGATCACTAAGCCTTCTCACGCGAAGAGCGGAGTTCGGTACGAACTGATACCTGCACGAGCTGCAGGCAGACTGAACCTTCGTGACTAACTTCCTGGGTTGTGTAAGGCGAACGAACCATGTATCAAGTCTCACTAAGCGATCAATATTAACAAAGTACACGAAAAAATATTAACAAAATAAATAAATCACAATTCACAGAAAATATAATTTAATTATCAATATTGTTATATTCTTTTAAGTTCTTCTTCTCTTTTAAATACATGTTGTACAGCAGATTGTTATTATGAAATCAATTGAATATTTTTGTTATTTTTCACACTTGACAAAATATAGATGGGTGTGTTCATTTTCTGAAAACGTATTTAGTAGCACCACATTTTAGGTGACAACGTGAGTATTCTCATGGCTGGATAAACCATTTGTAATAAACACAGCATAGCATTAACACATGTCTAACTTCACCGATGACCAGAAAAATAAAGTCGTTTCTTACTTTTTCAATTGCAAGTATGACTGTCTGTCTCTATGTTAAGTAAAGAGGGGAAGCTCCCATGAGGTTGCTTTCAAAGGGTTAGAAGCAGGCGAACCAATGAACTACTATAGTAAGCTATCGGCGTACTCCAGATATAATGAGTAAAGCCTTCTCTTAAACTAACCGGTCTCCACAAACAATTGTTAAGCGTTGACTGGGAACATCCATAAAGAATTTAAACATCATAGTCAACCGAAATATGGCATACAGTATGTCAAAACTATGACATTTACACCTAACTTTTCATGTATGGTATATGTACCTACTTGAGCCAAAAATAATATAAAAAAAAAACAACAAAATGTCGAATTTTGATTTGCTTGTTTCTCGTGAGCTAAGGCTGATACAATGAAACGGCTTCACCATCGTGATCAACAACACCAGTATTATTATAATAGTCAGACCAAGTTTCTCAGCAAAGACAAAAAAGTTGAAAATTTGTAACACAGTGTAGCGTAAATACCAGAAGATCGTGGGCAGCGGGAATATCAGACGAATGAAAGTGATGCTGGATTTGCAGTAGAGTAGGATTTGCAGTATAGTATCAGAACATCTTTGAAGCCATATTTTGCAGAGCAATATCCACATTGGATCTATTCACCTTACTTTGGATTCGTTAAAAAATAAACTTTCTGTTTAGCCGAGCAGTGAAGGCTACAAGGAGTGAGTAGTTCAGTTGGAAAGCAGTGGCAGTTTTCTCAGTTTGGAGCGTTGGTTACCCTGTCGAATCCTCATGTGTGAGGCCCGTGTTCGACTTCAGGGTTGGACAACTTTTTTTGTCTTTTTCTTTGTATCCCTGGCATAAACATGTACTTTATAACTCTCGAGGTCTTTCCTAGCGTTAGTTATTTGTATCACACTCTGTAATCAAGTAGCTAGAGAAATGAAAATTTGTAAGCAGGCAACTTGATTTAAAACCTGCATATTAAGAAAAAAGAAAGAAAGAAAAAAACTAGTGTTGAGCCACGAGTGTCGAACAGGCGCCCAAATATGTTTTAGAATTTAATGAGAGTCTATATTCTTAGAATATACTTTCTCAATTTAAAAACACGTAAGGAAATATAGGGATAAGAATTTTCGTTATACTGCACACAGAATCGTTGTTTCAAAACGATTGTAACTTAAATTGAGTGACATCAATAATCTCTTAGTTTTTACCAATTTTACCCGCATACTTAGTTATTATGGAGCCCCTCACGTGTGTTGGGGAGATTTTGTACAATAATAAATTTTGGTAAAATAATTTTGATGGATTGAAATTCAAAGTACGGGTACGTGAGACTGCACAGACGCTTTACAATATGTAGGAACAAACCCTTAATCAAGAATGAAATAGTAGGCAGGTTTCACGATTTTAAAGAAAAAGTAAAGAGACTCTTAAATTCATGTCATGGAGGTGAATCCCTTACCACAACTGAAACCAATGCAGGTCTTCTCAGGATAAAATCTCCTGTTCTCTGAGGATAACTGAGGATTCGAAATACACTCGGCACACTTAATGACATAACACACGATAAACACGATAAAAAAATAAAAATCTTTCAGATAATTTTACTGGGTATGTGGCTAGGTGCTAGAATCTCGTTAATCTGCAATAATGAATGCTGTTTCTGGAGCGCACAGAGTAGAGGAGACATAACAATTGAGTAAGAAAAAGAAAAAGTGAAGTAAAGTGCTCCCCTGTGCTTTGCACCATGCCATGAAGGCGTATAGGGGGTGTGGATTTAAGGCCCCACACTTTCTTGATCACGGCCGAAGGTGGTCGCCTTAACCCCCCCCCCCAGAGTTTCCTCCAGGTAGTCACTTTATACGACGCTGGGTGGGCGCCGGAGCCGCTTGAACAGGTGGAAAAAATTCCGGGTCTCTCACATGGTAGTCAGACGCCGTAACGACTGAGCTACCACTGCTCAATTGAGTGGCTTCCAAAATAGTATCTCCTTACACACCTTAATATGAGCATGGGAGCATGGACTGTAAATATGTTGTAAATTACATTACGTAGAAGTCTTAGTTGGGTGTGATCAACATCGAATTGTAACCCTCCCCCCCCCCACACACACAACCAAAGCCGCGTCACTCACAAGTGACACCTTTTTTAGCTTTGAGGAAGCAACTGTTTGTCAAGACGCTTGATCGAAACAAAATCCGCAGGGAGGCTCCCTTCCAAATGGTGTCATATATCTGGTCACCACAAACACGTTCAAGTATTCGGTCTCCTAGATAGAATGGTGGTTAACATAATCATCTTGCAATCAATCCCTTTTAACAACAATTTTCTTGTCGATCGGCGCAGACATTATGCCAGTAAAAATAAATTAAAACGAAATTACTAATGTGAAAATAAATTCTACAGATTTAACTCAATCTTTTTCGGATGACATCCTTCGATATTAGGGCCTCCTCGCACCTTATAATCAAGGGGTTCCGTGCTCGATACCCGATGGACGCACATCTTACGGTTGTTCGGAATTCAGGCGAGTTCCGATTAGCCTACATACGTAGGAAATGGATTTCTAGTAAAAATCTCTCGATTTGTACAAATTAATTACAGCCACCGGAAATAAAAATGGGACACCTAGATCCTGAAATATTCGCTTCCTTGCAAGGCGTTATGCGTGTTGCCTAACTCTACGGCGGTGGTAGAAGTTGCCATTGAAAATTTGCTATTATAATCCACTTATCGCCGTAGAGTTACGTAACGCACATAACGCCTTGCAGGGAAGCGAGTATTTCAGGATCTAGGTGTTCCATTTTTATTGCCGGTGACTGTACATCGAGAGTTTAATTTAACATTTTTTCTTGGAATATATTTATGGTGCTTTTTTCAATAATTAATTCATTGTTAAAACAGATTCTCCTAAGTTTTGAGGGTAGGTGCTTTCTGAAGTACACTTTTCCAAGTATTAATAACCCGCGGCGCATCAGCCCGTGAGGGGCAGGGACAACCTACCGACTGCCGGCCTCACTCCCACATGCCTCAGCAGAGGTGGGCGACTATCCAACCAGTTACTGGCTAACGCGTGGTCAGCCAAACAAACCCTCAGTCGTTGTTGTGAGTTTCCATGACTGAGTTACGCTTCTCATTCGTAGCTCCCCAATTTCCTCACTATGGTGGGTGGCCACTGGTTCCATACACACACACACAAGTTTTTACACTCCTCCCTAGGAGGCTGACTCGAACTTGTGCATCCCGTATCCCTAGCCCAAAGCTTGACACCCTGTACCGCAGGGTGCAGGACTTGTATACACATATAAAGCTTGCACAAATGAAAACTATTAGCCTGTGCCACTACATTCTTGTATAATCTTTACCAGTGAACGCTTTTGGTTCACGGTGACTTGGTGGAGATATTTTTTCCCCTATACAAATAAAGAAACTCATAGCAATAACCTTCATGTTAGAATGCAAGAGTTTTATAAACGCTAGGACGATGATAATTTTAATTAAAATATGCCCAAGTTTCAAGAGAGCGAACACCACCCTTCTCCATAGAGCGTCACAGTACAACAGCGACAAATTCGCACAGTGTGCAGAGAGCAAGACTTTTTCTTCGTTGATGTCTCCTTTTAACAATACTAGCCCTATTTCTTGTTTCTTTTTCTTTTCTTTTTTGTAAATTTTGGTTGCGTCAGCACTTAGGCTATTTTGCACCCTTCACATTATACGGGGGCCAGCCCCTTATCATTACAAATAACAACTCTAAAGTTGCATAACTAAAAATCTTAAAATATTCTGACTTCTGTTAAAAGCTGAGGCTGTAAACGGGCACTCAGCACACACAAGGACAAAAATCAGGACAACACAAATAATTATACTGGCCATAGTGCCAGTCGCCAGAGCCTCGTTAGTCTTCAGTCCAGGGTGTACTACGTGGAACTGAGGTTGACGTTTGGGCGCCTATGTGGAAGGTACCCCTTACACCCCCAATACTAGCCCTAGAAAGCCATATTCTATCCCGTATGTATGCAACCATGTGGCACAGGGCACAGATTCATGGCAAGATATACTAATGACTGTTCAATTTAGTGTTTAATTGGTTTGAAATCCTATTCAGATATTCGCTCATCTAGTGTATCGAGTAGAATAGTTTCTCCAATTATGATAATAGTAATGGCTGATATACTACTACTGTTTAATTTTATATACGACTTAAAACCTCGCCTAAATACATTTTTATTTGCAGTTGTAATGAGTGTATAAATTACTTTCATTGAGTATATGGAAACTTTTGATTTCCTAATCACGTAACTTTGGGGACAGAGAAGTTTCATTGTGCTTGTCCCCGTCGTCTGTTTCTTCACTTCGTCACTTGTCGTTAATCTAGACAAGGTAAAAATCACTTTAAATAATAATAAAAAAAAACATTGTTACTTGCCTGCCCCATCCACACTTTAGCTCCATTCTCGAGGCTCCGTGTACTCCATACTGTACTCTGATTTGCCTAGGGATATCTATCTTTCTCTGTTAGTACGGCAATACACGTGGGTTGCAACAAGTCAACATAAATATATATTTATCTACAAAGTACTAAGAGACATCGGATAGCCTTTGCGAAACCTTATTGATATAGGTCCAGCAACTGGGATCAAATATAGTTTTTAATTAACGTAAATTGTTTATGTACACACGACGTAGGTCTATCTGAACGTTTCTTTTTCTAATGATCAGGTCAAAGAAACTCTAATTTTGTGAGATTGGAAATCTCTAATGTTTGTACCTGAATGTTTTACATTTCAATGGATTACATCAGGAGTACGCTTGTCACAAATTAAACTCACGTTACTCCAAGTACGTTTTAAAAAGCGCGAGGACGCCCGAGCACATTTTAAAACATTCCACGGTGACAAGGCACTAGGTTACCAGACGCACCGTAATTACTTCAAAAGAACATCCAGTACAAACTACCCTTTACTCGTAAATAGGACACCTAGGTACTAGCTTGTCCGGCAATCCAATTTCTTACAGCATCCTTTGTGGGAGATCTGTCCTCCGATCCAAACTGACCGAAGCGACACAACTTCTCCCTTCCGAGCACACATGTTTTTAATTTTTTCTTTGGCGTCTGTTTCCAACGGCCGTTCTCTCAAAACTTTTAATTTTGAACATCCCAAAACGTCCTATTTTTCTTTAACGTTCGAGATACGAAGGAATACGGAGTGTTACATAGTTGCTATAAAGAGAATACGAAGCTAAAAAGTACATAAGAAATCGAGTTACAGTAATTAATGAATATTAGTACGGTCGTGCCCACATACATTCATATGTACAGCGTCTCTCAAAAGTCTTAGGACAACGACTTTTTATAATAGGCAACCAAACTTACATAAGGCGTTGGTGGGTTGCCTGCAGAGTTAGGCTCAATTTCAGGGTTGCCACATGCACAAAAGATATGTATGAATTACGCGAAAGGAATATATGTATTAGAATATTAAAAATATCAGTATTGTATCGCAAATGACACAATACTTTCTGAAATAGAAAAAATCGATTTTCTAGTATTTCATCGCTGATGGGTCTACATAAAGGGAAATAAGAGGAGAGGGGAAGCGAAAGGAGAAGAGGAAAAGTGGAGGAGTGAAGAAAAAAAGGAGATAAGATGGAGTAGTGAGAAGAAAGGATAGAGATGCGAGGAGAGATGAGGAAAATAGAGCAAAGAGTAGAAGGGATGAGCAAAACGAGATGAGATGAGAGGAGGAGAGGAGAGGAGAGGAGGAAACGAGCAGAGGTGAGTGGAGGCTAGATTAAAAGAGAGAAAAAGAGAAGAACGAAGAGGAGAGGAGATAATGCAATGGAATCTGAAATCGAAGACAGGAGAGGAGATGAGGAGAGTGGAGAAGAGTGAGATGGAGACATGAGACTAGAACAGAAAGCGATATGAGAAGCAGAGGAGAAGGAAGGGAGAGAAGATAATGTAATGGAATCGGAAATCGAAGACAGGAGAGGAGATGAGGAGAGTGGAGAAGAGTGAGATGGAGACAAGAGACTAGAACAGAAAGCGATATGAGAAGCAGAGGAGAAGGAAGGGAGAGAAGAAGGAGAGGAGAAGAAGAGAAGAGAATGGAGATGAGAGGAGGGAAGGGGTAGTTGCAGAAAATATCGTCTGAGTGTGAGGAATTGGTGCATTAATCCAATTATCAACATGAAACATTCAATATAATACATTATCGAGGCGGAATATGTTTTGCCCAAGTTCAGAGCAAGATAAAATCTTACGCGTGAGATTTTCGATTTTACCTGCGATTACACTATTAAAACATGAATTTAATTTCATCTTTATAAGATTTATCCAATTATTCAGTTTGGTGAAATTGAGATTATATTCTTTAATATTTCATCGTTAATGACAAACAGAATCATTGCATTTCACATTGCGTGGACAATGAACACAATGGAATATGTCTAAAACTTACGAAAAGTTTCTACCACCGGACGGGTTTGAACCTACGACTAGTAGGTTCACAATCATTAACGGTAAGCATTTTTTCTTTTTTAATATTCTTTATTTTATGCAGTAGTGACTACTTACATGATCCTATGATAACATTACACACATATGAGATCTAGATTACATAATTAGGTGTGTTTACAAGAAAAGGGCCTGCAAGAAATTTGCATAGAGTGTTTTGCGGTTAGCTTGGTCCATCTGGTAATAATTCTCACTGTAGTGATATTGCAGCGAAATTTGCATTGACACTGAATTATGTCCTAAAATATAATTAATATATTGAGCTACTAAAAACTGGACCGCTCTTTCTTTAGTAAGAGGGAAGAACACAAAATCTGGTAACAATAAATGATCTACAGTAAATGTATCGGGCGATGTTCTACATATAGTATCAAGGCACTTACACAAATACTTCCATTGATCTACCGTTGCGGGACATGTTACGAGGCACTGTCGTAAAGTGTCTTCAGCTTGATGACAATTGGAACATACAGCACTGTCAGTCATTTGGTATAGCCACTTTCGAGCACCATCGCAATGGGATCGTGAACTACTAGGTACCACAGAGATCGAACGCGGTTAGAAAGATGAGATGCAGATATATTTCTCCATACGTTTGACCACACTACATTAGATCGGAGAAGCACAATTCGTGGCTGGTGATGTAACCTGCAAGTCAATTGGTTATAGAAAAATTCCCTGTCATGCCATCGACATCCATGTGAGGTGAACCGATTAGGAGATAGCAAAACTCGACAATAGTTGTCCTCAAATAGTTGTAGTGCGAAGGGATCTTCCCTGGAAAAATGGGTGTTCGCAGTTCCACTTCATCTATCAGAGCATGTAGTAATCTTGCTGTTAAACTATCAGGGTAGTGCAGGAGCAAATCAATGTTCCGTTGTAGAAACAACTTGGCACAAGTTCAGTCCTCCGTTAATTGCTGGGAGGCACGTTTCATGTGCGACATGAAACAAATGTGCATGCTATATGAAGCGCGTTATCATCTATCGTACTTGCGCCGTGACTTTCGCAGGGACGGGCAAAACTTGCGCATCATACCACAACTTCGATAATGCAAACATGTTCACATACTGTATTCTAGAGCGTAAGGATAGTTGTCTATAACGGTTCATGTTCAACACTGCCTGGATTTTTGGGAGAATAGTTGTATAAGTTCTGGAGACAGTCTCTGTGATGGGCGTAGTGAAGTTTATTCCCAAAATTGTCACTTTATATACAATGGGTATAGTTACAGATTCAGTCCACAGACTGGGGTTACGCCCTAGGGGTAAGATTTTAGATTTCTTCTGGTTCAAACTATGTCCCGTCTGCTTTCGTAACGTTTCAAGTACTGCCTCCATACGAGTCAAGTGTAGCCGATCTTTCACGATTACGGTCACATCATCTGCGTACTCACATATTTTGTGGTCTCTCCCAAAAAGCCTGAGTCCCTGAATTTTTTCATGCATCATTCGTAAAAATGGAGCCAGAGCTGCGCAGAATGCAAATAAGGAAAATGGACATCCTTGACGGACAGAACAGAAAACCATCGATAGGTAACTGAACTCGAGCTTCTCTGTATAAGCTCTGTATAGATTGTACAAAGAAATCTCCACATCCCACTTTTCCAAAGTATTGGAAAAGATAGTCATGTCTGAGGGAGTCAAAGGCACTTTTAAAATCTAACGCCACTAAAGCAGCTTGAGAACCTTCAATATCTTGCATAGAAGTGATGATGTCACGTACACTAGTTAGAATGTGAAATATTTTACCACTTGTACCATATACATATTGATACGGCCCTAATAAAGTATCCGCAAAATGTTGCAACCTTCGCGTGATCAAACGTGCAAGGATTTTATAATCAGCACATAGTAATGTGATTGGTCTGAAGTGTTCTGGATTTCTGGGCTGAGATATTTTGGGAATCAAAACCATAATACCCGTGAGACTCGTTCTTCCAAGGCGTTTCTTCGTAAACACAGCACTGAGCCAGCGTGTGAACAGTGGAGCCACAGTTGTCCAAAAGGTTTGGAACAATTCTATTGGGACACCATCGATTCCCGGAGCTTTTCCTCTTTTTCCACTGTGAACAGACTCGTACACTTCTTTCTTTGAGAATGACTGTTCTAAATAGCAACGGTCATCTTCCGTTAACATGGGGAGGTCCATCCCTTGCAGTAGAGGGCGATGGGAGTGTTGATCTTCCTTCTCTTTAAACTGATCTGCATAAAAGTCCCGTAAGTAATTTCATATTAACTTGGGTTCGGTTATTCTCTCCGTGGCTGTATCGAGACACGTTATCCTCTTTCGCTGTGCACTGCGCCTCTCTGCTAACACCTGCACCAGCGAGGCTTCTTCTTGTGTGTCAAACATAGGAAGACGACTCCTAACATTGTAACCTTGCATACGCTCTCTGAGCATGATCAACAGCACTGCTTGCACTCGTTTCACTTCTTGAAGCACTGGCTTCCCTTGTATTAGCTGTGTTGTTAGTTCGTGAAGAACTCTGTAGTAAAAGTTATATTTCTTATTGAAATCTGCGTATTTTTCACGGCTATATGCTCAACAGAAATATTTAATGGAATGTTTTAGAAAAGTGTCCCACCACATAGTAATGTCAGTTTGACGCACGCTCATTTCTTCCCACTTCTTCCATTTTTGTTTAAATTCGGTACGAAATTGTTCATCTTCCAATAACCGTACACTGAACTTCCAAAATCCCCGCCATCGTCCAACTAAAGGTACATCCAAACTCATGTCGAGTTTGGACACTTAAAAGATCACGAAAGCACGTTGGGAAAATTCTAATCGCAGATATTTTGCTAATCATGTGTGCACTCACGTAAAAACGATCAAGCCGACTCGCTGTGTCGGCACGTATGTATGTGTAGCCGTCTATATTCGGACCTTTAGCCACCCAAACATCGTGCAGTTTAAACCCTTCAACCAGCGCCTGCAAGCTAGGTGATGTATGGAATCCTGGATATTGGTCCTGTCTTCTTTAAGTACAATTAAAATCACCCACCAGCACAATGTTTTGACGGGAGCCATCTAATGCTTTCGCCACTTCTGTAGCGTAAAATATGTACCGAGTATTTCAGCGTTGGTACCTGATGGTGCATAAACATTAAAAAACCATATGTTGCTTATTTGGATACATGTGATACGACCAAACGGGGGATGGTAAACTTCCGATATATGTAGGCCTTCTCTCACAACTATGGCGGTTCCTAGAGAATTGTGAGTTAAATTTTTGTGCACGGTATATTCACTGCTCAGACAGAAATCATCGGTCCCGACTTCTTGCAGGAAAATTACATCCAGGTGACTTTGCTTAATATAATCTAAGAATGCATGATGCTTGACACTAGATTTCATCTTGTTAACGTTTATTGTTGCAAAATTATATATGGGTGTCGTCATGTGGGATTCTGTTATACAGGGTAAGTCAAAATGATGGACCCGATTACAGAAATTTATTCTGTGAAATCTAATAAACATATGTTATTGTGAGACATGCGCTTCGAAATGTTAACTTTCAAAGTTTAGTTTCCACGCAGTGTTTCCACTTTCTACCGCTAGGAGTCAGCAGCGAGCAGGAAAATGGCGTTGACTGGAGAACAGAGATCTTTCTGTGTGCTTGATTATCACGTGAACAAGTCTGTGATTAGTGTGGAACAGCATTTCCGTACCAAATATCGGAGAGAACCACAGTAGTATCGGAATACGATAGTGGCTGTCGCTATTTAATATTCGCAATTCATTTGCACGGGTGTTAATTAATTTGCACGTACTTAGAACTAATTTGCACGTACTTATAATTCATTTGCAGGTACTTAGAGTACTTTACATTTATGTATTTGCTTAATTATAACTTTTTATGAATATATAATTATTTATTTTATGAAAAATATGTATATAAAAGGTAATTAGAGGTACTAAACGCTATGCATATGGTTTTATATTCATTACTGCAAAGTATGTAATGTATAAAATGATAATATTAATGTTTATAATATTGAAAATAAGTTTTCTATGGTTTATGAACCGCTATGAACGGTGGTAATGGTACGAAAGAACACGGTCCCGATACTCGAACCCGCGATATGTAATATTATTAATTAGTACTATGTAATAATGTATGTTATTATGTTATGAAAGACGATGATCTCAGACGGTAGACAGAATACTGTCTCAGAATCTCGACTCGGCGGTGAGGGTAGACAGAGAGAATGAATTAATATTCAGCGCAGGTAGAGGAGAAAGGAATTTGGGGAGTGTGCGTTCAAGGTCAAATGACGTCAGAACGCCAGAACAAAGGAAGAATCTGATTGACCAATCAGAGAACGCGTCGGTAGATTTTCAGAGCCGGTTTTTTCAAGGTTAACCAGTACGCAAGAACAGGGGAAAGGTATGCAATACTGTAGGGCAGGGGAGGGATTCAACCAGACAACAAAGGATGTCTGAGAATGTGCAGCAACGGTCAAATCTCTGAAGCTATGCGTTGCTTGTAGAACGGGTTTCCGCCGCCAATTAATATTCAGCTCAGGGTTGCCCCAAGGCACAGGACGCTTTAGCGCAGGTTTTTTTTATCTGTACTATGAAGAAGGGAGAGCTATTAGGGACGGGGCCTACAGATTTCACCATTTGCTTTTATCACGGGGTAACGAACCTAGGACCCTTTGATTATTGATTTAGGTAGTAAATGTATGTTACTGTGTGCTATTTAACTTAATTTTGAGTTTATTTTTTACCAAACTTTGACTTTATGTCAAACATTTTCACAGCTTATCCTTATTTTTACAAAAATAACACTATTTGTACTATTCAGGCAACATTTTTTATTAAATTTTGGACTCGCAAAGATATTTTTACAACTTTTTAACTTATTATTTTACAATTTTATGTTAATTTTTTACCAAAATAACACTATTTGTACTATTCAGGCAACACTTTTATTAAATTTTGGACTCAAAGACATTTTTTCAACTTTTAACTTATTATTTTACAACTTTAAGTTAATTTTTTACCAAAATAACACTATTTGTACTATTCAAGCAACATTTTTTATTAAATTTTGGACTCACAAAGACATTTTTTCTACGTTTAACTTATTATTTTACAACTTTATATTAATTTTTTACCAAAATAACACTATTTGTACTAATCAGGCAACATTTTTTATTAAATTTTGGACTCACAAAGACATTTTTTCAACTTTTAACTTATTATTTTACAACTTTATGTTAATTTTTACCAAAATAACACTATTTGTACTATTCAGGCAACATTTTTTATTAAATTTTGTATTTACAAAGAGATTTTTTCAAATTTTAATTTATTATTTACAAGTTTATGCCTATTTTTTTACTCAAATAACACAATTCTATCTGTTCAGGAAAGACTTTTAGTTACATTTTCGACACACAAAGTGTGTGTTCTCAACTTCTATCTATTTATTTCACAAGTTTAGGCTTATTTTTTACTCAAATAACACAATTCAATCTGTTCAGGAAATACTTTTAGTCGCATTTTCGACACACAGAGTGTGTGATCTCAACTTCTATCTGTTTATTTCACAAGTTTAGGCTTATTATTACCAAAATAATACAATTCAATCTGTTCAGGAAAGACTTTTAGTCGCATTTTCGACACACAAAGTGTATGTTCTCAACTTCTATCTGTTTATTTCACAAGTTTAGGCTTACTATTACTCAAATAACACAATTCTATGTGTTCAGGAAAGATTTTTAGTTACATTTTCGACACACAAAGTGTGTGTTCTCAACTTTTATTTGTTTATTTTACAAGTTTAGCCTAATATTTACTCAAATGACACTATTTATATTATTCAGGCACCATTTTTATTACATTTTGGACTCTCAAAGACACACACACACACACACACAGACAGAGAGAGAGAGAGAGAGAGAGAGAGATATTTTTTCCAAGTTTACAGGATTATTCTCTAGTTTACTCAAATAACACAATTTAGATGTGTTTTGAATTATATTTTGGATGCAAAAGTATGTTTTGACAAGTTCTACCCTTTTATTTTACAAGTTTAGGCTTATTATTACTCAAATAACACAATTTAATCCAGTCAGGAAGGATTTGTTATTATATTTTGGATGCACAAAGAGAGGTTTTCAACTTTTTTATTGATTTTTTGCAGGGTATGTATTAATTTTTATTTATTTTGTTTTGTATCATATATACATTTACAAATTTTTAACTTAGAGTTTAGTATTTATTTAATTTTTTCAAAAACACTAAAAAAAAGTACTTTTAGCTAAAATGTAAGCCACAGAATATATTATTATTATTATTATTATTAGGGTTTACTGATTTCCACTATGCTATTTTTGGTTCTGTATTTCTATATGTATTTATTTAGGGCAGGTTACGCCTGCCACGTAGGAAAGTTTGTTTATTTTAGAGTTTGCTGAGTATTTTGTTACTGCTATACTAGGTAAAAGTTTTCTAAATATACCAGATAGAGCTCTATATACTTTTGTTTTTGCTATTTTGGAGATGATGCGATCAGCACCACTCTCCATCTACTTTTTATTTTATGTACCCAATATTATTTTGAGGCTTAGTGAATTCTAGAGCCTATTTATGCAGGAGAGAGGAGAGAGGACTTGAAAATTTTGATCTCAGACAACCCACAACTATTTGTCAGAGTATTTTAAAGGATATTTTATACTTATTATGTGCCACTAGAATATCAAAGCTTGCTTAATTTTTATGTCTGTAACGCATTTATTGTATTTCTAGCTAAGGCTTACTGGATAAAGTACACAAAATGTTTAACATTTCAACTATTTGCTTTTATACGAGGGCAATTTTTTAGTGTAACGAAAATTATGATGTGTCTATGAGGTCTGAAACCCCTTTACCGAGGGTCCATATTTGGACGCTTACTAATATTGTTTTTTCCCCTTACATATAACAATTTAACAATATAATTACAATACGAAGTTAACAGACGGCTTAGGGGCCTAGGTCCACTTTCCAAACTTTTTTACTATTCTAGAAGAATTATTTAGCTTTATAGCCTTTTTCAAGGTATTTTTAAAGTATTACTGGCTTCTTTGGGTGCATCAACATTTGGGTTATTTCCATTTGGTTTATTATACGAGGCTACAATCACTATTTGAACACTGAAATCCTCTGATTGAAACTAAAACCTTAGATTGTAACTAGGGACTTAGTATGTATATCGACAATTTATAGGACAACATGAACCTTACAAAGGATTATAGGTGACGTAGGACCACACGCCAGAGCTTTGTTAATCTGCAAGAAGCATTTACAGCTAATATTACGAGGAAATGAGGTTGATTTTTACTGTTTCACAAGAATGCTATCTTTTATACACCCAATATTTGCTTTTTCAAGTAACTACTTGTACCAGAAGCACTTACAGGCCAACTCTAACTAGACTTCGACTTATTCTATATCAGGTGCTAAATTTATAAAGAACTATGATTGTGTATATTTCTGAGGAAGTACGCAAAAGCAGATTACTCGATTAAAGTATCTGAAAAACAGATTTTTCTATGCAAGTATATTTTTATTGACTGGATTATTTAACAGATCAAACAGGAAGACTGCAAAATTAATTAAATGTAGTTCTATAGTATAGGTGGTTTCAGAGATATAAAAAGAACAAATATAAGATTTCGCTTTTTTTTGCTTCTGAGGCTAATCGCGACGCTAAGGGTAAATGGCGAGGAAATGTAACGGAGGAGAAACAGTCCCAAAAGTTATGGGCTGCATGTAAGTTAATACCACAGAGATATTACAGTAGGTGTAGGTTCTACCACCAGAACTTTTCTATTATAATAATACTGGTTATGCTGTACTGTTAACTAAAGATGCTGATATTTGAGAAACTTAAAAGCTTACTCACGACTTACTGTTGCACAAGATCCAATGACAAAATTTAAAAATTGTAATCGCCCAGACAGGAATTCGAACCCTGGTCAGATAGGTTAAAAGCCTAACGCTATACTAACTAAACTATCTGGGCACAAGGTATTCTTTTCTTGAAAAGTTTGTTATGTTAAGAAATATATTGAAACATTTGAGAACACTTTTGGTCTGGTTCGACAGAGAAGGAGACAACATTTCCAAATTTTTTCAGACTGGGTGTATTTTTCCACTATAGAGGCCTTCACTATATGTAATTCGAAACGCTAAAGTTCAGCTAGCTTCCAAAATCCAAAATTGAGGTAAAGATTGTGTTTGGCGAGATTAACAAGTTACAATTATATCCAGTTACGGACAAATAAAGCTAAAACTCTCAGATTTACTGTACTAGCCAAGTTTTAGTAACATTTTCCTTCACTATAGTACTAATACCAAAGAAATAGGTATATTTTATTTATAATTTGACAAAATGTACTAGTATTTAATTCACAAAGTTAGGTAAAAAAACAGTATTTTAAAAAAAATATTGTTGCTGCCTTCAAATTTTATGTTATTTAGCCACTAACACCTGGTTTACACTGTTTGACATCCTTTAAATAGCAAAAGAAGGAATTATTTGTTTAGTATTTTTACTACTTTATATTTATTTAAGAAAACAATTCTACAGTTTAACTTAATTTTTAACAAATTGTTACTAATTTATATATCAAAGTTATGTTATTTAGAGTGTATGAAGGCGTATAAAGTTAATATTTGTACTTATCAGTGCAACTAACAATTATATTTTACACACAAAAGATGATGTTTACAGTTAAATTATTTGAATCAGAGAATAATATTTTACAGTAATTGATTCATTCAGCACTAGTCAGTACTTTTATGCATCAGAAAGTTTTCTTAATTTTCTATTATGCATGCTATTTTGTGCTATTCTTAAAATGTATTTCTAAGGCAAACTGGTTTAATTTTCTGCTTATAATGCAAAGTTGACATAGTTTTCGCACAATGCTTTGTACATTTGTTATATCCTCTACTTACAATCCATATATTATGCTTATTTAATGTATAACTAACTAACTCTCTAGCCTTTTTACACCCGAATGTTTATGACTGCAGCAACACATGCCTCTCATCTGTTCCTGTCCTAAGCAAGATCTATATACTCCTTTCCATCCCTACCAATTTCCTTTAGGTCCATCTCTACATTATCCCTACATTTTGTTTTGGTCTTCCTATTGGTCTTTTACCATCAGGTTTCCCAACAAGAATCCTGTATATTTTTTTCCTCTCCCATTTGTACCACATGATCTACACATCTAAGTCTTTTTGATTTAATTATTCTAATAATATCTGGACATGAATACAAATTATGTACTTCTAAATTATGTAATCTTCTCCACTCATCTGCCTCCTCATCTGTTTTAGGCCCAAATATTTTCCTAAGGATCTTATTTTCAAATACTCTCAATTTATGTTCCTAGCTTATACTGTAGTTATTATATATTTTTCTATCAGCTTATTTTGAAATTAATATTATTAGGTATAGTCTTTGATTTATAACTATATTGCTTTTTTTTTATCAATTTATCTAAGAGTACACACAGACAAACATATGTGTACACACTTTTATGTACATAGATATGCCTTTTTTAAATATTTTAGTATGAAGATTGCACTTTAGCTATTCAAGCAAGGGTAGGAAAGGTAGGATTTCTGAGAATTTGTTGCAGGATTTTGTTGTCCAAGTATAGATGAGAACTGAGCTAAGAGACTGTTTTGAACCTTTTCATGAGAGTTTGCATGTGAACTGTATTCAAATTGACCACTATTGACTGTGCATGCTTCTAAGTTTTGCTGTTATTTTACATCAAGTCTGTGAGACTGCAGACAGTTTTCCCTTTTCAAGTAGTTTTTATTGATTGTATTTGTATATGTTTTGGGGACTTAGCAGTTTTATGTTATGAGGCAGTTTGTTGTAGAATATTTTTACCTGATTGCTTTGAGATATTGAGTGTCTGCTGTTTTACTTGTAATTATTTTCCTTCTTGTGTTTTGTATTTGACTATATTTTGTCGTAGTATTTAGAATAATTGTTATTGACTTGTAGATGTAGGGAGTAATAATCCTTTGCAAGATGCCCTATACTTGTCTGAACATTATTCTTAGTGTTCACTTTTGAAGCCTTAGTATTCTGGTAGTATTATTAATGTAGAGGTAAATTAGGCTGAAATGTAGGCATTTTTCTGATAAATTAGACTCACTTAGTTGTTTCAGCAGGTAGAAGTTGCATGACGGTTTAATGCTGATGATGTTAATTTGCTCTTCTTATGTACTACGTATGATGTAGCTTATTTGAGTAATTGGAAATATACTACTGAAAAAAGATTGCTTGTCTATCTTATTCCTATGTTGTTGAGTTTGTCCATAAGCAAGCCATGTTTTTACTCTATCCTATGCCTTGGAAGAATCTAGATATATTGTGTTTGCAGTTTTATGTTTCTCTAAGGTTTCAGCTATGTAGTTTTTAAACTGTGCTATGGGTGTGACTATTGATTTCTCTTTCTGGATGCCATGTTGGTTTCTGTGTATTCCTCTTGCTGCTTGAATTTGACTTAGGTTGTTTGCTTTTTCTTAGATCTTTATTTGTTTATTTGTTCAGCATTTGTTATTATTTTAATTTTAATTACTTTAATTTTACATTAACTAACATATTTTACTTTAACAACAAAAGAATTTACTCTAGTATAAAATCTTCTACTAACAAAAATGTACTATTATAACTTTTAATTTTAGAAAATTGTATTTTTAAAACTTTAACTTTGAAAAATTGATTTTTAATTACTTTAATTTTACATTAACTAACAAATTTTACATTAACAACAAAATAATTTGCCCTAGTATAAAAACTTCTACTAACAAAAATATACTATTATAACTTTTAATTTTAGAAAATTGTATTTTTAAAACTATAACTGAAAAATTGAATTTTAACACATTTTGACTTTAACAATGTACTTTGAATTTTTTATGTAAAAGAATATTAAAAAAATAAAAAATACTGAACAAATAAAGATCTAAGAAAACAAGCAAACAACCTAAGTCAAATTCAAGCAGCAAGAGGAATACACAGAAACCAACATGGCATCCAGAAAGAGAAATCAATAGTCACACCCATAGCACAGTTTAAAAACTACATAGCTGAAACCTTAGAGAAACATAAAACTGCAAACACAATATATCTAGATTCTTCCAAGGCATAGGATAGAGTAAAAACATGGCTTGCTTATGGACAAACTCAACAACATAGGAATAAGATAGACAAGCAATCTTTTTTCAGTAGTATATTTCCAATTACTCAAATAAGCTACATCATACGTAGTACATAAGAAGAGCAAATTAACATCATCAGCAGTAAACCGTCATGCAACTTCTACCTGCTGAAACAACTAAGTGAGTCTAATTTATCAGAAAAATGCCTACATTTCAGCCTAATTTACCTCTACATTAATAATACTACCAGAATACTAAGGCTTCAAAAGTGAACACTAAGAATAATGTTCAGACAAGTATAGGGCATCTTGCAAAGGATTATTACTCCCTACATCTACAAGTCAATAACAATTATTCTAAATACTACGACAAAATATAGTCAAATACAAAACACAAGAAGGAAAATAATTACAAGTAAAACAGCAGACACTCAATATCTCAAAGCAATCAGGTAAAAATATTCTACAACAAACTGCCTCATAACATAAAACTGCTAAGTCCCCAAAACATATACAAATACAATCAATAAAAACTACTTGAAAAGGGAAAACTGTCTGCAGTCTCACAGACTTGATGTAAAATAACAGCAAAACTTAGAAGCATGCACAGTCAATAGTGGTCAATTTGAATACAGTTCACATGCAAACTCTCATGAAAAGGTTCAAAACAGTCTCTTAGCTCAGTTCTCATCTATACTTGGACAACAAAATCCTGCAACAAATTCTCAGAAATCCTACCTTTCCTACCCTTGCTTGAATAGCTAAAGTGCAATCTTCATACTAAAATATTTAAAAAAGGCATATCTATGTACATAAAAGTGTGTACACATATGTTTGTCTGTGTGTACTCTTAGATAAATTGATAAAAAAAAAGCAATATAGTTATAAATCAAAGACTATACCTAATAATATTAATTTCAAAATAAGCTGATAGAAAAATATATAATAACTACAGTATAAGCTAGGAACATAAATTGAGAGTATTTGAAAATAAGATCCTTAGGAAAATATTTGGGCCTAAAACAGATGAGGAGGCAGATGAGTGGAGAAGATTACATAATTTAGAAGTACATAATTTGTATTCATGTCCAGATATTATTAGAATAATTAAATCAAAAAGACTTAGATGTGTAGATCATGTGGTACAAATGGGAGAGGAAAAAAATATACAGGATTCTTGTTGGGAAACCTGATGGTAAAAGACCAATAGGAAGACCAAAACAAAATGTAGGGATAATGTAGAGATGGACCTAAAGGAAATTGGTAGGGATGGAAAGGAGTATATAGATCTTGCTTAGGACAGGAACAGATGAGAGGCATGTGTTGCTGCAGTCATAAACATTCGGGTGTAAAAAGGCTAGAGAGTTAGTTAGTTATACATTAAATAAGCATAATATATGGATTGTAAGTAGAGGATATAACAAATGTACAAAGCATTGTGCGAAAACTATGTCAACTTTGCATTATAAGCAGAAAATTAAACCAGTTTGCCTTAGAAATACATTTTAAGAATAGCACAAAATAGCATGCATAATAGAAAATTAAGAAAACTTTCTGATGCATAAAAGTACTGACTAGTGCTGAATGAATCAATTACTGTAAAATATTATTCTCTGATTCAAATAATTTAACTGTAAACATCATCTTTTGTGTGTAAAATATAATTGTTAGTTGCACTGATAAGTACAAATATTAACTTTATACGCCTTCATACACTCTAAATAACATAACTTTGATATATAAATTAGTAACAATTTGTTAAAAATTAAGTTAAACTGTAGAATTGTTTTCTTAAATAAATATAAAGTAGTAAAAATACTAAACAAATAATTCCTTCTTTTGCTATTTAAAGGATGTCAAACAGTGTAAACCAGGTGTTAGTGGCTAAATAACATAAAATTTGAAGGCAGCAACAATATTTTTTTTAAAATACTGTTTTTTTACCTAACTTTGTGAATTAAATACTAGTACATTTTGTCAAATTATAAATAAAATATACCTATTTCTTTGGTATTAGTACTATAGTGAAGGAAAATGTTACTAAAACTTGGCTAGTACAGTAAATCTGAGAGTTTTAGCTTTATTTGTCCGTAACTGGATATAATTGTAACTTGTTAATCTCGCCAAACACAATCTTTACCTCAATTTTGGATTTTGGAAGCTAGCTGAACTTTAGCGTTTCGAATTACATATAGTGAAGGCCTCTATAGTGGAAAAATACACCCAGTCTGAAAAAATTTGGAAATGTTGTCTCCTTCTCTGTCGAACCAGACCAAAAGTGTTCTCAAATGTTTCAATATATTTCTTAACATAACAAACTTTTCAAGAAAAGAATACCTTGTGCCCAGATAGTTTAGTTAGTATAGCGTTAGGCTTTTAACCTATCTGACCAGGGTTCGAATCCCTGTCTGGGCGATTACAATTTTTAAATTTTGTCATTGGATCATGTGCAACAGTAAGTCGTGAGTAAGCTTTTAAGTTTCTCAAATATCAGCATCTTTAGTTAACAGTACAGCATAACCAGTATTATTATAATAGAAAAGTTCTGGTGGTAGAACCTACACCTACTGTAATATCTCTGTGGTATTAACTTACATGCAGCCCATAACTTTTGGGACTGTTTCTCCTCCGTTACATTTCCTTGCCATTTACCCTTAGCGTCGCGATTAGCCTCAGAAGCAAAAAAAAGCGAAATCTTATATTTATTCTTTTTATATCTCTGAAACCACCTATACTATAGAACTACATTTAATGAATTTTGCAGTCTTCCTGTTTGATCTGTTAAATAATCCAGTCAATAAAAATATACTTGCATAGAAAAATCTGTTTTTCAGATACTTTAATCGGGTAATCTGCTTTTGCGTACTTCCTCAGAAATATACACAATCATAGTTCTTTATAAATTTAGCACCTGATATAGAATAAGTCGAAGTCTAGTTAGAGTTGGCCTGTAAGTGCTTCTGGTACAAGTAGTTACTTGAAAAAGCAAATATTGGGTGTATAAAAGATAGCATTCTTGTGAAACAGTAAAAATCAACCTCATTTCCTCGTAATATTAGCTGTAAATGCTTCTTGCAGATTAACAAAGCTCTGGCGTGTGGTCCTACGTCACCTATAATCCTTTGTAAGGTTCATGTTGTCCTATAAATTGTCGATATACATACTAAGTCCCTAGTTACAATCTAAGGTTTTAGTTTCAATCAGAGGATTTCAGTGTTCAAATAGTGATTGTAGCCTCGTATAATAAACCAAATGGAAATAACCCAAATGTTGATGCACCCAAAGAAGCCAGTAATACTTTAAAAATACCTTGAAAAAGGCTATAAAGCTAAATAATTCTTCTAGAATAGTAAAAAAGTTTGGAAAGTGGACCTAGGCCCCTAACCCGTCTGTTAACTTCGTATTGTAATTATATTGTTAAATTGTTATATGTAAGGGGAAAAAACAATATTAGTAAGCGTCCAAATATGGACCCTCGGTAAAGGGGTTTCAGACCTCATAGACACATCATAATTTTCGTTACACTAAAAAATTGCCCTCGTATAAAAGCAAATAGTTGAAATGTTAAACATTTTGTGTACTTTATCCAGTAAGCCTTAGCTAGAAATACAATAAATGCGTTACAGACATAAAAATTAAGCAAGCTTTGATATTCTAGTGGCACATAATAAGTATAAAATATCCTTTAAAATACTCTGACAAATAGTTGTGGGTTGTCTGAGATCAAAATTTTCAAGTCCTCTCTCCTCTCTCCTGCATAAATAGGCTCTAGAATTCACTAAGCCTCAAAATAATATTGGGTACATAAAATAAAAAGTAGATGGAGAGTGGTGCTGATAGCATCATCTCCAAAATAGCAAAAACAAAAGTATATAGAGCTCTATCTGGTATATTTAGAAAACTTTTACCTAGTATAGCAGTAACAAAATACTCAGCAAACTCTAAAATAAACAAACTTTCCTACGTGGCAGGCGTAACCTGCCCTAAATAAATACATATAGAAATACAGAACCAAAAATAGCATAGTGGAAATCAGTAAACCCTAATAATAATAATAATAATAATATATTCTGTGGCTTACATTTTAGCTAAAAGTACTTTTTTTTAGTGTTTTTGAAAAAATTAAATAAATACTAAACTCTAAGTTAAAAATTTGTAAATGTATATATGATACAAAACAAAATAAATAAAAATTAATACATACCCTGCAAAAAATCAATAAAAAAGTTGAAAACCTCTCTTTGTGCATCCAAAATATAATAACAAATCCTTCCTGACTGGATTAAATTGTGTTATTTGAGTAATAATAAGCCTAAACTTGTAAAATAAAAGGGTAGAACTTGTCAAAACATACTTTTGCATCCAAAATATAATTCAAAACACATCTAAATTGTGTTATTTGAGTAAACTAGAGAATAATCCTGTAAACTTGGAAAAAATATCTCTCTCTCTCTCTCTCTCTCTCTCTCTCTCTCTGTCTGTGTGTGTGTGTGTGTGTGTCTTTGAGAGTCCAAAATGTAATAAAAATGGTGCCTGAATAATATAAATAGTGTCATTTGAGTAAATATTAGGCTAAACTTGTAAAATAAACAAATAAAAGTTGAGAACACACACTTTGTGTGTCGAAAATGTAACTAAAAATCTTTCCTGAACACATAGAATTGTGTTATTTGAGTAATAGTAAGCCTAAACTTGTGAAATAAACAGATAGAAGTTGAGAACATACACTTTGTGTGTCGAAAATGCGACTAAAAGTCTTTCCTGAACAGATTGAATTGTATTATTTTGGTAATAATAAGCCTAAACTTGTGAAATAAACAGATAGAAGTTGAGATCACACACTCTGTGTGTCGAAAATGCGACTAAAAGTCTTTCCTGAACAGATTGAATTGTGTTATTTGAGTAAAAAATAAGCCTAAACTTGTGAAATAAATAGATAGAAGTTGAGAACACACACTTTGTGTGTCGAAAATGTAACTAAAAGTCTTTCCTGAACAGATAGAATTGTGTTATTTGAGTAAAAAAATAGGCATAAACTTGTAAATAATAAATTAAAATTTGAAAAAATCTCTTTGTAAATACAAAATTTAATAAAAAATGTTGCCTGAATAGTACAAATAGTGTTATTTTGGTAAAAATTAACATAAAGTTGTAAAATAATAAGTTAAAAGTTGAAAAAATGTCTTTGTGAGTCCAAAATTTAATAAAAAATGTTGCCTGATTAGTACAAATAGTGTTATTTTGGTAAAAAATTAATATAAAGTTGTAAAATAATAAGTTAAACGTAGAAAAAATGTCTTTGTGAGTCCAAAATTTAATAAAAAATGTTGCTTGAATAGTACAAATAGTGTTATTTTGGTAAAAAATTAACTTAAAGTTGTAAAATAATAAGTTAAAAGTTGAAAAAATGTCTTTGAGTCCAAAATTTAATAAAAGTGTTGCCTGAATAGTACAAATAGTGTTATTTTGGTAAAAAATTAACATAAAATTGTAAAATAATAAGTTAAAAAGTTGTAAAAATATCTTTGCGAGTCCAAAATTTAATAAAAAATGTTGCCTGAATAGTACAAATAGTGTTATTTTTGTAAAAATAAGGATAAGCTGTGAAAATGTTTGACATAAAGTCAAAGTTTGGTAAAAAATAAACTCAAAATTAAGTTAAATAGCACACAGTAACATACATTTACTACCTAAATCAATAATCAAAGGGTCCTAGGTTCGTTACCCCGTGATAAAAGCAAATGGTGAAAACTGTAGGCCCCGTCCCTAATAGCTCTCCCTTCTTCATAGTACAGATAAAAAAAACCTGCGCTAAAGCGTCCTGTGCCTTGGGGCAACCCTGAGCTGAATATTAATTGGCGGCGGAAACCCGTTCTACAAGCAACGCATAGCTTCAGAGATTTGACCGTTGCTGCACATTCTCAGACATCCTTTGTTGTCTGGTTGAATCCCTCCCCTGCCCTACAGTATTGCATACCTTTCCCCTGTTCTTGCGTACTGGTTAACCTTGAAAAAACCGGCTCTGAAAATCTACCGACGCGTTCTCTGATTGGTCAATCAGATTCTTCCTTTGTTCTGGCGTTCTGACGTCATTTGACCTTGAACGCACACTCCCCAAATTCCTTTCTCCTCTACCTGCGCTGAATATTAATTCATTCTCTCTGTCTACCCTCACCGCCGAGTCGAGATTCTGAGACAGTATTCTGTCTACCGTCTGAGATCATCGTCTTTCATAACATAATAACATACATTATTACATAGTACTAATTAATAATATTACATATCGCGGGTTCGAGTATCGGGACCGTGTTCTTTCGTACCATTACCACCGTTCATAGCGGTTCATAAACCATAGAAAACTTATTTTCAATATTATAAACATTAATATTATCATTTTATACATTACATACTTTGCAGTAATGAATATAAAACCATATGCATAGCGTTTAGTACCTCTAATTACCTTTTATATACATATTTTTCATAAAATAAATAATTATATATTCATAAAAAGTTATAATTAAGCAAATACATAAATGTAAAGTACTCTAAGTACCTGCAAATGAATTATAAGTACGTGCAAATTAGTTCTAAGTACGTGCAAATTAATTAACACCCGTGCAAATGAATTGCGAATATTAAATAGCGACAGCCACTATCGTATTCCGATACTACTAACCACCTACGGGAAAGGCCATTCGTAAGTGGTATGAACGTTTCAGAGATTCTGGCTGCATCTGCAAACGAAAATCGACTGGCCGTCCGTCGACTGGGGACGAGACAGTGGAACGAGTGCGCACATGTTTCGTGCGGAATCCACAGAAGTCCACCTACCGGGCAGCGAGAGAACTTCAACTTCCACAGAAAACTATCTGACGGGTTCTGCGGAAACGTTTACATATGAAACCCTACCGCTTGCAACTAGTTCAAGCCTTAAAATACACTGATTATGCTTTGCGCGCGTCCTTCTGTGCTGATTTCCTCGCATTATTGGAAACGGATGGGTTCTCTGAGAGGTTAATTTACAGTGATGAAGCAACTTTTCACCTTTCAGGGAAAGTGAATAGACACAACGCAAGGATTTGGGGAACTGCTAACCTCCATGAATTTGTGGAACACGAACGCGATTCTCCCAAAGTGAAAGCCTTTTATGCCATTTCCCATGAAAAGATTATGGGCCATTTTTCTTTCATGAACGTACTGTGACAGGGCTTGTTTTCCTTGATATGCTGCAACTATGGCTTCTTCCACAGCTTGCAGAGGATAGAGCAGATTTCATTCTCCAATTGGATGGTGCCCCTGCGCATTACCATGGCAGCGTTCGGGACCATCTTAATGGGTCATTGGAACAACGATGGATAGGTAATGCATCTGCGGAGGATCGACCTCTCCTTCATTGGCCACCTTGTTCCCCCGACTTGACCCATGTAATTTCTTCATGTGGGGTTTTCTCAAGGATCATGTTTACGTACCACCACTTCCAAAAAGATTGGATGACCTGCGTGTCCGCATCACAGCAGCCATTGCTGATATTGACACCAACATGTTACACAAGGTTTGGCAGGAGATAAGACTATCGGCTTGATGTGTGCCGTGTTACACGAGGTGCTCACATAGAACACTTGTGATTTGTTTGAAAAAAACTTTAACAGTTTACCTTTCTTAGCACATGTCTCACAATAACATTTGTTTATTATATTTCACAGAATAAATGTCTGAAATCAGGTCCATCATTTTGACTTACCCTGTATTGTACCCGGTGGGAATGTTATGTGCAGTTACTTATATTAAACTAGTTACCTTTTTCAAATTCACTAAGACATACGACAAACATAACCATAATAACATTGTGAAGAGGACAATACACTTCATAACTATGATATGTTAGACATATATCACTCATTTACTTCAAGAGACCAATCAGAGCCGCCGCCAGATTTCTCAATTTGTTCTCTTGTCGCACTCGTCGTTCTACGCAGTCGCCGAGACACTGGAGACACCGAACGATGAGGGCCATCTTGCCGCCGCGTCGACGCCGTATCGTTCTTAGGAAGACTGCGTTTCTTCTTCTTTTTTGGTTCCTTCGTTGTTTTCGGCAGAGCTCCTGATACGGGGGACGCCGTCTCGGAGTTCCCACCTTCAACTGCATGATAATCATCTGCCTGTTGCATCGGACTATGGTGCACCTCTAGAGTAACGCTCATTGTTTCTTCCCCATTCTTCTCTGATACGTGGCCTGCTTGGTTGACATTCACTTGGTCCACACTGACGGGGATAGGAACGTATGCTGTTGTCTTGTTTTCTACACTGGGTGGTAAAGTGGAATCTGGTACGGTAGTTTTAGGTACATCCTGTAGTGAAGCTTGTACGTTGGCCTCATTATCCTGGTCTCCGGAGCGTTTCAGGTTCACAGATACTATAGTGGGTGTCGGGGTCAGCATTTTCTCAGCAGCCGGCACATTCCTCGGGACAGGACGCGCCGCTCCGGCATAGGACGTATCGTCGGGTTTCTCAATTTGACGACGTCGGGACGGACAGGTCACGCATAAATGCTCACTAAGTTCACAGTAAGAGCAAGTACGGTCTTGACCGCTATATGTCACCCAGTATCGTCCGCCATTGATTGTGACGTACGATGGAATCGCACGAGTTAGATTCATTTTGGCGATTTTTCGGCCAGTTCTTACCGGATAAATATGATCACTGGAATACCGTTCATCGTCCAGAGATATTTTCTGACCGTACGTACTCAGCACCGGTCGAATAGCGTCATCGGACAGTTCACTCGGTACAACGTGCACTCTAACTATCACATAATTTGCATCCGCCCACGTAACAAGCACTCGACAATCACCGTCTTCGTGACTATATTTATACTCTCCGTTTGACTGCAGCAACAACTGTTCACACACTACTTTCGATAGTAGTTTCAGAAAGATACAACGTCTATAATTGTCTACTTCAATACTTACTACTTGTTCCGGTTTCGATTTCATCGTTTTGCTAATCCAATTGTGTATTTCCGTCGAAGTCGGTTTCCTTCGCACTTGACAGAAGTTCCGTTTTAGTGTATTCAATCTCTTGATTACCATGTTGGCAGCGTCGTTGTGTTCCACTTCAACCGGACTCGCGAGTAATACGCGCTATGTGACTTCGAGCTATTAGAGAGACGTTCAAACACAATCGTCCCAGACCACTGCTCGAGCCAGACTCGACTACCCTACAAGTTTCCTTTTCTGGAGAGAGGTAGAAGAAGCTGACCAATGTGAAATGCAACTCGCCTCTTATACAGTTATTGTGTAAAGAATACGTGATTGTAACAAAGAAAACGAAGGTAGTAAGAATTGGCGTAAACATTTAATGCAAATTTATACATGGTGAAAACTATTCATTCGATATTTGTTCAGGAAGCCTTGCATGTAACTCGAGTAGAAAAAGGGGTGAAATTACTATGTTTTGAATTATCACAAATATAAATGGTAATTTTATTATCTTTTGTCAATGTCTTTGAATCCGCATACAATTATCTTCAGAGTATCACAATCTCACGATCTTAGAACCTTTAATTTCCACATGAAAATGTCCCTTTGAATGTGTGTGTCAATTCATTTAATTGTTTATTTTTCTTTTAGTAAATACCAGATGCAGAACATTGTGGCCACTTTACACTGCTATTACAAATAATGTTACAATGCTCTTGTTTAAAAAAAGAGATACATTAATAAAAATAGAGACCTCGTATGGAGGATCAGACGTGGGACCACTTGCAGTCCAGTTAAGAACTTTAACCTCTACACCACGCGCTCAGTTTCCGTTGAAGCAGCAGAAAGTATCCCGTCTCTCTTTTTCATCCCTTCTCTACTTTTTCTATTCTCCTTTTTTATTCTCCTCTCTCCTCTTATTTCCCTTTGTGTAGACCCATCATCGATGAAATACTAGAAAATCGATTTTCTCTATTTCAGAAAGTATTTTGTCAATTGCGATACAATACTGATATTTTTAATATTTTATATATATATATATATATATTCCTTTCGCGTAATTCATACATATATTTTGTACATATAGCAACCCTGAAATTGAGCCTAACTCTACACGCAACCCACCAACGCCTTATGTTGCCTATTATAAAAATTCGTTGCTTAAGACTTTTGAGAAACGCTGTACCTATTTTTTAAACGTGTAATTACCTGATTAGTTAAAACCATATTAATAAAATTATACAATAAGGAAAAACAGTGTTGCCCTGACACGGAGCAGGGTAACAACATATTTAAGCATTTATAGCTGCTGACTGTGAGTACAGGGCAAGTTAATGCCATTAAACATGGAAATATGAAGTTCATGATCTACTGCATAAAAATGTAATTTATTTGGTAATACAGTACCTGACGGAGGTAATACGGAGTAATTTAGAAAAATATCCCTTCCAACTCTGACTTCTGAAACAGATGAATTCATAAAAATCTGAAATTCCTCTCTTACATTTTTCTTCCCGCTGAAGTAGTAGCAAAAAAATAAAGATTTCTGAATTTCAAACAAGTCTTTGTTGATCATTCTTGGTGCTTGTGTGTGTTGGAAGTCAACATAAAAAGGTAATAGCTATGTGCGATATAATTAAGGTTTGAAAGAACTGAATTCTAAAATTTTGTCAGGAGATGAAAATAGCATATCTTTATTTTCATGCAACTACTTCAGGGGGGAAAATAACTCATATCTCTTCTCGCAAGTTGTGCATTTTGAAAATAAAAAAACATGCATTTTGACCTACTCTATTAATTACTTTCAAGACGTTTCTGTATGACGTCAGTCAGTAATTTAAAGAATAAAAATTACTTTAATAGACGAGGCTTTAAATTTTACAAAAACATATTATTAATGATCAAAGTTATGGTTCCGAGACTAATATTATCGTAAGTTTTCTCTCCTACTTTGTGAGACGACTCTTTTCAATGCAAAATTAAACAACAAAACAACACAGAATCGCTTACCGTGACACACCTGTCACTCTAATTAAACCATTACCTGAATTATAAAACGGTCAGGATAAGTGCCTACAGTCGGAAGAATAAAGAATACTAAGAATAAACCTAGGAAGATTAGTTTTCAAGCACCTGAAATGACGTGACATAGTACTACGGTGATTGAGAATATACACATATATTAAAACACAGATAAGTAATCAGTACATCATGCCCTCTTTTACTCTATCGTTCATTCATACACACATTCCATGGCATATTGGGACAATATTACAATTACAAATGTTAAATTAATTAATACTTTGACGATACTCATATGATTTCTTGGTTACATTGCCTTTTACAATTTACTGTTTAGGGTTTTAAGTGTAATGCGATTAATTGTTCTTTGTGCGAACCCTTTTATCGTTTCTGGAGGTAGAAATATATTTCAATTAACTATTGTTTGGCTGTTAACATATACTTTGTTCTATAACGTTGATTTTATCCTCCGGAATAAGGATGTCTAGTTTTGCCATAGCACTGAGTTAAGTTATGCAATGATTTACGCAGATTCGCGGTAGATTGGTGTCATCTCTCATACAGACATATGGTTGGATCTTACCTTCGCTGCATTCCCTCCGACCTGGGTAGGGTAAAAGTGGTCCTACAGTTTTAGAAGGTGTCCACACTCCGGTGTTGTACTTCGCAGTTATCCTGGTCGGCGAAAGTGGATCACTCGGCAGTTCCATATGGCATCATCGGATGCTGGCCTCACTCGTTCACTTCGTTGGCACTTCCATGACGGTACTCGTACACTGTCGACTGCATACGAAAACTATCGCAGTTGTAGGTCAGTCCTTCGCTGTCACTCGTACGTAGAGATATATGCTTATGCGTTGAGACGAACATACGTAATGAGCATTCGCGGTTTCACATGGACACACATGGATATTAAATGTTATTAACTTTGGTATTGACTGTTATGCACTTCGGTATTAACTTTGCTATCAATTGTTATTAACTTCTACTAAGTTAGGGCGTTGTTCAGGACGATTGACACAGGTGGACGTGTCTGGTGTTTTTCTCACATAACCACACGTATGTACACGGATGCCTTGACGGCGAGGGGAAACGACCCCCTGGGTCTACTTTGCTCTACTCCATGGCTTTAAACAATCACTCGAGTTAAAAAGACAAGTTCAGACCACGGGTCTGATCGCGATTCGGAGCTAGGTCGCGCGTAGCTCACACTCCAGTGTCGATTCTTGGCAAAACTGTGTTCTGGCTATCCCCAAACATCTCTTTTATTCTAGATTTGAACGTGGTGACGCTCTACCCTCTATGTTTAGGTGTCTATTTATTGTTTTTGTTGCTTTGACCGTTGTCCTCCTATCCTGGTCTGTGCTAATGCCATTCCTTGACCTCTGCTAGCAGCCCCTCGTGCAGAGATTTTGCTAAATCCTCCGCTATTGTGTCTAGCACGTCCAGCGAGGCCTCTCTTAACGGGGATGTCCTATTGCATTGTATACAGCATTGGATCTTTAATAATTTATTACTCCTGTAGTTCGGTTCTGATTACGCTGAACTTCTGGAATCTGTACTTTCATGATGTGGTCTTCCGCTGGTTAAAAATCTCATCCAATTCGGTCCAGTAGTTTATAAGTTCATCTTTTCCTGTTATTCTCCATATGAATGCATGTAAAATCAGGATTCCGGCGAAAAACTGTGATTGAGCAAGCACGCTTTGGCTAAAGCATTTGCTAGACATCTTTATTCGCGACGGATTTTAATATTACTTATTGTAATTAATTCTTAATAACGGGCAATTAGATCTATTACCTTTTACTCAAGATTTGACCGTTATAACTTGTCTAAAATACAACTGTAACGTACTGTATAATACAAGAGAGACACATTTTCAGTTTTGAGAGCCTGAAATAATTTTCATTATTATTTTTAGCACATTCATTTGCATTATCACTTTTATGTGCATTCATTTACATTATAATTTTATGTGTATTAAGTAACAAGGAATGTATGTGTGCTTTTTAAGAAACTAAGCAAGCTCACGTTAAGCTAGTATTTTGGTTAGACCTTTCAGCAAACTTTTGTTTGCCGAGCATCAGTAGTTTTTAATTTTAAGACATCGATTTGTCACATGTATTCGATTGTTTGCCCTTGCAGATAGGCAATCACATGCAAATTATGTCACATTAAATTTTAAATTATACATATTTCATTCCATCAAACCTTTATTTGTAACTATAGAAATTTGTGAAATGTCAAAGGGTGAATTGGGTGGATAGAAAGGACAGTATGTTTGTGTATATGTGTTGCTGTAAAATTAAAGAAGTGTACAGAATTCCAAATTATATTCTTTCTCATATTGCAATAATTTTTAACGGCACATTCAAGTGAACTGCACAGACAAATGTATGTTTCATATTACCTCGAAATATCATTATACGTGTACATTTATGTCACATGGTTCGACTTATGTTACATTGTGAATGTCCAAGCTTAACTGTTTTCAATATAAATTTTTAAACCACACACACTAACATTATATCTTGCCGATATATTAGTACTTATTTCAGTAAAAATAAACGTAAATGAGAGTTTAACTTTGAATTGTAATTAAGTACTTGAATGCATTTCAATGGAAGTTATGGTGCATATATTTCAAATTAAATATCTCCCTGCCTGTGTTAGATATTTCTATTATACACTGAGTCTGCTGAGGAATGGAACATTTACTTCTATTTTCCTTGCTCTTTTCCCGTCTGTTACCATGGACAGCGTAGGGATGCATGGCTTTACTAAAAAAAACATCGAATCTTGGTCTCATAAGGAGTTTCTTTAGTCCACAAGAGGATCCGATTCTCACAGGGGACAAAGCAATCAACTTTTCAATTGGAGAGGTAAAGGATTATCTTCCGAGTAAGAGATCTTGAATAGGGGTTCAATTTCCGTTGGGACTACAGCAAGAAATCAAAGATTTCCTTCCAAGAAGCTTCATTTTCAAGAGGCTTCTAAGCGCTAGTACGGGATTTTTGGATAAGAAGTCTCTGTCACAGGACAATACCTTTGTGGCATTGTTACGCTTTATATAATGTGGCATTTCCTTAGACTGCTTTTTCCCCATCGTGTCTGTTCGTAAAGTTAAACTTTGGTTGTGTAATAATAAATTAGTTCTTCCCTTGTGCATATGTAAAATATAAGTCAGTCTTACATATGCTTATCTCTGTTGTGCGATTTATTTAGTACAAAGTATTCAAAATTATGAAAAAAGGGGCAGAAAATATCTTAAAAAGAACTAAATATTATATTTCAGCTTCTTCGATGAAAGGATTAACTGCTTAATGCTATATTCAAATTATAAATATATTAATGAAAATAGAAGCGTATGCATATATTATCTGATTTAGTTGACGCAGACCTTTCACCAATAAAATTTCAATGCTATTTCGACTAGAAATTTAGAAACGCAAAACACCAATGGTGTCCATGGCTTAAATTAAGACTCCAAATTTCATAGTACGTTTTATATCGATTACGTCATGGTTCAATATATTTGTGCAAATTAGTACAGATAATTACATAAAGTTGAAAAACATATACAAGTTTCGATATTACGAATGATATTACACCATATCACTCTGTGAAAGGTTTGACTTGTTCCTAATAGACTGGTATGTTCCATTTAGTAAATTCTTCTTTAAATGGTTCTTGCAAGCTAGAAAATATCGTGATTGACAGTCAACATTCCACTCCTCGGGTACATTTATTTTGCTTGTTACTCGAGGCTAAAGAATCTTGTAAAAATCCAAGCCTTTCCTTCTCGGGTTTGTTTATAAAAAAAGTGCAAAGTGAAGAGGACCAGAACTTAGTCTTATTGTTTCACTACTAATGTAATGCGTTGATAAGGGTAATTAATATTCACATATTATATAATTCTAGCTGACGGATCCTAAAGTGAACTACTATGAAGTATGTGAAAATATTCCAGCATATGGAATTTGGAATGAAATAAATAATCTTACATACTTTCAAATTTCTTAATTTTTACTTATTTATCTAATGTTTTTATTCTTACATAAAATAATAATCCACCTCATGAAAGGAAAACAATTTATTAATTGTTGGTAGGGTATATTTACAGAAAGTTTAGGTCAAGAGCGATATTTTGGTGATTTTTTGGTCATAAAAATCCTAGGTAGCAGGATTCTGCTATTTGCTCAGAAAATATCCACACCATTTTATTTACACCCTGTACAAATATAAATGAGAATTGCCAGTGCATCAACGTGCTGTGTAAAGTTTCTGTTTTCTGATTATAAATCTGATCTCATTATATACGATCATAAATCATATAATGCATGCTGACTTTCCAATTCTCTTGTGGTTGAACCTTCTAGTTACTAGACTCCGATGCGCACGATGACTTGAACACACCTCTCTTTTTAAGGTAAACACGGCTCTTCTTCTTTTAGGTCAGCTGTCATATTCCCATGCGTTAGACTACCAATTACTGCGTGCTTCACTTCTTCCCCTTTGTCCCCCGTGGTTGAATATCGGTTGAAACAACAAAGAATCGCCACAGCGACACAGGCCGTCAGCAATGCAAGTGGCGGAAAATGAGAGGAAGAAACGCAGCTGTCAATTTTCAGCTTCACTCTACTAAAGGCTCTTTGATCTCTCTAGGTTTATGTAGGCCCAACAATCTCCTGTTAGTTCACTGAGTGCACAAATGTGATAAATGCTCGAATCAAGTCCAAGACCATAACACTAAAATATTTATATCTTCTACTCATATTTGTTCATAGGCGTGGGGCACCCCCTAATGTGTCCTCAGAAAATACAAATGTAGAAACTACCATTGAAATAATGAATATAATATCCTTGTTAAAAAGTTAGGGATATGGATTATTTTCATTCTCTCTCTTTCCCCCCAAACAATGTGATATTGTTTGCAATAATAATCAGTAATTACGTAGTAAAAAAGATGCTTTTCACTTTATAATCGCACAGAGCGCCTCTTCAAATCGGGCCTCACTTATCCCTCTCCCGAGCACAGCCTTCATTGTGACCCATCCTTCTTCAACTTTACGAGTCATTATTATTTATTATTATTTGTTTATTTATATTACCTGTTGTATCTGTTATATTACCTGTTATATTTGTTTATTACCTGTAGAGATATAACCTTCTATTGCATTTCCAATTGTTTACTTTCATTATTTAAATAATGTAAATATTGTTACAATGATAGTAAACTTGTGCTAAAGTAATAACGAATACTCAGAGAATATAATGTTAAAATTTCAAATTCATGTATCTAATAGATTCTGTGAAAAAGAAACACGAAATAACGACAATTAGGCTAACACTGTCTACATAGGCAATTTAAGCTTCCCTTAAGGTACCACCAAACAAATTGGTCTGCACACACCTATGCATCTGTTGCTATATTTGATTCCCACCTGCGGAGATAGACATAGCCAAATATAATTCCTTAATTTCATTACAATTAATTACGTGTCGACGAGTTGTCCACTACCGACCTTGGTCCACTACCACCCCTTCCCTCCTTTTCCACGAGGGAACTTTCAGACACAAATGGCAAGCAACAAGCGACACTAATCACTTGGAAACAAACCTTTCACGGCACCTGTCTCTTGTGGCTTGGATGTGACGTTTTCCTATAGCGTGCATCGTGCCGCCTGGGTCTGTTGGTTAAGCATGCGCAGTGAAGGATTTTTAGTACTGTAGGAGGAACTGCGCACACTATTTCGGTGTTTCCAGTTTGTCGTCGCGTCGTTTATCGTTTCCGTGTGAACCTCCCGTGCTGCTTGTTACTTTTTAGTTCGACGTGAAATACCCCAGAGACTAGAAATAAGCCATCCATTAACATTCAGTTTGTGTTAATGAAATTCATGTCTAACATTTAGCGACCACTTCTCCAGCGAGACGTCTAAAACTAACTATAAATCTTCATTTAACATAAGAGTAAACGGCATCTCTCCTAAAATTTAGCGATCACGTTTAGAAACTACTTTTAAAACTAATGCCAAACCTTCAATGAATCTAAAGGGTGGCAATTAGAAAATGCCCTTCCAGAGAAGGTCGTCACGTTTTTTATAAGATATTTATTTCAGTAAAATGTCAACGATTTAGTTTTATACACTTTGATAATGGAGATTAGTGTTATGTTAAGAACCATGGTAGCAATACCCAGACCCGTGTTTAATTTAATTTAAACTTCCCTTAAGGCACCACCAAACAAATTGGTCTGCACACACCTATGCATATGTTACTATATTTGATTCCCACCTGTGGAGAAAGTAGCACTATTTAAATCATTCTTCAAATTCATATCTCCGATGGCGCAGTGGTAGCGTCGTCGCCTTATAATCAAGGAGTCCCAGGTGCGATACCCGGTGGAGGTACATAGTGGTTAAAGCACCAACTTAAATTCATACATCCATACTTAACACCTACTCAACAAAGATTTGAACGTTTTCATTCAAGAAGTGAGTGACAATATTCGATACACATTTTTCGTACCCAAAATCGTTGTTTACGTTAACCATTGCACCACACAGGTCGAAACGGTTCATTGTGAATTGGTCTCAAAGGACCAGACACTTCAAACTTGTGTTTGAAATGATACCGAGAACGAGACAAACTTGTGTAAAGTCGAGACGAGACGAGATTCCCTGCCTGCATTTACCGGTTTTGTTCGAGACATTTGTAAACTGTAACTATGTCTAATGTATAGTATTAAAAATGTTCTAAATAAACAAAAATTTTTGCACCTTATTCAGACATACCAAGTGGACATTTACCAGATTATTTATAAGTGGGTCATATTTTATGTATCATAATCGTAAAGTCATCAGGAGCTGTAAACCTTATGCACCTTGGCTTGGTTGTCAACATTCAAGGTAAAATTACATTGTCGAGGAGAGTCTGTAGGATCAAAACGATGTGGCGAGCTGTAAAAGCCTTTATAAAAAAGTTCTTGCCTTAATGTCATATTGTCAACGTTTTTGAAAATTATGGCCAGGTCAAAATCTATCCAGTCAGGCCCGTACCCAAGGGAGGGTCATGGGGGCAATGCTCCCCTCTCGAGCTTTGAAAAAAAATAATTTGAACCCATAAGAACCTTCAAAAATGACGTTCATGATTTTACAAATTTTGCAAGAATTTCGATTTTATCCTTGCACAAATGAATGGGTTGTTTCTGGAGAATGACAGGCATCAGAAGTCTGTTTGGCAATTTTAGTTTTATAGCCATTGATGCAAGGCTCTCAGACGTCCCGATTTAGTCGGGACAGTCTATTCCTTTCAATTCATGTTCCGACATTTTTCGTCTCGGCTCGGACACTACTTGCTACAAAGGAAGATTATTGCGCCACTACAGACATTGTACTGATTATGTAGGACATTCTGGAAAATACTGTATACATTTTTAAAATTGTCTGGACTTTTTATGAGTTCAAACAGCTCTTTGACACTCTACAAATAGGAACCCCTTGATTATTGAATGGTTTCTTCGATTCAATAATTTTTCACATTAATTTGCATAAAGTGCAATTTTTTGTACTCTTTACATTATGGAAAAAGGTTCCTCAATGACTGCAAAAACCAACCATAGAAGGGGGACATTTAGCTCTCCACCCGCATATACGTTACCGTACAACACTGTCAACTTTCACAGTGTGTAGAAGTCATCGAGGCGAAAAATTCGGTTACAAGCCTTTGAAAATGACATTTTCTATCTAACATGCATCGAACCCCATGTAATAGCTTCTTGGTTGCCATTGGTACTTAATGTTACTGTCAAATAAGATTCTAAAAGCGAAAATACGCCATAGAAACAATATTATGCCAGCAGAGACACTGCAAGGGTGAATTTACTTATCTTAGCTGTTCCCTTCAGAAAAAAATCATTTACAGGGTTCGAACTGACCTGAAAGTCCTGGACAACCAGATTAGTCGGAAAAGCCAGATTAGGAATGAGAAGGTCATTGGAAGCAGAGAATTATTTTTTTTAAAAAGCGATGAAAAGCTGGAAAAGTCATGGGAATTAAATGATTTTTGCTTGCCAGAATTGGTAACCGAAAACACATTACGTTTTTTCTGCTCAGCAATTTTCCTTTTGGGTAGTATTTCTTAAAAAGAAACATTATTTAATTTTATTTTTCATTTATATTCAAGAATGTTCAACAAACTTGATTCATTTAATTAACTTGCAAAGTTGAAGTATAACTCTAATTTATTAGCAAGTTAAATCATTACACAGTAGTCTGGAAAGTTATATATGTTGCTTATTGTAGGCATGTGCGTAATATGTTTGCATTAAAAAAAAATTGAAAGTTTTGTTAGAGATATTTACAATGGGCAGGATTCCATTTTAGTCTATCCGTACATTATACTACATCTTCTTCGTTCTCTAACAAACAAATGTCAGTGTCAACTGCAAATATTTGTCACGTGGTTGCATACATATACATTAGAAAATGTCGTTCTTCAACGATTCCTAGCAACGAGGTGAGAAAATTTATCTTCTCTACACGCCCTCTCCCATGCCATATATATATATATAATACACACACACACAAACATTATTGTGTAACATGTTTACAACATTAATGCAACTGTGGCTCTTCAGAGATAATTTATAAAATCCGCCTATGGATCTGGCCTCCTCCACTCAAAAGAATCCTGGGTAGGAGCCTGCCTCCAGTCCATGGTATATATGTTGCCGAAACTACCGGTATTAATTTCGAAACTCGAAACGAGACCAAGAACGAGACAGAAATACGCACATAATGAGACGAGAGTCTGCCGATGTTTGTCTCTACTCGTCCGCTATCTCGCACTACTTCCATTTCCCCTCTAACTTGACTTCTCAAAAATTCTGACATCCCAAGCTAGGGATCCGGCTGGCTACATTCTACTTACTTTCAAGAACAGAAAGTTGCAGAGGCAGAGGCAGTTGCATAAGAATGTAGAAAAAGGTAATACTATAAATGAACATAATTCCGACCAAAGTTTATTTCATCATAATCTCGTTAACTTGAAAGAGTTTCCAGTATACACAGAAAACTAAATCCTTCAAGTCTATTTGAGACACCAGAAATGCACGAATGTGTGTTTTTGACCTTTGCCAAGAATCAGAATTACAATTTGGTTCATTTTTGTATATCGTTTGTAAAGGTAACGCCAAAGAGCATCATATGATGCAAGTAAGTACGTGCAAATGATCTCAAAATATAACAGTATGAGTAGAAACACCTCAAAAGTCAATCTGTAATGTGGCATGAAGACAACGTTGATACATGTCTTGTTTTTAGTGATGAGGCCACATTTCACACTAATGGCAAAGTCAACAAGGATAATGTTCGTATTTGGGGCGAACAAAATCCCCATGCTAGTGATGAAGATAGTGTGCTTTTGAAATGGCCACCACGTTCACCAGACCTGATCCCTTGTGATTTTTTCTCTGGTGCTATGTGAAGGGCCTCGTCTATTCATACAAGCCCAGAAGATCTCGAGAAAAGAATCACCGGCGCACTAAAGATTGTTACCGCAGACATGCTGCAGCGTGTTTGGCAGGAGATGGGCTACCGACTTGACGTGTGCCGTGAACACATATCGATCACTTGTGAACAATCGTTTGTGACATCCACATACCTTATTGAACATTACACCTGTGTACTTTCCTTTACCTTCACTATGTAGTTACTGAGATATCTACATCGTTAATGATATCAATTTTTTTTAAAAAAACACACTGTACATAATGCATCAAAGACACAGGCATTAAATGTTCTTAAAAATCGTATTAACTATTTTTGACCGGGAAAGTATTTTTTATGGGATAATTAGTACTCGAATTAATGTGAAAAATGAGAATGTCTTCACCTATATTGTAATTTCTAGTTTTCTTGAACACCGTAGGCTATGTACTTACATAACAAATTACTCCCGATTTCGAATCCTGTATAGGTGCACTGTATAGCAATCATATACTTCCCTACTTTCATCCCAATCTTATTTCCGTACATTAATATTTGCTACCACTTCTTTCCTTCGGAATGGTTCGGCCCTCACTTGAAACTAGTCTGGCTTACGGTATCTGAGCAAAACTTGGACTTCAAGGAAACAAATACACACAAATGCATAAATGTTTCGAATTAGGCTTATTAACGACCATTTCCGAAAGAAATAATACGAACGATATGGTAAATTGTTTGTGGAAAGTCGTTTTGTGGATATTTTTTTTTCATTCTTGCTAATACGAAAGTGAACTGAGTGTTGTGACAACAGGTAAGGCTCAGGCAATCCGACAAACTAAACTGGGGATGAAACGGAAGAGAAAAATATTTAATCGAACAATATTTCTTTTAAAGAAAAAAATCGTCTTGGGAAATCAATATCATCAAGAACTTCCCCATTGTATTTCATAGTAATTCTTGAACGTGGGTAGATGTTTCTGACATTTCCATTCCAGGAAATGTTTGTGGGGATTGTTGAAGACAGCATATCTATAGGAAGCAAGTTTTCTCTTATCCCATTATTGTTTTTTTAATAGCATTTTTTCTTCCTGAAAATATTTCTGAGTAGCCCTTTTCTAGTGTAAGTTTCGGATATTTGGAATATAATTAAGCTTATTATGTCCAACCACAAAAAATGTTATTTGAAGAGACAATAGCTAGTTACTACTTTAAACCAAAAGTAGTATCTGTAAGGTCTTTTTCTTTATACCCTTGCAATGATAGATGAGGATACCTGGTTTTCTTTTTGATTCATTGACACCCATTGAAAACATTCAATCAAAATCAATCAAAACGATCTTGATCTTGGATAACTTCAATGAGCACATTACACATACTACTAAAATAGCTATCCGTCCCCTTGATCTTCTGTACAGGCTCACTGAAATTCAAAACAAATCATCCATTGGCATATTTTTTAAATCCTTTATCTCCCCCATTCTTGAATACTCCTCCCCCATCTGGGCTATGGCTTCTAAGACTAATCTATCCAGGATTGATTCTGTCCTCAGCTGTTTCCTCGCCATAGAATGCCTTCTCTCAGACCCCTCCATAAAACAGATATTATGTCCATTTTGAATATCCAGTCACCACACACTCGTCACGAACTAGCAGACATGAAATTTTTGCATAAAATAACCAACGGCAAAAATTAAAGCCGAATTCTTGGTCAACCATTCTAAGAGTTCCCACATGGCCAACCCTCAACGTAAAGCTCTTTCACATTCCCGCTTCAAGGCTCTCCCTCCTACAGCGGTCTCTTTACTATAGGCTCCCTCACTTATATAATAACCTGCCTGTAAATATTGATATTTCGTGATGTAAATGGAATACGCAATACACACTCCCTCTTTTATAAAAAAAATCATTCTTTCTCTCTTTCTACCCCTTGGGCTGATTATGACATTGAAAATGAAAACAGTTGGTGAACTGATGAAATGGATGATGCCACAAAAACGAAGATAATCCTTGCCTTACCTAGGGTTCGACATTGGATATTTGGCTCTTAGCGTGTTACGCAGACCACTCCTCCACAGGTGCTTGCTCTCCTACACACGCACACCCACACTCATATACTGTATATCTTGTAACAACATTAGGTAATTATATTTTCTTTCGATGCATGTATATGTAATAAGAGAAGTGAAGATGAGAAAGCAATAGAAAGGCAAATCTTGTGCGAACACAGATTAAACCTAAAGTTACATTTTGTGTCCCTCAGGAAGTTTATTCCGATTTCAGTGCCTAGTAAGATACGAGTTTATTGCGCGACAAAAATCGCAGAATAAGAAATGAAGAAACATACGTGTGTGCTCAATATTTTGTTGATACTGAATCGAATCACGTTCACGCGACTGGGAATACTGAAGAATTAGATGAACTGGATTGAACACCTCACTGCATTACAGCGGAAATTTCGTTTCTTCATTGGATTTTCTCCTTGTGGAGAATTCCAGCTCGTCGAATTTACATGGAAATAACATTTTATGCTTTATTGAGCGTTGAGGCATATTGGTTCTTTTAATATCGATTGCAACGTCTTTGACTTTGCCTTGGTCTCTTCCTTAGACAATCTTAACTGCCGAAATTCAAAGAAAACGTTCTATGAAAAGTCCAGACTATCTTTCTCTCTCTCACCCACACCCAGAAACATACGATACGTAGGTTATCTGAAGTTTTATCCTAGAAGCTAACTTAACTCACTCTTCTGCTGACGAATTAACACTGTTTTTTTCTATGCTTCTGTATTGTGCTGGAATACATTGCACAAGCAAAGAAGTATATCTTGAATTTTGCTTATTTAAATGTGTGTTCTCATTCCCCTAAAGACTTATGAGCAAGGGTACGCCTCCCCCACACACACACTATTCTATTAGCAATGTGTGATGAGTGATTGGATAAAAATTTAAATTTAATTAATTTTAAATTGCAATTATAACCGAAATTTTAATTTATTTCTACCTGTATTATATATATATATATATATATATATATATATATATATATATATATATGGGAAAATGAAACTAATTTGCCTCAGTGTAACGTACTACGCAGCTAGATGTTCCAGGGTCGTGCTTGTTCCGCCAGCAATTTCGTGAGTTCATCCTAATTCTTCATCGTTTCGATTAGCACAAGAAGTAGAAAGTGGCCTAAAATGGAAATAAAATATTAGTTGTTTATAGGAACAACATTTACAGTAAGGTATTATCTAAATCACTGTGTAATTCATGGAATGAAATATGTTTGTTTAACCTGTTATGCGCCCGAATTCATATTATTTCTAAACTCAAGTTGCTATATAAATTCATGGTATCCGGAAAAGGAGCCTCCCCCTCGGAAAATAAATGTCAACCTAAATTCATAAATTTCAAAATATAATTTCATTTCAGTTACATAAATTTGAAGTATCAATCGTAAGGAAATGATATAATTATTGTAGATCTTGTCCAGTCACACGACGGGCACCCTACATGCTGGCAATGGAAGCGGGAAAGCGATCAATCCAGCGCGATAAGAAACACAGCAGCCTGAAGAAGGAGGTTCGCGCTGCACCTCCTCACGCGACGTAGTAACTCTCGGCCTCACCGCTGTTGTCTGGTTGGTCTCCTGCGTGTTCCCCGCTCTCTACTTTCCTTGCCAGCATGTAGGCCGATCGCCGTAAGAGTAGACAAGAGCTATAGTAAGAATGCACAGGTCATCTCAGGAAGGCGGTAACTTGAAACCGAAGCACCTGCTTTTTGGAAGGACATCAGTGTTTTGGGGGGAAATGCCCATCTTCGTAGAAAACAAACCTACGGACGTTAATGTAAAAAAACAAATAAAGAAAAAACCCTCTTTATTAATACATGTTGTTTGCATTCATGAAAGTGTGGTGGCAAGCTATGCATTTCGCTATGTATTTGGAGACTTGAGGAGAGACCAAGTCTGCAATTTATACATCGGAACGAGACAGACATTTAAATCTCGTCTCGAGAGGACACAGGGAACAATACAGACCTCCTCACATACGAGATGAGATAAGGCCCCGCACATTCCCAATTTCGGCCATTTGTGGAGGTGTTGTGATTAGCAGATCGCTCCGGTCGCCTCACAACACCCCCTTCCCGCAGGGATGCCCCCAGGTACCCATTTATTAGAAGCTGCGTGAACCATAGAACCGCTCGGTGGGGGGAAATTCCTGGAAAAATCCCCACCTGAAATCACCCAGCCCGGGAAACTAACCCGGGAATTTGATGTACATTTTGCATTTATAACCTAAGAAGTTGTTATTTTCTGGAGGCACTGCAAGACAGAACGAGAAGATGGAGTGTTGCAGCTTTGAGGTGAAAGTTACATGGCTTCCTCGCGAAACACCTGTTAAAACTAACTACCTGTTGGACCCCATAAAAAGAGCCGAAAAAATGAGAGGAGTGTGTTGTGAGAACAAAAGGTACCGGAGATGATAAATTGAAAGAGTGTTAATATGCCGGAATTAACAATATAATTTTGGGTTTTAATGAAAATTGCCCGGATATTATTATCTACCAGAACTAAACCAAATATTTATTTCCTTAAAGAAGAGTAAAATGATGGAATCATTAATGAAAAGCTTATACTAAATGAATTTATTACAAATTCGATAGCCGTGTCCCAAGGGTTGCGTGACGAAAGAAGCAGTTTTGGGGTAGCAGAGAAATTTCCACCAGAACTGGACTTGTTCATTCCTAAACTGGGTGCAACGGCAGGTTTCCTCGAAGATTATCCGGAGAAGCAGAGTTTGATGCATCTTCCCGAGGATTAAATTCCCAGCGACGCACGAGCCCACTTTGCCACGTTCCTCTAGGTTAATGCCATTTGATCTGTTTAATGCATCTGGCTCTTAGGGTCTGTGAATTCCAGACGCGGAAAACAGATCAATACGAGGACGGCAACATTTGGTGAAGCGGTGGCGCTGTGCTATCCGGCTCAGGAGCTCCCGGATTCGATTCCGGACGGGTCAACGTGGTACTTGTTGCTAAGGGATGATGAGTCCAGGACCGAAGTTCATCGTTGTTACATTCGGTCCTCTTGTGCGGCGGAAGGATGGATTTGCACTGCTCTAACAACCGTGTGATACGAATAACAAGTATGCATTTGCAATAAATAACTGTCATACTGGCGTAAGCCCAATAAAATGGGGGAGGAGGCGGCTGTTGAAATATGAGCTAAGAAAAAGAGAAGGAACTTGCGATTAGAGAAATAACCAGACATTTTTCCCTGGATGATCTTTAAAATAATTTGTAAATTCTCATTTCTTAATTGCTTAGGCACGTTACTACTATTAAACATATACTGTGCATAAATTAGTGTTTCCGCTTCAAGTCGGATGTTTGGAGTAAAATCAGTTAGACAAAAGTTTGTATTTTAAGTCCATTTGATGTTCAGACAGACCAATCACGATTGTACCCACAGTGTAAAGTTGTATCCGAATCACTGTACATTGTACCTCCACCTGCAATCAAACCTGAATTCGTTACTTTTGACCACCACTTTTGGCTAATACCGACGATGAGGATGAGTGATAATTAGGTCAACGTCATTGAGGGGATCTCATAAAGAACACCATGCTCAGGCCGGGACTCGAACCAGGAACTTCGGATCCACTTAAGTCGACCACTTAATGTGCTCAGCCACCGATCCGACACTCTGAATTGGTTATGATGCATATGTCAGAGAAGTATCTACAGGGGGATTTTCCACTAGGATGAAGGCAGAAGGAAGGAGATCCTAGAGCTTAAATAACTTCTAATAACCCTATTTTCAGTACTGTATTTTAACCGGAGTTCAAGTCTTTATGGCAGACTGCAAAGGAAGCCAGGAGGTCACGCAACAGTGCTCGAATATAAACAATTGTTCCGCGAGGAAACAAATGTAAACATTTTAAATGATTGATTGATGGATTGATTTGGTGTTTTAAGTCCACTTTATGCACAGTAAGGCTAATCGGGACTGGACCTACAGTTTAAAGTGAGATCCGAACCACTATGTGCCTCCACCGGGTATTGAACCCGGGACTTCTTTATTATACATTTTAAATGACAACAATTGAAAGTCAAGTGGAGGGATATTGACGGTCGAAATCAACATCCTTGTTTCTCAGTTCGCCGCCAGTGTGGCTACCGTAATGTAGGGTCGGTTTCTTTTCCTTTGATGTGTGTGCGGTTTTAGTGTCGCGTGGAAGTGAAGTACCATGACTTAATCCAGGCCTGGGCATGGGAGTTCTTCGTGAGTGTCCCTTCATTAATTTCATCATATCATCCATCACCCATCGTCATCTTCGCAATTAGCCAAAAGCGAAGCAATACATATGAACCATATCAATCAATCATTTACTTCAAGTAAAACTGGACCTCGCATTAAAATCACAATAATTTACAAACATCTATGGCAACATTTTCTTGGTCCACACATCAATAGGACGCTTTGTCCTCAACTATACACATACACATAACGTTTAAAGTGTCTAAAATTGGCGTAACGCTCTGCAAGACCAGTGGTCCTGGTTTTGATTCTTGAGAAGCAATGTTTCATTTTCTTCTCTATTTCAAAGCTTCATAAGTTACGCACATATGGGGAAGATGGAAGTTTTATAACACAACTGTCAAGATAAATGCATACATAAATTCTGAGACTTTAAGTATCTGATGACAGAAACCTGACATCGAACCGGAGAACGCGAAGATAAAAAAAATAATAGGAAAGTTAAGGTCAGTTGACGTGAAATACGATAATTGTTACTTAAGGATGTGTCTATAATTCACGGCTACACTACTATGTACAAGATTAATATCTCTCACGGGGAAGTTCTATCAAACTTACTCTCAAAGTCAGCGCCTCGGGCGGTGTGAAGACTTGACCTGGCTGGATCGGTAGTTACCTTGCTTCGCTGAGATATTGATTTTCGACAGCCTTGCTTCTCCTCGTGCCGGTCCTAGGAGATATTAGACCGCACCCATTCGCAAAATACGAGTTGGAAGGCATCAATTAACGTGTGAGAAATTGCACTTGGGTATCCAAACTTTTTTTTTCAAAGTTAGCATGCTCAGCGAAACTTTAAACAAAGTGCCGTTATAATGTGTATAACGGTTTCACGGAAATTTGGGAGACGCAATATCTGCTAATCTACGGTCCAGGTAGGGTATTGCCCGGAAGTTGTGTACAATAAAAAAATCCCAAATAAAGAAGAGAGTAGGAGGAGGATCATTGAGTCGGATGCGGAAAAGGTTCTTATTTTGAAAGGCAATTTTGGACATTTCCTTTATAACTAAAAGCATTGAATATATTATCTCTGTAGCTGTTAGACAGACCCTGTATTCTTCAAATTTACTTTTCCACTTTCAATAAGCAAATTACAAACACTGAGTTTATAATTATTATTTTTTCCTTGAGTTTACTTTATGCACAGATAGAGTGATCGGGACTGCATCTATAGTTTAAAGTGGGGCCCGAACCGCCATGTATCTCCGCCGTATATTGAGCCCGGGGTCTGTTGATTACAAGGCGACTACTTGTGAGACGCTCCACAAGCACTGAAATGGACATATAAACCAGAAGCTGACTTGTGCAAAAATACTGTTTAAAAAAAAAAAATTCTGTGAAATTTATTTTACCGAATATCGTCATGTAGTACGCACCATAGGCGCACCAAATAGGGTTTATGTAGTCACAACTCCCCTCTTTGGACTTTAATGTACACAAGAAATAGGGCAATGTATTTATTTCGCTTCACATTCATATTAATAATTGCACTATAAACGTTTTTCATCAGTTAAAACGTCCTTCCTTTGAAAAAAAATCTGGTTGCGCCTTATGTCGCTTATCGATTTTATTAAAATACAGTATGACAGATGAAACGTTAGGTTTCATGAAAAAGTTGTAGTCTATTCTCAGAAAGTATATGTTAGGCCAACTGAACAATTTCAAACAACAGATCCAAATATGGTTCTCTTTCTTTTCTTTCTAGTTCGGTTATTTATTTTGGGACAAACGCAATGATACGCTAACCAGAATTAAAGCTTGCTACTTGTGGCTTCGCATTGCGCCACCTCGGTCGGCTACAAATGTCGCACTAACCAATGGTGTGTTTAGGATTATGTTACAATGTTGACTAAAGATGTTTCTCGACAGTCTTGCCATTAATTGTTAACTACTCTCTGTGATAATTATATTTTATAGGAATATTCGCAATCGACTTGGAATACATTGCTTGTCAAACAGGATATGGAATGTTGTAAGTGATGATATACAATGAACTGATTGCCGACTATCATTACTGCAATATATGTTTTTTTCTCAGGTCAAAAGCATTTCTGGGGAATTCAAGCATTATTTCTTTCATATACTACAGTTTCGAAAAAATATACTTGACACCTCCACACCACAACAATAAAAAATAAGCTTCCTTGAATTTGCTTGTCGATGATCCGTTGTAGTGGTTTCAGTGTTACAACGATCGAGAATATGTTCAAGAACATCCAGTCACTCAGTAATGGGAAATGTTTATTGTTTCACGAATTCGTTTTTGGCCTGCTGATACATGCCTTATATTCAATTGGTCCCCACTTAGATTAAAGGTGTGGCTGCATTTAAGAGGCTAAGATCCCACTTAAATCTGTTGGTCCAGTCACCATTAGCCTATAAGTCCATAAAACATACTTTGAACCAAACGCATTGCCAAGTTTTGTTTTCTTTCATTAATCCATTTTCGAAATTTCCTATTTAGCAAGCTAGAAGATAAATTTTAAATTTGAATATTATATTGGCGGGCTTGGAGGAACAAGGGAAGCGCTTGAATTTCATATCCATTAATAGCATAACTGCTATGTGATTGTTGAATTCAGAATTCTTTCCAAGCTTACAATTAACTGTTCCACGGTGTTAATTTGAGTAATTTATCCATATAATAAATACTATATACACACCTCATTTTCTTGTGTACAATGAGGTCCAAAGAGGGGGGATTATGACCTCATATCCCCCCCATTCGGTGATCCTATGATATATTACCATGTTCAGTATCAGTATTTGAATACATGAAGACATTAACGAACATTTACAAAAGTGTTAATATTGAAGCTTAAAGTTCACTTCTACCCATTGCACTTAAAATGATTTCATTTCATATTTTCTACGACGCTTTTGTTTATACAAAGTGAGCCATAAACACGTGACGGGTTTGAAAATAAAATAGCACATATGGGAAAAGTGTAAAAAAAAATTATTCACACAGATACATTCTTCTTTTCATGGAGAATTAGTGTGTATCGCTATTCCTTGAAAATAGCATTTTTTAAGTGTCCACCATGCAGATTAAAACACTACCGTAGTCTGTCCAAAGAAGACATAACTCGCCGCAACATGTTGTTTGGAATCTCACACTGATACTGGCTGGGCGTTGTGTATGAACTTTGTGTGTCAAGTAGCCCCACAAAAAATAATCAGGTGCTGTGAGGTCCGGCGAGCGAGCAGGCCAGTTGACGTCCCCAAAGCGAGAAATGACTCTGCCTGGAAACATGGTCCTCAGATCTCCCATGTAAAGACGTGCAGTATGGGCTGTTGCTCCATCTTGCTGGAACCATAGGTGACAACGGGGATTTACCTTATGACGCAGAAATGTTTGTAACATGTCTGTGTAGCGCTCAGCATTTACTGTTACAGTAAATGCTGAGTGCTACGGACCGATAATGCACTCGGAGCAAATGGCGCACCATACTGTCACTTTTGCGCTATGCATAGGATGCTCTATCAATTCACATGGGTTGCTTGCAGCCCAGAAACGACAGTTCTGTTTGTTTACATACCCGGACAAGTGTAAATGAGCCTCATCTGACACCAGTAACCTGTTCACAATGTAATGTTCCAACTTGCAGAAGCTCCAAGAACTATTTGCATAATTGAAGTCACTTCGTCTTGTACCGTTCAGTAAGCTCATGGACGGACAACTTGGATCTTTTAAGGATGGTAGTGAAGATCTTTGTGCAGGATTCGGCGAACGCTGGTATTCGTCAACCCAAGTGTGATAGCTTGCCGCCGAGCTGACCGTTGAGGACTACGCACGATCGCGTCCCGTACACGATTCGCGTTTTCCGGTGACGTACTGAACGAGGACGTCCTGCAGGTTTGCTCTCCTTCCCAGTTCCATCTTGACGCCATTTTGATACCCATAGCAACAGAGTATTGCTACTAATGGCATCACGTCGACCAAACTTGCGTCGAAAGTTGCGTTGTGTAGCCATGATAGACTTTGTCTTTATAAACTCCTCTACTTCCGCAATGAGGTGTTGCACAGACCAGCGCTCCATCTCAACTGAACTTCAGAGGACAGTGACCGTAGTGGCGTGTAGAATTACAGCGACGCGTGGTGGGTGTCTTTATTTATTTTCTTGTCACAAACTAGCAAACAAGCAAACTTTAAAACAATTAAACTGTCTAATGTAAAACAAGTTTGCTAATAGATTATTTTCATAAATCCTTCTTTGGAGTTATACCTCTTACGTACAGGATGATAGATGTTCAACTGTTCTGTGCTGCTATCTCTCAATCCAAAAAATTGAAATTAATAGGATATTACCGCAGACAAACACCTAATACGTCTATCCATGATATTATGAGTACTTTAGGAAGTCAGCAGACGTGTCGTACTTGAAGACATTATTTTACTTGCTATTACTAACGTTAAAACGTTTATGTCTTTATTTTTACATTAAAATCCTTCACATGATGTAAATGCGTTGTTTTTTTTTTTACTGTGGACTCGTATTATTTGTATTTTGACTTTCAAAGTAAGGAACCAGTTACTCAAGTCGGGCTTGAGAGTTCTTGACCAAAGATTCGAAAGGAAACTGAAGGATATTAATATTACTGTTATTATTGTATTTTAATACTTTTATTATTTATATGTAGCTGAAGGATAACATTACCTTGCAAGAAATAAAAGCATATTAACGAATTAATTTGACACAACATATTTTTTTAATAAAATCAACCCCAAAATTCAGTTTGATGCATTGTATATAGATAGATCTTTCAAAAGTACCCGACAAGGTTAACAATGGCCTATTTTGCTACACATCCTTGGTAGGGTCACATAACGGCATCTCTTTATTATATTTTATTTTAATTTTCGATTGGTTGATTTGGTGTTTTTTTAACTCCAATTTAAGCACAGTAAGGCTAATCGGGTCTGGACCTACAGTTTAAAGTGGGGTCCGAACCACTATGCGGCTCCACCGGGTATCGCACTCTTGTTCGATTACAAGGCGACGACGCTACCACACAACCATCGGGGAGGCTCTTTAATTTTTCGAAATATTGAGTTATTGCTACCTGAGGTTTTCTCATCACTAGGCAAAACGACGTAGTTCAAAGACCAAGGTAATTAATATATTTAACCTTATCTCAGTTTCGAATATTATTTGGAGAAACATAATGCCATAACTGAGTTACGCCACTTTGTCAAGGCATAATAATCGGATAACTGAGTATAGAAACTGGTGTAACTCAATAAGTCACATACATTACAATGTAAAATTATCAACGAGAACTTACAGAGAAATGCTAAAAGCTAAATCTGAAGGTTAAATATGTTCGTTCCTGAATATATATACAATTCCATACTCTTACCTGATAGAGATGAATTTTTATGAATTCAAAATCAGGTCTTTAGCATAAAAAATTTACATCTTAATACACAGCAAAATTCATTATTGGTAGGTAAACAGTGCAAATTCCGAAGGTCTCTTCTTAGACAGAAGAAACTGAAAAAAATTCATCTGTTTCAAATTTCTTCTGGAGCATTCAAGTGATTTTTATCTAATTTTTTCCCCGCTGTCTTCTAGATAGAGCCTATCTGTGTTAGTCTCGTAGTGCCGAAGTCCTATTTCTATTGCAGGTCAAAAGAAGGTTATAATACAAGAAGAAAATTCCAGGTTCCAAGACGTAGAAAAATTGTAAAATCAAACGGAAGTTAAATATAGCAATTTTTACATGCAATGTAAGAAATGTTTCACAAAAGAATATGAAAGAAGGCATTGGGTAGCTTCATTGCCAACAATAACAAAATAATGTCAGTTGCAAACAGTGGAGTACTAGAACCTTCAGTTACACGCGATCTGCAAATAAAGCATTTTATACATTTTAAAACACTCACTAAAATATTTAAACCACTGAGTTTTATGTATTAAATTTGCCAAACACAAAGTTTTTTTTGTAAAACGTGATGATATTTTGACATTGTAAAGTTAAAATCACAGAAAATATATAAATTTTGTGGAATAAAAACTTAATTTGTATTTTTCTGTAATTTGGGTGTATTGGATTTTACTCTGGGCAAGAGTGATGACTTGATAAGCTATAAGAAGAAACAATTAGTGTTCGTGTCGAGCATCGAAAGCAGATCCTTCTGCGTCAAGATCTTACGTCGAGTGCTTATGTTATGCTTATTTCCTTCTGTTATGACGTCAGTTCTATTATGACGCAAGTGTGAAATCATGCCAACTTACTAACCTGTATGTTTTCCTGCTTGGTGTGTATGTATGCTGGTTCAAAGATGTATGGCTTGCGTTTTGTGGAATTTTGACAAGTGTAATTGAAGAAAGATTATTTTATAATATTGTTATTACCCGCTTAAGCGTTTCTTTCATATCGAAATGATATCAGTGGAAGCGGAGTTTAGTGTTGATTGACAGGAAATATCATATTGTAATCTTGTTGATGAAGTAGATCAAGTCAAAGTGTTGAACTCGGTTATGTAAGTCAACTTATTAGTTTCATTATATGCTTCTATTTTCATTATTTTGCGTCGCTTTTCTGCCAATATCGACTAACCGCAACAACGAGGATGAACGATGACTACATGAAATTGATGATGACCAGCACTGTCAAAGAAACACCCATGCCGGAACTGGAACTCTGAACCTTTGGTAGCCAGTCTACAAGCCAACGGGTTCAAATTCTGAGGTGGTAATTTTGTATGGTGACTAGTCATATTCGATTAAAAAAAATTAATAAACAAGTTTCGAATATGAAACAGTAAAAATTGAATTTCAAACTATGATCAGAAATTGCCTTCAGCTGTAAGATAAATTTTCAAAAGTACTGAAACAAAAGAGAAAAAGTTCGTTGGACCTTATCAGGCAATGGACATAGAGAGGACGTCTCCATTGCCCCCTGCCGTCGAATGGTGATTCCCCCCAGCGACATTATTAAAAGGGAAACTACGCGACTTATGAAGCCAGAATTTGCTGATAATTTGCCAGCAGGCTCCTATTTGCCGCATGACCGAAAATGGCTCCATGACAACAAACAGTTTTGTCGATTGGCTTCACCAATCTGGCTACCATAAATCTGCAGGTCGTCGCGCATTCGTTTGTGCGGGAGCTAAAAGCCACTCGGGTTATGAAATAGCAGAGACCGCCAAACAGTACATCATCCTCCGCCGCCTTCCTCCGACACAACCGGTGGGTTTCAGCCGTTAGATAAGTCAGTATTCTATTCATTCGAATCTCTCCATTATCAGTAATTTATGTTGAACTGGCGCAAGCAGGAGCTCTGTAGGGGCATCTTCATCTAGATTTGGGAAAAATATGTTTTAGAGACTCAAACTGTGGATTTACCTTATAGAATACCATCGCGATACCAATTAGTGTTCGAGCCACCTACGTTCACACTGCTGCGCCCATCCTCTGTGGCGGAGTAATCAGTATCTTGTATTTTTTTTTATATCTTCTTGTTTTTAAGTTTTTCCTCGCCTTGTAGTCAAGGGGTCCCGGGTTCGATTCCCATTGGAGACACATAGTGGTTCGGACCCCACTTTAAACTGAAGGTGCAGTCCCGATTACCCTTAATTGGCATAAAGTGGACTTAAAAACACCACATCAAATCAATTTACTTTTGTTCCGCCTCGATAAGTTATTCTCGACGATGTGGATGAATGACGATCAGATGAAATTGACAAAGGTGGCACACACACATAGAAACACCCATGCTCATGCCGGGATTCGAACACGCAAACTTCGGTGGTGAGTCGACTACTCATGTTCGGCCACAGAGGCGGCGCGAAGTATTTTAGCGTAGGTTCGAATCCTGGGTAAAGATATTTGAATTTGTTCCCTTATATATTTGATCGCATCATTATTGATCCTTACATTCGCGATTTACCAATGGACTTAGAAAAACGATGTAAAATAAGCAAAATAAAATATAAAAACAAAACATTCACACTGAAGAAAGGTTATCACTACCAACTCCCCATTTCCTTTGCAAAGTTTTTGGAAAACCGATTTTCCATATATTATTGTTGCTTTATAGCAGAAAATACAAAGTTACAGCCTATATTGCATTTGGATACTCAGGTATTATGAATCAGCAAAGAAAGTGACGTGAAATGTTTTGAAGTTCATTTTCGCAACGATATAGCCCACTTATTAAAACTTACAGATAAAGAAAATATCCCAAGTCTTTGTGTTGCAAAACATTTCTAATATGTAAGATTTTTAAAGTAATTTATAGAGCGCTAGTATAAGTGTGTTTGTGAGTAATTTGAACATTGCCATTTTGTGATATTATTTATTGATAAACTTGGCAAACTTGATAAGTTTATCGCTTACACGAAACAAGAAGAATATATTAATTGTGAGAAGAGAAATTGAAATTAAAACGAAGATTAAACTAAAGAATATAGATTAAAAATAAAATAGAAATAACATATATGAATTGCACCATTTTTAGAAGCTAGATGTATCCAGTGACAGGATGAAAAAAGTTGTTGGAATTTTTGTTAACCCGGTTAATACAGGAATATGACAAAATAAAGTACATGTTTCCGTTTTCACATGATTTTGTGGAGAGATGAAGTGTGAGGAAGTACAAAGACAAACAGTAGCGCTTCTAAATCTCTGTCTATCGTACCATTGTGAGATGCTAAGTACGTTTTTTCAAAGTGCATATCTTCAAATCGTAAATTCGGTAACAGAACAGCAACTTTTTGGAAAAGGGAATTTTTTATCTGTTATTATTCCCCGTTTCATTATTCATAATCCACCAATCCAATTTATTCGTTTGCATCTGTTTTCCCACAAGGCAAAAATTTAATTTTCATTATTTTCCATACGAACTACCTTCGAATTCTAAAATTGCACCTCTTACCGCTAACCTCCTTCCATATATGCACATATACGCAATCATACATTTAAAACTTGTTCCACATTGTGTCACACGAATAGAAAACACGCTTACGAAATATTGGAGCGTGTAAATATGGGTTTCTTGTTCAAGTAATAACTGTTTTCAGTAAAGTCACGGTGCAAAGACCACCAAATTGGAAAACACATGCACTTGTGAAGAAAGCATAAGCTCAAGTAAATCCATTTCAAGGAAGCTGCTCAAGGGCCAGTGAAATAACATATCTCGGTCGTGGTTATTGCAAACTGAAATTCGTAATTAGAGTATCGACCATTTCATACATGCTATTCGGTAACGTACAATGTAGCTAGTTTTGTTGTTGCAACGTAGTGCTTAGGTGCAAAAGTTACGAGATTCTGAAAAATACATTTCACAAGATTGCTTTACATAGAACGCCATACTAACAAAGGAAGTATTTTTAATCTTCACCACTTACGACTGGAGTTAAAAGTTGAAAAAATAAAAGGTGCATTTTGACGTCGGGATTTTTGAATATGTATTTGGTTATATACACGGCTGAGATTTTATTATTTTAGTATTCCTTCATATTTCAAGCACTATACTTTGTACATACATATATTTGTGCTCACATACAGTGACCACTAAAATGTAGTTATTTTTGGTTTAATTAACCTGATTTCCCGTTATAAAAGCTTTAAATGAAAGGACTGTATAATAGAGGAGAAGAATGATAGGGTCAAATAATGTATAATTAGTTATCTTTACAAATGACTGTGATGGTTAAGGAAATACACGCTGAAGGACTTGGAAGGGCATTGAAACCTTCCAAAGAGAAATTTTACTATCCTATATCTTCATTTGTTACAGTATTAGAAATGTTTTCTCAAAGGATGCTCAACTACAAGTATGCAAATTGCACTCATTTCGAATGAAATACGAATTTAGCAATTTGTGCATCAGTCTTGATAATAGTATTGGTACGATATCAAAATATTGTCATGTAGGGATTTGTTGTCCTCACTCAGATTTATTTAGGCTTAAGGCTATTTTTGAACTTGTGATTTGTGTATTTATAAACATGAACAATAATTTCCTTGTAGTCTTGCACTATGCACACTGAAAAATAGCGTCAAGCAATGGGACACTAAAAAAGGAACATCCATGCCTAGGCCAGGACTCGAACACAGGAACGTCGGTGACGAGTACACTTATTACGAATCAAGATTATATAAAACTAAAATCGTGTATCATTGATGTACTTTTGCAAGGATCACACATTCACATAAAACATCATTGCTCTAATTTCAAATTAATACTTTGCAAATAATTATTCCCAGGATACATTCGTCCAGTTGGGACGTAAGAATGTTTTTTATTTTTGTAAGGGGGGGGGGGCGGAGTAGCAGTTGGCGGTGCATAAAAATATTTTTGAAAAACTTCTTCGGTATTGATTTTGTTAGTTATATATCTATAGCGAGAAACCTTAATTCAGCATGAAAATACACATAAAATGTTTCAGAAATTAGATAGCATGCAATTGGACATTAAAAATGTCTATTTTTTCTGCTTACCTTTGTTTCAAAAGACGAACTCCTCTCTCGTCTTAAATTGACTTTCTTTATCATCATCAACGGTGAGGTTCGAGCCTGGGAATGGATGAGAAGATGTAGGAATGAAAAATACAAGGAAATGGGAAGAAACTTTCATGGTCTGCGTTAATGGTAGGCATCATCCCTATTAAGGCCCAACTTGAGCCAGAATGGCAGGCAGCTCGAAATGAACCAGCAAATTTCAAATATCAGTCCGTCATCTTAACAATTCACCTAAATAGTTTGATGGAATTATGCCCACGACATCTCTAAAGAAAGCATCAAGATTTCTTACAACGAAGTCATTTTTAAAAATATATATTCTGTAAACAGGCCCTACATTCGGAGTTGGGACAACAAACTAAGAAAATGTGTTTAACTCCGGTCCAGAAATCCATTCTTTCTCCACCATCCGCTCTTCTCACTAACAAATCGTAACAGTTGAGAAGCCGTAAAATTCGAGCTATAAATATCCAAGTGATCTGGGGCGAGATTTAAAAGATTGCCATTGTCAAACAGAAAGAAGACAAAGATTAGTATTGTAAAGGCCATAGCCCGCTACGATCCTTCTACAATGCTTCCAGCCTGGCCGCTTCGCCGTCGCAAATACGATTTTGTGTGCTGGCTGAAGGCCGCTAGAGGAGGTCGACTCCGATGTTGCTGAGAGGAGTTTTCATGTGCACCTGTGTGCGTTTACACTGGTAGTGAGCGGATGTTTAATTGTTATGTTGTGTAGGTTCGAAGTTATGATTACTATTGTTACAAAGTAATAAAGTCGAACCTCTCTTAATGCAAGTTAAAACAAGAACAGCTGTAAAAAGTAAGGTATTTAGAAGCACTAGTTCAACTTCCAAAGTAGCTGCGAGACGCTGCATGAATGAATGAATTGATTGATTTCGTTTATTTCCCTTCGCTTTTCTTCCACTTTTGGCTAATTGCAAAGATGAGGATGAGTGGTGATGAAATTGATGAAGGGACTCTCACAAACACCTATGCTAAGGCCGGGATTCGAACCCGGGACTTCTAGCGTCGTAGCGCACTGTGATAACCACTCCGCCACAGAGGCCGGCTTGGATGAATAAAAAGTCCTGCTAACCTGGAATTTGTTTCTAAAGAAACTTCGAATATTTGTATCCAACTTTTGCCGCTGGAAGTTGGTTAACCCTTGTTTATATAGCATGCCGAGAAAACCTTGACAAGTTCTTACCGCTTATATTCTGCTATTATTGTGTATTATTTTTAAAGTAAGAGAATTCTTTCCCCTTGCTGTGAATTTCGTATACGTTAATTATGGAGGAAGGAACCGCATTGGTCCAGTACATAGTTAGGACTTCAAACTACCACTTGGGGGATCCGGTTCGATTCCTTGTGTGGTCATATCGGGTGTTCCATCGGTGTTCCTGCATATGGAGGTCTGGGTCTCATCCAGGTTCACATCAGTTGTTACCCAATGGAAGCCCTGGCTGAGTAAATGTCGCCTCTGCGTGATGCTGATCACATCACTTCCACTATGCCCGAGATCGAGAATGTGTCAAGCCCTGAATACATGAAGGTACCCTTATGCGAATGAAACTTTTTTTCCCTGGAGGAGGAGGGGGGGGGGGCAATTATTTTACAGGAGGACAAATAACACTTTTTCCATTGAGGGGGACAATATATTGTGGCAATGCTTTGTTTTGAATTAATTGAGAAGGGAATAACATTTATTTTACTTTTCACGTAAAGAAAACAACAAACGAAATGCCATTTTATACGACTCGTTTTCACGGGGAATGAACTCCTTGTCCCCCGCTGTATTTGCCAATGTTTCATAACCATTTAGTACATAGATAAGTTATTTTCGTTTTGTTATTCAAAGTATAACCACTTTGTTACGTTTTTGTTTCATTTTAATTGATTGATTTATTTATTTTTGGCTTTCTCTTGAGCTTCTCGGCAGAAATCGGTGCAACTATCTTCCCTTGTTTATGTTGCCGGAATTGTAAAATGTAAAAATTATGTCTTGCTCCAAATGCAATGCACAAATACTGTATATACCTCATCCTGTAGTTCGGCAATTCCATGGATCTAATTTATAGAAGTGACAAGAATCGATTGACGCATTATCCATCGTACAGCTATATTGGTGTTTCGTGGACAATTATATATATATATATTACCCTGGGGGGTAATATATATATATATATATATATATATATATATATATATATGGCCGCGGTGGCTCAGTCGGTAACGCGTCTGACTACCATGCTAAACGTTCCGGGTTCGATCCCCGGCCGGTTCAAATCCGGGAACTTTTCTAACGATAGAAGCGGCCCCGGCGCCCACCCAGCGTCGAATAACATGGGTACCTAGGGGAAACCCTGGGGGGTAAAGGCGGTCAGGGGCGTGATGCTGATCACATCACCCCCACTCACGACCGGATCAAGAAAGTGTGGGGCGTTACCCCCACACCCCCTATACGCCTTAATGGCGTGGTGCTATGCACAGGGGAACACTTTTACTTTTTTATACAACCTTGGTGACAGCGAACTCTGCCATGGTCACCATCGAGTCCCGAACTCTCGCCCATTGAGAATGTGTGGCGTGTTCTTAAGCGACGTGTGCAACAGAGGGGACCTACGACAGTGGCTGCTCTTATCGCCTACCTGCAGGAGGAATGGCACCGCATCGATGTGGAATACCTTGAACGACTCGTCCGCAGCATGCCCCGACGCATTGCCACAGTTATTCGCCGACGGGGCGGCGTCACACTATGGTAAACAGGATCCCCTCTAACAGTGGTCGAACTTCAATGTCACGTGTAGATAGATGGACGAAAATGTTTTATTTTGTGTGGACACCATACATTGCTGCGTTGCAGCGGAAATTTATGTTTTCCTTTGTTCCATGTAGCCTGCTGAATAATATATGTTCAGCATATACATGTGTTCTCCTTCTTTCACAACTCACTCCTATATTTGTGACTGGTCGAACTTCATTGTCACAAAGGTTGTATATATATATATAAATAATCGAAAATGCTGTGCCTCTCTTACCCAGAATGTGAATCGAAACTTACAAGAAAATAAAGAGTCTACTACCTGCTTTAACACAGTGCATTATGTTGGTCTGTTCCACGAATAATGATCATTCTGAAGACGTAAGTGAACTTATCAGCAGATTAATCATTCCAGTAGTGTTGAAATGCATTGTTTCCTCAACGACAGACATGTTTGAAATACCTAAATACTTAAATCACAAGTCTGTCAATCATAAAGTTCACCTGTTTTAGAATCGTCTTGGTAGAAGCAGACCGCTCGGCGATCAGCGCCATTAGGTGAGTAGTGGCAGAAATTGTAAGTTCTTGTAATAACATACGAGATGGTCGAGTGCCGAGGCTGGAAGGATCGTAGCGGGCATTGGTAAAGGCTATGCAAAGTAGGTATTTGTTTTCAGAGTGTATATCAAATTTTATCTATCAGAATTCGTTTTCCGCGTCATCGTGAACTACTGTATCATTTCAGTAAAATAATACTATGCTCTAATTGGTTAAATATACAGTTCAATGTTAGAAATACAAATTTAAGACAACTTGGCGGAATTTTAATCGAGTTATCTCATTACGCAATAGATAATTTTATGCATTAAGGTAGGAAATTGATTTTTGTGTATAATTCATATGCATTTTCCCCTGAAATCCATCTTAGATCAAGACTTCACTGTGTAGATAAATATTACTCATGTTTCTACATGTGGGTTCCTCCTCGTCAGTGAATGAAATACCATACTCTCATATTTCGCCCAAAACCATCTCACAGCCACTTTTACACATTTAGAATCGCAGATAACATGAGAAACATCGTCTCATTTCTGGTGCTTTTCACCAAGAGGATACTTACTCTCCGCCCTTATCTCAGCCACCTCAAAGATCACTCACAAACACTTTTCGCTACTTATTTCTTCTTTAGATCTACTCATCCGAAGATTAGTGTGCTAGCAGCCATGGGCGTCATAATAAAGAATTTCAATTTGAACAAATGAAAAGGGTTTTACTGCTATTATTTCCTTTCAAATATTGCAGAATGTTTTTCTATTCCATTTTTGTACTTTACTTTCAATGTTTATTTTTACTTCCAGTCTATGCTTCAATTCCTTCTCTCTTTGTAATTTTTCTTATTTTACTCTCCTTCCTGCTTTTCCTTCTCTATATTTTCGTGCTCTTTCTTCTTCTTCCCTAATTAATCTAAATTTTTCTTCCTGCTCCTTCTGTTATGTCCTTCTTTCTTAGCACATTGCTTTCTTATTTTTCTTTTGTTTTCTCTCTCATTTTTTTGTTCTTTTTGCCGATGTTTTTCCAGAACTGGATATTTTCCGGAAGTTACTGAAGGAATCTTCGACAATATTCAACCGATTAGCAATGTGGAAACGCAATAAATGAAATACAGTATTGTTTGACACGCACGCACTTAGTGTATGGGGTGGGAAATAACCTTTTGCTAGGGGTCCACAGTAAAAAGTAACAACAATTAAGAAATTATGGTAATACCAAATGTTTACTACGACAATTGTGGTTACAAAAACAAAATTAAAAGTTAGTATGTCCGCCGATTGCTTCTCTCACAGCACGAAGACGATCAGGGTAGAAGCTCAGAAGATTCGCAAACAGTCCGTATTCCATTCCATGTCACGGAGGTCTTGTTCCAGATGTGCAAGGAGTGTTGGCCGGGAATAGCGGTCCGGTCCGCGTTCCACTATCATCAAGGACTCGTATGCGTCCTTCAGAATAGCCCCAAAATGCTCTGCTGCATTCAGGTCCGGTGATGCACCCGGCCATTCAGAACTGCTGAAGAAGTCAATGCCACTTCGCCGAAGAAGGTCTTGGTTTTAGCATTTGCCTTGAAGCAAGGTGCTTTGTCGTGAACTAACTTTTAATTTTGTTTTTGAAACCACAATTGTCGTAGTAAACATTTGGTATTACCATAATTTCTTAATTGTTGTTACTTTTGCCTGCAGACCCCTAGCAAAAGGTTATTTCCCACCCTGTACATTCCAACTCTGGATCCCTGGCGTCGTAACGCGCCGTGCTAACCACTCACAAACGGAGGTCGTCTCATGCTAACAATTAAATGCATGCTCAACACCCCTGTCAGACACGCGAATGTCGGCTTCCACAAAGCAGGGGGTGAAAGTTTCTGTCAAGAACAAAGACCATGTGATAGAGCACAGAATGAGAATAGTATTGTTGGAAGACAACAAATCGTTACAAGGCAGAAACTGGTAGAAACATAAAAGGAAATTTCCTAGGTTAGCGTGGATGTTCCTTTTGAGTGTTCCATCAATTTTATCCAATCATCATACATCTCACCACCTACACATATATTGCTCAAAATGTTAATTATCTATTGTAGAATCATTTCTCAAGCTAAAGAACTCAGCGTTATAGACCACCTGTGGGAGATAAAGACATTCCTGTGAACACGTGTTGTGGAAACCCATAACTCGGAAACCAAGCATTTCTGGACCTATGCTTACCGTAAATTATTTTAATTTTTTACACATAAGGAACACATTCCTGAAGTTATGCCACTTATTTTTGGGACACCATGTCTCATGGAGCAATATCCGAAAACATTGTGATGTATGATTTTCATATATATAGCTATATATCTGCATTCATGTTTTCTGCTTGTGTATTGAATGCAGTGTTCGCAGTGTCGCCTCAACTGACAGCTGGTACATGAAAGAAGAACTGAGCAAATCAATTTGGACATCCAAAACGGAATTAAGGAAGAAGCGAGAAGTTAAGAGAACTAATGAATTTGGACGCTGCCTCGGCAGCGGAAGTATAGTCATGAAATTCCCTTTGAAGTCAATGAAGTTTGTGCTGTCTATCAACTTTAATATGAAGAAAATAAAACCGAACACCATTGTCACCCATTGGGAATTGTTTGTTTTTTTGTTGTTTTTTTTGTCTGGTAAATATCATGACTGTTCAACTGGTTCAGCAATTTTTGGGAAGTCGGTGTACATTATGAGTGTGCAAAATATTGCATGGGACAATTGTTGAACATCAATCATGTTATCCTGAGCTTACACTTTGTGGCTTACAATTTTCCGGATCTCAAGTTCATTAAAGGTATTTTCTACTGTTACGGCGGCCGATCCTAACACTGGCAAGGGAAGTAGGGAGCGGGGAAGCGACCAATCCAGCACGATAAGAAAAATAGCAGCCAGTACAACAAGGTTCACGTAGTACTTATTCCCGCCGCGTCGTAACTTTCGGCACCACCGCTGTTGTCTGGTTGGCCTGCGGCGCAATCCCCACTCCCCACTTCCCTTGCCAGAACATGGACCGGCCGCCGTAAGAGTAGAAAATACTTATAGGAAGGAAACACTTTCAAGTGTAATGGAATGTAAGGGAAGAGTAGCAGGTCCAGGAAGGTCGTGGGGGGAGGTGGAGTGAGAATATGATGTTATTTTATGCTAGTCAGTACTAGATTTTACGCTCTTTTCAACTCTTTGGAGCAGGGGTCCCGAGTTCGAATCCCGGCCTGGGCATGGATGTTTGTGAGTGTCCATTCATCAATTTCATCATATCACCACTCATCCCCATCTTCGCAAATTAGCCAAAAGTGGCACATAAAGAGAAGTAAAATAAAACAAATCAATCAATCCATCATTTAATCTTCTCTTTGGAAAGGTTGTGATAAGTTGGGGTGGTTATAAAATCCTTAAAATTGGCAGAAAAAGTCACTCCAAAGAGAGAGTTCGGTTGCATAGGTTCCCCACTTTTTCTAGAAGATAAATTTGGCGCCATGATCTGTGTAAAAAATTTAGTGTTAAAAATGTTCATTATCAGTTTCTTAAGCACTTATTTTCTGGACACACCCTGTACCATTTCTACAAGTAATTAAAGTAATGGCCATGTTTTATTCTGTGCTAATTGACGAATGGGAGCTGAAGTTGACGCGTTGACCACACACCACCATCCAACGATAAACCACCAGGGACGACTGGCACTCAACAGGTTGTTAATCCTTGGATTCTTTTTGCTTTCTATGTGCCAATCACTCCTTCATAGTTCTGTAAATAAAATACTAAACAATGGCATGTCTACCTCTCCTCCACCAGAAATAATCTGAGCAGTGAATACCGCTGTTTTAATGTTCTGGATAATAATTACGACTCGGGGAGGAGAAAGCAATTATGGTTTAAACTATAAATGTTATTCTCCCATGTGAAGAAGCGTGCTAAGATCAGTGGAGAACGGAGCTGTAAATTGGGCTGCTCCAAGGTTGAGTGTAAAATGCCCTTAGTAATGTCCCATTCGATTGACTGAACACGTGGTCAAGGTTTAGCATAGTGTCATGTAACATTGACTTCGCTCAATATTTGTAGGTGGAACAGAAGGTTTTTCTAAGTGGAAAATAGCGCATTTTTAAGTATTGTTTTTTGTAAATTTAACGGCCTGATTTTGTTGACTCGGTAACTTTATCTATTTCTACTTTGGTTATCTTACGTCACTTTTCTACCAGTCGGTGACGGCGATGATGAAGAATGAACTGATGACATTGGTGATAGGACAAACACAATCCACGCCTGATCAAGTTTCGTACTTCGAAACTCAGGCTACACAGCACGTTATGCTGACCTCTTCACTACAGAACAGGAAAACAAGTTATTATTTAATCTCAAAATGTGTCCGAAGCAGCACAACTAATTCAAAGGAAGTTCTATAACTAAGATCTTCTATGTTATTTTATTTTTAATATGTGGTGTTGTTACTAATGACCACCATATTTTTAGGGGATGAAATCGATACTTTATTTTGAAAACTTATGAGAAAGAGATCATATCGTTCCGTTCCAATAATTCAGAAGAGATGGAAGAGTAGTATATCCAAATGGAGATGCCTCTCACGCATAGGCGGAGTTCTGGAGGGGCCAGGGGGGGGGGCTGGCCTCCCCAACTTAAAAAGACTAAAAAAAATAACATGATTAAGTTCAGTTACTACATTTTTGTTATGAAGCCATACCTCAAATCTTGACGTTTGGCATGATGGCATGTACGGTAATTGCGCCGCAATAGCGGGTCTTAGACGATTTGATTGATGTGTACAGTTTGAAGAGAGAAAAACGTAAAATGACTTTGTGTTGAGTCAACAGTTACTGCTGAGGCATCAAAAGAACTTTTTAATTTTATTTTTCTAAAATTTCTGAAGCTTACTATTGTACCGTAACTTTTTTAAAAATAATACGAGTATTGTAGCAATAAAAAATTAATGAAATACAAAATGCAATAATGGTACTGTTTTGCTTCTTTTAAAACTGGCAACCAATATACTAATTAATATTTGTTTACTTAAGCAAGGAAATTTAATATTTTCAAATCTAAAAGGCCTAGAACTCAGTGTTTTTATGGTGTTGTTTTTTTTAATTTCCGGGGGAAGGTCTCCGGACCCCTTATAAGCTAGGGGATATTCAACAACCCTCACGTACATCATATGCTTCTCCCAGAGTCTGTCCCCCCCCCCCTCCCCCAAGCAACAGCTCTAACTCCGCCGATGCTCTCACGATCGTTCATCCTAAAGAAATAAGATGAATGATCCATGTCGAACTTATGCAGGAACAAGAGCTACTTCTTGCAGACCATTTATTACATACAATTCGAATAAAATTTCAAACAAAGACCTTGATGCTAGGTTGGGGAAATATTGACTTGTATCGTAGTGGATGCAACCTTCCACACTCAGATGTAACAAAGTTCTGTCACTCCAAATCTCTCTTTCTCTACTTCAGCACCCTTATCATTTACATTTCAACTCTTGCTGACGTCTTCACTACCTTCTTCCGTACTCAATATACTACGAATCTGAAGATGAGGTAGGTTAAATAAGATAATAGGAGTGGAATAAAATGGCCAAACTCTATATTGTTCTTTCGTAATATAGCGCATTCCTTATTTTCTTCATGAATGTCACGACATTTTTTCGTTTTAATACAGCAGGAAGTTACTTCTCTATTACCGAAGCATTCTATGGAAAAAAAAAATTAGAGTTCATATCATTTTGCAAACTACAAATGTAGTTAAGCATTTGGCCGTCATAAACTTTGAACTAAGTAATTTAATGATACGCATCACCAACTACTCTTGTAATAAGAGAGGAAAACATGCCAGAATGGACGCTTACATGGGCGTAGTTAGGTAGGGGCTAGGGGTGGCTAAGCCCCCCAGAACTAGACATTAGTCCCCAAAACGCATGCGACATATGCATAAAATAATTAAGGATAGAGAAACTGCACAAAAATTAGAAAATTCTCATGAGACTTTCATATGTTACTCTTGTGGTGTGGCAGAAGGAAAGAAGTTCAAATTATGTTGTGATGTAGAATACAATGAAAGTTGAAGTGCATGTGCCTTCTTACGGGGAGCATATATTCAGGACAATATATCACCTTTATTTCATTTGATCTTCCACCTTGGATGGCAAGGTAAACAACATTATTACATTCAAACAATAGCGGCGTTGCATCTAGTGTTTACATAAATGTAGTCTTTCAACAATAAGTTCCTAGAATTCTGTTTTTTCGAACATGAAAAAGAGAAACCGTCATTGTAGAGACTTGAACAGACAAGCATTTTTGATTGGAAAAAGGTGCCTGTTCAAAGAAGTGAATTCAGTTTCTGTGGATTTGTATTACGTGTGAATGTGTCTCGATCCTGTTGAAGCGATTCAATCACGTGTAATTGTTTTATTATATAGTGATAACTACAGTTCATTGGCGAAATCACTCTTTTCCAAGTCTTTTGTGTGCGTTGCACCGCGACACCAATATGTGCGCAGATGCACGGGATTTATTTGCATTTTTCATTTTACGAAAGCGGTGCAGTTGAAAGTTGTATTCAACTCTCCTGGTGACGGGTGAATCTTGTGGATCACTTCTAGGGATGCTGCTCTAGAAATCTCAAGTATCTATCTATCTCTTGGAGTCTCAGGATAAATTGAGTATTGTGGAGGTATGGAGAAGCTTATTTGTTGTTTCAAGTAACCCACAGGAAGAATATCGTCGAAAGATACGTGCCCTTGCCCTTCCAGTTTTTGAACCCAATCGCCGCCATTGGCTGGTTGTGTAATAACAAGAAATCTTAATAACATTTTTTTTTTTTTTTTTGAGATTTTAAATTATCGGAAAAATCATTATTTTATGTTGTGCTCGCAACTCTTTGTGAAATTAAGACACATATGACAGAATGATCATTCCTTTTAATAGAGAGTTTAGCAATAGTGAAATTCAGGCGTCGAGTAAACAGGCTTAGACTATTGAATTTGAGAAAGAAAATTAAAGAATTCATAGGCAAGGTGATCATTGATCATATAAAACCTGCTTCGAATGTCATATTTGGTGTTCTTTTGAAGTCACCTGGCCAGGGTTACATAAATGTTGTTTGGTTGACGATCCTCATTTAAAAAGTCTAGTGTTCGGGATAATTAAATAATATTTCACCTATAAACGGCACTTTCTATTGCCTTCATGCCATCATTTATTAGTGCCCGTTCATTTTTTATATTTTGTTTCATTCAGACCTTCTTTTCAGGCACAAATGGTAATTCCTTTAATAAAAAAATGAATGTATCCTTAAGCCTACATAGAGACCAAGAATAGCTAACCTCTCGCGATAATTAAGTAAATATCTTGCGAGGTTCTCAATTTTGTAATAGTCCGTAATTCTTCGTTTCCTTAATTCACTTCTTCAACAGACATTTTCTTAAAGATCCGAATGCGTCATAAAACTTATAGTGTTCCGGTTCAGTGCACTTAATTTTAGAGTCCCATATGTATCTACATATAAAAATACACATTTCGTTAAGCATTTTTACTGTTCATTCTTATTTGATTTCTGATTTGTCAATAGGCTATGCTGGGCTATAATCTGAATCAACAAAACTTAGAATGGCGTTGATTTCTGTTAGATTAGATATTAATCAATTAACGTCTAATTATAAGCATGCAAAGTATATTGGTAAAAAAGAAGATCTACATGCGAGGTTTAAAAGAATGGAAACTTATTAGAGCCTACTGGGGAGCTCCTTTCAAATATCTATAAGAATATTAAGATAGGAAACCAATGAAGTTCATCCCCTTCCCCTCTCTGATAAAATCACAAATCGCACTCTGGGTAGATGATAATTTTCAGTTGACGTAGATTCGTTACGTACCTACGGAAGACTGCCAGTGTCTTCGGATTCAGCTGAACGTCTGTTTCTGCAACGAGACGTATTAAAACATGGCTAAATTTAATTATGGGCAAGACAAATTTTCTTCCATATCACTGTTGAACATAGAAAGGGAAACTGTAGTCGACTGACATAGATTTTTTTTAGGAATTTATACAGATGAGTAAAGAACAGAGCACTTCTATTGAATTGGTGAGTTGGTGTTTTAATTCAGCTTTATGCACAAAGGCTAATTGGGTCTGGACCTACAGTTTAAAGTGGAATCCGAACCACTATGTACCTCCACCGGCTATCGAACCCGAACCCCTTAATTACAAGGTGACGATATTACCACTGCGTTATCAGGGAGACCCTCAATTCTATTGAAGTTTTAGATAAGACAAATACGTAATTGGTTTATATCTTAAACTTTTCTTCACGAATCTAGTCGCAAGTGGTTCTCAGTTGTAAAAGTAGGCAAATGCGATGTTTCGTGGTATAGAAATTAAGGAAATTTAAATTTTTACTATCTCATTACCTATGCAGATTGTGCTATAAATGCCTTGCAGCATTATAATTTGCTCAGTACCATGAACACAGGATCATCCATTAATATTATCACATACTAAAATTATATCTTCTTTATTCTAAAGGAGAAATGTGTTCTTTAATTAATTTGCAACCATCTATAATAGCGTATTTATTCCTTTTAACAATTCAATTTATGTTGAATAAGATGATGTGAGGATCACCTGTCTCCCAAGGAGAATGTCCGTGATGATTTTTGTAATGGATATAATCATGAATAAAGTTAGCCCCAGGTAGACCCCTCAAACGGACGGTCAATACTACGCCTACGCTTATAAAACTGTGGAGACATTTTAACATCTCGATTGCAATCAGAATAAAGCCGGGAGAGGAATTAAGAAGATTAACTGTTCCTACTAAATGTGAACGTATGGTAGCCTTTGGTCTCTCTCCACTCATTTATTTTCTTCGTGTTTGAGACTTGCAGTAAGTGCATGCATTTATGTATGTTTACACTAATCTACTGTACACTATGGATCATTTTGTTGAACACCGCATTATACTAATCCATTATTAAATAAACTATGTGACGAGAACATAAGAAAACCGCGGTTGGTATGTAGCCTACTACTCGAGTGACTGCCAGCACCGACTGCACGTCACTAACAGGATAGAAAAATAAAATTAAACTCAAAAGCAGTTCGACAATATCAGGCAAATTGCACCCTACGCAAAGAAACCAACAAACGTATTACTTGGTGAGGCGTATGTATCCAAGCAACAAATGTCTGAAACCTATGGCATTCCCAAGAATTTTCAATACGTAGAATTATACCCGAAAATTGGGTCTAAGGTGGAATCACCCCCCCCTCCCCCCAGAACGCCACTGTCAGAAACATTGAGAGCAGATCGTGGTGATCTTACTAAACTGGGATCTAGGAGTGAGCTGTTGAGACTTTCATTCATGGAGGGAGTAGGCGATGTGATTGGCCGATGTACTGGTATGCTTTCTACGTACATATGACAACCTGAGCTTGGATCACCGAGTCACACAAGGTTATCGTTTAAACTTCCTGAATGAGGATGATTTTTGGCAGATCCAGGTACAAAAGGATAATGAGAAGTTTCGTACCTAGAGCTAATTTGCCACAATATGCACTTCAATAATCTCTTTTGCTGTTACTTGGAGCTCGGAAGTTTGTAGGTATGCACTCTGCAAAGAGTTCTCAAGTGCAACGTTAGAATAAGAGAAGAAGAATCTCGCTGGAGATTCCGAATTCAAATTACCAAGCTACTCCATACAGATGATAAAAATAGGCACGAAGTAACAACTGTTTCCATAGAAACCGACTCTTCATCTCTCCTGGACAGACCTATACGCGTTGTAAATCACAAAGCAAGAACCTGTATTATTATTAATAATAACAATAAACAAACATACAATTGCGTTTTCAGAATATAGTAATTCGTTCTTATTTTCTTCACTAGCGATGTTTCTTTAATTTGAACTAACTTGGGTTAAATAGGAGTGTATGTGGGGGGCTGGGGCGGTGCGTATGTTTGCACTTTCTCTGATTTAACTGAAAATCAAAATTCGAGATTCTAATAGTCACAAAATAACCGCATTTGGTAACCAATTATTCTATAACTTACATAAATACACAATGATTATACTTAGCAATTTTCATTTTGGAATTGATCCGGTGAGAATAATTTTGAACATGTATAGGACCTCTTGAATCTTTGTAGATTGATTCGTTACTGATAAGAAGCACATGAAAATGCCGTGATTCGTAGATAAGCCATTTAAAAAAAATCGAACAAAATTGACATCTAGCCAAACCTTTGAAGAGAAGTTCACCCTCTAAACAAAAAATGTCGAAATTCGAGAGCCCTCTATCTGATTTGGCATGGAATCACTCGTGGCTATATTGTTTATGACAACAAACTTTGTGTGTATGTGAAGAGCCGCGGAGATTCAGTCTATAGGGCGTCCGACTGTAACGCCGGAAAGCCAGGTTTGATTCCAGGGGTAATTGATTTAAAGTGGGACTTTTTCCATTAATGTACGTACCTGCATGAAATCGTTCTGGGGACCAGCCAGCTTCTAACAAAATGGATACCTGGAACAACCCTGGTGGGAAACTTTTATCATATCGCCTCTACATATGGCCGAGCATGTGAATGCGTGGGGACCCTACCTCCACATTAAGATGGAGTGGAAAAAATTAAATGATGGATTGATTTGGTATTTTAAGTTCACTTTATGCAGAGTTAGGCTAATCGTGACTAGATCTACAGTTTACTGTGGGATCCGAACCACTATGTACCTCCACCGGGTATCGAACCCTTGACCTGGGAAAAATTAAAGTTGAAATTTTTATATCCAATATCGTGCAAAAGTTGATTCTAGCGTTGCTTATAATTCCTATATAAGTATACATGTACGTACATTAGGGTTGCCCTTATTTTTCAACTTTTGAAATTCTCTACTCCCAACCCCTAATCTTGTTCCAATGTATAAAGAAGTGTACCTTGCAAATTCCAGCTGAATTTCACTATTTTAAGGTGACCACCAAAGCCAATAAAGTTTCAAATTTCATAATAATAAATAATAGTCTAGCATAGTCGAAAGACAGTTTTAAATATATTTGTTTTCTGTATACAGTTATGTACAAGAAAATTTAGTGAAGGTATTGAGCAAACATTGAAACCAAAAGATATGTACATGATTCACAGAATGATAACAATTAAAATATAATAAGGTACCTTATTTTACTGCTTCATTAGACCAGTTTTGGTAGCATCTGAGTACTTTTGTCTGTGTTCACTAACAATCTGGACAATGTATTGCTTATCTCTTTCATTCTTGGTTAGAATGTCCTCATATTCTTGAATTAGCTTCACTCCTCTCTCAGCCATCGTTGTTAACTACTGCAATGTTTTACAGTGTTTCCAATCCGTGTTGGAAGTTGGCATCGTCTTTCCAAGTAGACGGGCAGTTTTGTAGTAAATTTGTGTTGATTGGATATCTTGAGAACAACAACTTCGATCCAGCGGAAATAAATCAAAAAGTGTTTTTCTTTTAAACGGTTGAGGTCTTCAGTTGCAACAATGCATCGTTTCATTTGATTCCCTACATCGCTGTATTCCAAAGCGATTTTTTGGCTTAGTGGAACTTCGTTATTAAAGAATGCTTATGACGCAATTTTTTTTTAGAAATACCATAAATGGTTCGCGAATTTTTTTCACGGCAGCACTACTTATTTCTGGATCTATTTCCTTATACTCGACGAATTTAAGTAAAAACTTGTCATCCAGATACGAAGTTTTCACAGCGAGTGGTGCTAGGAACCAAGCTTGTAAATATAGTCTCATAAGAAAAATGCATATTCTTGTGGTTGAATCGTTCTGTTTTTTTCAGTTTAAATTGATTTAGGAATAAATGTATTTTAAAGCATAAGTAGCTTTTGCTATCAGCCGAGCGTGGCTCACAGCTCCAGGAACGCGAAATTAGATTCCATTTGGGGAAGAACCACCGAGGAATATCACAGACAATTCTACTAATTCACGGTAATGATCTCTATCCACACTGATCTTGTTGAAATTCCAGATTATTAACACTGACATCTACGGTGGCATGTTCTATCCTAACGGCACTGTTTGTTGTCTATGGTCGACCGGTTATCCTAAATCTTTCAAACAAATTCACAGAAGTTGCACATATTGCTGCATCAAAAGTACTTCTCAAGACTTAGGCCCGCTTTAGACGAAAGCATTTTTATTAGCATTTTTCTTAACATTTATGTCATGACCAAAATGCTACCGTGTAAAGTGACAAATCCTGTGGCATTTCAGATGCCATGCCATATTTCATGGAATTTCTCAAGGATAGGACCCGTCCTATTTCCGTAGCGTTTTTGGTAGCATAACCAATCAGAAGCGACCTCTAGGTTACGAGTGCAAATGTAATGGCGGCCGCGTGAGATGTAAACAACGCATCACTTCACATTTTTAAAAGCCGAAAACTATTCAACGGAGATGAATAACGTTCCGTTTAAGAAGGTATTAGGTACAAAACAATGGCGCGGCTTAAATATATGCTTTACAACGTTTATTGTACACGTATGGAAGAATATTTTAGTTGTTTCAAATGTAAACACCGTGCACTCATCATAGATGGTGTAACTCGACGTGCCTTTCATGCTGTATATGTTATACATTGTAATCGCAAAAGCTAACCTAAAAGATACATGAAATGCTTCCATGTAAAGTACAATCTGCTATAAAATTTTTGGAAGCATTTACGTAGCATTTATGCTTGCAAAAATGTTGAAGAAAATGCTTTCGTCTAAAGCCAGCTTAACTCGAAAATGTGATGTCGACAATGAAAGTAGCGTAAATCACGATCGAACATTTTTTAGAGATTTGTACAGCCACTACTTATTCGACCAGGCTTGCTTGCTGTTGTATTAAAGCACAACATCTATAGTATTGATGATGTTGCGGTCAAATATCCAATATGAATATGAGGTATAGTTGTAGGGAAAAATTATATCACTGTAGGTATCAGTTAATTCGAGTCATTGAAAAGAGGATACATTTCGATTTGTTGCGACATCGCCGATATACTGGTAACGTGTTGGACATTTCAGGTTCACTATTAATTAAATAAAAATATTTTGTGATTGTTGATTTCATACTTAGCATTGTTTTAATGATATTTTGCGTAATTTTATAATGTCACTTACACTGGTCGACACTGATTATGTTCAATGAAAAATTTAGTGTATTATTATTTTTTGTATTTTGATTTCGAATGTAAAGTTAGATTCTCTCTATAGTTGTTCACATATTTAGTTTTGTGTTATTTCTTTGTAACAAAACAATGGAATAGTTGACAGTATTCCATATCTTAATTCAGTCTCCATCATTCCCTCGCAACAGGTTTGCGCTCCAGAGGCTTTTTCTGTTTATTTGTTAATTCTTGCGTAGAAAATTTACATAATAAATCGGCTATACAGTCTGGATCTTGTGATTAAACTTTTCATTCAATATTTTCAAAATGGAGCATTAGTTTTCATACTTGAGATAGTTTAGATCAATGTTTGAAGAACGTACATCGTCTTTGGTATCAGATTATCCTGGTTAATTAAAATAATTAAAATATAATGTATAAGTTAGTGTCAGTAAAATTTATTGTCGCGTTTTTAAATAAATAATTTAATATTGTTGTGTAAGAAGCCAATACAAAAGCATTACTTGCCGTGAAAAAAATCATTTTGAGAACCTTGAAGTTAACGTATGCTACAAATTACAAAATGGTTATTCCAGCCAAACCGTACAGTGAGCATAACTTTAGTTGTAGTCCACCAGAGATTCATGTGCACGTTTAGCTTCTGCTTTAGAATTCCTCAAAGTAAAATCACATGATCATTGATCCTCACATTTTCTTTTCAGTCCAGAGTAGTACAAAATTATTTTCACAAATTTTATTTGAACATTTTTGCCAGTTTTTCATTACTGATTAACATGAAATGAAGAAAAATACTTCGATTTATTTAATGGTTGTTGAGTCAGACTTGAGCAAGCGAGCCCTCTGTGCGGTGCGAACTTCACGCCTGCACACTGCACTTGAAGGTCAGTAAGCAGCAGAACAGGAGTGAGAGAGCTGCTTGTGTTGAGAGGTAAAAATACTGCTGGGAGAGACGCCCTCCTATTCATCTAACCACCTCCTGCTTGTTCTGCCATGAGTCATAAAATGCCACGCTGCACTGTTCCTCAAGAAGGAAATAACGTGAGGTATCTTCACACTGCGCGAAAGCGTCCGATGTAGCATCCTTAAGCTTGACGCCCACTGAGACGCGGAGAAACGCTGCAACAGAACGCAACAGACCCGTTTCCGTCTTAATGAGCGATAACCTTTAAGATAACATGCAGATTTCTGGCACGGAAATTCCCGCTTCGGTTCCGAGCGTTTCGCTGAAGTGGCCGTTACACAATATGATTTCAATAGAAGCGGACAACAGAAATTCTGTTGCTATCTGTTGCCACGTGTCTCCGCGTCTTAGTGGGCGTTAAGCTTTACTCGCTCACTCTCTCCTTTATGCGCCTCTTACAACGCTACAGTACCTCTGCTCGCTCTGTAGAACACATATGCATACGAGAGCGCTCTTTCGGAAATACGGTGGGTTGCCAGAACCATTATGAGTTAATATTTTTCCTACTGCTTTCTAAAGTGCTACTTCAGCTTTGGAAATCTATGATTTTTGTATTTATTTATAAGAAATTAATAATTTCTGACTTCTGTGGTTCAGAATTTCGAAAGTCTCAACTCTATTGGGATAGTTATGTGTAATATGTGGTTGGTTCAATGAGTAGGACAACATCTGTTGTAAGGAATAGTCCTTACAACAAGACAGGATGTAGAATAAAGCATAAGAATGAACAGAGGCGTGGCGTGCATGTAGCCGCTGTTACCGCAGGTAACACCAAAATATAAATAATTGAAGAACCTGTCTTAAAATATTATTACGTACATAAACTGGTAATATTGTCGTAAAGTAAACATTCCAGACTGACATTTTTTCTGACACCGGCAAAAGCGAAGAGGAGGACTGATCCGGTACCCTCCACAGGCAACATGAGGAAAGGGCCCTGAGGCCACCCAAGGAAGACTTCGCGTTGCGGCAAAGACTGACCGCGGGAGGAGGAGGCGGGTTTTTGGCATGCCTGTTTAGCCGGCGCAGTTGCCGGTGATCCTTACCGGAAACAGACCAGTGTTGCCATATTCATTTGACAGAAAAGAGCTAAGTCGCCTAATCGGGTCTATCTTACTCTGAAGGTGTCCAGTCACACTGGGGAACGATGGCGCAGCGCCTTATAATCGAGGGATCCCGGGTTCGATACCCGGTGGAGGCACAAGTGGTTCGGATCCAACTTTAAACTGTCCCTATTAGCATTACTGTGCATGAAGTGGACTTAAATCGCCAAATCAAAATTTAAAAAAAATCAAATCACACTGGGGGAAAAGCAAACTACCAAGTGATATTTTGAATTTACTCTAAATATCAGCGATTACGAAAGTTCTCTTTGTCCTTCTTCGACATCATGGGCGAGGAGGAAAGGAGAGGGATGAGTATGGTCAAGGGGTCTAAAAATGTCAACCTAAAATTCTATATTTCACTCATATAATATTATTTCCGTTACAGGAATTTGTGATAATTCTTGAAAGGGCCGATTGAGATTGACATACGTTGTCGCAGGAATGCGATAATTTGGAATTGAAGCAATGTTTTTGAGGTGGTAGAACTGTTTTTGGGTGAAAACATTACTTACAAGCATAATTTCCCGATTGTTATCTTAGCACGCTCTGAAGTGTCAGGTGTCGCAGGTTCGAATCCTCAGCAATATATGGTTATTTCAATGTTCGTTGTTATTATTTTACTTACATAATTATAAAAATTAATAATTACATACACAAAGAAATAATAATTTTATTTCAATAATTCACCGTGCATCCTCATAGTCACGATTACGATTATCCTATAAAGCGAAAGCCTTAAAGGTAGAAAGGATCGTAAAATATACGAAATAGTAGTGGTGTCAGAAATGAGATTTCTGTGGATTTAGCGAAACATGGGAGTGGGAGTAGTTAGGAAACAGATGAAGACTACATGTACTCTACATACGTCTTATTTGGTTTGGTTTGAGTTAGTGTTTTAAGTCCACTTTATGCACAGTAAGGCTAATCGGGACTGGACCTACAGTTTAAAGTGGGATCCGAACCACTTGTGCCTCCACCGGGACCCCTTGATTACAAGGCAATGACGCTGCCACTGCGCCATGGGGGAGGCCCTACGTCTTATTTGAAACGAAATGTTTCGCTATTTGGGCTAATCTGGTTTCAAAAGAACTAAGATGGCAACAGTAGTAGAACTGGACTTCTTGCAGGTTCCGAAGGAAATATTGGGGAAGGGCCGATGCTGAGAGGGGAGGGGGCATGGAGGGTGCTTCACGTGTTACAAAAGTAAACAACGGTTTGCGGGAGGGACTGTGCAGTGCGAGTTTTGTGAGTGGTGTCTTTCGTCTTTATGTTGTATTCGGGCATTGTCAATTAATTAATGGAGCTTGCTCCGAGTTCCGAGGTAGCGGGTTCATCCTATCTGAACAGTGTGTGTAATCGTGCGATAGAAGATATTTTGAAGCAACTTTCGGTTCGTTCTTTTGCAGAAAAAAATCGAAATTGTGGCGAAAGGGAGGCCAAAGCCTATGTTTTTGAACGATTTAGAAACCAAGTCGTCTGCTGGATATGACCGACATTTCAATGTTTCGTGGTATAACGACTATCTGTGGTTATGTGGATGTGCGCAGTTGTCGAAACTCTTTTGTACTCTATTTTCGGGTGGAAAAAGAACGTGTGAAATTCAGATGTGGATAACATGTACCATGACCATGATGCACCCAAAAATTCAAATTCAAATGAAAAACTTCACTTTATGACAGCATCATAGAACTTTTTTGATTTGATTTGATTGATTTTGCTTCGCTTGTGCCACTTTTGGCTAATTTGTGAAGATGGGGATGAGTGATGATATGATGAAATTGGTGAATAGACATCACAAACGTCCATGGCCAAGCCAGGATTCGAACCCGGGTCCCCAGCATCATACAACTATTTTCAAAGAAGAGTCATCGGATTGATCTGCTCTATAATGTTTCTGTAAGTATCAAATTACGTATTATTGTGTCAACAACCAATGTTTGCAATTTCACTTCAGTCCTTATGTCAAAATTTTTTGCCCTGATTAATAACTTTACCAAAATGTAGTATTGAATTGCAGACGTACCAGATTAATATTATATGAACTTCTTGGAAAACATTGGGGGGGGGGCATGAGGTGGGGAGGCGCCCAAGTCTCCCTTAAATGTCCTACTGATAACCGGTAACACTTTTAAAAATCCCACGCCACGCCACTGTGAATGAAACAAACGATGGGCAATTTGCCTACTATATTTGCCGTTGGCTGGATCAGTTGCAAAATGTGTTTATTCATTCCATAGGTGTTCAATAATTCATTTTACTAATTGGAGTGTTTTTTAAAACTGCAAGTGGGTTTTTTATATGTGGATAATGCAATTGTTAAGAAATCTCAAATGTAAAGTCATCGATTAAGAAAATGGAGATATAAAGTCAGTGATTAAGAAATTGGACACTTCCATGAAGATTTATATAATATGAAAATCTGTTGTAAATAAATAAATTGAACACTAAAATGCTAATTGACTACCACCTATGGTGTGTCCAGAGATTCGAAGAGATAGATGTGGAAAAAAAAGTGTCTTAATGAAAGCAGCGGATTTCCTTTTTAAGCGGAATAGTATATTTTACCCTATTTTCATGCATTTAAGATCTGCGAGATAAACCTTTGTAAATTCCCAAATACACCAATGTACACTAAAATTAGAATATGAAGAAATATAGATATGAAAGTACGAAAGAAAATCAAATAAAATTATATAAGTCCGCTAAAACGAATTACTTGTGTGCAATTGTTTTGTAAAATAACTGATAATAATAGCAAATTACTCAAAACCCTGCCCTCCTAAAACAACTGGTAACTGATTTTGAAATGAAATCAGCACAAAAATACTACATGTATACTATCAGATTAATTTCATATTAAGAAACTAAACTTTCGTCGACCAGTGTTATTTATTTATCTGCGTATAAAAGTTATTCAGCTCAGTTACTGCTGCAGAATGAATGAAATAAACTCAGTTACACTTTGTGCGCAATGTTGGTTACACTAACAAACTTTCAAGAATTTCCAACTAAAGGCCGGAACTTGATTTCCAGTAGGAATGCCCTAGTAGACGCTGAACTGGCTACCTGAGTGGAAATCATGGCCGCCCGGCTGGCTTTCGGAGTGTTGGTCATTTTTGTATGCTTCTCGATCAAATAAAAAGTAACAGAGATGACGTGCATTCGGGTTCAGTTCATAAATATTTAGATATATATGCAAAGCGATCAGATTTGTACGTGACAAATATGATTAGCCGATAATGAAAATCTTTATTATTACAAGTGTAGGCCTATTAAATGTTTGACATATTTAGTTGAAGAAAATATTTTTTATGAATGAATCCTGCGAATCTCATTTATGAATATACATACCCGAGTTCATTAAAAAGTTTGTGCGGTACGCATTGATTACCATATTTTCTTTCGAGCCAATTTCTAGTCCACACTTTTCCCTTTTAATATTTAATAAGAGCAGTGATTCTCCCACAACAATCTCCAAATCGCTCGTCCATCTTTTTAGATTGTCTGCTCTATGCAATGTCTTATGGGAACAAAAGTACACCGACAAGCACGGTAACAGTATCGCGTGAGGCGAAAACTAGGAGATGTGTAGCCAGTCCAGAGCCAACTACGACATTCCTACTGCAAATTTAGTTCCGTGTGAATCGGCCGTAACTGGTGTAATTCGCAAAGTAAAAATCTTTCTTGCAGCTTCGGAAGAACAACCTAAACTAAGTTTATTAGAAATAGTATATTTCTAAAAATAATATATTTGCACATGATTATATTTGCGTATTGAGTAGTTAAAAATTGTATCGATATCTAGGAAAGTCTGATTCTCAAATTAATCCAAATTAATCTTTATAGGAAATAAAATTCAAGGTTATTTATATAGCTTATTCATCACATTTTAACTTCTGTTTGAAACCATTTTTGTACACCATTATTGTATTTGAATATGGCAATCCTACAAGTGATTCGTTTCAACAATTTGAATATCTATGCAAAAGAGTTAAACAACTGTTAGTTACAGATAAAGATACAAAAAATAAAATTGTACACGCGAAATTTTGCTTTTACTTAAATTTGTTTCTTGTGCTTTTGTTAGTTAGCGTTGTTGTTCTGCCACTTTTGGCAAATCGTGACGATGATGATGAGTTATGATTAGTAAAAATTGATGAAGAGACATTTGCAAAGAAAACCGAACTCGAACCAGGAAATTTGGGTAAAAAAAAAAGATAAAGAAAATTGTGTCTAAACTTATCATCAGTAATACGTTATAGAATTGACTGTATATACTACATTGGTTAATATTATTTAGGAAATGCTATATAATTTTTTCTAAGAAATTTTTGACATTTATATTTTATATTGTAATTACTTTTTGCTTGTTTATAATTTCTTCCATCTAATGTTTCAAGTCGTTTTCTTTTTTCGTGTTTATTTCGTTTTTTTCTTGACTATCTACACGTGCCCTGTTCATTACACCTAATTTCCACTCGGCTGTTCATCTTAACACTTTTGACAACCCATGGACTTGCGTTCGTCCCTTGCTGCGTGTTTCACATCGGATTTCTTCTCATTTCTAGCGGTTAGATATTATTTCGCAATAATTTACCCTCCGAGGATAACACCATTGTGTTAGAGGATCGCGTCTGTCTTCGCAAGCATACCAATCATCATCAAGGCACTTCGCTTCTTGACATAAATCAGAATTAACTTCCGGCTTCCTCCTTGTTTGAAATTGCCTTGGTTCTCCTCTAGTCTTTGACTCTCCTCTTTTTCGGTTCTACAGTTCTGCCTCACTTGGCTTGAAACCTAACACCTCTGTTACTATGGAGGAAACTTTGACAAAGTTCAATTTGTGCGCAGATAGATTATTCGGACGCATTCGGTTTATAGTGGGTGTGGGTGGTATTCGAAATATTGATAAGTTTCCCAATGAGAATCGATCCTGAAATCCACAAGAAACGTTGCGTTTAAAGCCACCTCGCAACTCAAAGATGATGAGACAGGAGTTTCTCAGGTAAATGTCCGGCCACTGCCGGGCTGAACGTAATGCTACTGCTAAATACGACAGGACAAATGGGCCGGCAGTGATCGGAAAAAGTGTCAGATCGCTTTGAGAGAGAGGAGAGCTGGAGGTTTTGAGAGAGAGAGAGGGGTTCGAGACTCTGCGTGCCCGAACAGGCTAAGTTCCATCTTCTCTTGTGTGTCTGCCATTCTCAAACACGTCGTAATATCAGTGGCGCCTCGTTGTCTGGCTCTACGGGTGTGCACTTCAGTCTATCGCCCAGAAGTGTTATACCACCCCTGTGAAATACTCACACCCGTTTTTGCGTACATAATGAAGCTTAATATATTGGCAACCTAAGTTTTGATCACCTTTCACTGAAAATGGGGCTATGACAGAGTTATACGTATTTCATTTTTTCAACACGAATTTTTTTACAAATTTCAAATATTTCGGAAATTATCCAGCCAATCACGAGAAGAGCAATGTTATTGTGCAGTATGTAATTCAGCATTCGATAACCTGACAAAATCACTCAAAACATAAAAATACCCTTCTACAATATCAATACTATTGTCGATTTGCAAAAACATATTTGGTAAAAACTTTCAACACAAACTTAGTTTTCTTTTAACCCTAGAACACTAACGTCTTTTTAGCCAAGCATAGTTACTAACTCTTCGTCTGAAAGACTACTTTTTTAAAAGGATAAAAGACCACACTCACATTTGAAAATAATTTTTTTACTTACATATATTTAAAGAATACATCATTATAAACGCTTTAAATACATTTTGAGAATTTGTATGTCCGTTACACAGTCATAGCAACACATTGCCTGATGTTCCCACAAATCGCTCTTGAGCACTTGTCATAGAAGAACCGAGTCATTCTCCTCTTGTTTGAAAGACAGAAAGCGCCGATTTTGCGACCTTGTTGTGGTTGTGGTTCTGGGGGATTATTTGGGACAGGAACATCAAGAATTTCTCCAATCATTCGTTGCAGAGGTTTGCTCAAACTTCTTACCTCCATTCTTCGCTGTAACCAGAGTCCAGTTAGATCAACATGTAGTTGTTTGGCAAAGTCTCGCCTGTTCATAGGAGTTTCATTTTTTTTACTTTGTTTTCCACGTACAAAACATAAGTATTCACCAATATAATGTTAATCATATTATAAAATATATAGGGGCCACCTCCTGGTTTTCCTGCTACGGAACATGTTGTTGCACATCTGATCTAGTGCGTCAACAGCGCCTTTAGTTTCATTATAACACTCAATAATATCGGGCTTCTTGCTGATTGGGTTGACACTAGGTGTTTCATGACAAGTAGATAAGACCAAAACAACACGGTTCTTCTTTGTTTGGTGTGATACCAGAGTCTTAGCGCCATCCAAGCAGAAAACACTTTTCTCAACTTTTCTTGAGTTGGAAGACAACATCTCTGGAGGAAGTTCAGGCTTGTCTCGTCTGATTGTTCCAATCATAGTTAGCTGGTAATCGGGCTTCAGTAATTCATTCGCTAGTGGGATAGAAGTAAACCAGTTATCGCAAGTAATGTCGAGACTCGATCCCCGAATACTTCTTGTTAGCTCATATACAAAATATTGAGCTTTTGATAAAGGTCCTGTGTAAGTTTTTTGCCAACATAAGGAATGCAATCAACCATATACTGGGATGTTGTGTCACACATTATAACCAGTTTTTAGCCATACTTTGCCGGCTTTTTTGGCATGTACATACCAGTGTTAGGAAAGTTACTTTTAATAAGGTAACTAGTTACAGTTACAGTTACTTGCTTAAAAAAGTAGCAGTTACAGTTACAGTTACTCATTTTAAAAAGTAACTCAGTTACAGTTACATGTACTTCAAAAGTAACTGTAAATTACTTTTACAGTTACTTTCTGCTGAAAATTTTCTTGCAACTAAATTACACAAATCGATCATTAATTGTAATAAAATACATAAAAAAATACATACATACCTAAAAAAAAAGTTTGATTTAGGCGCATAAACCTAAAATAGGTTCTAACAAGCAAAATAGGTTATTTTAGGCACTATAAAACTTCGTCAGTTGTTGCGTTTTTAAATGAAACGCTGACAACTTCTTATTTCTTATTTACCTGCAAAGGAAAAAAAATAGGTTAAAAATCTAAAATCCGAGGTCTACTCATAAGATAGGATGAAGTATCGCCTTGTCCAAGTTGCTGCGATTATTACACTTACACCGACAATATCATATGTGTGAACGCGAATATTTTATCGGACATTTCTGTAACCTTTCCTTCCAACGTCCCTGCTTGCTGGAGCCATGATTCTTAGTTTTGTCTCGATTTAGCAAACGCCTACGTCATTCTCGGTCTCATCTCGACAAGTATAGAAGGTTCTGGTTTCGTTTTAATCTCGATATTTAAGTGGTACTCTCTGTCAGTTCTTGATTTTGTCTCGTCTCAGTATCCACCCTACTTGTTTCCGCACGCATGCTATTCAATTCACGCATTAACGAGTGCGTCACCTAAGAGATATCAACCCGGGAATTTTATTTATCAAGATAAATTTTCACAAGCCTCGAAACCTAGTTTTAGAACCTAAAACGTGACGTGAATGAGAACGAGCAAGAAATACAAGAAGCTAGCTCAAGAACAGCAAAGGCTTATTGAAAATTGCTGTGTGGAATCTTTCTTTTTTCAATATTTTAATTATTCCACATTCATTTTTTTTGTAAACATGGTCAAGTGGAAGAAAAGGCTCCACAGCCTTAACTTCGCCATGTAAAAGAAGACGAAATACATAAATAAAATAAATAAATAACATGGAGCATTGAAACATGTTGGAAATTATTGAGAATTAACACAATATCTTATAAAGAGAATTCGGAAGCGGGTCTTAGACGTAATTAGAGAATATTAGGAAGACTAACACTATGGTAAGGTACATGAAACTTCAAGTTTCGTATAGTCGTACCAAGAAGAGAATGACTGCCACCAACAAGCGAACTTAAGTTGACAGTTATTTGTTTCCTCCTCTTGCACCTCAGATGAAAATGTTCCCCTTCGCTTGCCACGTTTATAATTTCCACCTTTCGCTTCGTTAGCAAAAAATTAAACAGCGGTAAATGTTACGTCTCTCCTTCCACTGTGCTTCCCTTCACCTGGTACTGAATGAAGATGACGATGATTCGTTGAAAAACGCCGCACGTTTTGGCAACGCAGGGTAAGGATTTCATGGCAACAAGCTGATTGCATCACCCACGTTCCCTTCGCTCGCTTTGGTTTGAATATTCGACGACAGCGTAGAGAAGTACTAAAACCGAAAGACGATTACAAAAGGTTCTGCGTAACGAGTTGTAACGCCTTTGGAAATATCTCATCGGCGGTTGCACGTTCCAGTCGCTCCTCAGCTTATCAATCACTATAGTGGAACCACACTCAAAAGAATCTGCGTAGACCCGCAACTCCTGTGTATCATACTTCCGCGTGAAGGGGAGGGGCAGAGTGTATCATGCTTCCTTATAGCCCGAGTTGAACAGATGGAGGGGAAGGTGTGCGTAGGATTTTGGCCCAAGGTTCTTCTTTCTTAGCCACTCTACATCCCATGAAACACATCATGAGAGTATTGCCAGCGCCTACCACTCGCGACACTACCCTTTTAATATACCCTTAGAGAAATTTAGGCATAATACTGGTGATGCCAAAGTTTGGAAAGAGCAGTGTAGAAAGGTTGGAGTTATTTCTCGAAGGAAGTCGCAGGGTGTCTTCTAGTAGTTCCAGGACGTTCCCACAGTGCTGTGTTAGAATTCATCTAAAAAGTGTTCCATTGTATGTATTCAACCAGTTTCAACACTGTCCAAAATGATTTGTACTCCCGCCTTCCCCAATATTAGAACTGTCCATGAAAACGTTTAGTAGAGTTGTGCCATATTGCTTTTGACTTTTGAATATCCGAGAGAGTTCATATTTTATTTAAAACGGATATGCTTACTATTTGATGCATGCAAATAAAAATGTGAGGCTCCAAATGTGTTCATAGTTGCCATCAAAAGAATCCAGTTTATTCTCAGATAGAATTGTGCATACAATGAATGACTAGACCTTAAGGAAGTGCATCGATTGTATCAGTTTACCAACCATTTTCCTTGTTACTATTAACACAAAAAAGTAGAAAGGGATATGAAATAATTGAATCTCCAAATAAATGCAAAAGTTAATTTGTGGATTTCAATAATAGTGTTGACCAAAAAGCACTAAGGTACAGCGGGGCTATTCAGCTCATTTCAACTTTAAACCTACAAAAGATGAATTACAACGTTTGTAAAGAATAGATAGTTGTAATTCAATAATTATATATTAATACACACCTTTCATATTAAAAATATATTTGAGGGGTGCAGAAATAAGAATTCACAAAAGAAGCACGCTTTTGCAGACACTATTTTAGAAGAAGTGTTGTTAAGGGACATACCAGTTTAGTCAACATTAAAGATCAGGTGAGGCTGATCACAAAGTCAATCTCTTCACACAGATTCCCATAGAATTCGAATAATTTAGTGACAGCCTGCTTATTCATTTCCTCAACTCTCGATTTTGAAAAGCCTTCCGGTTATCTGATAAATACTATATATATCACTGTTTCTTTGAATCCGGAAAACCAGTCTTTACCTGCAGTCATGCTTCGATGCACCAAGGATGTCGACTATTTTCTATTGTTGCATTAGTAAATGCTGATCTACGAAATTGATTCGGTTTACAGCCAAATTCTATTTTTAGCTAAATGCTTCAATCTAGACGTTGAACGCTGTTGGATGACTGGCTGTTCTATACTCTGTGTTTCGTCCCAATGCCAGTTCAGAGTCTGAAGCAGTTCCTCTCATACTCACATCTCCTCTCAGACAATTCTGTATTGCTTCCTACATCATCTCTTTGGACCTAAATGGGCCGGACTCTTTTCTGCTATATGTACGAATCATCTGAAATAAGAACTTTAAACTTGCTGTTGACAATTTCACATACAAGACCGTTTACGTAAATAAATTTCTTGAACGGAATAACGCCGTATTTACTGAGCAAAATAGTAGTAGTAATTGCGAAAAACGCGCCAACTACGGCGGCAACGAAGAAAGCGAACTACATTTATGCACACATACAATGCATAACCTGAGTTCTAATAGCTTCAAGAGAAATGAGTTAAAATTTGGAGTTATTGTGCATGCCACACTTTAAGTTCGTGGGCTATATTCATTAACAACGTCAATATTTCATGGCAGTTCACTTGCCTCATGAGATTCCAACTTCTGTCTCATCCAAAATATAACACAAAGCAATGGAATAACGGACACGAACGGCAGTAACAAGACCATGGTTCACACTGAACAAAACAAAGCCCTACACAGTGCCAAGGTATGTCGCTGTGGCAACATTTCTTATTTCGGACGGAATAGCTCCGTGGGCGGATTAGCCCCGCTGTACCCTAATTGGATTTTACAACCGCCAAACAGTTTGATCATGTAAACCCACAAGCAGAAGCTTCTGCCATTTTCGGAACAGGTTCGGAGAATAACATAAGAATTTTCACGAGAAACGTAATGTAAGCAAACAAACAAACAAAAAAAATTAAATATATTGCCATTAGAACACAATCCTGATTATTTTTGCCAGAAGTTTGATGTTTGGATTTGATATTTTGATATTCAAGAAATGTTAATGAAGAAGATGCTAATATAAAATTTACACTTGTAATAGAACACAATACTAATGTGAAGTATTACTTTTAATCAGAAATTCAGTTTTTACAACGGCTGCAACGAAGAAAAAATTCAATTTATACCTCCTATCTTTAACGACATTTTATATTATTGTAATTATGTCTTGTTTACTGTAATAACTACAGTCTTTTGATGATGGAAGCAGTAATCAATAGATATTACATAAATAAATCCAGGATTTGACCTCATCAAAATTAAATAAACAAGATTACCAAGTTGAATTTAGTAGAGAAGCATTTGAACATAAACGTTTTCCAAAACGACGACAATCCGACAGAACGCCTAAAATCTCATTCATGAACATATGGTCTGATATTTCATTTACAGTCGATCAAGTAGTAAAACGGAATAAGCAAAAATAACTTAACACGTGGAATTTTGATTGAAGGGAAAAAATGAGGACCGGAACACTTTGTTAATAGAGTCTGTGCTGAATACTCCTCATATTGCTATTTGATGTCATAAATTCAAGATAGTTGCCATTATTCACACACTGTCTCTATCCTATTTTTTGTAACTTCTTGAAGACTGAAAAAAAAATTGAACGTACTTTCTTGTTCATAATAACCCACAGAGCAAGAAAAAATACTAGCAACATTTTGATACACCTCATATGTACGTACAAGAGGTAACAATTGTATTGTGTTTTATAAAAGATTCTATTTAGTATTCCTCTGGAGGCGTTTCAAACATTAATTTTAGCTATTACAGAATTTGCACATCAAGACTCAGTGCATTAATAAGGAATTTAGCACGCGGCACCAGATTAGGCAGTTTACGAGATGAGAATTGTTGGAAGACTATATTGATGCACAAAAGTAAGGTGTAATTAATGGAAATAAATGGAGCAATTATGTACAAGAAACCATTGCAGTAACAGGTATATTCCTAATAAGATTAATGCAAAATATTGAGATGCTGAACTTCGTGGCGGAGTGGTTAGCACAGCGCTCTACAACGCCAGTGGTCCCGGGTTCGAATCCCTACCTCGACATGGGATGTCGTTTGTGAGAGTTCCTTTATCCATCACACATATCCGCGATTAACTAAAAGCGGCAGAAAAGTGAAGTATTGTAAAATAAACCAAATGAAGCAAGCAAATTATAGATTTGGTTCAGCTGAAGTTATTTACTTTGTACAAGTGGTTGCATAACTTATCCATACTCCATACAAATTCGATTTTGAAAATTTTTGTAACATGCTTTTGTTTATATTTCTCTGAATATTCATGGTGAACCAGTATTATACTTAAATCACATAATATTTTAGGAAAGAATATGAACTAGAAAAATAATCTATTTTACGAAAAACGAATATTAACACACAAATAATTGAAAAGCAAACTAAAAATGTTTATCCCACTGCCTTTTCTTTATGGCAAATCAGAGCTGTAAAGGACAACCATAGCAGAGGAAACGGCATGCATCCTACGGCAAGATTTAGAATATTGTTTAATTAAGATAGAGCATTTTAATTTTCTTGCCTGTGTGTGGTGTTTTCCTAACTTGAGACCCTTGCTCTATTAAAAAAACTCAAGGAAAATGAGTAACATCGCTGTGCCTTAATTACATTCGAGAAACTTCAAAGCCTTACTCTCGCTTCTTGTCCAAGGTAATCTGACAAGGGGAGGGACTTTGCTTATGTTTCTGACATAATTTCTGGAGGGCAAGCTTTACTAAATTTCTGTATGTTCCTTTCATATTTAAAGTAGACTGTTTCAAACTCTTCTACTAGATTTCCCATAGATTGGAGAACTATGATAGGATGCTTCTAGAAACTGTGAGTGAAGCCGATCAAAAAAAAAAAAAAATGATCACGGGAATCTAGGAGAAATCAAATGAAATTAACTTTCTGTACTTCCTCAACCACACAATATATTTCAAAGTTTTCAGTACTAAATTAAATATAATATGATAAAAATTAACTTACACTGCCAACAGAAAAGGAGTTATTTTTTTCCTTTTAACATTCGCTTCCGGACTCGATAACCAGTGGCAGCACATGATGGTTCGGATCCCACTTAAAGCTGTAGGTTCAGTCACGATTAGCATATCTGTGAATAAAGTGGACTTGAAACAAAACTCAAACGTTTTTAATATTCTCATGTAAACAGCCGCTTCCTGATTCTGACACCATAATAAATCCATACCAAAAATGAGAGCAATTTTGTTCTATGTGTGCAAACGTCACTTCAGCAAAACTATTTCGCCCCTTAAATGTATCAAACTTCACTTGTGGTCCTTTTGAACGGATTTTTTTCCCAGTGGAGGCCCCTTTGAATTTGGAGCCGCGAGGTAGCAGCTTACTCGCCAAGCCCCCTAAATCGGTCTTGTTAATGGGGATAATTTTAGACATTTTTATTCATTCGCGCTGATCCAGTTGGTAAGACGTCTGACTGCCACACAGGACACCCGGGTTCGATACCAGAGATAGATGGAATGTTCCTGCATAAAATGGTTCTGCGAGAGGGAGGGTAAATATGTATGGACGATTGCATCATCTCCAGCCATTATGGACAACATCGAGAGCATGTGGTGACTTCCCTGCCTTCACAGCCACCATGGCACCGTGTAATGCACAGAGGGCAGCTTTACCTCTATGTATGGCGATATCAGCTGTATATGCTGATTACTTTAATGACTAGTCTCCATAACTGTGGCAATTAAATATTCATATAACAGGAACGGAATAAACAAGCATACCAACAAGAGCAGATCTTATTGAGATCCCATAAACATTCGGCTGAAGGCAGATTACAAGCTATTCTGTCCCCTTTTAAAAGGTTTTTTATTTTAAATATTGCATTTGCATTCCTTTTGATTAATGTCTTTCATCTTCGGAATTTGTACTACACTTCAATTATAACCAAGATTGCAGTCGAAGATTTGAATTCCAATCATCCGGAAATATACGTGTTACTTTCTGCATGCAACGGAAGATAAATCATTCGCGTCACGAAAACTCTTGAGAAAAAAATGTTGTGACTCACCCAGCAGAAATCGAACATCAGAAGGATAAGCACGAAATTCATCAATTTTCTCTCAACGTTTCTTCAGACACCGAAGCCACCTGATAAATATAAGAAACAAAATATTGGGGGAAATGAAGTCACAAAACTCTGCAGACGTTCTTCGAATTTTTGTTCACATGTACTGTATTTACAAGTTGTCTACATGAAACTATTGTATTGGTTAACCTAGGGATGCCAAATTTAGATCGTACGAATTATATACAAGACCTGCATATGAACGTGGAGCTGGAGCACAAGTTTAATTTGAATTCATTACCGTCGTGAATTGAAGTCTAAAATTGGTAAATGCTGTAAGTGCCAAAATAATTCAAACACCGTTTTCCACGTTAAAGTGCGAAATGAGCCATGCTTTATAATGTGGTAAACGTGAAATGTGGCTGGTAGCCCTCTAAGTAGTTCAAAGGGCGTGTAAAGAGGTCATTAGTGTGCACGTTCTTGCGGGCTGATTTGTTGAACGATGCGAGTTCCCAACACTTTCGCTTTTGGCACTTACAACGTTTACCACTTTTAGTCCTGAATTTGTAGATTGAGGCTGACCTGGAAGGTGAGGCGAGTAGACGGTGGAAATAAATTAAGGGAGATTTCACACCTAAATGATACGGTCAAAGTTAAAGTTTGCTTGAAGTCCAATTTATACGCAGGTAGGTTAATCGGGACTGAACCTACAGTTTAAAGTGGAATCTTAAGGCCCATTGACTACAAAACGACGACTTTACCACTTCGCCTTCGGGGAAGTACGCACACCGAAATGACAAGTGAGAGGTGACATAATAATGCCATAACAATTGCCCTGATTATGATATTAGATAACGCTCTTCGATATTTTGTTCACTGTTTTCTGTAATTACAAGTGGTCTCTAAATTGTCCAAAAAAGTGAAAAGTGGCACAGTCGCACTTTTTCACAGCGCATGCCCAACAAGCAGACCGATGGGGTGGCATGGCAAAAAGAAAATAGTCCTTGACATGCATGTGAGAAGTGACACGTGCAGCTTCACATAAGTTGTATTTTTTTTTTAATGTTTGTTTTCAAATTACATATCGCGATATCAAGGATTAACCTCAGTCGAGGTGGCTGGCAGGGGGAAGGGGTTTATTTTCAGTTCACTTTGTGCTCAGATACGCTAATGGAGACTAGACTTACAGTTTAAAGCGAAATCCCAACCGCTGAGTAATTGAGTAATTGACTCTACCGGAGAGGGATCGAAACCGGATCCCTTGATTACAAGGAAACAGCATTTTCACTACCTTATGTGTGTTTATATATATATATATATATATATATATATATATACATACATACAGGGTGACTGGTAATTAGATGTATTCCCTGAAAGGGGTTAAAGTAGAGACAATTTGCAATAAATTTGACCATATGATACCCCGTCCGAAAATTAGTAGTTTTCGAGATAATCGAATTTCAATTGTTTTTTTAAAAAAATGACAATTTTCCACATAAAAAGATGAATTGAGAAAAAACTGCTCATTGTATGGAACTTATTTCAGCATTTTCTGATAGCTAACAAATAAGTGGTTCGTTGAAAAAAAGTTTTTCCCAAATAACAATCACATGTAAGTAACGGGTGGGTCTAAACTTACAAGTGATGATAAAAAATTGCACTCTTAGTTTACTTGGCAACGTATTAATAACAAAAATGGTATGACACGAAGCGTACAAATTACTTAAATTACTTCCTTGTGTCATCTGCTATCCAACAAGGTAAAAATGTTGCTAACATTCTCATTTGCGTACAAGAAATAATACTTCATTCATCTTCATGTGAATGGAGTCAATGAACAATACAATTAAAGAACATTACACGTCTTGCTCAAAGTGGGCACCTCCGTTACGAATGCAGGCACGCACGTTTTTACGGACATGTGGTCAACTCGTGATGTGATGGTGTCCTTGATGTGTTGACCAGCTGTTAATATCCTCTCCCTGAGCTCTTCTTGCGAGATTTGCAGGTGTCTTGTCATGTGGCTCCAAATGTAAAAGTCGCAAGGCGTCAAATCGGGGGATCGAGCCGGCCAGGGAATCGGACCGGCTCGGCCAATCCATTTATTAGGGTAATTTTCATCCAGCCACGGTCGCACGCCCAGGCAGAAGTATGGATGGGCGTAATCAACAATAATTTGATCGCGCCATTTTTCCTGCCCCAAATCTTAAATGGCATCATCTTATGAACATTTTTTGAGGATCGGGATGGCAATGTTGTTGGAGGATGTGCCTTTAGCTACAAGACGTGACATGATTTATCAGCATGATGACTGCCCAGCTCGATCCCCCAATCGATTTGACGCCTTGCGACTTTTACATTTGGAGCCACATGACAAGACACCTGCAAATCTCGCAAGAAGAGCTCAGGGAGAGGATATTAACAGCTGGTCAACACATCAAGGACACCATCACATCACGAGTTACAAGACCAAATGTCCGTAAAAGCGTGCGTGCCTGCATTCGTAACGGAGGTGCCCACTTTGAGCAAGACGTGTAATGTTCTTTAATTGTATTGTTCATTGACTCCATTCACATGAAGATGAATGAAGTATTATTTCTTGTACGCAAATGAGAATGTTAGCAACATTTTTACCTTGTTGGATAGCAGATGACACAAGGAAGTAATTTAAGTAATTTGTACGCTTCGTGTCATACCATTTTTGTTATTAATACGTTACCAAGTAAACTAAGAGTGCAATTTTTTATCATCACTTGTAAGTTTAGACCCACCCGTTACTTACATGTGATTGTTATTTGGGAAAAACTTTTTTTTCAACGAACTACTTATTTGTTAACTATCAGAAAATGCTGAAATAAGTTCCATACAATGAGCTGTTTTTTCTCAATTCATCTTTTTATGTGGCAAATTGTCATTTTTTTAAAAAACAATTGAAATTCGATTATCTCGAAAACTACTAATTTTCGGACGGGGTATCATATGGTCAAATTTATTGCAAATTGTCTCTACTTTAACCCCTTTCAGGGAATACATCTAATTACCAGTCACACTGTATATATATAAACACACACACACACACACACACACACACACGTATATGGTTCACTGACAAGAAGAAGCACTCATTAAGCAACAAGCATTTTGGTTTGACACGATCAAATGACGAGAAATGACTGGGTGTTACCAAACGGGCGACAATGCGATTGTCCGTCACCTACGAGTTATACGGCTATTTCACAGCTCGTCACGGACATGTGTAGTCCTGTTGCCTTCCACAAAACAATGTCTGTCCGCTACCTACAGGCGATGAGGCGATTCCCCCAGCCGTCATGGTCACGTAGATCCCCAGCTTCCGGTGAGCAGCCATCAGGTTCGAAACCTCGATGAATTATTCTGTATCGCTGCTTCTGTAGCCGTCGCTGGTGTTATCTTTCGCATCACGTCGGAAAATGCCTTGTCACATTCCCATGTCAAACCACGTATATAATTACACGCTTGTAACACTCTTGCGGGTCTAGCCTTTTATTTTATAATTACCATGGTTGCAATTTTACTGGCTTGCTATAAATTCATCGCAACCCCTCCTAATCTGCGATGTTAAAAAGATTTCAATATAAGCGATGCCCTAAGATTTCTCAGAATTTTTGTTCTATGTAGAATATGTAACGGAGACTAATATGATTAGAACTAATATTGATTGATTGATTTTATTTATTTTACTTCGCTTTTCTGCCACTTTTGGCTAATCGCGAAGATATGCATTGGGAATCATAGAACTTAAGACCCTCTGTAAACAAAAGCACGTGTACCTTAACAGTGTTACCAACTTATTAATATAAAATACTTCACATAGCCACAAGGTGCAAAGACATTCCATTTATCAAACAACGTGGAATAAACAGTGTTTCACTGATGACCTGTTGGGAGTTAAATGTACGTATGTAAAAAGTGAAAAATCAAAATGTACACAAAACGAACTGCTGAATCAAGGTTAGAAAATACATTACTTTCATGAGACGTTGGTAAATAATGTGATTCTTATCGTCTTATTGTTTTCCAGTGCACGAGAAACAGAAAGAAATATAAACAATCTCTTTCTATTCCTCGGCTTACCTTTGTTTAGCTTCCGCTAAAACTGGCGGTATATTTTGAAGCCATATAAAAATTGAAACCAAAAAAATCAACTGGGCCGGATGGAATCCCTCCTTACGTATTAAAAGCATGTGCAGAAATATTAGAAAAACCTTTGTGTTCAATATTCAATTTAATAATAAAAAATCAATACTTCCCTAATCTATGGAAATTAACGCAAGTCTGCCGCATTTTAAAAACAGGAGATTCTAGAAATATAGAAAATGATAGACCCATTGCAATTTTATGTGCACCAGCAAAAGTATTTGAACATATTATATATATGCGAATATTTACTAATGTAAAGAGTTTTATAAGTGAAAGTCAACATGGATTTTTTACTGGTATGTCGACAACAACGAATCTAATTAATTTTGTCCAATATGCACACAACATACTGCATGATCCTTCAAGTATGCATGTAATTTACACTGATTTCTTCAAAGCATTTGATAAAATTAATCATGATGTCTTGTTAAAAAAACTTTCAAGCTTTGGATTGACACATAAATTTTTGTCTCTTATTGAGTCGTATTTGAATCATAGGAAACAGTATGTAACATATAAAAATGCTGTCATATATGTATACTGCACAGTCAGGGGTACCTCAAGGATCCAACCTAGGATTCTTTTCATAAATGATTTACCGTTACATGTTAAACATTGATATTGTTTAATGTATGCTGATGATGTAAAGTTATATAAACAAATTAACGAGCCCCAGGATGTTATGAAACTACAAACAGATTTAAACAGCTTATGTCAGTGGAGTGTTAAAAGTAATCTTGGACTCAATATCAAGAAATGCTTTTTTATGATAATATCAAATACAGAACATACCACACATTATGAGTACTTCATTAATCAGGAAAAACTTAAACAAGTGAAAAGTATTAAAGATCTGGGAGTAATAATTGATTGTAAACTAGCGTTTCATGAACATATATCTCATATAATAAATAATGCGTATAGATCTTTGGGTTTACTAATAAGAAATTGTCTCAATTTTAGCAGTACTACATCTATTAAGCTTCTGTATAGTGCCTTAGTTAGAAGCAAACTAGAATATGCATCTATTGTTTGGTCACCACTTTACAAAACCCACATAAATCAAATAGAACAAGTGCAAAAAAAGTTTTTGAGATATCTACAGTATATTACAAGAGGTACAACATGTCTGCATACGCAAACAGAGTTTCATATGTCCTTTTAGTGAAGGAATTCTCATTTATGACACTCAGCAATAGAAGGGAATTAGGACAACAGATATTTCTTTATAAAATTATAACTGGGTTGTTGGATAATAGAGAGTTTCTTCACCAAATATGTTTCAATGCTAGCACATGTAATTTAAGAATAAGAAATTTATTGCTATATAATATCCCTAAAACTGAAAAGTACAAACAATCACCATTAATTAGAATGAGTAGTATGTATAATAGAATAACATCCACAAATCCAAATATTGATTTTAATCTTAACATTTTGGAATATAAAAATGCTATAAGAGCCACACTTAACAGAGATACTTTCACAAATGGTTGATTATTTATTGTATTTATTAATTATTGTAGAATATGTTCTATATGTATCCCTATATCCACATAAATGTGTGTGTGTGTATATATATATATAATGTAAATATATGTATGTGGATAAGCTTAAGGATATGTGTCCATTAATATGTGTATGTATTTATTTCACTGTTGTTTCTATCCTATTATGGTCATATTTATTCTGTACATTCATGAGAAATGTGATAATATTGGTTGTGGATATATGAATAATTTATGTGTGTTGTGTATATGTTTGTATGTGTGTATATATATATATATATATATATATATATATATATATCTGTGAAAGCACGTCATTATATAAGTGTCCTTATGTTATAGTTAATAACTACGTAATATGTATGCATGCTATTTAATCTCACTTATATTCATATTCACATTATCCAGCGTCGAATAACATGGGTACCTGGGGGAAACCCTAGGGGGTAAAGGCGGTCAGGGGCGTGATGCTGATCACATCACCTCCACTCACGACCGGATCAAGAAAGTGTGGGGCGTTACCCCCACACCCCCTATACGCCTTCACGGCGTGGTGCTAAGCACAGGGGAGCACTTTACCTTTTTTATATTAATGCCTCTGTAATTGGAGATATCCTTTCTCTGTAGAAGGCAAATAAATAAAGTTGTTGCACAAAGAAACAAACAACAATATGTCAACAATATTGGGCAATAATTTGGTGGAAGGAGCAGCAACAAAACCAAAAGGCTTGAATTTACTGAAATGATTCTCTCTCTCTCTCTTGTAAGTTTTACTTTGGCGCTGTCATACTGAGAGAGGAGGAAGAAGGGGGATCTGTTAACCCAGTGTCAGATAAATGGAACTTTTGGCGTAGTAAAATATGTTCATTTTTGAACAAGAACACGTATTTAATCACTTCTCGAAAATTTCAATGTGTAGATCTATCAGTTAAAATAGGAATACTTTTTTCCATGTTATGTAAAATTAAAGGTCGAGTGAAGTGCCAGTGAACAGCATATGATGGCCACGGCATTCACGAACAGCTGACGTGGAGTGATACGTTACTCGAAGTTAGACGGTTTGTTTACAGAGGGTCGTAAGGTTCGTTATTCCGACTGTAGATGAGTGATTATATGATGAAATTGATGAAGGGATACTCACAAACACCCATGCCCAGACCGGGATTCGAAATCGGGACCCCTGGCGTCGTAGCGCGATGTGCTAACCACTCCGCCACAGAAGCAGGCAGAACTATTAATGAGTTATTTGTCTCAAACGCTGCACTGAAATCATTATTCTACAAATTGGAAAGCATATCAAGCACTACTAGTTTCTTGCATTATAATATATTGAGAATGTTCAGTATGGTGACCCATAGAAATCCCATAAAATATATTTCTTGTTTTGAAAGGCTTGAATTCATGACAAGCAGTCTTGATTTCTTCTGTTGATCCGTCTGTCTATCAAGGATCTACTACGCTCTATGTGGAAGGTCTGAGAACTATAATTAATTAGTTGAACCACTATAACAAATATGACACCTTCCTGCTTCCCCTACATTTTCTCAAAGTGTTTTACGATTACTTTTGCACAAGCGACTTACCGGCGTTCCCCTTAATATCTGTCCATTTGAACTGATCTCGAGATTTAAAAACAGTAAATAAAAGTCTCTTTACCACTGCAATGTTTTCCCAGCTCAACAACTTGTAATGAAACATCGGTAACCGAACTATGCTTTGGCACACATATTACTGTCGCTCTTCTAAGTCAACAGATTATGTACTGTGGAACATGTGGAGTAATTACATGACCCACTAGAAAGCAGAAAGTTTCTCCTAGAAGATAGCAACTTTGTCGAAGCGGGGGAGTGAATTATAAATGTTTCCTTGAAGCGGCGACGCAGGATCAACCCTTCCATTCCTATTTCTGGCCGATTTGGGTCTTTTCTTAATTTTTTAGCGGCATTGATTATGCTGCAACCGCTTTCCAATTCAGCTGCTTATGCACTATTTATTTATCCTTTGGAATTGTGTCCATTCATCGTGGGAGGAAAACGTTTGCAGTAGAAACGGCAAGAACGTAAAAAGTGAATGTTTCTGATGTATATGAGCGGCTGAACATACGCAATAGTGTTAATCATTTTATCATATATCTATAGAAAAGAAAATAACCAAAGTAGATTTTTAAAATAAAAATAATAGACTGCTTGCTTACAAATAAAAACATGTCATAATAAACTTACCACTATTTTTAAACATGACAAGAACCTCAATAATCATTCATTTTTGGAACATTTCCAAAGAATACAGCGTTTCGGGAAAGTCACTGTGCACTAAAATAAAACAACATATATCATGAACCACATTGGAATTCTTACTACAGCAGACATTGGGAATATTTCCTACAACACTCAAGACATGTCTGCATACGTTTCTTCATTTTGTCGAACTACTGAATGTGGACGGTGATTGCTGCCTTCAACTCATCAATTGTGTGCGAATTGTTCTCACACACCTTTCCTTTCAGTGCATCGCACAGAAAATAGTCTGGAGTCAGCTCTAGAGAACCAGCAGGCCAGATTCTACCCGAGGTTAGGCGATTGACAAAGATGTCAAGTTACGCTTGATTAAACAAATTACACTTACTTCATTCCAGAAAAGTAAATATGTAATTGAATAGACTAATTTACTCTAGTCTAACATCTAACTAAACACACATGCTGAAATTGAAAACATTTTTTTTTACTCGCCGAACTAATGTGACGGTTAGGGTTGCCTTTTCCGCATAAGCTGGGGTATGTTGGGTTCAGTTGTGGTTACCTTAACCCGTAAATGTGAGTGTGCATCAAGTCTATTTTTGTATTTGCTTTTAATTTTAATCGGAGAAGAAAATCCTTTTTCACACAGAGATGAGGTGGAGAACGACATGAGTAACTTTAATGCCTCATCCGAAAGTTCCGGATACTTATCTGTTAAAGATATCCAAAACTTTGTTAAGTCTGCATCTAAAAATTTACTTGTAATGCTTGAATCACAGCTGATATCACACAGTTGTTCTCTTAGATTTACTGACAAAATGTTTGAACTTTCAAAATACTAGAATGGGTCTCGATTCCAATTGAATTCACTGTAACTTTCTGGAAGGTAATTTTCAATCTCGTTACCGAGAGCAGAGAGATGAGATAATTCAGAATAGCAAAACTCAGTAGGTAAGGAGAGATAATTCTCACTTAGAAAGGATTCTAAGGTCTGGGAGGAAGTTGAGTTATCATTTGTTACATACTCTGACTACAAATTTGATCTCTTTCTGGAATGCCGAAACGAAAACGAAAGATATCCGGTTCCCTTGAGTTAAACATCAGAGAGATGCCGGTAAAAAGCAATGGTAGAGCGCGAATAACAGAAATGTAAAGTTCAGACTACGTACACGAGATGAATTTAAATTGTTAAAACAACATATCTTAAAAAAAACTCAATATGCTGACCAAGGCAGTAATTTATTTCATTATAAAACATAAACTAAACGTAACGTTTCAACCTTCTAGCAAGGCCTTCTCCAGACTCTGCACCAAGTACAAATGTAACAAGATACAAAAAGAGGACGATATATATACACAAACATTAATCAACTCCAGACTATTAGAAAGTTGTTCTGGAACATTCTAGCATCCCACCTCTCCCTTGCTTCCATGTAGTGATCCACACCAACGCTTAACTTACGCTTTTACAATAAATGCATTAATGTTCCAGAGAGTTCGACAACCAAAATATAAATACAAATTTGTGCCGCCTTTCATAACGAAGTAGTCCCCAAGTAATTTTCGGGCCACGGGTTGAATTCCCTATTGCAAGAACTTAAGACGGAAGTAGATGGTGAATACACCAACGTCTGTCGTTGTATAATATTCATAATTTATTTGCATGTATTTAGAATTTATTTGTATGTATTTAGAATACATTTACAAATCATTAAAACTAATTTACATTTATGTATCTGCATATTTATAACTTTTATGAATTTTTAATTATTAATTTTATGAAAAATATGTAAATAGAAGGTAATTAAAGGTATTCAATGTTATGCATATGAATTTATGTTCATTACTGTAAAGTATGTAATGTATAAAACGATAATAATTTATGTTTATAGTATTAAAAATAAGATTTTATGGTTTATTAAAGCTAGGAATGGTGGTAATGGGTAATGATAAAGATCTATTTACGAATTAAGACTGTTCCGGTACTCAAACCAACGATATGTGCTGGTAAAATTATAGTATACTATGTAATAAATGTTATATATTGCGAAACAAGTTGACCCGAGACCATAGACAGAAGACGGTGATCTTCGCGCAGGTAGATGACAAAGGAATTTGGGGAATTTGGGGTTAAGGTCAAATGACGTCAGAACGCCAGGACAAAGAAAGAACCTGATTGACCAATCAGAGAACGCGTCGGTTGATTTTGAGAACAGGTTTTTTCAAGGTTAACTAGAACACAAGAACAGGGGAAAGGTATGCAACAGCGTAGCACAGGACAAGGGAGGGAATGAACCAGACAACAAACGATGCGCGGTGAAGGTCAATTTTTTTAAACTGAGTGTCGCTTGTATAACCGCTTTAGCCAATTAATATTCCGGTCAGGGTTGCCTCCAAGGCACGGGATGCTGTAGCATCGGGATTAGGGTAGTACGTTTGCATGTTAGAATACAATTCTGTCAAAGTAGCTTAAGGTTACTGAGAACACAAGAAGAAAAGGATTTTGGGATAACCAATTAGATCGGAGCGAGAATTTTACCCTGAACAAGGAGAACGAAGCATATGGTTTCTATCTGTACTAGGAAGAAGGGAAAGCTATCTGGGACGGGGCCTAAAGTTTTCACTACTTGCTTTTATCACGGGGTATCGAATCTCGGACCCTTTGATTATTTATTTAGCTAGTAACTTTATGTTACTACCTGCTTTTTAATATAATATTTAGTTTATTTTACCAAACTTTGACTTTATGTCTAATATTTTACAAGTTTTTATGTATTTTTACTCAAATGACACAATTGAAACGATTCTAGCAAGAGTTTTTATTATATTTTGGAAACAAAAGTTCTTTTTGCAAGTTTTACCGGATTATTCTCCAAGTTTATTGTTCTTTTACCAAAGTAAGACGATTTAGTCTATACAAGAAATAGTTTCTTATTACATTTTCGACACACAAAGTGTGTTTCGTCAAGTTTTACCCTTTTATTTTACAAGTTTATACCTATTTTTACTCAAATAACACGATTTGAACGTGTTTCGTATTTCATTTTGAACGCACAAAATGTGTCTTGTCAAGTTTTTACCCTTTTATTTTACAAGTTTAGGCTTATTTTTACTGTTAATATTACCACTTTAACAATTTATGCAAGATCTTTTATTATATTTTGGACTCACGAAGGGTGTTTTCTCAAGTTTACTTTATATTTTACAAGTTTTTGTATTATTTTCCTATTTTTTGCGTTTTGTATCCCACATTCACTAATTTTTAACTTATAGTTTTTTTAAATCTTTTCTAAACACTAAAGAGAAAGTAGTTTGGATTAAAGTTAAGACAAAAACTATTATTATTATTATTATTGCTGTTGTTGTTGTTTTATTGTTATTATTATTATTATTATTATTATTATTATTATTATTATTATGGTTTACAGATTTCCACTATGCTATTTTTGGTTTTGTATTTCTATATTTATTTAGGTTAGGTGATGTCTGCTACTTAAGAAAGATTGTTTATTTTCGAGTTTGATGCGTGTTTTGTTAGAGTAGGTAAAATTTCCTAAATATATGAGGTAGGGCTCTATATATTTTGAAGATGATACGATCAACACAATGTTCGAACTGCCTTTACCCTCAAGCACCCAATTTTATTGAGGCTTAGTGAATCCCTATTTATGCAGGAGAGAAGGCTTGAAAATTTCGATCTCAGATAACTCACAACCACCTGTCAGAGTATTTTAAAGGATATCTCAGACTTATTATGTCCCACTAGAATATAAAAGCTTGCTTAACTTTTATGTTTGTAACGCTGTTATTGTATTTTTAGCTAAGGCTTACTGGATACAGTACACGAGATGTTTAACATTTCGACTATTTGCATTTATACGAAGGTAAACTTTTGCTGCAACTAAAATTATTATGTGTGTAGGAGGACTGAAGTTCCTTTATCGAGGGTTCTATAACTGGATGCTTACTAATATTGTTTCTTTTTCCATTAAATATAACTATTTAGCAATATAATGACAATTCACAGGACAAGACGAATCTCACAGACGACTATATGTGCCATAGGTCCGTCCACTTGCCAAACGTTTTTACTATGCTAGAAGTAAAATTTAGACTTATAGCCATTTTTCAAGGTATTTTTTTCAAGAAATACTGTTTTTTGAGTGATTGATTTAATACCAGGGGCTATTCTGTATTTGTATATGTTGTGTTCTGAGGACTAAAATCCACTGAGTGAAGCTTAAAGCTTAGACTGTAACTAGGCAGTTAGCATGTATATCGACAATTCATAGGACAATACGAACTTTACAGAGGATTGTAGGAGGCATAGGACCACACGCTAGAGCCCTATTAATCTGTAAAAAGCATTTATATGGGGAAAATAATGTTGACTTGTGACTGTTTAGCAATAATATTTAAAATGTTGCAATCATTTTCATTAGATTACATATGAATGGCTTATTGCAGAAAGGGACCTGAGTCACATTTTTGAGGAATCGGAGTTAATGGTATTTTTGATTTTCCTAGTTACAGACACATCTTTTAGTGCAAAAAGGCCGTCAGTCACACGAGGCTATAGCCAAGAAAATGCACAGTGAAAAGTGTACTTTAATGCAGAAAGGTACCTGAGTTACTGACTCGGGTCCTTTTCTGCAATAAACTTAGCCGTATTTATACGTTGTACGAACTGTGTACGCTAATCTGTAATGCAGCTTGGGGCGGTAAAAATACTGTCAAACTTACTGATACCAGTAACATTATTGGTTTCGCAACGTGATGGCCTCATATCTACAAAACAATGTAACATCTGTGAAAACTACCATGTGTTCCTACAAGAATAGGCAGTATTTTCAGATTTCCAAGTATAATTACTTTGAATACTGTGTTCAACATAAGGGTACTGTCAAGGTATCCGAATTCATGAAAGGTTTGACGTCTTACACCTTCTATCTGTCCAAAGGTGCAATAATTGTAATTCCTACGCCACGTACGTTCCCAGTTGCACGTATGTCGATCAAGCTTACTAAATTGAAGGACGTATATAATTTTTTGATAATTTGAATTTAAAATTTTGGGAGCGTCAGCACTTAGGCTATTTTGCTCCCCTCACATTATACGGGGACCAGCCCCTTACCATTACAAATAACAACTCTAACGTTGCATTACTAAAAATCTTAAAATGTTCTGACTTCTATTAAAAGCTGAGGCTGTAAACGGGCACTCAGCACACACAAGGACAAAAAACAAGACAACAGACACAAAATTATACTGGCCATAGTGCCAGTCGCTAGAGCCTCGTTAGTCTCTAGTCCAGGGTGTACTACGTGGAAGTGAGGTTGACTTGAAGGACATATGAACTACCTTGTCCTATGTACCAGACGACGTCAAAAGATTTTATGAAGATATTCTTCAGTGGCCCACTTCACACGGGAATGAAACAGACTCAGATGTAGAATAACACATGCATGTATGAGCTCGTACATTATTGTACTTCAAACACCGACAATAATGTCCAGAAAGTGCAGTACACTGTCATTTATTGATGAATCTATAATTTTCTGTGGCATATATAACAAAACCTAACCTAACCTAGCTTATGTGGCAACGACAAACGTGCGTTTGTAGGATATTTCTTGTCTTATTTCTCACAGTTTTCACTTTTATTGCAGAAAGGTACCGGAGTCACAATCTTTTCATCTCCACTGTCTCTAGCAGCATACTGCAGGGGGGCGCATTGAGGGTTGCAAAATTAACATTTCTTTATGCTGAATATTTGAGCCAACAGCGGTACATTTCTTTCGCTATCAATATTATACGATTTTTCTTGTTTTTCTCAGAATTGTGCAAAAGTGACTCAGGTCACTTTCTGCAATAAGCCATTCATATATATTTTGGATTCAAATAAAACACTCGAGTTAAGTTTTTTAGGTTTATTTTTATTTAATATACAAATATAGAATATATCAGATTTACATATATGAAAAATACTTTAACAAAAAGCATATCATAGGCATTACGATTTACCCGCTGCTCATGACATTCTTCCATGAGGGATTTGTGGCAAGAGATACATTTTCGCCACTGTTCAAAGTTGAGGATGACTCCACCAGAGATGTTTCTGATTTCCACTTTTATGTCTTTTTCGCAGCCCTTGAAGACAATGGAAAGTTCTCCGAATATGGATAGGGATTTCGATTTGTCTGGCGCGTTTTTATGTGCGGGGAGTGCTTTCATGTAAGTGTCGTAGATCACATCTGATCTGTAGACGAATATTGGGTATTCTCTTCTTTTTAAGACAATATAATTGTTTTCATGTTTCAAAATCAATTCAGTGTCGGTGAAAGTACCTCGAATAATGATATCCATGTTGTCATCGATGATAAATCTGGTTTCTGGTTCCATGTTGTTCTTTTCATGGGTGCCTCTGATAGACTGCTATGCTTACAGTTTTTTTGTTTGGTATAAATACAATTTTTAAGAAAAATATGCACCAAGTACTACAAAAGGAACCGAAATTGTCGACAATTCCTGGATCATACCTAAAATTTAGTTTGTCTTTTACATATCCAACATTTGCTATTTCAAGTACCTTCATGTATTAGAAGCATTTACAAACCAACACTAACTAGAGTGCAATTCAAATTATATCAGGTGCTAAATGTAGCAAGAACTTGGATTGTCTGTATTTCTGAGAATCTAACTATATTAGGATTATATTTTAAACTTACACAAAAGCAGATTTTTCTATGTAAAAAAAAAGGTAAAGTGCTCCCCTGTGCATAGCACCACGCCATGAAGGTAACGCCTCACACTTTTTTTCTATGTAAGTATCTCAAAAGTAGATTTTCCTATGTAAGTATATTTTTATTGATTGCTTTGCTTAACAGATCAAGCAGGAAGATGGCAAAATTCACTAAACCTAGTTCTATAATACAAAGTGATTGAATGAAAATAACTAGGTCAAGCGGTGACCAACAGTGAGCTGAGGGTATATATAGAGGGTCGCTCTCTATTATTCTCACCTTCGCTGGATCGGCGAAGGGACGCACTTATGGGCGGTAGAACCTGAACGGGCTCCACCAGGGCATCGGAGACTCGAAGCAAATGACTTGGTGGATGAAGCCAAGTAGGGTCATAGGCGCTAGGACCAACTTGGTCACTGCTTTTTTTATGAGGAACCAATTTGGCCCACTTCCCAAATTAACTTAGATTGCTGATAACTTATGAAATTTGAAGAAAAATGATAATCTGTTAAACTGGAATCATATTTTATATCTAGTGTGCACAAGATCCGGTGACAAAAAATTAAGAAATGGTAACCGCCCAGACAGGGACTCGAATCCTGGGCAGATAGGTTAAAAGCCTAAGGTTATACCAAGTAAGCTTTCCGCGCACAAGGTATTCTTTTCTTGAAAGTTAGTTATGTTAAGAAATATATTGAAACATTTGAGAACACTCTTCATCCAGATCGCCAGAGAAGGAGACAACATTTCTAAACAAACTGGATGTATTTTACTACTACAGGGGCCTATAGTAGATGTAGGTCGAAACGCTAGAGTTCAGTTAGCTTTAAAAATTGAGGTTAAAGATTTTGTGTTTGGCAAGCTTAACAAGTTACACTTATATTTAGTTACGGACAAATAAAGCTAAAACTCTTAGATTTACTGTGAACGCACAAACTACTAGCCAAGTTTTAGTAATTTTCCTTGGCTATAGTACAAATACCAAAGAAATAGGTATATTTTATTTATAATTTGACAAAATGAACTAGTATTTAAATTACAAAGATAGGTAAAAACAGTATTTTTAAAAAACTGTTGTTACTGCCTTCAAATTTTATGTTTTTTATATTATTTACAAGGTCTTAAGCTCTATACTTGATAAATGATGAATTAAATGTGTAATATAACAAGTGGTTTACATGGTATGGCATCCTTTAAATAACAAAAGAAGGAATTATTTGTTTAGTATTTTTACTACTTTATACTTATTTAAGGAAACAAAGCTAATTATTTTTAGTTTTTTGTAATTATTTTGCGACTTTTTGAATATCCCTTTCACATTAAAATTTTTAAAAGTACATTGTTAAAGTCAATGCGTTAAAATACAATTTCTCAAAGCTTTATAAGTATTATTTTTAAAATTAAAGTTATAAAAGTACATATTTTGTTAGTAGAACTTTTTTATACTAGGGTAAATTATTTTGTTGTTAAAGTAAAATAAGTTAGTTAATGTAAAATTATAGTAAATTTACATAAATTTATAAATTGAATTTAAAAAATATTGGTACTTTTACAAAGTTAAATTTTGGCAAATAATAAAGAAAAATACAAAACAAACAAATAAAAAAATCTAAAGATAAGCAAATAAAAAGCAAACAACGATGAAGTCAAACAACCTAACTCAGATAATTCAAGCAGCAAGAAGAATAAGCAGAAACCAACATGGCATCCAGAAAGAGAAATCAATAATCATATCCATAGCACAGCACAGTTAAAGAACTACATAGAGAAACATGAAACTGCAAACACAATATATCTAGATCCTTCCAAGGCATAGGATATAGTAAAACATGGTTTGCTTATGGACAAACTCAACAACATAGGAATAAGATAGACAGCCAATTCAATTTCCAGTACAGAATTCCAATTACTCAAGTAAGCTACATCATACATAGTACATGAAAAGAGCAAATTGCCGCCGTCTGCAGTAAACCATCGTGTAACGTATTCCTGCTAAATCAACTAAGTGAGTATAATTTGTCAGAAAAATGCCTATATTACAGACTAATTTACATCTACATTAATAATACTACTAAGGCTTCAAAAGTGAACACTCAGAATAATATTCAGACTAAAGTATAGGACATCTTGCAAAGGATTATTACTCCCAACATCTACAAGTCAATAACAGTTATTCTAAATACTACGAACTTGGCCAAAAAATAGTCAAATACACAATACAATAAGGAAAAATATAACAAGCAGAACAGCAGACACTCAATATATCAAAACAATCAGGTAAAATATTCTGACAAACTGCGCCATAACCTAAAACTGCTAAGTCCCCTAAAATATGAAAATATAATCAATAAAGAAGCTACTTGAAAAGACAAAACTCTCTACAGTCTCACAGAATTTATGGACAATAACAGCAAAAAATTTGAAGCATGCACAGTCAATAGTGCTCAATTTGCATATAGTTCAAATGCAACTCTCATGAAAAAGGCTCATAACAGTCTCCCAGCTCCGTTCTCATCTGTACTTGGACAACAAAAACCTGCAGTTTAATCTTACGAATTTTCAGAAATCCTACCTTTCCCACTCTTGCTTGAATAGCTAAAGTGCAACCTTCATACTAAAATTTTTAAAAAAAGGCATACATAAAAGTGTGTATGTGTGAAAGAGAATATGAATGTATACCTGAGTAGATTCCTGAGTGTACTCTTACATAATTGCTGATAGAAAAATTTATAGTAATTATAGGCTTTTTAACATGTCATAGTACTTAGATTAGTTTGTTAATTACAAGAAATATAAGTTAAATAAACTAAATAAGCACAATTGTTTGGTTTGTAAGTAGTGAATATAACAAATTTACATTGCATTGTGCGAAAACTGTGTCAACTTTGCATTATAAGCAAAAAATTAAACCAAATTGGCTTAGAAATACATTTTAGGAATACCCCTTAAAAGAAAATTTAAAAAAAAAAACTTTCTGATGTAGGAAAGTACTGACTAGGGCTGAATAATTCAATTAATGTAAAATATTTGTCTCTGATTCAAGTAATTTAACTGTAAACATTATCTTTGTGTGTAAAATATAATTGTTAGTTGCACTGATAGGTACAAATATTAACTTTATACACCTTCGTACACTCTAAATAACATATTTTTGATATTTAAATTAGTAACAATTTGTTAAAAATTAAGTTAAACTAAAAACAAATAGCTTTGTTTTCTTAAATAAATATATAGTAAAAATACTAAACAAATAATTCCTTCTTTTGTTATTTAAAGGATGCCAAACAGTGTAAACCAATTGTTATATTACACATTTAATTCATCATTTATCAAGTATAGAGCTTAAATCCTTGTAAATAACATAAAAAACATAAAATTTGAAGGCAGTTACAATATTTTTTTAAAAAAAATACTGTTTTTACCTAACTTTGTAACCATCTATTTCAGTCCTCGGCCCCTATTTTTGAAAAACAATCTCAATCTCTACAACATGGAAGATAGCTAGGTTCCTGTTTACAGTATAATATTTTTTTTTCTCTCACAAGTATAACTTCTGGATCCGCCACTGAGAGGATATTAAAGTTAGGATATATTTTTTCAGATCTCGATCACCTATTTTCTGAAGTAAAGGAAAGGTTAATGTGTTAACTGGAGTTAGCTGTTTAAGTTCAGAAAGTGCCCACGATATGAGATATGGAAAGATTTATATGAAAATTGTAGTTTCTGATAATATTTGTTCTCGTTGGTTGTTTGGCGTAGAAATGTATGGAATAAATAACACTACTGGGACAGTTTAGAGTTCGAGTTAAAGTTGATGGTAAAAGTTATGGCACGCTACGAGGAAGACAGAAAGGAAGCTCAAAATAAGGAAGGACCCTTCAACAGCTGCTTGCAATAGTTAAAACATTCAAAATTGCCTTCCACGAACTTCAAAAATTTGTGATATTGCAATGTTCATGCCCCCGTCAACAACTGAATGTGAAAAAGATCATTTTCTAAATTAAGGGCAAATCAAGTGTACCTTCGTAATCGATTCGGTAACGAGAGGTTGAGTGCTTATCTATTCTCTCCATTGAGAAAAAGTTTGAAAACCTTTGTTTTTAAACTAGGTTGTAAATAATTTTGCATCTGCACATTTCTTTTCCTCATTTCAGCGATAAAATGTTGTTCACACTCTTTGCATAGAAATAGTGTTGTTACATAAAGTATTTATACATATATCCAGAGAGTTGAGACGAAAGGGAGTGTAATTTTTATGGCGTATTTTGTCCTGTTAATATGAATTAGTAAGTCAGTGATATTATTCCACTAAATAATGGGTTAGGAAAAGATAACAATATAATTATTGTATTTTATTTGACATAGAAGAATCGTGTTTGAATGTATTTTTGTATGTGATGGAACTGAATCCAAAATTTTATTCCAACATAAATTTCAAAATATCACGGAAATACAGTTGCGGTTTGTAAGTACTTATACAATATGTTCGTTCCATTGCGCGAGGTTATGATTGATTGATTGTCTGATTTGCTTTATTTTACTTCGCTTCTTGTGCCACGTTTGGCTAATTTGCGAAGATCGGGATCAGTGATGATATGATGAAATTGATGAATGGACACTCACAAACATCCATACCCAGGCCAGAATTCGAACCCGGGACCCCTGGCGTCGTAGCGCAATAAGCTGACCACTTGGCTACGGAGGCCGTCATTGTGTGAGTTAAGTTTTAGCAAATGCAAATAACCAAATAATGGTTTTACACAGTAGTAACTGTAAATTTGACATGGAGGATAGGGAAAATAAAGACATTGTGTTCAAGTAAGGAAGGTTACGTAAGGGGTCCTTGAATTGTAAAGCTCTGCAGGCAGCCATATACATGGAATTGAGTCAACAACAACATGAGCACCTCGACATTCGTCCCTTTATTTCAGCCCAGGGACCTTAGCAAAACGTACTGCACCTAAAAAACTCGGCAATCGACCTTTGCCAAACACGAAGGTTTTCTGACTTGACCAACGATCCCACGTGTGCTTTCCTCCGCAGCTCTTAACTACCTCTGGACTGATGCCATTGACTTGTTGGTGCAACAGATTTAACAAGAAATGCAGCGGGGAGTTGGCAGGTTGTCATTGTGAACACTTGGGTGGTTCCCAACAAAAGAGGAGATGTAGTATTTGATTGCAACGTGGGTTTTTATTGTATTTTTATTTTCTTCTTAATGAATCTGTCAACATGGCCCCCTTTCGAGCGTCTTCTGGGGAAATGTTAGAATTGCGGATTTGTGCAGCTGAAAATACAAGGTAGAGGACGTTCATCTTCAAGAACTGAAAGATTGACCGCAGTTGGAGAAAAATAGTTCCCGACTAAAGGTTAGCTTGGTATCTAATGAGTGACCAGAGGTGTGGTGTGGTGCTACGTTTTAAATGTTACAGCAGCTGATATAACTTTACTACAACATTTCTGTAGATTTCTTACTGTACACTGTCGTTTAAACACTTACAACACGTATTTGAAATTGCGCTTGAGAAAATTATTATTGAGTGTGAACCACAAGTGACCGCATTGAAAGGGTTATGCAATAATCTTTTGTAAGTAAGATCACATTAGATTAAAACTGAAATTTCCTGTGAATTATTATAAAATATATTACCTTAAACTGGACTCAAGGAATTATATGTGTATTATTATTATTTCTGTAATTTATTTGCACACACGAAGTTGCATATATTTCATCTGTTTTCTTTTGTTATTTCTTTGTGTAGTAGTAGTACCTATCTAATACGTAGCTAAGTTATATTTTGTTAAATGTAGTATCTTTTATTGTAGACCAGGGCATAACGGATCAATTTTTTACTTTACAACCGTTTTATTGCCTATCGAATAATGTTAACGATACAAAACTACACTAAAAATTATTGTAGTTTGTACTACATGTTCACAGCATCGTATGAGCTAGAAGTTAATGACACAATTTATTAAATAACTATTTTTTCACAAATTGCAGTTGATCCATTTTGCCCCGAAAGTATGGGTAAAACGGGTAACTAACTTGGAAATAAGGATCAGTGAAATTATAAATATAATAACATAACAATATTACAAAATATGATAATAAAGCAACTGCTGGATTAAAATGATGAAACCTGACATATGCCACACACAAATTGTTTTCTTCCAACAGCATTTAGACTACGTCGTGATACCATTTACTGTAGGACTGACACTGAATCTAGTCTCCCATCTGTGTACTTCTTGAGTCATCATATGAAATGTGACAAAATCTGCAAAGAATTGCTAGCAAATGTCAACACTACATATCAGATTTCTTCTTATGTTCTGTCTTTTTAAACTTACTGATTTCTTCTTGGTGATGACAATAACTGTTGAACTTGTTCTTGTGCGTCATTGCCGCTTTCTCTACTGCAACTTGGTGCAGGCTGTTGATTCGATGAGGTGTTTCTCGGTAAGATGTCAACCTGCTCCTCAGTTGCTACTACACCTACTGTTCTATCTATATCGACATCACTAGCAGTTAAATTTAACTTATGTGCGTGAATTGCACGCCGGTTTAGTGGGAAAATCTCAGTGGTCTCAAATGCATTGACAGCATTCCCAAATTTTGCTTCTTCTTCCCACGCTCTGTTCAAAATATGTCCAAACACAAACTTAGTAATAATACGAGTATGATGTTGATGTTGCTACTGTGTTACATACTGGTGATAATAATATGATTTCAATGGTTTGAAAACAACGACATGAAGAGGTTACATTGTGTGGGTGATGTGAGGAGGAAGCAATAACAACTCAATGTTATTCTCTTCGCATACATCTATAATGTTAAAAGCGTCGCGTTAGAAGAGATACTGTTATACCACTACGTTAAACGCTCTAATAGAGGGAGACCCGTTTTGCCCCGTTTTGCCCCGTTTTGGTGATCCGTAATGCTCCGATTTGCTTACTTTTGAAATATGCCAAATTAAGAAGGAACAAGTTGCGTTAGCTGCATCAAAAACTAACACAACAATATGACACATCCTACCTTTTGACATGTGAAATAATGGAATAGTTACACCACTACAAAATGAAAAGTTACCAAATGTCACAGAACTTTTACAATTTCTACTTTTCTCGCACAGTCTTCTGTGACAATTGCTTTTGTCACCTAGTTTTTAGTGTGTGTGAGTGTCTTTGAAATTCGTAATACTGTAACAACTTTTGGTAGCCAGTTGTGCCTTTTTGGCTATCCTGGATTTTCGGTGTTCCGAACAACGAGGGTAGGACAGCATGTCGTGGAATTTTTGACACTAGGGGCGACTGTTACGTATCCAGCGATACCCAATACACATATATATTCGTTACTCTACAGGTGTTCTTGATTCATTTTTATATCTATATCTATATATATATATCTATCTATCTATATATGTATATATATATATATATGAATATATATATATATATATATATATATATATATATATATATATATATATATATACACTGGTGTCCAAAATTAAGGTGACAAAGGGAAAAAGTGGGAGAAGTCGCAAATACGTGCATGAAAACGGACAACACTTTCGGGAAATATGCAACTCGTCGCAACACTTCTATCGAAACACTCCAGGGAAGGATAGTGAGTGACGTCATTGCACAATTGTGGAAAGGGAACAGCTGCGCCGCAGGTGAGCAATTTGCAGACGGCAGAATCCTCGTCAGTAGGCAGCTGTAGGTGGGCGAACGAGTATGATGGCTTATCACCAACGTCTGGACGATGCAATGCGATGGCGAGCAATCGGTCGAATGGAAGCAGGGCAGTCACAGGCCGACGTGGCAGGGTGGTTGAATGTGTCACGCCAAGTGGTCTCCAGAATGTGGAACCAGTTCAAGAGGACAAGAACCATAACAAGACGACCAGGGCAAGGGAGGCCACGACGGACAACACCAGCCGATGACCGTTATTTGACAATTACGGAACGTCGCTATAGAAACAGGACTGCAACTCAGCTCTCCCATGATCTGTATGCTGCGACTGGAGCCTCAATGTCGCGTCAAACTGTGTACAGACGACTCAATGCGGCAGGACTCTTTGCAAGACGACCAGTGGTGTGCATCCCCCTCACCCCCTATCACTGACGCGAGTGATACATGTGGTGTCGCGAACACGGACAATGGACCCAAGAACAGTGGTCATCTGTGCTCTTCACAGATGAATCACGCTTCAGTCTCCACAGTGACTCGCGGCGAATGTGTGTATGGCGAGAGCCTGGGACGCGTTTTCATCGATCTCGCATCCACGAGGTTGACCAATACCGCGGTGGTGGCATCATGGTCTGGGGAGGGATAATGAGTGGTGAACGTACGCCCCTGTATCTGCTAAACCGCGGCACACTCACTGCCCAGAAGTACAGGGATGACATTCTGGAACCGATAGTGCGACATTTCCGAGGGGCTGTTGGCCCAGAATTCTTGTTCATGGACGATAATGCCCGTCCACATCGTGCTCAACTTGTGGATGAGTTCCTGGAAGGTGAGGATATTCGACGGATTCCATGGCCCGCACGTTCACCCGACCTAAATCCGATCGATCATGTGTGGGATGCATTGGGGAGGCGGCTTGCAGCACGTCCTATCCCTCCACAAACCCTCAACGAGCTTCGATGTGGTCTCTTGGAAGAATGAGATGCCTTGCCCCAGGAACTTATTGACACCCTCATGAACAGCATGGGAAACCATTGTGCGGCATGTATTGCTGTTCGTGGTGACCATATTCCTTATTAAGGGGCAGTGCCTGGTCACCAGAATGCCCAGGATGGAATTAAATCGTTGTATTCCTTTGTATGAGTTGTGTACCCAATCCAGTAATACAGGTTTTTTCCTTAAATGCTCTTTCTTTTCTGTTCAATTGGTGCATCCTCTCTCTTCTTTATTTTTTTCTGTCTCCTCTATCACCCACAACCCCGTTCTATACATCATTTTGTTGTTCTCTAGCATTTTTCATTTGTCACCTTAATTTTGGACACGAGTGTATATAGATGTATATCCTCGTTATGGTCAATAGTTTGGTTTTAATTCTGAATTGAAGCTGTATAACTCGTCTCAATTGATCCAAAGAGTTATTGTTTACTATTACAATAATAATAATAATTATTATTATTATTACTAATCAAAGTTAACACCACTTTATGCACGAGGTGGCTTACCGCCGGGGGTGTGAGAAAAACGTACCGGTTTCACGAAATCTGGAATCGAATCGTTAGCTGATGGTAGTATTCGCGTTTCCTTAACAGGAGACGTGAACCAGAGACCGACGACCGTCCAAGAGGGCAGCCGCGGAACACAAAACCAACGGATCAACATGCTTAGCAACAATCGCTTCTCACAGACGTGCGTGCGCAAATTGCCACAGCGAACATAGGTAGTTCGCGGGTAAGAAGTAAGATGACAGTGTGGTATGCTGTTGTTCCCACGTTCATAACTGCAACAGTTTTCGAGTTACGTCCCGATAACTTCGGATCGATCCGCAATGCCTTGGTCTACCATAATTTTCCTGTATAATCATGTACTCCGCTATATATTCCTTTGTGGGGTTAGGTACTAGATCGGTATTTGCTGAACCTCGACCAAGAATAAAAACTGTTGAATTCAATGGAAATTGAAATCAATATTAATTGCAGCAAATAAATTAAAGTTTCAAAGATTTTGCTCAACTGATTTCGGTTCAAATTCTGGAACGTTTCTGAATGGCTGCTTGCTTCACTTAGTGAATTGGAATTGCATTACTAACAAAATACTTGAAAAGTGTAAGTTGTCATAAATGAAACATAGTAGTTTAATATGAGTGAATTCCGGGAGAGATGCTCCAGCTAATAATAAAAATGTATATTAAATTACATGGAAAGATGGCAAATTTATTCAATTTTACTGTTACAATGATATGTGCCTTAAAATATTACATGCCTTAGTTTGAAAGGTAAACGTGTAACACCTTTACGTTTGGCCATCTCTCCCGAGTGTCCGGCTGATGTCCCACCTATAAAGAAACTTACTATAAATAACGAAACTACTTTACTTATGGATTTTTCCAATTCTAAGCAGTTCTTTCTTCCCTACTACACATGTTTGCACATATTTCCGTACATTGTGTGTAATTCGTGCAATCACTGAGTACAAAATAAGCATTTCTCTTCTCTTTACCTTTCTGTTGTTCTGTAATATTTTTTTTAACGTTTGATGCAGTTATCATCTCCTTCATTGAGGTAGCTCTCGTCGAAGGAATCATCAGTTGCATGTTGAAGAGATTTCATGAGAGTTTACAAAAAAAGCTTTATACCCTTTTTTAAAAAAGTGTACTTTATTTTTGCATTTTGCTTATTTTGCGTCACTTTCTCACTACTCTTGGCTAATCGCGACGACGAGGATGAATGGTAATTAGATGAAATTGATGAAGGCACAGGCTGGGAATCGAAACCAGAACCTTCGGTTATGAAATCTTGAGTCGAACACCTAACCGAGACAGCTGTTAGGTTTAAAAATAATATGTTTACAAGATCATCACGAATCAGTACTTCTTCAAAATAAAAACTGATTTTATTCGTATGTTTTGTGAAAAAAGAACGACTAAACTGCACAAATCTTGACAAATTGGGTGGGTTTCTCTCCCGACTCGAGGTGGAGCATCTCTTCTTTTTTGTATGGTTACTGACCTTCCACGTAGTACACCCAACAACATCACTTCCACGTAGTATCCCTGGACTGCATTTTGCAGACTGACGAGGCTCTGGCGTCTGGCCTTATGGTCAGTATAATTCTGTTTGTTGTCCTGTTTTTTGTCCTCATGTGTGTGCTGAGTGGTCCTTTACAGCCTCAGCTTTTAACGAATGTCATAAAAATTTTAATATTTTAGTAACACGACATTGCTATTATGCTATTTTAGATATGGTAAGGGGCTGGACCCCGTATAATGTGACGGGTGCAAAATAGCCTAAGTGCTGACGCACCCAAAATTTCAAATTCAAATTCAAGAAAATGACGGCTCTCAATTTACATAAGAAATCTTCACAATAATAAATTATTATCTAATAATTCAACTACTCCGAAATACATTTTTAAAATATTGTTCTGATGAAACATATTAATATGTACTAAGATAATTTATGCTGCAAGTAGCGCAGATATATGGCGAAGTCAGTGGCGTTTGCTGGGTTCAAAACCTGAGCTATCTCTTCATACCGTAATGTTCGAATGCGAGTCTCTTTTTCGTTCAAATTCTTTGATTTTGAAGCGATGCAGGTACGGATCTACAGGGGGAGGCGATGGGGCGATCGTCCCTCTCAACTACCAGGCTTTTGGATATATTATGCCTAATATTTTTGAAGACTCAAATAATCTGTCTTTTATAACCAAGTTTAACAGGCTAGATAATATTTTTTTAAAGTTTGATATAAGTCAGCTTTGTGTTCAAGGCATGCTAATCGGAACTGCACTTAGAGTTTAAATTTTGATCCGAACGTGCAATATGCGTCAAAAGGGAGATCGTATCAGAACCCCTTGATCGTTGCCTTGTAATCCAGGGGTCCCGGGTTCGATACCCGGTGGAGGCACAAGTGGTTCGGATCCCACTTTAAACTGTAGGTCCAGTCCCGATTAGCCTTACTGTGCATAAAGTGGACTTAAAACACCAATTCAACAAGAACCCCTTGAGAGAATAGTTATTTGTTTTATTTGTTGATTCAGTTTATCCCTCATATCTAATCGACCAGTTTACGGTGGCAATAGGAGGAATTATTATAACAACATACACTAATGACCATCTTCCGGCCTCCGTGGTGAAGTGGTTAGCACATCGCGCTACGACGCTACGGGTCCCGGGTTCGAATCCCGGACTGGGCGTGGATGTTTGTGAATGTCCATTCATCAATTTCATCATGTCATCACTCATCTCCATCTTCGCAAATTAGCCAAAAGCGGCACAAGAAGCGAAGTAAAATAAAGCAAATCAATCAATCAATCATAAAATTATAACAACTACTGTATTGCTTTGTTCTTAAATTTATTTCGTGGAAACTGGACAGCAAATCAAGAAATCAATCAAATGCAGTTTTGTGTATCTTACCGAGATATGTGAAAATGAAAGATGATTATGGGCTGAAACTACCTAGACTGACATTTTATGTTTCTACGATTTTCACATTAAAATGATGTTCGATTGAATGTTATAACTGCATTTTATTATTTCGCAGAATATGATTAACCTTTTCGGTAAGTGAACAATGATGTACACGTACTTGTTGCACTGTGATACGATATTTGTAATTGCTTAGGCAAGCCTCTCAGCATGTGTATCCATTTTACGTTTCGGTCTGTAGATATTGCATAGTTTTATATATATTGTAATTAAGCCTTACATAATAATATACGGAATTATTATATTGAATTGTAATTACATAGAGTAAATTCCTTCCATGTATAGGTTTTAGATTTAGGTAGGCTGTGAAATACGGGACGTTGTCAATCATTCCACTACCAGTGCGCAGTGCGGTACGTTCGAGCGTAGAACGTTCGAGCGTGGGAGATTTGAAAGAGTTTGAACGAACGAAAGTGGTCCGATGCAGTACTCTATCGCAGGGTGTGAGATCGGGGGAACAAGCTGGCCATGGAATGTCACCTCGAAGTGAGATTTAGACGCCCTGGAAACATTTCACGTGTGCAGTGCGCAGTGGCACCATCCTATCGGATCCACACAGCCAAATTGCAACGTTCGTTCAATTGCGGCTACAGGAAACTACTCAAGTCCACACCCTAATTCACCCGCATCACTGGCGCCGGATCAGATAGCGGTAAATCCAAGAAATATTTCCTGGTACATATGGGAAACAAAATGGTAAACCTTGTTTTTTCCAACTGGAAATAAAATGTTGCATAACATTTATCGTTGCTTTGTTAGCTCGAGAAGCAAGCCTTCAGTATAGGCCTACACTTCGTTCTACAACTTCATCTCAACTTTATCATCACACTTCACGATAGACAGGTAATTATCCTACCTCACCGTGAATTATTCAGGTTCAAAGGTTTTAAAGTCCAAGTGTTGAGTGTTTGCCATTTCTAGTTATTTCTAGTTGTTGGTTAGTACATTTTATTTCAGAAGTACCTCTTGCTGCTTAGCATCAGACTTGCCCTCATGGCAAGTGCCCTCACCACCTGAGGATGAATGATATTTAAACTATATCACCCATAAATCAATTAGGAGTGACAGGTTCGATCCCGTCATTCGTAAGAATGATACGTTATCACCATTCATCCTCATCATTACAATTAGCCAAAAGTGTTAGAAAAGCGACGCTAAATAACACAAATATGAAAATAAGTGCCACAAAATTCATCGAAACTATACAGGAGTAGCAGTCATGGTATGAATGAAAGGCGGGATTATTTCAGTTTAGATTTTATCGCAATATTATTTAAGCATAAGCAGGGTTACGAGATCACCATAAGCAAAAGTAGGACACCATTTATCTAAATGTAAGAGAATAAGTAAACATTGAAGCAATCATTCAGAGTCAAGTTCCTATTACAAGGAGATGGCGAATTTTGTGAAATTGACACTTTTACAGTTCAAAAAATAATATTTTTTTTAAAACTTTTCCTGGGCGCTGGCCACAAGAAGCAATGAAATCTCTGTCAATTTATACCTCTATATTTATTATAAAAATATGACTTCATTTCCTCCTCTATTGTGGTAACCTACATTGCTATTCCAACACGGTTGTACTTTGAATTCGTTTTAGTTCCGAAGTTCTATTGCACGCTTCTTTGCTAAAGGTATGTATGTACCAGAGCGATTAGCTTCTCTGAATCAAGCTCCATTTTTGACCTTGCATGCACTGTCAAACCTAAATATAAGGGAAGGGGTGGATTTTTACAATTTGAGCCGAAAGACTATCCTTTACTTTGGACCCTCCCGACATTATTATTATTATCAATTATTATTATTATAATTACTGCATTCTCTTAATTAATAACACTTGTAAACTTTAAACTGATGTCTATCTGATTAATAACTTTAATTAAGCTTCGATAAAACACTTGCACTTAGATTTAACAAGGGAACACACCTAAAACTGTTTCCTTCTGGCTTTCATGGCAGCAAACTGATGAATGAGAGACTCAAAGTCAATTTCTTAGAGGATGTGAAGGATGCAACAGTAAAAAGTCTGCTATCCGAAGCGAAATTTCTGAGGACAGTTTCAATTCTTTATGGAATACTGAACTATCCCCACTAGAATTTCATGGTAAAATACTCACAAGAATTCTCAAAGCAATGTTAAGATTTGGGAAAATCACTGTTAAATGTTATTCACGAAAAAGTGGTAAATAATCACCAGCCGGATTCACTCCATACTCACTCAAGTGTAAATACTAAACACTAACACGTGACATCACGCGACTTCCTATTAGGACTGGATTATGACGTTAGAAGTTATTTTAATGCTAGAAACTCAATCTACCATATTTCATTGATTGATTTGGTTTATTTTACATCGCTTTTATACCACTTTTGGCTATTCGCGAAAATATTAACTTATTTCATGAAGTAAGGAAGTAAAAGGAATTGACTGACATATACAGTAGAGCGTCGATTATCCGAACGTCGGTCAACCGAACGACCGCTTAACCGAACTGTGTACTCGCTCGCACCTGTTACTCTCCCACCCTACCGTCCATCATCCCCCTCACTCCCAAACCAAGTTTCCCACAGTAGTCGCCGCACTGAGCCACCGCTGGCGGAACATTGCTTCTAATGGGGCCTTCATAAGGCGCTGCTGACCGGCCAAGCCGCCAGTCGCTCTGTTTCAACAATCAGCACACTTCTGTCGGTGTATGTATTGTTCATGCAAAATGCGTATGTAATATGTACATATTTTTGTTTAATAAACTGTACCACATACTATATATTCCTACTAAAGTTGCCTTTGTACGTTACTTTGTAATACTTAAAGAGATGCCTGTTTTTATGAATAAATTTACTGTACAGTACTTCTTTTTGGCAAATAAACATGTACAGTTCGATTATCCGAACAAACCAGTTTTCCGAACACCCATGTCCCCCAATTACTTCGGATAATCGACGCTCTACTGTATATTTTTGTTGAACGTTGTACAAAAGATACACTTTCCCAACATGGTCAAATTAACTTATCAAATTTGTATTTGCTGTGTAGTGAGTAGTCTGTGGAGAATGCTCTCCAAGAAGGTTGTCGTGTACCACTGTACATCGCGTCGCGGTCGGTCGCGTTGGACACTAATAAAGTGTTAATTAACTGTTAGTTAACACGTGTTGTTACTCTTTGTAAAACCAACTTCCGGAAATATCTGCGCTGGGGTTCAACAGGTTATGGGCCCAGATACGTTCCCACTGCGCCTGTGAAGTTTGATAGTTTGTCGAAGTGCAACAGTAAGTGTCGTTGTTCTTCGGAGTGCTACAGGAAGTGTCCTTTGTCTTCCTAACCGGAATGGCGAGAGTTTTGCATTTTCGGAAGAAGCGTGTTTCGTTTGCTGCTGAAGATGGAGTTCAAAACAACAGTAGACAAGCTGGAAGGTGCGCAGAACTGGCCGAGGTGGAAACGTCAAGTGGAGCTGCTGTTACGACACCACGATGTCCTAAAAGTTGTGCATGGTACGTGTACTTCTCCACAGGAACGTGGTGCTGAGTGTACTACGGAAGAACGACGTAAGTACGAAGCAGAGTTTAAAACGTTCCAGAAGGCGGACATTATGGCACAAATTATATTGGTGAATAGCATGAATGATGCTAATTCGGAACTTACAAGCACGTGTGATACGTCTAAGGAAATTTGGAACAAACTAATGTCAGTGTATGAGCAAAGTTCGGCACAGCGATTGGATCGATTGTCAGAACAGTTCTTCAATCACTCCAAAGATGCAGCTGAAGATATTGCAACATACGTGGCCAGACTTCAGAGAAATTTCCGTGAAATGAATTGATGAAATGGAACGTGTTACGAAGTCCAAGGTTCCAGAACTGCTTTTGATGAGTCGAATCATGTCTACCTTACCTAGTGAATATTTTGAATTCAAAAGTGTATGGGAATCAGTTCCAGTGGAAGAGCGTACAATAGACAGGCTTACATAGGCTAATTGAAATGAGACTTCCCAACAAGAGGAGTGACACAACAACTCTTGTGGTGAAAAGTGATGATCCGAAGAAACACAAGAAAAGTCCAGAAAAAGTGAAAAAGTGTTTTAAATGTCACAAGGTAGGCCAGTTTGCCAAGCAATGCAAGTTGGGGTTAAATAGATCTTCAACCAGTGGCAGTGAGTGTGTTCCAGAATGAGGAGCCTTTATGAGCTTTGAATCGAACTGTCCTGCTTCGAAAGTTTGGATTGCAGATAGTGGAAGCACAGCTCATATGACTAACCGGAAGGACTACTTTCTACAGTACCAAAAATTCCTAGCACCAAAATAATTACAGGTGGGAAATAAAGCCATCATAATAGCACATGGTAGTGGTGTAGTGAATGTGGAAATGTTGGTCAACGGTAGGTGGGTGAAAAATCATCTTCGTGATATGTGGTATGTGCCCAATATCAGTAAGAATTTGTTTTCTGTGAACTCCGCTACAAAAAGAGGTTTTCTATTATGTGCAAATTCCATGAAGTGTTTACGAAAAAGAAATGGCAAGGTCCATGCATGGGGAAGTATTACTTTAAGTGGTTTGTACCAAATGCACATGCGTGCATTACCCCCAAAAATCCTGCTAAAGTGTGCTTAGTGTCAGCTTCCGATACATTGCAACTGTGGCATGAAAGGTTGGTACACCAAGGTAAGCAGCATTTTCGGAAGTTTCTCGTGCAGCACGGAATTAATGTAAAAAGTGATGATCAGTTTTGTGAAGGTTGTGTGGTTGGCAAGCAACATCGGAAAAGTTTTGGACAGCGGGTTTCTCATTCAGAAAAATCGGGTGAAAGAATGCATGCTGACGTGTGTGGACCAATACAAACAAAATCACTGGGTGGTGCACTGTATTTTGTTTGTTTCAAGGATGACTTATCGAAATTCCGACGTGTGTTTTTTCCGAAACAAAAGTCAGAAGTTGCTGCAAGACAAGAACAGTTTTTAGCTGAAGTCAGTGTTACAGTTCATGTAGTGAAAGAATTGCTCACTGACTGTGGGAAGGAATTTGATGATGCAGAAGTGAAGGCTTTATTGAAAGAGAACGGAATCAATCTCAGAAACACCGTCCCTTATACAACTGAACAGAATGGAGCTGCAAAACGTGAGAATAGAACATTGGTTGAATCTGGTCGCTCGATGTTGCATTCAAAAGATCTTCCAGTCAAACTTTGGGCTGAAGCAGTGAATACTGCAACATATGTTCTAAACAGAACTAGACAAACCCCTCTAGAAAACAGGACACCATATGAACTTTGGTATGGAAAAGACTTACCAAGTATAGATCATTTGAAAGTGTTCAGAACAGAGTGTTTTGTTCATGTACCAAAGCAAAAGCGACAGGAATGGGACAAAAAGAGCATTAAGGGTCTTCTGATTGGTTGCTGTGATGAAAAAGATGGTTACTGCACCTGGAATCAGAAAACTGACAATTGTTGCTCAGTCGTGATGTTTTTTGCACAGAAACAGTTTCACCAGAAATATCAGTAATATTTGAATCTACTGTGGAAGAACCTGATAGTCCTGGGAGTGAGTCTGTATACTACGATGGTACAGGAAACAGATGCATCACAGAAGATGTAACTGGTGGAAGTGAAGCACATTATGAATTGAGAGATCGTCAAAGGGTGCAGAAACCAGTGTGGCAAGATGGTTATGTGTTACAGGTAGATTGCTTAGAACCGAGCTCATATAAAGATGCCATGTCGTCAAGAAATGCTGCAGAGTGGAAATTTGCAATGGAAGATGAAATGCAATCTTTAGCTAAGAACCAGACTTGGATACTAGTTGAACCTCCAAGCAGTAAGAAAGTTATTGATAATCGGTGGGTTCTAAAAGTAAAGACCAAGGCAGATGGCAATATCTACAGATTTAAAGCAAGACTGGTAGCAAAGGGTTATCTTCAGAAGAGTGGAATTCATTACGATGAAACCTTTAGTCCAGTGGCTCGATTTTATACTGTAAGAACTGTGTTGAGTGTTGCAGCTTGTGAAGGGTTGAAGTTAGCTCAATTTGATGTGAAAACAGCCTTTCTTTATGGTGAACTTGATGAGGAAATCTATATGTATCAACCTGAAGGGTTTGATGATGGGATTGGTCGTGTGTGTAAGCTAAAAAGGAGTCTTTATGGACTGAAGCAAGCACCTCGTTGCTGGAATAGACGATTTGTGAATTTCATGTCGAAGCATGGTTTTACATGCAGCAAAGCTAATCCCAGTATGTTCATTCGTAAGAGAAATGGAAAGAAAATGATCGTAGCCATCTATGTGGATGATGGTTTGGTTGCAGGCAATGATATTGAAGATATCAATAGTTTTCTCGGAACTCTAAAAGAAGAATTTGAAATTGTGGTTGGGTTATTAGATTGTTTCTTGGGCATACAAATAACACAAAAAGAAGATGGTTCTATTTTTGTATGTCAAGAGAACTATACAAAGAAAATTCTTGAGAAATTTCGCATGAGTGAAGCAAATGCTGTGTCAACACCTGCTGAAAAATAAAGTGTAAATTCAGGGGAAGAAAACACACATGAGTCAGTAGACACTAGTGTCCCTTACAGAGAAGCAGTTGGCAGCTTGATGTATCTGGCTACAGTCACTAGGCTAGATATCTATCTCCTATGCTGTTGGATTAGTGTCGCTAGCATTGGACAGTCCAAGAGTATCTGAATGGCAAGCAGTGACACGAATTTTCAAATATCTACGAGGAACCACTGCTTATGGGATATGCTAAAGTCCAAGTCATAATCCTGGGATCTTGGAAGCCTTCAGTGATGCAGATCCAACAACAAGACGATCAACAACTGGAGTTCTATGCAAGTATGCAGGCGGAGCGATATCCTGGATGAGCCGGAAGCAGAAGTCGGTTGCTCTATGAACAACAGAGGCTGAATTTGTGGCAGCCAGCGAGGGTGCGAAGGGAGTGATATGGTTAGCAAGACTTTTGGATGAGATTACTCATCTGACAGGAATGCCCACACTGCTAGTGGACAATGCTAGTGCTATAAAGTTGGTAAAACATCCTGAATTTCACAAACGCTCAAAACATATTGCAGTGCGTTACTATTTTGTGAGAGAAAAAAATCAGGATAAAATGTTAAATATGGAACACATTGATGCTGAAAGTCAGGTAGCAGACATTCTGACGAAACCATTAGGAAATGTTAGGTTTGGTAAATTATGTGGCTTAATGGGAGTGGGAAATGAAAAGTAGTGTACTTATTGTTATGTTAAAGTGTAATACATTTTTTGAAAAAAAAAAAGGAAGCTTTTGAAAGTTGTTTTTAAGGGAAAGTGTTGAACGTTGTACAAAAGACACACTTTCCCAACATGGTCAAATTGACTTATCAATTTGTATTTGCTCTGTAGTGAGTAGTCTGTGGAGAATGCTCTCCAAGAAGGTTGTCGTGTACCACTGTACATCGTGTCGCGGTCGGTCGCGTTGGACACTAATAAAGTGTTAATTAACTGTTAGTTAACACGTGTTGTTACTCTTTGTAAAACTATCTTCCGGAAATATCTGCGCTGAGGTTCAACAATTTTTTTATTTTGCTATTATTATTAACGAATTTAAACAAAGTCTATTGTCTACCCTTTCAGCGTCTCATTTTTGTGCGGCCCCAGCCTATATCCTAGTGGCAAATTCCACATTTGTGCGTGTGGTGCGCTGGCGTTTGTGTGTGTGCGTGCGTGTGTGTGTATATATATATATATATATATATATATATATACACTGGTGTCCAAAATTAAGGTGACAAAGGGAAAAAGTGGGAAAAGTCGCAAATACGTGCATGAAAATGGACAACACTTTCGGGAAATATGCAACACGTCGCAACACTTCTATCGAAACACTCCAGGGAAGAATAGTGCGTGACGTCATTGCACAATTGTGGAAAGGGAACAGCTGTGCCGCAGGAGAGCAATTTGCAGACGGCAGAAACCTCGTCAGTAGACAGCTGTAGGTGGGCGAACGAGCATGATGGCTCATCACCAACGTCTTGACGATGCAATGAGATGACGAGCAATCGGTCGAATGGAAGCAGGGCAGTCACAGGCCGACGGGGCAGGGTGGTTGAATGTGTCACGCCAAGTGGTCTCCAGAATGTGGAACCAGTTCCAGAGGACAAGAACCATAACAAGAAGACCAGGGCAAGGGAGGCCACGACGGACAACACCAGCCGATGGCCGTTATTTGACAATTACGACCCGTCGCTATAGAAACAGGACTGCAACTCAGCTCTCCCAGGACCTGTATGCTGCGACTGGAGCCTCAATGTCGCGTCAAACTGTGTACAGACGACTCAATGCGGCAGGACTCTTTGCAAGACGAGCAGTGGTGTGCATCCCCCTCACCCCCTATCACCGACGCGAGCGATACATGTGGTGTCGCGAACACAGACAATGGACCCAAGAACAGTGGTCATCTGTGCTCTTCACAGATGAATCGCGCTTCAGTCTTCACAGTGACTCGCGGCGAAGGTGTGTATGGCGAGAGCCTGGGACGCGTTTTCATCGATCTCGCATCCACGAGGTTGACCAATACGGCGGTGGTGGCATCATCGTCTGTAGAGGGATAATGAGTGGTGAACGTACACCCCTGTATGTGCTAAACTGCGGCACACTCACTGCCCAGAGGTACAGGGATGACTTTCTGGAACCAATAGTGCAACTTTTCCGAGGAGCTGTTGGTCCAGAATTCTTGTTCATGAACGATAATGCCCGTCCACATCGTGCTCAACTTGTGGATGAGTTCCTGGAAGGTGTGGATATTCCACGGATTCCATGGCCCGCACTTTCACCCGACCTAAATCCAATCGAACATGTGTGGGATGCATTGGGGAGGCAGCTTGCAGCACGTCCTATCCCTCCACAAAAACTCAACGAGCTTCGATGTGGTCTCTTGGAAGAATGGGATGCCTTGCCCCAGGAACTTATTGACACCCTCATGAACAGCATGGTAAACCGTTGTGCGGCATGTATTGCTGTTCGTGGTGACCATATTCCTTATTAAGGGGCAGTGCCTGGTCACCAGAATGCCCAGGATAGAATTAAATCGTTGTATTCCTTTGTATGAGTTTTGTACCCAATCCAGTAATACAGGTTTTTTCCTTAAATGCTCTTTCTTTTCTGTTCATTTGGTGCACCCTCTATCTTCTATATTGTTTTCTGTCTCCTCTATCACCCACAACCCCGTTCTATACAGCATTTTGTTGTTCTCTTGCATTTTTCATTTGTCACCTTAATTTTGGACACGAGTGTATATATATATATATATATATTACCACTGCTCGGGCCTCCACGATGGCACAGTGGTAGCTTCGTCGCCTTGTAATCAACGGGTCCCGGGTTCGATACCCGGTGGAGGTACACACTGGCTCGGATCCCACTTTAAACTGTCCCGATTAGCTTTACTGTGCATAAAGTGGACTTAAAACACCAAATCAACCAACTACAAGAGCTGCTCGATGTGACGACCCTCAAGTTCGTTGCAAACAGCGTACCTCCGAAGGATTTTTGCATACACGCTCAAAAATACCTGGTGTGCGCTGAATTGTGTCTGCTGCAGCCAGAACTCGTGCAACCAGGTCTTCCTCCGACACTACAAGAGTCTCATAAGACTCTTCATGTGGCCCCATACGAAAAATCAAGAGGAGTTAGATCCGGCGATCGTGTTGGTCAAGGATTTGTTCCACCGCGACCTATCCACCTGTCCCCGTATGTTTGATTGAGATGTTGTCGGACGTCATGTAAAAAGTGTGCTGGTGCGCCATCATGTTGGAACCACATGTGCTGGCGAATGTGCAGCGGCACATCGTCCAAGAACTGCGCCAATACTTCTTACAGGAAGGGCAAGTACCTCGGACCCGGAAGAAGGTGATGACGACCATCGATGATACCAGCCTATACATTGATGCCAAACCGTTTCTGAAATCCATGAGAATGTATGGCAGGTTGATTTTCGTCATCCCAAATGTCGCTGTTCCGACTCTTGAAAACACCTTCCCTGGTGAAATGTGCTACATCCGTAAAAAGAACAAGCCGAGGAAACTCGGGAACTTACACACAACGGTGTAGAAATCATGCACGGTAATTGACACATGGTACAAAATCTGCCGGACCCATTGCCTGTATTCTCTTGGGGTGGTACCGGTGAATCTGCTGTTCATTAAGAATACGCCAGACGCTGCTCTGAGACACATTCATGTTACGTGCAATGGTGTGAGTACTCGTCGACGGGTTCTCGTCAGTTCGATGTAGGACTTCCTCTTCAACGTCGAGAGTGCGGCATGTCCGTGCAGCACCACAGTCGGCCCTGCTAACTTTGAAGTTACTTGTTTCTCGCAGCCGTTGCTCTAATCGGGCAAAATTGGCATGTAATGGAGTGACACGATGCGGAAAACGCTCTGCATTCAGACGTTGCGAGCCTCCCCGATGGCGCAGTGGTAGCGTCATCGCCTTATAATCAAGGGGTCCCGGGTTCAATACCCGGTAGAGGCACATAGAGGTTCGGATCCCACTTTAAACTGTAGGTCCAGTCCCGATTAGCCTTACTGTGCATATAGTGGACTTAAAACACCAAATCAATCAATCGATCAACAGACGTTGCGCAGCTCTGCCATTAGGTCCAGCTTCTCCGTAATTTAACATCATGTCGGTGTTCTTGGCAAACGTGTATTCAACCATACTGTACTGTCTTCCGCAACGACTGAGTAGCAACTGACGTGAAGGTCGAAGCACACCGGATTGTAAACAGAGGACGTTGAAAGCAGCACACATGACATGAGGTGACTGAAGACGTCGCCCTACATCAATGTGGGTTCCCTACCGTGTAGCGGAAGATGTGAAATTGTAACGAGTGCACTCACGGTCCCCGAAATGACGTGTCAATCATACCCCGGCACGGGGCCAAACGTCGTTATGTGTACGGGAAACCGGTCGTGACTCACGGTCCAGTTATCAAGTTCGGTACTGAGACGGTCATTTATTGTCATACTATTGCGAGGCGGAGATTAATACCTTGAAATGTTACACTGTTTTGTTTACCTTTGATATGTAGATTCGAACAATCATAAAACACTAATAGCATAATATCTGATACCTGAAAAACGTCAAATAACAACACTGCCGAACGGTAAAAAGTGAATATATATTGTAACAACAAAAATATTGCAATCAACAACTGTTTACAAAGCCTCCTCACTCTCACAACATTCACTCCATCTCTCTTTCACACACATGAGGTATTTTTCCATGTGAAGTATGGATACAAATCATGGATCTCATTAACATATCATTCCTTTTAATTTTTTAAGCCTTTTATGTGAATTTAGGGCATTTGTCTGCCAGCTCCCGTGCTCCTTTAAATTAACTTAAGTGCCAGCCCTCGGAAAGCGGTTAACTAAGACAATTGGGTCGGCGTGGTTAAATCTTTCGTTCGAATGAACGTGTGCATCGAGTCGTAAGCACGACATTATACAAGTTTCTCGGACGGGGGTATTACACACAAGCCTCTCTCGTCCAATGAGAACAACTACTCAATTACATAGTGATGCAAAAACTTAATTGGCTCCAGCTGCCGGAATACACTAATCAATCGTCGGCGCGAGCAAAAATTACCTTAAAAACCACTATGCAACAAATAATACTATTTCACGCACACGACCTTGCAATAAAATTTACGCCTTCCACGATTAAAAAGGACTCATCAGTCAAGTATTGACAAATTAAATGGCGCGACGGGGGGGTCGGTTACACTAGAAATGGAGCACACTTTGACAATTTATACTAAATATTAAAGAAATGAAATGGAGCTTCTAACGCTGAATGCAGACAATTAAATTAGAACATCTGAACATGAAATAACCCCTTTTTACAACAATACCAAAAATTGTCAGAGACGGAAATTAGGTTCGGGGTTTCCTGAGTAACTTTGCAAATAAGTGAGACTTCGGCGTTAAACGTACGGTGTCGATACTAACGACGCACGTTTACATTGACATGAGACCCTCTGAAGTATACTGTACCAGACTCTGCTACATGGTGCGGTCATTCATCTCTCCTGGACGCGGGACTTGCACACGGTTCCTTTGTGGCGAAATTGTCCTCCGAGGTCGATCGCGACGAAGAATAATTGCGACGATCTGGTGTACTTGCACCTCCTTAGTACTTCGGGCGTTCCTCTTGCCACTAGCGTCGGATGTACGTGTTCACGCGCCGGTTCGGAATCTCTCTGGTGACGGGCTTCGATTCGGCGTCGTTCTGGAAGCGTCGTTCTGGAGTCGTCCTTCAATCTCTCCCTCTGGCTTCGATCGGCGTCGTTCTGGAGTCGTCCTTCAATCTCTCTCTCTGGTGACGGGCTTCGATCGGCGTCGTTCTGAAGACGTCCTTCGGGCTTTGGGCAGTGTTTGGCTTTGATGTCGTCTTTGGCGTTGGCTGACTGGCTTCATCGGAAGATGGCGATGCATCGTTGCGGGGTCAGGGAAGTCGACAGACTCCCTTCTCAATCTCCTTTAGCCGCCCATGATTATGTAGTTAACGCTTGGCAAGAAACAAATCACCGCGTAATCTTCACCAAAATAAGGCGCACACTGGTAACCCTCTATCTGCGATTCGCTCACGGTACGTAAGGAAACAAAGTCCACGGACACAAAACAATGATCACGCGAGAGTGTAGCGCGGAGATGCTCTCTCTGTGAAATCCGGGTAAAAACTGTGTCTGGAATCATAGTACTGCCTATATATAAGAGATTCAAATTCTTCCGTTGAACGGGACGCTCTAGTGGCTTGGCTTCTGTTTCAGAGGGATGGAAATGACCTCTCTCCATTGTCTTGAAACGCGGTCAGCGACGCGTCCTGGATCCTTGCAGGCTTGAGCTCCAGCTGATTTCTCTGGTCATCCGTGAACATGGGTTAGCCCGCCCGCTGCGACTCAGGCCTGGTAGCGACGAAAATAATCTTTCCTTATCTTCGCGTTGGTGCAAATATGTCATGTTCTAAGCCGAAAAAGGCAGTTCCGCTGTCACTCAAGAAAAACTCGTCCCCAACTCCCGACGTCTGGCTCGGATACAAGTTTATTCACAAAATAAATCAAACCTCACACTTTCATGTTTGTGCATAAAATGAATCAATAAACAAAAAATAATTTATATCGAACTGCGTTTCACATGTCACTAGATACCGTGACATCTCGCCCTCCTTCCGATCAAAAAATTCTGTAGGCGAATAAAATTTTTCACTACTCAGGGGCACAAAATTTTGACTACAAATTTTTTTAACACCCTGTACAAGAAAAGTAAACCAGTTCGATAACACAAAACACATGATATAAACGATACCTCCAATTTACATGATAAATAAACATATTATACTCTCTGGGTATGGCGCAATGTTATTTTATACTTCTAAAATGGCGCGATGTCGCTTAACCATGTTTCGCCATCCCATTCCTCCCTTCGGCGCTGACGACCTGACGGCCCCGGCTGTGGAGATGTGTTGCTGGGATTCGGCCCGTTCGCGTTTCGCGTCGGGCTCCTTTGAACCCTCGGCGGGCTGCGCCTTGTGTGCCCGTTGTCAGATCGCGGACTCTCCGGTCTACTGTTGGGATGACGTTGGTAATAGCCATTGTTCACTCGACCGTTGTAAAAGTTGCTGTCGCCGCTGTTGCCATGGTGACCCGGCGAACTGCGAGTCTGACCACCTCGACGTCTCTGTCCCGATACTGGCGTCTCTGTCGTGGCGAAGGCGGACCATCTCGAAGCTGACGAACTTCGGCTCCTGGAGCGCGTTGCTGCCCATCGTACATCCTCTGGACGAAATGGACGCGTGGATGCTTGTTTCCCCGGTTTCCTTCATCCTCTGGTCGTCTCCTTTTGTTCCATCTGTCACTCCGCATCCTCTCGCGTTCCTCTTCGCACTGGTTTAGGTTCTCGAGCGTGAGCGACATGGCCTCTGCATCGAAAACGCACGCCCCGTTGAGATGCCGTCTTATCTCTTGCGGGTAATGATAAATTAGGGCCGCAATTATCTCCGACGTGGTCATCTGTGGCTGGAGAGCTTGGAACTCATTGAACTTACGCCAGAAATATTGCGAAAAAGTAAGTCCCCCGTTCCTGTCGTACCTCTCGTTCCTCAGCTGGATGAGCATCCTTTCCACTTGCATAGGGCGCTGAAAGTGTGTCAGGAACGCTTCCCTAAACGCCGAGTATGAATGAAAGTGTCTTTCATTCCGATCCAGCCAGTTCTTTGCCCGATCTTGCATTAGGCCTTTCAGCACGAGTAATCGCTCCCCATCCGCAAGTCCTAACTCCCGCGCTGTTGCTTCGAATTCCTCGATGAAGGCAGACGGCAAAATCCTGTCGGCCCCGGAGAACTTCTTGAAATGTTTCTTATATTCCGGCGGGAACAAAGCCCTTCTCGTCGGTGCTGGTTCAGACCGTATATCTTCCCGGTTTGAAGTTTGGGCTTCGAACGGTCGCGGCGATGGATAATGTAGTCCAGGTTCCACTTCGCTTCCTCCGTTGACAAGCGTAGCCGGCCTTGCGTCACTCGCGCGCCTTGAAGACGAGGGGACCGCAGCTGGCTGTGGTGACGTCATAGCTGCCGGCTCTCGCGATGATCCGGGAACGTCGGCTACGTTCAGTCGTTGCAGTTTCTCCTCTATGTCCTTTATCTTCTCGGAATTCCCTTCCGCTATGCTCGCTGCTCGCCGCACTTGTCGCTCGAGGGCATCGTTGCTCCGATTGCAGGCCGTCTCCAGCTGTGCACACTGCTGGCCGATGTGTTGCAAAGCTCCTTCCTGTTCACGCACGCTCTGCGCCAGTGTTGCCACCTTGGCTTCCTGTTCATCGATGCGAGCGTCGGTCCTGGCGATCCTGGATTCGATTCGAGCCTCGGATTCTTGGATCGTCTGAAGGAGCCGTTGCGTCACTTCTTCTCCGGAGGCGCGAACCGTCCCTTGGAGACGTTCTTCCATCCCTCGTACGTCGGTCTGCATCCTGGTCTCCAACCCCTGGATGTTGGTTTGCACTCCTTGCATTTCAGCCTGCAATCCCTGGATGTTGGTCCGCATCTCGGTCTGCATCCTGGTTTCCATTCCTTGGAGCATCTGGAGGACCAGCTGAAATTGGTTGGCACCACTGCCACTTCCTACGTCATCTTCTTCCTTGCTGTGGTCGCTGTCCGCACGTGACGATGTACCCCCTTGGGCACTTGGTATCTCCCTTTCCATTTCCAACGGGCCCTTGCACTGAAGACAAACCGGTCTGGCCCCCTCGCTGTCGATTTCGAAATCAGCAAATTCTTTTCCACAAGCCTCGCAAACCATCATGACGTCACTCTTGTTCAAACAGTCTATACGACGATTTCTTAATCTCATGAAGACCTTTCCTTAATTATCTGCTCAATCTTCTGTCGCACTTTGGAACAGTTACGCAAACTTACGCGAGCTCACACAAAATGTGAATTACAAATCGATACATAAAAAGAAAAAGGAGGTCCGTCGGGAATCCCTTATCCCGCAACTCAGCCTGATGCCGTAAATTATGCCAACAACCAAAAAAAGTACACAAAAAGTACATAAAAATGCCCTATGCAGCTGCCCTTGCTGCTTTCGCCGAAAAAAATATCTGCCCTATTGTTACCAATTACGCCCAATAACGTGTCCTTACACGTGAGCCTACGACAAATACATGAAAATAACCCTCGAAATACAAAACGAAAAACACACAAATAACCAGGAACCTAACACAAGAATTTTATGCATGACGTATACAACAATGAAATTTCTACCGCTCTCGCAACCTGGCTTTCCTGGAAAGGCATGACAAAAGTTGCCGTCCCATGTTCGCGGCGCCAAATGTAACGAGTGCACTCACGGTCCCCGAAATGACGTGTCAATCATACCCCGGCACGGGGCCAAACGTCGTTATGTGTACGGGAAACCGGTCGTGACTCACGGTCCAGTTATCAAGTTCGGTACTGAGACGGTCATTTATTGTCATACTATTGCGAGGCGGAGATTAATACCTTGAAATGTTACACTGTTTTGTTTACCTTTGATATGTAGATTCGAACAATCATAAAACACTAATAGCATAATATCTGATACCTGAAAAACGTCAAATAACAACACTGCCGAACGGTAAAAAGTGAATATATATTGTAACAACAAAAATATTGCAATCAACAACTGTTTACAAAGCCTCCTCACTCTCACAACATTCACTCCATCTCTCTTTCACACACATGAGGTATTTTTCCATGTGAAGTATGGATACAAATCATGGATCTCATTAACATATCATTCCTTTTAATTTTTTAAGCCTTTTATGTGAATTTAGGGCATTTGTCTGCCAGCTCCCGTGCTCCTTTAAATTAACTTAAGTGCCAGCCCTCGGAAAGCGGTTAACTAAGACAATTGGGTCGGCGTGGTTAAATCTTTCGTTCGAATGAACGTGTGCATCGAGTCGTAAGCACGACATTATACAAGTTTCTCGGACGGGGGTATTACACACAAGCCTCTCTCGTCCAATGAGAACAACTACTCAATTACATAGTGATGCAAAAACTTAATTGGTTCCAGCTGCCGGAATACACTAATCAATCGTCGGCGCGAGCAAAAATTACCTTAAAAACCACTATGCAACAAATAATACTATTTCACGCACACGACCTTGCAATAAAATTTACGCCTTCCACGATTAAAAAGGACTCATCAGTCAAGTATTGACAAATTAAATGGCGCGACGGGGGGGTCGGTTACACTAGAAATGGAGCACACTTTGACAATTTATACTAAATATTAAAGAAATGAAATGGAGCTTCTAACGCTGAATGCAGACAATTAAATTAGAACATCTGAACATGAAATAACCCCTTTTTACAACAATACCAAAAATTGTCAGAGACGGAAATTAGGTTCGGGGTTTCCTGAGTAACTTTGCAAATAAGTGAGACTTCGGCGTTAAACGTACGGTGTCGATACTAACGACGCACGTTTACATTGACATGAGACCCTCTGAAGTATACTGTACCAGACTCTGCTACATGGTGCGGTCATTCATCTCTCCTGGACGCGGGACTTGCACACGGTTCCTTTGTGGCGAAATTGTCCTCCGAGGTCGATCGCGACGAAGAATAATTGCGACGATCTGGTGTACTTGCACCTCCTTAGTACTTCGGGCGTTCCTCTTGCCACTAGCGTCGGATGTACGTGGTCACGCGCCGGTTCGGAATCTCTCTGGTGACGGGCTTCGATTCGACGTCGTTCTGGAAGCGTCGTTCTGGAGTCGTCCTTCAATCTCTCCCTCTGGCTTCGATCGGCGTCGTTCTGGAGTCGTCCTTCAATCTCTCTCTCTGGTGACGGGCTTCGATCGGCGTCGTTCTGAAGACGTCCTTCGGGCTTTGGGCAGTGTTTGGCTTTGATGTCGTCTTTGGCGTTCGCTGACTGGCTTCATCGGAAGATGGCGATGCATCGTTGCGGGGTCAGGGAAGTCGACAGACTCCCTTCTCAATCTCCTTTAGCCGCCCATGATTATGTAGTTAACGCTTGGCAAGAAACAAATCACCGCGTAATCTTCACCAAAATAAGGCGCACACTGGTAACCCTCTATCTGCGATTCGCTCACGGTACGTAAGGAAACAAAGTCCACGGACACAAAACAATGATCACGCGAGAGTGTAGCGCGGAGATGCTCTCTCTGTGAAAACCGGGTAAAAACTGTGTCTGGAATCATAGTACTGCCTATATATAAGAGATTCAAATTCTTCCGTTGAACGGGACGCTCTAGTGGCTTGGCTTCTGTTTCAGAGGGATGGAAATGACCTCTCTCCATTGTCTTGAAACGCGGTCAGCGACGCGTCCTGGATCCTTGCAGGCTTGAGCTCCAGCTGATTTCTCTGGTCATCCGTGAACATGGGTTAGCCCGCCCGCTGCGACTCAGGCCTGGTAGCGACGAAAATAATCTTTCCTTATCTTCGCGTTGGTGCAAATATGTCATGTTCTAAGCCGAAAAAGGCAGTTCCGCTGTCACTCAAGAAAAACTCGTCCCCAACTCCCGACGTCTGGCTCGGATACAAGTTTATTCACAAAATAAATCAAACCTCACACTTTCATGTTTGTGCATAAAATGAATCAATAAACAAAAAATAATTTATATCGAACTGCGTTTCACATGTCACTAGATACCGTGACATCTCGCCCTCCTTCCGATCAAAAAATTCTGTAGGCGAATAAAATTTTTCACTACTCAGGGGCACAAAATTTTGACTACAAATTTTTTTAACACCCTGTACAAGAAAAGTAAACCAGTTCGATAACACAAAACACATGATATAAACGATACCTCCAATTTACATGATAAATAAACATATTATACACTCTGGGTATGGCGCAATGTTATTTTATACTTCTAAAATGGCGCGATGTCGCTTAACCATGTTTCGCCATCCCATTCCTCCCTCCGGCGCTGACGACCTGACGGCCCCGGCTGTGGAGATGTGTTGCTGGGATTCGGCCCGTTCGCGTTTCGCGTCGGGCTCCTTTGAACCCTCGGCGGGCTGCGCCTTGTGTGCCCGTTGTCAGAACGCGGACTCTACGGTCAACTGTTGGGATGACGTTGGTAATAGCCATTGTTCACTCGACCGTTGTAAAAGTTGCTGTCGCCGCTGTTGCCATGGTGACCCGGCGAACTGCGAGTCTGACCACCTCGACGTCTCTGTCCCCGATACTGGCGTCTCTGTCGTGGCGAAGGCGGACCATCTCGAAGCTGGCGAACTTCGGCTCCTGGAGCGCGTTGCTGCCCATCGTACATCCTCTGGACGAAATGGACGCGTGGGTGCTTGTTTCCCCGGTTTCCTTCATCCTCTGGTCGTCTCCTTTTGTTCCATCTGTCACTCCGCATCCTCTCGCGTTCCTCTTCGCACTGGTTTAGGTTCTCGAGCGTGAGCGACATGGCCTCTGCATCGAAAACGCACGCCCCGTTGAGATGCCGTCTTATCTCTTGCGGGTAATGATAAATTAGGGCCGCAATTATCTCCGACGTGGTCATCTGTGGCTGGAGAGCTTGGAACTCATTGAACTTACGCCAGAAATATTGCGAAAAAGTAAGTCCCCCGTTCCTGTCGTACCTCTCGTTCCTCAGCTGGATGAGCATCCTTTCCACTTGCATAGGGCGCTGAAAGTGTGTCAGGAACGCTTCCCTAAACGCCGAGTATGAATGAAAGTGTCTTTCATTCCGATCCAGCCAGTTCTTTGCCCGATCTTGCATTAGGCCTTTCAGCACGAGTAATCGCTCCCCATCCGCAAGTCCTAACTCCCGCGCTGTTGCTTCGAATTCCTCGATGAAGGCAGACGGCAAAATCCTGTCGGCCCCGGAGAACTTCTTGAAATGTTTCTTATATTCCGGCGGGAACAAAGCCCTTCTCGTCGGTGCTGGTTCAGACCGTATATCTTCCCGGTTTGAAGTTTGGGCTTCGAACGGTCGCGGCGATGGATAATGTAGTCCAGGTTCCACTTCGCTTCCTCCGTTGACAAGCGTAGCCGGCCTTGCGTCACTCGCGCGCCTTGAAGACGAGGGGACCGCAGCTGGCTGTGGTGACGTCATAGCTGCCGGCTCTCGCGATGATCCGGGAACGTCGGCTACGTTCAGTCGTTGCAGTTTCTCCTCTATGTCCTTTATCTTCTCGGAATTCCCTTTCGCTATGCTCGCTGCTCGCCGCACTTGTCGCTCGAGGGCATCGTTGCTCCGATTGCAGGCCGTCTCCAGCTGTGCACACTGCTGGCCGATGTGTTGCAAAGCTCCTTCCTGTTCACGCACGCTCTGCGCCAGTGTTGCCACCTTGGCTTCCTGTTCATCGATGCGAGCGTCGGTCCTGGCGATCCTGGATTCGATTCGAGCCTCGGATTCTTGGATCGTCTGAAGGAGCCGTTGCGTCACTTCTTCTCCGGAGGCGCGAACCGTCCCTTGGAGACGTTCTTCCATCCCTCGTACGTCGGTCTGCATCCTGGTCTCCAACCCCTGGATGTTGGTTTGCACTCCTTGCATTTCAGCCTGCAATCCCTGGATGTTGGTCCGCATCTCGGTCTGCATCCTGGTTTCCATTCCTTGGAGCATCTGGAGGACCAGCTGAAATTGGTTGGCACCACTGCCACTTCCTACGTCATCTTCTTCCTTGCTGTGGTCGCTGTCCGCACGTGACGATGTACCCCCTTGGGCACTTGGTATCTCCCTTTCCATTTCCAACGGGCCCTTGCACTGAAGACAAACCGGTCTGGCCCCCTCGCTGTCGATTTCGAAATCAGCAAATTCTTTTCCACAAGCCTCGCAAACCATCATGACGTCACTCTTGTTCAAACAGTCTATACGACGATTTCTTAATCTCATGAAGACCTTTCCTTAATTATCTGCTCAATCTTCTGTCGCACTTTGGAACAGTTACGCAAACTTACGCGAGCTCACACAAAATGTGAATTACAAATCGATACATAAAAAGAAAAAGGAGGTCCGTCGGGAATCCCTTATCCCGCAACTCAGCCTGATGCCGTAAATTATGCCAACAACCAAAAAAAGTACACAAAAAGTACATAAAAATGCCCTATGCAGCTGCCCTTGCTGCTTTCGCCGAAAAAAATATCTGCCCTATTGTTACCAATTACGCCCAATAACGTGTCCTTACACGTGAGCCTACGACAAATACATGAAAATAACCCTCGAAATACAAAACGAAAAACACACAAATAACCAGGAACCTAACACAAGAATTTTATGCATGACGTATACAACAATGAAATTTCTACCGCTCTCGCAACCTGGCTTTCCTGGAAAGGCATGACAAAAGTTGCCGTCCCATGTTCGCGGCGCCAAATGTAACGAGTGCACTCACGGTCCCCGAAATGACGTGTCAATCATACCCCGGCACGGGGCCAAACGTCGTTATGTGTACGGGAAACCGGTCGTGACTCACGGTCCAGTTATCAAGTTCGGTACTGAGACGGTCATTTATTGTCATACTATTGCGAGGCGGAGATTAATACCTTGAAATGTTACACTGTTTTGTTTACCTTTGATATGTAGATTCGAACAATCATAAAACACTAATAGCATAATATCTGATACCTGAAAAACGTCAAATAACAACACTGCCGAACGGTAAAAAGTGAATATATATTGTAACAACAAAAATATTGCAATCAACAACTGTTTACAAAGCCTCCTCACTCTCACAACATTCACTCCATCTCTCTTTCACACACATGAGGTATTTTTCCATGTGAAGTATGGATACAAATCATGGATCTCATTAACATATCATTCCTTTTAATTTTTTAAGCCTTTTATGTGAATTTAGGGCATTTGTCTGCCAGCTCCCGTGCTCCTTTAAATTAACTTAAGTGCCAGCCCTCGGAAAGCGGTTAACTAAGACAATTGGGTCGGCGTGGTTAAATCTTTCGTTCGAATGAACGTGTGCATCGAGTCGTAAGCACGACATTATACAAGTTTCTCGGACGGGGGTATTACACACAAGCCTCTCTCGTCCAATGAGAACAACTACTCAATTACATAGTGATGCAAAAACTTAATTGGCTCCAGCTGCCGGAATACACTAATCAATCGTCGGCGCGAGCAAAAATTACCTTAAAAACCACTATGCAACAAATAATACTATTTCACGCACACGACCTTGCAATAAAATTTACGCCTTCCACGATTAAAAAGGACTCATCAGTCAAGTATTGACAAATTAAATGGCGCGACGGGGGGGGGTCGGTTACACTAGAAATGGAGCACACTTTGACAATTTATACTAAATATTAAAGAAATGAAATGGAGCTTCTAACGCTGAATGCAGACAATTAAATTAGAACATCTGAACATGAAATAACCCCTTTTTACAACAATACCAAAAATTGTCAGAGACGGAAATTAGGTTCGGGGTTTCCTGAGTAACTTTGCAAATAAGTGAGACTTCGGCGTTAAACGTACGGTGTCGATACTAACGACGCACGTTTACATTGACATGAGACCCTCTGAAGTATACTGTACCAGACTCTGCTACATGGTGCGGTCATTCATCTCTCCTGGACGCGGGACTTGCACACGGTTCCTTTGTGGCGAAATTGTCCTCCGAGGTCGATCGCGACGAAGAATAATTGCGACGATCTGGTGTACTTGCACCTCCTTAGTACTTCGGGCGTTCCTCTTGCCACTAGCGTCGGATGTACGTGTTCACGCGCCGGTTCGGAATCTCTCTGGTGACGGGCTTCGATTCGGCGTCGTTCTGGAAGCGTCGTTCTGGAGTCGTCCTTCAATCTCTCCCTCTGGCTTCGATCGGCGTCGTTCTGGAGTCGTCCTTCAATCTCTCTCTCTGGTGACGGGCTTCGATCGGCGTCGTTCTGAAGACGTCCTTCGGGCTTTGGGCAGTGTTTGGCTTTGATGTCGTCTTTGGCGTTGGCTGACTGGCTTCATCGGAAGATGGCGATGCATCGTTGCGGGGTCAGGGAAGTCGACAGACTCCCTTCTCAATCTCCTTTAGCCGCCCATGATTATGTAGTTAACGCTTGGCAAGAAACAAATCACCGCGTAATCTTCACCAAAATAAGGCGCACACTGGTAACCCTCTATCTGCGATTCGCTCACGGTACGTAAGGAAACAAAGTCCACGGACACAAAACAATGATCACGCGAGAGTGTAGCGCGGAGATGCTCTCTCTGTGAAAACCGGGTAAAAACTGTGTCTGGAATCATAGTACTGCCTATATATAAGAGATTCAAATTCTTCCGTTGAACGGGACGCTCTAGTGGCTTGGCTTCTGTTTCAGAGGGATGGAAATGACCTCTCTCCATTGTCTTGAAACGCGGTCAGCGACGCGTCCTGGATCCTTGCAGGCTTGAGCTCCAGCTGATTTCTCTGGTCATCCGTGAACATGGGTTAGCCCGCCCGCTGCGACTCAGGCCTGGTAGCGACGAAAATAATCTTTCCTTATCTTCGCGTTGGTGCAAATATGTCATGTTCTAAGCCGAAAAAGGCAGTTCCGCTGTCACTCAAGAAAAACTCGTCCCCAACTCCCGACGTCTGGCTCGGATACAAGTTTATTCACAAAATAAATCAAACCTCACACTTTCATGTTTGTGCATAAAATGAATCAATAAACAAAAAATAATTTATATCGAACTGCGTTTCACATGTCACTAGATACCGTGACATCTCGCCCTCCTTCCGATCAAAAAATTCTGTAGGCGAATAAAATTTTTCACTACTCAGGGGCACAAAATTTTGACTACAAATTTTTTTAACACCCTGTACAAGAAAAGTAAACCAGTTCGATAACACAAAACACATGATATAAACGATACCTCCAATTTACATGATAAATAAACATATTATACACTCTGGGTATGGCGCAATGTTATTTTATACTTCTAAAATGGCGCGATGTCGCTTAACCATGTTTCGCCATCCCATTCCTCCCTCCGGCGCTGACGACCTGACGGCCCCGGCTGTGGAGATGTGTTGCTGGGATTCGGCCCGTTCGCGTTTCGCGTCGGGCTCCTTTGAACCCTCGGCGGGCTGCGCCTTGTGTGCCCGTTGTCAGAACGCGGACTCTACGGTCAACTGTTGGGATGACGTTGGTAATAGCCATTGTTCACTCGACCGTTGTAAAAGTTGCTGTCGCCGCTGTTGCCATGGTGACCCGGCGAACTGCGAGTCTGACCACCTCGACGTCTCTGTCCCCGATACTGGCGTCTCTGTTGTGGCGAAGGCGGACCATCTCGAAGCTGGCGAACTTCGGCTCCTGGAGCGCGTTGCTGCCCATCGTACATCCTCTGGACGAAATGGACGCGTGGGTGCTTGTTTCCCCGGTTTCCTTCATCCTCTGGTCGTCTCCTTTTGTTCCATCTGTCACTCCGCATCCTCTCGCGTTCCTCTTCGCACTGGTTTAGGTTCTCGAGCGTGAGCGACATGGCCTCTGCATCGAAAACGCACGCCCCGTTGAGATGCCGTCTTATCTCTTGCGGGTAATGATAAATTAGGGCCGCAATTATCTCCGACGTGGTCATCTGTGGCTGGAGAGCTTGGAACTCATTGAACTTACGCCAGAAATATTGCGAAAAAGTAAGTCCCCCGTTCCTGTCGTACCTCTCGTTCCTCAGCTGGATGAGCATCCTTTCCACTTGCATAGGGCGCTGAAAGTGTGTCAGGAACGCTTCCCTAAACGCCGAGTATGAATGAAAGTGTCTTTCATTCCGATCCAGCCAGTTCTTTGCCCGATCTTGCATTAGGCCTTTCAGCACGAGTAATCGCTCCCCATCCGCAAGTCCTAACTCCCGCGCTGTTGCTTCGAATTCCTCGATGAAGGCAGACGGCAAAATCCTGTCGGCCCCGGAGAACTTCTTGAAATGTTTCTTATATTCCGGCGGGAACAAAGCCCTTCTCGTCGGTGCTGGTTCAGACCGTATATCTTCCCGGTTTGAAGTTTGGGCTTCGAACGGTCGCGGCGATGGATAATGTAGTCCAGGTTCCACTTCGCTTCCTCCGTTGACAAGCGTAGCCGGCCTTGCGTCACTCGCGCGCCTTGAAGACGAGGGGACCGCAGCTGGCTGTGGTGACGTCATAGCTGCCGGCTCTCGCGATGATCCGGGAACGTCGGCTACGTTCAGTCGTTGCAGTTTCTCCTCTATGTCCTTTATCTTCTCGGAATTCCCTTCCGCTATGCTCGCTGCTCGCCGCACTTGTCGCTCGAGGGCATCGTTGCTCCGATTGCAGGCCGTCTCCAGCTGTGCACACTGCTGGCCGATGTGTTGCAAAGCTCCTTCCTGTTCACGCACGCTCTGCGCCAGTGTTGCCACCTTGGCTTCCTGTTCATCGATGCGAGCGTCGGTCCTGGCGATCCTGGATTCGATTCGAGCCTCGGATTCTTGGATCGTCTGAAGGAGCCGTTGCGTCACTTCTTCTCCGGAGGCGCGAACCGTCCCTTGGAGACGTTCTTCCATCCCTCGTACGTCGGTCTGCATCCTGGTCTCCAACCCCTGGATGTTGGTTTGCACTCCTTGCATTTCAGCCTGCAATCCCTGGATGTTGGTCCGCATCTCGGTCTGCATCCTGGTTTCCATTCCTTGGAGCATCTGGAGGACCAGCTGAAATTGGTTGGCACCACTGCCACTTCCTACGTCATCTTCTTCCTTGCTGTGGTCGCTGTCCGCACGTGACGATGTACCCCCTTGGGCACTTGGTATCTCCCTTTCCATTTCCAACGGGCCCTTGCACTGAAGACAAACCGGTCTGGCCCCCTCGCTGTCGATTTCGAAATCAGCAAATTCTTTTCCACAAGCCTCGCAAACCATCATGACGTCACTCTTGTTCAAACAGTCTATACGACGATTTCTTAATCTCATGAAGACCTTTCCTTAATTATCTGCTCAATCTTCTGTCGCACTTTGGAACAGTTACGCAAACTTACGCGAGCTCACACAAAATGTGAATTACAAATCGATACATAAAAAGAAAAAGGAGGTCCGTCGGGAATCCCTTATCCCGCAACTCAGCCTGATGCCGTAAATTATGCCAACAACCAAAAAAAGTACACAAAAAGTACATAAAAATGCCCTATGCAGCTGCCCTTGCTGCTTTCGCCGAAAAAAATATCTGCCCTATTGTTACCAATTACGCCCAATAACGTGTCCTTACACGTGAGCCTACGACAAATACATGAAAATAACCCTCGAAATACAAAACGAAAAACACACAAATAACCAGGAACCTAACACAAGAATTTTATGCATGACGTATACAACAATGAAATTTCTACCGCTCTCGCAACCTGGCTTTCCTGGAAAGGCATGACAAAAGTTGCCGTCCCATGTTCGCGGCGCCAAATGTAACGAGTGCACTCACGGTCCCCGAAATGACGTGTCAATCATACCCCGGCACGGGGCCAAACGTCGTTATGTGTACGGGAAACCGGTCGTGACTCACGGTCCAGTTATCAAGTTCGGTACTGAGACGGTCATTTATTGTCATACTATTGCGAGGCGGAGATTAATACCTTGAAATGTTACACTGTTTTGTTTACCTTTGATATGTAGATTCGAACAATCATAAAACACTAATAGCATAATATCTGATACCTGAAAAACGTCAAATAACAACACTGCCGAACGGTAAAAAGTGAATATATATTGTAACAACAAAAATATTGCAATCAACAACTGTTTACAAAGCCTCCTCACTCTCACAACATTCACTCCATCTCTCTTTCACACACATGAGGTATTTTTCCATGTGAAGTATGGATACAAATCATGGATCTCATTAACATATCATTCCTTTTAATTTTTTAAGCCTTTTATGTGAATTTAGGGCATTTGTCTGCCAGCTCCCGTGCTCCTTTAAATTAACTTAAGTGCCAGCCCTCGGAAAGCGGTTAACTAAGACAATTGGGTCGGCGTGGTTAAATCTTTCGTTCGAATGAACGTGTGCATCGAGTCGTAAGCACGACATTATACAAGTTTCTCGGACGGGGGTATTACACACAAGCCTCTCTCGTCCAATGAGAACAACTACTCAATTACATAGTGATGCAAAAACTTAATTGGCTCCAGCTGCCGGAATACACTAATCAATCGTCGGCGCGAGCAAAAATTACCTTAAAAACCACTATGCAACAAATAATACTATTTCACGCACACGACCTTGCAATAAAATTTACGCCTTCCACGATTAAAAAGGACTCATCAGTCAAGTATTGACAAATTAAATGGCGCGACGGGGGGGGTCGGTTACACTAGAAATGGAGCACACTTTGACAATTTATACTAAATATTAAAGAAATGAAATGGAGCTTCTAACGCTGAATGCAGACAATTAAATTAGAACATCTGAACATGAAATAACCCCTTTTTACAACAATACCAAAAATTGTCAGAGACGGAAATTAGGTTCGGGGTTTCCTGAGTAACTTTGCAAATAAGTGAGACTTCGGCGTTAAACGTACGGTGTCGATACTAACGACGCACGTTTACATTGACATGAGACCCTCTGAAGTATACTGTACCAGACTCTGCTACATGGTGCGGTCATTCATCTCTCCTGGACGCGGGACTTGCACACGGTTCCTTTGTGGCGAAATTGTCCTCCGAGGTCGATCGCGACGAAGAATAATTGCGACGATCTGGTGTACTTGCACCTCCTTAGTACTTCGGGCGTTCCTCTTGCCACTAGCGTCGGATGTACGTGTTCACGCGCCGGTTCGGAATCTCTCTGGTGACGGGCTTCGATTCGGCGTCGTTCTGGAAGCGTCGTTCTGGAGTCGTCCTTCAATCTCTCCCTCTGGCTTCGATCGGCGTCGTTCTGGAGTCGTCCTTCAATCTCTCTCTCTGGTGACGGGCTTCGATCGGCGTCGTTCTGAAGACGTCCTTCGGGCTTTGGGCAGTGTTTGGCTTTGATGTCGTCTTTGGCGTTGGCTGACTGGCTTCATCGGAAGATGGCGATGCATCGTTGCGGGGTCAGGGAAGTCGACAGACTCCCTTCTCAATCTCCTTTAGCCGCCCATGATTATGTAGTTAACGCTTGGCAAGAAACAAATCACCGCGTAATCTTCACCAAAATAAGGCGCACACTGGTAACCCTCTATCTGCGATTCGCTCACGGTACGTAAGGAAACAAAGTCCACGGACACAAAACAATGATCACGCGAGAGTGTAGCGCGGAGATGCTCTCTCTGTGAAATCCGGGTAAAAACTGTGTCTGGAATCATAGTACTGCCTATATATAAGAGATTCAAATTCTTCCGTTGAACGGGACGCTCTAGTGGCTTGGCTTCTGTTTCAGAGGGATGGAAATGACCTCTCTCCATTGTCTTGAAACGCGGTCAGCGACGCGTCCTGGATCCTTGCAGGCTTGAGCTCCAGCTGATTTCTCTGGTCATCCGTGAACATGGGTTAGCCCGCCCGCTGCGACTCAGGCCTGGTAGCGACGAAAATAATCTTTCCTTATCTTCGCGTTGGTGCAAATATGTCATGTTCTAAGCCGAAAAAGGCAGTTCCGCTGTCACTCAAGAAAAACTCGTCCCCAACTCCCGACGTCTGGCTCGGATACAAGTTTATTCACAAAATAAATCAAACCGCACACTTTCATGTTTGTGCATAAAATGAATCAATAAACAAAAAATAATTTATATCGAACTGCGTTTCACATGTCACTAGATACCGTGACAAAATTATGTGATCTTGTCATCTGTGTAGTACCAAAACGGTACGTTTCCGGACATGGGTTCCTTATCAAAACTTGATCTACTAAGCCCCTCTACAACCCTTAGAAGTGTGTAAAAGGAATTCTGAATCACCCTGTGTATTGCAAAAGTAAACTATAGTTCTTTTTCATTTCCTTTTTTTGGCAATAATTTTCCATTTTTTGGTTCTTTTTGGAATATTTTTTTTTCTTTTAAAAATCCGGTCTCTAGTTATAACGTTACAGTCTGCGCGTTCGAAATGAGGCGGCAAACATATTATGCTTGCTTGCATTTGTTCGTTCGTCGATTTAATAAACACCTGTCGCACGTTTCCCTTGCGATTATTTCAGCCCCGGTTTGGAATCTCGGCCTGGGCATGGGTGTTTTTGTGAGTGTGCGTTCATAATTTCATCATACCATATAATCACATAGTTCATCATGTCATATATCAATTTCATCATATCATCACTCATCCTCATATTCGCGATAACCCAAAAGTGGCAGAAAAGCGAAGTAAAATAAACCCAATCAGTCAATCAGCCATGAGATTATTGACATTGTACGACACTCAAAACACGATGGAGGCATTTTAGAATGAACACTCTTGAATTTCAGTCCACATTTTATTGGAAATTCTTTGTCTTTGGTCCTTTTGTAAATACTGTAAATACTCCTTACAACATCGCAAGTACCGTTGTTTTTCTCTAATTTGTTCAGTAAAGACTCCCAAGTTGTTTGCAAGTTGTTCTCTTAACGAGGAACGCTGTGGCAACCCTGACACGTATCCCTGGAAGTTATGTCAAAGCGATCGATTTCTGTGTAGGGTTGCATACATACAGGATAGATTTTAAGCGCTTTGATATCTACCAGCACCCAAGCGTTATTCAAGTTGTTTTGAGACACCCTGTTTATCTACCTACCTATATATATATATATGCACACACACACCCACGCATACATACATGTATGTATAAAATGAGCTCTGAAACAATACAGTGCAGTGGCAAGTCACATACAGGCGATGCACTGAAGAGAATTGATTCACGCATGCACAGAGCGTTACGTCGCAACGTGCTCCTTGTGAGACCAAATTCTCCGGACCTTCGCTGTTTTGTCGCAACGTGACTCCTGTCAAATGTTTCGTCCGGTGTGCGGCTGCCTATAAGAGCCCCATACTAAGTCTTCCCCGAGTAGGTCTGCTAACTTATCGCGTCGTGTCAGATCCGGTATGCGGCTGGTCTGACTGTCAATCAAAGCTACTTACAGCTAAACAAAAGATTCAGTAAGTTCTGATTTGACATTATTATTGATCAATTAATGAATTAGAGCACGTACATAACGCACTCCTACAAAAATATATGAAAATAAAATGGAACCACGAAACATTACAGCACGGCTTCTCGAGAGTCCGCTTGCAGGGGTTCAGCCTTTCGTCTTCCTTCTCTCTCTCCATTCTTCCTTGGCCACTTCTCGGTCCTTTCTCCTTCTGAGCCGCAACATCAACAATTTCCTGACCTTCGTCCCTTATTCCAGTGTTCACGGATCATCCAGTCTGCTGCAGAATTGTGTGTTAACTCTTGATTCTGCGCCCTGCCAGCTAGCGGTGGCCTGAGGAACCGTCAGGGGTTTCATTTGCTGGGTCCTTCTGCTGCAGCTTTGCGTGGTTTGCCGAGTTCTGAATCACTCATATTCTCGGCGTACATACAATAAAAAGTCATGAAATACGAATAATACTCACTAATAATAATAACAATAGTATATTTTAATGTGTGCATACAAGTGTAAGGATATATATGGATAGGGCTACAAAAGGATTCGTGGGCGGCTGTTACCTTCCTTTCTTCGTGTTACTCTGGGGTAGGTAAAATTTTTGAATGAAAAACATCTAATAAATGGAATAAAAATTTTCCATAATGAAAGTTTATCCTCAGTGAAACCCACATTTCTTAGTTATTGTCTTGCATGTTCTGTTAATAGCAATGACAATGATGACCGCTGAATTTGTGAAATACACAAATTAACAAAAATGAAAGGTCCCTTTCTTACGAAGGCACTGGCACAGGGCCCTCTCAACGCTATTCCGAAAACACACATTCTGGCCCTTCCTGCCCCCCTCCCCCCACTGCTCGCAATCGGCGCCCTGTTGAGGAAAATTGCCACCGCCTTCATGATGACAGTCCCAGTCCGTCCCTGCAGGCATGCATTCGTTTATGTGGAGTGCGCATGGATATTTTCCGCATTAAGTTTTGCAACAAATAACAGAAAATGGAAAATACTGAGAGAGAGCATACATACATATACTGTATATATTAGACCGTTATATCAAGGACGTATTAATGGGGTCCAGGGGCCCAGACAGACTTATCACTTATTAAATTAAATAATCTAAATGTAATTGTTTTTATTTTTTATTAATCGATTGTTATTTATTTCCTCAGAACATATTGGAAGGCTTTAAATTTGGCTCATACGGCTATCAAAGATGATATGATCAGTAGGCTTATGATAAAAGTGATCAGCGTACTTTTATTTTTGCCTATTACAATTGGATCTGACTCCTTCATTGTTATTCAATAAATATTCAATTATTTATCTATTTGACATTAAATTTCTTGCATGGGCAGTTGTTTTTATACAAATTTTGGTGATCTTAACTACACGTAAGGTAGATAATAATTACATGCTGTTACCTATCTACTCATGTAATAATAACAATACAATATTAATTATTCAACATATTTAATTAATATTAATTTAATTAATTTCTAATTACAATATTATTATTATTATTATTATTATTATTATTGAAACACTTTGTCGGACCCCACCGATATATATTTCTAGATACGTGCCTGCGTTATATTTATATTGTCTGAAGCATCCACACATGCCCAACACCCCCTCCTATTTCATCAATACCCTCCTAAAAATTTTCACGAACGCCATTTTTTTTGTACTTTTGGCTCCAAATTTACCCTTACACAATCCCAATCCTCAACGGATAATTCTGGATAAACCCTTGGCATATACCACATTTGAACATGTTGCAATTAGCAGAAATGAAAAATTGACTCATCGCTTGCCTATCACGAAAAGTCGCGGCAGGCCCCGGACACTGATCACATCACTTCCGATATACTCAAGATGGAGAATGTGTCGAGCCCTTATTTCACGGCCCCTTTATAGCTTGATGACATCGTGCAATATACAGACAAGTGTGTGTGTGTGGAGGGGTTAGTGTGTATGTGTAAAACTATTAACATTGAGACTTCTTGTTAACAAACGAGAGGTGTGACATGGCAAAAATTACCGTGTGTAGGGATTTAGTTGTTTGGAGATTTTTACAAGTTTTTACAAGTTTCTGTGTCCGTAATAACGATTGGCATACACGTTGCGAATTAATGTGGAAAGAAAAGTAAAATGACATAAATAAATAAATAGCATGCATAACACAAGAAAAAACATCGCAATATGATTCCGGGCGTCAGCTGTTGGATTGTGTACTAGAATTTATTTTTCTATGGAATTAGAATATAAATAGTATATTCAGAGATATTTCATACCAAGGCGACAAACCACAAGTGTCTCTTGGATGCGATCAGTCGGTAATGAATGCAGTCTCTCGAACAGTAGGGACACAAGTTCTGACTGCACCGTTTCCTCAAGGAGTTATGAGACCAAAGCGGCACGCGACAAACGATACGGGGATTTCACACCAAAGCGAAACGGGTCATTCGGTCGAAGGCAGCTATCAGACCGAAGCGACGCGAGAAACATGTAGCTTGGAAACGAGCCAATGAAGATCAACGTTTCACACCGTAGCGGCATGACGGGTAGCACAGGCCAGCGTTCGGTTGGTGAAATTCTCAAGCGATAAGTGTCGAGTGCCGCTTGTCGCTTTGGTGCGCAATCTCCCTAAAGCGAGACACTCATTGCATCGCTTCGGTCGTCTCAGTACCCTTCCATTAAGGAGCTTTTTGACCGAAGTAACAAGCAGCAGGCGAATACGACATATGAACATGTGCTGAACGGTTTGCTGCTTGGACCCTCATGCACAATGAATGCTATTTTACAGTCTGGAAGTGTCTGTGTCACTAGTCACATCACTGTGAACATCCCGTGTGGCTTGTCCCATTGGTCTGAAAATTTCCTTACACTCATGTCGATGACACTAAGGGAGTTTTGTGGGTTTTCCTTTGTCGTTTTGTGCAATCATCAGTTATCATCATCGCCACGATTAGTTTCAAGTGGAAGAAAAGAGAAAGCAAATATCAAAAATACAAATGCTTCAGTGTGTGTTTCTATAAAAGTAATGATGATGATAATAATATTAATGATAGCAATGATCCTAATTCATACACAAAAAATTTAGTTACCAAGAGCATTCCACGCGTACATTATTAATGAAAGTCACGATAACAGGACATGGCCGACTGTCTAGAATGTCCGTTAATTTCTCCACATCCACTGTACCAAATATCATAGCAATCATGAAAATCATAGAAATGTTTCATATAAAAGAATCAGATGTTGAACCGTCTGAGAGCGCAGAACCGTCCCGTTTTCCACACTACGTATTCAAGGCGCTTGTGTTACACGCGTATCTGTGTAAGATAATAGCACCTGAAGAAAACTAAATTACACATAATATAATTCTGTTGAACGAAATATCTTATTCACATGCAAGTAAACAATTCTGTGGACGTGATTAAATCTTACGTACGAAGACACCTCGGGGTTGGTATCTACAACTCCCGCGTAAGAAACACGGAAATAAGGGTTATGAGGCCAAGGTCACCAAGTAACCAACATACAATAGGTATTGTAGATCAGTTTGTATTCTGGATCAATTTCAAGAATAAGTCTTGTGTACTTCTTTTTTTCTAATTTTACTTAACCTTTCTGCCTTTTCAGGGAAATCACAATGACGACGACAAATGATCCAGTGGCACCGTTGTCAAGGCAGGAACTCAAAGCCGGAACCTTGGGTGGTCATATCGTGTGTCTATCACTCACTGTAATCGGTCATTGAGGCTGCTCGTGAATATTTCTTTGCGGGGTTTTGTGTTGTCTTGTGTTTTGTCATTGTGCGCCATATATAGTTCAGTGCTTGACATAAGTGTGGAAAATTTGGTTTTAGTTCTTAATAAGGAGTTGATCCCTTTGTAATAAATTAATTCATGTTTAAACAGTGTTTTTCATTTCATTGCAAGAACTCTTATAATTATCTTATTTTCAGTATTATATGACGGATTCCATAGAAATTGCGCTAACATATCTAGGTATAATTTACAATTAAATAAATTGTTATAACTAGAAACCGGATTTTAATAGGAAGTCCTTTTTTATTTTTCAACACGAATCATAGAAAAAACAAGAATGTTGATAATTATCTTCCACCATGGTTTTGATTTCCCTTTCTCCCATCTTTAGCCCACATTCCCTTTTTAAAGAAAACATTTTTCTTTCTGGTCCCTTTATTGCCTAGTTTTCAGCCTACATTGCCTTTTTTTCCATTTTAAAGAAAACATATTCCTTGGCCCCTCCATTGACAAGATATCAAATATTTTGTAGGACTGTATGTTCCCTAAACAAAACATTCAACAATTGTCTATTTGGTGCAGCTTAGAGGAAAGAAGGGACCAGTGCCTTCCTTCTACCTTACCTTCCCTCCATGAGTGTTGGGAGTACGTTGCAGCGATTGTTACTTACTTACTTACTGGTCGGCGCTACAGTCCATGTAGGTCCTTGGCCTTCCTGACTACCTCTCTCCATTCACCTGGATTCTCTGCTTTTCTTCTCCATCCTTTAACTCCTAATTTTCTTAGATCCTCTTCCACGTCCTTTATCCATCTTTTCCTGGGCATACCTCTTCTCCTTCTCCCTTCCGGTTTTCCATTGAATATTTTCTTGACAACCCGTGCTTCTTCCATCCTTTGAACATGCTCAGTCCATCGTATTCTACCCTGTTTGAACTTCACTACAATATCTGGCTGATTAAACAATTCCTGTAGTTCCATATTTGTTCTCATTCTCCAACCCTGTTTATCTCTTACCGCTCCAAATATTCTTCTCAGTATTTTCCTTTCCCACCTTAACAACCAATCTTCCTCTCTTACCGACATCAACCAACTTTCTGAACCATACATTACTATGGGTCTTAATATTGTTGTATATATTTTAATTTTGTGTTCCTACTAACGTTCTTAGATTTAATCATATTTTGCCAAGAAAAAATAGCATCGATTTCCACTTGTTATCCTCTCCTGTATTTATGTAGCTGTCTTGTTATCTGCTGTTATTATTGAGCCCAAATATTTAAAGGCTTCCACTCTCTCATATTATTTTCCATTTATTCTTATGTAAAGTTCTCTTCTGCCTCTTTCTGGATCTCCCATTTTCATATAATTGGTTTTATTTGTGTTCACTTCCAGTCCTAGTTCTTAAGATTTCTCTTCTAACGCTTGATAACTCTCTTCCATAGCTTGCTTATTCCTTGCTATTAAAGCTACATCATCTGCATATGCTACTATTTGTGTTAGTCTATTTAATATTGTTCCTCTAGGGTTGATTGGCAGTTGTCGGATTACTTTTTCCAATGCTAAATTAAATAGTATTGTAGGAAGTAAATCTCCCTGTCTCAGTCTTTTCTCTACTTTAAACATGTTTGTCATTTCCTGTTTAACTCTGACTTTACATTCCGTTGTTTTCAGTATCATTTTTGTCAGTCTTATCAATTTCCTTGGGATTCCAAACTCTTCCATTATACTGTAGATCTTATTTCTTTCCAGGCTATCGTATGCTTGTTTAAAATCAACATATATGTAGTTGGTGAAATTCTTTGTTATACTCATAGAACTACTCCAGCACTTGGCGCAGTAAAAACATCTGGTCCATCGTGGAGCGATTTTTTCTAAATCCTGCTTGGTAATCCAATCTTCCAATCGTGTTGCTTAAATTTTACCAAGTACTTTATAAGTTCCATCCAGTAGTGTTATCCCGCGGTAGTTTTAACACTTAACTTTATCCCCTTTCTTATGTATCAGGCATATAATTCCTATTGTCCAGTCTATGGGCATTTCTTCTCTTATCCAAACTTCTTCTATCATTTCGTATATGGCCTTCTTCACTCCCTCTCTACCATATTTCAGCAGCTCCGATACTATGCCATCTTCTGCTGGCGCATTATTATTCTTTAGAGACTTTATTGAATTTTTTACTTCTTCTAAAGTTGGTATTATCCCTTCCTCCTCTTCCTCACTTATTTCTTCCTCTTCTTCATCCCTTTTTCCCTCTTCTTTATGCTCCTCATTTGTTCCGTTAAGTAATTCACAGAAATACTCCTGCCATCTTTCCATCATTTTTCTTTTGTTTCTTTCTTTATCCTTGTAGAAAACTGCTCTGGGTTGGTATCCTTTCTTCAAATCTCTTGTTCTCTCATAAAACTTTCGTATCTCATTTCTTTCTTTCATTTCATTTCTCTCAAACTGTATTTTCTTGGCTCTACATATCTTATCTGCTTCTCTCCTCTTTTTTCTATATTCTTCCACTACTTGTCTTGTTCTCCGTTGAATTATCCTTTTTCTGGCGTCGTTTCTCTTCTGTATTAGTATTGAGCATTCTTCATCAAACCACTGTTCTCTTTTCTTGTTTTGTTTCTTTTCCAATGTATCCTCTGCTACATTACCTATTACTGTTTTTAATATTTCCCACTTGCATTCTAGTTCTTCTTTCTCCCATATCTCCTTTTTTGTTTCTAGTGCCTCCATGACTTTTTCTTGGTATTCCTCTCTTACTCTGGCACTCCTGAGTTCCTCTACATTGTTTCATGTTCTTACTTTAGTTTTTTGATCTTATCACATCAATTTTCTGTCTATACTTGATTCTCACTAGATGGTGGTCTGTGTCTCCATCAGCCCCTCTACAACTACTAATCTCCATAATATCTGTGGCATGTCTCCTGTCTATTATGACATGATCTGTTTGGTTTTTCGTGCGGTCGTCTGGAGACACCCAGGTCTCCTTTTTTATGTATTTTCGTGGGGGCCAAGTACTTTTAATTACCATTTCCTTACTGCTTGAAAAGTCTATCAATCTCATTCCATTATCATTGCTTACTTCATGCAGGCTTTCTTTCCCAATTATGCATCTCTTCGTATTTTGGCGTTTAAGTCCCCTAGTATGATTTTTACATCGTGCCTTTGTACATGATTTATTTCTTCTTCTAATTTTGAGTAAAAAGCATCTTTCTCCTCCTCCTCCTCTGCTTCTTCTGTGGGGGCATACACACAAAGCATTGTGATATTGAAGAATTTTGCTTTAACTCTGACTGAGCACATCCTATCATTAATTGCTGTAAAGTTAATAATACTTGGTTTGATAGACTTTTGGATTAGGAACCCTGTACCATTATTACCAGTTTCTCCTCCACTATACATCAGTATATGTTTTCCAGACGTTATCATTCCTTGTCCCTTCCAGCGTGTTTCTTGTAATGCTAACACTTCCACTCCATACTTTTCTATTTGTTCTCTTATTTTTCTCAGCTTTCCTGGTCTCTTTTATGTTCTTACATTCCAGGTTGCGAGCATTATATCGGTTTTCCTTCTCATTAACCTTTTCTTTAGCCGGGTCGTCAACAAATTATCCGATCTCCTCCGAGGCAATCTTGTGGTATCCGTAAGAAGTTCTTTTGACGGGGTAGAGGAGTTAACCCTACGCCCAACCCCCAACCTGGAGGACCAGGATTTATTTAAGGTTTACTCCTCTAGGTAGGTTGGTATTGCTTTGCCTTCGAAGCCCTTCCTGATCCTTGGTTTTCTGTCAGGGTATCCTTCCCGTATCATTGACAAGATATCAAATATATTGTACGACTGTATGTTCCCTAAACAAAAAATTCAACAGTTGTCTATTTGGTGCAGCTTAGAGGAAAGAAGAAACCAGTGCCTGCTATCTTACCTTCCCTCCATGAGTATTGGGAGTACGTTGCAGCGATTGTTGCAACAACGCTATCTGGACTTCTAAGCGGCATGCCTGCTAGATTTAGACTTTTATTGTGAAGATTTTTAGAATAGTTTTAACTTTACTTTGTGACAGTGACAACAGTATTGAGTGTCAGTGAAATGGCGAAGCCAGGTACTACGTAGTGGTAGCAAGCAATGGAATGCGGTAAGCTGTTTCAAGGAGGATTTCATTGAAACGGATGGTAAGATTATTTGTTGTAATTGAGGACTAAAAGTGGTAAACAGTGTAAGTGCCAAAAGCGAAGGTGTTGGGAAATCACATCGTTCAGCACATCAGCCCGTAAGAACGTTCACATAAGTGACCTCTTTACACGCCCTTTGAACTACTTAGAGGGTTACCAGACACTTTTCACGTTTACCACATTGTAAAGCATGGCACATTTCACAGTTTAACGTGTAAAACATTGTTTGAATTATTGTGGCACTTACATCGTTTACCAATTTTAGTCTTCAATTTACCTTCAAAGAAAGGAAATGGAAAAGGACATTAGTTTATATTTGCGCTCCACCAAAAATATTATTTTAAATGAAAGCACAATATATACAATTCATGTATAAAAAGGGATAGGCTACACTAAATTTCTTGCATTTTTACTTTACTTCATACGAAATTTAATGTATCGCTTTTAATACATGAATGGTATATATTGCAAAAATAAACTACAGTTCTTTTTCATTTCTTTTTTTTTTTTGGTAATAAATTTTACTTTTTTGGTTCTTTTTGGAGTATTCTTTTGCCTTTAAAATGCGGTCTCTAGTTATAACGTTACAGTCTGCGTGTTTGAAATGAGGCGGCAAACATATTATGCTTGCTTGCAGTTGTTCGTTCGTCGATTTAATAAACACCTGTCGCACGTTTCCCTTGCGATTATTTCAGTCCCGGTTTGGAATCTCGGCCTGGGCATGAGTGTTTTTGTGAGTGTGCGTACATAATTTCATCATACCATATAATCATATCGTTCATCATGTCATATATCAATTTCATCACATCATCACTCATCCTCATATTCGCGATAACCCAAAAGTGGCAGAAAAGCGAAGTAAAATAAACCCAATCAGTCAATCAGCCATGAGATTATTGACATTGTACGACACTCAAAACACGATGGAGGCATTTTAGAATGAACACTCTTGAATTTCAGTCCACATTTTATTGGAAATTCTTTGTCTTTGGTCCTTTTGTAAATACTGTAAATACTCCTTACAACATCGCAAGTACCGTTGTTTTTCTCTAATTTGTTCAGTAAAGACTCCCAAGTTGTTTTCAAGTCGTTCTCTTAACGAGGAACGCTGTGGCAACCCTGACACGTATCCCTGGAAGTTATGTCAAAGCGATCGATTTCTGTGTAGGGTTGCATACATACAGGATAGATTTTAAGCGCTTTGGAGGTAAAGTTATTTGATGTTATTATATCTACCAGCACCCAAGCGTTATTCAAGTTGTTTTGAGACACCCTGTTTATCTACCTACGTATCTATCTATCCATCCATCTATATATATATATATATATATATATATACAGGGTGATTCGAAATTCGACCTATTTCTGGAAAGGGGTAATACTAGAGCACATTTGCAACAAATTTGACCCTATGCACCGGGGGTCGGAAATCAATGGGTTTCGAGTTATTGCAGTTTGTAGATTTTCGTGACATATTCAGACTTGCGACCAAAAAACTACTAATTGTGAAAAAGCTACTACACCCTGGGCACTTAATCGACACGTTGATAACAACTGACGAATGAGTGACTACTGAAAAAAAAAACATGCCCAAGATTCCCATACACACAGAAAGAAACACTCATTGGAGCACACGTCATGAAGAAATTTGGAAATCATCGTTTAAATCGAAGAGGATTACTCAAAGGAATGGTAACACACTTAGCGTAAAAATTACGAAAAATCTTCTCGTTTCATAAGCTCTCCAAAAAGATACAAATGTTGTCAACTGGCACACGGGTTGGGGGAAAAATCGCGCTGAAGAGAATGGATTCACTCATGCACAGAGCGTTTCGTCGCAACGTGCTCCTTGCGAGACCTTCGCTGTTTTGTCGCAACATGACTCCTGTCAAATGTTTCGTCCGGTGTGCGGCTGCCCATAAGAGCCCCATGCCAAGTCTTCCCCGAGTAGGTTTGCTAACTTATCGCGTCGTGTCAGATCCGGTATGCGGCTGGTCTGACAGTCAATCAAAGCTACTTACTGCAAAACAAAGATTCAATAAGTTTTAATTTGATATTATTATTGATCAATTAATGAATTAGAGCACGGACGTAACGCACTCCTACAAAAATATGAAAATAAAAGATTTTTTATTTTTTTTAGTTCGTTGGCAGGGTGGTTTTAACATCAATTCCCTTTATTATTCATAAACTGAAATCTCATTATTCATTGTACTAGCTAATTACAGAAATTTCTTGTGTCATTACATATAATTATTATACCTCCCGCAACTGTCGCAGGGAGGAAAAATCTGTGTTGTTCCCTAAACATGCAGTAGAAACATCACAAACAGAAAAACATGAAAGTTGAGCGGCAAGAGCTGCAATGGCTTCTTGTCGCTGGTCGAGTGAAGACGTCTGCCTTATTGTGTTCAGTCCTTGAAGCAGCAAAATTAGTGCCGGTAGTACGTCGGGCATTGAGAGCATCTGAATCACGTCGAGTAAGTTCTGTGGAGGTGACGTCAGCATGGCAGTGGGCAGTTGGCAGTCATCCTGTCGAATCAGCGGAGCACTGGAAGGCTTCTGCTGTTTTGGTGTGGGATTCCCATAGGTAAATAGGGCGGGTTCTGGTCGTCGGAGCAATGGTGCTGTCGGAGAGTCAATTTTAGTTGGCAGCCTGGGGCGTCGAATTGGCCTGGGCCTGGCTCGTTTTGGAGGGTCCGATGGGGACCCTCTGTCTTTCTTCACTGCCTGGATCAGGGAGCATCCCTAGTAACTGGCTAAATATCCTTTTTTGCAGTTCGCACATGTGGGTAGAATGGATTGATCCTTATTTGGACAATCGTCGAAACGATGTTCACCGGAGCATTTGAGGCATCTGGGTCGGGCGTAACAGTGTCTCTGATAGTGCCCGATGCGTTGACTCCTGTGGCACTGCAGAATCTGTTGTGAACGGTATTTCTCAATCACAATGTTGAAAGGTCCAAGCTTGCGGAGTTGGTAAATCCGTTGGCTGTCTGTTTTTTTTTTTTTTTTTTTTTTTGCAGCGTGACCAGTACCAAAGGTATTGGTCGTTTGGTCGGGGTTGGAGAAGAAACTTCCATGTTGTTGTCATCCTCTTTGGGTCGAGTTTTGGTAGTAAGTCATCCGATGCTATGTACCTGCAGCTTGTGCAGTGTAGTCAGAATGGCGAAGATGTAGTCATTGTCCAAATCCATTGGCAAGTGTCAGATGATGACCTTGGTTTTCTCGGCTGCCGAGGAACCATTGGCACATTCAAGCCGCTGACGCTTGAGGTATTTCCAGATGGTGTGAAATCCTGCGTCGTCGAGTGTGTGAATTCTACAACTTCCCTTATTGTAGGTAAAGGTGACCCTCCCTGGTAGAAGAGGTTCTATTTCGGCCGCCAGTGCACCACCAGTCTGATGAAACACAGTGATGCAAGGAGGCTTGCGAGTCGATGAGGTCTTGTTGACCATCCCCTGTGTGGGCGGTGTCGAATCAGGTTTTGGCTGCCCCATGGTAGCAGAGGCGTCGGAGTGAAAATAAAATAAAACCATGAAACATTACAGCAAGGGTCCTCGAGAGTCCGCTTACAGGGGTTCAGCCTTTCGTCTTCCTTCTCTCTCTCCATTCTTCCTTGGCCGCTTTTCCGTCCTTTCTCCTTCTGAGCCGCAATATCAACAATTTCCTGACCTTCGTCCCTTATTCCAGTGTTCTCGGATCCTCTAGTCTGCTGCAGAATTGTGTGTTAACTCTTGATTCTGCGCCCTGCCAGCTAGCGGTGGCCTGAGGAACCGTCTGGGGTCTCATTTGCTGGGTCCTTCTGCTGCAGCTTTGCGTGGTTCGCCGAGTTCTGATTCACTCATATTCTCGGCGTACATACAATAAAAAGTCATAAAATACGAATAATACTCACTAATAATAATAACAATAGTATATTTTAATGTGTGCATACAAGTGTAAGGATATATATGGATAGGGCTACAAAAGGATTCGTGGGCGGCTGTTACCTTCCTTTCTTCGTGTTACTCTGGGGTAGGTAAAATTTTTGAATGAAAAACATCTAATAAATGGAATAAAAATTTTCCATAATGAAAGTTTATCCTCAGTGAAACCCACATTTCTTAGTTATTGTCTTGCATGTTCTGTTAATAGCAATGACAATGATGACCGCTGAATTTGTGAAATACACAAATTAACAAAAATGAAAGGTCCCTTTCTTACGAAGGCACTGGCACAGGGCCCTCTCAACGCTATTCCGAAAACACACATTCTGGCCCTTCCTGCCCCCCTCCCCCCACTGCTCGCAATCGGCGCCCTGTTGAGGAAAATTGCCACCGCCTTCATGATGACAGTCCCAGTCCGTCCCTGCAGGCATGCATTCGTTTATGTGGAGTGCACATGGATATTTTCCGCATTAAGTTTTGCAACAAATAACAGAAAATGGAAAATACTGAGAGAGAGCATACATACATATACTGTATATATTAGACCGTTATATCAAGGACGTATTAATGGGGTCCAGGGGCCCAGACAGACTTATCACTTATTAAATTAAATAATCTAAATGTAATTGTTTTGTATTTGTTATAAATGGATTGTTATTTATTTCCTCTGAACTTACTGGAAGGCTTTAAATATGGCTCATACTGCTTTGAAGAACATTTCCAAAGATTTATGCACACCACTGCTTATTACAATATGCATAAACTATTAATCATCAGCAACTTTACTTTTCGTCATTTGTAATAGGCAATTAAAGGTGATCCGCGTACAATTGTTTTTGCCTATTACAATTGGATCTGACTCCTTCATTGTTATTTAATAAATATTCAACTATTTATCAATTTGACATTAATTTTCTTGCATGGGCAGTTGTTTTTATACAAATTTTGGCGAACTTATCTACACGTAAGGTAGATAGTGAATACATGCTGTTACCTATTCATGTAATAATAACAATACTATATTAATTCATTTACATATTTAATTAATATTAATTTAATTAATTTCTATTTACAATATTATTATTATTATTATTATTATTATTGAGACGCTTTGTCGGACCTGTATATAACTTACGTACCTCCGTTATATTTATATTGTCTGAAGCATACACACATGCCCAACACCCCCCCCCCCCCCGTTTCATCAATACCCTTCTAAACTTTTTCACCAACACCAATTATTTTGTAATTTTGGCTCCAAATTTACCCTTACACAATCCCCACCACCAACGGTAAATCCTGGATAAACCCTTGGCATATACTACATTTGAAAATGTTGTAATTAGCAAAAATTAAAAATTGAACCATCGCTTGCGTATCACGAAAAGTCACGGCAGGCCCCTGACACTGATCACATCACTTCCGATACAATCAAGATGGAGAATGTGTCGAGCCCTTATTTCACGGCCCCTTTATAGCTTTATGACATCGTGCAATATACAGACAAGTGTGTGTGTGTGGGGGGGGGGTTAGTGTGTAAAACTATTAACTTTGAAACTTCTTGTTAATAAACGTGAGGTATGACAGGACAAATATTACCGTGTGTAGGGATTTAGCCGTTTGGAGATTTTTCGTTACAAGTTTCTGTGTCCGTAATAACGATTCGCATAAACGTTGCACACACATTCCTCACCGACATCTATGAATTGCGATTTGTAATCTCTTTTCGGTTTTGCATACGGAGTTAATTCACGATTCTGTGCCCCTTAATTTTCAGATGACGAAAATGGGAACAGCTGTGCGTATTTACAGATTCTCTACGTTCGACTTGCGGATCTTGAAACCACGTGCTCATGGCTAGGGCCGCGGTGCACCTTTGCCAACTTTTCTTAATTTAGGAACATGGATTGGCGAATACTGATAGTGTTCACGGTTATGTCCTATCACCGAGCGAGTGCATCCATATACCCACGTATGCATATCGTTACAGCATATGAACAAGACTGTTTTTTTCGTAACCTCGTCTTTACATGATTGCATTGGAATTCTTCTCTCCTCCATCTCTCTCCCTCATCCGGTAAAACGATTGCATCCCCTTTGAAAAAAAAAGGAATAACTGCGCCAGGTTGTTCGTCCTATCTTCGCCAGTGTTATCATAAGATTTTGTAAAAGAAAATTTCCCACTGTCGAGGAAGAAATTCCCGTTTCGCTATAACATTTCCCGTTTTCACTTAAACTTATCCCCACTCCAAGTTCTTGATGTAGATTCATACATATTCGCCACAACCACGTCCATACTTACATTAGATTTGATTATGGTGACTAAGCCAAGCGTCAGGTTAACCTTGCAGCAGGTTTTATGTATCAATCCGCGCGAGAACTGAGCTCAGAATCTTCCGTGCCAGTCTTTCCTCTACCGCCGAGCTGCTTACATCGGAGACACTGAGAAAATCTACAGTATTGCCAACCGCACAACACATCAAAACCCGCATGCATGTCAAGTGGATTGTATTTTTGCTTCTCTTTGTCTCCAGAAACATAACATTTTAAAAGTACTTTCTGCGCATATATTATTTAATAAATGTGTCATTAATATAAGAGCGAAACAACTTCTAAACATGAGAGCATGTGTGTATATTTCGAGCACGCAAAAATAAAAATAAACAAAGATAAAAGTAAACAACGATAGGCCCCTCTTGAATTTAATGACAAATTATTGTTTTTGTTTAGAAAGAAATAGATTTATGAAAAACTTGGTTGCTTCGTTCGCAATACATCCGTTACTGTAAGACACACGCACTTCAAGTTGTACCACCAAAAAAGCATGATTTGTTATTGGTGATATATACAATCAGGTGCATTGTCTGTCGCTATTACTCTGGTTTCAATTTATGAATCACTTCACTAAACCAGGATTCAAATCTTGGTCTGTCTATTTGTTGCTGATAATCACCCTTCCCTTTCTTTGCGCGGAACAGTAAATATGCGCCTTCAACAAAGCTTTCATTGCCGCCAGTGGGTGAAACAATAAGCCTCCCCCTTCCCCTCATCGTCGGTTTCTTCAGCCCTGGCGGTGGTTTTGCATGGTGGTATCCTTCCATGGTTTATTCCCCCTTCCCCCACTCACCGAGTTGAAGGACGTCTCGTCCAAATAATAAACATGTTTCTACTCCCTGCGATATATTTTAATACCGCGGAGATTCTTTTGTCGTCAAACAACAAACAATCGTTTCCTCTTGCTAAACTCAAACCGCAAATCATTCAACACCCGTGATACAATTCGTGTGCACATTGACGGCAAATCACCTCACGCCCTGTTTTACTTTGATCTTGTTGCCGCAAGGAGGATTATGCATTTAAAACAACTTGCTTGACTTTGAAGAACATTTCCTTTCGGATGAAGCCCAAAATAACATTCGGGTAAAACCGCGCGCTGAACAGGAGATTCAGCCATTCTCGCCGCTCTACAATAAACATAGGGTTAAAATAGTGAGAGGTGCAACACTGGTATCAGCGATTTCACGCGCTCTGCAACGCATTCAGTCTCGCTCGACTCGCTCTAAAGTTTCAATGTCTCTTCAACGCATTACAGATTCGAGTTGGCGAATCTGCGGTTCTAAGTTCGTCTGCACAGTGATTGCAACCAATTAAGTCCATACCTGCTATTCAATGTATTATTTTGTCTGTATATTACAAATTAAATAACTGTTTTCTTGCAAGTATGCAGTTGTGTCGGAATAGAACCCGTCTCAGTGGAACTATATTCTTGCGCGCACGTTTGGATCTACATATGCTAAAACCTGCTGCAAGGTTGACCTGACGCAGGGCTTACGTGGGTGGCTCCTATGAAGAGAATGATGGGTGGATGGGTATGTTGGTGTTTTACCAAGGGGTTGCTGTATGGAATAGAGGAACAACGAGGGTGGACAAAAAATAATGATTTTTTAAAAATCATTTTTGATGATTTATTTTATTCAAATCGTTTTTTTATATTTTTAAAAACAACGCTTAAAATTGTTTGTGTGTTTTTTTGCACCATACAGATAAATATATGTTTATTTTATGGAAAGGCTTTTTTCTTGTAAACGGCCGTGTAAAATATTTGAACAGCTTGATTAAAGCAAATAAAAAACTATATGTAAATATACCGTTTTCTTTTTCTGATACTGTATATATGAAGTTAAGCCTACTATGGAAATGTTTGTTGAGTGTGTTAATGAAACTATAATAATTTCAGTAACTTTTCTTCCAGTGAAAATAAAACATTGTGGATGTACTCTATAATTGTAGCTTAACATATTTTTATAGTCTTTGTAGCTCAATTTTGGCAATTTTTTAAATGATAGTTTGCAAAATTTCAGCTGCAATATTTATTTACAGTTCAATGATAGTGACACCATTTACGGTTTAACGTGATTAGTATTTTCTATATATTTTTATAAATAAAATGTTTGCTACCTTTGCCCATAAAAATTATAGAAGTTTAAATCAAGATAAATGTAAGTGTGTTTACAGTTTACACATTACATTTCCTCTCGTATGAGCTTCACACCATCAGTACATATATTTTGTTTCCTTCCTTTTTCTTTCTTAAGAGCTTAATAAACACCATTAAATGAATACAAGATTAATGTACTTTCATAAAAAGTTATTCTGATGTCTACAAAATCCTTATATACATTATTATATAAATTATTTATTTAAAGTGATTTAAATCAGTGATTTCTTTTTTAAAATATCACTTGATCTAAATCACCCAGATTTAAATCAATCCACCTTCGTATCAACCTAAGTGTAATGCTATTTTCTGTCTTAACAATCTCTGAACTGAAACTATATTACTCCACGAAATATGCTTTCTATGTAGGTACTTGTGTGTGAATGTGTGTGTGTGTATGTGTGCATGTAGAAACTGTATTGCTTTTATTTTTAATTTCTTCTAAACTACATTCTTTCATTGTGTTAGTAAAAATAATGAGCAATGTACGTAATTAATGGTTAATCCAGGGCTTGACTGCTCGTATTCAAACTGTATTGCTTTCATTTTTTTTTCATTTTACTTTCATTACTTTATTTTTCTTTTATTATTTTATTTTTCATTTATCTTTTCTAATTTTTTAATTGTATACAATTTACTGCAAAAAAAAATATCCCTGTAATTAATGGTTAAGTGGAAGAGAAGGCATTAATGCCTTAACTTCGCCATGTAAACAAAGTCGTAAATAAATAAATAAATAAATAAAAATATTCATTGAAGAGTTACACGATTTAAATTCATACATTGTTTTAAAAAAATATTGAGAACATGGAAATATTCTAATTCGTCACATGTTCTCAATAAGGCATATCTTCATTACATCTTATATAGATTTGGTCAGAAGATACACTGGATATAATTTTAGGAGTGTGGAATTTTTGCAAAAAGCACATTCATGCTTAAATTACGTGAAATTGCATGTGTGACATTCGTCTTCAGGCCAACGTATCTGTGGTGGCTGGACCTCCAATCAATATAATCCTACGTGGGGCATGTGTTGGGATGCCATATGTACTTATGACGGTCCCTTCATTAACTTCATCTTATCACCATTCATCTCCATCGTCGCAATTAGCCAAAAGTGACAGAAATGCGACGTTAAATAAACACAATCGGATCAGATGTGTGTGTGCTTGTACAACAATGAAAACATCGATATGAATAGATGTTACGAACGAATAACAGAACTGGCATAACGACACCTTGCTCATGTTCAAAAATAGAGTTCAATGAACTATAGAATACGTACGAGCGGGAAGAATAAACTACAACAAAGATAAAAATAGAAAAAGCATCTCCTGGTTTTGAAATTGTATCCTGTGTTATCTCTAATAATTTCTTCCTGAACACCTGAAATTTCCCTTTCCATCCGTAAAATACTCAAATTTCCCTTTTCCGAGGAAAATTTCCCGCCCTCGAAGAACACTGAACTCCTCCCCTCCACTCGCTCCAACGTCCCCGCCTGCGTCACAGGGATCGGTCTGTGTCTCCGAGGTAGCTGGAGCATCTTCGATAGGCCAGGCGAGAGTTTAGTCTGGGTTGCACATGGGGCTATATTTAGTGGACCCGGCCGTTACCGTTAAGAATAGCCAGCCCGGCTGAAATTTCCGTGGTCGGGGTCACTGTAATGTTGAGAATGGGGAAGCACCTCTGTCTTCAATGTGCGACATCCAATATCACTCTCCGGAGAGGTCCGGTAATTTTTTTCACACGAAGATAAGTACTACATGCAATCATCAACATAGATGTTTCATCAGAAATTTTATTTCAATTAGATTCTTAAGTTTCCTCGTATTCATCTTGTTTCCTTATGCTAGAAACCACGAAGAGAGGGAAGGAAAGATAATAAAGCGTAGATGGCTTGGATAAGGCTTCGCGAAGCTTCCATACAAGGCTGCATGAGGCCGATTTTGCGAATTGAATGGAAGAATGGTATGATTTATTTTTCTTTGCGTTTCGGACATTTTTGGCTGATTGCGAAGATGATAATGAAGGTTGACAAAATAAATAGAAGGAGGGACAATCACAAACACACAAGTTCCATAGAGGTTTATACTGGCCATGGTTCCATACGCCAGGGCGTCGTTAGTCTGCAAAATGCAGTCTGGTGTGTACTACCTGGAAGTGATGTTGATATTTGGGTGTTTAGAGACCCCTTACACCCCGATTTCATGCATTTCTTTCAGGATTTTAATTCGTAATCATAAATTTAATGGACACAGTACATTTGGTAATACCAAACTCATAGGAGCTTACTCTACTCATGTTGTGTCCTCAAAATGTTTATAAATTGTAATACCCAATATATACATTTACTTTACTCATGGAGGTAGGGGTTGGGCAAGAGGTCCTTTAGGAATATGGAATTTTTATAAAAGGTGGAATTTGACGTGCGATCTTCATCATCATGTTGTTCTTCATTAATATTGTTAATGCAGAATCATGTTTTCTTTAAAAATCCCGTGTTTTACCGTATTATGAGAGTCGCATTTGTTGAAAACTGTAGGACCATATACCCATGATATAAACAAACTGTCGGTATTTCCCGAACATTTCAGATCATCCCCCCATTCGAAACCTTATAATTACGTGTTTTCACCGCCTCCTGTTTCCATATTGCCGACCTCCGTCGCAGAGTGTCCCCTTTCCCCTGTCCTCTTTCGTGTATATATACTAATTTCTACCACCCCTTATTCCATTTTGTACAAAGTTTAAAATAGTGACCTGCGTTTGTTGGCAGTCTCTAAGAAATTGCCTTGTATGGGACAAATTTGTTATAAAAAAAGAAGTAAAGGAGTCAGATGTATGTTATCAACTCACACTTGTGAACTTACTAATGCGAACGAACTACAGTAAGAGGAAGAATTCTAAACTTTGATCTATTTTGGAAACGTGTCGGGATCATTGACGGATAAACGAACTTCTCTTGTGGGATTTTTTTTAAAAATGTTTTTTTTATATAATTTTTTTTGTTGTTGTTGACTACTTCACTGCTGCGTTCATTGAAGATATAGTGTTATTTTTAGATCCCTGTAACAGGGAAATCCCTTAATTTTAGGTGAAAACTGAGGGTTGTCACCATTTATTCTTACGTTAAAGACGTCTTAGATCGTCATGTAATCCGCCAAAAGTTGAGCACGTTCTGAGCAATTGCTAATAAGTGAAAATTGGGATAATGAAATGCAACAACGAACCCACATAGCATCGATTCACTGTCTCTTATACTCTATCCCAGCAATCTGTGGATCAAGCGAACCAAAACGAGTCCTCTGCGCAAATAGTAATCAAGAGGGCTAGACCAATGAACGCGTGAAAAGGAGAGGGACACCCCATTGCAGCTATCAATTGTTTGCAGCAGCGGTCACTGCTTCGCTCCGCTCATTCGCTTCTTCCCCCTTCTCTGCCGTAATGCAGGTCTTACCCCACATATTACTGAGACAGAGTATAGTGTCTCAACAGGTATTATCGGCTCTTAGAAATAACTGCTCCAACCGTTATGTTTATCACTAAGTTTGTATCACTAAATACACCATTTATTTGAAATCACAGTGGTTATAAAACAGAATGGTGAAGGAAACTAAAAATAAGATGTACATACATTCTAAAACATGCGACACGTTAGTGTAGTTAACTGCTAATTAGAGTTAAATATTTGATCCTGGTATATAGAATGAGATTCTTGTTGTGAAAACTTGAAAGGTAAGATAACCGATCCTAGAGAATATCATTGAAGTCAAATACTTTTTCTTCTATCACGTTTTACTTTTACCTAAATGATAACAGCATAGAACATATGCCTGTGTTCATTAAACTCTTAAAAACTACACGAATTCAAACGAAAAAGAAACTTTTTCAAGTAACTTAAAATGCAAACGAACACGTGTGCTACAACAATATTTTTTAAAAAAATAATTTGTGTTATTACGAGAATACAAATTGTTCATTACATTAATTTTAATTTGTATGGATAGACTGATTCTTAATTTGGAATGAACGGTATTATCATAAACAGTGGACTGCTCAGAGCAGTTGTTGGTGGAGTATAACCCTCCTTTCGCCCAGCTTCCCTAAAGAAAGTTAGAAAGGAGGGGCGAGATGGAGAGAGAGAGAGAGAGAGAGAGAGAGAGAGAGCGTTAAATGTAGTGGGGGATAGTAAAAAAGAAGTTACGTATGAATTTCTGGTCCAACCACTGATGTTGAACATTACTTAACCCCAGTAAAACATTTGCTTGTTAATATAAATTTCTACCTTTCTGATCTTTATTACTATTAAAATTGGCGAGACATTTATACATTTAAAGAAAAAAAAACAATAACCAGTGATATATTTTTAAAATGCACATAATTATTTTCACTTTACTAAAATTTCAAAAGGTATAAGACTACCTAAGTGCAGTTGCTATTATTCTTAGTACTCCAAATTCAGGGACACTCGTGGCAAAGAACGGCGACAGAAATGTAATAAGGGAATTTTTAAAAAATCTTTTCAACCTTGACCTTCCACAAATTTACCGTTTTCCTCCAATCGGGCATGAAACCTAAACACCCTCAACACCTCCTATGTCATTGTCCTTACTTCTCTTTTTCAGTTTTATACATGCTATACACTAAACGTTGTTATTTTTTAATAAAATGAGTTATGTGTATGTTTTAATTATCTATGGACGTTAAGAATAAATCCTGTCTTTGTGCTACAGTTATAAATATATTACTTGTTCATTTGATTTGATTGATTTGCTTTAATTTACTTCGCTTTTCTGCAACTTTTGGCTAATTTTGCGAAGATGGAGATAAGTGATGATATGATGACATTTATGAATGGACATGCCCAGGCCAGGATTCGAACAAGGGACCCCTGGCGTCGTTGCGCGATGTGCTAACCACTCCGCCACGGGGGCCAGCTAAAAGCTAATTGACCTAAGTGGGTAATTACTAGTTCTATGCTATTATTCTGTTCAATTTCGAGTACATACATGGACATTCCTTCAATTCCTAGTACATTATTATTTTTGTAGTCTATATGTCCTAAATTAATTTGTTTAATATGGAATAAAGAAGAAATCCCTCAACAGTGGAAAGAATCCATAATTGTTTCTGTGTTTAAAAAAGGTGATAAAATGAACTGCAATAATTACCGTGGAATTTCTCTACTCTCAACAACATACAAAATATTGTCTAACATTCTATTAACAAGACTAACACCATATGCTAATGAAATTATAGGTGATTATCAATGTGGATTTAAACGTAACAGATCAACTACAGATCATTTTTTTCACATCAGACAGACACTTGAAAAAAAGTGGGAATATAATCAAAATGTGCATCAGCTATTCATTGATTTCAAAAAAGCATATGATGCGGTCAAAAGAGATAAATTATATAATATATTAGTAGAGTTTGGAATACCTAAGAAGCTTGTTAGTATGATAAAAATATGCACCAGTGAAACAGAAAGTAAAATTCGTGTGGGTATTAATATGTCTGACAAATTTACAATTCATGATGGGTTAAAAGAAGGAGATGCATTATCTCCATTGCTCTTTAATTTTGCCTTAGAATATGCAGTTAGGAAGGTAAAAGAAACTAAAGAAGGACTAAAATTAAATGGTATGACTCAGTTGTTAACATATGCAGATGATGTAGACTTACTGGGGGATGATGTGAATACAATTAAGAATAATGCTAAAATATTTTTCAAAACTGCTAAAGAGATAGGTTTGGAAGTTAACAAAGGGAAAACTAAATATATGCTTACAGGCCGAAACCAAGTGTTAGGTAATAATCAAAATCTAATTATTGATAACAACTCGTTTGAACCAGTTTCCAAATTCAAATACTTAGGAGTAATATTAACAAATGAAAATCATATTAAAGAGGAAATAAAAAGTAGGCTTAATTCAGGAAATGCATGTTACTTCTCTCTTCATAAACTTTTGTCTTCTCGTTTAATATCTAAGAAACTAAAAGTTAAAATATACAAAACCGTAAATTTGCCTGCAGTATTATATGGATGTGAAACTTGGTCCCTTACATCGAAAGAGGAACATAAATTGAGAGTATTTGAAAAAAAAGATCCTTAGGAAAATCTTTGGACCTAAAAGGGATGAGGAGACAGGTGAGTGGAGAAGGTTACATAATTTAGAACTATATAATTTGTATTCATGTCCAGATATTATTAGATTGATTAAATCAAAAAGACTTAGGTGGGCAGGCCATGTGGCACGAATGGGAGAGGAAAGAGGAGTTTACAGGATTCTTGTTGGGAAACCTGATGGTAAGAGACCTGTAGGAAGGCCAAGACGAAGATGGAGGGACAACGTTGAGATGAACCTAAGGGAAATCGGTAGGGATGGGAAAGAGTATATAGAACTTGCTCAAGATAGGGAAAGATGGAAGGCCTGTGTTGCTGCAGCCATGAACCTTCGGGTTTAAGAAGGCTAGAGAGTTAGTTAGTTAGTTATATGTCCTACCTACTATTCTTGAAAACATGGAAATGAATTGTTGCAGCAATTGGCCTCGACGAGGCCATTAGCAAACGGTGTACTACTATAAAACATAGGAACGGAAGAAACAGGGCATTAAAAAAACAGCTGACGTAGTGATGAAAATTTGCTGTGTTGACTTTACTCTTAGAAGCATCCGCTATGACTCCCAAGGTGGTTGAATGAGCGAGTTTAATAAGTCACCAGAGAATCATGAGTTTTCCACAGGAGTCAATCAAAATGTGGCAACCCTCCAATTACGGAGAGGAAAACAAACACTGTGTAGAGGCATCGTGTGCTGCTCCGGGCAGGCTATTTTGGAACTCATCAGGTCAATGTCATGCAGGTTGCAGGAAGTTTGCATTCACAAATTGGGTGTGCGCGTAAAACAAGCCGACTGGTAATTTAGAGCAACTGATTGTAGATGCATTTTTAAATAGGCCTAGGCAAAGACGACCCATGCTTTGCCTTCACTTCTAAAAAGAGCGTCAATTTTTAATAGTATCCGGCTCCCGTAGCTTAGTGGTTAGCACCTCGCGCTACGACGCCAGGGGTCCCTGGTTCGAATCCCGGCTTTGGCATGGATATTTGTGAGTGATCATTCATCAATTTCATCATGTCATTACTCATCCCCATCTTCGAAAATTACCCAAGAGTGGCACAAAAAGCGAAGTAAAATAAAGCAAATCAATCAATCAGTCAAATTTTAGTACTTTTACAAGTACTCCTTCTGTAGGTGGTGACAGTGCAAAATGGAGTCACTAGTACTCGGGCGATAATTATATACTCTGTGGTTAACATAGGCGTAACTTGGCTGGGCTAAGGGAGACATTTACCCCCACCCCCAATTTTTCAAGTTTACTAAATTTTTAAACCTCTTGCGGCCTGAGGAACAAATAAGTTATGAATAACTGTTATGAATTTTAAATGTAACAATTATTTTGCCAAGGACGCTATTTTTATGCGATGGAAATTTTTTGATTCTGCCCCCCCCCCCAAAGTTAAGCCGCAAGATCGATTCTGTCTTCCCCCCTTTCAACGCTAAGTCCCATGCTGGTTAAGAATTATAGAGCGATTGGTAAAAATAGTGCACCCAGATTATTCTCGATTGGTAAAAATAGTGCACCCAGATTATTCTCGATTGTTACTTATGTGGGAACTTGCTATTGTAAAGTTGCTATTGATAACGCATTGCAGGGAAGTGATAATTTTGGATATAGGTGCAACATTTCTATTGCCAGTGACTGTATATATCGTTGACATGTGGTGTTTAATTTTACAGAAGTTGCTTAGAAATTCATTGAAATTTTACAAACATTACGAACCCCCGCACACACATGCACGCGCGCGTAAATGGGACGAGTCGAGAGGAGTATTTTCATCTTATGTGGTGGGGTAGTATGGGAGCTAACTGTGTGTGTGTATCTCGAAAATGTTAAATAGGAAAGAGGATCAGGTAATCCCTTGTTGATAGATTTCCTAATTTTAAGAATTTTTTTTGGGAACTCTTTTTTGATGTGGGCCAACATATTCGAATGGACGACCAAAATCGAATTTGTATTTATTTAAACGCGTTAAGCCATATCAGAAAACGGTTACTACAGAATTTTCTTGAAATTAGTAGCCTATACATCAGGGGGTTGTTCGACCGGTCGACCTCACTTTACCAGTCCTCTATTGGGGCAAAAACGAACGTTCAACATAAAACTATTCGACTCGTCCCATGCGTTTTCGTGATGTGGTATTGATCATTTCTGCATTCTCTTTTCTGTGATCAATGTATGTATATACACATAAAACCATAATACACTTTTTGCTTACCTGTTAAAGATTCCACCAGAATCTGAAAAATTATCAAAATTGTAACATTCGTTCTCTTTGCAGCTACAATTTGTGTAATAATTTTTACAAAATTTGTTAAAAGACGAACTGTCATGATAATAGAAGCCCATTTTAATACAAAACCAACTTCAGCATGTACTGTTTTAGTAGGCTAACTGAATCAAATAGACGCCCCACACAGGATATTTTACTACATCCATTAATTTTCTTGTCAAAGTAATGAAATATTCCACCGAAAGTCACAAGCGCCTAATGAATGTGGAAGCAGCTATATTTCTTGGAATTATCTGAAAATACAGCCTCATATATTACTGAACTGCCTTTGAATCCAATTTTCAAGATATCCCGGAAGATGAAAATTATGAAGTATTATGGAGCATTACAGCTGTAAGCTAAGAGACCATTCGGCACAACAAACCAGATATTACGCTCATAAAGAAGGAGAATGGGACATGCACTTAGCAGATATTACTTTCTGTAACGCGATATAAACCAAAAGTAAAAGAAAATTGGAAGATCACAAGAAGAACAGAGAGAATGATAGCCTCTATCTCGTTGTCTACATATAAGGCAAAGAAAGAAAAGAAAACGAAACAAAGATAGCCATGTTTTCTAATATAATTCCTGAGAGATTTTTTTGGAGACAAATTCATTTCAATGATTTACTTGCTTGCTTCTGAAAAATGCTGTTGTATTCATTATATTTTACATACAAGTACAAACTAAATTAGGATTACAGATTTTAACCAATGGGGAGAATCTGACACTGGATTATGATTTACTTTACTACAGAAATTTCTTCAGCATTAATAAATACTGTAGTTTCTGAAAGATAATTTTCACTACCAATTTGACATGTACAACACAGTTACACAGCACATGGACAAACAAGTACTTGTATTTGATAAAATTAGTTCTCCTAGTCTCAAAATTACCCTTTTGTTTCACACAAAATAACACTAGAACAAACTCCTGCGGGACATAAGTTGTCTCTCACCCTTTAGAAGTTCAGGATATATAAACGAGATATAAATGTGTCGGTGTGGAAAGAGCAGAGATGAAATTAGAGACATACATACACTTGTCCTGTAAAAGAGAAAGTGACAATAGCTTATGAGCTCGACAATGTCCTTAGTGTTATTGACGTTATTCTTGATGATGGTGTGCAAAATCACTATACTGTAATATGTATCTCTACTACAAGTTTTATATGTTTTAAGTCTGCCATATTGAAACTTGTTGACGGAAATTGTTCACATGCAATAAATACCAGTCCTGTGAGGTATCTAGATGCTATAAGAACATCAGCTCGAAAGATTTGAATTCAATCAATACTGGATCTGCATCTGTGGTGAGATGGAAGTCGCAGAATTGTGCCCCACTAGAGTTTCACCTTGATAAATCTTGCTTACAAAACATAACGTCCATAACTACGCTATCATGCATTTTGGATTTTTGTTATTTAGCGTGATAGCCACTTTTGGCTATCGCGACGATGAGGATGAGGGATGACGTGATGAAATTGAAAAAGTGACACTCACAAAGAACGCATATGAACCCGGGATGCCTCGCGTCGCAAAGGGCTGTGATAACCACTCCGCCACTGAGGTCGAACAATACGATATCATTTAGGCACAATGTAAGTATTATAGTTCAGGAATGAAATCATAATGTCACGCGCAAATATGTATTCAGATAAGAGACACACAAACGTTACTAAAAGTAATTAAAATGAGCACCATGTCTGTGTACTTTTTGTTAATTCAGATACAAAAACCGACTGGAAAGTTGTTACTTTTAATTACAGGAGAGAACTTATAAAACTTACTTGTGCTGATAATGATACTGGTACTTGGTGACTTAAACAAGCAAACAAATTAGATAGTTACAACCAATTTGCTTGAAGTGGGGCACCCTAGTATAATTAGCCCAGATAATTAAACTTTTCATTCAGGATCAGATAATTCTAGTCAGAACGCCAGCACAACTATCGTGAAATAATCAGACGTAATTACACCTTAATTTGAGAAATGCATTCATATTCCTACGAAAAGGTGGATTTTATAAACGCTGATTCTCTTTGATATCTTCATTGAAGGTTGTGGAATTTGATTTCCTACATGTTAATAGCAGTCATTACTGAAACGAAAAACTGCAGATCGAGGGAAATAGGATTGCCTTAGCTTCCAGTGTGAGGAAATGCTTTCAACACTAAAGCAAAGGAAAATACACTGATGTGTTTATCCTCATGATATAATCTAAAACGGTAACCAAATGACATGCATCGATGTCAAAGTGTATATTGGAGGAGAGCAAGGAGAACAATTTGCAAATTCGTAAACACACTTACTGCCGTAAATTTAGAGCCTACGAGCTGAAAATTTTCAGGCAACTACGTATCTCCGATAACTGACTGAAGACTGATCCAGCATATTATTTGAAACCGATTGTACGCACAGTTTGAGCTTGAATTTTCATTTTTAGGTTCACATTATGCACAGATAGACTAATCGGAACCGGACCTACAGTTTAAAGTAGGATCCGAACAACTGTGTGCCCCCACCGGGTATCGAACCCGGGACCCCTTGATTACAACGACGGAGATTGTACGTATAGTCACTCACACATCTGGGTTGTAATTATCCCATTTCAAGTCAGTTTAAACGTTTCAACCCACATTTGTCTATTACTGTGCATGCACGACGTGATCAATGTAATTAAATAAAACGCTCACACATTCTTGATTGATACAAGCCACAGATGCTGAGCGGAAGACATGTCCAGTAAATGATCTAAAGCAGTTCATATTTGTGTACGACAGACCAAAAGCTGTCTTAGTACTCTATGACTTAGTAAATATCATTAAGCAGAATGAAAACAAATTGGAGCAGCTTTCTAGTTTCCTAAAATATTGATAAGTAATGTGGTAATAATTACTGATTCTCATAAACAGACAAGCAGAGCAATCTACTATACATTACTCACTACGATAGTAATTAGAACATCTATCATTTCATCAGAGTTACTTATGTGCGCAGCTACCTTACATTCTTTAGACATCATCTGACAAGGTAGAACACTATTACAGTGAATCAGGGATTTATCCAGGATTTTTCCCTTGGGGGGATGTTGGAAACTTTGCGGGGGGGGGGGGGTAAGTTTGGGGATGTTAAGCGCAAATTTTGGACCGTTTATTAAATGATCGCCCTAATTCAATTTGTTCATATACGTTTCCAGAGATGATCCCCCCCTTTTCCCGTAATATTTCAGAAGAAAAAATATGTCAAATGCAGGAAAAATTGGAAAATAGATTTTTGTGATAATGTTAACATTTCAGTCTAACGTTTCGTATATTGCTTTCCGATAATGTTCAGTACTTGATTTAATGAATCGTTAGATAAAACACAAGAGATGACATTGAAAAACACAAAATTTAAACATATTATTACCAGGAATCATTTCATGCAATTCTTAAGCTAGTTATAAAGAAATTAGAAACATTTGCGCAATATTTTTTAACTGTATTTGTATGGTTCTTGGCGTAGGTGTAACTCAGAGTTGATCTTGGGGATGCCAAATTCACCGATGAGATATCAGTGCATGGATGCGCGTGCGCTTGCCTGACTGAAGTAGTAGTAATATGTAATAAGTATGGATATAATATGACTCGAATAAGTGACCATACTGCGAGCGAAGCGAGCAAGAACATTTTTAGAACTATTTCTTTGCAAACTGATTATGCGTATTATTAATTAAACATAGCGACAGTATCCCACGATAGCACATGCACATGTCCCCTGCCCCCTTCTGTTCTAGCTTCAGTTAGAAAATATTCATATATATAATTTTAATAGTTCTATGTAGCGAGTGAGTTCCAAATGCTGCTGGTGTTTTCAAGGAATTTCATATTGAAGTCTTATACCCTTACAAAACTTTGGAAAATACCCTTGGCGCTATTGAGAGTGTACCTTCAAATACTGAACAAGAGACTTAGGAATTAGGAGCCATGTGCTTCTTTACCTTAAAAGAAAACTAAATAATATGTGCAAATAAACGCATGGCACGTTAAGTGCAAAAGGGAAGGCAAGGAATTTTCACTTCTAAATTGAGGTAATGCTTTATTTTCAATTATTTAAAAATTGAATAGCATTTCTTTCACTTTCCAACAGAAAGAGCACAATGAACCAAACAAAATTTTTCTCTCCACGTTTTCCAGCAGGCAGTGGCAAGCGCCGTCGTGTCCTCACTGGTGCGCCTATGGGTAGATGTAAATTTGGGACTTAATGTAAATTAAATTTATTTTTATGTTTAATTCCTTATACTTCCTTTGCTGCTTCTGAAAAGCTGGAAAAAAATAAATATATCATTATGTCAGGGAATCGACTAGATAAAAAGAGGAAGACAATTTTTACTAAATCTATATCTTTGCAAACTGACAATAACTTTCATTTAATAGGGTACCAGTAATTTTACAGGACACTACGATGTTAACGCTTTTCTATTTTTATCTGTTTTGCTAGTTCGGCACCCCATTTGTTCTTAGCGGCCAGGCAAAGACCCCGTGCAACCCCCCTTCCCTTTTACACTTCTCTTTCTAATATATAATTTCTTTTACAAAGGTAAGAACTCTTAGAGCCACAAAAATGGTCACATACATCAACTATAGACGTGAAAAAATCACTTCGGTTCTTCATGAAATACTCGCCGTTTTATATCAAATACTCAGCCAGTAAGTTGTATATTGGTATTTTATGACCGAAGCCTTTTCAAAGGATCTAGTGTTTCCAGGAAATGGCCATACTGCACATTCCACCCTTCTTCCTTGACACTTTAGTTTTAGTTGATCAAAAGGTCCATTGGACTATGCTTCTTGTAGAGCTACAAATGGTTCCTTTCTGTTAATGTTGAAGTATTGTCATTCTATATATATAAAAATCCGTATTTACACCCCTCTATAGGGGGGGGGGTGTTCCACTTTTCTGCTTGGGGGGTGTTCGTCAAAATTTGGGAGGGTGTTGGGGGGGGTGTTAGGGGTGTGTGGATAAATCACTGCAGTGAATAACGCAGTTCTCAAGAGCATCTGCACGAGATTTCAAATCCTAACGCAAATATCCAATTGCAGTATTCACTATGTAAAAATTGGTGTACAAAGATAGAACAAAACTGGTATTGCAATAATTACTCAGAATTGGTGTAACAAAACACTTCATTTGGTGTTGATGCAAAATTGGCGTTGTTCGCTTCCAACTTCGGTGTCCCGGGTTCGAATCCAGGGCTGAACATAGGTGCTATTAGTGAGTGTCCCTTCATTAATTTAATCATATAATTACTCATCCTCATCTTCACGATTAGCCTACGAATCAAATAAACGTTGAATGCAGCAGACAGGCATTTGTTGTAACTATTGAGCATGGACACCGTACAGGGTCAACTTCGTTGTACACAATTTCCTTACACCAGCCTGACACTGGGCTGCACCTGCATTACACCTAGTGTCAAAAAGTGTAGCGAACTAGACGGAGCTATTACGTTGCTTTTCCATTTCTCCATGTTAATCCTGGAGATGAGGATAAATGAACTGATGAAATACGTGTAGATTATAGGACAACCATGACTTTCCCATGAAAACCGAATAGCAACTCCTGGCGTCGCAGCGGGCTTCGCTCCGCCGGAGATACCGTAAATCTATTGAAATAAATAATTGATCGAGTGCCTTATGCTGCAATATTTTTTTGTTCGAAACCTTAAAATATAGTAAACTATTTAGTGTTTATTATTATTAGTTATACCATATGTTTACCTCAATGCTACTGCAGTGCGGAACCTGTAACGTGCAAGATCTGTGTTTGACCCTGGACACGATAACTTAAATTTATGACGTTCGTGACAATGGCAAAGCAGCACGTCATGACAGATGTAACTTTTTCTAGTCACACGCTATTGGTTTGCGCGATGAGCACGTGAAAGCCTGAAACTCACGTGAGTAAAACTCTTTAAAACATCTTATGGACCAGGTTTCTGAGTAGGAAGTCAGAATGACATACTTTTCATTGATTTCAGAGTCTTGTTTACAAGTATATTACAGTGTATACATTTTACATAGCTCTAGTGAGTGACCTTTTTTGTCTACCTAGTACTGTTCACCAAACAGAAAGATTTGGATACAACACGCTATTTTCCTGAAATCAATTTCACATACCGTAGGTACTGTTCAATAACATCTTCTATGAGGGAGGAACAAAATTTCTAACGTCATTTTCCATAATAGCTTAATATCAGTCGGAGACAACAAACATTTTTGAGATTGTTATACTCAGAAAGAATAAGGGGAAGAACATGATGAGATGGCGCAAGCATTCTGGTGAGCATGGTAAAAAAGAAAACTATGCTGGAATCGAACCATGTTTCAGAAACGATTATAACCGCAATGATAAATACAAAAGCGAAGACCATATATAATTTACAATAGTATTATGCACGTACCAACGGAAGTCACGGAGACTACAGAAGAAGTGGAATTTTATTCAATATTGAAACAAACAAATACTAGTAGTACAAAATAAAAGAAACACGTATCTTGATAGGAGATGTAAAAGCTGAAGTTGGATCAGATAATGAAGGAATAGAGCATAATATGGGTAAACAATTTAGGTGAAATGAATGAAAATCGAGGCCCTCCCAGATGACGTAGTGGTATCGTCGTCACCTTGTAATCAAGGAGTCCTGGGTTCGATACTCAGTGGAGGCATATTGCACAGTAGTTCGGATCCAACTTTAAACTGTACGTTCAGTTCCGATTAGTCTATCTCTACAAAAAGTGGACATAAAACAACAATTCAAATTCAATGAATGAAAATGGCCAGTTGTGCAGAAAATGAGAAAACCGAAGCACTACCATAAACTTTTCCCATAAAGACCAGTGACGGCTTCAGCCTGATATCAGAGAGAGGCTAAATTTTTCCGTTTCAAATTCTCGGTGGCTATCTAACATGGGCGTAACTTGGGGCCTAATTTTGGGGATGGGAGCAGAATCGAAAAGTGTTCAATCCCAGGACAATTTTGCTAAGTAAGCGTTACATTTGAAAATTTCTTTGTTCCTCACGTCCCAGTAGATTAACAAAAATACTCTTGTAAGTTTTAATATCTGAAAATTTTGGGAGCCAAGTGACCCTCTTGCCCTCGCCAAGTTACGCCTATGCTAACTAATATCGGCTGAAACGTTTTTACTTATCATTTTACTACGTTATAATTTTACAAATGACATGTACACTGTACAATGTATCACTGCCAGATCCAAAGATAAATCATTATGTAAGATGTTACATTCTATTCTATCACATACAAAAGTACTTTTAAGCGCGACGCTATTATGCAAAATCAACCACAGCTAAAAACTACAATAAAATACTGCTGTTTTTATGAGCAGATTCAAATTATTTACAACCTTGTATAAATCCAAAGATTTGGAAAGCTTTTTCTTAATGGAGAGAATACAGAGAGTACTCAACCTCTCGTTACCAATCCGATTGTGACACTTGATTTGCTGTTGATGGGGTAAGCACATTTCAAGAACACGGAGCTTATAAAATTCGAGAAAGGTAATTTTGAATATTTCAACCATTGCAAGAAGCTACTGAAGGGACATTTTGAGTTTCCTATCTGCCTCATAGCGTACCTTAACTTTTAGCATCAATCACAACAGTAGTGAGCGGCGATAAATTGTATTTTTACTCAGAAAAGCGATACCTTCTTAACTTAACTAATGCTAACTCCAATAACACACCACTGACCATACTTTAATTTAGAAGTTAGGTGACCGTGAACTTGATAATAGATCCTAATTTAATATCCCCTTCACCTGTAGCTCGTTTGCTTTCACATGCTGGAATCGAAATGGGCTACTATTACGTATTGCTGAAATTATTTTCTAATCTCACAAACGATAATTACTGACTATCAAATGATCAGTGGTCATTGTTGATCAAGTCAGATCTGCAGGTGCTCCCCTTCCCCTACGATTTTAGAACGCACCGTAATAAAGTAATCTTGGGAACTTACTAAGGTATGAAATTGTACTTGAATATTCTAATGGCTCTGCCCAAAATAAAGTTGTATAATGGAAAATATTAAGTAAGAAAACTTCTTGTTTTTCTTACTTTCGATAGAAATGCGTCTGCCGTAATATGCAAAAGGCCGGGTGGGGGGGGGGGCACAGTAACGACTGGGATCTCGCTAGACTTCTGTAGCTCCGTCCCTGATAAAGACATTCATAAAGTAATATGGGGATCTCCTGATTATATTTAGAAACTCAGATTGGTTACCTGTAAATTGAGAAGATCCGTCCTAGATGTAAGTATGAAATAAAAGAGTAATAGAAGACATTGGTAGTGATCATCACTTTGGATTTGCAGTTTTAACCTCCTTAAAATTATTTCATACACACATTTTAAAAACAGAAGAGAAAATTGATGTGCAAATTTAAACAAAAAATAAAATAAAGAAATAGATTTGTTCTTGAATTGAGAAATAGATTGGAAAGGTTTTAAATGGATGAGGATATGGATGAAAAGGTATAGGATGTAGCAGAGAGAAAATGGACAAATACCGAGGCAGATTTGATTGAAGTAAGTGAAACCATTTTAGGACATAGGGAGAGAAACATAAAATGGGGTAATATCGAAGCAAATAAAATAAATTAAAAGTATTCCAGAAACTGGAAACAAAAGAAACTACAGAAATAGTATAAGAATCTTGACAGAAAGGTGAAGAATAGTGAATGATAAACGCAATTGGATACAACAAAAAAGAATATTAGCAGAGGGAACAGCAAGGAAGTAAAATTTAAAACAACTCTATCGAACAACACGTTTGCTATCAAAACGTCATTTAAAATAAACTATACCAGTAAAGGATTAGTGGCAAGTAATTGACAAGTAAATAAGAGCAAGTGAGGAGATGATAATAACACTTTCCGTCAGCTGAAACGGATCAAATAACTCCAGAAATGTTGAAGATATATATTATTTATTGATTGATTTGTTTTATTTTGCTTCGCTATTCTGCCACTTTTGGCTAATCGCGAAGATGAGGGTGAGTGCTGGTATGATTAAATTGATGAAGGGTCATTCACAAAAAACAACCATGCCCAGGCCAGGATTCGAGCCTGGGACCCCTGGCGTGATATATACGAACTTAATGGCAGAAATGTTAAACAGAATGTTCAAAGAAGTATGTGAAAAAGAGATGATGAAATAACCAGTATATGCTTACAGGCCGAAACCATGTGTTAGGTAATAATCAAAATCTAATTATTGATAACAACTCGTTTGAACCAGTTTCCAAATTCAAATACTTAGGAGTAATATTAACAAATGAAAAGTAAAGAGGAAATGAAAAGTAAGCTTAATTCAGGAAATGCATGTTTCTTCTCTCTTCATAAACTCTTGTCTTCTCGTTTAGTAATTTTGGCTGTAGTATTATATGGGTGTGAAACTTCGTCCCTTACATTGAAAGAGGAATATAAATTGAGAGTATTTGAAAAAAAGATCCTTAGAAAAATATTTAGACCTAAAAAGGATGAGGAGACATGTGAGTGGAGAAGGTTACATAATTTAGAACTATATAATTTGTATTCATGTCCAGATATTATTAGAATAATTAAATCAAGAAGACTTAGGTGGGCAGGCCATGTGGCACGAATGGGAGAGAAAAGAGGAGTTTACAGGATTCTTGTTGGGAATCTGATGGTAAGAGATCTGTAGGAAGGCCAAGACGAAAATGGAGGGACAACGTTGAGATGGACCTAAAGGAAATCGGTAGGGATGGAAAAGAGTATATAGATCTTGCTCAAGATAGGGACAGATGGAAGGCCTGTGTTGCTGCAGCCATGAACCTTCGGGTTTAAGAAGGCTAGAGAGTTAGTTAGTTAGTTTTAGAACTACAGTAACAGGGGTGAATGCAAGTCGTAGATGAATTTTACATCCACAGAAACATTTGCCTAGAGATGTTGCGAGAAGATGAAAGAAGAGTAGGATTCAATATGCATAATTTGTTAATTATCCTTATCTTAGAGATTTCTGGCAGTCGAGAAGAACATTAAAAGAAATTCATTATTTCTTCATTTGCTTGAAAGACGTTCTAGTATTCAGTGTCCAAATATTCGCTTGTGGGGCGAGGCAAGAAATGCCGGTGTACAAAATTATGTACGGAATTCCACTACCAATCTGGCTCTCTTTCAGACACGACTCCTGAATCTCCACATAGCAGGAGACACAGAAATTGGAATCGCACCCTGAACATCCGAACTTGGCAGTGATGCCAATACACATCGGGTGTTATGTTTTATGTTCAATCCCACTTGCCACTCGTTCAGTCCACACATTATAGGCGTTGCTTTTAGCAATTAATTATGGTGAACAATATTTATTGCCTGCATTCTTTGCATGTGCTGAGTCATTGGATATAATTCTGGCAATTTCAACAAAGGATTACAAGTAGGCATTTTGTTTCATCGATTATGCTATTTCATTGTTGCAACGAAATTGTGTATGGTAACTTTTTTAAGTTATATTAGTTATCTAACATATTATGCTTCAAAAGAAAAATGGGAATTTTGTGCAGAAAGTTTTGAATTGCATATTTTCTTTCTTTAATATGTTTGTTCTTAATCACATTCAAGAATTTCGAAAGTTGTTTTTGTAATATTTAACGTTATACCCCCCCACACACATATATATATAGCCTATATATATATATATATATATATATATATATATATATATATATATATATATATTATGCATGAACCAATATAATAGGGTACATAAACGAAAGTAGTGACATTTGTATATTATACGAAGCAGGTTTCCTTACTTGGACCACAGGTTGCTTAGGTTGGACCGCTCACAAAAGGCATTGATTCTTCAGCAAAACATTAGGCAAATTGTGCAAAACTACTACAATGTAATGTGGAGTGCCAAAACTAGACATTCACAATAGAAAAGGTGATACATAAACGACAAACAAATGGGGACAACATAGGTCAATCAGCAAAACAACAATGTGAGACTTTTCTGCCTTGAAGATTATCACTAGCGGTATGTAGACACCTGCAACACTCACTGCACACATCATTGTGGTATTTACTCTACGCTCGCAGTTGTAACAGCACCTACCTGTGATTTTCCTTTCTTTGCTACATTTTTTTGTGGACGTTTCTGGACTGTGGTGAAACCTGACTCATCCACTTTGAATATTCGGTCAGCTGTAAAACCAAATTTTTCGATACATCGTTCCAAAAGATCGAAAAAGTGTCCTACATTCTCTCTGTTGAATCCTTTGCTCTTGCTAATGAGGTAGCCTCTGGTTGGCGAACAGATAGTTGCGGAATTCTTCTCATAAATGCGTAGAACCACTTTTTCCGAGTAATTTTTGTCTCGTGATTGAACGAATTAGCAATTCCATACTTTTGTGACAGATCATAGACCAATTTCCGGACATCTTTAATGTTCAACCAATAAAAACACTCTTCTAATTGGACAATATGATCGGCAAGAATTTTCTCCATTTCAGGATTGAACGTAGCCTGTCTCCCCAAAGCCTTAACTCCATTTGCATAATTGTTTTTCGCAATAGCATGCCTCCGTATTGTCGCCTTAGGGACACCATACCTTGTTCTAAACTCGTTCAAGCCATAGTCCCCATTATTGTATGCTGCTATACCCATTTGCAATTCTACCTCTGTCCACAGCCCATAATTTCTCCTTCGAGCCATTCTGAATCTGCAACAAACAAACACAACTATTAAACGGAAAAACTTTACAACACGTTCTTCGTTCGTTGTGAATCACCAAGCCTGATACGACGTACTACGCCGCATCAGACAAATGTGACAGGACATGGTTGCCTACAATGGACCAGTCCAATTCCGGCAACTCGCAGGTAGCACATGACACACGTGTTTGTAGACGTACATTCACATGCAATAGACCATCCCGTACATCATATTCACGTTCGAACATTACACTTACAGCTAGTAAACTTGAAAACATTAGTACCTACCCGATACTCCTGCACAATCGATCGCAATACCATGACAAATAATGTCCCACCTGCACAACATTCGAGAACTCAGCTCCACTGGCCACATTCGTTCTGCAACCGGTCGGGAACTTTCCACCCGACATTCTTGGCAGCAGCGTTGCCAATTTTTTTTCCTTCGCTACCTCCATTTCCTCAGAAACTGGGTGGTCCAATCTAAGAACCGGTCCATTATCGCCAACTCTCCCATATATATATATATATATATATATATATATATATATATATATATATATATACATACAGGGTGACTGGTAATTAGATATATTCCCTGAAAGGGGTTAAAGTAGAGACAATTTGCAATAAATTTGACCATATGATACCCCGTCAGAAAATTAGTAGTTTTCGAGATAATCGAGTTTCAATTGTTTTTTTTTAAAAATGACAATTTTCCACATAAAAAGATGAATTGAGAAAAAACTGCTCATTGTATGGAACTTTTTTCAGCGTTTTCATATAGGTAACAAATAAGTGTTTCGTTGAAAAAAACTTTTTTCCCAAATAACAATCACATGTAAGTAACGGGTGGGTCTAAACTTACAAGTGATGATAAAAAAATGCACTCTTAGTTTACTTGGCAACGTATTAATAACAAAAATGCTATGACACGAAGCGTACAAATTACGTAAATTACTTCCTTGTGTCATCTGCTATCCAACAAGGTACAAATGTTGCTGACATTCCCATTTGTGTACAAGAAATAATACTTCATTCATCTTCATGTGAATGGAATCAATGAACAATACAATTAAAGAACATTACACGTCTTGCTCAAAGTGGGCACCTCCGTTACGAATGCAGGCAAGCAGGTTTTTACGGACATTTGGTCTCTTAACTCGTGATGTGATGGTGTCCTTGATGTGTTGACCAGCTGTTAAGATCCGCTGCCTGAGCTCTTCTAGCGAGTTTACCGGTGATTTGGGGCAGGAAAAATGGCTCGATCAAATGATTGTTGATGACGCCCATTCATACTTCTGCCTTGTCGTGCGACAGTGGCTGGATGAAAATTAACCAAAGAAATGGATTGGCCGAGGCGGCTCGATTCCCTGGCCGGCTCGATCCCCTGATTTGTCGCCTTGCGACTTTTACATTTGGAACCACATGAGAAGACACCGGTAAACTCGCAAGAAGAGCTCAGGGAGCGGATCTTAACAGCTGGTCAACACATCAAGGACACCATCACATCACGAGTTAAGAGACCAAATGTCCGTAAAAACCTGCTTGCCTGCATTCGTAACGGAGGTGCCCACTTTGAGCAAGACGTGTAATGTTCTTTAATTGTATTGTTCATTGATTCCATTCACATGAAGATGAATGAAGTATTATTTCTTGTACACAAATGGGAATGTCAGCAACATTTGTACCTTGTTGGATAGCAGATGACACAAGGAAGTAATTTACGTAATTTGTACGCTTCGTGTCATACCATTTTTGTTATTAATACGTTGCCAAGTAAACTAAGAGTGCATTTTTATATCATCACTTGTAAGTTTAGACCCACCCGTTACTTACATGTGATTGTTATTTGGGAAAAAAACTTTTTTTCAACGAAACACTTATTTGTTAGCTATATGAAAACGCTGAAATAAGTTCCATACAATGAGCAGTTTTTTCTCAATTCATCTTTTTATGTGGAAAATTGTCATTTTTTAAAAAACAATTGAAACTCGATTATCTCGAAAATTACTAATTTTCGGACGGGGTATCATATGGTCAAATTTATTGCAAATTGTCTCTACTTTAACCCCTTTCAGGGAATACATCTAATTACCAGTCACCCTGTATATATATAATGTGTGTGTGTGGGGGGGGGGTGCACGCTGCCACTCTTTAAAGAAAACTGTCATGTGAAGAATAAATACGGAACATACTAACAGGTGTCCGGAAATAAGAATTTGTTTTAAACTTACAATAAAGTTTCAGTTTCGACTTGAAATGCTTTTGGGAGTCAAGATTGACATGAAGCATTTCTCTCTCGCTTTCTTTCTCTCTCTCTCACTTTCTATGTGTGTGTACTGTGTGTTCCAGGGCATGAGTGTTCCTTTTTGAATGTACCATCATGAAGGCACATAGTGGTTCAGATCCCACTTTAAACTGTAGGTCCAGTCCCGATTAGCTTTCCTGTGCATAAAGTGGACTTAAAACACCAACTCAAACCAAAAGTGTCCCTTCAATTTCATGTCATGGAAATGTCATCGTCATCTTCGCGATTTTCCAAAAGTGGCGCAAAGAGATGATGCAGATGTAGTAACGTGGGAGCTAGCAGCTCCTGCCCCGCCGGCCTCCGTGTTTAGCACAGCGTGCTACGACGCCAGAGATCCCGAGTTTTAATCCCGGCATGGGTGTTCTTTCATCAATTCATATCATCACTCATTCTCATCTTCGCGATTAGCCAAAAGTGACAGAAATGTCAAGTAAAATAAACCAAATCAAATCTTCTGCTCCACTGACTGTTTATTATTAATATTTATAATATGCCACTGCTGTAACCCCCCCCCCTATTGGATCCAACTCCCCTGTCTTCATCTTGCAATCTTTCTCTCCGGAAGTTTATGTTGACGCAATATGCATCCACAACCTTAGGCACCCTATGTATGCGTGTGCATAGATGTTTGGTGTGTGTGTGTGTGTTTGTGCGTACATGTATATACGCATACAAGTAGTGAGAGAGGGGGCAAAATCTAACAATTTCATAGTGAACTCTCTTAGTGTAATTTAACTGAAAATCATGATTTTAGCTGATTTTCCAAGTGTAAAAAACTGAAAATTTGTTTCACGCAAGAGCTTAAATTCCAATTTTATTGTATAAAAATTCTAAGATTTAGATAATTTCCCCTATGACACCCAATTTTTTAAAATTTCACTTTTTCAAAATAGCTAAAGCGAGATCCATTACTTTTTTAATTGTAAAAAATAATTGACTCTCATGAGTCAATTTTAAATTTTTTTGCAAAATACCCCAGTATACGTTCGGAGTAGTGGTGATAAGATTCCTTCAATCTAATACTTGGTACGAGGCCTATTATGTTTATTAATTTAAGCACAGTGGTAAACCTATTTTGACGATGTTTTTGTCGATTTTATAGTATTGCAACTCTGTGATTTTTCATCTCATACTTGGTACGAGTGTCATAATTTCTTTCGAGTTAAATTACGTAACACCCTCCCACACCTACACCCACACCCACACACATTTACTTCCGGTCTACTTACGGTCCACTTTTGGTCCACTTCCGGTCTACTTCCGGTCTACTTCCGGTCCACTTCCTGTTTACTTCCGGTTTACTTGACAGACACCTGTGGGTTTTTCCAGTTTTTTTTAAGTATATAGTTTTTGATTTGAGCCCCAAAAAATTATATATAAATACCAAAACCAAAAATAGTAACAGACTAAGTATACACACTAATCGATCAGATTGAGTTTTGATGTACTTATTAATTTTTTATACTTAGTACAAATATATATTTTATATATAATAAAAAATAACTAATATAAAATGAAACGTCATGAATATTTTTGGGTTTAAGAAGCAACAACATAATCAGCCTGTAGAGAGAATTCCAGTAAACATGGATGTATTTAGAGACATTTATCATCAATTGAAAGAGTTACTTCTTGTTCACTTGAACAGTATTTGGTCTCATGTTGACGAGAATACTGGAAAGCATTTATTTGTATTTAATAATATCTTATCATCATATAAGTTACCTGTTAGTGGGAAAATTCAAATAAATATTTCACCACCCAATACGGCAGTTTTGCACATAGGTCGAAATTTGTATAGAATTAAACATAGTACATTACTTCCTGATACGTCTTATGATGTGGAAGCTAGTGAATTTTTGTATGCTGAGATAATTGGAGAGTATGATAAATTGATTCCTCTGTTTATAGAAATAAGAATAATCTATCCTCTTATTAAAATACAAAATACCTAAAAACAAAAAAAAACATGGATATATTTGGTAATAGAAGGCGACAGGAGATTCCAGATAATTCAAGCGAGATTGCTAGTTTAGATGCACGTCTAAAGAAACTTAAATCAGATTTATTAATATTACAAAATTCTTTGAATATAAGCTTACATGCTGAAATTACCAATCTACAGTCTGATTTGATTAATCCCATAGTAAAAATTGATGGGGAACTCAAGTCTTTACTTCAAAAATATACTAATTTACCGTCTCTCGATAATGTTGAAAATTTAAAAGAGAATTTAGCTAAATTAAAAAATGATCTTGAGAAAATTCGTCAAATTCAAACAATTACCTCGGAACATCTAAAGCAAGAACTAAATAACCAAGCGAATACTATTCGTACCGAATTACTTTCCATAATTGAAACTATCAAGACTCATGAGAAATATGAACTGCTTAATGCAAGCATTCTTGAATTACGGGACCAATTTTTATCTTTTGAAATTCCCTCACTGGAAGATATTAAATCCGAACTGCAAACAGACCAATTACATGCAGCCATAACAGAAGTTCAATCCAAACTACAAATAGTAGAAGACTTTATTAATAATTTACCTTCATCTTCCGAATTAAATGCCATCGCTTGCAGTGTTGCCAGCATCGAATTGCAATTATAAACTTACGAAGATTTTGGAAAGATACAGGGTACCATAGCTCATATTGAAGATATTTTGACAACCATGAGAAACGAATTGACGAATGTACAGGAAACTCTGGAATTTAAGTTGCCAAGCATAACCGAATCTTTAAATGTAATTCAACGACAGATCACAAAATTAGAGAATCTCAACACTGAATCTGAACTATCTCATTTTCACCATCTCATAGACGACATACAGAACAAATTGCAAATACTGCAACAGTCTACCCCTACGCAAGATGACATACAGCAACTTAAAAATGCCTTAACCAGTGTAGCAGATGCTACAGAATTAGATGTAGTTAAGCAAGCTTTAACCTCACTTCAAAACACAGTATAAAATTTACCCACTTCCCAGAAGATGAGATCTGTAAAAAGAGCAGTAAATAGAATATTGAAGTCGGAGGACATTAAGAATATTCAAGCGGAAATTGCCATAATTCAAGATACTATTGATACTTTGCCTACCAATCAGATTGTGAATGAATTACATGCATTGTTTGTAGAAAACAAAAGGCAGGTATTCGATCTTACAAACGAGAGCACTAAATTGAAACTTGTAGAAAGTTTACTGGAGATTACTTCCAACATTAGAGAACAAATTGCTACCCTCGAAACAAGTCAGGAATCTGCTTTATCAGGTTTCACATCAGAACTTCACGATCTCAAACAACAATTTAAACAATTGTATGACGATGTGAAAATCAAACCCAGCTACGATGAAGTGGTACGCACCATAAATGAATATCAAGAAACGGTATTAAGCAGATTAACGATCTCGAATTACGTCAATTTTTCACTGTTGAGATAATTAGGCTTGAGAGTGTACCAAATGTACAAAGGCACTGGACTTATGTTAATGCAGGAAATGTTTACAAAATGTATCCTTACAGTCAGTCCCATGAATTTTTCCTAGATGGCGAAATTAAATTTTTAAAATTTGGCTATTTGAAAAAGGGAAAGCATGTGGAAGTACCAAATTTCACCATACAGAGAAAAGATGGCGTCTACAGAGCACTACAGATACCTGTTGCAAATTGGGATGAATCTGGAAAAAATATAAAATACATGAGGATCAAGAATGATCTGTTTTCCCTGTGCAAGCTAATGACAAATTATTATTTGAGGTGAAACAATTATACCCCGAGGATAATCCATTTTATGTCATATTTTCTTATAGAATCCGATGTCAAGGCAAGATATCGTTAATGAATTACACAGACCAGCTCGTCGTAACTACAAACGACTGAGTGTGGTAACGAAAGGTGGAAATGATTTGTTTCAAGCTGATCTGATTGAGATGCCCCCCCCCCCAAGGGGGACTTTAAAAAAATTAGATAAGATAAATCATGGTTACAAATATATGCTTACAGTTATTGATATCTTTAGCAAATATGCATGGTATGTTCCCCTAAAATACAAGACTGGTACTTGTGTTACGGAGACTTTAAAGTCGATATTTAGTGAGGGAAGGATACCAAAATATTTACAGACAGATAGAGCGAAAGAATTTTGCAATTCTACATTTGCTAAGTTAATGCAACAACATAATATTAAACATTATTTTACATAGAGTGATCTGAAAGCTAGTATAGTGGAATGATTCAACAGGACATTAAAAAATGGCATGTGGAGACAATTTACTTTACAGGGCAATTATAAGTGGGTGCAAATTTTACCCGAGCTAGTTCATAATTATAACAATACAGTACACAGTACTATTCACACGAAACCTGCTGAGGTAACCAAATCTGATGAGCGACGATTGATTTCTACTGTTTATTGTCAAGAATATACATACACTACCAAGAAGCCAAAGTTTAAAATAGGGGATCAGGTAAAGGTCAGTAAATATAAACAGTTATTCGAGAAGGGATTCACTAAAAATTGGAGTACGGAGTTATTCTCAGTGGTTCAAGTTTTTCCATGGAATAGAAATACATATATCATAAAAGATAATCATAACAAAATATTGAAAGGGAGATTCTATGAAGAGGAACTTAGTAAAACAAAATATCGAGATACATATCTAATTGAGAAAATATTGAAGAACAAAAATAATAAATTGTATGTGAAATGGTTAGGTCTGCCAGACAAAAGTTGGATAGAAGCAAAGCAGGTGATTCTTTGACACCAACATGGAATGTGGTACAGCGTTACCAGATGTAGTGGAAACTAATAAAAAAAATGGAGAGTTATTACCTGACAACATAAGATGCCTCATTGCAGGTCCATCAGGTTGTGGAAAAACCACTTTGCTTGTTGATAATTTCTTGCCTGCCACAATTGGTTAGATTGGAAAAATAGACACTTGTATGTATTCTCAAAGAGTTTAGAACAACCGAAATTCCAACAACTCATGAAGCTGTACGAGGGACTGGACATAGCTACATTTGCATCAACAATAAAACCTCTCGACCAATGTTTGAAAAATTCTGTTGTGGTATTCGATGATGTTATTCTGGAAAATCAGAATGAAATTAGAAATTTTTTTACACAGGGTCGTCACAAAGAAATAGAGTGCTTTTATTTAGCTCAAACTTATTCCAAAATTCCCAAACAATTACTACGAGATAATACAAACGTAATCTGTTTGTTTCGTCAAGATCATACTAATTTCAAACATGTATACGATGATTATGTGGGAGGAGATATAAATTACAAAAAAATTTCAAAATTCTGTTCATCTTGTTGGAACAGCGACGATTTTGGATTTGTTACTATCGATATGACTCGTAAACCTAACAATGGTAAATTCAGAAATAAAATCAACGACTTTTTAAACGTTGAAACGATATAAACCCCACCATTTTTTTTACCATTAATAAAAAAAAATATGACGAAACATAAAATAGAAGATAATTCGAAATTACGAGAGTACTTGTCCAAACGTTTCAAAGGTTGGAAATCAGATAATCGAGGTTTTTACGAACAACACAAGCGTCAAGACCAACCTATTATGGATGCAATCAGTGGTCTTGGTAAAGAGATTAAGGGTGTGACAGAACAAAATAAAAACCTCATCAATGAATTGGTACCTCTTACTGCTAAAAATTATGCAGATTTCCCTCCTACGCCATTATCTAGTATCCACACTCCTCTGATAATCAAGGAACCATCTGCTAAAGCAGCTATAGAAGAGTCAGAGAATATCGAGTTAGGTCCCCTGGCAAGGGATTTTTTGAGTACTGGAAAATTCGAAAAAGATTAGGTGTTTGGTTTGTATCCAACTATGGAGGGAAATAAAGGTGTGGTATGGAAAATTGGCAAGTCTAAAGTTACATTCGAAGGGAATAACATAAAAATTAATTTGGGTGGGAAAAATAGCTGGTCTAGATATCCTGGTACCGTACTGCTATGGGAGCTCATTACCAAAAAACAACCAAAAAATTTTACAGAAGATGATTATCAAAGGGTCGAGGTTTAGTAAATGATATTATTAATAAACTTCCGTTCGAGTTACACGTACCTGGTTACCAATATTGTGGTCCTGGTACAAAACTTTAGAGACGAATAGTAAGAGGGGACAGGGGTATTAATTCTCTGGATGCAGCTTGTAAAGAACATGATATTGCATACAACACACACAAAGATCTGAATGATCGTCATGTGGCTGATCAAAAACTGGAAGAGGCAGCTTTTGGAAGATTAACAAGCAGAGATGCATCATTGGGTGAAAAAATAACAGCGTTGGGTACAACCATTGCTATAAATACAAAACAAAAATTATTGTGGGATTTGTAATATAAATACCCTGAATAATAATAATAATAATTAAACAACATGAAACCAAAAGGAGTTGTATACCAAATACCATATCATGATCTTAAAAATTTAAAACTTAATTCGATTTTAACTAAAAAACAACAAGAAAATAAGAGGCAATGTATAGCCAAAGAAAATGGAATGAAATTATTACTCAGTACGCCACAATTAAAACGATTGCAAAATTACAAGAAATAAAACACACAGTGGAGGATTTATATTCAGCATTCCAGCTATCCTGGCTGCATTGGGGTGCAGTTAGGAGCTTAGCTGGGGGTAGTGCTGCTATTGCCAAAACTGTAATTGATTCGAAAGAAAATAAGGCAGAACTAGAAGAGCGAAAGCGTCATAATCTTGCCATGGAGAAAAAAATAGGCAAAGGTGTGAAGTCTAGAGCACTCAGAAAATTAAAGAAGAAGAAGCTTTTACCAACCAAGACATTGAATATTTAATTAAAATATTTAAAATTAAACACTTCAGGGTGGTTTTCATGTCTGATTCTCTCCCTAAAGGTAGTCCTCACTCTCGAGAATGTTGCGTCGTGAATTTGGATAAGTCCGAAAATGTTGGTACTCACTGGATATGCTATTATAAACAAAATGACAATGCTTTTATTTTCGATTCTTTCGGAGGGGTACCCCCTACAGAATTAATTCGTTACTTGAAAAATGTTAAAATTTATTACAACGACGATGGTATTCAAGATTTTGATCAAATTATATGTGGCCATGTTTGCATTACGATGCTCAGAATTTTAAACAAAATACCAAACATCAAATTAAAATATTTTCAAAAAGCTGTATTATATATTAAATATGGGAATTTTTCATCTCTCCAGCGAGACTTCGGGTTTGAAACTACATCTTCACGATGATATTATCTATCCAAAATCCATAGCTCTAAGAGCATTCTACAGTATGTATCTGATTCCGAATGTAACAACCTACAACAATACTATATTAGTAGGTAATAAAAAAATAATTATTCCTCCTGGACAGTATAACTTATCTACTTTACAATTTGAACTTCCAAACACTGTCTTGCTTTCTCAAAATTCTGTAACACACAGAGTAGAGATTGTAACTACCAATGAAACAGTGGACTTATCTACCATGGGAGAACTCTTAGGATTTGAGAACAATAGCAAATTAGAACCTAGTGTTAGACACATAGGTAAATTTATACCAAAATTCTTAGCTATTGAGACATTGAATATTCACTGTAACATTACCAACAGTATGATTATCAAAGCAGAAGAAAATTCGATTGGCAATCACAAGGAGACAGGTATTATTGCTACATTTAAACCGAATTCGGAATTTATGGAACCTATCTTCTATTTCCCAATCCCACCAGTCTATTTCCCTGTTTCTATTGATAAAGTTAATTACATGGAAATAACAATTACGAATGAGAAAAATGAGATCATCGATTTTGCCGGTGCTAATAGCACTGCGATAATAGAAATTAATATTTAAAAAATATTAATAAATACCAATATTGAAAATATTGAGAGTTATGAATTACAGTCCTTCCCTCCAAACAGGAGGACATTTGCAAATTTGAATCAGCCCAATAAAAAGATACAGTATGACATTACGGTGGGGAACGGATTCATTCATCCACATAGATCTGATCTGTATATAAAATTTGATATTTTAAAACAAAGTAATGGTGAAGAATATCCAGCTACTGCTAATGTAAAACTTATAGATAATTTTGTTCCATTCTTATTTTCTCAAATTGAAGTCAGAAAGCATGGTACAGTGATTGGCAGGATTGATTGTCCTGGAATTACATCCACTACAGTGGGGACATTGAAACTGTCCAAATCAAAGAGTGCATATTATAAAGTTGGTGGGTTCGAAGCTGGAACAAAAATTCAAGCAAAAAGTCACACAGTACTGTTCCCCATGAGATTGCTATTTTGATTTTTCTCTGATTATAAAGAAATTATGTGGAAAGGTGGTTTGAGTGTCATATTTCGCAGAGCACCCAATGATCATAATGCAATCATGAGATACAAAACTTTGAATGAAGATGGAACAGCTAATGAGGCAAGTTTACCCGATGCTGCAAAATGTGTGATCCAGTCTATGGAGTTGCGAATGCATATAGTTGAATATGAATCGAGTTATGCTCTCAAATACAAAGCCAACATTTTGAAAAATCCTCAAATTCCGATTCAATTTTATACTTATCAATGCATTCAGAAGCCTGTGGAGGGTAAATTTTTGAATTTGACATTACTATTCAGTTCCAATCTCTACAATACGATATGCCAGAGTTCGTAGCTGTGTTGTTTCAGACAGGAAGAGATGACAATCAGGAAAAAGATAGCAGCCAGTTTGATAATTGTAAAATTAAAAATGTGTATCTGAAGAATGGCAGAAATGAGGTGTTCCCTCGTGAAAATTATAATTTAAACATTGCAGTACAAGATTATTTGAAGTTATATGAAGCATTTAGTGCTTTTAAACGAGTAACTGAAGGAAATCTAGACATGTATTATAATCCAGATGAGTTCATAATTCACAGACCAATGTTTTTAATAAATGCGTCAAAACGAAAATTGGTAGTTATAAATGATCGAACTAATATAAAATTGATATGTGAATTTCATGAAACTCTACCAGAAAATACTACATGTAGTGCTATATTAATAGTAGAGAAGTCATATGTATATGAAGTAGAAAATGAGAGAGTAATAGAACAATTTTAATAAAATAGAATATAGAATTTTATTATTTTATTATTTTCTTCAGAACCTTAGGCTCGATAAAAATATATGAATAATTATATATAACATTAAAAAAATTAAATACAAATATTTTTTATCAACTTTTTAATTTACATTTATTACATTGTTTTGTGTCAACAGTTTCATAGTGTCCATATTCTCTAGTATGGATGTTACAATTTAATATTTCTAATTTATTGTCATGACCATCGAGGGCTATTTTATTTTTTATTGTAGTATAAACATCATGATTTTTGTTGGTAAGATAATATGCAAACATTATTTTTTTCATCTTTATTTTCAAATAAACAATTTTTAAAATCATCCATTGTCAGTCTTACTATATTTGGTCGTTTCAAACCCTTAGCTTTTTTAATTTCTTCTTCTTTTTCATCTATTTTGACACAATACATTTTTGCTCTGTGTCCAGCAAATTCTGATATAGATCCTGCTGCTTCATCTTTCATTTTCCCAGGGATCATCTTGTTATCAACACTGTAGAATAAATTATATAATGGACAATCTTTTGGATAGTTACTAAAATCAAAATATTCTTTCATATCTAGTAAATCTTTGTACAAATCCTCTGTTTCTATTTCATATATAAAACTATCAGTATCCATGTATGCTATTTTTATGTTTTCGTATCTAGCTTGCATCACATCATAATGAAATTTATACATTTCTAATTTAGATAATTCAAGAATTGTAACACCTACAGCTATTGGCACATCACACACTACATCGGTGTTACTTCTTTCAAGAAGTCATATTTTCAGTAATTTCTCTAAAACTTTTGTATGTAGGATCAGCAATAAGCTTCAAAAGTTTTTTCCAATTGGTCACCAAACAACACCTCAATCGATTTTTTTTGTTTTCTAAAAAATTTCCGTATATGGCATTAATTATTAATTTATAAAGATCTTTCGAAACTTTAGAGTTTGTTTGTATTCGATTGTTTGTATTTTTCACAATATATTGAGCTAACCATTTTGTTTGATCAAATTTTAAACCCCTATGGATTTTTGTAAATATTATACCTTGCTTTTTGTAATATTGTAACAGTCGATAATGAAGTACATAATTATTTTTGTTTTCGAATGTTAACATTAATTTTGTTTCTTCTGTACCTGGAACCTTTTGAGATAGTGTTGCCATAGCTAATCCGTGGTGTTTCTCATGACACCATGGTGGGTATAGCATATCAACTTCCAATAGACAACCTTTTGGATGATCTTCAGGCCATTTAAAAAACCCTGTCTTCAAGTTCTTCCTGGGTCATCCATTCGTAATTACCAATTGGGAGTGATTGACTCATAACATACACATATATATTGTTCATATCAATATAGTGAATATATTTGGATTTTTTATTAGCGTCAAAATCAGAGAAATATTTATTGTTTGCTTTTATATATGTTAAAGGACACTGTACTATACCGCCACGTATAGCAGATTCAACAAATGTAAACTGTTCAGTATCTTCGAGAAGACCAATTTCATATTTAGTATTTATAAGCATAGCTTGCCAAGATAAACCAGGTGTTGTACACATAAAAACAGGAACCAAATTATATTTTTCAAAACAATTTTTTCGAAAAGTGTCGAACACATCAGCATCAGCCAACAAGAGAACATCTAATTTCAAATAATAATCATGATAATCTCCCATTGTTTCACAACCTAGCATGTCCCAAATTGTGTGTGCAAGTTGATAATCTTCCTCGCTACATTCTTTATCTTGAAGATGGTTATAAAATGCTTCTCTTGGTGGTAACTGTGTCTCTTGAAATTTTTAAAAATCATCCATGTATTGATAGGGGTAGACTCCTTTTCTCATTAGCAAATTTATATCATATTGCCCAATTTCTTCTTTTGTATAAATAAATTTGTCTTCGGTTAATTGTTTGACCGGAGTAGCTAAACTGCTGGAAAGAAACTGATATGAATCCAAAAATTTAAGAACAACTGTTCTCTTATTTTCTAATCTGATAGTTCTCTCTACAATGATATATTTCTCTTTAGTCTGTGATATAATATTAATATTCTCTGCATCATAATCTAATTCTTTAATAAATAAATGTGTATCAAAATTTTTTGAATTGTGAATAATTACTGAAATAAAAAATTGTTTTTGTATTTTCAAGTTCCATGAATTACAAATCGTATGGATATATTCTCCATTAAAATGGTTGTGGTGTAGAATTTTTTCATTATCTAAATCAAAATTACTTTTACAGTACAAACATTGTATGGCATTATTATATTCCTGTTGTTGTTCTGGTGTAAGATCCTTCATTGTTTTCTCTGTATGTAAGAATGGAGCAAGAATTTTTACCCACTCTCGAAGTGTTTCAATAATTTTTTTGGCTGCATCTTCACCTCGCTATATAAACGGTTCTCTTAAGTTATCTGGTATCTGGATCCCATAAGTATTTATTAATTTTAGTCCAAAGCTACAAGCTTCATGCTAAGCTATATGACTTGCATATGATGTACTTGAATCTTGGTTAAAGTTGTTTGCTATTAGTTTTGTATTGTTTCCAAATCAGCAGAGATTATAAATGGATGTTTTAGCAGTGCCTTAAACATAGAACATTTTATACTTTTCTTTGGAATGTAAGTTACATGAGGATGAGTATTACAATTTCTAATATGTTGCTCTAATTGTTGTTCGCTTGATATTTTACCCCTTCCATAAAATGTTTTCAGACATCTATCGCATATAGTAATTTTACCATGATGTGGTCTTACTTGACTTTTTGTCAATTTTTGAAGATCCTGTTTGAGACAGTAGTGTTTTTTGTTATTTTTTTAACATATAATAAATTTATAGTGTGTATATCATGTGGTGATGAGTACATAAATATCATCATTTTTTTCATTATAACCATAAACATAAACAGCTATCGATCGATTATTGTGTTCTTTGTATTTTTCTTTCAAATTGCTCAATAGCTAAGATGTCTACTGGATATTTTATTCCTTTCATAGCTTTTTAAATTCTATTTCATATTTTTTATATTGAGAAACACGATATTTATGATCTTTAGCTGGATGAAAATGTGCTATGATACACCAAAGAAAACATTTATTGTCATCATTTTGAATATTCAATACACCTTTTTTGTTTCTGATCTGTTCTGGTAATCTAAAATAACTAGATACACCTGCTATTTTCAATTCAAGTTTATGATTTGTATCACAAAGTGACCATCCTGAATTTCTTTTTTCAAAATTTTCATGTTTTAACTTAAGTTCTTTACAACAGCTATCATAAATATCATCTAATTGATGTTTGTTATTATAGTGTAGAATTTTTGTAAGAGTATAATGATAAAAAATATCTTCTTGATTTTTAGAAGAATTTCTATAGTTTGATGATAAAATAAAATTTATTTTAAGAGAACATATTGTAAGTTGACTATTTATTCAATTTATAATTTTAGGTTTAAGTTTAGTTAGAAAATGGGGAATGTCTAATGCTTCATTATTTATATCACTTGTATCATATATAATATGATCTAAAAAAAATGATTATTCATTTTTTTATAATTAATTTTTAGAATTAGTTTTAAATATACAAAAAATATTATTTCTGATTTCTTTATTTAATTTTAAAAAATTATAAGTTTTGAGATTGGTTTTATATATACAAAAACATATTTTTTTTATTTTTAATTAAAATAATTAAAAAAATTATGTTATTTAAAAAACAAAAAATATAAAAATACACTATACACTGTAATAAATATTTGTTTTTTTTATATATTAGTATACAAAACTATATATTTTTTGGTACTTAACAAACCTCTTGTCTGTTTACTTTGATCAAAAATCTGTTTTAAAGTTTTAACACTGGAGGATATGAGAATATGCAAGTACGGTATCTTCGGTTCAGATATAAATGGGCCCGACCCTGTGGCCAAGTGGTTAGCACATCGCGCTGCGACGCCAAGGGTCCCGGGTTCGAATCGGGCTTGGTTGTTTGTTAATGTCCATTCATCAATTTTATCATTTCATCACTCATCCCCATCTTCGCAAATTAGCCAAGAGGCACAAAACGCGAAGTAAAATAAATTAAATCAATCAATCAATCAATCAAGATATAAATGGACCGAATGTATACTGGGGTATTTTGCAAAAATTTTTAAAATTGACTCATGAGAGACAATTATTTTCTACAGTTAAAATGTAATAGATTTCGCTTTAGTTATTTGATAAAGTAAAATTTTAAAAAATTGGGTGTCATAGGGGAAAATATCTAAATCTTAGAATTTATATACAATAAAATTGAAATTTAAGCTCTTGCGTAAAACAAATTTTCAGTTTTTTACGCTTGGAAAATCAGCTAAAATCATGATTTTCAGTTAAATTACACTAAGAGAGCTCACTATGAAATTGTTAGATTTTGGGGGGTGGCCGCTCGTGCCCCCTCTCTCAGTACTCATACATGCAAATATTCAATTGTGTGTTTTAATTATTTCATATTTCTCTGTATAATTGTAATTTGTATTTTCATGTTGTGAAAATTTGTGCCAGCACTAGAAATATTAAACATAAAATGTTACCGTGAAACACTGATGAACATTCAGAGTGTGTAGAGGACATAACAGCTTTCCGTAGTAAAGTTTTGCATGTTGAGACCTTATTTCGGCTCTATGAGCCCTCGAAAAACGCTGTACCCTATTCATGACTTTACATGCCTTCGTAAGCTTTGCCCATAGGTTACACACCCCAAAGAGCAATTCTTCCGTTGATTGGTTGCACATTCTGTCCTGAGCATATTATTTTTTGTTGTTGTTTTCCGACAGAAAATATGACAGTGGCAACCTTTCATCTGATAACATGCCTGCACACATAAGGATGAAGTTTGTATAGTTCTACTACGAGGACCCTGCATGTGGATGTATGTTTCAGTTTCGGTAATTTAACGTCGCTTTTCTAGCTCTTGGATTAATCGTTACGATAAGGATGAATGATGAACTGGTGAAATGAATGAAGGGATAAACACAATCCTTATCCAGGATTCGAATACATTTTTTTTGTCTCTCATTATCTGTGCATGTGCATGTGTGTATATAGTATACATAGTATATATATGCATACATGCACGGCTTATTATTTACACCCTGATAAAATTCACCAATTGCTCCTGCTCACGCTCAAAATTTTATTTTATAATATACTAAACACTGATAGTGATCATCATTTGCTGTGTCATCACTAATGTACCTAGATATATATGATGAAGCCATTTCTCCAGAGTACATCATCCACAATTGGCAAGAAGATCCATCATCGAATTAATATTGTTACTGAACTTTCCTTGCGAACATAATTTTGTCTCCAATCAACTTATTTGTGTATTCTTTTCAAAATTTGAGGCTTACTAACTTATCTTTTGGATTAGTGTTACCAGTGATATATTTTTTCAAGTGTTTTCTACAGTGTCACGCACATGTACGTCGTGCAATGAGATGCCGCCGAGACTACCATAAGTGTCGATTTTGGTTCCCTTCGCTTCGGAATACACGACAGAACAGTGCTACACTTCAATTAGTGTATTATTATTCGTAACGTACAGGGCCTGTCGATATGACACTACATACAAGCCTACTGCCCTACGACAGCGAAGCGCGAAGTGTGTTGAAGGGGACCGTGTTAAATTGGTCCATCTAAAAGGTTTGGGCGAACCCACTGAGGACACCTTCGATGGACCGACAGTTCCACGTCGTGACTCAGCCGAGGAACCACGAAGGAAATCAGGTACAGTAGTGACACTTTGGGTTTCTCATTATCAGTGTTTAGATATCTCGCTGGCTCGTCCGTGATCATCCTCTCTCGCTTGTGCGAATTCTATTAAATATTGGTAAAGGGCAATGAGCGTAATTTATTCCATCCCCCATACATACATACATTCTCTCGCAGCCAAGCAGTTTAAGCCGGCAAACGGCCTAAACGTAACACATATATATAGACAGATAATGAGAGACAAATAATTTAATGAAAACATTACTACGTGTGCAAAAATATTCACTCGCCAACATTATAAAAGTAAGTTCAACAATAAAACTTAATTTCAAAATAAATTATCTTAAGAATACCCATCATTACTGATTTCTTGAGAGAAAATTATCTGCCTCTTTCAGTGTAACCTCATTAATATAATAAAAGTATGTTTTCATTTAAAGTATGTTGTTTTAACTTAGATTAAATGCTGGGAGAAAAAAACATATTAGGAACTCCCAAATCTCAGATTTTATTTGGATCTCAAATTGAAGTGTCATGGAAACAAATAGAAAATTGTTCCTAAATATTGCATGTTAAAAACTGTAAGTCCTGCGACAATTTTCTAACTGCTATTCACCTTCAAAGTTAGTCTTAGTGCTGTAACGTCTACTGAAAGTTTCTGTAAGTTATTGAGAAAGTGGAATGTATAGCGTGAACCAATTTACTTACTCTGTAGATAACGTCCACTGTTGTATGTCGTTAATATTCATGTTTGAAGTAAAGCGCACTCATCCATTCACTGGAGCGACTTTTGGCTCCTGGTGCTGAAGATCAACCATCAAATGACCCACCTGTCGCACGTTCTTGCGTCATGATAACGGGCAAACGTCCATGGACTGCCATTCCTGCTTTCCGGTGGTCGCAACATTACTCGTGTTTACACATACCACAGTGGCGTTCAGCTTTAAAACTCATACCATCCCTTCTTCTTGTTCAAGGAGCTCAGATGGAGTCCTTATTTCCAAAAATATCTAGTCCTGTGATCAAACAACATATTTTAGAATCTTCTTCCCCTGATTTTAAAATATTTATTTATTTATGTTATTATAATTCATTCAAGTTGTGTGTATATTTATGGAGCGATACAATATTTGTTCTCAAAGTTTACTCATTGTTGTAATACAGACAAAAGCAAAAGTAGAACTACTAGGGCCTCTCCGATTGTGTGTCGCCTTGTATTCAAGGTTTCCCGGATTCGATACTCGGTGGGGACACATAGCACAGTGGTTTGGATCCCACTTTAAACTGTAGGTTCAGTCCCGATTAGCATAAAGTGGACTTAAAACAACAAATCAATCAATATTAACTACTCAATCCTGCATAACATTTCTAAAACTTGCAGAAAAATAATTCTGGAGGGATTTGAAAGGATCATAATTTTCATGAACGGCAAGGCATATCATCATCATGATCATCTGATCATCATTAGTATTATTGTTGTTGCTTTTGCCGAACTCCTTGGCACAATTCGTAATTATACAGGGTGGCCAGAAAGTCTTTCCAACATTACGAAGGTTTACTACAATGAAACTCTTACATTTAGAACTGCATGACATGTGGCAGAAGAAAGAGAAACTTAAAGTGTTTTCCCCTTTGTTCTAGGTAGAGGCTGAGTTGGTACAAGAGCAATCGCAGGAACTGAAAATGATCACCCTGTATGTTAGGATATAGTACCGATACAATTTTCTTGTGTTTCTGAAACATATCATGCTCTCGTGCTGTATAAGATCGGATGAATAAAGAAAAGGATTTGTTTTATAGAACACATGGTTGATATGTGTTCTCATTATGAGTCTCTTTTTAACAAATCAAATTTCTTTAGTAGGTGGGATGCCAAAGAAATATCTAAAGTAGGCGTATTGAAAATTGTCCTACTCATGATTACACATAGTGATTTTTGAATAACTTGAAATATGTGATAATACTTTTACCATCACTTTCAAAGACAAATCAAATTAGGTTTCACTTTTCCTTCTATATATTTATTAATAGAGTAGGTTTAACATTTAAGACAGTTTTCATGACAATATAACACTTCTACTCTATTTGAAGGCATGAAATCCAAATTAAAATTTTCGTTAACAATATTTAGCTACACATAGGCTATTAGAACCAAACAGAATTAGAATCATAGTCGTTTGTTGCCTTTCCCTTGTTTTCATATTAGATACCTTGAAATGAGTTTATAAAAAAAGTCCGGTGTAAAGAAACAAAAAAAAACCGCCAACTTTATTTCCCAAAAGGTTTTTTTCTTGTCAACTTTCTTAAAACACTTCCACCGATTTAATTCAAGCAAAACATGGTATCAGCCATGGAACGGATATAGTTGCTGTTGGAATTTCAGTATAAATCCTCAAACTTTGCTGTATTTATAGTATGTTGATGATTTGCTCCCACGTTGACCCTATGTCCCTCCTAAACTGTACTACAAAATACAATTTATAGGAAAGACTTACAGCTCGGGCTATGTTCTAAATCATTTGCCATTTTGACCCCGATCATTTCACTCAAATGCAAGACCAGACCATTCATCCAACATAGGATAACATAGGTAGTTGGACAAAATTAATCTCAAGACACTTATACTTTCACTTATCGTTGTCATAATATTAGAGAATAACCTACATTTGACCCACACCAATTCTAAACTATGCTTTATATCACAAACCTCATACGAGGCTCTCATATCTCGAGAGATGCTCTGAAACATGTGGCATTTTCATTTCTTTACCTCCAAAAACATGGTGTAGCAGAGATTCAACATATCAACAGAATTTGGAACGCCTAAAAGATAGCAAAAATAGTTTGTTTTTTTCATCCACCATATTAAAATGTCTTGTTCTCGAATTTTACTCGAACATAATAGTGCTCCTACATTTTGAAGAATCGATGTGCATTAAAAATTAAATGGAAATCTCTCTTTACTGACGGGAGTTATTGTGGTCACAAAACTTATGTATTGCCTCGTTCTCTCTCTATCTCTTTTTAAATCAAACATCATATTTCAAATAGTTTAATGCCAAGTTGCAACAATCATATCTTAACAATCCTGTGATTTTCAGCCGGCCCCCGTGGCGGAGTGGTTAGCAGATCGCGCTACGACGCCAGGGGTCCCGGGTTCGAATCCTGGCTTGGGCATGGATGTTTGTGAGTGTTCATTCATCAATTTCATCATATCATCACTCATCCCCATCTTCGCAAATTAGCCAAAAGTGGCACAAGAAGCGAAGTCAAATAAATCCTGCGAGTTTCACTTTTTAGCAGCAAAATGTAGCCTGTAATTAGAGTTATGAAACTGTAAAAAATTGCCAAAATATGGATACATACACACATATAGGGTGGTATTTAAAAGAGTTAAGGGAAAAATTCCCCCTCTCTGGTTACTGTATCCCCTCACTAAAAATTTGTGAGCTTCGTGTGGGCAACTGTTCGTGTGTGCATTGAATATAAATTAGGGCTGAGCCGTTACCGATGCCGATGTTTCAGTATCGGTCGATACCAGTGGTATCGGTATCGGAAAGTATCGGTTAGAACTCATCTACCAATACCTGCCTATTCTTTTCCGGAATATTGGTCTTCTACGGGGTCCGCAAAGATGCCGCGCGAGACTCTCGAGGAGACTAATTAACCTGGAAATTATGTAAAAATTCTAACTTCTTTTTATTTTGCAACAATTTTACACGAAAAACTATATAGTGTAATTGCATAACATCGATTTTCATATTCTGATGTAATTCTTGAATATTATAAAGCAAAATTCTTGGTAATTTGAAGCATGCAATTGCAGAAGAATATTTACATGCCAATATTGATCAATATTTTGAACAAATTTTTAATTTCTGCAATTTTCAAGTAGCGGTATCGGTGGGAATCGGTAAGAGTATCGGCATCGGTATCGGTATATGTTAAAAGTGGTATCGGCTCAGCCCAAATATAAACACATACACGTGTACATACTCGTATCTCCCCTATGGCGTAGTGGAAGGCTTGTAATCAAGGGGTCCCGGGTTAGATTCCCGGTGGAGGCACAGTGGTTCGGATGGTACTTTAAACTGTAGGTCCAGTCCCGATTAACCTTACTGTACATAAAAGTGGACTTAAAGCACCAAATAAATCAATTAATCGTATAATATTTTGAAAGATGTTACTGAAATTTCCCCCACTGAGAAATTTGATTTTAATATTTCATGTTATAATTTATAGTGTGAGCTATTTGAACAGCAGGTATTCTGTAACTTTTACTTTGACAAATAGGAGTGTGTAGAGACTCTCTGGACTCTCTGGGGCTTGTGTTGTGTTGCCCATATATTCTTTTGGAAAATAGACTAATCAAGACCTGATATGTATTAGGAAAACCGGATATATCTGTAGATTTGTTTGTGAATAAGTTGAATCTAACAAGTTAGAACTGACAAAATATTATGCAATCAGAATGTTCTTGCGGCTATTTTAAAGTACACGAAAGAAATTAAAGATTTTGTTGGAGGATAAATTTCAAGAAGGTGAAAGTTATCTTAGGTGAAATATTTCGAATTGCGAACGCGATATACATTTTTTTACTAGAGAGAAAAGATTATATATATATATATCTTATTTTATACTGAATATTTAAGAAATAATTTCCATGTCCAATAGGGGAACAATCATTGCTTTTAAACTTATTGGGAAATGTTAGTGTGCATGCAATGTTGATGCTATATCTTCAGCCCTTTCTTGGAAAATAAAATATGATCACTTTCTTTGGTTTAAGTGCTATTCCGTGATACTTTTAAAGAATTTCGGTGTTAAAAAATACCTTCTTGTTATGGAATAAAACAATAATGTATCAATACAAGGCGAAAACTACACTCTTGCGTGGTCTGCTACTCACAAAAAGATTTCATTATTAAAATATTGAAACAATTCATATAATAAAGTTAGCTTTGTTTCTCCTATTAAAGGTAGGCGAAACTGTATGCAACTTGAAAGTGCAAAATCCTACATTTTCCTTTTTAATCTCCTCCTAAGCTTTGGAGGAAACTACGTGAAATTGTGGAACTAATTTGTGCTCGAGGCTGAAACTGTTTCTTTGTAAAGCAATTTCACGTGTTTGGAATTCTAATATGCAGAAAGGCATTCAGAGAGGCTTGCAAAGAGTTTCCTTTGAAAGGTGTGCAATTATGAATTACACTCCCTCTCCCAAGGGCTCCCTGATACATACATACATACATACATACATATACAGGGTGTCCGAAAAGTGTTTCCCTGATTACAAACTTTATTCATATCCGCTATATGTAAGACAGAGATGTGAAAGTGGTGCCAAAATGTTGGAAAACTAACCAAGTTTTTTGTTGCAGTTTCAGTAGCGTGGCTGTAGTGTACAGTGTCACTGCCCAGGAAACCGGAAATGTTCACAAACCATGAATATATATATATATATGTGTGTGTGTGTGTGGGGGGGGGTGTTTGTGTGACGGGAACTTACTTCAAAGGGTGACGAGAATCTTACCTGGAATCAAACATCAGGAATATTTGATTACAAGGTGAGGGTGAAAGTTTTATAATATCGAAAAAAAATCCATTAATTATTAACTTATTAACTAACTTGCTTATATTTCTAACTGTAGAAGACACTTTTCTAAATTATCAAAAATAGAAATTGTAGCTTTCCTAGCGATGTGATTCGAACAAGTGTTCTCAGGTTATCAGTAAGGTTAAGTCAGTGTTAGCGTTCAACGTTTTGAGCGCATACATTGTTCTCATCTTCAGGGTATTTTCTAATTTTCTTATACTTCATAAATAAATTTATTCTTTTTTCGGTACTTACGAAAAAGTTTAAATATTAAATAAATTGTTAAAACGAACTTCATGAGACCTGAAATCATGAATTTTCTTAAAGATCCTCTTGGCCGGCCCTATGGCGGAGTGGTTAGCACATTGCGCTGCGATGCCAGAGGTCCCGGGTTCGAATCCTGGCCAAGGCAAGGATGTTTGTGAGTGTCCGTTTATCAATTTCATCATGTCATTATTCATCCCCATCTTCGCAAAATAGCCAAAAGTGGCACAAGAAGCGATGTAAAATAAAGCAAATCAATCAATCTTAAAGATCCTCTTTTGGTAGAAAGTTTGAAAGGTCTCTCTGTTCCCATTCCATTTTTATTTATTTAATGTTCGTAGTAAAATATAAAATAAGAATAAAACTAATTCCAAAACAATGTTGCCATAAGTGCATTGTATTTACTTTAAAAGTAATTCATTATGAATCAGCATGAAAAATCCCAAATTAATGTTTGTAAATTACTTCTGTTTTACACATTCAGATCAAATGTATAAGAGTATATATTAATATTCTTGGGTATTTCAAGTAACAAAAATATAAAAAATATATGATATTACTTCTGAAAGAATTACTTTCTAGCCTCTTGCAATCATAATTTTGTTCAAGATATGTATGGTTATGTGCGTCGGTGCGCGTGGTCAGCATGTAAAAATTATCCCCTAATACTATCACTTACTGCCAGAACTTCGAAAGAACGCTGGTAATTCAAATTTATCACACGCATGGTATAATGTGCCATACGTTTTTGGTGTAATTGTTTTTAAAATGATCGTATTAATACTTCCTTGCATAATTATTACTTTGTCAGAAATTTGAAAGACAAATTTAAATAAATAGACAAATTCAAATCAGCAGTCGTTGGCGAATGTAGTTTCCAGATGTTGACCTCCTCATAGCACAGTGGCCCGACCCTGTGGCCGAGTGGTTAGCACATCGCGCTGCGACGCCAAGGGTCCCGGGTCCGAATCCCGGTCGGGTATGGTTGTTTGTGAATGTCCATTTTCATCCATTTCATCATTTCATCACTCATCCCCATCTTCGCAAATTAGCCAAGAGGCACAAAACGCGAAGTAAAATAAACTAAATCAATCATAGCACAGTGACTAACACTGTCACAATGTTATCAAGGGGTCACATGTTAGATTCTTGGTGGGGCAAATAGTTATTCGGATCACACTTTCATCTGTACGCTTCAATTGGTCTATCTGATCATAGAGTAAAGTTGAAACCTTTCTTTTGGCAAAGATATTATTCGTGTAAAATGTTTATATAGAAATACGACCAGAACGAAAATAAGTAAGGAGTCCCTTAAATTTTTAAGTCAGCTCGATGGTCCAGCGCGTTAAGTGGTCGTCTTTGGATCTCGCAACCAAGTTTCCCGGGTTCAAATCTCGGCGTGAGCATGGGTTCTCTTCGACAGTGTCCTTTTATCAATTTCATCATATGATCACTCATCCTCGTGGTTGCAATGCAAATGTGGCAGAAAAACTGACGGTACAAAAATACAAATTATAAAATATTATACATTTTTGAGCTAAAATGTAAACAGAAGAAACTGTTTCAGATGCAAAATTGTATCTTGTAAAAACTGAAGTTAAGATTTTAAGGAACCAATCGTCACTGCCAACCTGTACCAATGTGAACAAAATGATTTTATTATGAAGATATATTTCCTAGGGTATTGACAACATTACTTACTTCCTTAACAAGCTTTCGAGAAAACAAAATCAATCTCATCTTGATGAATCCAGAACTCACTTGGCCCCCTCATTATTCGTCGTCAGGAAAGTTCCCAGTCACGTATAAGATCATTTTGCATTTGCAACAACCTGCCGAATGTTACTTAATGGATATCTGAAGAAAACACAATCAATGTGTCCCTGTCGTTACGTTAATTGAAGCATGAGTGAAAGGTGAAGGCTGTAGGATATTGATGGTGCTAAGGGAAAAACAAATGTCGTTTCTGACTAAAAATACTTCAATTACCATTTTCCGGAATTGTTGAGAGAAAATTAATGCAAAATATTCAAGAATACTACTCAATTATATGAAATTACTTTAGCCACTACCCATTACTGCTAAACAGTAAATTAATTTTAGATTACATGAAAGATTCGAAATTTCAGAAATATGTGAATAAGTATGCTACAAAATTTGTCGGTACCGATAAGATTACTTTGTTTTTATAATCTTGTAGGATGTTTTACTGCTCTCTGTTATGGTACTATGGTATACTCTCTATGTACTCAGAGTTAAACGCTCTGTATGCCATGAGTTTCAAATATCCAATGAATATTTCAGCACGATAGGACGAAGGAGCTTACCTGAGCCAAGCACGGACACTGCTCAGGTGACAAGAAATTTCGGTTTTACCTTTGGCATAAGCCAGTCCCTTCGCGGTTCAGTCGACAATATCGATCCCGCAGCTCCATCTCACGTCCTTTCTTCCTACTTTGAAGACACCTATTGATCTTCCTCAAAACTTTCATACGGGACGTTCCGTTCAACTAATTGGGCGATCATGTTGCTTCCAGGAAACATGGTTGAAATCTAATTATTGGGAAAACAGCCAACCAACTCCTTATTTACAATACCTTGCCAATATGCTACTAGCGATTTTGTGTTATCCAGCGTTCAAATTGAAGGGAGGAAAACGGGAAATTCTCCATCTCATCAGGATTTTATTTCCGATGCCCTATATTTATAAATTCTTTCCCAAGAACGGAAAGAAAATATCCACTCCTCTGAGAATATATGTATTAACAAATTATTTTAACCAGTAACGTCCAAACTGAGTAATAGTTTTAAAGGTACAATGTCAATTTTTTGTGAAAATAATGTTAATCTTGAGTTGTAAGTTATTCAAAATATCTCTTCCACTCATTAACCATGCCAAGTGTATTTTCCAAAGACTTGTTGCGGTAGGTTATAAGTTTTGCCATATTTAATCACCTTTCTGATTTCTAGAGCGGTTCTTCAAAATATTTGGCGCTGTAAAAATATAAGATCAATAGATATATATCTAATGTTAAGGAAGTTAGCATTGTCAGAATATTGCTGATTTACCGCTCCAGTTTGACCGACCGATCTTCCCCAACAACGCACTAAAATTGAAATCTTCCATTATGAAATTAGTGATTGAGTAGTGCCATAAAATTTCTACGAAACACCTTTCTTAATCACCAGAAACAAAGATTTGAAAATATAAGAAGAATTTGAAATGCCCAAAATGTAAGAAAAAAAATCACATTGAGAGATTAAAACCTCTAATGTTAATACAGCTACCGTGGGCACGAAATCGGAGACTTTAACTCATCTGTACCTTTATGCCCCTCCAAAATCACACATTATATAACAAAGTTCTTATTAAAAACTAGAATCTAGAATGATGGCCTAAACCTTGTTTCCTTTGTACACACACACACACTTCCATATACACATTTAGTTTGCTTGATTGATCGAATTTGTTTTTAAGTCCACTTTATGCATAGAAAGGCTAATCGGGACTGGACATACGGTTTAGAGTGCTTGAAATGTGCACCATGCATCGAATCAGGGGTAAATTGATTAAGAAGTTATACGTACACACATGCGCACACAAGTGTGTGTGTGTGTGTGTGTGTGTGTGTGTGTGTGTAAATAATTGATTTAATCTAGTAAAAACATACATTTGAGAGACATTTCAATCACACATTATGTGTTATCTAATGAAGTGTTGCATGCCGTGATTTAAAATTTAATATAACACACTACAAGGAATGATGAACCGACAGCATGTTCTCTTGAATTCAATCTTATAGTATTCGTGCTGTTCCAACTACGGTATTTCTTCTTAACTTTCAAGAATGTGACTCATCGAGTTGCATGTATAGTTTTTGCTGCGTGATATTACTTCAGCTCATGCAATCACAAGTTTCAAGGAACTTTCTTTCCACAAAGCGAATCAGTCTCTCTGAAAGGAATGGTGTTATCACTCTGATCTCTATAAAGGAGAACCTGTTTGTATTTGCTTTGGTGGTTTAGCATAAAGAGGATCTTCTGTCACAGAATATGCAGACACGACGAGAATGGAGAAAATTCCTCTGTTTGTGAAAGGGGTTACTCCATGGTTTATTTTGATCCGAGTGCTCTGCTTTGATTACTAGCTAGACAGGCAGGATAGTTTTGTAACTTTTGTAATTATTATAATTAATATTTAACTTCACCTATTAAACAAAAAAGAATTGATAAAAAATTAATGTTGTTTTTGTGAATATTAGTAAATGATAAAATATGTGTGTGACACTCATGCAATAATTGGTTATTATTTTTTATTACTGATGGTAATTATTGTAATTATTATAATTAATAAAAAACTGCACTGACATAAAAAGTGTGGGCCTGTGACCCCTCAGATAAGTAAGTTTCTCGTACGGCAAGGGTAAGCTAGGGTTAACCTAACTTGTAGAAGCACAGTTACATTAATACTGAACTGACCAAGTGGTTATAACAATTAACTATATTTTCCTCACTACCATTATATGGATAAAATTCAACAACCAGTCAGTAAGGCCCTTCCTTATGTACCAAATCACAGAGACAAATCGTTATTTCCAGTGAAAGAACATTTCATGTTCTGTATCATTTACAATATATTTTTATGAGTAGGTTTGGCAAGTCAGGTTTGAAGCTCTTAGCGTTTATTATTGTCATGTGATGAATAGAGGACGTGGCTTAAGCTAATGTTTGATGAGGCTGTGTCCTATAAATGAGACACATTTTATGTGAAAAGTTCTCAAGTGAGAAAAGTACAAGTGAGATAATTATGATTTTACTTCTACGAATTTTCTAAACTGTCACCCATGATATGAAGTTTCATGGCTGTGTCTCAAATGATTATCGCGTATTGGACATTTAATGAATTTTTTGAAAAGCACAAAAAAGTTACGTACGAGTCTGAACACTAATATCTTGTTTAAAGTTTTAAAGAGAATTTAAATGAATATTCTAATATCTCTTCTGTTATCAACCACCCATGTGTATTTTCCAGAATCTTATTACACGAGATTTCTATTATACGAGATTTCGCTCAAATTCAGTACCACGTTAGTCTTACGAAATATCTAGCAACAACAAACATTTCATATGGTGGTTATCGTAATTAAAAAAATAATAATTTAATAGTTTTCGCTCCTTATGAGCCGAATATCTACTCAAGACAGAGTTGTGAAAAATAAGTTGCGTAGCATGATACATGACGGTGTACCTGGGGAAAATCAGTGTTTCATCCACAATCGTGAAGCGCGTTGACGAGTTTTATTCAACTTCAATGTCAAACCAGTCATCCAGTCATTGCTAAATTGCAGTCTATACTCTGTCCCAGCTATTTTTGGAGAAAACCCGCGCATAGAGGCAGAGAAGAGGGGCAAATCGAGTGGGTAGAGCGAAGCAGTACGGGATGCTGCGAAGGCTGGTAACTGCAGTCGCTTTTCCCCCTTCCACGCAATACCGTTCCCTCTCACGTGTTCATTGGTGGAACCGCCTCGGGTCACTACTTGCGCATAGACTTGTTTTCGTTCTCTTGCTCCAGAGACAGCCGGGACAGAGTATAAGTGAAGCTGAAACATTTCTTTGGGTTGAATTTGGTAAGCCACCTAATTTATTTTTGCACAGCGTTTTTGAAATGTCAAAAAATGAGCAAAGGTGGGAATTATATTGTTACGGAGGACATTTTGAACGACCTTAAATTCGTGTTCTACATCTCAAGATCGATGCAGAAAGCATGTTCCAGAACTCAGTTTACACCATTGAGGTCTCCACAACAATTGCATAATCACACGTACACGTACAAGTAGTAATACAATTTATATTTGCGACATACATTGTGATAGGATGTACCCTCGGAATGACGAAGGGTCAAGTTTTCCGATTGTTATCAACGCTTAAGTTTTCTGTGTACTCTAAAATGTAACAATGTGATAATAAAAAGACAGCTTCGTTTCCAAGAACTTTTTTGCAACAAAATTGTTCGCCAGCTTCTTTAACAAGAAAACGTGAGCTACAAAGTATATTTTTCGCAACAAAGTTTCCCAAAATAATATTTTGTCAAATACTCCGTTATTGTTAGAGTGTGGTTTTTCTGTCAATCCAGACATGTCCGATATTTTAAAAGTTTTATTGTAAAAATTTTCACGAAAGTAATGCAGAACTGTGAGTTACGATACGAAAATATATTCAATGAAGACCAAGTACGCTTATTTCTAACCTCTTTTCCTTGCCATCGTTTCGTCGCTGTTAACCTATTTGTACAAATAAGTGACGCGAACTAAGTTATTCAGCACCCGGTGGATGCACATGAGGTTAGGATCCCACTTTAAACTGTAGGTCCAGTCCCGATTAGTCTATGTGTGCATAAAGTGGACTTACTAAAACGCAAACTCAGAGTCTAAGTTATTCAGCCAACCCTTATTGAAAAACCACATCCAAATGGACAGCAATTTTTTTTTACTTTTTTACTAAACTGCCACCACAACTGGTGTAACGCAACGTCTAAGCGCCAGAAAACTAAATTCACGATTTCTGTACGCAAGACAAAACTCTATGGAAATTCTTTCATAGTCACCGCAATAAAAGAGTGGAATGAACTACCCCACCACTGACCTCAGGGGAGCTCCACCCTCTGCAACACACATAATAAACTTAAAGAAACATCTACTGTCCTGGCTTTGTCATTTCTGTAATGAACAGGAATGACGTACTGTTCTTAGTTTTTGTTTTAACTCTGTAATAATGGTAGCTATTCTAATTGTGGTTTTAGATTTAAATCTGTATCTTCAGTACATTAATTATTTACATTACAAGTATAAATGTTCTATTTTTTTTCTGCAACAGTGAATTTCTGAACGTGGAAAGTGTCAATTGTAATGCGAATTTGACAAGGGTTTGTTGTAAGTGGCCCGCGAGGCAGAAACACGCCCTTTCAATAAAGGCGATTCTATTCTATTCTATTTTATTCTATACTTTCAGTTGATTGACAGTCAACTGTGTAAGAGACACCAAAGATGGTGCTGAACAACGCCAATTCCGGCTCAACAACAATACAAGTATTATTTTACACCAAGGCAGAGCATTTTCAAAATCATGCTTGGTGTTCTTTGCACCGCACTTTTTACAGAGCCTGTTGTGTGATCGACTGAAGATCTCACCACCGAATGGCGAGGATTCTCGGAATGCCCTTCGTCACTTTCGTTTAATCGTCATTCATCCTCATCGTCGCTAGTAGCCTGCAGTTGAAGAAAAGCGACGTAAAATAAGAAAAATGAAAAGTCCTCGGTTAAGAAATTGAAGGGATCGTTCTCATTTCTGCACCTCGGACACCTAATATAGAGGCGTTGCCTGAAATTGATTGTGGCTTCTAATTGGGGAAGGGGAATCATGCAACTTTCATGATTCATTTGTTTGTGTTTATTCAGCGAAGCCTGGAATCCTTCCTCGTTGCATGCAAGCTATCTGCGAAGCCTCCATCAACGACACGAGAAAGCAAACACTGGAATTTGTGAGAATTCGAGTTAATTATCGAGTCTTACACAAAGCAAGGAAATCGATATTCTCCTGAAAGAAACAGCTGCGTTCGCGCTGGAAATGACAGAAGATTCGTCGAATTGAGATAGAAAATTGGGTCGAACGTCCGAAAGCTGCGATCGTTTTCCCATCAACTCCGCTGCAAGTGGGCGTAAAAAGAGAAGCCTTTGTCTGTTCTGCTTCGAATTCCGGCATTAATTTATGTTGAATAGAATAAGACAGGCAATGCTCCCTATATTTGCTGTTTTGGTTCTCGAACTTTCAGTTGGTGATTTTTGACTAGTCAGAAATTTGTTTGTCTTTCTGGACTTACGCAGATAAGTATGGCAACAAAAGACGGGAGTGGGAGGGGCAGCATTTAAGACATAAACTCACTTGTGAATTGCTGTTTTACTACATTTTCAATATGTCCAAGTTCTCAACAACGTGTAATCTGATATAGTGATCGCGCCAATCCGACTATCATCTTGTTTAAATACTCTGCTACAACAATCATCCGGAAGTTGGACGCATTAGTGATAATTACCATACTTTACTCGATGTAGCACTTGGACTCCAAAATTATATAAAAAATAATTCTATAATTTTCCGAAACCTGTGTATGTTACAATGCACATACCCTTTCCAGAAATACAATAGACTGACTTTAAACAAAACAAAAAAGAAAAAAACAATCTCTGAGAAAGCTTTGATTTCAGCAACTGTTTTTCTCCGTGCCTGTTAAAGGTATTTTCAGTTCTTACGGCGGGCGCTCTAGAAGATAGCAAGGGAAGTGGGAAGCAGGGAAGCGACCAATCCAGCGCGATAAGAAACGCAGCAGCCAGTAGAACGAGGTGCACGTAGTACTTCATACCACCGCGTCGTAACTATCGGCGCCACCGATGTTATCTGTTTGGTCTGCGGAGTAATCTCCGCTCCCCACATCCCTTGCCAGAACATGGAGCGGCTGCCGTAAGAGCGCAAAGACCTATCGTTAAAAGAGGAACAATTCCTGTAACACAAAACTTGCTCACATTAGTTTCAAAATTTGATAATATCCGTTTATTTGACATTATTTATAGACTTAGATAATAAAAGTCCCTCTCCCAATAATGATTACACCTTTAGTTACATGCATATGGTGTATGCTTAAGGAGACAACAAATACAGGGTAATTAAAAATTAATGGTGCAACTTTACACGGTTATTATGACGTAACTATTTTCGATAGAAAATCCCAAACAAGGCCTCAATATAAAGAAAAACTCTGAAAGTTTTCTTCTCACTAAGTGGGCTTATGCAGCTTTGCTGCTGTTCCACCAGGATCGCCAGTGTTTCAAAATGGCTAGTGACTAGTAGAAAGTGTATTGTGTGTTGGAGCTATCAAGAACTAATTCACTCACAATGATGCAAAGACATTTGCACATGAGTTTTTGTGGCAATGCACATGTTTCACCCTTCCGAAAGATTTGCCACAGTTACAACTGTGAATTGTTAGTGTCTTCGAAACCATGGACAATGAATGACTTGCTGTCTCGTGCATAGCATGTACTTGATTATCGTTTGGATGTTTACCGCATTACAAGTGGTTCCCATGTTGAATCTTTGTAATGTGAGTCATGTGAGTAAACCTTCCACAGTTTTTCTGCATGTTCATGCCTTGTCTGATTTTCTATCATACACACTAACGTCATAATAACTGTGTAAAGTTGTACCATTAATTTTTAATTACCCTCCTGTGTTTTGGAAGTCAAGTTAACTCGTACAATTCTTGTGAACACTCTTGCTGAATCCGAGTCGGTTAAACTGAATTTCGAGTATTCCGTACTACTGTTGATCCAATCATATTTGGATTAGTTAGATCAGACTGTAGGGTTCTTAGAATGTTTTCATTAGTTTGGTTTGTTTTGATTTTTTTTAATTTACTTCGCTTTTTGTGGCACTTTTGGCTAATTTGCGAAGACGAGGATGAGTGATGATATGATAACATTTATGAATAGACACTCACAAAAATCCACGCCCAGGCCAGGATTCGAACCCGGGACCCCTGGCGTTGTATCGCGAGAATGTTTTCATTACTTCATTACAGTTGCGGCGCCAGAAAATTTTGACCGGGTGGGCAGGATCCACATATTGTTAAATTAGGGTGATCAGATATAAAGTACACACACACACACTACACACTAATATTCAAATGTGTGTGTGTGTGTGTATATATATATATAAAGTTTCACAGTCATGCATTCTCTCTTCCTCTCTCTCCCCTCTATCCCGATTTCGTTTGTATTTCTTTGCCCATTTCTTTTTGCTGGTGTACGTTTTCTCATTTATCCTTTGCATACCCCTTTCCTCTCTCCCTCTGCTTGTGTCCCCCGTTGTCCCTTTGTGTGTCTCACACATACACACATGCGTAATCCTCTGCCACTTCTTGACATCACCCCCAGCTCGGCCGAGATCAAGAAAGTGTGGTGCCCAAACCTCACACCCCCTATACACCTTCGTGGCGTAGTGCAAAGCACAGGGAATCACTTTTTTTACTTTAACTTTTTTATGTTTTTCGATAGGAGCAACCGTTAAGTAGTTAATCACGGATTAGTAAAACAATCGTATTTTTTACTATTAATTTAATGTTTATTATTAATTTATTAAAAATCTAGGCATCTGAGAAGATAAAGTTCCGAACAAAAATTGTAGCAAGAACGCTTACCTTTAATTACATATATTACACTTATTGGTTTTCATCTTAGAATTCATATAAAACTAATGAATTATGTAGTGTGTGCATCCTTCTAGCAGGATGCCTCTTTAGTCCTATTTAATTATTGTAACTGGTATTTACTATTGAATAGTATATTATTGCTATATACATGCAACAACATTTAATAATAATAATAATAATAATTGTTAATATTATTAGTTGTTGTTTTTGTTGTAGTAGAACTATAACAAGCCATGAATTTTGTTTAAATGTTACCGATGTTCATGGAAGAATGTTATTGATTGATTAAAATTAAAATTTTTTTATACGTCAGCACTTAGACCATTCACACCCGTCACATTATACTAGGCCAAGCCCCCTACAATGTATAAAAAATCACCATGCGTGTCTTTAAAATCTTCTTACCCAGGGTAAAAACCGAGGCTGTACTGGGACACTCAACACATATATTCCTATGAGCAAAACACAGGAGAACTTACAACCATACAAAGGTAGCCTGCCTCGCCGATGGCTTAGTGTAACGTCGTCGCCTTGTGATCACCTGTGGAGACACAAAGTGGTTCGAATATCGAACCCGGGACCCCTTGATTACAAGGCGACGACGCTACTACTGCACCATCGAGGAGGCTACGGATTAGCCAAGAAATCGATATTTTCCTATTTAATTAAATTTATTCTAGATTGCCACCCATTTCTATATTCGTTTACTACTTCATATAAATGTGTTATGTTCTTATTTTTGCTGTTTCAATTTCATTAATTTTGCTTTTAGAATAATTCCCTTTTTTACTTCTGAAAGGGTCGGTAAGTTGCGATTTATTCTAGTATAATTAATTAAATTTATCGTAATCAGAGTTATCGAACAACTTTATCTTATAATGTTTTCCCACCTGTGTTAGGTTACGATATTCATTTTCAAGATTTTTATCCGTTTCGCCGAATCCCCTTCCGCTGAATGCCCCAGAGACAAATATCTCAATTAACAATTTGTTTCATGAGATTTACTTAGACTATGAGTCTCCCCTCTTTCCAATATACACCAATTATTTCATTATCTCTGTAAGTTTCATCCACAAAAATAAATACGTCTTTCCTCTAGGTATCTTTCACCATATAAAGTTTTAATAAGCATTCTGTTTGTTTGAACATGACATTTCCCAGCGGCGGGAAAATTCTCTCTCTTCAAAATATTCCGGGAAATGGGAAATCAAGTAATTAACTTTTACTATCTCTATACCTATCATACCTATCAAGTACTTGTTTTGAGACCAAGTGTCTCCCAAAGTAGTACCCCGGGCGGTGTTCTGAACGGGATACTACTATTTTACATCAAGAAATTTTTACTTCCAGACCATCAATGATATTGTGTCTTAGTTTCTTACAAACAGGGAAGACTTTTCAATTCACAACTAATGCCCTCTTTGAATGGAGGACCGCAACTGTCTTTGGTCAGTGAATTCCTCAGATCTACTAAATTCTAGTTACAAGTATTTTTCATTTTAAACAAGTTAATTTGTATTTTTTCAGAGAAAATAACAATGCCCTTTGTGTTAGAAAAATTATAAAATTTAATTTGCAGTCATAAATATAAAGCTATAACAAGCTTAGGTATATTCATGGTCGCATACAATGCTTCAGGAAGCGAATATAGGTTGATTTTATTTCCACAAAAAATGTACTAATTTTATATTCCATAAAGGTATTATCAGCTTTTATAGTTAGTAAATTTGTACAGCAAAATTGTTCCTAGATTTCTGCCAGCAAGCAAAAAAGAAAAAAATAGCCTTCATAACTCTAGCAAACATACAGAATTGGAAACGTATGATAAAATATATTTGTAGGGAAGAAACATGGAATTTCGATATTGTAAGAATTGTTTCTAGGATTTCAATTTTATGTCCGGTGAAAGCTACAAAAGATTCGGATTGCAAAATAGGCTATGTTGTGGTGGAAAATGTAATTGTTTATATTCCTTGCCTTCTATCATAAAATAACATACTTAATGGTTGGAGGGATTATTTGGTAATTGCGCTCACAGTAAGTGCTCCATATTTCAATGTAGGAAACGAAGAAAATGAAAATAGGCTGTTCAAAAAAGATGATCACAATAAGTCGAGACAGTCTCCTGCCTGAATTGCACTTAATTATGATTTGTGGTTCGTCGGTCGTGTATTTTTTCATTCTTTTATACAAGTTTTTTCCCCCAAATAGTCTCTTTGTATGTCATCTCGTTAGCGCAGGGGAGCGTTCAAATGTCAAAGATAGAGGGAATTGCAAGAACAAAAGCTGTTATCATCATCCAGTAGGTGTCGCTAGAGTTGGAAACCATCACATCCGTCTCCATGGTAACGAAAAATCTCTTGACGTCAAACTATCTGCATTTTATATCCATCAAGATGAGGGTAAACAAGATGACCAAGAGGCTTGCAGCTTCTTTCCATCGAGTCATCTCGAATTGACAGTTTAGAAAATTAAACTTTCCTACAAGAACGTGCAGTTGGTTGCCAATCACTGTGAAAGGTTTTCACAATAAAGATTTCGTTCACTCTTTCATACGACGTAAGAGTGAACGAGAGTTAACTATTATGCTGCGTTTACGGTCTTTGAGATTTTAAAGCAAAAGCAGCTCCAGAGAAAAATGAAATTGTATGATATCGGTGGCGATATCGACTTTATGGCCACTTGCAAAACTGAAGATAGAGTCAATCGAGTTTCCTTACTTTTTTTCATAATTTCCAGTACGTAAGCTACAACGCTACTTGATTTTGCACGTAAAAATATAACGAGAATTTAACGACATCACCAATAAGCAAAAAAAAATCCATGAAATGAAATACTAACAACAATACGAATATATCTTACATTTTCGGCGATGGATATTATAGCGATAGTAAGAAAAAGATCTTTGCAAAATATTATGTGAATTATTTATTGGTACAAATGTTTGACATTCGACAAACAAATCGGAACCTCTTTGTTAATTAAATATTTCTTCAATTAGAATGTAACTGATGTTTCATGTTAATTTATTATTCTTTGGACGCACAGAAATTAGTTTCCTGCATGGAATTTTGTATGGTAAATAAGAAAGCGTTGATCTTTACTTGATGCAGACTTTCGACATAACTTTCAACTCTATCATTCATATCATTCTAAAATTCCCATCCTGTAAATGTACAAAATTACCAGTAGCTAGAGAAAGCGAGTGGTGTACGTTTAGTATGAATTTCGGAAAAATGTTACTGGTAATTGACAGACAAGAGTGGAAGTACTTGTTAGGGAATGTTAACACCAACGTCATGGTCATCTTGATGTGCGCCATTTTGGAGTCAACTTCATTTTCTAAAAAGGAAAGTGGTTGTGTGATATCAAAATGAGCTAGAAATTCGGAAGCATTTCATCCGTTTCCGTGATGTTTCATCCTCATGGCTTTATGCAATTATTGATCTGGAAGGCCGGAGAAATAATATACATTCATTGCGGAACCTTGCTTCATTTAACACTTAAAGGGTAACGTGTGGTTTGACAGGGTCCAGTGAAATTTTATTGGTCGGTAATTTTGTACTACAAACCAGTGCTCGAAGTCGAAATTGTTAGCTGGGGAGATGCTCTGGAGTGAAAATTAATTAATAGGTGCGTGTGTATCGGAGGGAGGACGGGGGATGGGGGGATGCATAGCCTGGTCCAAAATTTGAAAAAAATCCCTTTTTCTTAGGATAAAGCAAGTCCCCTCCCTGGTTAGGTAAGAGCTAGAAACACCCCATGTATAAAGTTTGGTAACCGAGCGAAATTTTTTGGCCGCGTGCAACACTCGTTTTTATTTTTCCATAAGGATGATACCCCCTAGAATGTAGCCATCCCTGTCTAACCTACTCTATAACCCTCAAAGGGTCTGATTACTTTAATATATTTTTTAAAAAAAACTTGAGTTCAAAGGTACGCAGAAAATCATTAAAGAGTCAAAGAATATATATTCATTGCTGAAACCAATTTGAAAGCAGTGTTTAAGTAGGTCGAAATCTTGCGTTTTTTCGATTCAGGCTCAGGTTTCTCTCCATTGATTTCCTTCATTTAGTCTAAACTACATATTTTTAGAATTATTAGCATTCTATGTAACTTTTCTGAACTCATTGTAAAAATAATCACCTTTTTGTTCTCATATATTTGTATAGTACATGAAGAACTACATTTGTATAGTGATATTCCATTACTGCTTATTCTATGCCCACCTAATGGAAAGTTTTAAAAAATGGAACTTCAGAATTTTTTCGATACGTATGAATATTTGATGTATAAACGAGTATGGCATTTTGTGAATTTAAGTTTGGCGTAATTTCAAACTTATTTAGTATTTTATTTCAATATGTACGCTGATAAGCTCAACATTGATTTTCCATTTATTGAGATTTTTTAAAGCCCACATTGTGCAAAGGCAGGCTAATTGGGAAATGACCTACAGTTTAAAGTGTGATTGAATGTATCTCCATAGATGGTCGAACCCTGAACATATTCCATATTGTATATCAGTATTTATATCTAGCTATATTTTAAAAATAACAGTTTTTACCAAAATGGTATGAAATGAAAAATATTATTGATTTATTTGAAACATTGTACAAACTTTACTTTAAATACAATTCAGATGCATATTATTATAACGAGTTGCTGAACAGTTGGGTGAAACAAGAAAACATGTTTAAAAAATAATTTGTGTATTTTTTATGGGGTAGAAGAAGAAAGAAAATATTAGAATGAGGTCTACCAGACTACAATCTACCAGTTTAAGGAAATTTTAATAGCTTTGCCAATTAAGGGTTAATCGGTGAGGAGGATGCCGTTCGCATCCCCAAAGATCGACACCAGCCAGAAATTCCTGTCGACGAAACTTCCTCGATCGGAACGAACCCTGATGAAGCCACTGCATCGACTGACCTTTTGTTTCTGAATCATATTAGTTAAACCAAATTTTATCCTCGGTCTCCAGACGACTCAAAAAATCGGAGGAATTCCTTTGAAAATGAGCCAAAAATTGCTTTTGAAGCAAGGGCTCGGTGCAATTTACCAACTGCGTTTATCTGCGTTTGGGGACCTACGTCGCAGACAGTTTTCTCATTCTGAGTTCCTGATGAACAATGTGATGAACACAACAGAGGCATGTAGATTTTGTTTTAAATTTATATTAAACAAAGACGGTAAAATAGGGAAAAAGGGTGTTACCTTTCACACTTTTGGTCACACCTCGTATTTTAAAGAAAGTAATAGGCAAACGATATGGATATGTGTTATTAATAAAAGTTACACAATGCTTGTAATTTCGTTAGAAACAATTTAAGTTGTCCGAAACTCGTCATTTAAAAAATCGAATTTTTGCTATGACCGTTCGATGTAATACATTAATTTAGGTTTGAATCCTGTATAAATCGTGAACCCCTTTTTTTAAATTTATTTTTTCATTACTTCATCATCCTTGCTAATGACAGCAATTTCCAATAGGAAATGAATTATTGGAAGGTAGTGGGTTTGTGTCGTTTGTTCACATGTTTGAAGGCCTCCTCGATGGTGTATTAGCAACGTCGTCACCTTCTAACCAAGGGTCCCGGAGTTCGATACCCCGCTGCAGGCACATAGTGGTTCGGATCAAATTTAGACAGTTAGTTCCAGTCCTCATTAGCCTATCTGTGTGTAAAGTGCACTTAAAAACTAAAGAGAGGGAGAGAGAGAGACCTAAAACTCAAACGTGGGAGGAAAAATGTTCGAGGGTAATATCTTCAAAAAATAAGGTGCTTCCCGTTGTTCTGGGATCGTCAATTTCAGAAGTATTTGAACACGAAGAAGAGAAGCATACCATGTCCCTTGTGGAAATAAGGAGATATGAATCCAAGGTTTCCTTTGAAACTGTGATAGAAAGGAACAGGAATGCAGAAGAAGGAGAGCGTGATAATTTGTTTCAAGGAAACGGAAGCCAACTCTGCACGCGATTTTCTTGGCATTTCACTTTGATGTCGACGGGATATTAGTTCAATATTGTACGTGCCGTATGGAATATGGTAGAAAAGCAAAACCGCAACTTTGTTTCAATTTATATATCACAATATCTAACCTTGACTCTAGGTGACCCAGCAAATCAGAATCTGGATATTCTGTGCTATTAAAGTCATGTACGGACGGACTGGAGCCAACAGTAAACTAAATGCAATCGCAAGGATATTATTGAAGCACACACTTGCTATGAAACTACTTTAATTTTCCCCATATATTGAGCTTGAAAGCAGGTCCTTAACAAGTAGCTATTATGTTTCCCCATCTTCAACGCTGAAAACTGAAAACTTCACACTTCGTACATTGACACATACACGCGCGCGCACTTGTAACGGGGGATATATTCTAGACAAGATGTCTCCAAACTCCCCAACTCATTGAGCTACTTCCCACATTTGAAAACACCTGGCGAGCTATCAAGCTTGGGCTGAATTATTATGACTATTTCTTGGTTTACGTATAAATAACTTTAAGATGTGCAATCGAGATATTCTTATTAATTTCTCTGCAACATGGAGAATAATTTTCGCACATAACACAGTAAATTGAGTGATTGATTAATTTGGTGTTTTAAGTTCACTTTGTGCACATTAAGGCTAATCGGGACTAAACCTACAGTTTAAAGTGGGATCCGAACCACTTGTGCCTCCACCGGGTATCGCACCCGAAAACACAGTAAAATCAGATAACTTGCCGCCTAATCATTATCAACTTGCTTCTTAACATATTCACGAGAAGGATGACCCTCACTTTCATCCACAATTTTTGTTAGTCTGGGGTGAATCTGTTGTCAAATGCAATTGTCAAGACATCTATCTGTCAGTCTGTTTCTGAACCTATTTTTTTAATCACGTTAATGTTCGAAAAAGAAGTCTCACAGAAGTAAGTAGACCTGAACAACGCCTTCACTTGTAGTGTGACTCGAACCAAACTTTGATAGATACAAAAGACTAAATTGCAGATAAAATTGACAGATTTCAACGACAAATCACTTAAAGAGCTGAGCATCATTTCCGGCGCAGGACCGTATTCTTCTAAATGTTTCGTGACAGAAATTGAAAAATTCTCGTTGAACAGTGCCAGGAGTTCAATTTTACTGAAATTTTGAAAAAGGTTCTGAGCGCTGTAAATAAACGTCTTTGTAGAGCCTGTGCTCATCAGAATTATCGTAATGTTTTAAGACCACCTACATTTAACGTTTTTTTTTCGGTTCTTATAGCTGGTTATATTAATCGCGACGATTACAGGACATAAATAAATACAAAATCATTGCCATTGGAATATTGAACGAAAGATATAGGCCTATACTAAAACAAAATTAAATTTTGTTAGACGAGTTGGTATTACAAGCAGGGAAAGTGATAACATGCAGAATACCCCACTTACAAAAGATGAAAATCGCCGTACTCTTAGAAATGAAGACCCTCATTATTCCATATTTCATTAATACCAGTTGTAGAAGGGGAGGGGGAAGATTGTCAGACAGGGCTCGCCCAACCCCTGTCCCCTTCCTCCTCTGGCGACGGTGCTTATATTGCTTATGACTGCAGCCAGGGTGGATTTTTATTTAAAAAAATAATTTTCCATGATTTTTTACCAAAATAAATCGATTTTTTAAAAAATATATTTAAAAACACATTTAACATTGCTTGTACGGCCTCCCCGTTGGCGCAGTGGTAGCGTCAAGGGGTCCCAGGTTCGATACCCGGTGGAGATAGATAGTGGTTCGGATCCCACATTCGTTAGGTCCAGTCCCGATTAGCCTTACTGTGCATAAAGTGGACTTAAAACAGCAACTCAACCAATCAATCAAAAAAATTGCTTCTACGGTGTTTGGCAATACATATAGAAATATGTTTCGTTTAAAGAAAGGCTTTTTCTATTAAACGTCCTTGTAAAATATTTGAACAGACTGATTAAAGCAAATAAAAATTCTATGTATATATATATTATTCTTATATGAATCTACTATGGAACGGTTTGTTGGGTGTGTTAATGAAACTATAATAATTTCAGTAACTTTCCTTCCACTGAAAATAAAGCATTCTGGATGTACTCTATAATTATAAATTAAAACATTTTTTATACTCTTTGTAGCTGAATTTTGGTAATTTGTTAATGATGACACTATTTACGGTTTAAATTGATCAGTATTTTGTATATTTTTCTACACAGAAGGTTTCATATTTTTGCCTGTAAAAATTATTGAATTTCAAATGAAGATACATTTAAGTATGTTTACAGTTTACATGTTACATTTCCTATCGTATGAATTTCACACCATCAGTACATATATTTTCTTTCCTTTCTTATAGCCTAATAAACACCATTAAATGATTACGAGTTTAACGTACTTCCACCAAAATTCATTCTGATATCTACAAAATCTTTATGTATATTATTCTATAAATTATTTATTTAAAGTTATTTATATTAGTGATTCTTCATTAAATTCCTGATTTAAATCTTGATTTAAACCGCGATTTAAACCAACCTGATTTAAATCAATCCACCTTGACTGCAGCTAAAAGTAAGGAAAGTGATAAAGGTCAGAAATTGTCTCTCTCTCTCTAGTTGTAGTCGAAACTGAGTCTGGCGATTTTCTAAGAGAATTCGTTCCCTTTGTGCGCGATTTTTTTACAGGCAGGCTATATGTGTAGTGTAGCGAAGGTTGAAGAAAGTTACAGAGGATTAAAAAATATCTAAGACCCACACAATGGCAAGTCAATTTGAGCAATTTGTCTGTTCTGTTTGTCGAGAAAAGCATTCTTCTGAAAATAATAGAGTGGTCAGATGAAACGTTTTATGAATACGTGACCCTGAAATTTAGTCAAAAGAAGAGATGAATGGAGTTTCTTGTCCTGGTTTGCACGCATGTAAGCCTACAGAATTATTTCACAAGATTTCACTATTCTTTCTTTTTACAAATAATCATTGAACATTTCAAATATTTTCCTTACTGTTGTTCTTTTAATTATACAGTAAATATATATTCACAAATAATATTTTCATAATTATTTGTGACGTACGTATTTGTAATCACAATGTCACTTCACTTCAAGACCCCGAAAAGTGAACGAGAAAGGGCCTCCCTCACCTCCGCCAGCAAATTTTTGTCCATTCAAACAATATGGTATGGTGAGATCGCCTAGGTTATGAACCCAGAATACACGACTGAATATAAATATATACAGATGTGCGGTATATTCGTGGCCGTGGGGTCTAAAGCTCTGTGCTTTGGACTCCGACTGCGGGACGGCATGAGTTCTAGTCCGTCTGGGTTAGGTCTCTGGGTTTTCGGCGTGTGTATAGGACCGGTGGCAACCCACCATCGTGAGGAAATTGGGGAGCTACGAGTGAGTAGCTTAACCCGGTCTTGGAACTCTCCTATAACGGCTGAGGGTTCGACGTGCTGACCTCACGTCACCCCATTACTAGTTGAAGATCTTCACACCTCTAGGTAGGACTGTGGGAGAGAGACTGGCAGTCGAGAGATAGGCCGCCACGGGTTATTATAATATTTATTATACATACATACATACATACATACATACATACATACATAGACATACACATTCATTCATTGATTCATCTTTGTCTGCCTTAATAGGCAAGTTCCCTTCTTGCGTCTTACGATTCATATTAGCATAGGATCCACTCTTACACCAGTCAGCATGGGTTTGGATGACTTGCAGATGACTGTTGTCTCTGAATAATTTTAGCATGCTGATTCAATAGAAAAAATCCATTTTTACTCATCACGTCTAGTTTTTCAGAAAACAGCAATATATTAACTGTCTTAATTTCACAATAAAATGTGCAGTTACATCATTTCCTCAATAGATGGCTCTGTTTAGATGTAAGATGTTGGTGAAATATTGGTTTTCTACAATACAAATTCTACAATTTGGAACTATAAATGCACATAAAATAGTAAGCATTTAATCCACCTTCTATCTGCATAAGACACATTGGCATGAAAGTTGTAAACTTTGATTACGTAAGTAATCCCTCATAAAAATTACCTTCACAAAATGTCCAAAACCCAATTTTATAATATGATGGGTTGATTGAACTTAATGAAGTGGAGAAAAATCCTGATCTATGGAAAAAGCCTGACGTGATGGGGGAAAATGGATGCCATAAGCGTTCTCAGCATTCAAAATACTTGCAGAATCACCAATTGGTTTTTAAACAACCTAAATTTTTCTGTTTTAAATTTATTTTGTTGCGTTCTGTAATAGGCGTAATGCAATGGAGAATATGAGAATTTTGAGTGTAAAATTGTGAAAAATCTTGACGTAATTGGGAAAAATGGATACCATGTGTGTGATCAGCAATCAAAATACTTTCAGAATCACCTATTTGTTTGTAAACAACCGAAATTTCCCTCCTTTAAATTTATTTTATAGCGTTCTGTAATAGGTGTAATGGAAGCGTGAATATGAGAATTTTGATTGTAAAATTGTGAAAAATTCTGACGTGATCGGGGAAAATGGATGTCATGTGCGTGTTCAGCATTCAAAATACTTCCAGAATCAGTTATTGATTTGGAAACAACCGAAATTTCACTTGCATAAATATATTTTGTTACGTTCTGTAATAGACGTAATGTAATGGCAAATATGAGAATTTTGATTGTGAAAATGTGGAAAATCCTGACGAGATGGGAATAAAATTGATGTCATTTCCGTCGTAATCAAAATACTTCAAGAATTACCCATTGATTTGAAATTATCCGAAATTTTTCCCCAAAAATTGTGTTATCTATCACCTGATATCTTCTTCTTCTCCGTTAACCATCAATTCCAGCTCGTCTCTTAGCTAATGTCCCAGACAATTCCGTTTTGGTTTCGGGATCACTTCCATTCCAAAAAACTTACAATTGTTCAAAATTCCTGAAAAAATACTGGTTTGCTACGATCGTTAAAAATAATATTTCAAAAGAAGGCAGGTCGCTGCGCAAGACGAACCCATGGTGGTTTGCCATTGCCTTCCATGTGATGAGGATGAAATGGACATTTACAAACAACCATACCCGAGCGGGATTCGAACCCGGGACCTGTAACGAACCCGTCTCGTCACAATTTGTACGAGTCGCACCTCTATTTTTGTGACCTTTCTGATAAAAATATGTAATTAGAAATGTATCAATTTAAAAACAGGTTACACCTCTAATTTGGTAAACTTACTTAAAAATATACTTTTAATAGTTTATATTTCTTCCACTTGCTTACGCTAGCGTCGCCGACCCAATATAAAGGCGAGAGCGGGGCTAGCATCTCAGTTTGACTCCGTCTGCGGACGAGAGAAGTAGGGCTCTGCCTACGGGCAAGAGGTAAACTCCTCCTAACAGGAGAGAGAAAAAGATATCCCACTCCACCTTCTGGTGAGAGAAATTTACTCCACTTTAGTGTGAGAGGACCCACTCCGCTTTCGGGCGAGAGATATTTAGGTAACCAGACTTTTTTCTTTCATAAAACCCCGTCATCTCGACGTTGGGTATGGTAACAGCGAAACCCCGTCTCCTCGATGCTGGGAAATTCGCTTCTTAGAATCTATTGCTTAGTTTTTGGCCTGTTACTCCTACATGTAAACAAAAAGCTGTTTCCAAGGTTACGCTAATCTTTCTCTTTTAGATGCTTTGTTTATAAACCATTTGTGATTGTTTTTCTAACAAGAGTACTAGGTGTCATATACGAGGTTGTATGGGTTTACCTGTTCCCTTTTCTTTAAAGGTTAAAAGTTTTTATAGTTCAACTACCAAAGGCCGTAACTATATAGAGAGGCCCCAAATATGAATATATATATCTGTGTCTGTGAAACTATAAGTTGGATGTATAAAACTACTGTAAAAGGGTCTAAGTTCCTTTCTTGCTTAAGTTTGTGATGAAATAAACCTGTATATGTTTTAGTTAATTTTGAGTTGTCAATGAACTTAACTGGTCAACTACGTCATAGCCCACTAAGTGCAACATACACCCGAACCCTGAGTGTAAATAGAGTCTCATGCCACCGCTGGAGAAAAAGGTTAGCATTATGGGTAGACTTGTAACACTTAGCTAACTAAGCTATTGTCCATCTTTCCTCCTCCCTCCGAACAGGACTGTTACAAGTTATTTTGGCGCCCAACGTGGGGCCCGATAATGCAACGTGGGGCTCCATAATGCAAACTTGGAGCCCGAAAGATAAATAACAGGAATGTTGCAAGATTTTTCGCGCCACAATGTCAAGGCTTGAAGGTGAAACCGAGTTATTTGGCCACATGACCGAGCAAGTTTCAAGTTAATTGACGCTCACATCGATAGTGTAAAACCAGTGTTAACACCAAAGAAAGAGAAAGAGGGAAACACCGTGAAAGATATCCAAGCAGAAACCTAGAAGTTTGATACTAATTCGGGAAAGGAATATTAAGTTGACCATTTTCAGAAGACGAACTATTGCTATATGTGTTACCAACTCCATTTAGAAAGAGTAACTTATAGAACAAGAACAGAACTTCTAAAAGTAAATGTTATTGAACTAAGATCCCAAATAAAGGCTTGTGGGACAGCGAAGGTACAAGGAAGAATGTCTTTATGTAGGACTTGAGTTTATATAGTGGTTAAAGTACCTCTTCCTTCGAGTGCAGTAAGGCCAAAAGGGCGTGCCAGAGCGTGGTCTCCGAAGAAGCAGGGAAGCCAAAGAAGCTCCCTGGGGTATTATATCCTAAATGTAGAGACTTGAGTAATTTACTAAAAGCCATTAAAAATGTAATACATATATAATTGTGCTGAAAGTAGCTTGTTCTCAACCTGCCAAAAAAAGGAAAAGCTTATAAGCAATAATTACAAGAAGTTTTGTAATGTGGTTAAGTTCAAACTTTAAATGTGCCAGGGCAACACTGAGTGATAGGAAAGTAAAATAAATTGATGTTTTCCTGAAATGTATATTAAGTATATAATGGTGTCAATAGGTGGTGTTAGTGTCATGTAGCCTATGCTTCACCTTGATTAAATAGATAACCAGACTGGACAGAGCTCAGTTGACATCGGAACTGCGTAGTGTGAACTTCGTGCTTTCTACCACAGGATGGATAAGCCCCGCAGGATGTTCCCAGATGTCAAACGAATGAAATAGAGGCTGAAGTTGAACAGTACTAAAGTGAAGACGTTAAGTGAACCTGTGCCTAAACCTAAAGGACCCATCACACGACAAGTTAAGTTAATACCTCCCCCTCTACAGGATCCAGAAGTTCCTAAGAAGAGAAGGAATCTGATGACCCAGTTAAAGTGTACATGGATGAAGAATATTGCTCCCGAAGATATTAAGAAGGGATATAGTTCCTTGCCGTATTCTCCTTCGCGACAAGGATTAGTGGATCTGAGTAAAGTCGTTCCTAGAGCCTGCCAACCTGTGAGAGTTAGTACGGACTTATCAGCTCCTAGCACATCTAGCCCTGTGATTTAAGGAAGAAAACCCAAAGCAATTGTGGTTCCGAGAAAGTTACCTATGCTCGTTGAAACAGTATTCTCCGGAGCAGTGCTCTTGATGCAAGAAAACGAAATCAACGAACAGTAATCTGAAATTTTGAGTGACCAATCTAGTTCCCTGATTCGACCCTGGATCGAACGAGTTAGACGCTTAGAAGCGGAAAAACGAAAGTTGGAATCCGAGATGCGGGACCTGACACATGCTGAGCATGTATGGACCGGACCATACCAGAGCCTGTTCCAAGGAAGGACAGTATCGAGGACGATCTGCAGGTCGATCAACACATGGTGTCTACCCGGAGGGAAGACGCTGCTCTTCCAGATCCACAGGAAGCTCCACTGGAAGCTCACGACTCAGAACTCTTGGCTGAAGTAAATTGGAATGGTGACGAATTGTTATTGGCTCAGCAGTTAAAAATGATTTTGAGATACATCCCAAGGCCATATATGCAGACAATCTCTGTCCTGCGAAAGTGTCATATTCGAGTGCCCCGAAGGTTTCCCTTCTTAAGATTTTTAAAGCGATACGGACTTTTAGCCTAAAGAGTTGATTAAAACCCAGTTCATTAGTTATGTAACCTTCTTTGAGTTCTAAACCTAGTACTTCCATTGTTGTAAAGATTGGCTTGGTCGTGTTTATCTCTCATGTAACTTGTTATTAATATTAGTTTGTAATCTTAATTGAATTTTCATATTGAAAAAAAATCTTTATCATTAAAATATATTATATAGAGGTGATAAATTTTAAATCTAAAGATTTTTCCCGAAGGGAGGGGTTATTGTAACGAACCCGTCTCGTCACAATTTGTACGAGTCGCACCTCTATTTTTGTGACCTTTCTGATAAAAATATGTAATTAGAAATGTATCAATTTAAAAACAGGTTACACCTCTAATTTGGTAAACTTACTTAAAAATATACTTTTAATAGTTTATATTTCTTCCACTTGCTTACGCTAGCGTCGCCGACCCAATATAAAGGCGAGAGCGGGGCTAGCATCTCAGTTTGACTCCGTCTGCGGACGAGAGAAGTAGGGCTCTGCCTACGGGCAAGAGGTAAACTCCTCCTAACAGGAGAGAGAAAAAGATATCCCACTCCACCTTCTGGTGAGAGAAATTTACTCCACTTTAGTGTGAGAGGACCCACTCCGCTTTCGGGCGAGAGAAACCCACTCCGCTTTCGGGCGAGAGATATTTAGGTAACCAGACTTTTTTCTTTCATAAAACCCCGTCATCTCGACGTTGGGTATGGTAACAGCGAAACCCCGTCTCCTCGATGCTGGGAAATTCGCTTCTTAGAATCTATTGCTTAGTTTTTGGCCTGTTACTCCTACATGTAAACAAAAAGCTGTTTCCAAGGTTACGCTAATCTTTCTCTTTTAGATGCTTTGTTTATAAACCATTTGTGATTGTTTTTCTAACAAGAGTACTAGGTGTCATATACGAGGTTGTATGGGTTTACCTGTTCCCTTTTCTTTAAAGGTTAAAAGTTTTTATAGTTCAACTACCAAAGGCCGTAACTATATAGAGAGGCCCCAAATATGAATATATATATCTGTGTCTGTGAAACTATAAGTTGGATGTATAAAACTACTGTAAAAGGGTCTAAGTTCCTTTCTTGCTTAAGTTTGTGATGAAATAAACCTGTATATGTTTTAGTTAATTTTGAGTTGTCAATGAACTTAACTGGTCAACTACGTCATAGCCCACTAAGTGCAACATACACCCGAACCCTGAGTGTAAATAGAGTCTCATGCCACCGCTGGAGAAAAAGGTTAGCATTATGGGTAGACTTGTAACACTTAGCCAACTAAGCTATTTATTGGTCCTTCTTCTCCCTCGACCGAGTGGACTGTTACAGACCCCTAGCGTCGCAGGGGTCCTTTATGTTTAAAGGAAAGCCCCTAAGCGGAAGCTTCCCCATCACACTTCATTCACTCATATAATTTCCTTCACATTTCTATTTCAGGACTTTTTCAGGACAGACAATCACAAATACCAATGCCTTACCCGACTCGAACCCGGAACCCCTGGCGTTGTACCGCTCTCTGCTAACCACTCCGCCACGGAGGTCGACTACCACTCGGCCATGGGGTCCGGAAGATATATATATAACAACCAAATATTAATTTTCTTACCAATTTTTTGTATGTATGCATCATTTTCAAAATTATCCACAAATTATTGTAATACTATACTTATGCTATCAGCAAAAATGACTTGTTGATATGAAGAATAAATTGCTTAAGCACTACAACCGTACGTGTACGTATAATTTGCTACACTAAACCAGGGTGACTACTCACCGTGAATTCTGCGTGAATTTTTCTCCGAATTCTTAGAAAATTTCAAATTTTATTAATCCAAATCTCATTGAATTTGTGCATATTAATAAATGCCCTGGGGCCAGTTTTTCACAGTTTAGCTTTTATCTTTATCCAGAGAAAAAAGAAAGCTGCATGGAAAATAAAACTGAATTCTCTCAATCCGTTTACTTTCTTTGTTTCCTTTGCAGAAGAACAGACGGAAGATTATTGCAAGATATCTTGAAGTTGGTTAGGTAAATTTGAGTTTGAAATTCTTGTACCATTAAAAATTTTTCAAAGATTGTTATTTCCCGTAACATTTGTGACTTGTGTTTGTAGATGTATCTGAATATTTGAAATGACAAATTTAAACTCAGCACCTTAAATTGAATATGTTAAATAGAGGGTGATTCAAAAAGCACTTTACAACTTTGAAAGCATATACAAATTTACTTAGATAACTTACAGAGTCGGTTGAGGTGCCATTGCAAAGCAAAACACATCAAGTTTGTCATACAACATTCATGTTGGGTCGATGTGGCTACCATTTGTAATGCGACATTCATCCCACCTGAAGTCAATTTCGTTCCAGACTTTCGCCAGTAAGTCAAGCTTCACTTCTGCAGCGGAGGCGTTAATTCGAAGTCTCATCTCAGCAAGATCAGCAGGTAAAGGTGGTACAAAAACCCGATCTTTAATGAAACCCCCACAAGAAAAAATCTAGCGGGATTCAAATCTGGGGAGCGAGATGGCCATGCAATTGGACCTGGCGCGAAGAGTAAATTGTAAGCCTACTAGGAGGCGCCTTACGATACTCCGTACGAAACTTACGTTGCACTGCAGTTGCTGATTACGTATCGTGAAACCAAAACACACAGCGAGCGCGTCCCCCACCAGTAAAAGTAGCCATTTTCAAGAATAATGCTAACAGCGCTACTGGTGGGTAATTTCGGTACAAATGGACTACATGAGTCAAAACTTGATGTGTTTTACTTTGATATGACACCTCAACTGACTCTGTAAGTTATCTGAATACATTTTTATATGTTTTGAAAGTTGTAAAGTCCATCTTGAATCACCCTGTATAAATACCGTTTTATTGAATTGAATTAGAATTTTTGGATACGTTGGAACACACTTTATATTGTTTTATTTGTGTGTGCATGTGTGTGGGTGGTGATAGGCGGTAATATGTAAGATTGAAATAGAGAAAACGTCTGGTTTGAACCTTTGAATGTTTGAAAAGTTTGAAAACTGGGAATTATACTTGAATTTTACCATGGTCCTACAGTAGCCACTCTGAACAATCTTTTTCACGTTATCCACAGCCAAATCCCACTTTTTGTCTGTGAAAATCATCTTATATGCTGAAAATGATCTGTCAACAGAAACATAGTGGTGAAAATTTGAATGCTGAAAAGTTACTTCGCAAGGCGTGAATGCCACAAAGCACCGAACTGACGCGAAAGTGATCAAGACCACACCAATCAGAAGTTCCATTTTGGACTGTGCAGGTAACAGTGGGGCCTTTTCATTTTGCATTTTGATTTCTATAGAGCTTTGAAAAACCACCATAGATTTGGAGGGAGGGAAATCGACAAAGTATGTTTCAAACTCGTTAATCATTGAATTTTTCGTCATCAAACAGAGCAAATACCTCTGTGTGATAAAATCCTGTAAAACCTTAATATATACTGCTGGACAAAAAAAAAATACTTATGAATTACGATCTCAGTTTGGTAGTTTTCTGTAACTTTCGTTTTTGTTCTAATTTAACTTATTAATGTATGTTGAACATCCTCAAGGTTTGTTTTCTTTTGAATATATTTTCAATAATTTAGTTAGCCTTCGAATCAGAATTTATGCGTTATCACAAAGAATGCTAGTGTCCGGTTTTTTTGTCCAGCAGTGTATGTATAAAAACCTAACTACGAGTAATAAATAAAGGTCCGATTTAGGTGCATAAACCTACAATATGTTCTAACAAGCAAAATAGGTTATTTTAGGCACTATGAAACTTCATAAGTTGTTTTGTTTTTAAATGAAACGTTGACTTAACTTGTTATTTCTTCTTTACCTGCAAAGAAAGAAATAGGTTAAAAACCTAAAATTCGAGGTCCAGTGATGGTTTGAATGGTTTAGGATACCTCTCTAAAGTTAATCAACCATCGTCCTCCATTCATAAAGAACCAATCGAGCTCATACGCAGCAGTTCCGTGCTTAATCCTCAAAAGTCAACTCAGAGATGGAGCGGGAAATTAGCCATTCTGCAAACAACTGTTTGGAAGGTCTTGCGCCAACGCTTGAAACCTAAGCCATACCACCTTCAGTAATTGACACCCGAGAACTTCGTACGTTGCTTCGACTTCTGTACGCAATTTAAACAGCTCCTGCAACAGAAAATAGGCCAAACTCGATTGCAGATGAGTGCATAATCTCCAGAGGGGAACACATATCGATCGCTTATAAAACTTAGCAAAACCTCATTGAGTTATTCTATGTATTGCAGAATAACTGCAATCATACATTGAATACAGGAAAGGTAGCAATTTTTTTAAAACTGTAATTATTTATAATTACCCTCTATCTGAAATTTGACAAAAATCATTAGAAAGGTATGTCAACAAAAATGGTTCTTTCAGACTAAAAACAAGGAAAACAATTACATAATATCAGCTTTCATCAACATGACCCACGAACCAAAATTATTTTAATTACGGTATTTGTCGTGATGGTGGTGATGGTTGTTGACAAAAGAAATTAGATAAATGTAGAGACATTCATGCTGGATGGTCGACTGATAATGACATTTCCGATATTTCTACATGTCATTGTTGTCCTATGAATACAAAAGTAAAATTCCTGTCCTGTGATTTGTACGTTAATTTGTAACACAAAAACCAAAAGAAACAATCTGGTCATATAAGTTGATTAAGGTGGAGAATATATTATTCGTGTTCTGAATAATATATTTTTGCCACTTGGCTTTTCAAATCTGTGTGTGCCAAGTCCAAGTCTCAAGGGCTGTGCAATAGGGTGTGTCGAAAAAGGTCGATTTTTTTATTTGTTTTTATTAGGAATTCAGAAACATATATTTTGAAAATGTAGCGTAATAGTATGTACCAAAACATCTCACAAAAAAATATAGCCCCTTTGAGCCATACAGCACAAATCTCCCAGGGATATCCACTGGATACCCACAATGTCCAGATCAGATCCATGGTTATTATGGATATCCATTGAATGTTCATTAGATATTCATTGGACGTCTTAGGATATCCAGAACTGGACATCTAAAACTCGACAAATTCTTGATATCTAATACACAGCCTAAAAGTGTGTAGAACTGGTTGTAAGAAACATTGTCCAATTCCGAATATCCAATACGTCACCAGATCTCTTCCAAACCTGAATATCCAAAACACATTCAATTCTGGATTTCCAAAACATATCCATATCTTGTCCAAAACCGGATATCCAAAATACATACAATTCTGAATACCTAATACATGTCTAGAACTGATCCAGAACTTGTTATCCAACAATGAACATAAATAGGATATGTTTCGAATATTAGAAAATGGTATTGGTGTGCGGGGTCCCGAAAAGTCGGGACCGGGATAGGAAAAAAATCCGTCCCAATCCCGACTTCGGGAAATGAATTTCCGACTTTTCGGGAAATGAATTTCCGACTTTTCGGGATCCCGAGTAGTCGGGAAATACCGAATGGTGATTTTTGAAAGTCGTTAATTCTCGACGTTCTCTGCATTGTAAATGTCTGGAACATATCGAAAATTGTTCGTTTTTGTACCAGAAATGCGAAAACAATGACTTAAAGTGAAAATGACGTGAAGAATTCGAGATTTCCAGAGCTTCGGGAAATTTTGAACCTTTCCCATGCGAATTTTTCCCGTCCCGAATGTAGGGATTTAAAAAATTTCCCGTCCCGACACAAAACATTCTGTCCCGCACACCCCTAGAAAATTGGTGTCTATTTTTGTGGGAGCAGGAAAAGGTGTATTATTTATTTTTGCCTTGACTCTTCTCCCTCAACAGGTCGCTAGGTGCCGTGGCTTGCCGCGAGTTGATAGCTTCCTGGAGATGAGGCCTTGCTCGAAAGGTTTATTATCCAGTACATGATCGGATCTCGGTCTCAAACATGATCAGTGATCGGTTAGTTCATATGAACTTTCCAGCCTGATCATTACCAGTGCGTAGCTATCGATTACTTCATTGAACTCTCCAGCCTAATTATTGCCTATTTTTGTGGAAGCAGGAAAAGGTTTATTATCCATTTTGCCTTGACTCATCTCACTCAACAGGTCGCTAGGTACCGTGGCTTGTCGCGAGTTGATAGCTTCCTGGAGATGAGGCCTTACTCGAGAAAAGGTTTATTATCCAACTTTCCAGCCTGATCATTACCAGTGCGTAATTAGAGATCGGTTAGTTCATTGAACTCTCCAGCCTAATTATTGCCTATTTTTGTGGGAGCAGGAAAAGGTTTATTATCCATTTTGCCTTGACTCATCTCACTCAACAGGTCGCTAGGTGCCGTGGCTTGCCTCGAGTTGATAGCTTCCTGGAGATGAGGCATTGCTCGAAAAGGTTTATTATCCGGTGGAGAAAAACTGACACATGCACTCAGAGTTCTGTTAGTTCTTATGAACTTTCCAGCCTGCTCATTACCAGTGCGTAGTTACAGATCGGTTAGTTCATTGAACTATCCAACTTGACTAGTGCCTATTTTAATGGGGGGCAAGAAAATTAACAAGAAACATTGGTAGCTGACTGTTGCATCATCCTTTCATATCGAAATAATATCCAGATGAGATCAAAAATTGTACTCTTCGTGTTCATACAATATCCAAAATACGTACAAAAGGTCTAAATCAAAGCATAACGTCCAGATTACGTCCCACTTGATGTCCGAAACATGTCCAAAAGTGATCGGAAAATGGTCAAGACATATCCATTTCTTGATATCACGTATGCGGAGAAATGAATATCCAGTGGATGTCAATTGGACATTCCTGGATATCTATTGGATATCGAAAACTTCCGACACAAATATCCAAAATATATCCAATGGATATCTTTTGAACATTTGTGTGCTGTGTGTGGAAGGATATCTAGCCGCGCCTCAAGAGGCCTTTTATCTTGTATCTTTGGTGATGAGGCAATAAGCCAACCACAACCCCCCCAGCTTCCAAAAGGGGCAACCATAAGAAACGATAGTTATTATACATAACTGGCACTTTTTCCAACAGAGCAATATACTAATGTTTTAAAACAAGTAACACACAGAGTGCCCGATTTTATCGCAGCTTAGTTGAGGTCAGCTTTCTTTTCTTAATAAAGCGCATTCAGTTATGCAAACTTTGATGTTTATAAACCAACGATTTCCACTGACAATAATGGCTAGTTAGGCTCTATAATGACACCGACTAAGTGATTGTTCCCTTTCCTAGAACAAAAATGCATTTTGATAAAATCTGGTTCAAGGACATCATGTCTACGAGTTGGCAAATCCATAATGCTGATGAACTAAATTGCTCTAATGGGATTTGCCTAAATCGGTTACTCCTTTTGTTTTCCGCAGTTCGGTGATTTTTTTTCTAGTTTTTTTCGGCAACGGATCATTAGTTTTGCCTATGGCCTCTCTTTCTCTGTTCCGTGTGTCAGTGCATAGGGACCCTTGACAAACATCAAGATCAAACAGACATTAGAAACGAACAGGCTGAGAGATATTCGCGTACGTCAAACTAAATCGATTGGTTGGTGGTGTGAGAAAATGAAACAGTAGTGGAATAGAACAGGTCTCGCCCATTCTTTCAAACCACGCCCAAAATTACTTCGGAGAGAATCCATATAGAATGGTACAGAAAAGGAGCTTACAGTCACGCTAACCCTATATCGTCTTCTTATCTCTTGACGCAATACTGTATTAACCAATCACAGGGAAGCGATATTTCCTTTCAACCTTGGTTCAGTTGGTTTCTGATGCGCAAGTATTTGGCGGAGTGGTTAGAGTAGCGCATCAGGGAGGCAGGGTCCCTAGGTTGGAATCCTAGGTGAGACATTATTACGTTTGCTTCTCTATCCATTTCATCAATTTGCCATTCATACCCATGGGTGAGATAAACCTCCATATATGTGTGACGTAAAATGACCAAATATAGAAATAAAAATGATCTCCAATATTATAGATTAATTGAACGAATGAGGCCAGTCAGCTTCCATCCTATAATTTGTGGAGTTGGAATTAATTTTGGATTCAGACTAACACATGGATGTTCCTATGGTTAACGTATCTCTTATTATTTGTGTGTGTGTTTTACTGAAAATAATGAAAAATACCTCAAATGTCTAACAATTGTTTCTGTATGTATTTAGTTACATCGGCACCTACGTTCCTTAAAACAGATTGGGGCAATATTGTTGCTATTACCCATTCGCTCCTTTATGAAAGTTATATATATATATATATATATATATATATATATATATATATATATATATATATACATACATACATGTATATTTGTACATTCCCACCCCCTCTCTATATATGTGTATATATTTCGTTGCTACTGTACTGGATGATTTGCTAATGTGATAATAAGTAATTTATTAATTTATGTTTATTGACAATAGAAATCATTGACTCCTTTTACATTCATACCATGATGCACATCAAACATAACATATTTCATGGACTGATCACTACCTTATTATTTTATATTTTTAACATAAAAGTTTAATGAGAAACTATACAGTACTATGTTTACCATAAAATATTAGTTCGTATTATCATTTACGGTAATGAAATGCGGAGTAACCTTTCATTGTGTCGAGTTTCTAATAGTAATGAAGTAGTGAGTTTCGATTAACGACCCTCTTCTCAAGTTGACTCCTGCGTAGCCGAATGGCTAACTCTTTTGCATTAGGTGTGGAAACCTTCAAATATCAAATAAGAGCAGCAATGGTGCTCGATGCGTTGGATATACGTCACCAAATAAAATAATACACTCGACGAGCCTTTCCTCTCAACTAAATGTTGTGTCACGGATAGATTGAGATCCGGGCAGGAAGAATATTCTTTCATACTGAATACTCACCAGTTGTGCAGTTTTCTGGGGGGAAATTACCTCATCTAGTTGTCTTAACCAGTGTGCGAATTAAGCTTTTGCATTGGAGGAGGGGGAGGATAACCACTCAGGGGTGTATTTGTGATTTAATTTGGGGGGATTTACTGGGAACGTAGGAACTGGTTTTACCAGTTACTAATTCGTAGCTCCTCAATTTTCTCATGATGGTGGGTGACCGTCTTCGGTCCCATACGCAGGCCAAATTCTCAGGAGAAAAGTTGTTACGCTTCCCCCAGGAGACTTGAACCTGCGCTTGTCCCATAGCTGGAGCCCAAGGCATCATACTTAACGCCCACTGAGACGTGGAGAAACGCGGCAACTGAACGCAACGGGATTACAACGGGCATCTCAGTGGGCGATAACCTTCAAGATAACCTGCAGGCTTCTGGCACGGCGCGCTTCGGTTCCGCACGTTTCCATCTAGTGGGCGTTACACCATTTGATTTCAATAGATGCAAAGAACGGAAGGTTTGTTGCAGCGTTTCTCCGCGTTTTCCCGCGTCTTAGTGGGCGTTAAGCTTTAGACCACAAGGCCATGGTGCAGAACAATTTAGAAACACTTAGTATAGTTATATTCTAAGAAAACCCATAGCCATACACAAAAAACACCACGTCAGGTGTTCCCGATCCATCGCTTCCGAAAATAAGAAAATGAACACAGAATGTATATAAAAATCTGTGCCACACGTACAAACAAAACAAACATAAATATGTAAAAAGAAGTAAATAAGCAACTGAGCATTTTGCAATAATAAATGCGAATAATAAGCAAATAAATGTAAAAAATGTTTTTGCTATCAGGAAAGTAATCCCTAACCTGACCTAACCTCACATAACAAAATTCCTCCTTAAATATCTTCGTAACTGATGAAAGTTCTTCCCTCGCTCTTTTCCTGCAGTTGTTTTATAGGTATATGTTAACTTCTGTAGCTGCAACATCGGGAACGCAAGAAAGTGTTTTCATACTAATAATATCTTCATCATCATTATCGTTATTAAACCAATAAACCAGAAAGAATCTCACACACATATGCACACACGCGCGTGCGCAAAATATATATGTACATAGGCCATAGCCTATTAAGATTACTTACTTAATTGCTTTCAACGAGAACAGAATCTTGCAACACACGACACCACACAGCGATACTCAAATTATCGAAACTAATACTGCATACAACTAACGCTTCTGGGGCTATGAATCGGGAACACCTGACCCGGAAAGAACACTTTCGTTATCAGGAGCGATGGATCGGAACAAACCACGCCCACTTTTCGAGAAGCGATGGAACGGGAAGACACCAAATCAAGAGAAGTATCCAACAAGGTATTATTCGACCACCTATTCATTTAAAAGTTTCGATACCACCCGCTTACTAGTACGTCACTACTGAAGCTTCAGGAATTTTCAAAATAGAACCATTCTATTCGACTTACGATTTGTTCTCCCATTTGAAATATTGTGTTACATTTGTAGGTTTCAATACTGTCCTGGGCATGGGTGATCCTTCACAAATTTCATCTAATCGTTACTCATTCTCGTCGTCGCGATTATTCAAAACTGTGAGGAAAGTGGCATGAGAAAAATGCAATATTAGTGCAGTCGCAGAGAAGTTAAAACCTTAAGCCTGTTGATTGATGTCTAATTGGCAATTGCCTATAGAAACACATAAATTGCACATTGCTGCAAGCTTAATTACTTCCACGGCCCATATTCTGTAAGGAGGTTGAAGAGTAAGAAATCCATGTTTCTTGTCGAATGCCTTGGCTAGGAAACGAGCCAATGACTTTGTTAAAAGAGTGGGAACGTGTACGTACAGCTGCATATCTTTAATATTACTATTTGTGTGTTTTTGAAGAATGTAATTGTTCTCATGCTGGATTCCAGTAGTCCGCTGCAGTTTATTTCTGCATGAAACGTATTAAAACAACTTATTCGCCCCCCCCCAAGATAACGTGATTTTTAGCACTCAGTCTACTTTATGCAAAATCGGATAATCAGTATTGGGCCTACCGTTTAAAATAGGATTCGAACCCGGTGAACCTTGATTACAATGTGACGACGTTACCACTGGCGCCATCGGGAAGGGCTGGCTTTAGCAAGTGCAAGTGACCGGAGCAAACTAACCACCCCCCCCCCCCTTTAGTTTCGCCCCTGCTTTACATATTCCCAAATACCACGGTTCATTCCATTTTTATGGTGGAACTTTTATTATTGATTTATTAATAGAGACGGATGAATTTCATTTTGCTGCAATGCCCTACCCAACTGTCAAATTAGGAATAATCAGACACACTTCTTCTGATTAGCATGCTGACTGGAACACGCTTGTTTTGTCCCATTGGCAGTCGCACACAGCTGCACGTCGAACAAAGCTAATGGTCAAACCAATTTGCTAAATCTAGCCACAGTTTGGCGCGAGTCGGGCCTCAACCAAAAGGATTATTCATTCACTGCTTTAGATGCAAACAAGACAGATTGTATGCTGCTCAGCAATCTCCCCGTGAAAAGTATGGGCACAGACATACACATACAACACAAACACAGGCGCATGCACGGCATGAAATGAAAATTTAAAACTTAGAATAGCAATAATAACTGAATTTACAGTTATATACGAGGATTGCCGTTTAAATAATGGCAGGTATTTTTTATTTAAATATTATTTTCGTAAGTTAAAGGTAAAGTTCCCCGTGCATATAGCACTGTGCCATGAAGGAACATTTAGGGGACGTGGGTGGTAAGGCCCCACATTCTCAATCTCAGCCATTTTGAAAGTGATGTGATCAGCATCACAATCAGTCGCATTTACCCCCACAGGGTTACCCCAGATACCCAGATTTGAGGCTGGGTGAGCCCCGGAGCCACTTTATGCGGGAACAAGGCCAAAAAGATTCCGACCTTACATCACCCATCCCGGGAATCGAACCTGGTTTCCCGCGTTGCAGTCAGACGGCCTACCGACTAGACGACCGCAACCCCTTATTATTATTATTATTATTATTATTAGTAGTAGTAGTAGTAGTAGTAGTAGTAGTAGTATATTATATTACATTATATTATAGATATTTTCGTTTCTAAAAAGTATGCAAATATCCTGGAGACCTCGTCACCTGATGTATGTCATGACACCACTAGACAACAGTGTCGTCAAGGACATCAAACCGAGGGGGGAGGCAACTAAGTGTCAATTTAACCGTAGCGCAAAGTGAACGTGACCAGGCTTGAAGAGCGTTCGTACGAGAACCTTGAGGAATGAAAGAAAGAGACTGCCACACTGAGCTGTGGAAGCTGTGTGAAAATGTTGGACCACACCGAACTATTGCGAGATGCAGGATACCACACGCTGAGGAGAATAGTTGAAGTGCATGAACTTTGGGCAAGGACCTACAAACTAGTGCTCAAGCATCAGTCAGCTGAATGGCGACATCCAGGATCACTACGAAGGCTGAAAAATCCATCTCCTCTGGTCATATTAGCTTACGACATCAGTGTGGTGATTTTGTGTCATATCGTTGAACATGCGAATGAAGCCCTACTACACTATCGTTCTACAGAGGCGCCTGCGCGTAGGTATGTCAAGCCATTTGGGAGAAACGTTCTAAAGGTCTGCACAATGCATCCTTCATGACAACGCGACAGCCCCCATACAGCGCAATAGGTAAAGAAATTACTCTTGTGTTCGGCATGGGAATTATTTGAACACCGTCCCTATTTGCCAGACCTTTCTCCGTGCGATTTTGACGTGACACCGAAATCGAAGAAGCCAATTCGCAGGTGACGCTTTCGGACACGAGAAGACATTGCCACCGCATTGAGACGTGCGATTGTAAGATTCACACATGTCAAAACTTGGCTAATTGCGAGAGAGGAGAATCGAACATGGAGCTAAACTTTAAGGGGGGTGGGTGGACTCAAAAGTTTTTCATCTCATAAAATAGCGTCCAAGATTATTTGATAAATAACTGTGACATTTCCGAAATCATAAATATTACTGTTTATGACTTTGCTCCTCAGGTCCCAGGAGGTTAACAAAAGTTAACTTGTCAATTTTAACCCGTAAGAACGCGCGTATGGGTAAAAATTACCCAGCCAATTTTGAAATAAACTTTTTGATCACTTCTGATGATTGTCTGAGGCCACCCTTCTCAGTGCATTTCTAGTGAACCCTTCCTAGTGACGGGACCTTGAATCGGCTGTTAGTTAAAAATTTAAAAAGAAAATAATTAAAATGAGATTCGTGCCTTCACCGGGTAAACCCTGGGCCTCTTGGTTACAAGGTGACGGTGTTGTAACATACATACAGTCAATGTATTGGAGTTTGATTATTTGGTTATTTTCCGGTGTTGCAAAGCTTTAGAAAACGGCGATGGGACTCGATGTGCTGACCACGCCTCACCCAACGAAGAGTCGCTTGGCAAGCCTTGGCTCCCGAGGGTGTGTTGCTCAGTTCAGTTCAGTACTTGGTTATCTAACATCATTTCTTAATCGGCTTTGGTTTCATCGCGGCGATGACGGCGAATGATGATTAGAAGAAATAACAAACTCAAAGGAACACCCACTACCAAACGCATAATCTTCGGCGGTGAGATTGTGTCACAACGCGCTCGGCCACCGAGGCGGTGACAGTCAATGAAACGTATTCGGGTGAGCCAATGCAGACACTCTGGACAAAGGGGAGCTGAATGAAAGGGGTTAACGCACGAAAGATTAGTCTTTGGAATAAACAAGGAAGCAGAAATCTTGTTGAGCAACAGCAGAAGCCGCTGGGAGATTACTCAATGATGTTTGAAGCGCATCCGCGTCAATTGGCAAAGAGGATCTTGGCTTCAAAGTTACGAAAGGCACTCACATGAGAACGAGCACATTGTGAAGGAGACATTCGCATGACAATGCCGCTGCCAGAGGCCACTAGCCTTGATTTCGCCGAGGCACACGCAACTGGCCGGAAACCAGGGTATTAACGCCCTCGCAGCCTTTGAACCCGAAGGCGCTTCTAATTGAGACTTGCTGGAGGATACTGGTACCATGCTTGTTGTGTTGCGGTAGTAATTGGCAATCTCGGAATGAAGCCAAGCACCATCAGAGCGAGGACTGAAGCTTTCCTGGCGACTTGATTCAAACATTTCTTCTCGGAATATAAGCCAGGTTAAGACATCACCATCAATGTTCTTCCCGTGAATTCGTAGAGAAGTAATATTATTATAAAAACGAAGTGTGTAAACGAGTTGAAATACACCATATAAACTTCTACGCACCTCGTATGCCGAGCGCGTTAAGTGGTCTCGCCAACGAAGTTTCCGAGTTCGAGTCAAAACTGGCCATGGACGTTTCTTGTTGAAAAAAATTGTTACAATCATCATTCATCCTTATTTTTGCGATTAGCCACGAAGAGAAATAAGAAAAATACAAGAAAGTATCCAATGTAACAGAATGCACAAGTGCATAATTTTATTTAAAAACACATTACTTGAATAACGAAATGCGTCAACTGCTTATTCTTATAATCAAGGATCTCTGATACAATATTGTCCCTTGGGAAATTGTAATATAAATACCTTTAAGCTTGATTCACATCTACGCTCCAGTAACGCTCGGATCACCCTCCCCCCATGGTCCGGTCAAATATCTTTGAATGGTTTTTAAAGAGAATCATTCACACTTGGCGCTTAAATGAAGGTTCGTTCAATCGCGCTCAGCTCGGGGTCCGGTCACGATCGGGTGGAAATTATATTTGACCGGAGCGTGAGGGGGCGTTTTGTGCGTAGAAGATGAGCCGTCAGGAGGCAAAGACCTATTGAAACACAGATAAAGGCGAGTAATGATACAATTGATTGATGGGGGCATTAAGCAAAAAAATCCCACAATATTTTCCTCTCAATTTTGTTTGTGAAACATCGGTCAAAGTATACGATTTCATGAACTCTAGTAAAAGAAATTTAAGAAAAAAACCCTGACCGAAACAACCAAATTACAATTAGCAAATGAAAAAAAAAATAGGGGACTAACCACAAATTTGATCCGTAAACACTAGTTGTAACGACCCTTTTCCAACCTGTTGCATCAATTAAAATCATTAAATCAAAAAGCTAACCTATTGGCGGTCATATTTTCCCGGACAACCAAATTGTAATTTTTGTGTGTGCAAAGAGAAAGGAGGTGGTGGTCGACCCTCTGCCAAGGGAAAAATCATTCTTGATATCTAGCCCCGAATCAAGATTAACAACGAACTTGTTCCTCGTTTACGAAAAACGATACAAAATCACTCCCTATTATTTTAAAGAAAAAGTCGAGGGAGGACACGTTTCATACGATGTGCGTAACAATCGGGTCCCTGAAACTAGCCTTACAACATCCTGTATATTTGTCACGTGTTGTATCTCAAACTATCTAATAAAATAAATGGTCAACAATGTCGATATGAAACATTGAGTCTGAATTTTTCAAGTCAAACCTAGATCGACAAAGTAGTGTTACCATTGTTAACATTTGCAGTTTTGCACATTGTAGTTGCAAATAAACGTTTGCCGCTTTCGAAAAGTATAACATCTACAAACAACATTATATATATAATAGCCGACCTCCTGTCCGAGTGGTTAGCACAGCGTGCTACGACACCAGGTTCGAATCCCGGCCTGGGCATGGATGTTCATTGTGATGTTTCTTCGTCAATTTAATCATATTGCCCCTCATTCTCATCCTCAAGATTAGTAAAATCTGTCGAAAAAGCGAAGTAAATCAACAAAGTCAATGAATCCCCTTTTTCGCAATTATTTTTCTTCTAATTAACGCCAGTGCTGCAACAGCAAAGTCCGTCGTTAAAAAAGTCTTAAACATTGTACAGGGAGGTTATTTCAGTCGTTTACCGCCAGAGTGACTGCCGTTCGGCGGACTCTTCATGCAACAGGTCACGGCAAATTGCATTACAGGAAGTCCGTAACAGAAACCGCTTGTTTTCTAATGTTTCCACTTTTCACAATTACAGTTACAATTACAATTGAAATAAGCGCGTAACTTGTCGCAAGTATGCTGGAAAAGGTGTCCTCCCAAATACAAATATTTCTGGCACCTTATTTCTGACATCTAATCTTAGATTAGACATCGCAACTTTATCCTCAGTTGTCGCGACAGCGCCGGCAGCTTATCGGGGGTTGGGGGAGTTGTCAGCCGTGAGAGGGCGCTTCATACTGCACGTGTCGGCAGTGATGCCAACCGTAGGGACATGTCCCTACGCATAGGGACTTTTCACTAAATTCCGCCCGCGTAGGGACGTAGAGACAGATTTTGCCAAATGAGGGAAAACGTAGGTACTTTTTTCAATCTTGGAAAATGACATTTTATGAATTAGTTTATCTGGATACTTTAGCGAGGAGGAGAAAAAGGAACTAACTAACAAATCTCCACCAGAATTTTGAAACATGTTATCGGTTAACAAAAACTTTCAATCAAGTTCTTTTTTGAAAACATTTCCACTCTCGCGAAAATAGTGCTAACATTGCCGTATTCTAACGCGGAAACGGAAAGAATATTTTCAATGTTAAGTGATACAAAAACAAAAAAGGGAAATAAAATAGTTTGAGTTGGTGTCTTAAGTCCACTTTATGCACAGTAAGGCTAATCGGGACTGGACCTACAGTTTTTTAAAGTGGGATCCGAACCACTTGTGCCTCCACCGGGTATCGAACCCGGGACCCCTTGATTACAAGGCAATGACGCTACCACTGCGCCATGGGGGAGGCCCGGAAATAAAATGGACCAAAATTGTTAAAGACTGCAGGAAATACAGCATATATCACCAACCAACATCTATCTCTTCACAGCAGCAACATGTATGACTTCAAATAACATAATCAACAGTAAACGACTCAACGTTATTCATTACGGGTGTGCGGGATTCCGAAAAGTCAGGACCGGGATCGGGGAAAAAAAAAATCCCGTCCCAATCCCACTTCGGGAAATGACTTCCCGAATTTTCGGAATCCCGAGCAGTCGGGAAATACCGAATGGTCACTTTAAAAAGTCATTAATTCTCGACGTTTTCTGCATTGTAAGTTTCTGGAACTTATCGAAATTTGTAAGTTTTTATTCTAGAAATGCAAAAACAATCACTTAAAGTGAAAATGACTTGTAGAATTCGAGATTTCCAGTGCTTCTGGAAATTTCGAACATTTCCCGTCCCGAAAATTTTCCAACTTGGTCGGGAAATTGCACATTTTTCAGTCCCGAATGTCAGGATTTAAAAAAAATTACCGTCCCGATCCCGTCCCGACCCAAAAAATTCTGTCCCGCACACCCCTATTATTCATTAAGGCAAGAATTTACAATACCGGACCCTTCTGTAATTTCTATGCTGCGTCTTATACTCACGAAATAATTAGTCGTGATGATTTATCTCAAGTTAACATGTTGGGGTGAGGTGAAGAAATTGTTCATTAACGTGTAGAAGTTGTAAAATAAGCTTTTCAATTCTCGCAATGATTCTCCGTATACAAGTATGGTAGCCATATTTGTTGATATGAACAAATTACAATTAGTTACGCTGTCTACAGCGTTGCCACACTGTTGATATCATACTTGGAGAGCATGGATTGTGTAAGAATGGCTGAAGAGAACAGTAAAAAAGTTGTTAATGTTGTACAGATTGTTAGGTGGAGTGTGCAGGAGGATGTCTGTGGGCTAATTAATAAACTTATGGATTTCAGTATATTGCCCAAAGAACGTGCTTACATGTGACAGCGACAATCACGATGTAGAAGAACTGATTTGATTACAGGTAAATTTGGCAACAGTACATCAATCATAAAATTGCAGGATACGAAAATGGCGTCTTCGATGATGAACATTTGCCGTTAAAGTGCTACGAAAATAAGATTTTTTATCGGTTCGTAATCACAATTACCGCAAAACTATTCAGGAATAGCCCCACTGACCATTCTCGGTAAGGTTAGGTTAAGTTAGGTTAGGCAAAGCGAACATAGTTAAAATTTGGGCTCGAAAAAACATGCACGGGTAGCCCAACAAACCATTGACGGATAGCCCCACGAACCATTCAGGTACGGTTAGGTTAGGTTAGTATAGGCAAACATAGTTAAAATTTGGGGTCGCAGTATTATCAGGAAAGTATATTTCGTTTTTTAAGTATTGGAAACACAAAATCTTCCGGTAAATAATGAGCAATCGTGCCGATCGCGGACCACTCATTTTCACTTATTTTGCAATTTCTACACGTGACCCCCCCAAATTTTAACTTCAAATTCGTGATTAGGAGGCCTCAATTAGTGAGTATGCCAAATATTACAAAAGATGAGGAGGGGTCATGTATTGTAAATTCGCTCCTTCATTAATTGTGGAAGCACCGAGCAGAAAGATTTGGTAAGTAAATGTGTATATTTTATCTTCTGTTTTGCATGCTCATGAGGTGTTGTTTTTTTAGTCACTTTACTTGGGGTAGGGACATTTTGACTATACGTCTGTAGGGACATTGCCGAAAAATGGTTAGCAACACTGCCGGCTACCAGACCTAGTCAGTGTACGTTCATGTTCACTTCTGTTTGCGTTTATCAGTACGTGTGTTGTTTATACTGTGCTATTGTAATGTGCTACTCATGGCCAGTGCTTTATTGTGTGTTAATTGTTATTCATTCATTACTTATGCCGTTAAACAAATATAGTCTTGAACAGAGAGTTTTTATGTACGATAATTACTTGAAAACGAATTCTTGCAGAAAAGTGGTCAGGGAATTACGAGAGACAGGATCTCTTGAACCTAAGAAACGTGTTGTATGGCTGTTGAAGGAGATCATTTTCAACATCTCTTATAATACAGGAGGTTAGTGATCATCATTATTATTACTTTTAAATATCATTTTACGCTTTCGGTTTGCTTTATGCGCCGGGATGCTGTCTTCCATTTCTGTCAACTGACGATAAAGTAGCGATGTCTAATCTAAGATTATATGTCAGAAATAACGTGCCAGAAATATTTGTATTTGGGAGGACACCTTTTCCAGCATCCTTGCGACAAGGTACGGGCTTATTTCAATTGTAATTGTAACTGTAATTGTGAAAAGTGGAAACATTACAAAACAAGCAGTTTCTGTTACGGACTTCCTGAACGCAATTTGCCGTGACCTGTTGCATGAAGAGTCCGCCGAACGGCCGACATGCTGGCGGTAAACGACTGAAATAACCTCCCTGTAGTTAGCACAATCGGTGTAGAAGAAACCAACACAAGACTCACGTTGATCGTATCTTCACCGGGGCGAAGCTTGACCGCTGGTGTGGATAACCCCTGACCGTGAGCGGAGCGTTAGGGGAGAATGAACTGAGTGTTGCTTGAGCATAGATGTGAAGAACTGAGTGTTGCTTGAGCATAGATGTGAAGAACTGAGTGTTGCTTGAGCATAGATGTGAATCAAGCCTTAAATTTGTCTGAGCTAAATTGGGACTTCAGATTAGCTTTACCGAGACAAGATCGAGAATGCGTGGGGCCTTACCCCCACATCCCCTAAATGTTCCTTCATGGCACTGTGCTATATGCACGGGGAACTTTACTTTTGACCTTACTGATTAGCTTTACATTCTTTTTGATGCACTGCTTTGATCAGTATTTTCATTCAGGTATGATGTCATTAGTTTGACTTAAAAAGACGTATGCGCTGCAATGGTTTATATACTATGTCTTGCCTAGGATGTAACATGTTTTAGTCTTTGTTGTATGATGCACTGACATCACCAAAAGAATTGATTGGGGCGGAAAGAAAGATACAAACAGATGAGGTCTCTATGTCGATGGTCATTGCTTCCAAGGCGTAATGGCCGAAATTTAAGGTTAAAATTAAGCTGATGATACTTTTAGGATAATAGAAATGCTATTGCTACTTGTTGAGGGATGACGCTTAAAACATATTAAAAGTTTTCTTAACGAATGTCTCCAAAACTCAAGTGAATAGTTGAAGCTCAAGAAACATTTAAATTAAACATTACTATTCTTGCATTTCTGGCCTAGACATGTCTATTTATCACTCATACAATGAGACTACTTTTTCTTTCGCAGTTTTGGGAACTTATGAATCCGATATTACGTTGGTTAAAACTTACAGAGTATAACGCTTGGTAAGATAAAACAAAGAGAGATTCTTAAGTTTTTAATCTGTGAAACGTTAATGCACAGCTGTTTCGAGCAATCACCAATGTTATATAATAAGACCTAATTTTGAGACAATCTAAAACCATATTTTTTTATTATTAATAAAAAAAATAGTCACTGCTAAATAATCCTGATAACTTGAAGTTTACTGGAATAACCATTAAAAACTATTAACGACGTGCAAGCAAACGACATACATGTTGCAATAATAAATTTTGTATTTCAATTTGAACCTATTCGCTCAAAATTCTTACGTAAGGAATAATAGAAATCTAAGGAAGCTTAACATCTAAAATGAAGTAAAATGTTCTTGTTTCATAAAAATTGCGAGAAATATTCGTAAATTTCAATTTACAGTCTTGATAATTTAAAATAAGGATGATTTTGTGTAACATTCTCAATAAATGAGCATTGTCATTATTTTCTCAGTATGACGTATATGTAAAAGACAGAAGTTGTAACGGATTTTGAAAGGGATAATTATTTAAACTTGTCGTTACATGTACTACATGAATAGTGCTTTATGTTGTTACGGCTAATTCGAGTATTCTTCAAACCAAACTAATAGTCCCAAACATTGAATGTGGTACACAGGGACGTCGTTAGGGGGGGGGGCACTGGTCCCGGCAAACGTCCACGTGGCCCCGGGAAACTGTTCTGTATTTGCTGGAAATTTTACTTTGATGATAAATATTGCAAAATAATTCTTCAGAAAATTTTGCTTGCAGTTTGAAACACTTCTTCAATTTTCAGTAGCACGAAACCAAGCAAGGCATTTCTTTCTTATTTCCCTGTTTCTTGCTTGTTGAACACAAACAGATATATTTGGGAGGGGATGCAGTTAATGGTTTTGTGGTCCTGGGCGGTCAGGGAAGTCTGAGAGCTATTGAAAATGCACTTTCCCTTCCTGCTGCACACCAGATCCAGGATCCCCCCAAAACCCGCACTTTCTCTTCATCTGGCCCTGCACTGGCTCCATGGGCGCCGAAAGGACGACACAAACAGGAAGATTTAGTTATGGGTGGCTAGAACTTTCTGAGTTAATTATTTTATGGTTCAGAAAAGATATCCCCATGCGTTTCAAATTCGAAGAACAGAATTCTATTGCTTGTCCCTTTTTCGGCACGGGAATGAATGACACAGCGGTTCTTCTCACATGCACTCAACCCTCCTGCTAATGACCTGCCCTGCAAGGAGGGAAAGTCCACTTTCTGAAAATTCGGAGAAACATCCAAGCGGTAGGTTCATCTGTTAATTTGGTGGACAGTTGATATCTGTCAGTTTGAAGTAGGATTTGATGTCCGAGCGGTGATAAACCTCTGTAAACGCGAGAAGATAGCATCACAAAGTGTTTGTGATCTCGTTTTCCTACATCGCGAGTAAAATGTCGAATGAGGAGCTGCCAGATTGCCTTCCTCTGGAAACAATGGATCAGGATCGACTGATCGACCAAATGTCCAACATATTGGCATTCTAAAAGAGAGTCTGACTACCACACAAGATCCTGAGTTCGACTCCCAGGGTGGTTGATCTCATTTATAATGAAGAATAAACCACGTTTCAATTAAGGAAGGAAACTAGGTATGTAGCAATTGTTTTTACAGCCGTCTGCATGCTCTATAAGTATTATGTTACAAAATTTGTATATATTTCTGACTTTCTGTGATTTATCTTCATTTAGCCTCCACCTGCAAATGCGGATGCTGCTGCTGCTTAGGTGGCTAGGTTGGCTAGACATAAAAATATAATTAATCCCTAGTAATACAGCGAATAATACTTATAACATAATCATGAGTTATGGAGAAGCAAATAACTTATCAAGCATTTTCTGTTTCTATTTGTTGTGTAGTGGTTAACAAGGTGCATTACGATTCCAGGAGTCCTGGGTTCGAATCCCGGACTGGTCGTGTGTGTTCTTTATGAGTAGTGTAATTAATGCTACCACCATTTCGAGAAAGTATGAACCCCCCTCATGCAGATTTGGCTACACTTAAAACAAGCTCAACATGCCCATATGAGCTTTTTGCTCAAGTGTGGAACCCCGTCTAATCCAAGATTTTTGTAAAAATGCCCTCGGGAATTTCCTGAGAAAGTATGACCCCCCTCAGATTGATTTGCCTACACTTATAAAAGGCACTTCTGTGAGATTGTTGTCCATAAACCTGTCAAAAATATGCCCCTCTTGATATTTTTTTTGCCCACACCTAAAACTACGCCAAACGTATTAACACACACACACACACACCCACACCCACCCCCCACACACATACACACACTGACCTTGACCTTGACCATGACCTTGACTATTTTTTCGATTATTTTTTCGATTATTTTTTCGATTATTTTGACCTTCACCTTGACCTTGACCACACCCACCCACATACACACCTACACCCACCCACACCCACCCACATACACACCCACACACACCCACACCCACCCACACCCACACCCACCCACACCCACCCACATACACACCCAGACACACCCACACCCACCCACATATATTTACTTCCGGTCCACTTGTGGCCTATTTCTGGTTTATTTATATTGCATCATGTTTTGCAACAAATTATTACCCAATATTATGCATTAGACATGTGTTGTTTTCTGATTGGTTGGTTATGACATAATGTGATGATGTGTTATATTCTGATTGGCTTATTGTTTCAGATGTTTTCAATGCGGTCCGTGCTTAGGGTATATAAAGAGATTTTGCATTGCATATCAGCCAGTATTGTGAGAGTTGTTAAAGAGTGAGGGTGTGTTGTTGCAGTGCTGCTCATATTTTTTAAACACAAAATATTGCAGATTTGTATAAATTGAATTACAAATCTATTTGATTTAATATATAGAATTTTTAACAACCTGTCATAGGTTTATTAAGTATAAAGTTTTGATTTGGACCCCAAGAAATTTTATATAAATACCAAAGCCAAAAATATTAACACACATACACACATACACAGATACACAAAATATACAAAACACACTGCTGAACCCAACTGATATTTTTTATTAAGCATAGAATTTTGATTTGAATTGATTGAATTGATTGAAATTGTATATAATAAACAACAACAAAAATGCCAAATCAAAAATATTGTAATCAATGCAATAAGAATATATCCAGCCCCAATTGGGCTAAGCATCAAAAGATTTGTAATCCAGACAAATGCAGAACTCCCACAAAAATTTGCCCTAAATGCCATAGAAAATATAATCTGGAATACTTCACTTATAAACATAAAGGTACTTGCTCTGCACAGTCATCAACATTGCCCCCACAACCATCTACATCTGGTCTGAAAAGGAAGCATGAAACACCTGTTAATGCTTCACCGGCAAAGCAGCCACGCTATGAACCCATCCATAGCAGTTTTAATGGCCAATTAAGGGATTACCGGTTTGTATCAGAGCCAAGATGTGGTATTAAGAATTTTTTGAACAGTGTAAATCCTGATGTGCAGGCAATTCTAAATGCACAAAATGGCTCTTATAAGCTATCTCTCAAATTGTTTACACAATATAAGAAATCAAATGGCACAAAATTTACACAGCCCCACATAACAGAAACTGTACCGGTATATTCAAATGCAAATTCAGACAAAATAATAAGCAGTTTGATAGATCAATTAAATATTAAACACTCTGAATTTGCAGCAAAAGAGTCTGGATGGAGCCTATGCGGATCTTCACACAGGCTCTATGTTAATATTTCTGAATTCAGCCCATTACAAGGTTCCACTTATGTGCCTTTATCTGCCAATATTAAAAACAAACAAGCCGTGGTTAATATAAAAAATAATGATGAAAAATGCTTTTTGTGGTGTATTTTAGCTGCTTTGTATCCAGTTTCAAGGAATCCTGAGAGAATAACTTATTATAAACAACATGAAAATGATTTTGATGAGGCAATGGAGGGTTTAGAATATCCAATGTCTGTTCAGAATATTGATAAATTTGAAAAAAAGGGCAGGCACATCAATGGCAAACAATTATCTATTAATGTATTTACTTGTTCTACTGGCCGTGACAATTGCTTGATAGATCCTCTCAGAATCAGTACACTTGATGATGAATCTGCTATTCCGATTGATCTGCTCTTAATTGAAAAGGATGGCACAAATCATTACACTCTGATACATAATCTTGAAGCTTTAGTCAGAACACAACTAGACAAAACTCATAGAATATTCAAGTTGTGCAGAAGATGTTTGTCTGTATTTGATGGTCAAAAAATGGTGAATGGGGTTCGGGAAAAAAATGCAGAAATTGCTAAAAACAAGTTAATTGAGCATCTGAAATACTGTGGCAACCATAAACCTGTTCATATGGAGATGCCAATGCCAAGTGAAAATGCAAAATTCAAAAAGTTTGAAGCCTTGTTGGAACACCCAGCATATATAGTCTGTGATTTTGAATCAAATCTCAAACCTCTTGCATTCTGTAGCCCAGATCCTGATGAATCTTCAATTACACCATACCAGCTACATGAACCTTCCAGTTTTTATTATGTGGTTGTACAGGATGGTGTGGTTAGTAAAGAATATTTATACATGGGAGCAGATGCCATCAAAGAATTTGCACATAGAATAGAAAATGAGTGCCATGACATAGCATCTAATATTTTATTAAAATCAAAACCCATGTTGCCTTTAACAGAGAAACAGATTGAAGATTTCAACAATGCAGAAAAATGCCCGGTATGTGATTCTGAATTTTCAGATACAAATATCAAGGTTCATCACCATTCTCATACAGATGGTAAATTCTTAATGGCCCTGTGTAATAGCTGCAATATTCAGATCCAGAGACAAAAATTTGTCCCTATATTTTGCCATGGTGCATCCAATTATGATTTTCATCATTTGATCAGGTACGAGGGGTTTGACAAGCAGAATTTAAATATTTTAACTGAAAATGATGAGAAATATATTGCCATTAACAAAATAATTAAAGTTAATGGTGTTTCTATTCACTTAAGATTTCTTGATTCCTACAGAATTTTATCGGCTAGCCTGGCTACACTGGCCACTCAATTATCTGATGATCAATTCAAAATCACATGTGCTTTGTTTCCAAATCAGGACCTGAAATTAATTAGGCGGAAGGGTGTATATCCATATGATTATGTTACAGATTTTTCTAAATTTGATGAGTGTTCTCTGCCACCACAACAAGAGTTTTACAGCAAAATCAGAGCATCTGGAATCACTGATGATGATTATCACCATGCCCAATTGATGTGGAACAATTTAAAATGCAAGACATTTGGTGATTATCACAAGGCATATTTAAAACTTGATGTGACCCTCTTAGCTGATATATTGCAGGCATTTAGAAAATCTTCCATGCAAAATTATAAGCTGGATCCAATGTATTTTTACAGTGCTCCGGGCCTAGCATGGTCTGCAATGTTTTTAAACACTAAAATGCAATTGGATCTGATCCAGGATCAAGATATGTATCTGTTTATGGAACAATGTATAAGAGGAGGCATGGTGCAATGTTCTCAGAGATATGCCAGAGCAAATAACAAATATATTCCTGATTATGATCCAGCACTGCCATCAAATTATATACTGTAAGTAGATGCAAACAGCCTCTATGGTTATGCTATGATGAAAAAACTGCCATATGCAGGGCTTGAATGGGTTGAAGATTTTAACATTGAGGATCTTAAGGATCATGATGACAGTAATTATGGCCTGTTCTTAGAGGTTGATCTGACAATTCCAGATAATTTACACAACACATTTTCTGATCTGCCCCCAATTCCCGAGGTTAAGTGTTCACCTGGCTCTAAACAGAAGAAATTGATGATGACTCTGGAGCCAAAACAGGATTATGTCATATATTACAAAAACCTCCAGTTCCTGATGAAACATGGTGTTCAAGTGACCAAAATTGGAAAAGTTTTGAGGTTCAGGCACTCAAGATGGTTGAAACCATATATTGATACAAACACAGAGCTTCGAACATCTGCAATGAGCCAATTTGATAAGACCTTGTTTAAATTGATGGTCAATTCTGTGTATGGCAAAACAATTGAAAATGTCAGAAAACATATTGAAGTTAAAATAATTACTGACCCCAACCGGAGCAAAAAATTGATTGCAAAGCCCAACTTCAATTATAGAAGAATTTATGATGAAAATATGGCACTCTTCAACATGAAAAAAACAAATATTAAATTTGATAAGCCTATTTATGTAGGGGCTGTGATATTGGAATTGGCCAAATTACATATGTTAAAATTGTATTATGATGTGTTGAAGCCTTTTTATGGTGATTGTGTAAAACTGATGTACATGGACACGGATAGTTTTGTTCTTGATATTCAAACAGAAGATGTTTATCAAGATATGGCACAGCCTGAATTGTTTAAATACTTTGATACCAGTGAACATACAAAAATTAAACCCCACAACAAAAAGGTGCCTGGCAAGTTAAAAGATGAGACACTTGGTGATGTTATTGTGGCATTTGCTGGGTTAAGGGCCAAGATGTAAAGTTTTGAAACATGTAGTGGTGCTGTTGCCAAAAAGGCCAAGGGCATTGGCAGAGTAACTGTGGACAAAGAGCTTGAATTTGAGGATTACAAAAATTGGCTCAAATCATGTAGCACAATCAGAACTTCAGAAAATAGAATTCAGAGTGTGGATCACTTATTGACTAGCAATATTGTAAGAAAAGTGGCTCTGGACCCACATGATGATAAGAGATGCATTTTATCATGTGGCATACATACTCTACCATGGGGGCATTGTGATTTGAAAAATGGCAATCAATGCCCAATTACAGAGCATGATTTGAAATAAATAAACATGCCTATGAACTTATTTGGGTTCAAAAAACAGGCTATTATGGAGCTGCCGACACCACAACCCTCTTCTGATATAATATCTAAACTAAGTGGTTTCTTAATTATTCATCTGAACAGCATACTTACAGATGTTGATGATAAAACAGGTAAAACATTGTACATATTTAACAATAATTTAAATCATTACCAATTACCTGTAGGTGGTCAATTGCAATTTATTACAACCCCTGAGGGTGATGTCAAGATTTCAGTAGGGAGAAATATTTATAGAATTAAGCACTCAAACATGATTTCTGGCACTGTATATACTGTTTCTGCTGGTGACTGCTTATATATTGAGGTCCCTGGATCCTATGACAAGCTTATACCTTTTTCTATAGAATTAAGAATCAGATATTCAATAATAAATAACCACTAAAACAAAAATGCCTAATGATATATTTGGCCATACAAGACATGAAGATCACAGTGATGAGATTCTGATGCTTGATGTCAGAGTCAAGAAATTAAGAAGTGATTTACAAGCTTTACAAACCACACTCAATGCCAGTCTTCAACTAGAAATTACAAATTTACAATCACAATGCATGGACCCTCTTCTTAAAATTGACTCAGAACTCAAAGTGCTGCTTCAAAAATATACTGATTTGGCAACATTAGATAATTTTCAAAGTTTAGAAGAGGCTGTAGCACCTCTTCAAGCCAAATTTAAGACCCAGGCCACCAACTCTGAGCAATTGAAACAGCAATTGGAAGAGCAGATAAATAATGTCCAGACACAGCTCCAAACAATTGTCAAAAGCATAAAATTACAAGAAGATTTTGATCTAGTGATTTCCACTCTAAAAGAACAGATTCAATCACTCCAAATACCTAATCTGGACCCCTTGAACAAAGCCATAGCCGAGGTTAAAGAAAAAATTGAGACACTTGAAAATTTTATGAACAACTTGCCATGTTCTGATGCTTTGAGTGCAATAACTCGTAGTGTTGCCAACATTAAGCTGCAACTTGAAACATATGAAGATTTTGGAAAAATTCAAAGTACCATAACCCATCTTGAGGGTACAATAGCAGCAGTGCAAAGTGATTTGACAAATGTACAAGAAACCCGCCTGCCTGGTATTGTAGACACACTTGTCAGTGTCCAGGAACAGATCACAAAGCTTGAAAACCTCAACACTGAATCTGAGCTATCTCATTTTCATCACTTGATCGATGATATCCAAACAAAACTTGAAATTTTACAACAATCAACACCCACTCAGGCAGATATAGCCCTGCTCCAAAATGCTATGCAAAATGTGGCTGATGCTTCTGAATTAAATAATGTGAAATTGGCACTTGAATCTTTGCAAAATACTGTAACAAATCTGCCTACATCACAGGAACTTAAAAATATTAAGAGAGCAGTGAATCGCATATTGAAATCAGAAGATATCAAGAATATCCAAACAGAGATCAAACAACTTACTCAGACAGTGGCAACTCTTCCAACTAATCAACATATTAATGAACTGCATGCCCTGTTTGAGGATATCAGAAGACAGGTCCATGATCTTACTGCTCAAAATTCAAAATTGGCAGTTATTGAAAATTTGCAACAAATTGTAGCTAATATCAAGCAACAGCTAGGGACCATGGAATCCAATCAAGCAAATGCTCTGTCTGTTTTTGCCACCCAGCTACAAGAGATTGTGCAACAATACAAAAAACTTGTTGTGGACATTAAAAATCAAGCCAGGCCATGATGATGTTGTTAGGACCATCAATGAGCACCTTGAATCTGTAACAAGCAGATTGCTTACAGCAGAAAAAGAAATAACAGGCATAATCGAGAATCCAAAACATACAGTAATTCTTGAATTGTACAGCATCCCCAACAAAGAATATGATTCACCATTTACACCAGGTGGCAAAATATATATGCTGTCCCCTGCACAATTTTATTACCAGTTTTTTGTTGGGGGCACACTGAGACCAATCAAGATCAAATATTGGCTACAACCACAGGCACACCACTACCCCACCTTATCAATAACAAATGCTGATAACAAAGTAAAAATCACCAGTGTAGAGTTAGAGGATTTTACAGATCCCAATACATTAGAAACAGCCTATGCTGAAGATGATGGATCTCTGGAATTTAAAATACAAATAGGGGACAAATTATATTTAGAAAATCCTGTAGTATCAGCTGCTGAACACCCCATAGTTGCAATATTCTTGTTTTCATATTATGTCTAGACAAATTATTGTTGATGAATTACACAGACAAGCCAGACATAATTATAAGAGACTGCCAGTAGTCACAAAAGGCATAGATGATTTATGGCAAGGGGACTTGATTGAGATGGCAAGTGGACAGTTGAAAAACTTAGACAAAATCAACAAGGGCTACAAGTATCTACTTACTGTAATAGACACATTTTCAAAATTTGCCTGGGCTGTGCCACTCAAATCCAAGACTGGAAAATGTGTTACAGAAGCCATCAGGACAATCATCAATCAGAGTGGAAGATCACCGCGCTATTTGCAAACAGATAATGGCAAAGAATTTTATAATTCTGTGTTCCAACAATTTATTAAAAGCCAGTCAATAAAACATTATTCGAGTTACAGTGATCTCAAAGCCTCAATTGTAGAGAGATTCAACAAAACCCTAAAAAATCTTATGTATAAACAATTTACACTTCAAGGTAATTATAAATGGCTTAATATTCTTCCAGAACTTCTACATAAATATAACAACTCGGTCCATTCCACAATCAACATGAAACCCTCTGAAGTAACTTCATCTGATGAGCAAAAATTGATCAGGACTGTTTATTATCCTAGATACCAGCCAACAACAAGAAAGGCCAAATACAGGGTGGGTGATCAAGTAAGAATCAGCAAATATAAGCACTTATTCAAAAGAGGCTTTACAAGAAACTGGAGCACTGAATTATTTACAGTGGTTCAAATTAAACCTGGGACCCTTAACACATATATAATAAAAGATCACCGAGGAGAAATTCTCAAAGGCAGATTCTATGAAGAAGAACTCAGCAAAACTAAACAGCCTGACACATATCTCATAGAAAAAATCATCCGCAGAAAAGGCAACAAATTATTTGTCAAATGGCTAGGACTTCCAGAACACAGCTGGATCGATGCAGACAAAGTGATAATATGAGCACCTGGGATGTTATAAAAAGGCTGCCAGAACCTGAACAGCAGATTAAGAGAAATGGCAAGTTGCTGCCTGAAAATATTAGATGTCTTATTGTTGGGCCATCGGCTTGTGGTAAAACTACACTAATGATTGATAACTTTTTATTGGCACCCAACTGGTTAGGCTGGAAAAAGAGGCACTTGTATGTCTTCTCTAGGAGCTTGGAACAATTAAAATATCAGCAGCTGATGAAGCTATATGATGGATTGGATATTGACACTTTTGAATCAGATGTTAAGCCACTTCATGAATGTCTCGATAATTCTGTTGTTGTGTTTGATGACATTATACTGGATAATCAAAACAAGGTTAGAAATTTTTTTACACAGGGGCGACACAAAAACATTGATTGTTTCTACCTGGCACAGACTTTTTCTAAAATTCCGAGGCAGCTGATCCGAGACAACAGCAATTTTATATGTGTGTTTCATCAAGATCATACCAACCTCAAACACATACATGATGAATATGTAGGTGGGGACTTGAGCTACAATGATTTTTCCAAGTTTTGCAGTAGGTGCTGGAATCAAGACAGTTATGGGTTTGTCACAATTGATATGACAAGAAAACCCAATAGTGGCAAATACAGAAATAAAATCAACAATTTTCTAGACATTGAAACATATATAAATAACCATGAAGAGGCCAATCATTGATGATCTTAAATTAAGAGATTATCTTGTAAAAAGATTTAAGGGATGGAAATCACAGAACCGAGGAATTTATGAACAACACAAACAAACAGAACAGCCTATTATTGATGCTATTAGTGAATTAGGTAAAAATATCAAAACTGTTACAGAGCAAAATCAAAATTTGATCACAGAGCTTGTACCTGTAGCTGCAAGGAACATATTAGATTATCCAATCATCCCACTTTCCAGTATTCATACACCTAGTCCTGTTGCTCCTCGAAGAATTGTAGCTACTCAGGATCCTATTGAATTGGGTCTTCTTGCTCAAAAATATTTAAGCATACCTAAAGACAACAAATATGAGTTCTTTGGCTTATATGCTGACACAGAGCGTGATGGTAGCATCATACATAGAATTGGCAATTTCAGAGTAACATTTATGGGAGATGATATAATTGTATATTCAGAATCTCATCTTGGACAAAGAGGTGGTTTTGTTAAATATCCCGGCACACCTGGATTGTGGGAACTGATGACTAGGAAGAGACCTGGCAGCTATACAGATCAAGACTATGAGCACTACAAAGAAATATTAATAAAATCAGATGCTCTATACCAGAACAATGATCCCACACAAAAAAGAGTCAAGTCTAGCAGTGGAGCAAAATACAACAATTTAATCAAGCCCATATGGTCACAAATTAAGACAGGTAGTGGAATCAAAACAATACAACACCCTGCCTAAAGAGTTTGTGTGGGTTGATGATGTCAGGAAACTTGTAGACAGGTTATTGGTGATAGCTGGGGAGGAAAATGCTGGCAACCACAATTTTTACAATGAAAAGGTTGGAATTATGGACATGATAAGCACCAAATTGTCTAATTTTATAGTGAATGACAGTAAGGGGATTGGATATCTTATAAAAATTATTAATACTCTACCACCTAATTTTTGGAATATTTCTGAGGGCCGGGGGTTGGTTAATGACATTATAAACAAGCTGCCATTTGAACTACACATTCCAGGCTATCAGTATTGTGGCCCAGGCACAAAATTGGACCATAGATTAAACAGAGGCGATCCTGGTGTTAATCCCCTAGATGCTGCTTGTAGAGACCATGACATAGCATACAACACACATTCTGATCTTGACAAGAGACATGTTGCAGACAAGAAATTAGAAGAGGCTGCATTTGGTAGATTTGTAAGCAAAGATGCTTCTTTAAGTGAAAAAATAGCAGCATTGGGAACCACCATAGCTATGAACACCAAACAAAAACTGGGGTGGGGGTTGTGAATATGTATATAATAAACCTACAATGAAGGCCAAGGGTGTTATGTATCAAATACCTTATGCAGGTCTTAAATCTCTTAAAACTATTGATAGCCTTTTAACCAAAAAGCAGCGCAAGAAAAAAAAATTCTTGTCTTGCCAAGGGCCATGGTATGAAATTGTTGCTTAGTACCCCCCAATTAAAAAATTACAACAATCCAGAAAAAAATCACATGTGGGTGGATTTATATTTACTATCCCGGCCATCTTAGCTGCTCTCGGGGCTGTTGGGAGCTTGGCTGGGGGATCAGCTGCCATAGCAAAAACAGTAATAGATGCCAAGAAAAATAGGGCAGAATTAGATGAATTGAAGCGCCATAACCTGGCCATGGAGAAACAAGGCAAAGGTGTTAAGAGAGCCATGAATAAGTTTAAAAAAACAAGAGCCGCTTACAAACCAAGATATTGAAGCTTTAATCAAGCCACTGGGCATCAAAAATTTTAGAGGTGTGTACATGTCTGATTCTTTACCAGAACAACCACTCAACAAAGAGTGTGGCATTGTTAATTTGGATAAGTACAAAAATCAGGGCACTCACTGGATTTGTTATCTTAAATATTTAAACAATAAGGCATTTGTGTTTGATTCATTTGGAGGTGTTCCACCTGAAAATTTAGTAAAATATCTAAAATCAGCTAATCTTTATTACAATAATGCCCGTGTTCAAAACTTCAAAGATGTTAATTGTGGACATTTGTGTTTATCTGTTCTTAGGTATATGTCTCAAATAAATAAACCATCAATTGAAAATTTTCAAAAAGCCTTGTGGTATTTAAAACATCATGGGGGTATTCCATCTCACCAGCCAAAATTCAATATTGAAACTCAGATTACATGATGATATAGTGTATCCCAAAACAATAGCTCTCAGAGCATTTTATGTCATGTACTTGATCCCTAATATTGCACACCACAACAACACAATTGCAGTTGGTGATCAAAAAATGGTCATCACTCCAGGGCAGTATAATCTGTCCACTCTAAATGCTCAATTACCCAGAGGTATAGTAATAACTCAAAATTCTGTCACTCACAGAGAAGAGATTGTATCTGCTACAGAAACAGTGGATCTGGGTACTATAGGAGAGCTGTTGGGATTTGAGAACAACACAAAACTTGAACCAGCAATCAAACACACTGCTATTAATATACCTAAATTCTTAGCCACAGAGACTCTGAATATTCACTGTAATGTGGCCGCGGGTATGATCACCAAATCAAATGGCATAGGCACTCACAAACAAACTGGGATCATTGCAACATTTAAACCTAATTCTGAATTTATGGAGCCAATCATCTACACTCCATCCCCAACATTATATTTTCCTGTGTGCCATAATAGAATAGATTACATTGAATTGATGGTCACTAATGAAAAAGAAGAATTAGTTGATTTTGCTGGAGCCACAACAACTGCAATCATAGAGATTAATATTTAAATAAAAATACATACAAAAAAAATGGAAAATATTGAGAGTTATGAGCTACAATCATTCCCTCCAAACAGGAGGACATTTGCAAATTTAAATCAACCCAACACAGAAATTGAGGTTGATCTTGATGTAGGGGATGGCTTTATACACCCCCACAGAGCAGATCTATACATCAAATTTGATGTTGTAAAGCTCGATGGAACAGATTATCCGGCAAATTCAAATATAAGATTGGTGGATAATTTTGTGCCGCATCTGTTCTCTGAAATTGAGATCAGAAAGCATGGTGTTGTTATAAACAGAGTGGATAATCCCGGCATTACCTCCACAGCTTTGGCCACACTAAAATTATCCAAAACCGAGGCTTCTTACTACAAAATAGGTGGATTTGAGGCTGGTGATAAAATATTAACCAAGAGCCACACAGTGCTGTTCCCCATGCGCCTGTTGCCAGGATTCTTCTCAGATTACAAAGATATTATGTGGAAGGGTGGTTTAAGAATTACATTTAGAAGAGCTGCCAATGATAATAATGCTTTGATGAGGTACAGCACATTAAACTCTACAGGGGAAGCTCTGCCCAATACCCTACCTGATGAAGGCAAATGCATTATTCAGACTATGGAGCTAAGAATCCCAGTTGTTGAATATGAGGCCAGTTATGCTCTTAAATACAAAGCAGATATAATAAAAAATCCACAAGTGCCTTTACAATTTTATACATATCAATGTGTACAGAAGCCCGCAACTGGTACTTATTATGAGTTTGATGCTACAAATTCATTCTCCAGTATACAATACGACATGCCGGATTTTGTGGTGGTTCTGTTTCAGACTGGAAGACACAATAATCAGGAAAAAAATTCAAGTAGATTTGATAACTGCAACATCAAGAACATATATCTTAAAAATGGCAGAAATGAGGTATTCCCTAGAGAAAATTATAATTTAGACATTTCCAAGGATGATTTCCTTAAATTATATGAAGCATTTACAGCATACAAAAGGGTCACTACTGGCAATACTGACATGTATTACACACCAGATGAATTCAAAGCACAGAGACCCATGTTTGTAATCAACACTTCAAAAAGAAAACAAGTTGTGGTTAATGATAGGACAAATATTAAAATTATCTGTGAATTCCATGAGGCATTACCTGATGACACCATATGTAGTGTTATTCTCATAGGTGAAAAATCATATGTTTATGATGTAAGAAATGAGAGAGTCACAGAACAATTCTAGAAGAGCTCTGCACAATACATTGTTTTAATAATAGATAAACAAATTGAACCTGGAATCCAATTGAACTTAAACCGGAAATGGACCGGAAATAAATATGTGTGGGTGTGTGTGGGTGTGGGTGGGTGTGGGTGTGGCTCTTATGAGCATCTTGGCTTAGTTTTAAGTGTAGCCAAAAAAAATATCAAGAGGGGCATATTTTTGACAGGTTTATGGACAACAATCTCACAGAAGTGCCTTTTATAAGTGTAGGCAAATCAATCTGATGGGGGTCATACTTTCTCAGGAAATTCCCGAGGGTATTTTTACAAAAATCTTGGATTAGACGGGGTTCCACACTTGAGCAAAAAGCTCATATGGGCATGTTAAGCAAGTTTTAAGTGTAGGCAAATCTGCCTGAGGGGGGTTCATACTTTCTCGAAATGGTGGTAGCATCAATTACACTACTTTTATGATGGTCCTCTCATCAATTTCACATCACTCATTGTCATCTTCATCTTCACAATTAGCCAAAAAGTGTCAGAAAAGCGAAGTAAAATAAATCAAATCAATCATTTATATATTTCTATATTACGCCGCTTTTCTACCTCTTGGGTTAAATGCGACGATGAGGATGAATAATGAGCCGAAGTAATGGCGATGGGACAGACATGATCCAACCATACCTGCCCAATGTCCAAACCTTGGACCTCTGGTTTCGTAGCGTGTTATACTCAGTGGAATTCTTAGGAAGAAAAACTGTAAAGGTAGGGTGAAAAGATGCAAAGTTGTAAGATGCTTAAAAAGCCATGTTTAGTTCTTCTAAAACCTTCCAATTCCACTATGTGCCTCCACCGGGTATCGAACCCGGGACCCCTTGATTGCAAGGCGGCGACGCCTCCACTGCGTCATCTAGGAGCCCGAGAGAAACTTTCAATTAGTCAGTAAAATTAATATTGATGGACAAGGCCTGCGAAGAGTTCTTTCATTCGGTTGCGCGTGGTAATTACATCGAGTCCCATAGTTTCGAGAGCAGAATTTGCTTCCATATCGCTTTCAAGTACTTCCCAAATTGTCCTCACGATGTTGGAACAGCACAGAAATTTTGGAACTAATACAAGGAGGCACATACCCAGGAAAGGGCCTCGGGTGATGCAGTCCTTTCCCGAAATCCTACAAATATCTGATTTTAATAATGTGTAGTAGTAATTAAATTTACTTCATTAACAGGATTAAACTTCTTGTATATGATAAGTTGCAATATACCAATAAATTCATCTTCAGCGCATTTACTCCTCCCCCAACCTTTTTGTCTTTAGATGGCGGTTGCCGATAAGGGATAAGCCCCTTCCGAAATCAAATTCTGGCTACCGGCCTGACCACCAGCGATCGAACCTTCAACCTTTCGATTGATTGATTAATTGAACTGGTGTTTTAAGTCCACTTTATGCACAGTAAGGCTAATTGGGACTGGACCTACAGTTTAAAGTGAGATCCGAACAACTATGTGCCTCCATCGGGAATCGAACCCAGGCAGGTTGTTGAACCTGCCCAACCAAAGACGAGATCGTAATTATTTGAGCGTGTGGGAACTTTGTTTTATCCAGTGCCATCATATATTCAGATTTCCACACACAAATAAGAATAATAATTTTAAGAAATTAGACGTGTGCATATAATTTCTTATCGTCATCATTTCCCAAGTGAACAATCAGATGCCATAGAAGACTTGGGCCCGCCCTTTAGAATAGTGCTTAACGCGGTCGCCTTGAACTGAGAGAGATCGCATTCGATTCCGGTATGAACTGTATACATGAGATGCCTAGCTTGAACTCATTATGCACAAATTTCATATTTGCACTGTTGCCAATACTTGTAAACCTGGTTCCAGCACTTTATATCTAAAACCACGGAAAAGGGTTTTATCTACTTCTCAATTTTTTTCCAGCAAATTTACAAATCTAAAGACTAATAACATTGTTCTTGGTGTATCAGACATTAAGCTAATGAGTTCATTCTGCATTATTCTGCCGAATAATGGCTGTGTATTTCGCTAGAGTATATCTGTTGGGGCTACAGAAGAAAATGATGTTCCTTTCCAATTTATTGATTGATTGAGTTGTTGTTTTAAGTCCACTTTATACACAGTAAGGCTAATCGGGACTGGTTCTACAGTGTAAAGTGGTATCCGAACCACCATGAGCATCCACCGGTTATCGAACCCGGAACCCCTTGATTACAAGGCGACGATACTACCATGCGCCACCGAGGAGGCCCTTGATCCTTTTCTTTCCAAGGCTATATATATACACACACACATACATATATAATGTATGTATACAGCATAGGCCTATATGGTGTATAAATAGTTTGTTAATTTATAATAGTTTCATAGAAAAAAATTTACGTTTGCCCCCCCCCCCCCCCAAACTGATCAACCTAGCTACGTCCCAGGTAATACACCGAAAAACTAGCAAAATTCCCTTTTTTCCCTTCAAACAGGATCCCAGGAGTTATGTCCTACATAAAATTCAGCAAAAATTGAATGATTTTCTAACTTTGATTAACGTCTGTTCATGATGATTAATCCTCACCATGAGAATTTTAATTTAATAAGTTTTTACGATAATTACTTTTGCAGAAATACAAGAAGCGCGCGTTGAATCATTAACATTTTACGACCTTAAAGGTATTTTGGCTTATACGGTGAGATTTTGAATTTGAAACGGATGTAATGACAAATGTTTTCATCAGATATCCTAATTTTACGTTCAGATAGTAACAAACATTCGAGGAACCCGAAACCGTGCTACGAAATTTGATTTTCCCTTGATAGATTAATCTTACAGCAGATCTCTGCTCAACGGAAAGAAAAAGTATGGTAAACGAAGTGGCAGTTACCATGTTTCGATCTGGTTATTCGATGTCAATGACCAGGCGACGAACTCTTATAAGACTTCTTCGTACTCCCCCACAACATTTACAAGCTTTTTGATTGTTCATTAATTAGAAGTTGGAGAGTTTACAGTAAAATTAACATTGACGAGACGATGCGAATGAAATGAATTGTGATGGTTTGGAATTTTTCACACATTTCTATTCTTCTTTACCCGTTGGTAAACCAGTAGTTATTTAAAGAGGGACATATAAACAAAGTGAGATAATTAAATCTCAAACAGAACAAACACATGTATCGCTGACAATGTCGCTTCTAGAACTTTCTCAATTCTAGCCATTCTCTGAAGAATTACTCGCTGATGTCTAAGCGGTACACAATCATCGACCTTTACAAGATTCGAGCTCTTCACAGTTGTTGGCTTACATTCAAAGCAAGCAATTTTCATTGTTTCTATACCTAGTGCATACGTTAAGCTCAACTTGATAAAATATTGATTTTCTACATTCTCAGTGCAGTAAAAGTTACCTAGCTACAAGATACCACCATTTCCAGGCGATTTAATTTTAGCTGTCCAACTTAGTGTAACCTACAGAAGTATATTTTTACCGAGTTGATGACCCAGCACGTTGAGAGGTTGACTCCCGATCTTGTCACAGAAGGTTCACAGGTTCGAGACCTGGCAAGAGCGGGTGTGTCCCTTGCGATTAGCTAAAGTGGTAAAAAAAAAAAAAAAAACATGAAATAAGGGAGAATGGAATTATCACCTCAGAAAATTCTCAATGAATCTAGATTTTGTTTCCTTCGTTACAGACTTCTCTAGTACATTTATTTGAATACTACTAAAGAAAACTCTACCCCGCATCAACTGCGTCAAACGTATTTTCCACAAAGTTTAGTAGATTTAAAGTCCGCCATCTAATTCTGTCAGACTGCAGAACTGAGCACATCTGGAGTAGTCTATTATGTTTGCATGGTGAAGTATCGGAAAATATAAATTTAATACCGGGGAAATTTATGTATGAGCTTTTACAATTTATTTAAAACAATGGCAACGATGAAAGCAATGCACATTGATTAATTACAGTACCATATTAAAGACGTTGAAAATATTCTAAGCCTACTTTTTCTAGGCCTATCTGAGTTGAAATTGGTTTATTTTGCGAATATCACCTACCCACAATGTAATGATAGAAGTACAGATTTTTATAGGCCTCCCCGGTGGCGTGGTGGCAGCGTCGCCGTCTTGTAATCAAAGGGCCCAGGGTTCAATACCGGTGGAGGCACATAGTGGTTTGGATCCCACTTTAAACTGTAAGTCCAGTCCTGATTAGCCTTTCTGTGAATAAAGTGGACTTAAAACAACAACTCAATCAATCCAGTACAGACTTTTACGAGAAATAAGCTTTTTTTCAGCTAAAAGGTTTTTTTTGTACAAATATGTAGATTATTTTGCAAATAGCATATTCTTATCGCATGAATTGCATAAATAAAGATATAGAGTATGGTTTTAAGTCCACTTTACGCACAAGAAGGCTAATCGGGACTGGACGTACAGTTTAAAATAGGACCTTCCGAACCACTTGTGCCTCCACCGGGTTATGAACCTGAGACCTCTTGATTACAAGGCAACGACGTTACCACCAGGCCATCCATAAAGGAAAAGTCTCACAACTTGCAAAGACATAGACTGTTCCATTTGGAAAAAAGAAAGGGAGGGGGAAAGTGTCTGCTCCTCTTGCTGATATGGAGATAAATTTGATCGTTGACATTGATCTTTCTTTAATTTTGTTATTTTTTCTCTAAAATGGCCTGAGGCTCGACTGCTCTTCTTTTACATGTTTGAGGATATATGCTCAGCTACAAGGTGCTGCACTTTCTATTTCCTGCTCTGGTGTCTTTTTTATATAAACCTAATATTAAAGTTCAGAATTTTGCAACTCTTGAGCATTTAACATGCTATGTCAATTAGCTTGTCCTAATACTGAGCTTCCATGCAAGGACAAATTTTTGGGGCACAGTTGCTTAACCAAGATAATAAGGTCAGAAAACAGGCAAAAATTGCATTCTGGACACTTTGTTGCAGCACAACAATAGAAAGCAACAATACGACATGAAAACATGTGAATGCTTTTAAGCAAGCAGTATGAAAACAAAATTTGGGATATTGTTGCTTTCCAAAGATACAACACTCAGAACCTATTCCTATTTTAGTTTTCATGAAAAGTGGAGAGCGTGACCTTCATCTTCAACATTTTCTACAGGGGAGGGGAATTTTTTTCAGGATTGAACAGTATTTAATTTATCATGACATGCTCCAACATTAAAATAAATCATGCTCACTTTGCTGAAATTCAAAATACTGGATCCTAAGTTCTTATCTTGTCTGACTTCCACACCTTCCTCTCCTTTACTATGTGCTATAATTTAGTGTGTTTACTACAGCATTGTAGTGCAACATATGCCCTAAATAGGTGTGACTTTTGTTTCTGAATCTTGAAAATGAAGAAATGTAAAAATGTTAGTAAAAGATGAAGGACCGATTAGGACTCGAACAAGGGCTAATGTCATAAAGTGCCATTGCTCTAACAAAATCTGTCCAGAGTGGTGCTTTAAAATATAAACAATGTGTAGAGTGCTTGCAAGATAAACAAAATTGATATCCTTCTTGAAATATGTTCACCGAATTTCAATCTAATCCAACATTTCTCAACTGCTCTTTCCTAAAGTGTGCACTATGTTTTAAAAATTCCATTGGCAAATTATGTTTTAGGCTACTGAAGATTTTTGTTTCTTAATTTCCGGTGTAGTTAGAGAGAGAGAGAAAGATAAATAAATGGATAGATGGGCTAGTCGATATTGGAAGAAGGTCAATATTATATTAAATATAATGTATTCAAATATCTTGCAAACTAATCGAAGGAATATGTGTTTTTATATAATAGCCTTTGTTTTATTTACTTTTTTAATTTGAAGATAGCAGGCGCATGCCCACTTACAGTGCTCAGTATGGGTAAAAAGAACATAATTAAGATAATTAACAAGAAATATGAATGATGTAATGTACAATATACACTTAATAACAATTGTGAGAAGAATTTAATTTTTTTTAATAGTTTGATAACACGCAAGCTCTTTGACTAAATACGCCAGTGAAATTTAAAATGATTTTAAGATAACACTTCCTACTTCCATAATGAAAATGGTAAGGGAAAGAACAACTCATTTCCAGAGGCGCAACCACGAATTTTTGTCTGGGGGGGCAAGTACCAGGAAGACAAACGTGCCAAAAATTAATAATAATAATAATAATAGGAATAATAATAATTATAATGACATTATTATTATTATTGGTTATTTCCTGGTATTTTTTCAACATGTTCAAATTCACATTAGCTAATAATGGAAAACAAGCACACAAACAGTATTTTTGAAAGACAGATATGACGAATATAATTATTTTTGTACATATGACATGTGTAACTTTCATGTAGACCATATGTTTTACACATATGCAACATGGAGCGACGTAAAATAAGAAAATACATATGCAACACGTCACTAAATTGTGCCCGTATTCAATGCTTCTTTAATACATATATAAATTAAATTATTCAAATTCATTATATAATCAATTCATGCACCTCATAACAAAACAACAGCAAAAATTATATAAATTGTCTCTCACGTTCGTGTATTCCCTTTCCTGAAAAAAAATGTTCATACATTTAAATCAAAACTGTTTAGCAGCAACAGTCCGAAGCACATAGTTGGTCTTACTTCTCCCTCTAGTAATTTACAATGCATTACAGAAAATAATGATATTGCGAGCGAAGCGAGGAAGAAAATTTTTAGATTCAATTTTTGCAAACTGAAAACAATATTGATTTAATAGGATGCAAATAATTTCACAGGGCGCCATGGCATTCTCTCTTTTACAACTTTCTATAATTTAGATCGTTTGGTGCCCAGGTCCGACTCCTGCCGCCCCCAAGCTACGGCTCTGAACTTGATGAGACTTTAAGAAAAGCAGTCATTGCGAGCGAAGCGATCAAGAAAATTTTACGAAACGTATTTTTATTTGCATTAAATTTGAAATCGAGGAAGGCAATTGCCCCACTGTGCACTTCTTGCAGGTGCTCTTGGCCGTCTGGAAGAAAAATGCAAGAATATACGAAAACTAATTCCATCTCGTTTATCATATTGTCCTGATACTCTTAGATTCAGCTAGCTTTGCTTTCCTTTACTTCAATGTTTGCCCCCCGTTCCCCTAAACTTGAATTTGTTTCGGTCCAAGGTTGGGGGCAATGTCCGCCCTCCCCCCCGGATGAATGATTATATGATGAAATTGATAATGGAACACTCACAACGAACATCCCTAGCTGGAATTCGAACCCGGACCCCGTTATAGCGCACTGTGTTAATCACTCCGCCACGGAAGTCGGCGTTATCCCCAATGATTCCGCCATTTTGGATCAAATAATAAAAATTTAACTTGGGAACCTGGTTCAGTATACCACGATTATGTTAAAACAGGAAGTTCCCAACTTTTAACTCAAAATGCACCTTACATTCCCATATATCGGAAATACGCGAATCTCTGGTGTAATAGAAAGACATGTGAAAACAGCTGCAGAATTTGAAGCGTCCCCGATACTGATAATATAGAAACACTTTGACCGATTGCACTCAAATACGTAGAATATCAGATGAGTCATTAAAGATATCTGAATTGTGTGCAGTTATATATTCCGAACCGGGTTTGAGATTCCAACATGAGGGTCAGGGAAATAACGTATTTCTCTATGAACAAAGGAAAGAAAATTTTCTACAAAGAAAATGCAAAATTGAATTATTGAGGAAAGAAATACAAATAGAGCATACAAATACATAAAATTTTGCTAATGATGACTGGTATAAGAACGTGTAATGTCACAATATTAACAGCATCGTTGTGCTACAAAAATGGCACATCAAAAGAGCAACACCAAACATTGAATTTAGCAGAAGTTTTGTAGCAAAGGGGGAGTACTGGGATTCAAACCAATCTGGATATGAAACCTAGGCGGTACAAGGCGAAAAAAAATAATAACTTATCCAGATTTATCAGCCAGGCGATATCTCCATATAGTTCCAAGAGAGCCAGAACATATCAGTCTTTACAAAGACAGTAATGTTGCCTCTGGAAAACTTGAATATACAAGTCTCTATGACAGTGTAGTGGTTAACTTTGTAACCACAAATTCCTGAGTTAGATCGCCGGATGCGGTGCAAATATTGAGCTTCGGGTTCCATGTGAAATTCTAACCTACATATCACATGCACATAGAATTAACTTTATCATTGTTGCCAAGAAAGTTAATGAGAGACGTTTAAACTTCCAAACAAAATAAGAGAACCTCTTTCTTTCCCACAACATGCAAAATGACATTGTAAGACGACAGCGAAAGGATTAACGGCAATAAATAAAGAAAGTGTTGAACAGTAATTTGCCCTTTAGTATAAAGTATTGTTCTTGGGTCTAATGGCTATGTTTTCTGCACAGAGGAAGGACGACAAAACTTTCGAACAAGTACATAAATCACACTCTGAAATACAGCAGTCTTCCGCAGATATTGTGAAAGTCTTCACACAAAGGCCCATACTTTGTGTGCGTTGTTTACGATATGGCATGTCGCCAATGGTAAAATTTTCACCTTCAAAGGCTACAGTATTAGGAAAGAAGAGACTTCCCAAGGGCGAAGGCATCGCCGTAAAAAGTTGCGAGGGAGAAACCACCATTCCTGGAAGTTCTCAAGTAATGGCGAAACTGCGGCACTCCGGCAACAGGTTAGCGGAAAGGTGAGCTAAGCAGAGCACGGGAGAGTTATGGAAAGAGAATGCTCTGAGGAGTTCCATGCAGCTGCTAACAACATGAAGCATTTCAGTTTCTGTTTCTGCTGGCTTACAACCAACACAACGTAAATTGCAGATGAGGTTTCGGGATGACATCAATGTTTATCTGTGTTCTTAAAAGTTGCCATGCAGCCGCACGCGGAAAAAAAGAGTGGGGAAGTAAGAGGACGGCAAAAGAAAGAAAAGAAAGTTGATGGAGAGCACCGGCAAGGGAACAACTTGGAAACTCAATTTCTATGTACTGGCTGTGTATAAGAGAAGAGGGACGGCTGTTGTGGTGAGTAGTTGATCCCACTGTGCCAAGTACGATCGATACAGGCTCTTCCTTTTCTCCTCGTCTGGTCACTGGGTCACAGAACATGGTGGTCTCGCTGGCTTCTTCGTTCTCCTGCCTCCTGTTTGGATATCTTGTTCACGTCGTTGCTGTCGGGTTGCACATGGAGCTAGCGTGAGAGAATGGGAGGACCAAGTTGGGAGGCAACAAAAAGTTGAGCAAATGAATGGAAACTACTGTAGCCTATACTAAAGGTATAATTCCAAGGATATGGATGATGAATGATGATTTCACTGGAATTTGAACCTGTAACCTTCTGAAATATCATTCTAACCTTTTATCTCTAGGTCTTGTATTAAATATTTTCTCATCCATAATTGCCTTATAATAAAGAAAATTATTTATTGTTTTCAAGTGCCAGACGTTAACTACAAAAAGAACACATTAATTCAAACCAAATGGATTATTTTATACTTCGGGTTATATACTTACACGAATACAACACAACACACAAACACACATACACATACAGAGTCATTATATATATATATATATATATATATATATATATATATATATATATACAGGGTGATTCGAAAGTGTGGAACCACCCATATAATTTCTACAGCTATTACTGGATATAATTGGGGTGAAACTCTTTGCGAGGACATCCAAATATCAACCTCCCTTCCACGTAGTATGTACAAATTTGGCACACGTACTAGGCTGCATCAATTTTTTCTAAAAATTTTAAACACACTTACGGAGCAAAAGTTGTGTATATGTCCTTAATATTCATAGAAAAAAATTTAAACTTCAAATAAATGTCTCACCGAGTCTCACCAAGGTTCAAGTTTCATATTTGATAAAAAAAATCTAAAAATAGTACTACATTGTATAACAATTAATAAAGGCAACTAAGTTCATGAACAAGTATCGCAAACCAGATTTGTAACATTTGCATTTATAGAACAGTACAAAATTGATGTCATCTTAATGAGGATTTCCACTAAGTGATTTAAAGTAATGTAATAAAAAAAATCCAGTTTTCTATTTCATCTAAATCATCTGAATGATGGCTCATAACAGATTATTAAGATTCAGTATTCTTTGTGTCGAGTAGGTGGCGTAGTAGAGGAGGTGGTGGTGATGGCTAGAGACATCCACTTTATTAAAATTCCCTAAAAAAGAAGAAGACGTTGAATACGTGAAGATATGGTATAATAAAGAACTGAGTATTGAAAGAAGGAGTCATTACCACTCTTATAACTACATCTCTGCTTTGTATATTTCGATATTTCTGGACATTCTACAGCAAGTCGGGCCTCCCCAATGGCGTAGTGCGAATGTCGTCACGTGTTCGATACTCTTGAATACTTCATTGACATATTAATACAGAATCAAAGGCAAAGAAAACCTCTGGAAAAGTGATAATTAGGTTTAAAAATTTGGTTGTTCTCTAACTCCAATAGTTTCTAATTACATTGTATTAAAATAGCAGATGATTTAGAAAATGTTTTATAGTCATTTTGACAGAAAGAAATTAAAATAGTTAATTGATACTTAGAAAGTTAAATATAATTTTAAACATTACGCTTTCAGATAAAAAAACATGAAGATTTTGGTCTACGCAAGAGTTGTGGGTTATACAGTAAAATATGTGATTTTTCATAAGAAGAGGAATATGTACGCTTTAGTATATATCTCTGAAAGAACTCGCTGAAGATAAAGCTACAGTAATTTCATTGGTTTCTATGCTGTCTGGTACACAAGGAATTTAACCTAAAATAGATCTCCTCCGGATTAGCTGCAGCACTGGATAGTAATATATCGAGGGGCCCTGGGCGAGATTATATTTGAGGCCCCATCCGTTCTTTAAATTTAAAATCTCAATGTGAATCGTTACAAAATCGTCAGGATACGTGAGCAAAAGTATTATCAAATTTCAATAATAATAAAAAATAAAATTACTGATTAAAATTATATTTAATAATTTCACTGAACCCTGAAAATGCCATTCTATGCTTTCCTTGGAGCTGAATTGGCTCACTACTTCAAAAGAGTCTAAAGACGAGGCGATGTTGTTCTCTGTGGCTAATAGAGAACGTGGCAACCTTGGCAAATGGACGGGTGATGTACCTTAGTGTGCTCCGCAATTTTGTAATTTAGTTGTGGAGACGATTCTAACGCAGGAAGAACTGTATGTTTGGAATATAATTTGTATAGCAGTATGTAGATTAAGAATTACTCTCCAAAATGCAGCATTGACAAATAAATTAAATCAATTAAGCTCTTCCAGTGACCTGCGCGAAATGTAAACAAACCATATTGCCAACCACTGTAAGATGTAATTTGGAGCAACTTGCTACCCGTTCGATATATCACAATGGGCTCCCGCTTGGAATCTGTTAAAGCCATGTCAAGACAGGAAGTGAAAGTGCAGTGTTGGGAGTGCATTAAATTATGCCATTTAAAATGTGCACAGTTAAAGGAAATAGACCTAAAATACATGGAATCCACAGATTACGCCAGTTTCTTCTTCCTTCCTGAATATTCTAAATTCAGGCGGCTACCGACCGGTTTATTAAAAATACTAAATATTTGACGTATTCATTCAAATTGTAATGTTTAACTAATTATAATTTAAAGGCGGATAAAACAAAATACTTTATGTTTATTGCTCACAAAATTATCCCTTTCCATATATATTTGGACGGGTTAAAGTTACAGTGGTGGAAGCCACCTTTTAAAAAAAAGCAAAGAGTCTCACACACTGCACTTTACTGATCAACACAACGACTGTTTCCTTTATCACTAGAACTTCAACTGTCATCTGTTGCCAGTTGAATGAATCTCTGACTTACTTCACGTTTTCTGTTAACAGATTGACTTATCTCGATCTGGTTTCTGTGTGTAAGTATTTTTTTAAAAATAGTGACTTACACCACTGTAACTTTAACCTGTCCATTTCTCACTTCTATTTATTACATTTTTCTTTTATAAGCCCCAAGGGACGTGAGACCCCTTCAGGTGCGAGGTCCCGGACGGTTGCCCACTTCGGCCAGTCCTTGCTACGCCTCTGATTTGGAGAGTTGGTTCTGTGGCCGACGGTGTGTCCTACGTGGCCAAAGATCCGGTGTTCGAATCCTGAGTAATGATTGTGTTTCCATGTCCTGAGGAAAAGTGAAGAATTATGTGAATAATAAGGATAACAAGACATGCAAATATTTTTCAAAAGAGCATTAAGTGATGGATTGACGAGCTCACCAACAGCGGTCTCAGGTTCGACTCGTGGTTTGGGCAAGGGTGTTCCTTTGTGTTTGTCCATTCATCAGTCTTCTTCACTCATCTTCATCGTTGCGATTTGCCTAAAGAGGCATAAGAACGACGTAAAATAAGGCATACAGATTATATTGCTCTTCCCCTGAACAAATATTTTTTCCACTGAGGCGCGTAAAGATATTCCTCTTTTCATCTTGGAACAGCTTAGCCTCTATTCAGGGAAATCATGAAACACAAGATAGTTTGTTCGAATGTTTTCATCTCCCTTCCACCTACCAGAAAACCAGAATAGGGGCCTCCAATTTAATGTGAATACAATTACTACCTATTTGTTACCTTAATGAATTTTTCGAATTATTCATTATAAAAGGTTTTACGAAACATAACTTTCTTTCTATACTTTTCATCCTTCCTACTTTGGTTATTTTACGTTGCTTCTCTATTGAGTTAATCGCTACGATGAGGATGCATTATTAGCAGATGAAATGAACCTTTGCAGCGTGTTACGTTGAACACTCAGTGTAACACATTACTTCATCAACAAACAATCAAATTTGGTGCAACACGGCTTCCTTTTCTTCATAACTTTCACTGTGACTTGTGTAAACTGTGTCTTTGCAAATTCTAACATAGATAAAAATTATCGAAATGAATGCAGCTTTTTCTTATTCATGTAATGTGCATTTATTTCTTCGCAGTAATTGTAGATGGAGGGGAAAATTCGTTTATATTATTAATAGTGTAGCATATCAGCAACATCCTAATTTTACCGGGATTTGTAGAGTTATTAACCTAGGTGCAGTAATTATCTAAACTCGGTCCTATGCCCAGCAGAGCACGCAGGCAGGATATTTTCACTCCCAGGACTAATGGATTTGATTGATTTGTTGTTTTAAGTTCACTTTATGCACAGAAAGGCTAATCGGGACTGGACCTAAAGTTAAAAGTTGGATCCGAACCACTATGTCCTCCACCTGGTATCGAACCCGGGACCCCTTGATTAGAAGGCGACGAGGTTACCACTATGCCATCGGGGAAGCTCCAGGATTAATGAAGAAAATCACTTGCGAGCCTAATTGCTTTCGGAAATATTATTCCAGTAGCCCTACATCAACACCTCCCAATAATGGTAGGGAAAGCTCAAGATCAGAGAAATAACCAAGGGTATTCTTTAAGAACGGAGAATGATTTCTCCATTCCACTCAATCGTTTATAAAATTTGCCAATACGCAGACGAATAGGCCACTCTGTTCTGAAAGGCAAAAGATGTCAGCGGATGACTCCGACAGAGCAAACTGCTTTGCATCAGCTGGTTTCAATCGATCCAGTGGCGGCCACTGGAGTGCTGGGACAGAATCGACAAGAGCTTTACCGTTGTCGTGAATGAGGGCGCATTAAGACCAAGAAGTCGGAAATCGTGAAGCGATAACATTCTTTTCTGTCCTTTTTTCTGTCCTTCTTTTTGGGGTTCTAATCAGGAACGGCTGAAAAGAAAAGTATCCTTATGCGACGATCGTCCGTTTGTCTTTCCGCCCATCAACTATTGATATCTTAGAAACCACAATAGCTACAAAAACAAACTTTGGTGAACTGAGAAAATAATAGTTCAACGAAACAAAACACAACTCTATTAGCTGGTTCGTCTGAAGCGAGAGGTAAACAATGAACTAAAAGTGACCTGCCGATATCTGGGATACTAGCATATGGGAAGATCTAACATTTTCTACAAATGAGGTCCTAATAAACGATGCGACATGTTTATTTATTGGGAGACCCGTTTGTGTGTGGGAGACAAATGTCAACAATCCACACATTTATCATTCTTCAATATCTCTGAAACCATTCACTCTGGAAATTCAAAATTTGGCGGATTGAAAGAACTGTGAATTTTATACATGATGCACTATATATCTTCTCTATGTCTTTTGTCTCTTCTGGCCAACAATCGAAACCAATCAAAGACAAACGATTTCCCAGAAACTACTAAGGCCAAGAACATGAAATTCGGTGAAGAAAAACACCTGCGTATTGATAATATAACATGATATAAAGGATTTTGATCGGGTAGTATGTCTGTCTGCCCGAAAGTCAAAAATATGTTTAACCTTTGATATCCCAGAAGTACGTAAATATAGATGCAAACATCCAATTTGGTGTACCGAATGAACTACCAATTTCATTCTGGAAAGTTTTTCTGCTTGCTCTGTGCATGGCAACTATCAAACCATTCGATATTGTATGTTGATTGCTTGGGAACTACTATACAGGGTGTCGCAAAACTCTTTCAACAACGCTTGGGAGCTGGTAGATATCATAAAAACAAGTAACTTTTTCCTATAAAGTTTACCTCGAAAACGCTTAGTTTCTGTGCTATAAGCGCTTAAAGTCTATCCTGTACGTATGCAACCCAACATAGCAAACGCTTGCTCTGACATAACTAGCAGGGGCGCGTGGCAGGGTTGCCACTAGCGTTCCTCGTTAAGAGAGACGACTTAAAAACAACAACTTGGGAGTCTTGCTTGAGCAAAATCCAAAACATTAATGATACTTGCGATGTTGTAAGAAGGATTCACAGTATTTATAAATTGACCAAAACAAATAATGGGCAGACTGAAATTCAAGATTACTCATTCTAAAATATCTCCATAATTGATTGATTGATTTGGTTTATTTTAATTCCCTTTTCTGCCACCTTTGGCTAATCGCGAAGATGAGGATGATATGAAATAACAAATGACACCAATGTCTACACCAGGATTTAAACCCGAGACACCTGGCGCCGTAGCGAGCTGTGCTAACCACATCACAACGGAGTTTTCGTACATCATGCAATATCAACAATTGCAAGGGACACGTGATATAGGGGAAATCCACGAACGAACAAATGTAAGCATGATGTGTTTGCTGCCTCGTTTCGAACACGCAGACTGTAATGTAATTACAATTTATTTATTAGAAATAAAGTGAACTAGCGCTATTGCAAATCGAGTTCGTTATAAAAAGCAGGCTGAAAAGAAACAAAAATCTCCGGCAGATGAATATTCTTGAGGCATTTCGGTGACTGAGTACGTTTAGTGATCAACACATGATCCCTCTCTACCGAATGTTCCGGACACGAGTTTCGACCTGAACAAAAATGTCACTGAATCTTATGTCCTCGTATTTACTATTTGCCCGAAAGTGTAGGAAAATTACGTACAATGAGAATAATATAAATTCACACGAATTATTCCGGAAATTCATCTAGATGTCAGAATCTCGCTCGTTTGCTACAAAACGTTGTTTCCAGGGTGAACTAAAAGTTGACATTTTGGTGCCTTCCGAAAATATTACTCTTACATTTCAATGTTGATATCAAGTTGCTACAATGAATGATAAATATGTACAATTTATGACATGTACTCAATAGTTTCCTTTTGATTTTTTTTTCACGTTCCATGATAAGAATGCTAAGCAAAGACACAAAATGAGAAAACTAATTCGCACACATGAAAGGAGTGTAAATTACGAGGATTTCTCTTGATGCACCAATATCAAACGATATTGTGAAGTGCAGAACAAACTAGTACAGGCAGTAAGTATGTACCGAACTCAATGTAATTCCTTTCAATGAAATATTAATTTCTTCCTACAACTTCTTTAATAGAGCATTCAAGATTAACCAGTTTGAGTGGAGAGAAAGAGAGAGATAGAGAGAGAGAGAGAGAAAGAGAGAGAGAGAAAGAGAGAGAGAGAGAGGGGGAGAGAAAGTTTTTAATTCGCATGTTCCTAGTATTGCAAATAATCCTTGTAATTTTCTTGATACCAATTTTTGAAACACATAATTTTTCTTACATGCATATCAGTTGTCGGTAAAATTTATACGTTGCCACTGTTTTCTAAAATAAGCTAGGGGTCTTGGGTTCGAATCCCGGCTTGGGCATGTATGTTTGTGAGTGTATATTCATCAATTTAATCATATCATCACTCATCACCATCTTCGTATATTAGCCAAAAGTGGCACAAACAGCTAAGTAAAATAAAGCAAATCAATCAAGCAATGAATCAATCAATCATTAAATTAAAAGAGCCTCGCAATTGTTTCCTTATGAGACAAACACGATTAGCAATAACGCTATTACAGATAGGAATAATTTTCAAATAAATTGTAAAAACCCGGGTTCGAGTCCAGGTCGAGCCTGCATTTTTCGCTGAAAATTTCTACATTTCAGTCTGCGTGTTCGAAACGAGGCAGCAAACACATCATGCTTACATTTGTTCGTTCGTGGATTTCCCCTATATCACGTGTCCCTTGCAATTGTTGATATTGCATGATGTACGAAAACTCCGTTGTGATGTGGTTAGCACAGCTCGCTACGGCGCCAGGTGTCTCGGGTTTAAATCCTGGTGTAGACATTGGTGTCATTTGTTATTTCATATCATCCTCATCTTCGCGATTAGCCAAAGGTGGCAGAAAAGGGAATGAAAATAAACCAAATCAATCAATCAATTATGGAGATATTTTAGAATGAGTAATCTTGAATTTCAGTCTGCCCATTATTTGTTTTGGTCAATTTATAAATACTGTGAATCCTTCTTACAACATCGCAAGTATCATTAATGTTTTGGATTTTGCTCAAGCAAGACTCCCAAGTTGTTGTTTTTAAGTCGTCTCTCTTAACGAGGAACGCTAGTGGCAACCCTGCCACGCGCCCCTGCTAGTTATGTCAGAGCAAGCGTTTGCTGTGTTGGGTTGCATACGTATAGGATAGACTTTAAGCGCTTATAGCACAGAAACTAAGCGTTTTCGAGGTAAACTTTATAGGAAAAAGTTACTTGTTTTTATGATATCTACCAGCTCCCAAGCGTTGTTGAAAGAGTTTTGCGACACCTGTAGATTTCAAGATATTTTGGTGGATTGAAAGGATTAAAAATGCTGGTATAGTGGGGTATTTATATTTTGGATCGGTCTGTTTATCAATGGAAGTCGAAATTGACAACAGTTGGCATTGTAGCGACCAATCCCTAATAATAAAAATAGTGGTAGGTAAAATGCTGCTAAGATAAAAATTTTAATAATGCTCCAAAGATAAAATTATGTACAATGAATTCCGATTAAAATATTAAATAATTATGATATAAATAAATTATCCACAATAGCAATTCCTTAAATATCTATAACGAATAAATCGGTTGATATGCCAATTCACCCATTAGTACCCATGGAACACATCGCAGTTATAGCAACCGACTTTCGAAATCCCGGAGGGAATTATGAAACACCCTGTACAGTAAATGATGCACCAACTTGTTAATGTCTGAAATGACTTGGGATAAGTCTAACGTCCTTGAAGAAACGCCAGTCTTAACAAAAATATTCAACTCCGGTGTAATTTGGACAGGGATGGCTCCAGAAAGTTTTGACCGGGTGGGAGGATCCTCTGCTTGTGTCCCTCTTCTCTCTCACACACACACATGCACGTGCGCGTAATCCTCTCAAAAATTCTTATAATCAAATTTCTTATCTGAATTCTCTCTATTCACTCCACTCTACCTAGAAAAAAGATCGCGAAGGGACTCTATGCCATCACCTATTGGAAAAAAACCACTGGACAGGTCTTGGTCGAAGCCCGTGGACAAGATTTTATTTCTTGTGGGGAGGGGGCTCATCCATTATCAGCAACCGCCATCTAAAGTCGTATTATATTATACAGTATGTTTAATCCTGCTAAGAAAGTAAAATTAATTACCACTACACACTATTTAAATTAGATATTTGTAGGATTTCGTGGGCTTCAGCCCCCTTAGGACTCCCCCTGGCTATGTGACTTTGTTGACTCCTCAAAGATCTGTTGCTGCTAATGATTTTCTCCTCACTATCATTTCTTCTGTCTTTCCTTTGTCAATCTTGATATCATCTCCCTAATTCTCTCTCATTTAAGTCCCTTTCCCTTCATTGTATCTGCCTGTCCATGATTTCAACTGCTCACTCTGTACTTTGCCACATACTAAGGGGTCCCGGGTTCGATACCCGGTGGAATCACATAGTGGTTCGGATTCCACTTTAAAACTGTAGGTTCAGTCCCGATTAGCCTTACTGTGCATAAAGTAGACTTAAAACAGCAAATCAATGAATCAATCAATTTCCACATACTACTTTATTAGGTGAACGTGTAAATAACAGTTGGGGTATACTATTTAATTCATATGAAAATTATAAAACGTATGGAAGAAATTCTTTACCAATGCAAATGGCAGCGAAAGTTATTAGGTTACAAGAAGTATTTATATTTGTGAAACCAGCGCCGCCCCTAGGAGAGGGCGCAAAGTTTCGCCCTACATGGAGGGATGCCGCCTATCAGCAAAATTATTTGAAATGTAATTTTCAGCATACTCGGTGGAGGCAATAGTGGTTCGGATTTCACTTTAAATTGTAGATTTAAAAATTCAAAAATTGTAAAAATTCAAATGCCCTAATTTATTTGTCACTATTAACGTCCTTTACAAAGCGAAATACCTTGTTTCTTCTTTCGATACAAGACACATGCTGATTGTATGTACAATGATCATCAATATCCAGGTAGTTTTCCCGATGGCGCAGTGGTATCGTCGTCGCCTTCTAATCAAGGGGTCCCGGTTTCAATACCCGGTGGAGGCACATAGTGATTCGGATCCCACTTTAAACTGTAGGTCCAGTCTCAATTACCCTTACTGTGCATAAAGTTGACTTAAAATACAAACTCAATCAATCAAATCATTATCCAGTTATAATATTGTGAATTTTTAATTGCAAAGAATGCTGCTTCCTGGATAAGGGTTAATGAATGATCCTTTTACTTGGCTCACCGGGGTTTTCCAAATTGATAAGTGTAAATGAATATTTGAATTTAATTAATGTCTAATTGGGCTGAGCCGATACCTACTTACCGATACCGATACCCAGACAGATTCCAACCGACACCGATGCAGCAGAGCGTATACAAATGCAAATATAAAAACAGCGAATGAGCGAAACTTCTTATAGGATAATTTTTGACACTTTCTAATATCGGCATATTTATAAGAAAAATTTGCACGGAGTCAAGACAAGAATATACTTCTTATTATTGAAGGATTCATGTTTTCCTAAACACTTACGTCTTGAATTTGTTCAGTTGGCCGATCGGGTGGGCAGTGGGATTTTTGGGTGGGAGGCACCCGTCGTGCCGTTCTTGAATTTGGAATTGTGCAACCTTCAAAATGGCAGAGAACCAATTCATAAGTAATCCATACATTTATGAACATACAAGTACTAACACAAAACAAAACCCTATGCGCTGGTCTATCATAGTCAAATTTCACGAGGGGGCGGGCACCGGGACACATATCCCTCACAAAAGGGATCAGAGTGAAAGTGTTATGATTATGAAATGCGATGATATCCTTATGCCAAAAGGAACAAATACTGTTTGAGCAAAATACACGTAGAGTAGCTACAATCCTAAAAAGAAAAAGAAAAACTTTCTTCAGTAATGCTATTGTTCATTCCCTCAAGGAATGAAACAAAGTTTAGCACAAATAGGGTAATCGATTCTAGGTCTGGAATGCACCGCTACAGGAAATCGAACCAGGGAATTCTTGATTATATGAAGATCCATATTACATCAACGGGAAGGTTATCAGAGAATAGACTAGCAAAGAGTTTGTTCGTAAATTTACATTGTTTGAATTGGTTTGGGTTGAGTTCATGTTTCAAGTCCACTTTACGTACAGTGAGGCAAATCGGGATTGGACCTACAGCTTAAAGTGGGATCCGAACCACTATGTGCTCCACCGGGTATCGAATACATTGTTTGAAAATATGCGGAAGGGACAAACGTATATTTCAAAACAAGACACGAGAAAATACGGCATTTTCACGAGAAGGGACAAGACAGAACAAAAGTCTCGTCTAGTAGGCAACACTAACTGTTGCTCAATTTCATCAGAAGTATGTGACAGTTTCGCATGATGAAGTGAATTATCGAGCTTATTTTTATTTCTTTTTTTATTGTCGTTAATATAAGTACTGTAGAACTGCTCGTACTACACAAAAAATCTACATATAAATGTTCTTGATTTGTAATCAAGGAATCACGGGTTCGGCACAGTGGTTCGTGCCCCACTTTAAAGTAAATATTCAGTCCCGATTAGCTTACCTTATCACAAAATGGACTTTATACAAATTTTGCCAAGGTTTTGTTATGAAAAAAACTAGGGAGTTGATGTAGAAGAAACTCCTTCTTACGCCTTGTAGGCTGATACAAAATTCGATATTACCACTTTATTTTGAATACGTTGTTTTCCTGTCATTTTTCGTATGGTTGGCTCACATCCTGTCGACTTACAGAACGCGTTTTTTCGCTTTGTTTTACTGTACACAATTTGGCTGGTTGTATTTATGTAATTTTTCAAAGAATTTGTGTCCGCTCGCTTTCTCCCCCTTCTCTTGCGTTATGTGCGTCCTTGTTCCACAAATTCCAAAGACAATGTGTGGGAAAATGTGCCGTACCACTCACTGTAACATTATGTGGTGCAAATGTTCATAACGGAAGAGAATGGGAGATAGCGAGTTGGCAGAGCAAAGCAGTGCGCGCTGCTGCAAACGGCTGGTAGCTGCACTCACTTCCCCTCTCACGAGTTGATTGGTCTAGCCTCTCGAATCACTACTTGCAAATATACTTGATTTCGTTCGTTCGCTCGCTCCAGAGGTTCCCGGGACAGAGTGTAATCTAGGATCACTGAGTAGCACTACGACACAGATGTTACGAACGTCTGAAGACACTATGACGTTATAGCATGTATCTGAAGATTTCATTTGCAATGGATCACTGGATGGCGTCGCTTCTGTTATACAGGGTGTCATTTTAATGGCACCCACGGACCACAGAAACGTGTAGAGGACATCAAAACAAACAACTTTTCTCAGCAACATTTTTCTCGTTGGTGCGTCGTTTCGGCGCTACAGACGTTCAAAAAAAGAGGTTTTGCCGGCTGAATGCTGGCAACCCAACACAACATTTGATTGAATTTGAGACAGAGTATAGTGAAACGAGTTCGCTGTGCAGAGTCAGGTAAAAGCTTCGTACTAAAGTTTCCCATAAGATAAGACCATGCATGTTTCAAATAATAAGCTTACTCTACCAGGCAAGGCAGTGTGGCCAATTTTAAACGTCTGAAATTCACATCGAAGAAAGCCGCGTATTTCTTGTTCCATCCTGTATTTGCATGCATATACAGGGTGGCGCACGAAATGACACCCCATTTGTTTTTAGTGTAAAAACTTTAGTAAGCAACATTTTTCAAAAAAACATACATTGCAGTGAACATAGTAATGTCGAAAAATGTTTCAATGCAAAACATGCTCAATATGACCACCATTGCACTGCACAACTGTAGTCAAACGAACAGTTAGGTTATTGATCACCCTCCGACACATGTTTTCTGTAATTTCAGTGAAAGCTTGCGTAATTAATGTTCTCAAATCCATGAGATTTTCTGGATGTTTTGGAAAAATCCTTTCCTTCAGGAATCCCCACAGGAAATAGTCACAGGGATTAAGGTCTGGACTATTGGGAGGCTAATACTGACCACCATTAAAGAGTTCTGGAAACCTGTTTGAAATGACGCGGAAGTTGAAGTTGAAGATCTCGTGCAAGAAATCCAAGACCACATTGGCAGTATGCGGTCTTGCACCATCCGGCATAAACCATTGTGTGTTAAATGGCAAATCCTTCACAAGAAGCTGAGGAATAAATTGATTAGGAAGCATGTCCAGGTAACGCTCACTGTTAATATTTTCATCAAAAAAGAATGGTCCAATGAGTCCATGCGTTGAAATAGCGGCCCACACTGTAATCCTGGGAGAATGGCTTTCCTTTTGATGGAGCACTTGCAGATTGTCGGTAGCCCAAAATCGCATATTTTGTCTATTCACCACTCCGTCCAAGTGAAAGTGAGCCTCATCCGAAAACCACGTATTGTTGATAACATCCATATGTCCCTCAGCCCATTCAGCGAATACCAGTCTCCGCTGAACCTTTTCTGGTGTCAGTTTCTGCACAACTGTTATTTTATAGAAGCACAGGTGAAGATCACTTTTGAGAATTCTTTGCAGAGAGCGTCTCGCTATACCCAGTTGGGCAGCTGCTTTCTACAGGACTTACTGGGGCTTCTTTGCATAGCGACCCGTACACTTTCGATGTTTTCCGACGTACGGACACTATTCACTCGCGGCCGTTTCGGTTCCAGTAATGTCCCTTGAACCCGCAATTGTTCGTGGAGTTTGTGAATTGTTCTCTTGCTTGGAGCCCAACGTGTGTTGAATTGGGCGCGGAAACGTCTCTGTGCACCAACAATGCTCTTGGTTTCCGCGAACAACAACACTATTGCTGCACGATGTTCTGGCGTGAGCCTTCCTTTGTCAGCCATGCCGGTACACTGCACTGCTAGCGCCACGGTGAAGATTCAGTGAACTACAGCCTCTGGCAGTAAATCTCCATGGATTAAGGTTTCCTAGGAAAAAATATTTTAAAATTAATACATAAGTATTAATTTCATTCAAAAAGTAAATGGGGTATCATTTCGTGCGCCACCCTGTACGTATATGAGTAGATGAACCGGAGGATAGAACCATGATACAGCAGAAATCCGATGCGTCCGGTGTTATGTTACATCCGGTGACAGCCGTGTATGAGCAGATAGAACGCTGAGTGAGCAGAAAGTTGACGTGCCTGTCGACCTAGATATGATATTCTGCTGACTTTTCTCTGACCATTACACTTTGTAAGGCTCCGCCCCCTCCACCTCTTTGTCCAGCAAATGTTTGGTTTGATACCCGCGCATGCGTCTGAAATCACACCCGCGCATTTCTTCCAATCTACATGTGCATGCTGCGACTTGTAGTATCACGCAGTCCTTCGTCATGGAATCCTCTATTTCGATGCCGTTGAAAAAGAGATTTCAGCCGTACACTACTTTCAAAGGGGCTCTTCATAAAGAGAGCGATCAGCAAGTGCCTGAGGAGCAAAAACCAGTAACCAGTCTTATACGCTCGGCGATATTATTGGATCACATCTACTATTTCAATGCTTCGAAAACAAAGGTTATCTCAATAGGACTATCCTCTTATTTGGATTTCCAACCTGTGGTCAGGCTACACAGAAGCGGAGCGGCTGCTGTTGAACTGAACTTGAAGGAGTGGCACGCTCTTCAGGAATTGTTTCCAGTAATCGACAATTACATCGCTATTCCAGGTGAGCAGCCTCGTGTTTCCTATCCAGTAAGTGAGCAACATAGATTGATGATAACTACACTGTACAACCGCCTTCAGATCATAATAAGGAAGAAACCAGCTTACAGCTCCCTGGAGATAGTGTTCATCGCAGAATGTTCGTCGCGGAACTTTATGAACATATTCACATGCATCAAGCATGCGGTGGTTATGTGTGAAACAGTGTCGCCGTATCTGAAATCATATTTTGGAAAGTGTGTGGAATCTTGCATTCTCGACCTTCGAGAACAGTGTTTCGGATGCACACATATTTCCCCTGTCCATGCATGTAATAAGGAGAAGTTTGTACTCTCCCACCTACATAGATGTACAAAACCTGAGCCTTTGTCTATACAAAATATCGACGGGAAAAGACTTTCCAAAGAAATGTTTGTATTTTGCGAGAACATGCTTGTGGGAAAAATGGTGAAACATTTTAATTCAGTGGTTGCAGCAGACAGTGGTTATGACATTGACACAATTCCTTATGTGAGTGAGTGAACAAACGTGAAGAAAAAATAAAACTTGCTAAATAACATGCTGATAAACTGGTGGCAAATATAAACATGTTACGTGTGTGCGGGTGTGTGGGTGTGTGTGTGTGTGGTTCTTTTGGCTTTGTAAATATTGGTAATAAACAGGGGTAAAATATGTGTTTGCTTTTTCTTTCACTTATCAACCCTTTAAAAAATTCACATGGTATGTTTTTACTGGTAATAATCAATGTTAATTAACTATATAATAATAAAAGGTGTGTATTGTGGACTTGTCGCATTGGTTAGCATTCACCAAGAAACAACGTCACGGGTCCATTACCCCCTCCCCCTTCCACATTGCTACAGGGCTATTCGCCGGACGTCTTCAAGGTCAACAGGCACGTTAACTTTCTGCTCACTCAGCGTTCTATCTGCTCATACACGACTGTCACCGGATGTAACATAACACCGGACGCATCGGATTTCTGCTGTATCATGGTTCTATCCTCCGGCCCATCTACTATATGTATTCTTTAATCGCTTGAATTTTTCTCCCTCAATATCCTTCCCATAAATGGTTCCTCGCGCTCAAATCCTTCCTCCCATTTCAGGGCGAGCGAAATCCCATATATAATGCAAACACAGACTGAATCCTGAACACAGCGGAATGGAAATTGGATGGACTTTACCAAACAGTGACTTACGGGAATTCTCTTGGCGCTGTGTAGCCTTCAAAAATGAAGAAAACATTCTATATACGTTGGTCGCCTAGCAACCACCTCTTGTTATCATCAGAGTACACGGTACTTTCTTTCCGGATCCCCTGATATAAAAAGCTCCTGCTCAGTAATTGGTAACGACAACCGCTGTTTGATTTTCATGCTCAACATATCTCCATATTACTTTGGCCATATTATGTCGCTTTTCTACCGACGAGGATGGTTGAAATGAGTACGAAACAGCGCAAACAGATACAACCGTCACCTGCCTCTGTAGCGTAATTGTTTCTATTTTTTTTATTTTCGAAAAGAATTTACGTCCCTTTTTACCTCTCTTAGTTAATCGTGACGACGAGCATGAATCAGAGGATATTTGTGATACGACAAACACAATTGCACATCCATTCCTTTCCCAAGATTGGAACCTTGAAACTCTAGCAAGTGACGCTAGCTCCGGCATAGTGAAATTAATATCCTAAGAAAATAGGAGAGCTTAGGTTAGTCGATACAAACACTGCTTATTTTGTACAACGAAACATAATATACAGGCTGATTCAAAATGATCCATCCGACAACAGTTGTGGAATTTGAGTGTGCAGAGTCTCAGAGGTGAGTTATACATGCATGTAAATGATAACCCATTGCCGTGTCTTTCGTGGGTTCAGTTTCGAACACGTGAGTTACTGCCACGCAAGTACATAAGGTAGTCAAAGCATTTAATGAGACTAAACTTAATAGATTAAATAATTCCAAAACTACAAACAAATACGTGCAATGCACATTCATTGCAGTTTCCATAAATCGTTCCATCTAGATTTCCGGGGTCGATAACCAGTAGAGGCCCATAGTGGTTAGGATCTCACTTTAAACTCTTTAGACATTCAGTCCCAATCAGCCTATCTGTGCATAAAGTTGACTTAAAACAACAAAAACCCATCTAGATTTCAGTTTCCCTTATAACGCAGTCACTGATCAAATTACATCTCCTGAGTCACCACACTCCCAAAATTTCATATTAAACCTCATAGGTGATCTGTGACTTCCCTTAGTAATACGAGCAACATTTAGACGAGAGTCACGTTACCGACACGCACGGTCCAGGATGCCAGTTGGCACAAACTCCACTGCAGTAACAAGTGGGTTTCGAGTTTCTCCATAATCATGGGCAATGGGGACATGCAAAAAGCACCTTAACGCAGGCAGATAAGGAATATGAAATGACTGAAATATCAGATGCCCTTATTGGGGGGACAACTGTATCACACAGAAAGCATTTTGATGCTCGATCGCCATTTTCCTGTACGCAGCATACACTGCCAGTTTCGACGTCCCGCGTCGTGAAATGATATTTTATATTTCCTTCATAATGATTGATTGATTAATTTGCTTTATTTTACTTCGCTTCTTGTGCCACTTTTGGCTAATCTGCGAAGATGGAGATGCGTGATGATATGATGAAATTGATGAATGGACACTCACAAACATCGATGTCCAGGCCAGGATTCGACCCGGGACCCTGGCGTCGTAGCGTGACGTGCTAACCAATCCGCCACGGGGACCGGCTCCTTCATATTGATTTATCATTTGTCACGTTGATTTTGATTTGATTTGATTTGATTTGCTTTATTTTACTTCGCTTCTTGTGCCACTTTTGGCTAATTTGCGAAAATGGAGATGAATGATGATATGATGAAATTGATGAATGGACGCTCACAAACATCCATGTCCAGGCCAGGATTCAAACCCGGGACCCCTGGCGTCGTAGCGCGATGTGCTAACCACTCCGCCACAGGGGCCGGCCTTGTCACGTTGAAGGTGTAATCATAATCACAGAATATAAGACCATTTTAAATTTGATGCATCATTTTGAATTACCCTGTAATGTAAATGCAAAGAAAAATGAAAATGTCACATAAAAGTGCAAAAAAGTACCCGAGTACATAAACAAGTTACGGATTATGTGGAACGTATTGAGCATAAAAAGGTGTTCTAAGATGGAACTTATTGCACAGTATCAATCCCAAATTTAATGTCATAAATGTAATGAGATTAGCTTAAAAATGTAACTAAAATTAAATAATGAAACCTTTACCGTTTTTTTTATGTAAACATCAACAGTTATAAAAGAAAAAAATCAAATGAAAAATACTTCTTCATTTGTATCAGTTCACATTTTGGCCAGTATGTTGACGGGGAAGCATGGTCCCCAAGCTAAAAACCATGTTTAGTAACTGGACACTATTTTTATGGGATGGAGACATTTTCGATTCTGCCCCCCCCCCCTTCCCAAGTTAGGTCCCAAGTTACGTCCATGTTAGTTATCACCCGAGAATTTTAAACCGAAATTTGTAGTCCCCATTTATTTCAAACTGGTGCCGTCACTGCCATTCCTTCGTCCATTTGTTAAAGCCACCGATAGATCATTTAAACCCGTTGTTACGGGAGCTTTGTAGATGTGTAATTCTGTATTTTTGTTTCCTTCAAGTATTGTATTTGATGTTCTTATATACGTACAACACTACATTTAGAAAATGTAGTGTCTTCAACGTAACACAAGCATATAAAATCAGCTACTCAAAATTCATGGAAAATAATTTGGTAAAATCGTTCACATATCCTTTTGTTGTTTCTGGTATCCGGCAGGCCTCCCCCTCTCCCTCCCGCGCATTCGGGCTCTGCGGGGACGTTAGTTACTCCACTGGACTGCTTTTGCAGACGAACGAGGCTCTGGCGACTGGCCCTGGCCAGTATAATTTTGTGTGTGTTGTCCTGTGTCTTGTCATTATGTGTGCTGAGTGCCTCTTTACAGCCTCAGCTTTTAACTAAAGTCAGAATGTTTTAGTTACAACACGACATTACAGTAATGTTTATTTTAGTTCTGTTAACCTAAGTCAGAATATTTTAGTCTTCCAACGTTACAGTTATGTTATTAGTTACATTTTTGTTTAGGTAAGGGGCTGGACCCCGTATAAAGTGACGGGTGCAAAATAGCCTAAGTGTTGACGCACCCAAAATTTTAAATTCAAATCCACTGGGTGGAGACGTATTTGTAAAATCCCGTTTATTCAGCGCCACGTGCTCCCGCGTAGCCAAATGGTTAGTAGCGTTCTCGCCATTGGTACGAACGGTTCCAGCTTCGATTCCCGTTGTGAGCCCCCAAAATGTCTGTGTTGACCCAACGACAACTGGGGAGCTAATAGAAGAAGAAGCGGGCTCCTGTCTCAAAAGCCAGAAAACAGCAGGGATGGGACTCGATGTGCTGACCACGCGTGACCCACTGGAAAGCTGCTTGACAAGCCCTGGTCCTCAGGGGCTGTTACGGCATGGATTTTAGTTTATTCAGTGCCAAACAAAGAATCGTAGGAGACAATGTTCGAAATAGGCGGATGCCATCTCTCCAGCTAAGAATACTTTCATAAAGCATCCCCTAATTATGATCATTTGCATAAGAATACCCCCACCAACTTCTTTGGCTCTATGTTCATCCACACAAACAGTGAGGGCGATTAGGGGGAGCGCGGGAGGCAAGTTGCCCCTACCTACCCACTTTTTGTAACTTTTGCCCCCGCATTATGCTAAACCTTATGTACCAAGGGAAATTAAACTCTCCTTGCCCCCCCTCCCCAGTTTTGACACTTTGCCCCCTCAGTTTTGGAACCCAGTCACCGACACTGCCCCAACTTATCCCCACACTCAACCACGCACTCACCTGCGCCCCCACCCCCAGCTACGAATTTCAACTTCGAACACTCAATAGCAGGCCGAACTTTTTTGTTATAAATTTCTCCATAGATGGTAGCACAATTGCAAGCCATATTTTAATCACTTTAATGAAGTTATTTACAATAAATTATTGTATTATTTTCAACTTCTAATGCACTATAATGTTTTCAATAAAACAAGGATTAATGTAACCTGTTCTTTGAAGATAATTCGACTAATTATGGATATAAATTTCGTGTTACGCAACAAATTGCTATAGTTTCTCCTTCAAAATTCAAGCATTCAACGTGGACAATAAGTTTGTAATTCACTATCTTCATATATTCTCTTCTTAGAAGGGCATATTAATGCAATGTGTCTCAACCAATAATAATAATAAAAAAGTCATGTTAATAGTTCTTCTCAAGTTTGCCTATTTCTGACAACCTGGATAAATTCAACAAAATTCATTTCCATTCATCTCCTAAAATTATTAGCTGCATTCCTTCCTGACTTGGTGAGACTGAGACTTACTGTTTTAGTCAATCCGCGATGACAAATGTGTTTCTCCAGATGCGATTCTGGACATTATGAAGGGCGCACAAATAATCGTTTGTTTTAATTCTTTGTTTGGGTTCATTTTACTTCGCTTTTCTGCCACTTTTGGCTAATTGCGAAGATGAGGATGAGTGATGGAATTGATGAAGGGACAATCACAAAGAACACCCATTCTCATTTCGGTATTCGAACCCGGGATCCCTGGTGTCGTAGAGCTCTATGCTAACCACTCCGCCACAAAGTGGGCTCTTTTACTTTAAATATGTGTAGCGGTATGGGTGTGTGTGTGGGTGTTTGTGTGTGTGTGTGTGTGTGAAACGATAGCAATTCCACGTAACAACTATGCTATTCTCTGCAGTGCCCTTTAAACATTGCAGACAGGTGTCCAGACGGAATGAGTAAGGCAGATACATGCAATACGGTCTGCCCCTAACATTGACATGAATGAATCCTTTGTCGACAGTTAGCTTTTCTGCCTCGCAAGGGCAGCGTCCACTCTTTTTTAGCAAACGGGCGTGTCCTCGTTCCGGGTTTATTTTCAATGTGTGGGAACACTCAGACCGTTATATCCTGGGTGCGGTGATTGTCCACTTCCTTTAAGAGCGACGCAGTCCTTGTTTCCGAAATTGCCGCCTCACAAAAGGTTACTGGGAAACAATTGACCACACAGGACTGCGTGGGATTTCTCGAAGCTCGCGACTGAAGCCAAGGAACGTTCTTCGTTTACAGACACCAAGCAGGAATGCGATACTTTTCAGCGGACAACGAGAGAGTAGGTGCCATTATGATTTTCTTTTTATGATTCGTACCTCATACCTACACTCTGTCCCGGCTATCTGTGGAGCAAGGCCGCGCATAGCGGCAGAGAAGGGGGAGAAATCGAGTGGGCACAGCGAAGCAGTACACGCTGGTGCAAAAGGCTGGTAACTGCAGTCGCTTTCCCCCTCCACGCAATCCCGCCCCCACTCATGTGTTCATTGATGGAGCCGTCTCGCGTCACTACTTGCGCAGAGATTTGTTTTCGTTCTCTTGCTCCAGAGATAGCCGGGACACAGTATAGACGGACTCCAACTCTTTCGAGGTAGTCCAAACCATTAGCATATCGCGTGCTAATGTTTGAATTTCGAACTGCAGACATTCTAATGCGTCAAGCAGAATTAATAGAAAATCAGTTTTTTCCATCTTGAGATACGTACATAATCACCCTTGAGTGATTGACTAAAATTAAAGATTTTCGAAATATCTCAGCGCATTAAAAAAAAGCACTCACTAAGTGCAATTCTTTCGAATTTCCATAAAGCTTCCATAATTACCTCTAGGCTCCAGAAAAGCTTCGTCCTGGAGGGAATTATAAATATTTGAAAATGCCATTATACGAAAATGATCAATATTTTAAACATCGAATAATTTGAACTTGCAGTTACGGACGGACAATTTTCGGGTTTTAACTTTCAATAGGGTCATGACAATGGAAAATTGGCGATTACTGTACATGATAAATATCTGTTAAATTAGAAATTGTTGAAATTAAATTCCTAAATTTTGTACCTAAAATAAATCAAGAAGCAGGTAGGGAAGAAGGTTACACAACGGGGCCATGTTTCACGTATGGAAAAAGAAACTTGAAGATGAGAAACCTGCCAAGACAAAAGTGGAAAGACAATGTTGAGATGGACCTGAAGAAAAGTGGAAAACATGATGAAAGTTGGGTTGATCTTACCAGGATCATGTGGAAGACTTGCGTTGTTTGGGCAATAAATCTCTGGATACGAATGCCAGAGAATTTGTTAGTTTTGAGAAATGTTTTCAATGTACAAAATGATTAATTTTTATTCTGATGATTGATTGGTTTAGTTTCTTTTCTACGACTTTTGGCTAATCGCGAAGATGATGATAAGTGATGAGTGATGATATGATGAAATTGAACACGACATTACAGTTATGTTATTTGTTAACGTGACGTGTGAAAATAACCTAAGTGCTGACGCACCCAAAATTCAAATTCAAATCCTTCCGAATAGTGTGATGGTTACTGTTTCTACTCTGTCATGTCAGAGGCCACAGTTGATTCCTGACCTGGGCATGGATGTTCTTTGTTTTCATCAATTTCATCATATCATCACTCATCACTTATCATCATCTTCGCGATTAGCCAAAAGTCGTAGAAGAGAAACTAAACCAATCAATCATCAGAATAAATCAGCAATTGAGCTTGGGCCTCTCCGATGACGTAGTTCTAACGCTATAGCCTTGTAATCGAGGGTTCCCTGTTCGATCCCTGGTGGAAGCACATTGCACATGGTACGGTAGCCTCTCCGAGCATAAAATGGGCTGAAGAAAAGTGGAAAACATGATGAAAGTTGGGTCGATCTTACCAGGATCATGTGGAAGACTTGCGTTGTTTGGGCAATAAATCTCGGGATACGAATGCCAGATAATTTGTTAGTTTTGAGAAATGTTTTCAAACTTGAGATGGATCTGAAGGGATGTTCCGTATTTTATTACGATGTAGCACAGTCGTTTTACTCAGGTATGCAATGGTCTGCTTCCTTCATGGCAATATCTGGTCGTGCTATCCACATTTCATCATAATAAAACCGACCTCTGTAGCGGAGTGATTAGTATAGCCTCGTACTATTATTATTATTGTTTTCAGAAAACCTTAACTTATGTGTCTGTGGGATTATTTCGGTTCGGTATCTTTTTCTTACACATATCGAGTAGCATATAATGTATCTTAATTGCAACGAATAAATTATTGAAGTAATTGTTGAAACTTTCCTGGCGACGAATGATGAATAGATTCTCTCGGGCTATTGACCATGTGAGCTTTGGAAATTTTTCTGTAAAAAAATATTGCATGTGGATGGCCAAATTACACTGCATTGCATTTAATTCCTCACATACTAAGCAACTAGTTCTCTGCAGTAAATAGGCTAGTTTGTTCAATTCCAAATAATCTGAGTCAATAGCTTGGGAAATTTTGTAAACTAAATCAAACTCGTCTGTGCAATAGTCTTTTGAGGACCATGATTTCAGCCTCATTGACTTTACTATATTTACTATTACAGAAGTTGAAACAGGGGCTGATATAAATTGCTTATCTTGGATACATCCATACTCAAGGTTCGAATTACAAGTTATGCAATTATTTTTACATGTAACTTCATTTATTACATCACGACCGTGCACTTGGTTAACTTAAAGGACGCCACGCTAAATAATAATCATTATAACCTTCATTTTTGTTGATTGATTGGTTGTTTTAAGTTCACTTTATGCACAGTAAGGCTAATCGGGACTAGACCTACAGTTTAAAGTGGAATCCGAACCACTTGTGCCTCCACCGGGTATCGAACCCGGGACCCCTTGATTACAAGGAGAAGACGCTACCACTGCGCCATCGAGGAGGCCCTTCATTTTTGTTGTTAATGTATTCTCAATTTCATTTATCCTCTCCGTTATTTTTTTCTGACTGTCAACATTACAGTCTAGGCTTATGCCATATGTATGGTAACCTAATGCAGTTCTCAGAGTTTCATTTATGGACGATTCACAAATGCCAAGGAAATATCTTTGTTACTTACCAGGTGCCGTTCGATATGTCGATTTAGTAGGCCAAATTATTTTTCCGGCACAGGAATGAAAAAAGGGGTACAAATACCTTTCACCCTGACAAATGCATGTACTTGTAAATAAGAACAAGGAATGAAATTCATATCTTGGAATTGTGATGCTTCTTTTCTTGTCAGTTCTATATCTATATGTATTAACATGAAGAGTTCAAAGGACTACCATCAATATTCATACCCACGATTGAAACCCACGACTCCTGATTCAGAAAATCAGGAGAATAAAAAATCAAGAAAGTCAGTAAATACTCACAGTTATATCACTTTGTGATCACACATGCTCACATCACACATAATTCGCGTAGAAATGTTGAGGTAGAACGTGAAATGTAAGAATTTTCACGTTCTGAGGGGTTTGGTTGAGGCATTTTTTCTTCATCAAGTTGAGAAAAAGTGAAGAGCTGGGAACTTTTAAGCCGTTACCTCGCTACGGGACATCGACTTTGACCACGGCTTCTCAAGGCTTCCTCTGGCTTTTCTTGTCACCTCAGACGAAAACCCAGGTGCTGGCCACGAAAACTCCATCATTCTCCTAAATGTGCAAGTCCTCCGAAGGAACAAGCGCGAAACGCAGTTGAAGCCCCAATTTGTTTGGTTGGCTTGATTTACTTCATCTCCTTTCCCCTTTTGTCCTCTCTTGAATTTTTCGTAATCGGTTGCTTTTCGTTTCATTGCTAGCATATATTTTTACATCGCTGTTTAAAGTGTAAAAAACTAAAATATTTTTTCTTTATGCACACATTTTGATTTATATACTCTACCAAGCAAGATATCAGACATACTATAGTAATAGTATAGATAAACGTCTGTGGTAATAGGTTCAAAATGTAGTGTCAATCTCAAAAAACCAAAATATTGAAATACGTACTTTAATATATTCAGAGGATTTTCCACTCCCTACAAATCAATTGATCCATAAGACACAGTTTGCACGGTGGAGTCGATGGAAATTTATGTCTTTGGGGTTTATGGTGGCCATATTGAAAATGGGTCTTTGAAATGTGTTACTTGAAATTCAAAGAGGAAACTATTTGTTGTTCTCACTGAAAAACCGCATAGGAAATATTTTCAGCCTCTATGAGGAAAAGCAAACGTTCTCCATATTATCTGATTTAATTTATCGATTTTTAAAAATATGGTGGCCAATATAACCACTTCCTTAAAAAGATGTGAAACGTGTGAAACAGCCTAACAATATAAATAATTATCAACATGTAAAAATATAGCGATCCACTTATATTTTGGCTAGTTGAAGTCATATTTTCCTTTGGTTAATTGCAACGGCGAGGATGATTGATGATGAATATATAACATAAGAGAAAGAACCAGGCCCGTAGCCAGGAATTCTTAGTAAGGGGGGGTGGGGGCGAAGTCAATCCTAGAGGGGGCAAATTTTTAATATATTGTGTTGCATTGGCACATATAGCAGGGTACAGAGGGGCACTTCCTCCTTCAAAAGTGATAAGTGACAGGAAAGGGATGATATCTTGAAACTCCATCGAACAAAACAATTTCGAGCAACATCAAATAACAATATTTCGATAATGACTTTTCGGACTACCAAAGAATACAAAGATAAAGTTTAACATAAATAGGCTAATCTGGACTGTATCTACTTTATATTTACAGGTCAATAATGTTAATAGACGATTAATATGTACCAACAGCTTTTGGCTTCTCTACAGAACTGATTAAGAAAGTCCTTTATAAATCGTGCTTCATAATGTTTCCCTCTAGTTTTCAGCATGCAAGATTTTTACGCACAAAGGAATCTAACGATTATCCAACGACACAATTGTCTTGTGTTATGCAAGAAAACTCGAATTAATTAAATAATAATGGTTACATATTATCTACACTTTGATGAATTGTGTAAAAATTTGTAATATATTTTTCTACTTGCTAAAACATTTAAACATGGGCCCCTTATACTCCACCACGAATTCTATTTGCTTCAAATGAAAGACTCTTGCATCACTACAGACAATGTTTGCCTGCTGGTTACGTTAACGATTTTGCAAAATATTGTGTTGTTGAAGTACATGTGTTTGACACCCAACAAACCAATAGGAATCCCTTGATTCGTCAATGACTTCTTGGATTAAATGTCATCAATCATTAATATTTCATATCAAGTTTTATAGAGGGAAATGTTGTATCCTCTTTACATTATGAAAAAAATGCATTCCTTAATGACTATGGTACGAAACCGAACGATATTAGGGGCCTCCTTCGCCTTACCCCATTTCCGCGGCACGAGGTATCTGGGCCGCTTATCGCCACCACTTTTTGAGCAGAAGCGTACAAACCCCAAATATAAGTTTTTTTTTACGCTGATACTGATTTCTGCCAGTCACAGAATGGCTTAAGATATATGAATAAAAGAAGGAGAATCCACTCCATAGCAGAAGAGTTGACATAATTATTTGTCAAATATTAGGTTGTGCCTGAGGTACTTTAACAGACAACGTCTGCTACAGACACAATGTAATATTATAAACATAAGAAAATAGATAGAATATAATTTGAGAGATTTTCAATCGTATTTACTTCATTGCAGCTTTTTTCTACTTGTCATTATTATTATTATTATTCATAGGGTGCCGCCTGATAACAGCGACAACTTTCACAGTGTGTACAGGACATCAAGACAAGCAACTTTTTTCAGTCACTATTTGCTCGTCTAATTCTTCTTTCGATGTATGGCAGGCATCTTCTGTCCATAATGTATGGATTCCCATTGATAGCTTCGCAGTTGTAAATGTCATTTATTTCTATACTGCCGTTTAAAATTCTGAGAGCAATATATAACATGCTATGGAAACGATATCATGCAAACAGACAGGGTTAAAACTTAACTTTCTCTTTATAAAATGGATATCATAACACACCTATATTTGATGCGTTTGCATAGAGAAATTATTCATAAGATTTGAAATTGATATTTACACTCCATAAGATGCTTAGTGTAACCCGTATCAAACTACAAATTTTATTGTTTTCTAACCGAAATAATAAATGTGAAACACTATCACATTTTCATCGTAATAATAATTTGAGCCAGTAAGCTGCCCATCTTTCACTAGCCGATCTCCATGGTGGGATGGTTACATAACACACTACGAAGCCAGGGGTTCCAGGTTCGAGCCTAGACATGAGTGTTCTTTGTGAGCAGAGGCGAAACCACAATTTTTTTATGTGTAGAGGGGGTCAAGTACCAGGAAAAATGTGCCAATAATAATAATAGTAATATAGTGCTGGTAGTGGTAGTAATAATAGTAGCACTAAAAGACGTTATTATCGCCGTAAATCATGCAAAGGGGGCAGAAGTTGGTGCTAAGCATATGTGTTTGAACAAATGATTTGAAATAATTTTTCAACACGTTCAATTTCATATTAGCTAATAATGGAAAACAAGCACACAAACTGTATTTTTGAAAGATAGAATATGCATGACGAACATTATTCTTTTTGTACATATGATACGTATAACTTTCATGTAACATATATTTTACACATATGCAACATGGAGCGACGTAAAATAAGAAATACATGTGCAACATGTTAACGCTAAATTGTGTTTGTGTGCGTATTCAAAGTTCCTTTAAAATATATATATTATTTAAATACATTACATGATCAATTCATCCGCCAAATTGTCTCTCAAATGTTCATGCATTTAAGCAGCAACAATCTGAAGTATATATCTGGCCTTACTTCTCTCTCGGGTAATTTAAAATGCATTACAGAAAAGAATCATATTGGGATCGAAGCGAGCAGGAAAATCTTTAGATCCAAATATTTGCAAACTGAAAACAATAATGATTTAATAGAGCGCAAATACTTCCACGGGGTGCCATGGCATTCTCTTTAACATTTTTTTTCATTTAGATCGTTTTGGTCCCCAGGGCTGACCCCCCCCCCCCCAGCTATGGCTCTGAACTTGGACTATAAGAATAGCAGACATTGAGATTGGGAGCGAAGCGAGCAAGAAAATTTTACGAAATGTACTTTTATTTGTATAAAATTTGTAATCGAGGGGCAATTGCCCCTCTGTGCCCACTGCAAGTGCCTTTAGCCGTCTGGAAGAAAAATGCAAGAAACACATGAAAACTAATTCCATCTTGAGTATCCATTTGTCCTGCTATTCTTAGATTCTGCTAGTCATGTTTCTTTACTTCAATGTTTGCCCCCCCCCTAGATTGGACTTCCGTCCAATGCATCTACCCCCCCTTTCCCCTCTGTAGTTGTAGCACTGTTTGTGACAGCGGCGTATACTCTGGGTCATCTAGGTAATCGCAGATGACCCGGCTGTATTTCTTTTTCTTAAAAAAAAATTATATATATACACATCGCAATATTCTTCCAAACCAATTTCGATGTATACATTTCCTTGCTTCCAGCGCGCGAATACTTCCAATCGTTTGCCGCCGAATGTCCGGGAACCTTTCTCCAGCTGGTGGAATGACTTCAGGGAATCTCACCCTGACGTCATTCCTCCCGCTTTCCTTACAACCCTTGGCGAGGAGGGAGGAGAAAGGAAAGAGGGGGAGGAAACACTGCTTCTCAGGCGCGGTGATTCCGTGCCCAGGGTAAGCTCCTTCTTGTGAGAGTCCACCGGTCGCACTCTCAACCTTCAGAGCCTCCCCGTTCCCTCCGCTGAACTAGGGAAAACATACCCGGTAGAGTGCAAAGAACAGGAAAACTGAATAACATGGGCAAACCAATTCTACGCTAATTTTCATTTTACATTTGCTTCTGTCTTGCTGATTTCTGTTACTTGAACATAAATTTATCAAAAGGGAAAAGCTTAAATATTGAAGATGAAGCAAACTGAATTAAAATTTAAAGCTTAAGCAATTAAAGCACCTATTTGCTGACTCCCCCCATCCTTGCATTTACAAAAAAATATTGATTGTTTCTCCTCTCTAATCTTCAAAAGCAGCGAGAATACTTCTTTCACGGAACTGAATATTTTTTAAAGGAAAAGATATGAAAAATAAATTATATATATATATTATATTAGTTAATTTAAGTTGCTCTATTCCGCCTGTTTAGATTAATAGTGATGAAGATGAACGAATTAAACATAAAACGAAAAAAACACATCAGGCACGTAACCAGGTGGAGGACTCGGGGGGGCTGAAACCCCTCTCCCCGAAATCCTACAAATATCTAATTTAAAAAGTGTATAGTGGTAATTAATTTTACTTCATTAGCAGGATTAAACACTTTGCATAATACGTTGTAATAATCTGAGATTCATTTTCAGGACTTCTAACCCCACTGTTCCAACTTTATGTGGCGGCTGCTAATAAGGGATGATTCCCATCCCGAAATAAAATTCTGGCTCTGACCTGCAATGATTCGAACTTTTAAAAACCTGTCATTTCAAGCTCGGAAAGGGATTTTTTTATCATTCATAGGGAATTTCATTCTGAGCCAGGAACACAACAACAGAAGTTTGGCGCGTGAAACTGAATGCGTGTAGTCGTTGGCTTCGTGCTGTGCTTCGTGTTTATTATTTATTTAGGTGTTAGTGTTTGTCGTGATAGTGCTGTGTTAAAGGGTAATGGATGTGATACAAGATTTGCTGGTGAAACCTTTTGGAACAAGATCTTTTCAGGAGAAGTTGCAAATTGTTAGTACAGGTAGGCCAGTGTCATCGCTTGAACTTATTTCTACACACAAAGACAAAAATCGGGAATATGTGAGGCATTTTCGCAAGCAAATTATGACAAAACACCATGGTTGACAGGAAGTATAAGTGTTAATAAGCTTTGCATTTTTGTTGGCCGTGTTTACTTTTCGGGGCAGAAAAGAATGTATGGACGCGTGGCTGATACTGTAATCTTTGCAACGCTTGTGCCAAACATGAAAAATCCAAAAGTCACATAACTTCCTTTGTTAAGCTGCAATCTTTCGCACAGACACGTATTGACGTGAACTGGACAAACAGCGTGCTTTGGATGTGGTACGGCACAAGTAATCGGGTCCTGGAGTAAGTTGAATTTTGCACTTAAATTAATATTGCGGGTTTTTATTTCACTAGTGCACATCTTTCATTTTATATTTCACAGGCTGTTTTTTTATAGCTTTATAATACTGTCTTGTTTTATTATTTGAAATTCTACACGTATAGTAAACTGCAATAACGAGAATTAATTGATTGTGATTGTAGCAATAAGACAAACATTCCGACACAATATTCCTAAATCCAATATGGAGCTTGACATACATTGCACGGAAACTTTTGGAGTTTGAGGATGAAAAGGTCGGAGATTACCCACTCGTTAGAACCAGCATACGCCACTGGTTTGTGAGTGTCTCTTCATCAGTTGCACGTCATCACGCATAATCACGATTAGCTAGATGTGTCAGAAAAGCAACGCTAAGTAACAAAAATCAAATATCCACTCCCTCTCTCTGTCACATGAATCGCTATTACCAAAAGGTAGACTTGGGAAACAAAAAAAATATGCAGTTCAAACTTCATAGCAACACATCCAAGAGAAACATCCAAATAAATTAGGCACCTTTAATACAAGACTACTCAAAATGTCACAACTGTTATAGATACTGAAAATTGCGAAAACATTGCCCGAAGTCTGAATCTGGAAGGGAATTTTTCCCTCCCATCCTGATATGACATTATACGGAATCGCACACACCTTCATAAATCACAAAATTAATAAATGTCTTTGTTATGTTACTAGAGTAATACAGGATATAATTGTAAAGATTAGTGACAATTCCAGGTAGGAATGTGTTCTGAATTTTTCACAGGGGGGGCACAGCAGGTTCTCAGGGGGGGGCAGTTGGATACCCCTGCCCCCCTCTAGCTACGGCCCTGGAAAGAACAAGCACAATTAAATCATTATGTCCAGGAACTACGAACCAAGTTCCTCCGGAGGCCACCATCAGTATATTCTTTATATAGTTTATATATACAATTTTACAAAAGTTGATTAAGAAAATGATATCCTAATGCTTCGGGTTGACTTATTCGAAGTACATCTGTTCTTATTGCTGGAACAGTGGTAACGAAATCCTCGCTCACTTATCACAATTGCTTTCTATTTAGGGCATTGGATACAAATTTTAAACTGACTTATCCCTGTTATTTTCCATACTCCAACCTCTTCCATTTGTGACCATGGTCAAATTGCCGCCTCCCTCACATCATTTTTACGAATGTGATGTGGGTGTTATATTGTTATTTAGATACGCCAATATTTCCATCCTTTCTAGAGTACTGTCACATCAAGATCAAGTAATAAGTAATTTTGCAGAAATATCCTTAACGGCTAGAATTTACAAATATACAGCTATTATACACGCATAAAATTCAAATTATTAAGGTAATACGTATTTCAAGAAAAAAACAACATGAAGGGTGCTCTGTTTTCATTTGTTCACACAGTACTATGTAACATGTTTACACAAAACTACTAGAGCTCATTTTAAATGGAGACAGACTTATGACTCACCCACGTAAGTTACCTCTGTATAAGAGGAAAGTTACGTGTAAAAGTCTTACCACGCAGTTGATAACATTACTGGGCCCCCATACTTTGGTAGTAAGAGCCAAGTAAGTAATTACTAGTTCTATGCTATTATTTTGTTCAATTACATTCATGGAAATTATTTCAATTATTATTTATTATAACAAGCTCATTTCATAATTAAGAATTTGACGTTACAATTACATTCAAAGCTTGCATCAATATTCCATTAATAAAGAATTCTAATAAATACCACAATATCCTTGAAATAAATTACCATAATTAGAACCTGGACTTGGCCTGTTATTTCATGTGGCCTCCGTGTATATGTTGAGTTGTTTCTCGCATGAACAATACATTACTGACCATGTTACACCAGCAAATCCACTCATTAAGGGAATTTACACTATCGACCATAAAGAATATAAGCTATGGAACGTTTGTAAAAAGTAACCCCCAATTTTAGTTAATTATTATTAAGACTATATGGCCGATAATCTTACAACCCCGGATTAAATAGGCAATGCCCTAGATTATCTAGTTTTAAATACTTAACTGTTTGTATAGATGTTGCACAATGTGTATCGCTTCGCTACGACCAAGTGGTCGAGCGGAGTTAATTGCTCGGACACGAGGCCTCGAGATGTAAACTTTCAAGTAACTGTTCGTAATTTAAGTGTGTTACAAATGCATAAGAAAGTAGTGCTACTCTTCCTTTTCCTTACCTACCTAGGTAGTGATAAATGAAATGCCATGACCTGTTGAATTCTATGTTGCGAAGAACTTACCTACTGACTGTGTATTAGGATTAGGGTTAAACTTTCAAATAAAATCAGACATGATGATAAATTTGGAAAATAGTTTAGTGATTTTGAAGCATTCATAGTGGCAGTATTATTAATGGATTTGGCATTTTTTAGGATAGAGCTAACTCCTTCCCTATAGCAAGTTCCGGATTCCAAGGACTTCATTCGAGCTATTCTGGACGAGGAAGTAAGCCACCTACAATATATCGGTGCACTTCTGCATGTGGTCAAGGTCAGCGTGGGAAACAAAACAGAGGACCAGTTCCACAACAAAGAGGTCAATGTCTCAATGCAGCCTTTTCGGAAAAGACATAATACCAATATGAAATAGTTGTGTTAAAGAAGACATTTTCTGATGTTTTATGTGATAAAGAAGTAGGGTGCATCAAAAGATTTTGAGTACAAAATCAAAGTGACATTTAATATTCCGGTCAGAGTTAATCCGTATCCTATATGACACTTGAAAAAGTGTTGAAATGGAAGAAAATATTAACGATTTACTAAAGAAAGCTATTATTGAAGAATCTACACAAGTAATTAACTCCCTGTTTTCCTAGCAGAAGGCCCGGTGAAGGTACAAGTGGTTCGGATACCACTTTAAAACTGTAGGTCCAGTCCTGATTAGCCTTACTGTGCATAAGGTGGACTTTAAACACCAAATCAACCAACCAACCTAGTAGAAGGAAAAAACAAAAGCGGGGTGGTTCAGAGCCAGAGAGCAGTGGCCATATTGCCCTTGCGAGATATGCCAAGTCTTACGCGAAAATTTGTTTCTGTTGTGCCTGATAAAAATTGTAAGTACAAACTGTTGAGGTCTCCCCGATAACGTAGTGGTAACGTCGTCGCCTTCGTAACCAAGGGTTTCCGGGTTCAATACCTGGTGGAGGCACATTGGACAGTGGTTCGGATCCCACTTTAAACTGTAGGTCCAGTACTGATTATCCTATCTGCGCATAAAGTGGACTTAAAACATAAATTCATACAAACTGTTGAGTCAATGGGATTATTGGTCAAAAGGAATAAATATCAATATCAATGAACTAATTTGTATCTGTTATATTATTACAGTGATTAGGATGAGGTTTATTAACAATAGTGATACATTTGTGACCGTCGACCAGCAGGATTTTTTGTTGCAACAGAGCTACTTGTTATGAATTCCATGAGTAATATAGATACTAGTGATGTTTGTAGATCAGAAGTTCAGCAACAAATTAACCCTCCTCATGTGTCTCCAAATAAGGACACAAAAGTAAATAGTTCCTGGATCGATCGTAAAACTCGTGATCAATTTTCTGATTCGGAAGAGGACAGTTACGCTCCTAGCCCAATAGGAAATTCTTCTGTATTTTCCGGTCATACTTTATGAAAAATTTCAAGTCACTTGTCCCAAACAACCTTGACGGGGATAATTAATAAGGTCCCGTGTTTAAGTGATGGTACCGAGGAACTTTTCACAATTTTCTACGAAGTAGACTGTATTGTTGAGCAAAATGTATTCCCTAAAGGACTATCGTTAGCATTGATTCCCAAGGTTCATGAGAAAATCATGAAAATATGGATGGAAAGTGTGGGACGGTTATATTCTCGGCAAATTATAACTGATACACTATTTAATAAATTTGTAAGTACTTTGGAACGTGAACATTTAGCTGATGTTAATAGCTAAATAGGTATTGAAGAAACAATGTGAACACAGAAGATCGACTGGAATTTTTAGAAAATGGAATGCATGCAGTACGTGTACTTGTTTCGTAGACTGAAGAAGAAAAATGCAAATTATTTTTGGAACATTTGTTGCCTAAATCACCTAAATATTCCGAACGGTTCTTTTTGGTGGCGTATTCCCTAATTCTTTGGCAGAATTCCAATTGGCCTTCTCTAACATTCAGAAACAACATAAGCTTAAGCAGGATTTTTATAGAAAAACTAAAAATGAACTAAAAACTAAAACTTTCATTCTCCCCTACCATTCCAGAATAACGACAGAACATTTATTCAGTGCCGTGTCAGGGATTTAATCATAGATAAAATATTTGCCCTGTAAAGAGAAATATGTTCGCAATGCAACAGAAAAGGGAAATAATTCTAAGTATCATGCTATTTTTATTAATTGTATTGTTGTACAACAAGAACTATTAGCTTGTGTGGATACAGGGAGCACTCACAATATTTTGAAACAATCCTTGTGGGGACAATAATAAAAATAACAGGATATACAATAAACTTGAAATTGAAAGGACTTCCGTGATGTAATTGAACAAAGTATTTGCATAGAGCTAGTAATTACCTACTTAGTTCAATTAGCTCTCACTACCATAGTAGTTTTAGGGATTAATGGTGGCCATCTACTGCGTGGTAAGACTTTACCACGTGAGTTTCCTCCCACATACAGGTAACTTACGAGGTTGAGTCATGGACTAAACACGTTGTCCTGGTTTCACGCATAAAAAGAAGTTAATTGTGTTGTTTTATACAATACAAATACAAACAATACAAAACTTACCAAGAATATTTCACCTCTGCTGAATCACGCTGGCCTAAGGAACGTATGTACATACCTCGAAAAGATCGTTTATCGAAACAAATTGATATAATCTAGAGAGCAATTACATTAGATACAACTTCTGTAACTTCTGTCTCTTCACATTCATTTGAATTAAGATCACATTAAAGTGGGGCAATTTTGACGCCCCTAAATTTGCGCTCTTAGACCCGGGTCTATTCGATCTAAACTCCGTACCAGCTAACTGTAGACCAGGCGAACGAGAACATGTCTCTGCGCAAGTAGTGACGCAAGACGGCTCCACCAATGAAAAGTGAGAGAAACGGGATTGTGTAATAGGAAACAGTAGTTACCCGATTTCCTATGCAGCGTTGCAAACTTTTGAAAAGGATAATGCCGAACGCACATGGCAAACGGACCGTATTTTTGTCTCCAGGTCCGGACGATTGGTTTAAGAATTTCTTAGGGAAATATTAGGGATAAAACTGCAAGAGCAAATTTTAACAAGCCGTGCATTTAGCGTACGGACTAAGGTCTGGACCGTACATCCGTACATGTACAGTCAGGACCGTACGGTTAGCAACGCTGCGCTATCACCACTCGATTTTCCTCCTCCTTCTCTGCCGATATGCGCGGCCCTGCTCTACAGTTAGCTGGGATAGGGTTTAGGCCTAAATCCGGCCTTGTTTGTGAAGGAAGAGAAAGATACAACTAGAGACGCGTCGCCGGTTTAGACAGATTGGAGAAAATAGAAGAGAGGGACTTACCGAAACATTTTAACATATTCAATAAAATGAATGCTTTATGCAGCAGTGGGTTTGAGGTGACTCAAGGTGGATTAGGAATTCAACGGGGAGCTCCAGCCCCACGCAACTCCTTAGTGACGTTCCTGAATGTGACGTAACAATTACATTAGCATTCTGAATAATTAAGGTGTATTTGCATGATGAAGATAGAGCAAATCGTCCAGTGAGTAGATCTTGCACGGGTCTGGAAATTTCAGTTCGCAAAAATGCTTGAAGAGGAATTCAAAAGGAAATAAATTAGAATCGTTAGATATGTAATGCGGTCCTCTGAAATTATGTGTTACTAAGAATAGTTCAAATTGTATTAACGCTGCAGGTAGTAAACGCATCAGGGTTGTTTTTATAGTCAATCTACGTATTTCTGGAAGAAAATTTAATACAGTATATAATTAAGTTTTATGTTTTTATTTTTGTTATTTGGCGTCGCTTTTCTGTCACTTTTGGCTAATAGCAGCGATGTGGACGAGTGATGATATGATGTAACTGATAAAGAAACACTCACAATGAAAACCCATGCCCAGGCTGGGATGCGAACCTGATCCCCTGGGCTAACCACTCCTCCACGGAGACCTGTAAAAGTGTTATGTTGTTATTATTAACGTAGTATTAGTATTGTTACCAGTAGTAATACAGCGTGCTAACCTTAAGTATAATTCTACTTTTTCAAGGTGATATTTCTAAAATATCAAGGCTAAAAATCGAATGGCGTACAAATATATATTTTTTTACCTATTTGGTACATACATATCAGCAAAATCTCCAATGCAATATTGTTATGCTTTCTGAAATATATAATTTAAGGTGTAGAAAATAATTCGTCCCAGAATCTTATAAAGTCACTTAGGAAATGTATTTTGTTTAACTTGAAGAGTGTTCCTAATGTAGAACTATTCCTTTCTTGTAGTGTAGATTGTATTGCATTTTCCGTTAAAATGCAAGTTTATGCAATAGAGAAGAATTAAGTATTCTTTACTTGTGAAAACGTAAGTTTGAAACTTAAACTACAATAATAATTTTTAACGAGAAGTTGGAGAAGTTGATGGTGAGTTCCTTTTTTCCACAATCGTCAGATTTTTCACGTTTGTAAAGAAAATTCATGAACAATTTCCACTGCTAATAATTCCCACACAATTCCGAAAATTCCCGGTAGTGTTAGTAGTGGCTGGAGTATTACAAGAACATTTATTATGAAAATAGCTGGAAATTTTAAAGTATGTATGTGTATGCATACAAACATAAATACACACTCACTCACACACACACACATATCACCATGATTCAGAATGGAAACTAACATTTATACCAAACGGTGTACAGGTTTCTGCATAAGAATGTGTAACAAATAAACATAAACACACATAACATAATATGATTTATCTATCCTCAAAGTGTTAAAATACTTATGAAATTGTGTACGAACTTCGTCAATCTTACAAACAGCATTCGTAAATTTAAGAAAACAACATATAAATCAGAAAGCCAATCAAACCCTGGGTGTAAATGAAATATACAAGGATTTTGCCAGGCTATAACACGCCGTACACCCTTTTAATTTTAACCTGTTACTTCTGCAGATATACGAAACAAATCCGGGATCTTCAATCTTGTGTGTGGGAGGGAAATAGAGTGCGCGCGCGCATATGTGTGTGCGTGTATGTGTTTCATCTAAGGTAGAAACCAACTGATTTGTTTCAGAGAGACCCAGGAAAACATCTCGAAAAGTTGGTCGATGAAAAATAAATAAGCAAAGGGAAAGAGCAGAAGAAATGTTGTATTCTCCTGAATGAGTTTTACATTACTGTTCGATCATGTGTTTTGCAACGGAACGTTTACCCAAACATTACGCAAACACACGCCGAAAAAATGGGGGAGAGAGAGAGAGATAAAGAGAGAAAGATAGTGAGTGTATTATGAAGCAAATATCGCACAAGGGCAGACAGGGTGTGCTACATTTGAAATTTTTCAATGTAAAAAACCACAGAAGTCCATATAGTTCAAAGTGAATGTACACTTCAAAGTTCGAAGTTCGAAACACTTATTTTATTATTTTGACTATATAACAAAGTGCTATACTTTGATGTTTTTCAATTCTGTTGTTTGTTTCATAACCCCCCCCCCCAGAAATGGTGGAAATCTTTTTATAAAACACAGAAAATCTTCCAATAATTAATCGGCTGTTCTGGTTTTAAACTATGGAAAGGTTATGTGATCTTGATTATGTTTTGCTGCCACTGTACAACCTGGAAGAATTGTGTAACTTTTATTTATACGTATGTTACGTAAGTCGAGATCAAAATTTTCTACTGTTTTTAATATTGTATTATTTGTTAATTTTTCCGTAAGGTATAAGGGCTCAGATTTAGATATCATATACTAAATAATCTAAGGCGTAAATAAATATTGCTTGAATTGTAATTTTTGATTTTCGAAAGTACACCCTTAAATAAGATTGTAGGTTATATTACGCAGACGGAGAACCGAATTAAATCAAGAGGTCGTGGGATCGGAGGGGTTTGATATTTCAGTGTTCACAGCGTCTGCGTAAATAATGTCAAAGCTTTCGTTTAATCAGAATTTGTTCTCAGCCAACGAAGTAAGTACTAGCCTGAAGAAGATGGGCAAGAACTTGCTCCTTCAGACGGGTTAAGTCGCAACTTGAATAATGGCACGCATTGTGCTCAGAAACGAGCTTCCGTAGCTGGCGTGTCAATATCACGCCATTCCAACCCTGGGCCGACTGCAGTATGGCCTTGATTTCCATAATCGAGCTTATTCTAGACCATACACAAGAGCTAAATGTGACAGAATAAGTTCCCTCTCTAGACCAATTGGACGCCTTCCAGGAACAACTCCCTGTAAATGTGCTGCTTGAAAGCTACACGGAGAAGCCGTTTTCTCTCCAATAAACACTCTTTCCAGCTGTTGTGACGTATTGATACTGAAACTAGACTGAAAGCTGACAGACTGTTTACGCCAAGTAGCTGTATACGGATGTCCGTCCTACTTTTACAAGTTTCGGATGTAGGGAACGCTGCTAGTTTCGTTATCGTCCAAAAAAAATCCATAGGCTGCTGGAGGGGGGATTCCTGCACAGACTCCAAAAAGAAATGTTAACATATTTATTTATTTATATCGGCTTTGTACATACGTAAACAAAAAGGCAGTACAGTTTATATTACACACACCATTACACATACGCACCTTCTAGTTCTTACACACGCACGCGTACAAGCAAATAAATACATAACGTTACTCTTAAACATAATCCAAAATGGTATAAATGAATCATAATTCACCTGAAATATTTTTGTTCCTATGCCTCACTTTCCTCTGTCATTCTCTGTACCTGCTACTTAGTTTGGGAAGTCAAACTTTCAATTTTCATTATTTAATTAGATGTAATTTTAACAGCTTTTAGAATGCCACAATTGAGGAAAAGACATGAATTTTAGGTGGCAACTTGTTCCAAAGGCCTGCTGATGTAATAGTAAAAGAATTTGCATAAAAGTTGGATTAGTGGAGTGGAATGGACAGCAGAGACCTTTCGCGCGATCTGGTGTTGCGGCTGTGAAAGTCGGAAAGATGTTGAAATCGGTTATAGAGATATTGTGGGTCTTTTATTTGGAGGATTTTGTACAGTAAAATTAACTAATGAAAATTACGTTTATCATGTAATTAAGTCATATTATATATTATATTATAGTATTATTTATTATATAATATATACAGGGTGTATCATAAGTAATAGCGCACAGTTGAAAGTACACGATAATAGAAGCAAAAAAGTCTCAGTAAACATGGGTCTGCAAACGAGCCATTTTCGAGATAATTGCGAATGTGTGGTTACAAGCCGACTGACTTCATTGTTTGTAAACATCGTCCTAGTTCGTAAAATGCTAATAATACAGAAAGAAAAGTCATTGGAGATCTCATTGCTTTTATTGAACATTCTACTTACTTTAACCCCTTTAGCGGGGAGCCCGAGTTGTGCTCGGGCATTTGAATTTGTCGGCTTTTTGTGCATTTCAGCAGGGCGATTCACGAAAATGACTACAAAATCGAGTCTACAACGAAGTAGTAGTTTTTAGTAGTAAAAGATGTAGTAAAGTGCGATTCACGAAACCGTCTACTAAGAATCGACTACATCTTTAATTGTCTACAGCGCACGGCTACAAGGAAAGTGGTGAACTTGGCGAAACTAAGCAATATCTATGGAAATAATCGATATTTTAATCGATTGTTGTGCTATTTCCTTGACATTATCGATGCATGTCGTACTTCGAGATTCCGAGAGTTGTTTGTTTACGCAGAATGCACAGAAAACAGTTTGTTAAAACTGCAAAGTAATTTGTATAAAGTGGAAATACTCGTTGAATTAAAGCAATTGTGTGTAAATACACGAAATTTAATAACAGATGCTATGTTTTACCTTACCTTGTACTGTATGTCACTGCTGAAACATATGCGGCAGAACTAAGGAATACTATTTTTCTTATGTGTTGCAATTGAATGATGCAAAATGTAAAGGCAGCTGATTTTTCATGATTGATTGATTGATTGATTTTGTTTATTGGTAATACTTTACTATACCGGAGACGGATTTCTTCAAATTTACAGGAGAAAGTACTTACGCAAATCATTTTCTGTAGCGTTGTTGATGTTCGGGAATGTAGTTTTGATCCATTTTAATGCGAAAGCATGTGGTTTTCTACGAAAATCTATTTCCGACGCGCTATTGCTGCTGCCGCCATTTGCTTTCTGCACGAGAGCACAATACGCTCTCGTATTTTCCGTATATGCTAAATTGAACGAAAGGAGTGCTAATGGAACCTAACCTAACCTAGCAGGCATACCTCGTCCCCGTGATGGTTCGTGAGGCTATCGTGAATTTTTGGGGCTGCCCGTGAAAGTTTGTGGGAAATAAGGAACAACAGTAAGTACTCGTTATTGTAAGAAATATACATTATTTTCGTTAGAAATTCATTATTTCACCTAAAGAAATGTTCCACAATGCAGAACAGTACGTTAGCAATGTAAAAAATTGCGAAATAAAACATTGATAGGTGTCTCCGGTATAGTAAAGTAGTACCAGTTTATTTTACTTCGCGTTTTGTGCCTCTTGGCTAATTTGCGAAGATGGGATGAGTGATGAAATAGATGAATGGACATTCACAAACAACCAAGCCCGATCGTGATTCGAACCCAGGATCCTTGGCATCGCAGTGCGATGTGCTAACCACTCGGCCAAAGGATCGGGCAGCTGATTTTTCATGCTTTGCCATTATTATCTATAATGCAGGGAGTAAGAAACCATTAAATTATCCACCCATTGAATATCTCGTGAAAACTCAATTTTCTTCTTTTTACAAATGTCAAATTTTTAGTTGTTTGGCATTACATTTTCTTAAGTTAGTCGTTCGTAGCATGAACGTCTACGTTTTCTTAACCTGTTCAAACCCATTAAGATTAACGTTGCCAGTTTCGTACGAACTGTTTCTCTTTACTCAACTTTATGCACAAATAGCCCTTCTGAGCAGCCATCATCTTATGCTAAGCACATTACATACACATTAAAAATAATACTAAAGAAATGATTTACACCTTTAGTGTCTCTTCTGTACTGTTCTCAGTACATCAACAGGTGTTTTGAAACATCTACTGTGTGTAGATTTTCAAGCAGATATGAAAACAAATCGTTTATCATGAGGAATGACAATTTATATTTACAGCCAATATGTTAAAGAAATGGTAGGCGAGTTGTCCATAACAGTTTTTATTTGGTCTGTTCTACACAATGTGAAATTTAAATGAAAATGTAAAGAAAGTGGAGGACAATATGTGCTTCACTTCAACAGAATTCCATTCTTTAAAGCAACATATGATGTGGAATGAAAAAAATGAACTATTTGCCTATTATTTTTTCTCTTTGCTGTACATTAGATCTACTGTAGGTGTTTGGTAGAAAACCATTCAGTTTCAGTAGATTTCCAAGAAAACAGTAGAGTACAATTGATAACAGTTGTAAATAGAAATTCCCAGCTAATCGGGCCACTATGTACCTCCACTGAGTATCGAACCTAGTAACGTAGAATCTGAACAATTGGAATCACTAGCGAAAATTAAGTTCAAGGTTCACGGATTACAAATGTCACTAATTATTAGAACAAACTTTTGAATGTTTTTGTGCTCAAAAATTGTTCATGCCTTGAACTTGGCCAAACTTTTAATTGATGAATAAAATATTGTCATGTTACATGCTACATTTGTACATATGAATTTGATTTCTGACTAAATGCACATACTACGGAAACATAAAAGATAGGCCTACATGTTACTTCTTTTTTCTTTAAGGACAATTTTCATGTCCCATGTTATTCTGTATGGAATTCTCAGCAGACAGTCATTCATTGTTTGTTGCCAAGAAGATGGACTAGTACTGCCACCACCTGGCAAAAAAACAACATACATACATTTGCATTATCTATAAGCAGCTAGTTACAGCAACTTGGAGTATGGTAAAAGCACCAAACCGTGACGTACCTAACCTACTCACACCTGCATCTGAGATCAGAAATAAATCAAACTTAACCAGCCTAACCTTTTCAGATGTTTGTTTTTGCTATCAGATGCATATGCTAGTAGGTTTGGTGTTTTTAGCATGTAACACCAAGCTGCTGTTAGCTGCTCATGTAATATCTGTGTATAAGACAACCACTCACATCACATTTGCTTACACCTCAAATTTACAAAAATTTCATTCAATGAGAATGTCAAGAAATTCTTAAAAGTTACACACATCACAATTTGATACACTCCAGAATACACCTTGCATTCCTGTTGATAACAAAAAAGAAATGTTGACATTTGTAACAATTTGGATTAGAAATCACGGAACGACTTGAGATGACCGGACCCCTCTCCGATTTTCTTCACATTTGGCATACTCACTAATTGAGGCCTCCTAATCACGAATCTGAAGTTAAAATTTGTCGGAAACGTCTAGAAATTGCAAAATAAGCTAAAATAAGGCGTTAGTTTTCGGAATGGAAACTGTCTATTTTCGAGAATTTTTTTTGTTTCACAAACAAATATAGGCTATATATTCCAAATTTTAACTATGTTTGCCTAACCTAACTGAACTAACCTAACCACGCACCAATGGTTCGCAATTATTTCCAATTTCTAGATCCTGATACTACCACGACACCAAATTTTAACTATGTTTGCCTAACCTAACCGAAACTAACCTAATCACGTGCCAATGGTTCGTGAGGCTAGCATCAATGGTTCGCAATTTCTAGACGTGACCGACAAATTTTAACTTCAGATTCGTGTTTAGGAGGCCTCAATTAGCGAGTATGTCAAATATGAAGAAAATCGGAGAGGGGTCCGGTCATCTCAAGTCATACCTAAAATCACACAATAATGAAAGAACCAACCATATGGGATTATAGATTTAAAATAAAAATGCTCTGTTCACATATTTTTTTAACCTATTTATTGATTTATTTATTGCATTGGTCTTCTGCTACTTTTGGCTAATCATGAAGATGGGGATGAGGAATGACATGTTTAAATTGACGAAAGGACACACAATAACATCCATGTCCTGGGAAGGATTTGAACCCTTAACTCCTGGCATCATAGCAAACTTTGCTAACCTCGATAACAGTTCGTTATATCGGAGACACATTTCTTCATTTTTACAGAAGAAACTACTTACAACGTTCATCGAGGTATTTTCTTTCATCCTGGAATCTATTTGACCGGGAAATCATGTATTTTTCAAGAGAAACATCTCAGCGACGCACAAGTGCCATTGCTTTCGCTACGTGAACTGGATGCTACATACGTTTGATGATGTAACCCCCTGTCAGTTTCCAACCCCCCTTTTTTTAACTATGCTTGCCTAACCTAACCTAACCTTATCAGAAATGGTTTGTGGGGCTATCCGTCAGCTACCCATGCATAATGTACAATTTGCACACGTGACGAACACGATAGTAGGTATTTTCGGTAAAGAAGGTTGGAAACACTGCATACCTACAACAGTAGTCAACCTCTGCCCACCATATTGTGTGTTACGGAAGCGAAAAAAGGAATAACAAAAACTACTCTCTATATGAAAAATTGTGTTTGTTTTTGTGTAAAAAGCATAATGGCACCTTGAACTATGTTTCACAATACACAATTGGTAAGTACGAACCATGCGAAACACAAAATATCCAATTTTAATTTGTCTCCGATATAACGAACTGTTACCCTAACCTCTTTACCTATTTACACTAGAATGCTTTGGTGCACCAAATTAATTTTAAAAAAATCATGTTCTAATGCAATTTCCTCTCATTGTTTAAAAAATTACTAACCATTGTTATAACTGTATCTTTAGTCAAAACGAAAATAAATGTATGATGAAAGGAGCGTGTGTTCTCCTGAAACGTCATAAAGAAAAACTGTTTTCTTATGCTTGTAATAACCGTAAACTACAGGAAAATATTTCCTCTCATGTATTAACTATTTTGAAAGTTATGTTGTTTTACAATAATTGCTACCACAATTTTTTAACCGTTAAAAGATAAGTAGTGTTACATAATTAAACATGAATGTGCTGAGGGGTTGCCAATAGAGGAAATATAGTGCTTCTTGTTTATAATAGTGATATCCCTAATATGTTATATGCATCGAAAGATGTTTTATGCTGGCTGATACAGGATTTGAACTGAGAAGTTTATGTACAATACACTTCCCAAGCACAAATCCCATACCGTGCCTTGCATTAATGCTCCTGAGTCTGGATCCCAGGGAAGCCAGAATGAACTTGGAACCTGAGAAAAATAAAGAATATATATATAGTTTGCACGTGGTAATGAACACATAATCGTCACAACAAACTCTAAATGTTTAAATGTGTTTGTGTCAGTACAGTGTACTGTTTTGTTCTAGCCGATAATATGTGCTCTATCTACACTATGCCCTAAGTATACAACGTGCTCTATCTACACTATGTCCTAAGTATACAATGTGTAAATAAAACCTGCTGTAAAGTACAATTTTTATCCACATCTAATTTTTAAATGACATATGTTTCAACAATTTGTATTAATGCATGATCATTATAAAAATTATTTCATAATAAATGCATAATTATTGTGCTGTGAATTTTATTTATAAATTAAGTAAATGCTTAATAAATTTATGTAAAACTATATTTCACACAAATCTTGAGCACTGCACAAAGAAGAAAAATAGCTCTCATGGGACTTCATTGAAGCACATGTTAACAATTGAGACGGTTAGGTTGATTTGATTTGCTTTATTTTGCTTCACTTTTGGCTAATTTGCGAAGATGGGAATGAGGGATGATATGATGAAATTGATGGATGGACACTCAGAAACAGCCATGCCCAGGTCAGGATTCGAACCCGGGACCCCTAGCATCATAGCACGATGTGCTAACCACATCGTTGGCAATTGAGAAGGCGAATGGAATGGCATGGATAAATAACAATAATAAAAACATCATCACAACGATTGTACATAACTGGCAAAAATATAGGCTGCTATGATAAGTGGTGTGTGTACTGTGAACATTTTCGATGCATGCGTTTGTATGATTTAGCAACCTTAAGTAGCCTATCAAGAGTTTTCATTTCTTTTCAGAAATGTTTTCACTATTTACTTTTGTCCTGTTACAGCCATCGATAATCTATGCACATTTTTTTTTTTCACTTAAGTTTGTGCTGCTGCTTCTCATCCGTCTGCCTGCAAGCACGTTCGTACAAAACCAAACTGCATACTGTTGGGGCTTGACTTCCGTATAATTACGATTTTGGCATGGCTTATGGGATGCATAAGATTCAAAATGAGTGGTTATTATTTATGGTCTGTAGAAGATGAAATTGCTGTTTTTAAATCGCATTAAATCCTGGGTAACAGTTCCGAATGTTTCATGATTTTTCACAAATTTTATAGGAGTATTAGGAAGTGTTTACAAAACTGGAAATGATTGTGGGAGTAAGTTAGAAACTTGGAGAAACTAATTAGCACAGTTAAAAGTTGCAAAAAGTATTAATTACAAGATAAATTATGTTTTGAAATGTATTGTGCACGAGCAGGAATGCCTGCAAAGAGGTGCTAACAAATTATGCCTACCAAACTTAATCTGCTCGTGGAAGTGTATTTTCATATAAATTAGTGCAAGATATGGATAATTATTATTATTACTAACTTGGATTACAGGAGGTTGAGAGAAACAATCCTTTTGTTGGGAAAATGAGGTTCCACAATTTTGATCAATCCGGCACCTCCTGTTCAGTGACAAATTACTATGAAGATATTTTCGAAACAGAAAAAGGATTTCCGATATCTCTAAGATTTGTTTTAAGTACACGCAGATGCCCACTGTCATTTCCTTCTGCTTTTCGAAAACGTGAAAACACAGATTATGGGCCATTTTGGTAGCTCTATTTTCTTCTTTGAAGTTGGATGTCATACACAAACACAGAATATGACGAGTGTAGTTCGCTGTAGTCCGCTCTAGGAGGGTTAAAAAGGGTCCTACAAGAACTGTCTACAACTGTAGCCCGATATGTAGTCGACTGTAGCCTGTAGACCGCTGTAGACAGTTTCAAGAATCGCAAATTCAGGAAATGACTACAAATTTGACCACAAGCCTGACGTGGCTACATATTAGACTACATATCGGACTACTAACAGTTCGTGAATCGCGCCGCAGATCCAGTCAATGTTCCCGTAGCGGGGAATTATTTTCTTTAAATGGATATACAGTAGTACATACATAGATACATTTCGTTTTGTACAGTTTGCTTGAATGTTTGTGTGTTCATTCACCTTTCTTTCATTTACAAGCCATGTAATGTCATAATGTTATATTGTTGTCCAGAACCATGTACCCTCTTGTACAGGGGCGGACTGAAGGCTCGATGAACTGGGGTTTTAAGATTCAACATACGATTTACTTTAAATTATGTGTGCAGTAGTTTCAATTCCCATTTAGGTTTAAGTTACACGCACAATCACACTCTCTCACCCTCTCTCTCTCTCTCTCTCTCTCTCTCTCTCTCTATCTCTATCTATCTCTCTCTCTCTCTCTTTCTCTCTATCTCTATCTCTCTCTATCTCAAAAACAACAGCGCATCGGTTTCCGCATAGTGTACACAACAATACCCGAGAACAATTCGCGTTACCCGATCTGAAGTTGGAATAAACTTTCCTGCCCGAACCTAGTTCGGGCAACCCGCTTAACGTTACACATCGCAACCCCGAACACAGCTCGGGTAACCCGCTTGTAATTCAATGTATAAAATCGAAACACCCACTTAAGGGGTGTTAGTATGTTACATGTTACAATTACTGTACACTCGTACCTGTTAAAGGGGGTGTTCAAAGTGTCGTCCTTGCATCTGGATGCAATATTCTACGCGATTCCGCATTGAGTTTCGAATTCTTTCGAACACCCCCGGTTGATTTCGGAATTGGTCACAAGCATGTACAATTATCTGTACTGATTGCATCCATCCTGTTTGATTACAACGTCACCTCTCAGAAATGTTCTGTTTTGTAAACAAAGAGCAAACCTCGGAACGCGCAAGGAGTAAAGCACTCGTTGTTTACAAAATGCAATCAGTGACGGCTTCTAACCACACATTCGCACACATTATTAGCATTTTACCAACTAGGACGACGTTTACAAACAATGAAGTCAGTGGCGGCTTGTAACTACACATTCGTAATTATCTCGAAAACGGCTCGTTTGATGACCCATGTTTACTGAGACTTCTTGCTTCTGTCGTGTACTTTCACATGTGTCAGTTTACCAGTGACGTGCGGTGACGTCTACACTTGGGCTAGCAGTCAGTGGCGTGCTCAAGGGGAGAGGGGTGTTGGTGTGGGTCACACCCCTTCTCCCTTTAGGGCCCAGTATTCCTAAAAAAAAGTGCACGTAACCCCCACCCACATTCGAAAATAAAAAAACGATTTGATTTTACTCTAAGCCAGAGATCCTGGGTTCGAATCTCGGCTTGGCCATGGATATTCTTTGTGTGTGTCCCTTTATCAATTTTATCGTACCAAAAGTGGCGAAAAAGCAAAGTAAAATAAACCAAATCATGCAATCAATCAATGATTTGATTTCAATTTTGTTCCTTAACGTCGCTTTTTTTGTCACATTTGCTTAATTGCGAAGATGATACGATAAAATTAATGCCCAGGTCTGGGTTCGAACCCGGAACTCCTGGTGTCGTAGCGCGCTGTGATAACAACTCCCCCTCGGTTGGTTGATTTGGTGTTTTAAGTGCACTTCGTGCACAGAAACAAAATAGGTAAGAAAACACAACACACTTTTTTGTAGTTTCTTCAATGATATTCATTTGACTTTTTGAGTTCTGAGATACATTTTTCATTCCAAATTATTTCCTTATTCACTGCAACACATAGGACAAGAATGCGCACTCATCACGGGTTCGAATCCTGGCCTGGATTGTTCATATGAGGTCCCTTCATCAATTTCATCATATCATCACTCATCCTCATTTTCGCGATAACCAAATGTGGCAGAAAAGCGAAGTAAAATAAACCAAACCAACAACAATATGAAAGGGCGTTCTCTTGCCCAAATAAATACATCCGTATTTATGACTGTTAGAGGCCAAGATTAGTATATTTAAATAAAAAACGACTAAAACGAGAGTGACAGAGAGCCTGAGCACACATTTGTAATTTAATCATTATATGTTCCATATTTGAAAATAAAGAAAGACAGCATAACATTATTGTCTGCACATAACACGTTCTCACTTCATAAATAATAAAACTACATCCCATATTATACATACATATTGTACAACGTGTAAAAGGTTGTGTAAATATAGAGAACATAAGTACTGCAGAAAATTTTACCCTGAGTTCTTTAGAGGATTTACAAAATAATCTATGAGAAACCAATCCCCTATCTGTCCTATAGGAGATAGACTGGGCGACCTGAAAGCACGGGCTTTCAACCATTGCAGCGGGGTGGCGAGGGGACAAGGGAGGTAGAGGTAGAAATCTTCCTTTTCCTTGGGCCGGCCGTTTCTACCTGGAAACTGGTCTGGCGGAAGAAGACCGAGCTAAGGTATCCAGCCAGCTTTGCCCGCGGAGAACACCGATGGACGAGAAGAGCGTGGAAAAAAAAAGGTGTTGCATATGTGGCTGCGGTGGCTCAGTCGGTAACGCGTCTGACTACCATGCTCAAGGTCCCGGGTTCGATCCCCGGCCGGTTCAATTCCGGGAACTTTTCTAATGTTTTTTTCCTCGGCGCCCACCCAGCGTCGAATAACATGGGTACCTGGGGGAAACCCTGGGGGGTAAAGGCGGTCAGGGGCGTGATGCTGATCACATCACCCCCACTCATGACCGGATCAAGAAAGTGTGGGGCCTTACCCCCACACCCCCTATACGCCTTCATGGCGTGGTGCTATGCACAGGGGAGCACTTTACCTTTTTTTTTGCATATGAGCTGTGGTGGCTTTAACAAGACAATAAATATTGTGATTTGAATATAATTTGAGATGTGAGATTGATTGATCTATCTCTGCCAGACTAGCCACTCCTCAGTGCACGTCACTGCAGTTTACGATATTACTTATGATGCACCCGTATATTATATCATCAAAAGGAACAATGTTTTCTCATATTAATCGAATTTGAAATTTATTGATCTGAAAGAAATATTTGTCTCTTTATCAAAATAAATAGAGTCCGTGCAGTAGGAATTGTTAGATCAAGCTTAGGATTCCAAATTGAGGTTTCATTGAACTTCCAGTAAAATATACGTTATTCTGGAGTGCGAATCTTGTTAGCAAAATATAATAGATAGATATCATATACTTCAATACTTACAGTAAGTACCGTGCGCTGACCACTTGTTTACAGTAAAGAACCATTTCTCTTTTCCTCAGGCTTCGATAATTGACCTAAAGCTACGTAATCACAGAAGTGAAACACACCACCTTGTATCTACGCCATGCATGCTTTAGTTCGGCGTTTGTCGTTATGCATTTGTTCGCGTCCCACTGACAGTATTACCAACCCACTTATTTGAGTTTTAAATCCACTTTATGCACAGATAGGCCAATTGGGACTAGATCTACATTTTAAAGTGAGATCAGAACAACTATGAGCTTCAACGGGTGATCGAACCCGGCGTCTCTTGATTACAAGGCAACGGCATTAACACCTAGGCATCGGAGAGTCACCGCTGTAATTATGTACGAACTTTACAAAAAATGTATTTACGTCGATAGTTTATACGTTTTAGTGTCATCGATACGATTCGTGACACTGTTAAATGATTTACAACATTTATTTTTAACGTATTTATTGATTTATTGGCGAAAGAGGAGTTGAAATAGTTTAATTAGCTACCTTCAACTTTTTCGTATCTGCGGTGAAAATATTGTGTCATCACTCTAAAGTTACGGAATTTTTAACAGTATAACCCTAACTTCAGAAAAACTATCTCTCTGTAAATTTGTATATATTTTTCTACAAAAAGTGGTAACAAGATTTGTTAATAGTATGAAAATAGCTTCTTCTCTCATAAACTTTCTATTTAAGTGAACATTTGATATTTTGTAAGGAGTATAAGTAAATTGAGAAATGTATAACACTTTAAGCTACGATTTTTTAAAGTAGGGTTTTGGAGATTGATAAGACAGTTATGTCACGTGGGCTTGTGTGACATTCAATGAAATTGAAGGGTTCTCTCAATAAGAAGACAAGTCAACTTACATTGTTTAAGGCGAACCCGCAATAAATACAACGTTGGAACATTTGTCTAGTTATTGCACTAATGAAAATAACAGTAGGGTGTACATAAAGTACCTTTTTTTTTGTACATAAAGTCCGGTAACACTTTCAAAAAAATATTGTAAAGAAACTATTAGCATTACTAAGTGACACGGCACTTTAGTTGAACGAGTAAAGTCGTAGGTTTTTTCTGCATTGCAGTTGTTCCCTGTAGTTCCATTTCTCGCCCCTAGATGATGACAAATTCAAGATGGTGTTTTCTGGAGCTTATACATTTTGATAAAGCAGAGCCAAACTGTTACTGCCTTTCTATGTCTTGGGGATATAACTTTTGCACTAACTGCAGTCGGTACGGTTTCATTCACATTTTTTTAAGCAGAACACTCCACACAGTCATCGGTGACATACCCAGCTCATACGAAGCTCTATGTGTAGATTTTCTCACTCTTTCAATGTCACCTTCACTCACGTCTGGTCGGCCACTTCTTTCCTTTGAACCCAAGGACACGGCTGTAACAAGTTTGCGATTCCAATCGAAAATTGTCTTCCTGCTTGGTGCTTCTTTCCTATATTTGTATTTGTATTTCCTATGTACAACAAATCATTCACTAGCGTAGGCGTACACATGGGGGGGGGGGGGCAAGGGGGCAATTACCACCCTAATCATGGATGTCCGCAAATCTTTTCCACGGAGGGACAAGCAAGGTATTTTTCCATGGGGCATATTACTCCGATAATAGTGTTTCCCCCCTCAAAAAACACCACTTGAATTTGGAATTATCGCATTAATGTAAATTACTATGACTGAAATCAAATTATACGTGTGCAAAATATACTTTTAGGTTGACATTCGATTTCTAAGGAGGAGGTGTGGCCATCCTTGCCCCCCCCCCCCTTCCAGACGTCTATATCCCTACATTATTATATTTTCACCTAGAAATTTAGTATAGAGGAATCTTATCGCCGTTATTAAAAGATATTCTACTCTTATTGTCCCTCCCCAACAAAAAAAACCTAACTAACTAACTCTCTAGCCTTCTTAAACCCGAAGGTTCGTGGCTGCAGCAACACAGGCCTTCTATCTATCCCTTGATTGATTGATTTAGTTTATTTTACTTCGCGTTTTGTGCCTCTTGGCTAATTTGCGAAGATGGGGATGAGTGATGAAATGATGAAATTGATGAATGGACATTCACAAACAACCAAGCCCGACCGGGATTCGAACCCGGGACCCTTGGCGTCGCAGCGCGATGTGCTAACCACTCGGCCACAGGGTCGGGCTTCTATCTATCCCTATCTTGAGCAAGATCTATATACTCTTTTCCATCCCTACCGATTTGCTTTAGGTCAATCTCAACGTTGTCCCTCCATCTTCGTCTTGGTCTACCTACAGGTCTCTTACCATCAGGTTTCCCAACAAGAATCCTGTAAACTCCTCTTTCCTCTCCCATTCGTGCCACATGACCTGCCCACCTAAGTCTTCTTGATTTAATCATTCTAATAATATCTGGATATGAATACAAATTATTTAGTTCTAAATTATGTAACCTTCTCCACTCACCTGTCTTCTCATCCCTTTTAGGTCCAAATATTTTCCTAAGGATCATACTTTCAAATACTCTCAATTTATGTTCCTCTTTCAATGTAAGGGACCAAGTTTCACACCCATATAATACTACAGGTAATATTACTGTTTTGTATATTTTAACTTTTAGTTTCTTAGATATTAAACGAGAAGACAAAAGTTTATGAAGAGAGAAGTAACATGCATTTTCTGAATTAAACCTCCTTTTTATTTCCTCTTTAATATAATATTCACATGTTAATATTACACCTAAGTATTTGAATTTGGAAACTGGTTCAAATGAGTTGTTATCAATAATTAGATTTTGATTATTACCTAACACTTGGTTTCGGCCTGTAAGCATATATTTAGTTTTCTCTTTGTTAACTTCCAAACCTATCTCTTTAGCAGCTTTGAAAAATATTTTAGCATTATTCTTGATTGTATTTATATCATCCCCTAATAAGTCAACATCATCTACATATGCTAACAACTGAGTCACACCGTTTAATTCTAGTCCTTCGTTAGTTTCTTTTACCTTCCTAACAGCATATTCTAAGGCAAGATTAAAGAGCAATGAAGATAATGCATCTCCTTGTTTTAACCCATCATGAATTGTAAATTTGTCAGACACGTTAATACCCAGCCCGACCCTGTGGCCGAGTGGTTAGCACATCGCGCTGCGACGCCAAGGGTCCCGGGTTCGAATCCCGGTCGGGCTTGGTTGTTTGTGAATGTCCATTCATCAATTTCATCATTTCATCACTCATCCCTATCTTCGCAAATTAGCCAAGAGGCACAAAACGCGAAGTAAAATAAACTAAATCAATCAAATCAATCAACATTAATACCCACACGAATTTTACTTTCTGTTTCACTGGCGCATACTTTTATCATACTAACAAGCTTCTTAGGTATTCCAAACTCGACTAATATATTATATAATTTATCTCTTTTGACCGAATCATATGCTTTTATGAAATCAATGAATAGCTGATGGACATTTTGATTATGTTCCCACTTTTTTTCAAGTGTCTGTCTGATGTGAAAAATTTGATCTGTAGTTGATCTGTTACGTTTAAATCCACATTGATAATCACCTATAATTTCATTAGCATATGGGGTTAGTCTTGTTAGAAGAATGTTAGATAATATTTTATATGTTGTTGAGAGTAGAGAAATTCCACGGTAATTATTGCAGTTCATTTTATCACCTTTTTTAAACACAGAAACAATTATGGATTCTTTCCACTGTTGTGGGATTACTTCTTTATTCCATATTAAACAAATTAATTTATGAATTTGACATATTAACGAATTTCCACCATATTTAATTAACTCAGCTGGTATTAAATCTATGCCAGGTGCTTTGTTATTCTTTAGCCTTTTAATAACATATTTAACTTCAGTCAATTTAGGTTCTGCAACTAAAGGTTCTGCTGTGTGCACTTCATTAACTTCTGATTTATCTCCTACATGAACATTTAATAGGTCATTAAAGTAGTTCTTCCATCTATTTAGAATATCGCTTGGGTCAGCCCTCCCCAAACTTGGACGGAAATCAAATCTAGGCGGGCAAGGGGGCAAACAATGAGGTAAAAGAAAGCAAGACTAGTAGAATCTTAAGAGTAGCAGGACAAAAATATACTCAAGGTGAAATTTGTTTTCACGTCTTTCTTGCATTTTTTTTTTCTTCCAGACGGCCAACAGCACCTGCAGGGGGGCACATAAGGGCAATTGCTCCCCTTGTTATCAAATTTTGTACAAATAAAAATATATTTCATAAAATTACAGTCTTGTCAATTTCAAAGACGTAGCTAAGGGAGGCGGAAGTTGGCCCTCGGCGCCGGAATAACAAAAATGTAAAAAATGACATGGCAGCCCATGAAAATTTTTGTGCCATATTAAATTATTATTATTTTCAGTTTGCAAACATTTGGATTTAAAAATTTTCTTGCTCGTTTCGCTCTCAATTTCATTGTTTTCTGTAACTCTTGCTGCTAAACAGTTTTACCTTAGATGCATGAACACAATTGAAGACTAAAATTGGTAAACGCCGTAAGTGCCAAAATAATTCAAACACCGTTTTCCACGTTAAACTGTGCAATGTGCCATGCTTTATAATGTGGTAAACGTGAAAAGTGGCTGGAAGCCCTCTGTAGTTCAAAGGGCGTGTAAAGAGGTCACTAGTGTGAACGTTCTTATGGGCTGATGTGCGGAACGATGCGATTTCCCAACAATTTCGCTTTTGGCACTTACAACGTTTACAACTTTTAGTCCTCAATTGTTTGGAGGAAAAGGAGCGCAGCAGATTTCAGAGACAATTTATTTATGCAATATGGTGCCTCTATGTTGCTGCATTAGATAATATATATATATATATATATATATATATATATATATATATATATATATACATATATATATACAGGGTGTCATTTTAATGGCGCCCACGGACCACGGAAACGTATAGAGGACATCAAAACAAACAACTTTTCTCAGTAACATTTTTCTCGTTGGTGCATCGTTTCGGCGCTACAGTCGTTCAAAGAAGCCCGTTTTGCCGCCTGAATGCTGGCAACCACACACAACATTTGATTGCATTTGTGACGTCATATCCCGTCTTGAAGCGATGCGTTCCAGGGTTGCCAGGAACACACATATTCTGTGAAAAATGACATAGCTACAATCAGCCACATTATGTACCGTAAAACAAAACGAGAAAACACGTTCTGTAACCCAACAGGAAGTAAACAAACGATACGAAAAATGGTAGAAAGAAAATAGAATTCAAGTCATATCGAATTTTGTCTTAGCTTACATATCAAATATTTGCAAATCTAGTTACCAAGTTGGTATCTACAATTTAGTCTATCCACTTCGTCCTTCTGATACTAGTTGTCTGTGACACACTGAACATGACAAAATAGAAATGAAAGATCTCAAAATTCCAAAGGTAAGCAACACATAATATAATGTATATTCAGGGCATTATAAGGCAATTGACAAAAATGGTTGAAAATACAGGGATATAAATAGTAGTAAAACAAACTCTCCGACGACTGTGTTTATCTATGTACCGGATACACATGTAATACTTTGCAACTCTGAACAGGGCAGTATACTCGCTACTGATTCATCATTAGATTGTTGTTACTGTGGTTGTACAGTGGGATCCATAAGTATTACCCTGCAAATTGTCCATGATTAATTTCATTAATTTTTCTCTTACATCCTATGTGATTTCAAGCGATGGATTTTTATGTATACTTGTGCAGAAGTTGTCAACAGTTTGTTTTGAGTTTTCTTTTTATTCTTGAAGCTGTTATTGGGTCAAATAAAGTGCACGAACATGGTGATGGACAATTTGCACGGTAATACTCATGGATCCCACTGTACGTGTTTTAGCCGTAATGTAACAACGTGAACCTCGGATACTTCCGTTATCAGCACAAAAGTACCACAAGTCATCTTGACACAAACCTGTAGATATCAACCTTGCAACGAGATTTGCAAATATAATTGACATGTATCTGGGCGTAAACAGCCACATGTAAGTTGTAAGTACAATAAAATTTATTGTTGTTGATATTTGACATGTAGGCTGAGACAAAATCCGATAATGACACTTCATTTTGAATACGTTTTTTACCATTTCTCATATCGTTGGTTCACTTCCCCCTTCCCCTGAGATGACTGCTGATATTCTGGCTGGTAGGCTATGATGTTCGGTTTACTGGACGCGTTTCTCGCTTCGTTTTACAGCTAATAATGTGGTTGGTAGTTTGTCATTTTTCACAAAATTTGTGTGTTCCTTGTAACACTGCCGTGCGCTGTTTCGCCCTAGGAAATGACGTCACAGATACGATCAAATGTTGTGTTGGGTTGCCAGCATCCAGGCGGCAAAACTGTCTTTTTTGAACGGCTGTAGCGTCGAATTGACGCACCAACGAGAAAAATGTTACTGAGAAAAGTTGTTTGTTTTGATGTCCTCTACACGAATCTGTGGTCCGTGGGCGCCATTAAAATGACACCCTGTATATATATATATATATATATATATATATATATATATATATATATATATATATATATATATATATATATAATGTATATACAGTGAGATAATGAGGTTTTTCTTTCCCGACTGATCTTTCATCAAGGCTTTGCCCCCCCCCCCTAATCAGAGGGTCTGTGCACGCCTATGTTCACTAGATTAGGATGTGGAAATAAAATATTCCGTTAAAGTGGATTTATTTTTAAAGCACATTTTACGAGCAGATGCTAATCGGACCTAGGCTTAGGTTTTAATCTGATGTGGGCAATGGGTCCGAATGACTTAAAAGTATTCAACTAGGACTCCTTGATTGCAAAGAATTGGCTTTAATCAATATAAAAGTTTGGCTACTTTTTTGTAGTATTTGTGTTTTGGTTATCTATACTCTGTCCGAGGAATCTGTGAAGCAAGACCGCTCATAACTGTAGAGAAGCAGAGAAAGCGAGTGGGCGGAGCGAAGCAGTAAGCGCTGCTGCAAACGATTGGTAGCTGAAATCGTATGTTCCCCTTCATTTCCCATCTTTCATTCTCGCACGTTCAGTGGCCGAGCCTTCTCGAGTCACTACTTGCGCAAATAAAAAATTGGTTTCCGTTTGCTTCCTCCACAGATTCCTGCGATAGAGATAGGGAAAGCGGGTATGGTTCTGTTACTTTTTGTTCTCGAATTTATTGTCGATGTGTACATTGTAGTACATAAACGAAGCTCCGCACAATAAACTATATATATTTCTATTTTAAAAGTATACAATAACTGTTAACAAACTATGAGCTAGCTATATGTGAGAAATTAATAAACAAAAGTAACCTTGCAATTGTTGCAACCTACCGAATTATGGGGGTTGATTGTGACACTGAGAGGTGTAGGATGTACCATTTTCGTCCACAGACGAAGACACAGGAATATCTGATTTAGATGACAAAATACAAAATATATAATACTTTTAGTTAAGTCTATGGTGCTACATTAAAGTACAGTAAAACAAACAGCAACGTGGCATATTAGAGAATGTGTCAGAATACATTACCTTACACGCAATTGACTAAATGGTTCACAATAACTTTCAAAATAAAACACTGGTCCATCACACAGAATTAAGTTTACAATAAAAATTAAAATTCTCTTTGAATATCATCAAGTTACTTGCCTCGAGTCATCAGAATCTCACTTATGAAATAGGTATTGCTGGCGTCCAGGCAATGTGTGCCCATCCTTGGCGCCCATGACACTGAATCCACTTTTCCCCAAGTCAACTTTCCGATAACACCTAATACCAGACTAGGCACATAGCATCACCATTATCAGAATCTCTTCCTAGTACGTCTCTCTTCGTATCATCGAATTTCAATTTCCTTTGTTTACTACAGGGTATTTCACTCGCTCTCGGTCCCTGATTTTTGCGTTAAAAATCAAACTGTTGGTCATAATGTAATACAATTTGCTACGAACATACCTTGTTTTATAAGAAGTATGGTGACGTCACAGCGAGTGTTGGATGTGGTCGCCATTAGCATCAGTGCATGCCTACACAAGCCTCTCCATGTTACAGAAGGTATCCCGCCGAATGCTGTCTTGCAGTTCCATGATAGTCCGTGGATTGTTTCCTTTTCCATTACTTGCGAACGATAAACACATGCTGTTCCACTGAGTACAGACTCATACTGTACTGCTTTGTTACTGGACTGTAATCACGAACTACTGATTGTAAGAACGAACTTTCAACAGAACCCAAACAAACACGAACCATTATCAGGTGTGTCTCAACAGCAGGGCCAAGCACTCAGACTGAAAGCACACGTCGGTACAATTGGCATTTAACGGCAGAATCGCCAAGATGTACGTGCATGTCTATCCAAGGATTAGAGAGACTGTGGCGCCATCTCCAATGACGTCACCATGCTTCTCATACACCAAGGTAAGTCCGTAGTAAATTTCATTACATTATGAGTTTATGACCAATAGTTTGATTTTCATAATAAAAAATCAGAGGCCGAGAGCGAGTGAAACACCATGTATAACAAGGTGATGTGTTGGATTGTCTGGTAACTGAAGCTCTTTTTCTTCTTCCAAAGCCTTTTATTCTGGAATACAAGGGAATGTAGCCGTATGCAAGTTAAACATGAAAGTACAGAGTTTGCCAAGTTCGAGGTGAATCCACCCTCTGAATGCAATGTCTGGACTGGGTTTCGGAGCGGAGGGGATCAACGCCCCGGCTGCTGTCCACGCTCCGGAGCGAGAAGCGAGATTCTAAGAAATGGTGCGCTTCGCTTCGGAGCAGAGCGATACCTTGAGACGCTCCTCTCCGGATCGGAGCAGAGGAAGTTGGAAAATTTCTCCTTCCGCTCCGGAGCGAGAAGCTATGATTTAAGAACCTAACCACTCCGCTCCGGAGCCAGCTTGGATAATACGAGTGTATACAGAAAATTAGCGATCAAAGGTTCCGAGTACATTAGCAATTTTGTTTGTGGAATGTGTACGGCATTTGAACTTCGCCCGTTATTGTTGTTATTAAAGTGATTATTACGAAAGCTAACGCCACGAAAACAGTCCAGTCAAGATCACGTCACCAACCTTCAGTGCTGCCAATAAGCAAGGAATAATCCTTAGACAATACATCAGGGAAGACGAAATCAACCGCATACGTACAACGCGCAATGTGTCAACTGTGAAGCGTAGAAGAAGTGTGGCAAACTTTGAGGGCCAGCCAGGGGTGTGGAGGAGGCAAGGGGAAGCTCCGATCTTCAGTCGACTGTTTTGGTGAAGAGAGCGATAATACTATCCATATTATTATTACTATTTTCATTATCATTTTTACTACTCTACTACTACTTCTGGGGACAATATATTTCAATAGTAGGTGTACCACCTGTGGTTTTATAAGTTGAGAGAATGGAACCACTCTCTCATTTTCTGCCACCAAGGATCGCGACTGAAAGTCATTTCGGTTCGACTTCTAGTTCGGGCTAAGCACTTCGGCATATCGGCCAGACGTTACAGTCCACACGAAGGGAGAAGTGAGTTATTCCGGAATATTGGTTCGAGTAACTAACTACTGCAGAGAATCCATTCGACCTTCCAAAGGCCAGGAGCGCTCAGAGGATAGGCGAAGCAACGTGTACAGAGGAAGGTAGACAGGCAGACAGGTGTTCATACAAAACACTCGCTGATGCATGATTGCCATATCTAACTTTTTTATGCTGGTTATGTAGCGAAAGGAGAACAAGTAATTGGAAATTCAGGTTGCTAATTTTAACTTTTCGACTTTTGAATGTATGAAGTTGAAAATCGGAATCGTGCTTATTAATGTTATCATAAACACGCCCAAATGGGAAACGTTTTAATTTGAAATACAGAGTTGTCATATCTAACTTTTTTTAAAAATCCTGACACTAGAAAGTTGAAAACCGGCAAAACAAGAAATGTACGGTTGCCACATTTGGTTTAATATTATGGAGGTATAAATTCGAAAATCAGAATGCTGTTTATATACAGCCGAAAAGGGGAATTTAAATAGTATGAAATACAGGGTTGTCATATCGTTTTTTTCCAATTTTAAAGGCAGGAAGTTAAAATAGGTTTTCAAAGGTTATATATACTACTGCAAATATAACAAAATAGTGAACTTGTAAAACACAGAAATGTCTGTTAAATATTGCCATATTTAACATCTTAAGTTTGTAAGCAGTAACCTGGAAATCGGCATTGTAGTTTTAAGAAAATTGGAAAGTTTTGGAAAAACGACGAATGCAATGTTACTACATTTAACTTTCTGAGTCTAGAAAGCCAAAAAACGTATACGTATAAAATAAATATTTCTTTATTGAGTACGTTGTATATACACAGCAAACTGAAAACAAGTTTTCAGTAATGAACAATGTTTAGTCAGCAAGTAAGTCGAAACAAGACCTTAATAACCGTGATAAACACATAATGTAATAATACCTACTTGCATAGGGGAATGTCCTGAATTTTATGGTTTCATTTTGAAAAACAGGACTGCTAGGAATACGTGCCTCACTGATCTGATTTTTGTTACTTAGCGTTGCATTTTGGTCACTTTTTGCTGATCACGACGATGATAATGAGAGAATTTATGAATGTGTACTGACAGAAAAAACATGATGTAGCGCACTGTGCCCCTATAATATAGTGGTAACAACGTCGCCTGTGTTCAATACCCGGTGGAGGGGCATCGTGGCTCGAATCCCACTTTAGGCACTTTAGGTAGGATTTAAACTGTAGGTCTATTCTCGATAGCGTATTTCTTAAATCCACCAAAAGTCCATAACAAACGGCATCGTTTCAACATATGTTGAACGTATAATTGCAATGTATATTGTGATAAATTAATCCTTAAGCAAATATAAATTGATAATTCTTTTTAACAATAAGAGGCTTCACTTTCCTTTACATCTATTCACAAGAGCATAAAAACGCAACTTGGAAATTCATTTCCAAATGAACAATCTCTTATTCATATCTTTCACGTATATGTGTGTGTTTTATTCTGAAATCTGGCAAAGTCCTAATCATGTATTCACTTCATAAGCGTCTATTACACATGACAGAAAGCATCACTGGATATTCACAATCAGACGAATAACAAATTCCATGTGCAATATTCCTGCGAGCTCGTGTATGTGAGTTCACCTCTCAACGACAAATGGTGCTGGTTAGAGCCGCGGTAATGGCACTGGTGTTTGTTTCTCTATCACACTATATCTCTTTCCCCTGGTTTCGGTGTCCGATTTTTTTTTTACAGGATTTCTTTAGAATTAAGGATCATCAGAAATATAAGTATGAAGAGAAGGGGAAGTTAATAGAACAGAAAAAGACAAATTGAAACTTATAGTTAGTTGAAAGGACAATTGGTCATTGTTTATTACAATTATAGAAATAACTTGATCGAAATACTTTTACATATATTTTTGTAATTATTTTTGTGCACCTTTCCTACTCGAACAGATATAAATGAAAATTCGGCATGATTTCCTTAATTTCATTATTTCATAATAGACCTTCCATGATAATCGAGGCTTATGGTGCATAGAACTAACAATTAAGAATTTTTCTATGTTGTTCTTGTATATTGATTTCAATAAATTTACTCACCTTATAATTCCATTAACCGAGATTGGTTGGAATGATTTCTCCATACGCATGGACGTCCGGAAGGGAAGGAGCCAAGCGGGGCCACGCCACCCACAAATTTCACACATATAATTTCATTTCAGTGACAGTAATATATGTTAATTATTGCAAGGGCGTTGCAGGAACATGATAACTTCAAACTGAAGCAATTTTTAAAGGGAAATTCTGCCTCATTGTCTTCGCCCCCCGTCCCCCTCTCAGTAGTGTAATTGATGATATTATAAACTCAACAAATGATGAACCCCCCTCAGGCAGATTTGGCTACACTTAAAACTTGCTCAACATGCCCATATCAGCTTTTTGCTCAAGTGTGGTACTCCGTCTAATCCAAGATTTTTGTAAAAATGCCCTCGGGAATTTCCCGAAACTACAGTGTACAAATGATGAGCCCACTCAGATTGATTTGGCTACACTTACAAAAGCTGCATTTGCCAGATTTTTGTCCATAAGCTTGTTAAAAATATGCCCCTCTTGATATTGTTTTGGATACACTTGAAATTAAGCCAAAATCCTCATAAAACCCACACCCACCCACACATATTTACTTCCGGTTTAAGTTCAATTGGATACCAGGTTCAATTTGTTTATCTAATATTAAAACAATGTAATATGCAGAGCCCCTCTAGAATTGCTCTGTGACTCTCTCATTTCTTACATCAGAAACATATGATTTTTCACCTATAAGAATAACACTACATATAGTGTCATCAGGGAGTGTATCATGGAATTCACAGATAATTTTAATAAAAGCTCTCGGGAAATTCCCGTGAAAAATATGACCCCTCGGGAATTTCCCGTAAAAAAAGCCCTCGGGAATTTCCTGTAAAAAAGGCCCTCGGGAATTTCCCGTAAAAACAAAATTCACGGGAAATTCCTGTTTTTTTCTTCTCGGACCGGCTTAGGGTATATAAAGAGATTTTGCATTACATATCAGCCAGTATTGTGAGAGTGGCTGAGGAGTACAGATGTGTTGTTACAGTGCTTTTCATACTACAGGCCCGTTTGGTTTAATATATAACATTTCTTATTATTCATATTAAATATATTTCTGATATATTGAACAAAAGAGCTTATATTTTGTATAAAAAATCTGATATTTGTTGCATCCAGCTTGTTTGTTGTAATCCACTTATATTTAGAGTCAGGCTTATATCTGTCCCAGCCTGTTATACAAAAATCAATACATAACAAGGTCATTGCCTTTCTAGGACATGCATGTCTGTGCAGGTATTTGTGCTAGGTCAGTGTAGATCAATATTTATTCTCTTTTTCCACTTGTAGGCTATTAGCTTTACAACCTGGCATAGTAAGCATAGAGTTTTGATTTAAAACCCAAAAAATGAACCGAGGATAGAAATTAATAATATTAACATATTAAATATACACAAGAAATATACAAAGCACACAGCTGAACAATATATATATATATATATATTAAGTACAAAATTTTGAATTGAACCCCAGGAAATCTTATATAATAAAGCAACAACAAAAATGCCAAATCAAAAATTTTGCAATCAGTGTAATAAGAATATATCCAGCCCCAATTGGGCCAGACACCAAAAGAATTGTAACCCAGACAAATGCAGAACTCCCACTAAAATATGTCCTAAAGGCCATAAAATATTTAGCAAGGCTTATTTCAATAGACATGTAGGCTCTTGTTCTGTACATTCATCAACATTGCCCCCACAACCATCTACATCTGGTCTGAAAAGGAAGCATGAAACACCTGTTAATGCTAGAGCAGCAAAGCAGCCACGCTATGAACCCATCCATAGCAGTTTTAATGGCCAATTAAGGGATCACCGGTTTGTATCAGAGCCAAGATGTGACATTAAGAATTTTTTGAACAGTATAAATCCTGATGTGCAGGCAATTCTAAATGCACAAAATGGCTCTTATAAGCTGTCTCTGAAATTGTTTACACAATATAAGAAACCAAATGGCACAAAATTTACACAGCCCCACATAACAGAAACTGTACCGGTATATTCAAATGCAAATTCAGACAGAATAATAAGCAGTTTGATAGATCAATTGAATATTAAACACTCTGAATTTGCAGCAAGAGAGTCTGGATGGAGCCTATGCGGATCTCCACACAAGCTCTATATTAATATTTCTGAATTCAGCCCATTACAAGGTTCTACATATCTGCCATTACCTGCCAATATTAAAAAAAAAGAGCCGTGGTTAACATAGAAAATACCGACCAGAAATGCTTTTTGTGGTGTATTTTAGCTGCTTTGTTTCCAGTTTTAAGGAATCCTGAGAGAATAACTTATTATAAACAATATGAACACAATTTCGACGAAGCAATGAAGGGCTTAGAATATCCAATGTCTGTTCAGAATATTGATAAACTTGAAAAAAAGGCCAGGGATATCAATGGTAAACAATTATCTATTAATGTATTTACTTGTTCTACTGGCCGTGGCAATTGCTTGATAGCACCTCTCAGAATCAGTACACTTGATGATGATTCTGCTGTTCCGATTGATCTGCTCTTAATTGAAAGAAATGGCACATATCATTACACTCTGATACACAGTCTTGAAGCTTTAGTGAGAACACAACTAGACAAATTTAATAGAATATTCAAGTTGTGTAGAAGATGTTTAATTGTATTTGATGGTCAAAAAATGGTGAAAGGGGTTCGGGAAGAGAATGCAGAAATTGCTAAAAACAAGTTAAATGAGCATCTGAAATACTGTGGCAACCATAAACCTGTTCATATGGTGATGCCTAATCCAAGTGAAAATGCCAAATTCAAAAAATTTGAAGCCTTGTTGGAACACCCAGCATATATAGTCTGTGATTTTGAATCAAATCTCAAACCTCTTGCATTCTGTAGCCCAGATCCTGATGAACCTTCAATTACATCATACCAGTTAAATGAACCTTCTAGTTTTTATTATGTGGTTGTACAGGATGGGGTTGTTAGTAAAGAAGATTTATACATGGGAGCAGATGCCATCAAAGAATTTGCAGATAGAATAGAAAATGAGTGCCATGACATAGCATCTAATGTCTTATTAAAATCAAAACCTATGTTGCCTTTAACAGAGGAACAGATTGAAGATTTCAACAATGCAGAAAAATGCCCGGTATGTGATTCTGAATTTTCAGATGCAAATATCAAGGTTCATCACCATTCCCATACAGATGGTAAATTCTTAATGGCCCTGTGTAATAGCTGTAATATTAAGATCCAGAGACCAAAATTTGTCCCTATATTTTGCCATGGTGCATCCAATTATGATTTTCATCATTTGATCAGGTACGAGGGGTTTGACAAGCAGAATTGAAATATTTTAGCTGAAAATAATGAAAAATATATTGCCATTAGCAAAATAATTAAAGTTAATGGTGTTCCTATTCACTTAAGATTTCTTGATTCATACAGAATTTTATCGGCTAGCCTGGCTACACTGGCCACTCAATTATCTGATGATCAATTCAAAATCACATGTGCTTTGTTTCCAAATCAGGACCTGAAATTAATTAGGCGGAAGGGTGTATATCCATATGATTATGTTACAGATTTTTCTAAATTTGATGAGTGTTCTCTGCCACCACAACAAGAGTTTTACAGCAAAATCAGAGGATCTGGAATCACTGATGAAGATTATCACCATGCCCAGTTGATGTGGAACAATTTAAAATGCCAGACATTTGGTGATTATCACAAGGCATATTTAAAACTTGATGTGACCCTCTTAGCTGATATACTTCAGGCATTTAGAAAATCTTCCATGCAAAATTATGAGCTGGATCCAATGTATTTTTACAGTGCTCCGGGCCTAGCATGGTCTGCAATGTTTTTAAACACTAAAATGCAATTGGATCTGATCCAGGATCAAGATATGTATCTGTTTATGGAACAATGTATAAGAGGAGGCATGGTGCAATGTTCTCAGAGATATGCCAGAGCAAATAACAAATATATTCCTGATTATGATCCAGCACTGCCATCAAATTATATACTGTATGTAGATGCCAACAGCCTCTATGGTTATGCCATGATGGATAAATTGCCATATGCAGGGCTTGAGTGGGTCGAAGATTTTAATATTGAAGATCTTAAGGATCATGATGACAGTAACTATGGCCTGTTCTTAGAGGTTGATCTGACAATTCCTGATGATTTACACAACATATTTTCTGATCTGCCCCCAATTCCTGAGGTTAAGTGTTCACCTGGCTCTAAACAGAAGAAATTGATGATGACTCTAGAGCCGAAACAGGATTATGTCATATATTACAAAAACCTCCAGTTCCTGATGAATCATGGTGTTCAAGTGACCAAAGTTGGAAAAGTTTTGAGGTTCAGGCACTCAAGATGGTTGAAACCATATATTGATACAAACACAGAGCTTCGAACATCTGCAATGAGCCAATTTGATAAGACCTTGTTTAAATTGATGGTCAATTCTGTGTATGGCAAAACAATAGAAAATGTCAGAAAACATATTGATGTTAAAATAATTACTGACCCCAGCCGGAGCAAAAAATTGATTGCAAAGCCCAACTTCAATTACAGAAGAATTTATGATGAGAATATGGCGCTTTTCAACATGAAAAAAACAAAGATTAAGTTTGATAAGCCTATTTATGTAGGGGCTGTGATATTGGAATTGGCCAAATTACACATGTTAAAATTGTATTATGATGTGTTGAAGCCTTTTTATAAGGATCGTGTAAAACTGATGTACATGGACACAGATAGTTTTGTTCTTGATATTCAAACAGAAGATGTTTATCAAGATATAACACAGCCTGAATTGTTTAAATATTTTGATACCAGTGAACATACAAAAATTAAACCCCACAACAAAAAGGTGCCTGGCAAGTTAAAAGATGAGACACTTGGTGATGTTATTGTGGCATTTGCTGGGTTAAGGGCCAAGATGTACAGTTTTGAAACATGTAGTGGCGCTATTGCCAAAAAGGCCAAGGGCATTGGCAGAGTGACTGTAGACAAAGAGCTTGAATTTGAAGATTACAAAAATTGCCTCAAATCATGTAGCACAATCAGAACATCTGAATCCAGAATTCAGAGTGTGGATCACTTGTTGACTACAAATGTTGTAAGAAAAGTGGCTCTGGACCCACATGATGATAAGAGATGCATTTTATCATGTGGCATACATACTCTACCATGGGGTCATTGTGATTTGAAAAGTGGTAATCAATGCCCAATTACAGAGCATGATTTGAAATAAATAAACATGCCTATGAACTTATTTGGGTTCAAAAAACAGGCTATTATGGACCTGCCAACACCACAACCCTCTTCTGATATGATATCTAAACTAAGTGCTTTGTTAATTATTCATCTGAACAGCATACTTACAGATGTTGATGATGAAACAGGTAAAATATTGTACATATTTAACAATAATTTAAATCATTACCAATTACCTGTAGGTGGTCAATTGCAATTTATTACAACCCCTGAGGGTAATGTCAAGATTTCAGTAGGGAGAAATATTTATAGAATTAAGCACTCAAACATGATTTCTGGCACTGTATATACTGTTTCTGCTGGTGACTGCTTATATATTGAGGTCCCTGGATCCTATGACAAGCTTATACCTTTTTTATAGAATTAAGAATTAGATATTCAATAATAAATAACCACTAAAACAAAAATGCCTAATGATATATTTGGCCATACAAGGCATGAAGATCACAGTGATGAGATTCTGATGCTTGATGTCAGAGTCAAGAAATTAAGAAGTGATTTACAAGCTTTACAAACCACACTCAATGCCAGTCTTCAACTAGAAATTACAAATTTGCAATCACAATGCATGGACCCTCTTCTTAAAATTGATTCTGAACTCAAAGTGCTGCTTCAGAAATATACTGACCTGGCAACATTGGATAATTTTCAAAGTTTAGAAGAAGCTGTAGCAGCTCTTCAAGCCAAATTTAAGACCCAGGCCACCAACTCTGAGCAATTGAAACAGCAATTGGAAGAGCAGATAAATAATGTCCAGGCACAGCTCCAAACAATTGTCAAAAGCATAAAATCACAAGAAGATTTTGATCTAGTGATTTCCACTCTAAAAGAACAGATTCAATCACTCCAAATACCTAATCTGGACCCTCTGAACAAAGCCATAGCCGAGGTTAAAGAAAAAATTGAGACACTTGAAAATTTTATGAACAACTTGCCATCTTCTGATGCTTTGAGTGCAATAACTCGGAGTGTTGCCAACATTAAGCTGCAACTTGAAACATATGAAGATTTTGGAAAAATTCAAAGTACCATAACCCATCTTGAGGGTACAATAGCAGCAGTGCAAAGTGATTTGACAACTGTACAAGAATCCCTCCAGCCTGGTATTGTAGACACACTTGTCAGTGTCCAGCAACAGATCACAAAGCTTGAAAACCTCAACACTGAATCTGAGCTATCTCATTTTCATCACTTGATCGATGATATCCAAACAAAACTTGAAATTTTACAACAATCAACACCCACTCAGGCAGATATAGCCCTGCTCCAAAATGCAATACAAAATGTGGCTGATGCTTCTGAATTAAATAATGTGAAATTGGCACTTGAATCTTTGCAAAATACTGTATCAAATCTGCCTACATCACAGGAACTTAAAAATATTAAGAGAGCTGTGAATCGCATATTGAAATCAGAAGATATCAAGAATATCCAGACAGAGATCAAACAACTCACTCAGACAGTGGCCACTCTACCAACTAATCAACATATTAATGAACTGCATGCCCTGTTTGAGGATATCAGAAGACAGGTCCATGATCTTACTGCTCAAAATTCAAAATTGGCAGTTATTGAAAATTTGCAACAAATTGTAGCTAATATCAAGCAACAGCTAGGGACCATGGAATCCAATCAAGCAAATGCTCTGTCTGTTTTTGCCACCCAGCTTCAAGAGATTGTGCAACAATACAAGAAACTTATTGTGGACATAAAAATCAAGCCAGGCCATGATGATGTTGTTAGGACCATCAATGAGCACCTTGAATCTGTAACAAGCAGATTGCTTACAGCAGAAAAAGAAATAACAGGCATAATCGAGAATCCTAAACATACAGTAATTCTTGAATTGTACAGCATCCCCAACAAAGAATATGATTCACTATTTACACCAGGTGGCAAAATATATATGCTGTCCCCTGCACAATTTCATTACCAGTTTTTTGTTGGGGGCACACTGAGACCAATCAAGATCAAATATTGGCTTCAACCACAGGCACACCACTACCCCACCTTATCAATAACAAATGCTGACAACAAACCAAAAATCACCAATTTTAGAGTTAGAAGATTTTACAGATCCCAATACATTAGAGACATCTTTTGCTGAAGATGATGGCTCTCTGGAATTTCATATACAAATAGGAGACAAATTATATTTAGAAAATCCTGTAGTATCAGCTGCTGAACACCCCATACTTGCAATATTCCTGTTTACATATTATGTCTAGACAAATTATTGTTGATGAATTACACAGACAAGCCAGACATAATTATAAGAGACTGCCAGTGGTTACAAAGGGCATAGATGATTTATGGCAGTGTGACTTGGTGGAAATGGCAAGTGGACAGCTGAAAAACTTAGACAAGATCAACAAGGGCTACAAGTATCTACTCACTGTAATAGACACATTTTCAAAATTTGCCTGGGCTGTGCCACTCAAATCCAAGACTGGAAAATGTGTTACAGAAGCCATCAGGACAATCATCAATCAGAGTGGAAGATCACCGCGCTATTTGCAAACAGATAATGGCAAAGAATTTTATAATTCTGTGTTCCAACAATTTATTAAAAGCCAGTCAATACAACATTATTCGAGTTACAGTGATCTCAAGGCCTCAATTGTAGAGAGATTCAACAAAACCCTAAAAAATCTTATGTATAAACAATTTACACTTCAAGGTAATTATAAATGGCTTAATATTCTTCCGGAACGTCTACATAAATATAACAACTCGGTTCATTTCACAATCAACATGAAACACTCTGAAGTAACTTCATCTGATGAGCAAAAATTGATCAGGACTGTTTATTATCCTAGATACCAGCCAACAACAAGAAAAGCCAAATACAAGGTGGGTGATCAAGTAAGAATCAGCAAATATAAGCACTTATTCAAAAAAGGCTTTACAAGAAACTGGAGCACTGAATTATTTACAGTGGTTCAAGTTAAACCTGGGACCCTTAACACATATATAATAAAAGACCACCGAGGAGAAATTCTCAAAGGCCGGTTCTATGAAGAAGAACTCAACAAAACTAAACAGCCTGACACATATCTCATAGAAAAAATCATCCGCAGAAAAGGCAACAAGTTATTTGTCAAATGGCTAGGACTTCCAGAACACAGCTTGATCGATGCAGACAAAGTGATAATATGAGCACCTGGGATGTTATAAAAAGGCTGCCAGAACCTGAACAGCAGATTAAGAGAAATGGCAAGTTGCTGCCTGATAATATTAGATGTCTTATTGTTGGGCCATCAGCTTGTGGTAAAACTACACTAATGATTGATAATTTTTTATTGGCACCCAACTGGTTAGACTGGAAAAATAGGCACTTGTATGTCTTCTCTAAGAGCTTGGAACAATTAAAATATCAGCAGCTGATGAAGCTATATGATGGATTGGATATAGCCACTTTTGAATCAGATGTTAAGCCACTTCATGAATGTCTCGATAATTCTGTTGTTGTGTTTGATGACATTATACTGGATAATCAAAACAAGGTTAGAAATTTCTTTACACAGGGCCGACACAAAAACATTGATTGTTTCTACCTGGCACAGACTTTTTCTAAAATACCGAAGCAGCTGATCCGAGACAACAGCAATTTTATATGTGTGTTTCATCAAGATCATACTAACCTTAAACACATACATGATGAATATGTAGGTGGAGACTTGAGCTACAATGATTTTTCCAAGTTTTGCAGTAGGTGCTGGAACCAGGACAGTTATGGGTTTGTCACAATTGAAATGACAAGAAAACCCAATAGTGGCAAATACAGAAATAAAATCAACAATTTTCTAGACATTGAAACATATATAAATAACCATGAAAAGGCCAATCATTGATGATCTTAAATTAAGAGATTATCTTGTAAAAAGATTTAAGGGATGGAAATCACAGAACCGAGGAATTTATGAACAACACAAACAAACAGAACAGCCTATTATTGATGCTATTAGTGAATTAGGTAAAAATATCAAAACTGTTACAGAGCAAAATCAAAATTTGATCACAGAGCTTGTACCTGTAGCTGCTAGGAACATATTAGATTATCCAATCACCCCACTTTCCAGTATTCATACACCTAGTCCTGTTGCTCCTCGAAGAATTGTAGCTACCCAGGATCCTATTGAATTGGGTCTTCTTGCTCAAAAATATTTAAGCACACCTAAAGACAACAAAGATGAGGTCTTTGGCTTATATGCTGACACAGAGCGAGATGGTAGCATCATACATAGAATTGGCAATTTCAGAGTAACATTTATGGGAGATGATCTAATTGTATATTCAGAATCTCATCTTGGAGAAAAAGGTGGTTTTGTTAAATATCCCGGCACACCTGGATTGTGGGAACTGATGACTAGGAAAAGGCCTGGCAGCTATACAGATCAAGATTATGAGCATTACAAAGAAATATTAATAAAATCAGATGCTCTACACCAGAACAATGATCCCACACAAAAAAGAGTCAAGTCTAGCAGTGGAGCAAAATACAACAACTTAATCAAGCCCATATGGACACAGATCAAGACAGGTAGTGGAATCAAACAATACAACACCCTGCCTAAAGAATTTGTGTGGGTTGATGATGTCAGGAAACTTGTAGATAGGTTATTGGTGATAGCTGGGGAGGAAAATGCTGGCAACCACAATTTTTACAATGAAAAGGTTGGAATTATGGACATGATAAGCACAAAATTGTCTAATTTTATAGTGAATGACACTAAGGGGATTGGATATCTTATAAAAATTATTAATACTCTACCACCTAAATTTTGGAATATCTCTGAGGGTCGGGGGTTGGTTAATGACATTATAAACAAGCTGCCATTTGAACTACACATTCCAGGCTATCAGTATTGTGGTCCAGGCACAAAACTAGACCATAGATTAAACAGAGGTGATCCTGGTGTTAATCCCCTAGATGCTGCTTGTAGAGACCATGACATAGCATACAACACACATTCTGATCTTGACAAGAGACATGTTGCAGACAAGAAATTAGAAGAGGCTGCATTTGGTAGATTTGTAAGCAAAGATGCTTCTTTAAGTGAAAAAATAGCAGCATTGGGGACCACCATAGCTATGAACACCAAACAAAAACTGGGGTGGGGGCTGTGAATATGTATATAATAAACCTAGAATGAAGGCCAAGGGTATTATGTATCAAATACCTTATGCAGGTCTTAAATCTCTTAAAACTATTGATAGCCTTTTAACCAAAAAGCAGCGCAAGAAAAAAAGCTCTTGTCTTGCCAAGGGCCATGGTATGAAATTGTTGCTTAGCACCCCCCAATTAAAAAAATTACAGCAATCTAGAAAAAAATCACATGTTGGGGTTTCATATTTACTATCCCGGCCATCTTAGCAGCACTTGCGGCTGTTGGGAGCTTGGCTGGGGGATCAGCTGCCATAGCAAAAACAGTAATAGATGCCAAGAAAAATAGGGCAGAATTAGATGAATTGAAGCGCCATAACCTGGCCATGGAGAAACAAGGCAAAGGTGTTAAGAGAGCCATGAATAAGTTTAAAAAAAACAAGAGCCGCTTACAAACCAAGATATTGAAGCTTTAATCAAGCCACTGGGCATCAAAAATTTTAGAGGAATGTACATGTCTGATTCTTTACCAGAACAACCACTCAACAAAGAGTGTGGCATTGTTAATTTGGATAAGTACAAAAATCAGGGCACTCACTGGATTTGTTATCTTAAATATTTAAACAATGAGGCATTTGTGTTTGATTCATTTGGAGGTGTTCCACCTGAAAATTTAATAAAATATCTAAAATCAGCTAATCTTTATTACAATAATGCCCGTGTTCAAAACTTCAAAGATGTTAATTGTGGACATTTGTGTTTATCTGTTCTTAGATATATGTCTCAAATAAATAAACCATCAATTGAAAATTTTCAAAAGGCCCTGTGGTATCTGAAACATCATGGGGGTATTCCATCTCACCAGCCAAAATTCAATATTGAAACTCAAATTACATGATGATATAGTGTATCCCAAAACAATAGCTCTCAGAACATTTTATGGCATGTACTTGATCCCTAATATTACACACCACAACAACAAAATTGCAGTAGGGGATCAAAAAATTGTCATCACTCCAGGGCAATATAATCTGTCCACTCTAAATGCTCAATTACCCAGAGGTATAGTATTAACTCAAAATTCTGTCACTCACAGAGTAGAGATTGTATCTGCTACAGAAACAGTGGATCTGGGTACTATAGGAGAGCTGTTAGGCTTTGAGAACAACACAAAACTTGAACCGGCCATCAAACACACTGCTATTAATATTCCTAAATTCTTAGCCATAGAGACTCTGAATATTCACTGTAATGTGGCTGAGGGTATGATCACCAAATCAAATGGCATAGGCACTCACAAACAAACTGGCATCATTGCAACATTTAAACCTAATTCTGAATTTATGGAGCCAATCATCTACACTCCATCCCCAACATTATATTTTCCTGTGTGCCATAATAGAATAGATAACATTGAGTTGATGGTCACTAATGAAAAAGAAGAATTAGTTGATTTTGCTGGAGCCACAACAACTGCAATCATAGAGATTAATATTTAAATAAAAATACATACAAAAAAATGGAAAATATTGAGAGTTATGAGCTACAATCATTCCCCCCAAACAGGAGGACATTTGCAAATTTAAATCAACCCAACACAGAGATTGAGGTTGATCTTGATGTAGGGGATGGCTTTATACACCCCCACAGAGCAGATCTATACATCAAATTTGATGTCGTAAAGCTCGATGGTACAGATTATCCGGCAAATTCAAATATAAGATTGGTAGATAATTTTGTGCCACATCTGTTCTCTGAAATTGAGATCAGAAAACATGGTGTTGTTATAAACAGAGTGGATTATCCCGGCATTACCTCCACAGCTTTGGCCACACTAAAATTATCCAAAACCGAGGCTTCTTACTACAAAATAGGTGGATTTGAGGCTGGTGATAAAATTATATCTAAGAGCCACGCAGTGCTGTTCCCTATGCGCCTGTTGCCAGGATTCTTCTCAGATTACAAAGATATTATGTGGAAGGGTGGTTTAAGAATCACATTTAGAAGAGCTGCCAATGATAATAATGCTTTGATGAGGTACAGCACATTAAACTCTACAGGGGAAGCTCTGCCCAATACCCTACCTGATGAGGGCAAGTGCATTATTCAGACTATGGAGCTAAGAATCCCAGTTGTTGAATATGAAGCCAGTTATGCTCTTAAATACAAAGCAGATATAATAAAATATCCACAAGTACCTTTTCAATTTTATACATATCAATGTGTACAGAAGCCTGCCACTGGTACCTATTATGAGTTTGATGCTACAAATTCATTCTCCAGTATACAATATGACATGCCGGATTTTGTGGTGGTACTGTTTCAGACTGGAAGACACAATAATCAGGAAAAAAATTCAAGTAGATTTGATAACTGCAACATCAAGAACATATATCTTAAAAATGGCAGAAATGAGGTATTTCCCAGAGAAAATTATAATTTAAACATGTCCAAGGATGATTTCCTTAAATTATATGAGGCATTTACAGCATACAAAAGGGTCACTACTGGCAATACTGACATGTATTACACACCAGATGAATTCAAAGCACAGAGACCCATGTTTGTAATCAACACCTCAAAAAGGAAACAAGTTGTGGTTAATGACAGGACAAACATTAAAATTATCTGTGAATTCCATGATACACTCCCTGATGACACTATATGTAGTGTTATTCTTATAGGTGAAAAATCGTATGTTTCTGATGTAAGAAATGAGAGAGTCACAGAGCAATTCTAGAGGGGCTCTGCATATTACATTGTTTTAATATTAGATAAACAAATTGAACCTGGTATCCAATTGAACTTAAACCGGAAGTAAATATGTGTGGGTGGGTGTGGGTTTTATGAGGATTTTGGCTTAATTTCAAGTGTATCCAAAACAATATCAAGAGGGGCATATTTTTAACAAGCTTATGGACAAAAATCTGGCAAATGCAGCTTTTGTAAGTGTAGCCAAATCAATCTGAGGGGGCTCATCATTTGTACACTGTAGTTTCGGGAAATTCCCGAGGGCATTTTTACAAAAATCTTGGATTAGACGGAGTACCACACTTGAGCAAAAAGCTGATATGGGCATGTTGAGCAAGTTTTAAGTGTAGCCAAATCTGCCTGAGGGGGGTTCATCATTTGTTGAGTTTATAATATCATCAATTACACTACTCCCCTCCTTTGGAAAAAAATATCTTCCTTGTCCCTTCCTGGAAAATATCCTGAAGACGTCCATGTATTATCAGCGTTAAACATTTCATTAAATGTCCATATATCACCGTTGACAAGCAGAAAAATATGCATGTAATGACAGAAGAGAACACAGCTTTAAAATGCTTCTTCTTATGACAGTGAAGAGAAGAACAACACTCATAAGTAATAAGTTCAAAAGAGAACAATCTAGCCAGAATTGGTGTAGAATAATTCTAATACAACTGGAAACACTGGATTTGTCTGGCAAAGGTGAGGACTCTGCAATGTGCGGATGAGAAGTCGGATGCAACGTGCAACGCAGCGAGTTCTCAACCCCGAAAGCACAAGCAGCTAAGTACCAGTTTCACTCTCCTCCTCTCTTGTAACGGGCAGCCTATTGCACTGACGTCAGTCACCTGCAAGGAGCACAGAATACGGAACAAAACGAAGCTGTTGTAATGGGGGAGGTGGGCCCAGACAACTCCGCAAACCAGGAATTGATTGCTTGAAATGATTCGTAACCCATTCAACACATAACATTCAAACTCTTATACGTATCTAAGAGTCACAAAACAAAATAAAAGTAAAAAAAAGTAAAAAGTAAAGTGCTCCCCTCTGCTTAGCAACACGTCATGAAGGCGTATAGGGGGTGTGGGGGTAACGCCCCACACTTTCTTCATCCGGTCGTGAGTGGGGATGATGTGATCAGCATCACGCCCCTGACCGCCTTTACCTCCCAGGGTTTCCCCCAGGTACCCATGTCATTCGACGCTGGGTGGGCGCCGGGGCCGCTTCCAACGTTAGAAAAGTTCCCGGATTTGAACCAGCCGGGGATCGAACTCTGGACCTTTAGCATGGTAGTCAGACGGGTTACCGACTTTTTTTTTCTCTCAAAAGGAAATACCCCCTACACGGAGGTATCCCCCACCATTCACTCTTTTTCTCACTTTCACACTTTTCAATTCTTACATTTTTTCTTTGTTTCTTATCAACTGGACAAACACAAATACCCATGCCTTACCCGGGACTCGAACCCAGAACCCCTGGCGTTGTAGCGCGCTCTGCTAACCATTTCGCCACGGAGGTCGACGCCGACTGAGCTACCGAGGCCACAAAACAAAATAGTACATATCAATACAGAAATACAATTTACGTAATTCATATTTCAACCAGGGTTTCGGAGCGGAGTGTGGAGCGTACTAAAGGAGCGCTCCGGAGCGACTTCGAAGCGTCAGTTCTACTCCGCTCCTCGCTCCGGTGCAGAGCGTGGTACGATAGCACTCCGATCCGGAGCGGAGTGTTCAACTTTTTGAGTCGCACGCTCCGATAGCGTGATATCACAGCACTCCGCTCCGGAGCGGAGTGGTTCAGTTTTTTTACACGTATATTAACATGCATGAGAATTGTTAAAGTGGTCCAATATTTAAAGTCTTTCATAACGCTCTTTTTTCAAATTATGCTTCATTTCCTCGCATTAAAGTTTAATATGGATACTTATTCTCTTTTTTATGCATGTTTACTTTTCTCCCATATTTTAACTATATTTTTTTAAAATTTATTTTGGCACAAGTCCTTACCTCACGAAATACAGTGCACATATTAGTACGGATATATTTTGGGAAATATAATGCCTAAATAATCTTCAATTATTATTAGAGACACATGTGGGGTTGGTTGTAACACTGTTACAACCAGACCTACGCATTTTGTTACAACCTGTCCCATAGTGCAATCGACATTTTCTTCCTTATATTGCTCACATAGCTCACATTGTCATTGAAAAGGGGGAGAACGCAGTTGGAGACATAATTAAATAAATGCTTTAGGTTATATGATTCAAAATTTGCAATCTAATGGATTTCAATATGACATGGTATTCTCCGTAGAATGTTAAAGCCGACTCAGTGACCGAGTGGGTTAACTGATCGACTTTATATCTCGCCACTGAAGTTCTCTAGTTCGAGTTCCGGCCTCGGCATGGCTATCATTCGTGAGTGTTTCTTCATTAATTTCATCTAATCACCACTCATCCTTAACTTCGCAAGGCAGAAAAACTAAGTAAAATAAGCAAACAGATAAGTAATCTAGCAGTTAGAGTAACGCAGTTAATCAAATATCAGAGAACCTTAATTTGAATCCCAATAAATATATGATTCTGTACCATTTTCCTGCTATTATTTAATTCGTCATTGTCATCATCAATCTCAATGATACTTACTTACATTTTAATACATGACTTAAAAATAACAAAACGTAAAATGATATAATTTCTTTAAGGCCTATGCAGACTCGTAGCTAGGCAGGGGCCAGGGGGTGCTCAGCCGGCACTGCCGACAGCCCCCCTGATATTAGGTAAAACTATTTTGTATTCTATTTTCTTTGAGGTGAAGAGTGAAAATTCAGACAGCATATATTATTTTGTTCACAACTTCGTGAGGGATAAATTCACAGAACATGAACAGCAGCTATTACATTTGTTCATCTTGTTTATGAGCAGAAGTCTTAAGTAGCGGCAAGTGTTTAGAAGATTCTCTAGACATTAGAAAGTTCTTTCATAGGGTAGTTTCTTTATCTGTAACTTCCCTGCCCGCCCCTGATGCAGCCTCTCGTTTGACAGATATCTGTAACTTTGACGTCATCATCCACATTCCTTCCACAGCTGTGTCAAATGTCAACAGTTCAAAATGTTTGGGAACTAAGAGGAGTTTTACTGCTTCCGCCTGGGTTCGGTAGGCACTATGATTGAAGTGTATATTGTACATTTTTACTTGTATGATATAAATATCTGTATCATCAAAATTAGTATGGAGTGTGTATTAAAGGATGGTGTCACTAGCAGTCAATTAACACTTCAATAGATGTTTTAGAAGATATAGAAAAAACTTTAGTATTTGCATGATATTTCTAAATTTTATATTTTACATTAACTAAATGACCCCCGACACACTTACTTTACCTTCATTTAATACTGTTAAAGGGCTTCCCCGATGGCGCAGTGGTAGCGTCGCAGCCTTGTAATCAAGGGGTCCCGTTTTCGATACCCGGTGGAGGCACAAGTGGTTAGGATCCCACTTTAAACTGTAGGTCCAGTCCCGATTAGCCTTACTGTGCATAAAGTGGACTTAAAATACCAACTCAACAACAACAACAACAACAATACTGTTAAACTTTTGAAAAATGGACTTGGTTTACAAAACCCCCCTGGGAACCCGTGAGTGTCCTCTGGAGATCACGTCTAGCTACGGGCTATGGTAATGATTTCAATTTCTTAGCTGCAGATTAAATATGAGCTAACACAACTTTATTTAATCACTACACATATAATCTAAATTAATGACTAAATATGATTAACCATACTATCCAACAAATATTACATGTTACGGGACAGAGTAGAACATGTACTAAAACAACATTCGGGAAAACTTAAATGCAGCCCTCTGTTGTCAACGCACTGAAAAATGCTTTGGTGGCGGTACATGTGTTTCATGCCAAGACCCTCCCATTTCGCACTGGTTGTTTGTGTTTAATTCTAACTGTTCCGTTCATTTCGACAAATTTCTTTGTGATGCGGGCAACTTGAACTCAATACTCCTGTCTCTTGGCGTAGACGATCTGTACAATGAACCCAACGATTTAAATAAGCTCAATTTAAGCGGCTACGTTGTTTTCTGTCTTCAAAGCAAGGCGTTTATTTGAACGTCAATGACCTTAAACAATTGCAGGGCGCTTACTTAATACAAGGATTTTATAGTCTCCGCCGACCATCCCATACAGTGGCAATTTGTATTCACAATGAAACTCTGTGCTCTGAAAAGAAGTCCGGGAGCGAAGAGAAAAGAAAACAAGAGTCGCACGAAGGGAGGAGGAAAAACCAGAATGAAAAGAGGAAGGATGCTGGAGAAACAGGTAAAGCTTCCGCTGTTAATGACAAGTTCTTTTAGAATTCGTTACTACCGGTAATATCATAATAACTTTAAGGCCAGCCTCAAGCGAGCGAACTTGGCATCAAAAGCAGTTTCTCAAGACGGGCAGCTTGTGCATGTTCAGTAGGACTAGCATCTTATTAGGGCCGCCTGGTATCCAATTGAGGATACAGGAATTCTGTAGCAATAATACTGCAGTCGTAAAAATAACCAGAAAACATTCATATTGTCATACTTTTTTGGTTATTTCATATCGTTGCGAGGGGATGGGAGTCGAACAGTTTAAATGACCATTACTGGAAAATGACATCGTTGCTTTCACATCAGAAAAAATGTTGTTGTTATTATTATTATTAAAGGTTATTAGTCGACAACAGAAATAAAAAAGGCTTTACCAGGCTAACTACCAGGTAAGCTATCGTTTCCACCTGGTGTAGAGGTGTCCGCTTGCAGGCGCGACGATCGCCATGTGCCCTTAATCAGGAAGTGGCCGCCGTGATTTCGTTTCCCTTCACACGCGCTCACTAATTTATTGCAAAATTGTTTCGAGGTTTCGTTCTTCATCAGGTAACAAAAAAAAAACACTTTCGTTCCTCGATGAATTTTGTTCCCGAGGCTGTGCTCTGCATTGGTTAATACCTTCCATAAAACCAATGATGCATATTCCATATTGCGTTGGGGCAATTTCCTTGACCCATCTACTATTTTACTGCCTTGAAGAATGAGGTTCTTAAGAGGCAGTAGTGGTTTGAATCCTCCCCCATTATCTGAGAATCCCACAAATTACGTTGGATACTTAGAAAATCTGAAAATATGGCTTTGACCAGTAAAAAGAACGTCCTATTCACATTCAAACGTTGCTTTATTAATGTCTTGTATACGTAAATAACAAGCCTTGAAAAATCATGTATACGAACCAAGAATATATTATAAATGAATTCAATACATTATTTGCTGTGAGGGGTGCGAAAAACTGCATCGTTTAGTTCGTCTAAGAGGTTAAGAGAAGAGGTTAACGTCGAGCATTTATCTAACTACTAATGCATTACTTCACAATCCACACCACCTTTAAAGATAGAATTGTGGGAGGGATGGCATTTTTACATTGGCCTAGAGGCGACGACATGCAAAACTTGTTATTGGTATAGATCCAGGGAATCGCGAAGTGAAAGCGCTAGACATGAAGGGAAGGTGCGTCGAGGGAAGGCAAATCGTTTCGTTGACCGAGCACGTTGAATATCGGTCTCAAGATCTCGCCAACGAGAAAGATGGTCCCAGGTTCGAGTTCGGGCGTGGGCGTAGGTGTTTCTTTCATGAATTTCATCAAATCACCATTCATCCTCACCGCCGCGATTAACCAATGGTAGAAGAAAAACGCCAAATAAGAAAAGTAGAAAATTAAAAACAAAAGTGTGGACGGCACTGTCGTGACAATTTGTTGATTGATTGATTGATTTGCTTTATTCTACTTCGCTTTTTGTGCCACTTTTGGCTAATTTACGAAGATGGGGATGAGTGATGATATGATGAAATTCACGAATGGACACTCACTAAAATCCATGCCCAGGCCAGGATTCGAACCCTGAACTCCTGGCGTCGTAGCGCGATGTGGTAACCACTCCGCCACGGGGAGTTGTTTGAGTTGCTGTTTTAAGTCCACTTTATGCACAGTAAGGCTAATCGGGACTGGACCTACAGTTTAAAGTGGGATCCGAACTACTTGTGCCTCCACCGGGTATCGAACCCGGGACCCCTTGATTACAAGGCAATGACGCTACCACTGCGCCATGGAGAAGGCCACGGAGAGTTGTTATATGTGTGTGTGGGGGGGGGAGAATTTTTTTCAAAATAGAACGCGTAGAACGATTTCGCGCAAATTCAAAACGTGTTCAGTACTATCTGTCATATTTTCTTTCAGCTGTCTCTCAATTTACAAAATTCGACACACGCACAAGAGAAGGAAACTATGAAAATGGTTCAATTTCCTTCAGAATCTTAAAATATTACAGTAAAATGCTGATTATATGGCCCTTATTTTCGAGAGTGCACCCGTTCAGTTAGAAAATGGGACGTTGGTGCCGTAGTTGTTGAATATCTCAATTTAATGTTATGGAATAACATCCAAGTGTTGAGATTCGTAAATCTTCACAAAATGAATCTGGGGCTCAAATTTAATTTTCATCGCATTGATTATCTTCCTTTCATTTTTATTTGCAACTTTGTGACCCAAAAAGCTATTACGATGACTTCCATCACAGTTTAATTTCCGTTCAATTATTTGAGTATGGAAACTACGACGTTTGAGTAAGCGACTGAGGTCGGGATTTTCGTTTATCTTTCATTTGGCTAATCTGCTGGCTTAATTGAAATTGGTGCTCGTCGTTCCAGTGTTAGTTATTCAACCGAACTTCATTCGCTTCTGTGAATCTTAACTTTCCTCTTTCCCAGCACCTGCGCGTGAAGCCAAAACGGGAAGCACTTTCATTACAACAAACGTGCTTATAACTTTGTTCCAAGTATTTGCAGCAAACCCATTTGTTGTAGTTTGACTGTAAGTGAAATTCAGTTCATTTCTTGAGATAACTGATTTTTTTTTAAAAGCTATTTTTTCAACGCTTCAGCTCTCTTTTGTTCGTTTGTCCTTTATCGAACAACTCGGTGACTGAATATCTATGGAAGTACCCTAGGGGACCGTTCACCAAATGGTTTTCATTAATGTGCGCCCCTAGGAAGGGGGTGGGAGTCGTTCGACCCCCTCCTATGGAAATTGGCATCGTTCATTTTTTCTCTTTTAATGCAAGAGAAAATTTGATTTTGACAGTCGATAACTGAAAAAGTTTCACTTAATATGTACACCGTCAGAATAGCCAAAGCAAGAAAAGAGCTAGCTTGAAAAAAAATATACAAGAAATATAGTCCCATGAGTTTTTAAAATTAAAAATTTTAGATTTTTATATTCATCTTAAACTTCATAACTAAAATTTTCCCAGAAATATTAAGATTTTTTTTCGGATGAGGCCTGTAGAAGTTAATAACAAAATATAATAATTATGCATATCAGTATATTAAGGGAAATGTGAAACTTTAAAAAAAAACACTTGCGCAGGATACTCACTCATCTGGTTTTTGATACTGGAAGAGTCTACAAATAAAAATATTATTATTAACAATAATGTAGATTATTTTTATTATTTTCTAAAAATAATTGGCTTTATTATTATTATTAATACTATTATTATTGTGCCCGCGGTGGCTCATATGTCGGCCCCTGTGGCGGAGTGGTTAGCACATCGCGCTACGACGCCAGGGGTCACGGGTTCGAATCCTGGCTCGGACATGGATGTTTGTGATTGTCCGTCCTGAAAAGTCCTGAAATTGAAATATGAATGAAATGATATGAGTGAATGAAGTGTGTGTGCGTAAAAAAAAAAAAAATCGGTAACGCGTCTGACTACCATGCTGAAGGTCCAGGGTTCGAACCCCGCTCGGCTCGAATCCGGGAACTCTTCTGACGTTGGAAGCGGCCCCGGCGCCCACCCAGCGTCGAATAACATGATTACCTGAGGGAAACCCTGGGGGGTAAAGGAGGTCAGGGGCGTGATGCTGATCACATCACCCCCACTCACGACCGGATGAAGAAAGTGTGGGGCGTTACCCCATACCCCCTATACGCCTTCATGGCGTGGTGCTAAGCACAGGGGAGCACTTTACCTTTTTATTATTGTATATTTATATCAACTGCGTCACATCCCGAACAAAAATTTCTGACATCGCCCATGGTCTAAACCCATTCTTTATTGCCAAATTTAAAGATTCGACATTTCATGAGAGTTTTTATTTCTGTTTGAGTACAAAGATATCCATGTTTATTTTATTTTGGCATTTAGATCCTTCGGAAAATGGTAGCAATTCTGTGATGTTGAAAAAAAATAATATCTGGACCATTGTGTGATCATTGCTTACTCTTTGAATGGTGCAAAAGTCAGTAGAAATAATTACGTATATGCACTAGGGTACGTATTATATTTTTTAGGAGGAGACTGGAATAGTGAAAGTGGATATTACATAGCTGCATTCTAAGGGGTGGGGATTGACAATTAAATATTTCGTAATTAGGCCTACCATTCTTTCGCCGAGTTATTTACTGAGCCTTCAGTCCCATGTCCCTGGCCTGTATACGTACAAGAGTGCATGTATGCAATTCATTTTGAAAATAGCTGCAAGTAAGTTTCCAAAGGAAATTAACTGTAGACTCTACTTACAGGTATTTTTTACAGTAAGGTCATTTTTAAATTTAGATCCTTGGATATTTTCAAGTAACTATCACTAAGTTACTTTCAAGAAGTTACATGCTGAGAAGAATATATCTAGTATCTATCTAATATATACATTTTCCTTCTTATCTTTTCCCGCTAATTTATTTGAAGAACTTTCCTAGAAGTGCAAAACTTAAGGTTGGACATGAAGCTCTAAACGGTAAAATAATTTCTAAATGCTGCCATGTAACTTTGTTCCTAAAATTTAGGGAGGGGGGGCAGAGAAAGCTGCCAAATTTTTGGTGGGCGAGGCACGTCACCTCAGCGTGACCAGCGTATACCGTCTTCTTTGTGAAGCTAAACAGCCACACATTAACGACAAAAACATTTTAAGGAGTTGGACGTGAAGATAATTACTTTCGTGTAACTGCATTAAGTGCAAATTTGCACAGAATAATTACACTTTTCATTTTTGAAATAATTGACAGTAATGAAAATACTGGACCATTATATTTTCTTATCAATTAAGGCTAAAAATTACGTGAAATTTCTAATGTTCTGCTAAACATTACAATAAAGATAGAAGAGCTAAAAGTATATTATCTTTTCAGATTCTTCTTTTAACATTCAAGCTTTTCTTTGCTTCGAAATTTATGTTCTGTTCTCTGTCTAAATCTCGGCTTGAATATCACCACAGAAATATTTCGACTTGATTATATGCCAGGAAAACCCAACTAGTAATTCTTGTACGTCGTTTCTCCGTGTTTCACGCATGCAAGGGCTTTTTACAACATATTCTTCTCTCCTCGTGATCGTCGAATTTTCATACTTTCACCTTCACGCCAGCTGATCCACGTCTTTCAATAGTAATTGACCTCATCTGCATAGAAAGTGGCATACAGAAAAGAAAAGCGATGGATTTTTGTGTTTCGCTTTTTTTTACTCAGTTACTCAAATTACTGGCTACTCGACGAGTTTATCACAATCGTCCTTCGCTTGAAGAAAGCTGTTCCTCGGCCCAAAGAGTAATCTAAATCACGGAATGCTTCTTTCTTCAGAGTTCTTCGGCGGATGGCCTAGATTTTCAAGCCGGTTACCCGGTCTTCTTGGCTTTTAACAGTGAACTTCACGTAGTAGAAGGTCAAAGTGCCTATGATTGCAGTTGAGTGGAATATACAGCGCTTTGGTACTAAATTTCTCCCCTTGAAGGCTACAAGTTTTGTTTTTTGTTTCAAGTTCTCTGGGTTCAAACTGTCGGTTATCACGAAGTCATTTAGAGTTCATTTTGTTCTTATACATATGTATATATAGTAAGTCCGCTAGTAAAGAAAGGGCCTCCCCCATGGCGCAGTGGTAGCGTCATTGCCTTGTAATCAAGGGGTCCCGGGTTCGATACCCGGTGGAGGCACAAGTGGTTCGGATCCCACTTTAATCTGTAGGTCCAGTCCCGATTAGCCTTACTGTGCATAAAGTGGACTTAAAACACCAACTCGAACGCTAGTAAAGAAGAACAATTACCATTTAAATGCAATTTTTTATATATGCTTTCAGTTTGAAATTGCAGTACAGATGCATAATGACTGTTATTTTGTTTCTGATGCGGACTTAATTGTGGATAAAGTAATCTTCTAGGAGTCTAAATTAGAATGTTCTGAGTTGAATCTTCAGTGAATTCATTGCTTCTTTAAATACTGATGATACTTAAGGCATCGATGAACCAAGTCATTTACAGAAAGGTGTAAAGTAATATAAGTAACGCTAAAGTTAAAAAAGAAGTAACAATCTTATCATTTGATTAAGAAAAGATAGCACATTTTTTTAAAAAGTCATGAATAATCAGTATAAGATATTAATAAATCATGTACAGTACATATATATTCTATCTCCTGGTCAGCAGTGTTCAAAAAGGTTCCGGGAAATTATCCATTTCATTCCGTCTAGAATTTACCACAATCAGAAAATGTATCTTGATAACAATCAGAAAGAGCATTAATGGATTATTACATAGCATATAATCAAGTGCAATTTTTTTAACAATTAGGTTCATAGATTGAACCACAATAATTCTAAGGATTTCTTTGTATTTCAGTGCTAAGAGCTGAGAGTATTTAGAATCGCTTTTCACGGGGGTGTGCTGGTTATGGGAAGAATACACATTTTAAAATTATTTATTTAAGAATAGCGAAGAATCGATTTGGTTTATTTTACTTCGTTTTTCTGCCACATTTGGCTAATCGCGAAGATGAGGAGAAGTGATGATATGATGAAAGTGATGAAGGGACACTCACAAAGAACACCAAAGCCCAGGCCGTGATTCTAACACGAGACCCCTGGTGCCGTAGCGCGCTGTGATAACAACTCCGCCACGGAAGCTGGCAATAGCGTAGGAGAAGAACTTGATAAATTCATGCATACGTTGTTTTCGATATTTATAAGTAGATCAAAATTTCCGTCTGCATGATGCGTCTGAATATTTATGTATTTCCTTCAATATTCTAAAGTGGATGATAGATTGGGATTAATTTTCACTAAGATTATTATAAATCACATCACTCAGAAGAATTTACAAGCCGTAGACGCCACATCTTGACCTTTAACCTCTGAGAGTTAATTAGTACTCGCCTTCCAAATGGGATAGTCGTTTGAGGCTTAGGGACTTCACACATCCATTATTTTCAGCACATCGTATGTTCTCTCTTCATCTTAGGACATGAGCTTTCAGGATGACGTAGTGGGGCTTCGAGGTAGATCTCCGATGGAGACGTATTGCACAGTGGTCAGATTAAACTGTACATCCAGTTCATCTACGACGCCAAGGGTCCCGGGTTTGAATCACGGCCTGGAAATGGATATTTGTGAGTGTCCCTTCATCAATTTTATTGTATCATCACCCATTCTCATCTTCGCGATTAGCCAAAAGTGGCAGAAAGGAGCAGTAAAATAAAAGCAAATCAATCAATCAATTAAACATGAGTATACCACCAACAAATATGAACTGTTCCTTTATCATAAATTGCCCTAATGATAAGGTAAAAGGTAAAGTTCCCCGTGCATATAGCACGTGCCATGAAGGCACATTTAGAGGATGTGGTGGTGGGACCCCACAAATTCTCGATCTCGACCATGTTGGAGGTAATGTGATCAGCACCACGCTCCGGCCACCTTTACTCCCCATGTTTGCCCAAGGTACCCATTGATTTGAGGCTGTGTGAGCCACGGAGCCGCTTTATGCGGGGACAAGACTGGAAAAATTTCAACGTTAGATCATCCACCCCGATCATGAATATTATTTACAAAGAAGTGTCGTTATATTAACCTGTCTTTAACATTTCCTTTGCACATTTTTGGCGTGTGTTTGTTTGTTCGTAAACTAATTAAAATTTCGATTATCGCTGTGTAGAGAAACAGTGGGGAAAGGTGATAAATGTCCACGAAAAGGACACATACAGGGTGTACCAATAAAGTGTACACAATTTTTTTGAACGATTATAAAGAAAGCGTTTATTAAAATAATCCCAGAAATGTTTTATCTTTTTCTCTTTTTTTGCCAACGTCTGTTTTCAAACTGATAATTCCTCTGGTCCATACACTGATGAATAGTAAAACAATGGAATCGCAAACATAAATAATAATTTAGTTCATTATTTGTGCGCATTCTTCGTCAATGGTTGCCTTCAATTCGTCAAAGTCTCGTGGCGTGAGGTCTGGTGAACGCGGAGAGTGTTCTTTTCTCTTTTTTTAACGTCTTCGTCCAATCCATCTGTTTGCCACATTTTGCCAAGTATATCTTCAATAAGAGGATGAAATTTTCTTGAAATGTAACTCTTCCAATGCCAGTACTACAAAACTATGGACACTAGATTTGAAATTCCTATTTCACGACCCACTTGCCGCATACATTTTCTTGAATACGTTTCCATCAACCTTTCTTGCTTTCTGGAGCTCGTCGATGTCCGCGGTCTTCCTGAACGTTTCCTGTTGACATTCTGAACAGTCCCATCTGCTTCAATTCGGGTAAGTCACGTAAGTGAATCTGTGTGAAACTCTCTCCTAAACTGCCATTGCATTTCAATTGAGTTCTCAAATTTCCAGTAGAATTCTAGGATACATTTCCCATGTTCAAAGCTCAGTCTAGCTTCAGCCATTATTTCAAATTGGTTAATCCTCAAAAGATAAGAACATTTTGTGAGTTATCAGTTGTTCAAATGTTTACATAATTGTTTGGGACGCCCTCTATATCAAAAATCTGTTCGGCAGTTGAACCTGGGTTTTCTAGTTTTATATCTCTTCGGAATTATACCATATCACGGAGCACACCAATGTGCAGAGCGAGAGAGAGAGAAGAAGTTATCTATTTGATTTTATTGAATTTTTGTTTCAAGGCAAGTGCATGTTTAATGTATAGTAAAAATCCAAAAATACGTGAACGCAAATTATCACTTTTCATTCGCTTTTCTTCTACATCCAATGCGAGTTCGTTTTATGTTGATTGTTTTTCTCTACTTTGTTGGAGATTTTGTTTCAGCTCATGGATACCATAAAGGGTGACCTTTTCGGACAATATCCAAGTGTCAACTTCTCTTCCACAAATTGTACCCTGGTAACTGCAAAGTTGCAGGCTAACAAGCCCCTGGTGTCTAGACCCAGAACCAGAATAATCCACTGTGACGCTGTGTGTTGTTCTGGCTCGTCTTTGAACGAAGAGATGTAAAATCTGACTTCAAACTCTGACTTACTAAACACAAATGATTCCTTACTTTAATAATTTTCATTGCTGGCGGATACGATTACATATTTTATATTCATAGAATGTCTAAACAATTCAAGATGTGCGAAGCTGAAGATTGAATCTCACCTGAGATATTGTTGACAATAATCTTCGGAACAAGCATTTCATTTGTTTGTGGATAGCAGATGAAATTGAAGTTTATGTTTCCGGAGAGATTCTGGATGAAGTTCATTAAATTTACCCCTGTTTTGGAGTTGTTCCTTTTTCCAGAAGCAAAAGTTTTCTGGTCTTTGTCATGTCTTGGATATGAAAAAGAGCTCATTCTTCGCAAGACGGGTTCAAGGCTATATTATGATGTCGTTATTGATTTTACAATTAATGGAACCAAGAAGCTGGAAGTTAGCTTTTCTGTTGGTTCTACAACCAATCTTGTCCAAGTCTTCCACAATCTGCTGAACAAACACAATTAACTGCAGTCAAAGAGATTATCTCTTTTTCCATGACCTTTCTTCTGACTTCGTCTTTGTTCTCCCAAACTCATAATAATAATTGTTTGGAATTGTAAACGCGAATAGCTGCAAAAGATCTGCCTCGGCTTTATCAGAGACCTCCCTTCCTGGAAAAAGTTGAGCTGCTGTAGCGTGCATTGCGTGTACATTCTTCTGCGTGAGTGCGTGTCTTCTAAAGTCTACGTCTTCAGAAAGGTAAATATGTAGAAAGTGCTACAAAGTTTCAAAATTAACTAAGCCACTGTAAAATTTTATCTCATCTATACGTTGGCATTGCATAAAAAACGTGAATTTCTATGTTTATTGCGCATGAAATCAGTGAAAATGCACATTTTACCATTTAAAATGCTGTTTAAAAAATGCAACCTAAATAATTTCCGTTTCCCATGTTATGGAGAGAAGATAATCTAAGATCTATTTCTTTAACAACGAGACGAAACTCGCAATCATATAATGAACAGTATTTTGAAGCAATAGAAACATCCCATGCGAAAAGTTGTTATTTTCAATTACATTGTAAGTTGATAAATTCAGGTGCTTCATTAGTAACGTTACTTTGAATTCTAGTTGTCTTGTACACCTCTAGGCCTCCCTCCGTGACGGAGTGGTTAGCTTAGCGCTCTACGACACCGGAGTCCCTGGTTTGAATCCCGGCCTGGGCATGGGTGTTCTTTGTGAGTGTCCCTTCATCAATTTCACCATATAATCACTCATCTTTAACTTCACAATTAACCAAAGTGGCAGAAAAGCGAAGTAAATTATAAAGAATCAATATCAATGTACAGTTGTGGAAAGGAATGCTTCCCACATAAGACTACTGGTATTAAGGCTCTATGGGGAATGTATATTTCCCATGGCTGTACGAACACCTCAGAAAGAATTTTGTTTCTAAATGAAGTTGTTTTTAAAACTAATGATATGTATTAAATGAAGTGTCACTCGACCCCCTTTTTCAGTTTCAGATTTTAAGGAATCTCCTGTGCAGAATGTTATGGGGGTCAGAATCAGCTCCTTTGCACTTAAGTAAATGAAACAATATTACCATACATATTATACGTTTATCTGTGATATTACTAATTGTTCTCCTTTCATATTCATATTTGCAACCAAATAATGTTTTTCAGTAGAAGATTACGCGGTGTGCTGAAGTCCTGTGTGCCACTCCTAAGATGCAAGTGAAGATTCTACTCGTACATCAGTTCTTTTCTGATTTGCTTCTTAGAATATAGAAATCAAGACAGGAAAAATGTTACCAGAACTTTCAGCTCAGAAAGCACGGTCATCCTGTCGCGCGGCAATCTCAAGTCATCTCGTAACATAACCTTCCGATTTTTCTGCCATCCCCTTTAGTGCAGTCGTAATATAAAACCAGTCTTTTACAAAATAAGAAACACAAACTCAACCGTGATCATACACATAACGATTTTTCTGTTCGAGGACATTCGCCCTTGAAATACCCCATTGTCTGGGTGTACCCAGGATTTCATTGAGGGAAGGGACAAATCCGAAAATGTGTTTGTCCGCACGTGTACATATATGGTATGTGTGTGGGTGTGTGTGGGGGGTTGTGTGTGGGGGAGTGTGTTGGTCTGTATGGGGGGTGCGCTCGAGCGCGCCTAAATGTAAAGAGATTACAAAACAGTTGAAATGTTTTTATTGAGTGTTAGATTTTATTACATTCTTGCTTTCTATTAATAATGATCAATAAGATTTCACACTTATAGTAGTCTTGCATTCATCTTTTCATGTTTTCCCTATATTTTGTATATGTTGCAATAACACCCGTACCCAGGATTTTTTAAAGGGGAGGGAGCTGATCCGAAAATGTGGAACAATGAAAATATCAGAAATACTGCTTGTTTGATCGAATTAGGTTATTTTACGTTGCTTTTTTGAAAAGTTTTTGTAATCCCGAAGATGGGGATGAAAGATGATATAATGAAATTGATGAAGGAACACACTCACAAAGATCACCTATCGTCAGGTTGGTATTCGGGTCCGAAACCCCTGGCGTCGTAGAGCGCTGTGCAAACCACCCCACCACTGTGCTTGGCGAAATGCTATTGGAGTATTAGATGTGACTACCAATGCTATGATAATATTACAGCTAGAGCTAAACGTACAATTGAAGAGTTGCAACATTATGGTCCAAAATAACTGGAAAAAAGTTAACTCACCAATACAACCTCATCCCAAGAATCAGCCACACAGTCGCTTACAGATAAAGGCTGTCGCACGATGTATAGCTTAGTGCTTATTGTTTACATTCAGTTCTCAGAACTATTCGAATAGTTCTGTATTCCGCAAATTGACAATGTTTTCAAATTTCCTTCCATTTTCTTATAACAGTCATGAAAATTCTATGTTTAGAAAATAATATATTTATAAATTAAATTATACTTATTAGCAATTATTATTATTATTATTATTATTATTATAAAGAACTCTAAATGTGAGTTAAGAAAGAAAACGAGACATTTTCGTCTAGGGTAGCCTTGCATCAATAGGTATAAAACTGAAACTACCCAATATTGCTGACTGCAGACTTCTGGAGCCTGCCTCTCTACACAACAAACACATTCATTTATGCAAGGACAAAATTGAAATTTTTACATATTTTAAAGATCGTCCATGTTATTATCGTAGCTTTTTATAGGTTCACATTTATGTTTATCTTGGTTCGAAGAGGGGCCACATGGCCCCTCTCCTGGGTACGGGCCATCTGGGCTCTGCAGGGTTGTGCGGTTACGCGTCAACATTTTACATGTAGACAATATGCACACGCAAACAACATGGCGACGAGCGTGAGCTTAACAACGGGCGTTGTACGAACGAAATAAGATTATCCTACGTTTCGTTTCAATTATTGAAGTGTGAAAAATGCCTTGTACGTTTCTTTACAATTACAAACAATGTTCTACTAAATGTCGAACAGAATGTATTAATCGAACGTAATTAATTTAAAATTGCACTACATTTGTCTCACGATTGTAAACAGTATTGTTTTATATCTAGATATGGGCAGCCCGTGGCGGCATTGCCCATTAACAGACTGCTGGATCATCTAATGAGTTACGGAGTGACATGTTATCAGCACGACGAACCCTCATTGGTATTGTAGGTTCTCTCCCGGGTTACGTTACTCATTCGTAGCTCCTCAATTTCCAATTCGTAGCCACCGGTCCCATACACAGGCCGAAATCTCAATAGAAAAGTTGTTACGCTTCCCCCAGGAGACATGAACCTGTGCGCCTCCCCTGGCCGGAGCTCAAATCTTACACCTTAGACCGCACGGCCACGGTGTCCCCCACACACACATATTAAGAAATGAGAATAAGAGTAAAATTGGAATGAGATTAGAGCTTTTTTCATCGATTTTGTGTCATTTTTAATTATGATTAATGGGGTTTTATTCATTATCGAGGGGTGACGCTATTGTTAATTAATCAAGAGGCACGTGTCGGGGGTGGGGGAGGAGATGAGTCATCGATGACTTATGCACACGTGGGAGTTTGGAATTACTGGTTTTCCATTAGTGCACAAAAGATACTATTTTGAATCCCGTTTTTACCTTAACCTAACCGTATTGTTGTACGTTATACAGGGTGGTGCAAAATTCCGTTTACAACGCGGAGGAGGTGAATCGCCAAGTGAAATGAAGACGAAAATGTAAATGGAATTTTGTCGAACGACGCACCGTGTCAGAGCTAGAGGATGCCGAAATCGTGTGAAAATGGACTTCACACCTCCATATGCCGACAAATAGTACTCATAAAGAATATGCGGCACGATATCCCCAAAGAAAACACACCTGGGCTAGCGAATGATGCACAAATCGAGTGTCGAAAATGAATGTGGCAGGGTTTCCCACAAGAAGTGAGGGATTTCCGGGAATATGTCCGACATAGAACGCAGGTATCGAATGGGGGTACAAAGGGAAATGACGGAGGTCACAGCACATGAAGAACATTTCGCCAGGAAGTGTCCGAAAAGCAGGCTGCAGAAGGGGATTCCCCAGAGAAGAGGGGACACAGACAACATGTTCAAGAGGTGTATGATAACACACATATACACAAGTAGTATTCTTTATTGGCTGTGGAAATGACATACGATACATATCACAGACATTGTTAAAATTGTCCGCCAGCCACATCTACACACAGACGGCATCGGCGTAGCAGGGACGCTCTGGTATACTCAAATACGTTGGGCAGGTCAGTGATCATCCCAGCAGCGACGGTAACTCGAGCAACGAGGTCCTCCACACTTTCCACCGGGGTTTCTTCATTTCGCCCCACAAGAAGAAATCTAGCATTGTGAGGTCGGGTGACCGAGGTGGCCACAGAACAGGTCCACGCCTACCAATCCATCTATCACCGTATGTATTGTTGAGTACAGCTCTGGCTCGGCGTTCAAAATGTGCAGGGGCACCGTCATGTTGCCTAATTGCAAGGGATACATTTTCCAACAGTTCAGGTAGAACTTCCCGTAGGAACACACAATAGTTCCCACCGGACAAAGTATTGGGCAACACGTACGGACCTATGAGGTTGTCCCCGACAATGCCACACCACACATTCACTGCGAACCGTCGCTGAAAATGACGCTCAATGATTGCATGCGGGTTTTACACATCCCACACGTGACTATTATGGGTATTGAAGACGCCTTCTCTGGTGAATAGTGCCTCGTCGGTCCACAACACTGCATTTGGAAAATTGGGGTTTGCAAGGGTTTGTTGCAAATACCACTGACAAAAATCAAGGCGTAGGGGAAAGTCCGTCGGTTGCAGGTGTTGCACCCTCTGCACTTTGTATGGGTGCATACCCTCATCGTGCAGCACGCGTAACACATTGGTATGGTGCGTGTGTCGCACATGGGCAATGGCACGGGTGCTGGTACCTGGCGTCTCCTGTATTTTGTCCAACACTTCCTCCTCAAATTGGACACTGCGCACGCTGCGCGGTCTGCCACGATCCTACACCCTATGTCGTACAGATCCAGTTTCACGTAAACGAGCATCCACCTATTGAAACAGGGCATGTGATGGTAGGGGCCGATTTGGAAATCGTTCGCGATACACACGCTTTGCCTGATGGCTGTTTTGGTGTGTCTCACCGCAAACGAGATTCATATCGGCAAGCTCGTTGGTGGTGTATGTCGCCATTGTCAAGTTCACAAAGGAGCATACGAATACGTACGAAACTAACTTGTGATGCACCATTCACGACTACAGCACTGAACACTCCACACAGGTGTCCACCCCGTACAGACAACATAGATGGTATACACTACGTACTTCCTAACGGTCACTTTAGCAATGTGCTCAATTTCACCACACGCCTCAGGATGAACACCTTGCGACAACACGCGTAACTGACAGGCAGATCGCTAGTCGCATACACAGACGCGTTGCTTGTACGTACGTATACCAGTATTCGTCTTCCGTCGTAGTATTTGGATCAGTAAGTGCTGGTCGTTCTCTCACGAGTACGTAGGTATTTCATTTCTACGTACAGCCTTGGATACTACTTGTGTACGTATGTGTCATCATAGTACACCTCTTGCACATGTTGTCTGTGTCCCCTCTTCTCTGGGGATCCCCTTCTGCAGCCTGCTTTTCGGACACTACCTGGTGAAATGTTCTTCATGTGCTGTGACCTCCGTCATTTCCCTTTGTACCCCAATTCGATACCTGCGTTACATGTCTGACATATTCCCGGGAATCCCTCACTTCTTGTGGGGAATCCCTGCCGCATTCATTTTCGACACTCGACTTGTGCATCATTCGCTAGCCCAGGTGTGTTTTCTTTGGGGATATCGTGCCGCATCTTCTTTATGATTACTATTTGTCGGCATATGGAGGTGTGAAGTCCATTTTCACACGATTTCGGCATCCTCTAGCTCTGACACGGTACGTCATTCGACAAAATTCCATTTACATTTTCGTCTTCATTTCACTTGGCGATTCACCTCCTCCGCGTTGTAAACGGAATTTTACATCACCCTGTATATGAGTTACAGCCGGATGAGTCATGGGTGCCTCATGCACACGTGGGAGTTTGGAATTAATGGTTTTCCATTAATGTACAAAATACACTATTATGGAGTCCGTTTTACCCTAAACCTAACACTATTGTTGTATGTACTTTATATACGCGTTACAGCCGGATATGACTCATGGATGATTTATGCCGACGACGGAGCTTGGAATTAATGGTTTTCTATTAGTGCACAAAATATACTATTATGGAGTCCGTTTTCGGCCTTTTGCATCTCCTATTTATGCTTTTTTATATATATGTGTTTCAGCCGGATATGAGTCACAGATGATTTATACAGACGTGGAGCTTGGTTTTAAGGGGTTTCCATTAGTGCATAATAGATACTATTATGGTACCCGGTTCCGGCCTATTCTAACCCAAGGAACCCAGTTCCGGCCTATTCTAACGCAGTTTATGCTTTTTTTATACGTGTTTCTCCCGGATATGAGTCAAGGCTGATTCATGCAGTCGGGGTACTTGAAGTTAATGCGTTTTATTCACTAACGAGGAGACGGTTCCGGCCTATTCTAAGCCAATTGATGGCGTCAGGCGAGGTTTGCAGTCGCCGATTACGTCAAGACCGGCCATTTTGTCATCGGTGCTGGATCATATTAGGTATAATTAAGGATCTGGATTTATCCGGATTCAAGTGGCCCCGAAGGGATCTGGGTTAGAAGATATTATAACTCAATATATGGCGTTAGCCTATGTTCGCTTTAAAGGCGAAGAAATTGAACGATGTAGTCTATATGAAAACGAAGTATACGGGCAGAATGCATGTTATTAATAATAATTGATCTTAAAAAAGGGAAGAATACGTTGACCGCAAGACCCCTCTACAAGGTTGCGGACGAAATTCGCACCAGAAAAGAAGAATATATCCCCTTTCGCCACCCCAAACCGCGAGGGTTTGCCTCCGACAGAAGTAAGAGAAAGGGTCTCTATTGTTAGCTTCCCCATCGTTTTTTTTCCGGAGCTGAAGGGGATAATTCCGAGTGTCGCCAATATTTTAACACGTTTGTATTGATTTTTTTTGAGGTTCCAATTTTATTTTGCGGAAGTAATTTAGGCGGGTTTTCATCCTTCTTTCGTAACATTGTAAAGACTATTTGACCTAAATCGTAAGGAATTTGTCTGAACTAGGAACAATCATACCCAGTATCTACAGGTTAAAGTGGATGCGATCCACTATTTGTCCTTACTTCTAGGTTTCGAACCACGGACCCTTTGATTATTTCTTTATAAGCTACATGATGGTAGTTAATGTATATTTTTTACGTAAGATTGGCCAGATTTTGACTCTTAGGGCCAATATTTCACATTTTACGCGTATTTTGACTCAGAAAACGGTATTTCAACGATTCAAGCGAGAGTTTGTATTGCAATTTAGACACACAAAGAGTGTTTCTTCAACTTTAGCTGAAGTTTAGGCTTATTTTTACCAAAATAACACTATTTATACTATTCAGGCAACATTTTTTATTAAATTTTGGACTCACAAAGACATTTTTTCAACTTTTAACTGAGTATTTTAAAAGTTTATTTCCATTTTTTACTCAAATAACACAATTTAAGCTATTCAGGCAGGAGTGTTTATTACATTTTGCACTTACAAAGAGATTTTTTCAACTTTTGACTTATTATTTACAAGTTTAGGCTTATCTTTTACTCTAATATCACAATTTCATCTATTCAGGCTACATTTTATATTGCAGTTTAGACTCGCAAAGATATTTTTTTCAACTTCTTTTATTAATTTTCCTATTTATTGCCTTTTGTATCTTATATTTATTAATTTTTAATTTTGAGTTTTGTTTTTATTTAAATAACTTCTCTAATCACTAAAGAAGAAGTACTTTTAACTAAAAATTTAGCCACCAACTTTATTATTACCATTATTATTATTGTTTTTTGATGTAGTTGTTGAATGTTGTTGTTGTTGTTAGGGTTTATTGACTTCCACTAAGCTATTTTTAGTTTGCTTCGTAGGAAAGTTTGTTTATTTCAGAGTTTCCTCGGTATTTTTTACTGTTAGGGTAGGTAAAGTTTCCTAAATATATGAGTAGGGTTCCATATATTCTTGTTCTTGCATGTTTTTCATATGATGTGATCAGCACAACTCTCCAAGATTTTCAATATCTCTATGTGGATTGCAAGTTTATTTTTTAATACTGTGGTGGTTTATTTACTTTTCAGATACCTTTTTTAGTAACTCAATACCACTTTTTTTAAATGAAACAAATGGTTTTTACACACGAAATATTTATTTTCATAAACTAATCTACTACAAAGTATGTAATACATAAAGCTTTTTTCAATTGTTATATAACAGAGAATACTATTCTACTACAATGTAGTGTTATACTAACGCTTTTTTTGTCTCTAATTTAATTTCATCACAAGTGTGATATCCAGTCTGACTGTTTTTTCTCTTCTTTTTTTTGTTTCACTGTCCACTCAAGATTCTGCTATCCATGTTCACATTTTACCCAAGTACTCTGAGGCTAGTGAACCTTCAGCTACTACAAGGCTCTGTGCACTGATTAGGTGCTCACTGCGCTCATACTGTTGATAAAGTCAAGAATTTGTAATTTTTTTCTCACCATGCGGTCATTCTTTTTCAAATCTTTCCCAAAGAAATATAGAAAGTATCCCATAGTTAGGTTCCTGCTGGCATAATATTTAAACATAATACAGTACAATCCGCACACACTGGACAACGGATTCTGAATAACTGTTCTGTTTATACACCAACAAAGACACTTGCGTTTCAAAAACTCTGTCACAGAAGCACTGGGGTTTTCACCAAAACTGTCAAAGTATGTTCTGTGGCAATTCGAATCAATGTACAGGGCAGTCCAATGTATTCCAGGGCCCGAATCTCTGTCTGTATTGATAATCAGGGAAGCTGGAAGCTTGATGTTTTTTGATAAGGTGTTGTCTGCAAACACTCCAACGAAGCTTTCAGATAGAACACTGTCTTGATGTACTGTCATGGTAATGCTTATGGTATCCATTTTGCAGCCGAATTCAATGAATATAAGTTCTCGTGTGACGACGAGATGCTGTCTTCTTTGTAGTCTGATGTCGAGTTGTTCTCGTCTTGGGTTGATGCACATGCAGGTACAACGTGCTGAATGAAACTGTAGTGGTGTAGAAACTGTCCGTACAGGTGAGCGTTTCTCAGAGCACAAGTTATTTTTCTCAGGCTGTGGTTCTTCTCACAGCAGCTATAGGCAGGGAAACTTAGTAGAGCTGATTTAGGACATCCAAGCTGCTCCAAGTTAATCACAGTGCTGTGAAGTAAGGTAGAAAGGAAATGACATTTTTCTGCGCCAAAGGAATAAATGGCTGATTCATTTTCGGTACAGCGGGATAAAATAGTGGACATATTGGAAAAATTCACTTCTCCAGCTTGCCAAGAGAGGCCGTGCACATTTTGAGTTTCCCATAAATTTTCATTTTGTATTCTGATATCGAGATCTTCCCATGCGCACGGTAGTTTTAATACCCATGATTGCAAACAAATAGACTCTGGATCCACAACAGCTATTTCTTTTGGAATATATTTTCCATGATTATCTCGAAATCCTATAAAATCGATAACGGCTCTCATATTGTGATCCTACTTTGTGGCTGACAGTCACTGCTGTTCTTGGCAATTGTACCAACGAATCAAATTCTCCATAAACAACACAAGTGACTGAGGACGGGAGTGGCGAAGCAAAAGAGACCTTTAATGTCACACTACTGTCGCGAATTAAGTCCCAGGTGGAATCAATTTTCATGGTTGGTGAAAGAATAAAGGCATACAGGGCAAACCCATTATCGTAGTCCTCACGCGATATACTGTTCCCACTATCAGAAAAATAAAGAGAAGTAACCGAGAATAACGTGTAATATGCTTGAACGATATTTTTGTCACTATAATTGAGTGCCAGAGGCTGACTTGGGATAGACTTATTTCCAATTTGAAACTGAAGCGAACTAAGATTGAAATGTTGAAAGTTGAAAGGGTTAGAGTCAAATCTATCATTGAAAGCGCTATTCGATACGAATCCTACTATGATACATTTAGGTACTGTACCTAAAAAGATGTTGTCGAGATTGTAGGAAGTGATATTTTGAGGTAGTGTGATTGATTTTACTTCTACTCGTGTTATAGGGTACTTTGCTGTTGCTTTTTCAAGGGCTTCACTGTGTGCTAAGCCTACATGAGGTTAATTGTCACACGGCGAACAAATAAGGAGACATCTTGTAACTGAACTCGATATTCTGAATTCCCACTGGTTATTAAAGCAAACGCATAGCTTGTTCTGTGCAATTTAACTCGCATAGACACTTTGTTCATTGGAAGGCGGGGCTGAGAGCTAATGTCTGTATGAAGGCGCCCATACATTTCGAAACTGCGGCTACCTGTAGCAAAAGACATGCGTTTCTCAATTCCTTTGTTTTCTGTTAGATTTTCTAGTTTTCCAGGAGTATCGCGGTAACAGAGAGAGGCAGTGAGGTGTGATTTTTTAGCTTCGTTCGAGTAATTCAATAAAGTTTCAATGTAAGCACGGTAGGCATATGATCCAGAGGAGGATGAAATCATTTTGTCGTTCAACAGTACCATCAACTTGAGAAAAGAGTGAATGTAGAAAATTGTTCACAGGAGAAACCAAGTTATCTGCAGCCAAATTTGTTCCATCCGGTTTAGTAATCTTACATCTCACATACAAATAAACGTGCGAAGGGTCCAAATATTCATCGCTGCCCCCAACTACTGAAAATTCGATTGGAGAATCTGATGTTAGCGTTGAAAGTGGGCGATATTCAACTAATGCTGAATTCTCTATACTTGTCTGAGTGAGTGGAAGCGTAAACAAATCAAGTTCCGAATTTGTACAATCGCAGGAGCCAGGATGTAAAAAAGACATGGTGCTTAGCTATCGAAAATATTTCTCTTTCCCCTACGCATTCTCTTTTTCGACTGAGAAGGTACTAGATGGATGCCAAATTTTATAGTTGCAGCCTTCCGTTTTCTTTTTCCGCTACGAGAGAGAAGCTGAGAAACTTTTTGTTCTGCCTTGCCTCTTAATGTTTCCCCTGCTTCGCCTAACCGGGTTCTAATCGAATGCTTTACCGGCTTATTTTCCAGCACATCCCCAACTACTTGCATCCCAGTTGTCAGTGATTGTTTTCCTAAAGTTTTAGCGCCTTGTTTGAGCAATGGAATAGCCAGATGGAACAACCCCTTGAAGATAGATCCTAACCCGTGTCCCCTTTGAAAGGCTGGACCGGATTAATATGGGAGTCCCTAACCGGCCTGCTCGACATAGGTACAGATCGCCTCTGTCGTATTTCATTTTCTCTTAAAATGAAGTTTAACGGTCAACTCCCCAAATGCAAATGAAGGTTTACGACCCGCATTGTCCCTTAAAAGGATTTCAATGGTGTCGAAATAACGCTTTGATGCTGATAAATAATGGACAGAATTGAAAATAATACTTTGTGAACGTCCATACGGAACAGAAGGTATTGTAAACATTCTGAAAAGTGGAGCTTTAGTATCTCCTACCATCTGGTGAATTACTATGTCGCTGTACACCATAATTTGTTGTGGAACGCCAATACTTAAATTTGCTTGTTTCGAAGCTTGTAATTGCTTCACAATATTCCCATCTGGTTCAAAGCCCAACTGTAATGCTAAGATGGGCGAAAATTTGAGTGTGGATAATTGAGAATAGTAGTTTCCTTCGACAGTGTTTGCGGAGTAATTGCACCCGAAACGAAAAAGCCCTTCTCCTATGTCATTTTCATTCAAAGCTTGTAACACAGAGTCTACAGTGGGATAATATCCAGGGGGCACAACCGTTTTTCCACTCTGCCTATTTGCCTGACTTGGCTGTGAGTTTTGAACTGTCCATGCAATCTCATTTTCCCCTTTCATAACATTGTAAAGACTATTAGTAAAGTGGACTTCAGAGAGGCCTACAACCCATTCTTCAGAATTTAAGTTGATTGGATATGTAAGTTTGGTACTAAAATGAGAAGCTGTATTGTTTCTGAAAAGTTTCTTGGAAGCGTTTGAAACCAAAGTGACGTAGTATTCATTGTCACTGCCTTCAGCGATCATTGTTCCGCTTTTTTAAAATGTAATGTTACGTTCGACGCTCCAAACTTAAATGGGAGAGGGGTGCCGTGCTCTGATTTTAATAGTATTTCAATTGTTTCAATATATTGTTTTTCAACTTTTATGTATTGTCGTGGTTCGAAAATATAACTTTTCTTTGCACCATATTCATAGTCTACAGTGCTAAATGATCTTATAACGGGGCCGATATTAGGTTGAGATTTCACAATATTTGAGCAAATGTGAATCTCGTGTGGAATATGAAAATCCATGTTGCATGGATACGTGGAACAGGTTCGTACTATCCCTGATCCCATATCAGAATGTATAAGTTCCGTTTTCTCTGGAACAGATAACGAATAACCAAACACAGGAACCAAGGAAGGCGACAAAAGTAGTTTCATGCTTTCATCATGTTCCAAAGTTGTTTGCACGTAAATTGTCTGTTTATGAGCATCGTATCCTAAAGTTACATGTTGAGCAAGCACTTTTCGTTTTGGAGGAGGAATATTCGAGAGCAACAAAGAATATTGGAATAAAATCCTTCTCGGACCACACTTTCACTGTAAAATACTTCGTCTCTGTTTTTAGGTTTATATTCATATGTAATAATATTGTTATCTCCAACAATATTATAGAAACTGCATGTCATATGTACTTCAGCTACAGCAACGACCCACTTTTGATCCAATTCGATTAACTCACTCAACTTTGTACGAAAGTGAGCAATTGTGTTGTCTGGAAACAAGTCTAAACTTGCATTAGAGGGTAAAGTAAGATAGAAATCGTCTCGTGCCATAGTGTCAACTAACCTAAACTTGAGTAATATCAGAAATAAATACCCATGATCTCATGGCTCTGGGATACCCCCGGCAATGTACAAACGCCTTATTTCCTTTCCGTTTCAATATTTTTTTCAATAATAAAAGGTCTATTTGGATCCAAGTTAATTTTCTGTAATTCAGGTTCGTAAAATATCCCTTCTATAATTTCTCCGTTCCAATCTTTGATTCTATACGTTGGGGGAACAGTACTTATTTGTTTGTCAACGACAAAAATTTCCTGTGTCCAATTAGGCAAATAACCTTTTTCGAATTTGAGCTAGTTTTTACTTAGTCTTACATAATTACCAATATTAAATGTAAATTTGATATTTTCTTTTGGTTTAACGCGCGAGCGAGACCACACTTGTAAAGCTTTATCGAAATTTACTTCTGCAGGAGCCATTTTTATGGATCTAAGGTAAGAATGATTGTAGGATTTAACAATTTTAGCTAGAATATCAATATATTTGTAGGTATTATTTGCAGTGAAATGCTTATACAATTTTGATTTCATAGTACGTATAAATCTTTCGACCACGGCTGCTTTCATTTCAAAATTAACACTGTAATGTTGCACATTATACTTGTGAAACACTTTCTTCACATGGGTGTTGTAAAACTCTCTGCCTTTGTTTGTCTGACAATACACGGGAGGATATTCCAACATATGTATAATCTTTGAGATAGCCTTTGCCATAACCTCGCCTGATTTGTTTTTTTTTACTGGGACACAGTACGCTTGTCTTGAAAACACATCAATTGCACAAAGAATGTATCTAAAACTGTCGTTAAATCGAGCGATATTTTGCATGTCAGCTAAATCCATTTGAACAAGTTCAAGAGGAGCCGTAGCTTCGTAACGTTTACAAGGGAAAAGTTTACGTGCAGGAACATATACGCATCCTGTTCTGACAACCAGTTCTGAATTTGAGTTCTATATTGTGTTGAAGCCTTAGATATTTTTTCACTATTTGAAAAAGATGTAGGAAGTTTATGTGTATAGTACAAAGTTTTCAGATCCATGTTACAAGTCTTCCCAAATCAATTCAGGTTTCCATTTTCTTGAAGGGGGTGGAGGGGTGCGTGTAACAATATATTCGCGAGGGATGTTTAAAGAGTGAAGAATGCGCTCGAACTGATCTTTTCCTATTGGTTCCCTCAATATAGCGTGAATATCAGAATCTAACCTCGATTCGCGCATTTGTAAACGTACAGCAAAAGCTTGCATTGCGGTTTCTGCTTCTTCAGGTACCAGTATCATTTTTATTACACTCATTTGGAAAACAAGGTACTTGCTAAGGCTGAGATAATAGGCCCAATAAGAAAAGGTAGAAATCCAGCTCCTTTTTGTATAAGCAACTTTTTTTCTTTTTAAGCGAAGTGCTATTTGCAGCTAGCTTTCGTAGAGTGACTTTAAATTTTTGGAGCTTAGACTTTTGTACTTTTGAAAGTGGAGCATTCCCGTTTATTGTATTGGCAGCACATTCACCGAGAACGCGTACTAGACCGGGGGACTCACGGTGCAACAATAGTTTACGCAGCTGAAGGTTGGATTTGCACAAAACTTTGAGCGCTGGAGCGTGTTGGTTCAGTTGTGACGTCATTCTGAAGTACGCACAAGAAATTACTTGTTTGCGTGATTTCCTGCAGCATATATAGTTAATTGTTCGTCTGGAAATATATGCGCCCGCATTCTTAATATTTCTGGACACTGTTGGGTCATATCGAACATTAAATAGCTATTGGGTTTATCTGTTGGATCTTCGAATACTTGCAAAATACTTTTACTATCGTCAGGTTTGAATTGTCGTGCCAAATAATGTATTTGTTGCTTATCGCGAGGGTTCTTGAAATACACAATGTAATGCGCGTTCAAGCTTATATCCCGCATCTTTGCACCTTTATGAAATAAATTTTGTACAATAAATATAACACTCATGTTCTTGTGGTGAGAAGACTTGGTAAAAATGACTGCTACTGAAGAATCTTTTCCACTCTCGTTCAGCAGATCGTCAATAATAATTAATCCTGGAGATTCAATATCCATATTTGCAATATCTGGCATTCCTTCAACAAACTGAATATTAGTGTCTTGACACAATTTAAGTTTTGGTCTAACAGCACCATATGCCCAGATTATCGATTTCGGTACTCGAGCCAACATTTCATTTTTATAAAATAGTAACTTGTCCACAAATGTAGTCTTCCCGCTCTGAGACGGGCCGCACACAATCATAGCAAACGGGGGACCAAAGCAAAAATCCATTGTAAAATGAGCTTTGTTCCAACGTGAGCGTTTATTTTATGTTCTCTTGCTTGAAAAGGAGCCTCCCCGATGGCGTAGTGGTAGCATCATCGCCTTGTAATCAAGGGGTCCCGGGTATGATACCTGGTGGAAGCACAAGAGGTTCGGATCCCACTTAAAAACTGTAGGTCCAGTCACGATTAGCCTTACTGTGCATAAAGTGGACTTACAACACCAAATCAACCAATCTTGCTTGAACAGCAAACACAAAATGGCTGACCTGTGCTATGTAGTCAGTATAGGTGCCAATATTTTCTCTGTTGACTCTATTCGGTGCTTAAAATGCATTTTGTCTACAAAATACGTATCCTTCCGACACTCCCATTCCTGGGGAACATGAAATATAGTTTCTATGTTTATAGCGAAATGTACTTTTGACTTGTTCATTTATCGTTTCAAAAAGCAAACTAATTCTTGTTACGTACATGCGGAACATTTTATTTTTACATCACGTACGGTAAGGAGACATAGTTCTCCAATTTTCAGCAGGAACCTAACAATGCAGACCCTTTCTCTCACTTCGGTTGGAGGCAAACCCTCGCGGTTTGAGGTGGCGAAGGGGGAAATATTCTTCTTTTCTGGAGCGAATTTCGTCCGCAACCTTGTAGAGTGGTCTTGCGGTCAACGTATTCTTCCCTTTTTTAAGATCAATTATTATTAATAACATGCATTCTGCCCGTATACTTCGTTTTCATATAGACTACATCGTTCAATTTCTTCGCCTTTAAAGCGAACATAGGCTAACGCCATATATTGAGTTATAATATCTTCTAACCCAGATCCCTTCGGGGCCACTTGAATCCGGATAAATCCAGATCCTTAATTATACCTAATATGATCCAGCACCGATGACAAAATGGCCGGTCATGACGTCATCGGTGACTGCAAACCTCGCCTGACGCCATCAATTGGCATGAATCAGCCTTGACTCATATCCGGGAGTAACACGTATAAAAAAAGCATAAACTGCGTTAGAATAGGCCGGAACTGGCTTCCTTGGGTTAGAATAGGCCGGAACCGGGTACCATAATAGTATCTATTATGCACTAATGGAAACCCCTTAAAACCAAGCTCCACGTCTGTATAAATCATCTGTGACTCATATCCGGCTGAAACACATATATATATAAAAGCATAAATAGGAGATGCAAAAGGCCGAAAACGGACTCCATAATAGTATATTTTGTGCACTAATAGAAAACCATTAATTCCAAGCTCCGTCGTCGGCATAAATCATCCATGAGTCATATCCGGCTGTAACGCGTATATAAAGTACATAAACAATAGTGTTAGGCTAGGGTAAAACGGACTCCATAATAGTGTATTTTGTACATTAATGGAAAACCATTAATTCCAAACTCCCACGTGTGCATGAGGCACCCATGACTCATATCCGGCTGTAACGCATATATAAAGTACAACAATAGGGTTAGGTTAGGGTAAAAACGGGATACATAATAGTATCTTTTGTGCACTAATGGAAAACCATTAATTCCAAACTCCCACGTGTGCATAAGTCAACGATGACTCATCTCCTCCTCCACCCCCGACACGTGCCTCTTGATTAATTAACAAAATCGTCACCCCTCGATAATGAATAAAAAACCCATTAGTCATAATTAAAAATGACAGAAAATCGATGAAAAAAGCTCTAATCTCATTCCAATTCTACTAATAAGTGATGAGAAAAAGTGGTGATTAGGTGAAATTAACACACAAAGGAACACGTGTGTTCATGCGGGGATTCGAACTCGGAAGTCCCGTTCGTGAAATCGTGGATTAAGAACCAATCCGACAACACTTGGATAGAACCCTTCAGGATTTCATATTACATTTTTCGTAGCGCCTGGGAGAAATATTAGCTCTCCCGATATTGAATCAATTATGCATGTTAATTTTACTTGACAATGCGACGCTCTCTCTAGAGAAAACAAGACTTCGGCTGGGCATGCGGCAGGAAATGAAGTTTCGAGAAGTTACACTGAACAGGCGGTCAAAGCTCCGAAGGTCATGGTATGTTAATGGATGGATTGGTTCCCTCCGAGGATATTTTTGAATACAGGAGATGGTAGCCAAGAGAGATAATGGTGCAGTGGACCGAGGCAGTGTCGCTGTGAGACGGAGATAGGTTTGTTTCGTAGAAATTCCCTCATAACAGGCACAATTGTGCACCTTGTTTGAAAAAAAAAACAGCACAATTTAACACAATTATTTATGCACCATGAAAATGACGGTTCATAAAAGTCTAAATTTGCATTCAAAATCAAATCCAATACCTTCAGCAGAATCATATTTAAAGTTGCCTATACACAAATGCATTCTCATTGACATGAACAAGATTTGCTAAATGTGTTTAAACAAACAAAAATAAGAGTGTTCTTATTTTGATAAAAGTTTACATGAAAATAATGAGTTCAAAGACAACACTATACTCTGCCCCAATTATCTCTGGAGCCAGGCTGCGCATAGCGGCAGAAAGGGGGGGGGGGTCGAGTGGGCGGAGAGAAGCAGTACACGCTGCTGCGTGGGCTGGCCCCCCTTCCACGCGATATAAGTTTGTCTCGCGTCAGAACTTGCGCAGATACTTGTTTCCGTTCGCTTGCTCCAGAGATAACCGAGAAGGAGTGTATATAAATACATATTTTCCAAAGTTGTTTAGCATAACCAACGGAGAAAAGACGGATAAAAATCTATCACGACGGAAGCTTAACTCAAGTTCCTTTCAAGTTCCGTGTTTCTTATTTATTTATGCGTTTATTTCTAGATTACCCAATAGAAGGCGGTGAAATAGAACCACCAGAAAGAACTACGCGTGGTTTCAGGCAGTCAAGCCAAATTAAAATACTGTTTCAAATTAGGAAGAGGCCATCCATATTACAATTTGTTTCCGCGTCTTGTTAACCAGGTTGCAGGTGATTTTATCGAAAGCACGGCAAATTTAATAGTAACTTTCGAGGAGAATGCTTTTACTGTACCTGTTTTTTGTACATAAATAGTGTTGCTTAGCAGTAGACTTGGTCGGAAAAATGTATAGAAATACAGTTAAACGGGATATCTATGTCGATTGATTGTGTTCATGTTAGAATAATTTTGAATAATGGTTTACTTGACCTTATTTTAGCAAGCTAAAACACTTTCCATTGCTAAACATACGCACACACAAACTCACTCTCTATTTCTCTCTCTCTCTCTCACACACACACACAGTTTGTGTGTGTGTGTGTGTGTGTGTGTTTCTTAGTGTGTGTACAATGGTACATGTACCACACGAACGAACATTTCTCCCGTAGTTCCTACGTTTTACTAATCTTTGAAGAAACATCTCTTTACTCTCTTTACGCGGGAGTCTCAAAACCTCCCTTTGTAGAGGGTGGTGCAAGAATTTTCCACTCGTGTTCGCTGCCATTCAGATGAAGGTGGCCCACTCTAAAGTTGGGCTCTCTTATCGAGACTCTAGCGCTCCGTCTGCAGATAGGAAAAGTTTATTATTAGAAGGATAGCTACAAAAGTAGACGGTTTGCTTGTAAGAAGTTCACTGCCAGAATAAAAACGGAACGTGATGTAGCCTACTTAAATTCTGAGATTTAAAACGGAAGAAAGTAGAGGATATTATTGAACTGCCCCATAGCCAGGGGGAAAAACGAAAATGATATCGTTCGCCAGTTTGAAACGTTAAAACGACGAATCTGGCAAGCATAACAATGCCAGGTCACGTTCATTAATTTACGACAGGTAGCTTATTCATAATATTGGTAACTTGCTTATGTTTCCCCCTACCACTAGAACGTGGAAGTACTAGTGTTGGGGGAGAGGCATATGTGAGTGGGCGCGTGTAGGTATATGTTTAAAAATGTAGTGTAGAGTTTTTTAATGGCCACTGTATAAATTTTGAATCTTGAAACGTATTACAAGCTCTATACTACACATGTAAATATTTATATATATCCACAACATTGCTAGGATATGTTGCTTTCTTTTGTGCGGTAGTTTCTCTTTGATATTTTTGTGATTCATTTCACGAGATCATCATAATTGACGTAAGATGTGAGATATCATAAATCATATAATAAATCATATCATAAATCGAATAATGAAATGAAATAAAGAAAATATTATAAAAAGATACAATAAAGAAATATCTTGGGATGTTGTATTTGAAATGAAGTAACAAAAGGATTGCATGATAATTAATCAACTTGAAGCTTCAAGAATTAAGTGCGTAATAAGCACCTGTCTCCTTCTTCTCTTTTTTTGCAACATTAATGTAACTGCAGCAATAAAACACTCTGAATTATATTTAATATTCGTTTCATTCTCCTGCTTAGACGCAAGATAAATGGAGACACTTGAGCATGCGACACAATAGCGCAACGTGCCACTTTCGCACATGAACATATAAATATGCAAAGTGCAGGCTAAATGTAGCAGCACAAATGACATATTCATAAGCTTAACTTACCTTAATCACCATATATGCAAAGGTAAACACAGAATAACAGAATTCGGCTCAAACACATCTGCCAATTTTGGCAATATTATTGATATTTTGGTCTTTCCGTATTACCTTTCCACAAAATATGAGTTACAGAAAACAGAACAGTTAAGCTAATCATATTTACGTAACACTCCAGCAACCGCCCCTAATTACAAAGTTGAGGATGAGTGATGACGTGATGAAATTGATAAAGAGACACTCACAAAGAACACCCATGCCCAAACCGGGATTCGAACCCAGGACCCCTGGCGTCGTAGAGTAGTGTGTTAACCATTCTGCCACGGAGACCACGTTGAAAATGTCAAAAATTGCCAAAAGGTGGAAATATCCATAATAGGGACATTTTGAATAACATGTATGTCGGTGTTATATTCCTGAAGATAGCAAAATATGGTCCAGTGCATTGATTTGAATGAATGATCTTATTTATTTTACTTTGCTTTTCTGTCACTTTTCTCTAATTACGAAGATGAGGATGAATGGCGATAAGATGAAATAAATGAAGAGACAATGACACGCACATATGAATAATACACAAGTCCCATAGAAAATTATACTGGCCATTGGTCCAGACGCCAGAGTCTCGCTAGTCTGCAAAATGCAGTCCAGGGTGTACTACGTTGAAATGCCTTGAAAAAGGATCACTCCTTACACCCTATGGTCCAGTGGAGGCACATGGTGGTTCGGATCCCACTTAACCAAATGGTTAAAGCTATTACCTTTGGTGTGAGTGGTCTCGAGTTCGATTCAGGTTGGAGTTGAAAAAAATCAGTGTTGACCCATCATCTTGAATTCCATTGAAGAGCTACTTGGAAGCAGCGGTCTCGAATATCGGACAACAGCAGCTATGAGACACGATGCACTGACCACGCACCACCAAACAGCCGACCTTCGTGGCGGATTGGTTAACGCAGGTCCCGGATCCCGGATTCGAATCCGGTCCTGGGCATGGGTGTTCTCTGTCAGTGTCCTATCAGCATTTCATCACATCATCCTTCATCTTCATCTTCGCGATTAGCCAAACGTCGCAGAAAAACGAAGTAAAATAAACCAAATATACCAATCAATCATGCATCACCAAACAATAATCCGCTTGGCAAGCCTTGCCCTTCAACGGAATGTTCACACCACGGGCTTTGTTTGTTTTTATTACGTGTACTAACACACGTATACCTGTATGCAAATTACGGAATACGTCGAGGAGAGCGAGAAAAGCTGTCACTGCTAAAAGAAAGAGAGAAAATTCTCCCCTCATTTTCCGAAATAAATCTCAAAGTAGCTGCTTCCTATACCTATAGTAACGCTTCGCCAATGCGCTCATATTAAAAATATTTCCTATAAACTTTGCTTCCATAATTTCTGTAATACCGGCGAGTGTTTCAAAGCTAACCAGACATCAACGTGATAAGATGGAGCAGTCCCTTTAAGTTTTATAACTTCATCCTAGCACTCTTTATTCTATTCGTTATGAACATTCAACATTAATATAATCATTCAAAGATGGCAATCATCACCTACTATCTCATAAGGTTTACGATTGTTTGTTGCCACCTGCATTGTTGAATGCATTGAGTGCTTGATTCAGGATCTCAGCATCAAAAGTTATAGATTCCATGGACATTCACGATATGGGCGTTCATTTCTATTTAGGCTACCCCTTCATGAAATTCATCCCATCATCGTTCATCCTAAATATCATGATTAATCTAAAATACGCCTAACCTGAACTGTAGCTCGAAATTTGTCCTCCTTCCGCCTAACTTGGAACAAATTATATTATTCTTACACTTTTTTAAAAAATTCGCGCGTAAACAACAACTCCTCGACATCGTAAGGAATTCATAGCAAAAAATAATACTTAATTTTGTCTAAGGTGCACAAACTCCTTGTTTGTTACCAGTAATAAATTTCACTAAAGCAAAACTCTTCTTCCATAAAAGTTTCCAACTGTGTATTAGGCATTAGACATTAATTATTTATCTGTTCTATTAGGTAATTTACAGTGTGTTGTTACTGTGCAGTATATTGAGTATAATTGTTTCATTATCTATAATTGCAGCTCCAGTATATACCGTACTATTGAATTTCGATTATTCAGAACGCCAATCACGCATTTGTCTATGTTGATACATTTTCAAAACGCTCTTCCACATACTTTAATCATCACTCGGGTACCTTGAGCATTCCATCACCACGAGTACAGAGTATGAAATGTCTATTTTTAAGCAATAAGCATAAACTTTAAGTTGAGAAAAAAATTAGGCTATACCTATTTATTTGCAAACTATTGATATTGATTTGGTGTTTTAAGTCCACTTTATGCACAGTAAGGCTAATCGGGACTGGACCTACAGTTTAAAATGGGATCCGAACCACTTGTGCCTCCACCGGGTATCGAACCCGAGACCCCTTGATAACAAGGCGACAACGTCTTTTCAAAGTGACAGTGATATTACTTTAATAGGATGCGAAAGGTGCCGCGACCATAACAATTTTCCAACTCTTTCTATTTTCGCTCAATGCACACGCCTTTTACATGGACCCCCAGAAGTAGGATAATATGCATAATTATATTTCCACCAGTTTGACTGTCACCACATTCAAATGCTAATTTTGGGATAAAATAATGATAAATCGTTACATTCGGATGGAAACTAAAGCTGTACGTTTTCAAACCGGAATAAACATATGACAAATGACAAGCGACAGGATCACAAACTGCACACACCGGAATAGGCACTCCTCCTTCAGTCTGTAAAAAAAAGCATTCACTGCTCATGCGCTATCAACAGACCAAGGCGACACGATGCACGCTATAAATAAAGAGCCCTGCCCGAGTGATATCTACGGGAGGATTCACACCGAAGCGACAAGCGAAAGGCGACACGTGTCGCTTGGGAAAGGAGACAATCAGCATCAACGTTTCACATCGTAGCGGCATGACAGGCCGCACAAGCCTGCGTTCGAGTGGTGATATCCTCAAGCAACACATGTCGCCTGACGCCTGACGCTAGTCGCTTCGGTGTGAATTGTTCGTAAAGAACAAGCTAAGCAAAGTGCCGCGTCCGTCCTATGGGAAAGGTTGCATTTATTTCGTAAGGTTCTTTTCCAAGTGAGAAGTGTCGTTTGTCACTTCGAGCTGAAAGCTTCCTAAGGCATAACTTTTAATGAGTAACTTCCCACCTCTGTTTTACATTAGTAATGTTTAGGTAAACAAAGAAAGAAGCTTACCCAAAATTATTTTTGAGTATACTGTGTCGGGCGTGAATTGAGAAATTTTCTCCTATTTGCATTAGATTTTTTGTGCTTTGATTATTTAATGTTGCTATTCTATCTCTTTATATAAATCACAACAATGAGGATTAAAGATAATGAAACGAACAGAAGGAAAATTCATGCCATTGTCACGACTCACATTTGGAGCTCTCGGGGACGAGGTCGTGAATGAAGCATCTAACGCGCCAGGTCATCCAGGCATTCTCCGCCGCACTTCATTATATTAATAGCCGGCCCCCGTGGCGGAGTAGTTAGCACATCGCTCTATGACGCCAGGGTTCCCGGGTTCGAATGCAGGGCTGGGCATGTTTGTGAGTGTCCATTCATAAATTTTATGATATCATCCCCATCTTCGCAATTAGCCAAAAAGCGAAGCAAAATAAAGCAAATCAATCAATCAAATCGATCATTAAATGAATCATTTTTTATGAACTACTTGTATGTGGTTTACCAATTTGTCGTATTGTAACTGGGCCTCTCCAATGGCGTAATGGTATCGTCGTCGCCTTGTAATCAAGAGGTCCAAGGTTCGATACCCGGTGGAAGAACATGGCATAGTGGTTCGGATTCCACTTTAAACTGTAGGTCCAGTCCTGATTGGCCTTACTGTGCATAAAGTGGACTTACAACACCAAATCAATCAATCAATCGTATTGTAACTCTGTTCCGGGTATCTCTGGAGCAAGCGAACGAAATCAAGTCCCTGCGCAAGTCGTGACCCCATCAGTGAACATGTGAGAGGGAACGGGATTGCGTATAGGGGGCGACTTCAGTTTCCAGCCTTCGCAGCAGCGTGTACTATTTCGCTCCGCCAACACGATCCACCCTTCTCTGCCGCTATGCACGGCTTTGTTCCAGAGATGGTCGGAACACAGTATAATTTTGATATTTCCTTATTTTATGTCCGTTTTCCGCCACTTTTTGCATATCACGACTTTGAAGATGAAATGGTGATTACATGAAATTGAAGTAAAATGACACTCGCACAAGAACACAACCTTGCTCAGGCCAGGTCTCGAATGTGTAACCTTCGGTATCCTAATTGTGATTCGACAACTCAATGCTCTCGACCAACGAGACAATATTTATTTCGCGTTAAAAAATGGAGTTTCGTACCCTCTTTTTATTTTCCTCAGACTGCATTCTCTTTTTCTCTTAGAACACGTAACCTAAACAAATAATCAATTGTAAACGCAGACGAAGAGTTGACAAAAATAAAAGAGGAAAAATTTCAAGAAACCAAAGTTAACTCTTCATGATAGTCTACAGTCTATATCGCATCCTACAGAGTGTTTCAGATGATTTGCCCTGGTTTCAATCTTTATTTTAAAAGGTACAACAATAGTACTACAAACTTACACAAGGTACCGTTGAAAAGAGGAAGGTGCAACATTTATTTTAGTATGTTTTCAATGTGGCCACCATACAGTTCGGCGACACGACAAAGGCAAACACACATGTTGACGAAAACACGTTTAAACGTTTCCTTTCTAAAATCTACGACTTTTAAATTTATTACGTTTTTAAAATTTCTCTGCGTGTTTTCTGCATATTTTACTTTGTCAGAAAGTCAACGGAGACAATAAAAAAAACGATAATCGAAAATTAATAAGAAATTTAGAATTTTAATGCGGTGGCTCAGTCGGTAACGCGTCTGACTACCATGCTAAAGGTCCCGGGTTCGATCCCCGGCCGGTTCAAATCCGGGAACTTTTCTAACGATGGAAGCGGCCCCGGCGCCCACCCAGCGTCGAATAACGTGGGTACCTGGGGGAAACCCTGGGGGGTAAAGGCGGTCAGGGGCGTGATGCTGATCACATCACCCCCACTCACGACCGGATCAAGAAAGTGTGGGGCGTTACCCCCACACCCCCTATACGCCTTCATGGCGTAGTGCTATGCACAGGGGAGTACTTTACCTTTACTTTTACCTTTGAATCTCTGGCTTTTCAGTTTCATGCAAGATACAAAATAACAGAAGTAAAAGTTATATTTTGATTTCCTCACAATATCACCGATTTCATATTCTGAGAATACCCTGTTTGTTCCAGGCAATAATATAGCTCGGATATTATTAAAGAAGTGTGTGGCTGATTTTTTCCGCTGAATGTTTATATGACCGGTTACCACTTTACTTTCAAATGTGTCAGTACCAACGGGAGTAATAACATTAATTTAAAAAGTATTTTCTTGTAAAATAAATGCTACAAGCATAAGTTGCTCGGAAGTTAGATACATTCATTTTCTTGGGTTTGATTTTTTGCTTTGTGTCCACTTTGAGCACAAATAGTATGGGTCTGCAGTGTAAAAAGTGGTATCCGACCGAGCCACTAAGTGCCTCCACCAGGCGACGTCCTCACACAAGCACTCATGAGGCTTTCAAACACAGTGCAATCAATATGCCTCCACCGATGATTTGCAGTTGCTGTGCACTGGAAACGTTATTAAATATTTCACTGCAAAGAAATATTATCTCCAGTATATTTTGAAACTTTCAACGGTAACAATTTTGACCCACAAACTAAAAAATAAATTGAATGAAAACAAGGAGAATTTCATTTTAGAAAAACAGTTATACTGAGATATTCGATTAAATATCCTACATTAAAATGAACGCTTTCTTGAAGTTTTAGTTTTGACCAGATGGAATTTCAATATTTTCTGAAGTAGACGAACTAGTAAATAAATACATATTCATAGAGGAAGGCGTGAAACGCACGTACTTCGGTCCTTCATATATTAATGGGATTAGGCTTACCCTTCGCAATCCTATTCTTCTTCCTTGAGAAAGTAACGTTTTTCTCCGAAGAGAGAGGTAAATAAATAAAGGAAAAATATTCTTGCCTCTACGTCGCTGGCGAAACTGTCAGATGTTTCATTATTCAGAGAGTGAAGGTTCTGAGGGCGTAATAGGTATGAGATTTGGGAGAACTACGAAGTGACTTAACATCCTGGCCGTATTCATATTTTATGGATTTCAAATTCAACCCTTTTCTGTTAGTATTCAAAAGTACATTTTACTTATTTATTTATGGGAAGCAGTTAATATGACTTCAGAAATATGATCACAAAATAACGTTACAAGAACATAAAGCCAGCTCTTTGGCTGAATGAGTTAAATAGTCGTTTTCCGATATCGCCAACGGCATTCGCGGGTTCGAATCCCGTCCTGGACATGGGTGTCCATTGTGATTTTCCCTTCATCAATTTAATCTAGTCAACACTCATCCTCATTATCCTGTTACCGTTTACTACTATTTTTTCTTACGAACGGCAATAAAACGCGACCACTTTGCAGTCGTGTCGTCGTTGCGATTAAAAGTGGCAGAAATGAACGCAAAATAACAAACAAATATGTATATACAAGAACGTAGCAATATCACACGAAAGTGTAAGTTTTAGTCAAACTGTTGACTATTAACGATAACTTATAACTTATGTTAAACATCACCATTAAAAATATTTCGAAAAAATATCGAAAGTAGATGATAGTAGGTGTCGTCAGCCTTATAATCAAGAGGTCCCTCGTTCGATACCCGATGGAGGCACATAGTGGTTCGGATTTCACTTTAAACTGTAGGTCCAGTCCCGATTAGCCTTACTGTGCATAAAGTGGACTTAAAACACTAACTCAATCAATCAGTTAATAGATGAGGGTGGGGAAAAGGAACAAAGCAAGGAAAATCAGAACGTGGTTATAGGCAAACACCAACGTGTCTGTGTGGCAATTTCAAAAATAAAGTATACGCTTAGATATGTTAATCAGGTCTGAACCTAAAATTTGAAGCAGGTTTCTAACCGCTCTGCGGAATTTGGGAATCGAGCCCAGGATCGCTGACTACATGGCAAATGAGCTAGCCATAACTCTATCAGCAATTAGACAAAGAATCAAAGTAAAAATAAAATTTCCGTCTATGATTTTTCTATTTGGCAACTAGTCAGAAGTTATATAATTAATTTTTAAGAAAATAAGAACTAGGTAAAATTCAGGCTACAGAAGACTTATGAATGTAACACCAACAGCATAGCTCTATATATAACTAAAGTTTTGAACAAGTTCAACTTTACTAGCCAAAGAATATGATTTTTTAATAGTTTCTTTTGTTATATTTTACTATTTTGATATTAAATAGATCAATTTGCATTTAAGTAATAAAATATTTTTCAGAATGTTTGCAAACGACAGCTAATTTTTGGTCGCATTGGCTACGTATGTACACATAACACAATTTGTTTAACGTGTGTAAGCTTCTTTATAAATGTAATTTATTTTCAGGTTTTGGTCCAAGCATGCATCCTCCTCCTCTATATATTTCCCACCATATGCAAACATACGAGAAATATTCTCTCTTTTCTGGCTTCATTATTGCTGTCAGAAAGTGGTAACTGAATGAATGAAAATATTGGTAATATTGGGCTTCAAGAGAAGAAAACTTGAAATATTCTTCTTGCAAGTGAAATCTATTGCGTGAAACATGTGGCTTGAGTGGCCTTTGCGACGTTTTTCTGTCCTTCACGCGATGCTCGGTTTACAACTTGAGGCAAATTTAAAACATTTGGATGAAAATAGCCTAAGCGGAGAGGAGGAGGAACTTATTTATTGGTGTCCTCTTCTCAGTGACCCTGTGCAGGCTTGCGTGCGAAAGTCCATGTGTATGTTTGGATCCGAGAGAGTGATGGTCGGGGTGTGTACATGTGCGTGCGTGGGTACGCGTGTGTGCGTGTGCGTTTGTGTTGTGTTTGTGTATCGCCGGCGAAGCTACGTTCCATGGGTGTGCTGTTGGAAGCCTGTAGCATCACATCAGCCGTCGACCCTTACGGAGCAGCTCCTTGCAATCAACAATTCGAACGTCCTTTCAGTTTGGCCTAAGCCGACACACTCAGCAGGATCTATTGCATTTAGTCCTTGCGGAACATTGCGAGGAATGTCCCTAGCCTTGCCGGGACCCAGCGGCTGCCAACTATGCCCCAGACAAGCCAGGACAACGCCCTGGACACATGCCATTGTCTAACCTAGTCGACAATCTCGTGTCTAGATTTGAAATAATGCTAGAAAGGGGAACATCCGCACACGAAGAGATTCAACTACAACAAAGAGGTCGTGACAAACGTTTATAATTCGAGACGAGCAAGACAGTAATGTTACCTGGATGAGATCAAGATATAGTGAAGCGAACATTAAGGGAAATTAATTTTACTGCTCTTGGGGCCTCCCCGATAGCGCAGTGGTAGCGTTGTTGCGTTGTAATCAAGGGGTCCTGAGTTCGATCAACGGTGGAGCTACCTGGGACAGTGGTTCGGATCTCACTTCAAACAGTAGGTCCAGTCCCGATTAGCCTTTCTGTGCATAAAGTGACTTAAAACAACAAATATTACATTTACTGCTCGGTTGTTTTTGTTGTAGTTGCTGTTTTGAGTCCACTTTATGCACAGATAGGCTAATCGGGAATGGGCCTACAGTTTAAAGTGTGATCTGTCAGATCAAAACCACTATGTGCCCCCACCGGTGATCGAGCCCGAGGCCCTTTGTTTACAAGGCGACCAGGTTACCACAATTTTTTTTATTTACCCTTAAGCGGTGGTTTCCCCTATGGATATCTTTCGATTCGCTCATATGCCAGTTTTACACAATTCTTTATTTCACATTAAGGACAATACAAACATCCATGTTTTGCTCAGGATTCGAACCTGGTATCCATGGAGTCGTATCGATCTGTGCTAACCACTAAACGCCACCTCATTGTATTGCCCAGATTTTCCGCGCTTCTTCGAGGGGTTTTCCCTGGGATAAATAATTCATCAATTAAATTATACACTCGTTATGTTGCAAGTACTAGTTAAACTTTGGAGATTTTTACTGACACTTCATTGCATGCGGCAGGGGTTTTCCTCTACATCTCTAGAAATATCTTAGCTTTCCTTCCTTCTACTTTCACCTTCCCTTTCGTCTTCTGCCGGATCCTGTGGCCGAGTGGGTAGCACATCGCGCTGCGACGTCAAGGGTCCCAGGTTCGAATCCCGCTAGGGCTTGGTTGTTTGTGAATGTCCATTCATCAATTTCATCATTTCATCACTCATCCCCATCTTCGCAAATTAGCCAAGAGGCACAAAACGCGAAGTAAAATAAACTAAATCAATCAATCAATCTTTCGCCTTCTAATGAGATTTCTGGTAAGTGCCTCAGAGGCAGACACCATTTGCAAAACACACGCACTAGGTGCGCTGTTATAGAGCTCAAGTAACCGAATGTGCATGCCATGGAAGGCCCTACATGGAAAGCTGGTATCCGATTGCGATAGTGGGCTTTTAGGAAGCTGCGTCTCTCACGCGGCGCCGTAGACATGTGCTGGGCCCCACTGGGGCAAGGATTACAACTTTCCTTCTTTCTTCGAACCCGGAACCCCTTGATTAATTGATTGATTTGCTATATTTTACTCTACTTTTTGTGCCACTTTTGGATAATTTGTTGTGTATATATATATATATACACAACACACATAAATTATCCATATATCCACAACCAAATATTATAACATTTCTCATGAATGTACAGAATAAATATGACCATAATAGGATAGAAACAATAATTAAATAAATACATACACATATTAATGGACACATATTCTTAAGCGTATCCACACACATATATTTACATTATATATATATACACACACACACATTTATGTGGATATAGGGACACATATAGAACATATTCTACATTAATTAATAAATATAATAAATAATCAACCATTTGTGAAAGTATATCTGTTTAGTGTGGTTTTTATAGCATTTTTATATTCCAAAATGTTAAGATTAAAATCAATATTTGGATTTGTGGATGTTATTCTATTATACATACTACTCATTCTAATTAATGGTGATTGTTTGTACTTTTCAGTTTTAGGGATATTATATATATAGCAATAAAATTCTTATTCTTAAATTACATGTGCTAGCATTGAAACATATTTGTTGAAGACATTCTCTATTATCCAACAACCCAGTTATAATTTTATAAAGAAATATCTGTTGTCCTAATTCTCTTCTGTTGCTGAGTGTCATACATGAGAATTCCTGTTGTAAAAAGCCATACAAAACTTTGTTTGCGTATGCAGACATGTTGAACCTCTTGTAATATAGATATCTCAAAAACTTTTCCTGCACTTGTTCTATTTGTTTTATGTGGGTTTTGTAAATTGGCGACCAAGCAATAGATGCATATTCTAGTTTGCTTCTAACTAAGGCACTATAAAGAAGCTTGATAGAAGTAGTACTGCTAAAATTGAGACAGTTTCTTATTAGTAAACCCAAAGATCTATACGCATTATTTATTATATGAGATATATGTTCATGAAACGCTAGTTTACAATCAATTATTACTCCCAGATCGTTAATACTTTTCACTTGTTTCAGTTTTTCCTAATTAATGAAGTACTCATAATGTGTGGTATGTTCTCTATTTGATATTATCATAAAACAGCATTTCTTGATATTGAGTCCAAGATTACTTTTAACACTCCACTCACATAAGCTGTTTAAATCTGTTTGTAGTTTCATAACATCCTGGGGCTCGTTAATTTCTTTATATAACTTTACATCATCAGCATACATTAAACAATATGAATGTTTAACATGTAACGGCAAATTATTTATGAAAAGAATGAAAAACAATGGTCCTAAGTTGGATCCTTGGGGTACTCCTGACTGTGCACTATCTATACATATATGACTTAGCATGTTTGTATGTTACATACTGTTTCCTATGATTCAAGTACGACTCAATAAGAGACAAAAAAATTATGTGTAAACCCAAAGCTTGAAAGTTTTCTAATAAGACATCATGATTAATTTTATCAAATGCTTTGGAGAAATAGGTGTAAATTACATGCATACTTGAACGATCATGCAATATGTTGTGTGCATATTGGACAAAATTAATTAGATTCGTTGTTGTCGACCTACCAGTAAAAATCCATGTTGATTTTCACTTATAAAACTCTTTACATGATTAAATATTCGCAAATATATAATATTTTCAAATACTTTTGCTGGTGCACATAAAATTGCAATGGGTCTATAATTTTCTATATTTCTAGAATCTCCTGTTTTTAAAATGCGGCAGACTTGCGTTAATTTCCATAGATTACGGAAGTATTGATTTTTATTATTAAATTAAATATTGAACACAAAGGTTTTTCTAATATTTTTGCACATGCTTTTAATACGTAAGGAGGGATTCCATCTGGCCCAGTTGTTTTTTTTGTTTCAATTTTTTATCGCTTCAAAATATTCTTTAGATGTTATTGTACTAATTGATAGTTCATAAGGGACTTTAGAATATTCTGATGGATTATAAACACCAGTATTATCTACATACACTGATTTAAAATAGGACGCAAAGCCATTAACAATATTTTGACTTGTGTCAAGTAATTTATTTCCAAAGACCATTGTAGGATTATAATTGGTTCTTTTGCCCCTTTTTTACTTTGCACAAATTCCCAGAATCCTTTGGTATCTTTTTGTATATTTTGTTCTATTTCTTTGATGTAGATTTTGTATGCTTTTCTATCAATATTTTAGTCATTTTTCTAAGCTTTTTATATTCTACCTCGCTATTTACACTATCTTTCTTTCGTTTTCTATGATATTATTTTAGTTTTAATTTATTAATCATTTCTACGGTAAACCATCGTGGATATTTGCTGTGCATACAGTTTCATCAAATACCTTATTAATTACGTTATAAAAATAAGTTATAGCCTCTTCTACAGCACCTATTTAGTATAAATATGCCCAGTCTATACCTCGTAATAATTCGTACATGCGCATAAAGTTTGCATTACAAAAGTTCCTTTTGAGCGTGATATTATTTTTAATATTCTTGACCTTTATTTCCATAGACATATTTATAATTAATGCAGGATGATATATATCCTCCTTAACAAGAGGATATTCATCTCTAGATACTGTAATGTTACTACACACATTAGTAAGTATGTGATCTAAGGTTCTGTTATTGCCATTCTTAACATTGTTTATTGAATGTAAATCATAGAAACTTAAAAAGTTTTGCAACAATTTATAACAGGGCCCACTTTCTTGTAGATTGTAAGAAGGGTCAGATATCAACGGTAAATTAAAGTCTCCAACTATAAATATATTATCTTGTAACTCTTCTTTGTATTCAAACAAATTGTAAAATGATTTATAGATATCAATTTTGGAAGCAGGAGAGATATAGATCCCGATTATATAATACAATTGGTTACATATAAAGTTTTAATACATAACATATCAAGATTACTTTCTAGTTCAACAACATCTAAAGGTATTTTATTTTTAACTGCAATAAGAACACCACCTCCTTTATGATTACCAGTTTTATCATGACGAAAGACCCTATAATTATCATGAAATAATTCACTGCTTAGGACCCCATCATGTAACCATGTTTCTGTTAAGACAATGATATCATATCTACTTGCTATATTATTTACATAAAGCTCATTAATTTTTGTATTGAGACCCCTTACATTTTGATAGTAAACCATAATATCAGACGAAGCCATTTATTGTTTCAAGTTATCTATGTCATCAGTTGTTCTTATTACATATACATCCCTGTCACCTTCCCTCTTCCTCAACTTTGTATTTCCTGAATTATCAACCCACACATAGGCATAATTTCTTTCCCGTTTAATTGCCCTGGCTTCACTATATAATTTTCTTCTAAGAGGGGTGAGACTTTGGTTAATGTATATCATATCATTGTTAGTGTAACCCAAATGAAGACAATTTAGATTTATTTTTACCTTTTTCCTTTCCATAAATTTATCCTTATCTACTCGCTTAACAAATTTAACAATTATGGCTGCAGATTTTTTTGAGGAGGCTTCTTTAATCTATGACAGATGTCTATCATTTGATTATCTACTTCAATATCTAAAACTCGCCATATATTTTTTACAACTTCAAAAAAAAATGATTCTGGTTATCAGGAACACCACATATTTCCAGAGTGTTTCTTCTCCCATATTGCTCTAATTCGTCTAATTGCAATTGTGACTCATTTAGTTTCCTTCTTAGAACAATATTCACTTCTTTTAACTATTCTATTTGAAGCAAACACGTTACGATTATAACGGTCAAATATTGAGTGACAAGTAATTAATCTAATTGCCCGTTATTAGGAATTAATTGCAATTGGTAATATTAATATCCGTCGCGAATACAGGTGTCTAGCGACTGTCTTTGCCAGCACTAGCTTGCTCAACCACCGTTTTTCGCCCGAATTCGGATTTACATGCATTCTTATGGGAATAGCAAGAAAAATGCAACTTCTAAACCAATGGACCGAATTGGATGAGATTTTAACCAGCGGAAGAACACATCATGAAAGTACTGATTCCAAGATTTGAGCCTAATCAGAACAGAACTACGGGAGTTATGGATTATTAAAGATTCATCGCTGAATTGAATGGGAGACGGAACCCTACTGAGTTGGCCTCTCTGAACGTGTCGAATACAATAGAGGAATACTTAGCCTAATCTCTGCGCGAGGGGCTGCTACCAGAGGTTAAGGACCGGAGTGAGCATTGACCAGGATAGGAGGACAACGGTCAAAGCACCAGAAACAATAAACAAGCACCTGATCATAGAGGGTAGGGCGTCACCACGTTCAAATCTGGAATAAAAGGGATGATTTAGAATAGCGAGACACAGTTTTGCCACAGTTTTGCCTACAATCGCCACCGGAGTGTAAGCTACGCGCGACCGAGCTGCGAGTTGCAAGCAGACTCGAGGTCTGGATTTGTTTTTCCTCGAGTGAGTGTTTCAGAGCCATGGAGTAGAGCAGAATAGTACCAGGGGGTCGTTTTCCCCTTCGCCGTCTACGCATCCGTGCACATACGTGTGGTTAGGAGAGAATAACGCCAGACACGTCCACCCGTGTCAATCGTCCGAAACAACGTCCAAAGTAGTGAAAGTTAATAACATTTGATATCCATGTGAAACCGCGAATGGCTCATCGCGTATGTTCGTCTCATCGCCCAAGTCACGTATCTGTACTTACGAGTGACCGCGAAGAACTGACCTATTATTGCGCAAGTTGTCGTATGGAGTCGACAGTGGGCGTGTACCGTCCTGGACGTCCCTACGAAGTGAACGAGTGAAGCCAGGATCCGATGATGCCAGATGGAGCTGCAGACTGATCCACTTTCGCCAACCAGGATAACCGTGAAGTGCAACACTGGAGTGCAGATGTCTTCCAGAACTGTAGGACCACTTTCACCCAACCCAGGTCAGAGGGAATGCAGCGAAGGTAAGATCCAACCATGCGCGTGTGTGAGAGAGATGACGCCTATCTACCGCGAATCTGCGTAAATCAAATCATTGCATAACTTAAATCAGTGCTATGGCAACCCTAGACATCTGTTTTCCGGCGGAGTAATCAATGTTAAAGATGAGAGTTTATGTTAACAGCAAACAATAGTTCATTGAAATATATTTATACCTTCAGAAAAGATAGAAGGGGTTCGCACAAGGAACAATTATTCACTTTATACTTAAAATCCTAAACGGTAAATTGTAAACGGCAATGTAGCCAAGACATATTAAGAGTATGGTCAAAGTAGTAAATAATCTAAACTTTGTATTTGTCATATTGTCGCAATATGCCATAGAATGAGAGAATGAATGTGAGATCGAGTGAAAGAGGGCAAGATGTAATGTGTATTTATCTGTGCTTTAATATATGTGTATATTCAGAAACACCGTAGTATTATGTAACGTCATTTCAGGTATTTAAAATCAAATCCTCCTAGGTTTATTCTCGGTAACTCCGACTGTTAGGCACTTATCCTGACCGTATTATGTTTCATGTGATGTTTAATTCGCCCAGCAGGTGAGGCGAGCGATTCTTCGTTGTTGCGTTGCTAAGCTCAGTTCAGTTGAGTTAATTGAGTTAGTTAGTTATTAAATTAGTAGCCCGTGACACGATGGTTTCAGATTGTTTTTCGCGAACTCTACATTTTCGTCAAGTTTTTCGTGTGTCAAGCGACTTTCCTAATTCGCGTTCGGTGGTTTCTTGTTGTTTCCTCAGATTTTCCACTTCCTTTCTCAAACCCTGTAATAGTTCGTACACATCCGTAATAGACGGTTTGACTTCTCCTGATGGTTCATTTGCACTTTCTTCTAGCAAGCTACCACGCCTGGATTTCGCACATTTTATACACCGCCATACTTCATTTGTTGATTTAATGTATTCTATGTCATTCTCCTCTAGTTGAACACGTTTGGTGTGATACCAGTTAAAACAGTCCTTACACTGTATTTTTGAAAGTATGTCCTGCCTTGACACAGGCTTTGAACATGCAGAACACGTACTCATTTTCAAGCAGTTCCTATGTTGCCTCCTATCGCGATGTATAAAGTACGTAGTTGCACACGTTAATTCGCTGTTCACTTGTAGTTTGTTTGTTTACATTTGGTTCACTTACAAATTTTAGCAATATAGCATTACATATGTTCCTTATTTTCACATTTTATAGTTACAGCTTTAGTTTAGTACTTACTGCGTTATCCCGTTTCATTATTTCAGGCTAAAAGGCGTGCAAACACACTAAATTATCACATTATTTACGGAGCACAAACAATGTAGGTCTTAATTCATTTCTTCTTCTTCTTCTTCTTCTATGAGTGATGATATGATGAAATTGATGAATGGACACTCACAAACATCCATACCCGGAACCCCTGGCGTCGCAGTGCGATGCAGCAACCACTCCGCCACGGGGACCTGCCGGGAATCTCTTGACCCCTTCATTACAAGGCGACAACGTTATCACTACGCCATCGTGAAGGCCGTTACTGCTCAACTGCTCATACTTGTTTTATGAACACATTATGATTCCTACTGATATCGTCAACAAAAGTATGTTGTTGTTTTTTAGGTTCAACAGAAATGATAGTACGTCGTATTTCCCCCTTACCTTCTGTATGTGATCATATCCGATTACTTAGCATCCTCTATGACCTCCAACTTTACGTGCTGGACATGACAGAGTACACAAGTCTTTCTATGTCATCTTGGAGAATGAAAAATGAACAATGCTTCAGGCAGTATGCCTATTACAGGCGCCAATAACATGTTTATACCAAAATATTTTTTTTCTAGAATGACAATGATGATCAAAGAAAATTATTTTACTTACTCGGAACGCATATGGTTTGATGAATTAGCGCAGCACGGTTCCTGTCTGAAGCCATATGCTGTTTACATAAATGTAAGCAAAATGGCTAAAATTTCCTGTGAGTGGCAGCCTATTGAAAGCTACCAATATGCACACATACCTTGCACACATTAGGAGGTAATTTATCTTATACATTTTCTTACTAGGTATGAAAAGTTCTTCATAAAACTGATAAATTATATAAATTAGAGGGACCAGACACTAGTAAAAGAGAAGTCTGTGTGCCCTCATTTAGGCCTACCTATCAACCTCCGCGGCAGAGTGGTTAGCACAGAGCAATCCCGGATAAGTCATGGATGAGGCACATTCTACAGTGATTCGGATCCCACTTTAAACTGTAGTACCAGCCTCGATTATCCTTTCTGTGCATAAAGTTGACTTTCAAACAAACAAACTCAATTATTGTAAAGTATACAGATGTGTTGAGGACCTTCGAAAAATGGTGAGATACCTCACGCGCTTGAAACCAAGGTACACCAAGTGTATCCATACAACATCGACGAACTTTAATTGCGCGTAGAGGACATGGTATTTGTATGTGTAGTTTTGTTATTTAACTTCCTTTTTCTGCCACTTTTGGCTAATCGCAACGATGAGAATGTATGATGATTAAATGCAATTGACGAATGGACATTCACAAAGAATACCAATGTCCAGGCCGGGACTCGAATCGGGGAAATTCGGCGGCAAGATCCAAAGTCGACCACTAAACACACTAGAGTTAATGCGCTAGTCACCTACTCGGCTAGAGTAACGTTTTTCTGCCACTACATTCTCTCGAAAAACAGAAAATGTTATCCTGTATGTATGCAACCATGCAGTTCACACTCGCGGTTGTCACAGTAGTATTTTTTTCAGTAAACAATGGAATATTTAGTATGCCAAGTAGAAATTGTTTACCACATCAATTTAAGGGCCGCCATTGAATACAAAAACATGAAGTAGGACTGTAATACAAGAATGATACCTGGTGGAGGAATCATGTATGACTTCACCCTGCCGGAGTTTTGGCTGGTATGATAATGTTCCCATATCATCTGGCGTGTTTTCGAAAGGAAAAAATAAATGTCTGTGGCAACACTAAATTTGTACTGCATGGTTGCATACATACACGGTAGAAAATTATGTTTTTCAATGGCTGGCTGGTTATAAAGGATGTCCTTACTACCAAAACTTTGCTAAGAAGAGTTTCTGTTCTTGATGTCCTCTACACGCTGGGATATGCCACGAGATACGTATATGTCGTGCATCAAGATTTTGAAAGGGAAAAAAATGGGAATTTTTCTTTGTCTTATTGCACTTTCATGGTAGAATTTTTATGGCTGGATTTCACATCCGCAAATTCGCATAATAACATTCATTACGCTCTATTTATTAACTAGTATCAGATGACATTTGAGATGAGAGATAATATTTTTACCGCAAATTTCTATACCGGTGTACCCTCATTATCTCAATTTGAGTACAAAAAATACGTAAAGGACTCGAATAAATTCCGTGTATATTTCTTTCTTTCTTGGTTTCTTAGACTACATTAGCATAGTGAGGCTGGAAAGTCTGTTATTTCTTTATCATTACGATTTCGTGTAATTGACAGGGCTTTTTCCCTTGGAATACCTCAATCATGTTTCCTCCCACTTTTTAATTTTTTATTTTGCTTTTCCTTGCATACCCTACGTCTTCCCCACCTCAGCTCACCTCTTGGCAAAAATAAGCGACGTTAAATAAATAAATCTACCATATGTTGTTTAAAATGTTGATCTATCAACATCTTTTTCATATTTTTAGATACGTTGATATGAAAACAAGAGATGTGGATCGAACAATTAAAATCAGACACTACGTACATGGATGGTGGCCGCGGTGGCTCAGTCGGTAACGAGTCTGACTACCAAGCTAAAGGTCCAGGGTTCGATCCCCGGCCGGTTCAAATCCGGGAACTTTTCTAACGATGGAAGCAGCCCCGGCGCCCACCCAGCGTCGAATAACATGGGTACCTGGGGGAAACCCTGGGGGGTAAAGGCGGTCAGGGGCGTGATGCTGATCACATCACCACCACTCACTACCGGATCAAGAAAGTGTGGGGCGTTACCCCCGACACCCCCTATACGCCTTCATGGCGTGGTGCTATGCACAGGGGAGCACTTTACCTTTTACTTTTTTTTACCTTTTTTTTACGTACATGGATCGAGTCGATAAGGTAATTGAATTGAATTGAATTGAAAAGTCTTTTTATTTGTTACAGAGCGAGATTCAGCCTTGGGCTGCTATACCACCTAACTTTGGTGATTAAAAGTTAACAATAATGTTACCCCCTCCTTCCTTCGGTTATTTGAAGGATCGTAAGGAAAACCGAGTGTCATTACGAAAACGGAGGGAAGGCAAGGAAAGAACAACAAGGGAAGACGAAAATAGCCACGAGGTAAACTATTAAAATGATGGATTGATGTGGCGAGTAGCAACGCACTTTCTTTCCCTCTGGCTCTCCTGTTCATGTCTAGAAGCAATTTGCGCAAAAATAACCCGATCCGGATAGTGGACGAAACTCTTTTCACATCATGCATATTACAACAAGTACTTGGACATAGGGACGAATTCAAGGAGCAGCTTCAAGAAAAATGAGCCTTGACATATAGTTGCTAGAAAGTCTGCGTTCAAAAAATCAATAAGGAACAATGGTTGATTATTTTTACTATTTATCCTTCCATTTTAAAATTACATTAAGAATATCCCTCCCATTGCATCATTGTGTGTTTTTCGAAGTTTAGTTACGGTGTCAAGAATGTGTGTGGTTATTACTGTTTCATTTTTCGTAAATTAATCACTTCGTGCATGTGAGTATGTACGGTGTGCACGGTGTATCACAGAATGCGCTGCGGCTCCGCAGTTACCTTTTGAAAGCTGAAATGGGAAGGCGTAATATCACTTGTTGTCGTACAATTTCATTAATTAACGAACTGCAGTGGTGTATTCTTTCGTAAAGACGATGTTATGTCTTATTTTTTTAGTTGTCAATCCTATACTTTGTCATATATTTCTACATTTGACGCTCTTCTTTTTTTCTAAGATATATTGCCCTCAGGCTGAACCTCGCCCACGCCAAAAAAAATAAAGAATTTGAAAGCGGGAGTTACGGCTAGGGTTCCCACATAGGTGAAGACAAACAAAATCGAATCTCTGCTATCAACCCAAGTTGCAAATCACTAAGTAGTAATAAAAATTCTTTTAAATATCAGAGTTTAATTTCTTCATTTTCTTAATGTTTCTATAATTGTAATCAAGGGGTCCTGGGTTTGATACCCGGTCGAGGCACATTGTACAGTGGTTCGGATCCCACTTTAAACTGTAGGTTCTACTTCTCTGTGCATAATGTTGACTTAAAACGAAGACTCAAACTCAATATTTACCATATCTTATCGACTCGCTTCAGCAGTGTCAAATTAAATTTCTTGGAACGTGCAAAGAAGTGTCTACAGTATAATAAGTGTATTCAGACTCTGTTGCAAAGCAGGTCTAAGAACACAGGACATTATTTTCATTCACAGCCATTTCGGTGTCTTGTAAAGCAGATAAGAGCCATCCGACAACATTATGTTGAGCTGAAAACGCACGGACTGTCTGCGTGACAGTAATTTGAACATTACGAAAGAATGTGAAGCCAAAAATAATTATTTAATTAATGCGATGTGTTATATGGAGATCTATGAGTTTCAATTTCAATATTTTGTATTGTTTAACTATTGTACCGTACGTGTAAAGTAAAGAATTTTTGCTTAGAGTTAATCGGTAATCGTCAGTTTTCTTTCGGGGTGAAAGGGGTGACGTTTTCAGAATGCAACCAAAAAACAACCTCAATTCCATGTATACCACGGTAACTGCAGTCTTGCAGGCCAACGAGGTTCTGGCGTCTGGACCTATACGGACAGTATAATCTGTAGGGTTGTGTGTTGCCCTATGTTTTGTTCTTACATGTGCTGAGTGCCCCATTTACAGCCTCAGCTTTTAACATGGGTAAGGAGATCTTACCCTTCAGAGACAGATGATTTTATTAATGATGAAGGGGCTGGTGTCCGTATAATGTCACACCTGGTGACGCATTCACAATTTACATTTCAATCAATCAGTTTTCTTTCGAAATGGCCGATGAATATTTCCTGAGTTGTCCTCAATGTGCCCTAATGTCAGCTGTGTATAGATAATGTAATTCTAATTGGAAATGTTGATTCGATCTGATTGCATTTGGATGTTCAAGTGTTAGTTGCTTGTGGTGTTCAAATAAATTCTTTCGAAAAAGATGCAATCCTACTTTTGTCAATTATCGCACTGCTTAGTGTATCTTTTTTCACACTACCTGCAACAATTTCTTAGGCAGAAAGGGCATTTAGTAAATTAGGAAATTAGAAAACTTGATAAGAACCTTGTCTGGTTCCGAGCGCATCAAATGTCTTAAACACGTACTCAACAAATCTGGCTCTAGTTACAGTGTGGACATGTTTCTTATGATGACTTTTCACTCAATAGAAGCAAGAAATATGTAAATTACTTTTAGTGAGAAAGACATTCTGTTTTGGTGTGAATGTTTTCATGTTGAACTGTTTACTTCATTTCATTGTTCAAAAACGGACCTCAAGAGATTAAAAGTTATCTTCTTCGGCAAATACAAAAATACAGAGAGAAAACCAAAACACAATTTAATGCTTGATCAATGAGGTTTCAGTATTTCTCTTACCCATGTTTTAGTATGATTACGGTACATTCCAAATGGATATTTATGTGACTGTGTTTGTCAGGATATTGTTTTGTTTTTGGTACCAGGACCCGAAATTATATGCGGAGAGGTTACGACACCCAAAAAACTTCTCTTTGAAGTACTGTTTCCTTTTATAACACCATTAAGCCTTGTTTCCATGATTATGAAAAACTAAATATGATGACCAAGGCAGTAATTTATTTTATTATAAAACATGAACTAAACGTAACGTTTCAACCTTCTAGCAAGGTCTTCTTCAGACTCTGTATCAAGTACAAATGTAACAAGATACAAAAACAGGGCATTATATATACAAAAACATTACTCCCTCCAGACTATTAGAAAGTTGTTCTGGAACTTTCTAGCAGGTAACTTTCCCTTGTCAACTGTACTTTCACCTAAAAGGCTAAACATAATTACTTCCATATAGAATGTGGTTGGACTTTTTATCTCACGCTCTTTTTCCTTCATTTTTCTTCCTTCTCCTCTCCTCTTTCTCTCTTGTCCTTTCCACTCTTTCTAACACCTTCTTCCATTCTATGTTTAACTTCAGTCCCCCCTTCCAGTTCATTGTGTCTTCTTCACCTTTCTTCTCTATTTCCTTGGCTTCCATCCATTTTCTCACTAGCATTCTCTTCTCCCTTCCTATCTGCTTAGCCTCATCCCACTCTATGTAATGTCCTGTTTCTCTCGTGTGTTTAAATATCGCATTTCTCTCTCTCTTAAGTCGTACATCATCCCTATGTTGTTTCAACCTGTCTTTCAGCCTCTTTTTCGTTTCTCCTATGTACACACTCTGACATTCTTTACATTTCACTTCGTAGATAATCCCTTCCTCTTCCTCTTCCTCTTCTCTGTTTTCCTTTTTCTTGTTTGCATTATTCGCTATTATTAAGATGCTTCTCCCTCCCTTCCTGTAATTTGTAATGCCCGCTTTCCTAAAAACTTTGCATATCTCTCCTGTGGTCTTCCCCATACCCCTTATTCCAAACCTCCTCTCTTTTTCTTTCTCTTCCTCTTCTCCCCTGCCACTTTTTTTCCTTTTTGTGTTTATGTCCAGTCTATCGTGCTTCTCATAGCAATTCTTTTCCAGCTGTTTCCATAGGCTATTTATTTTGCCTTCTATTTCACATTCTTTCGTGCATATTTTCTTTATTCTGTCCTCCATATTCTTTATAAAATTTAGTTTTGTCCCCTCACTTACATCACTTCTTTTGTGGCAGAATACCCCTGCTGCACACTTCTTCTGATGCCAAGCGGTTTCAATTTCTTGTCCTCTCTTCCTTTTCATCAATATATCTAGGTAGCTTAATTTGTCTTCTTCTTCTATTTCAAGTTCCAATAATATCCCTCTCTCTTCATCTTGTATTTCTTTGGCAAAAATGTCGAGCTGTTTCTTCGTTCCCTTCCATATGCCAAAACAATCGTCCACATATCTGCAAAACAGAATGCAAACAAGAAAAAGGAAAACAGAGAAGAGGAAGAGGAAGAGGAAGGGATTATCTACGAAGTGAAATGTAAAGAATGTCAGAGTGTGTACATAGGAGAAACGAAAAAGAGGCTGAAAGACAGGTTGAAACAACATAGGGATGATGTACGACTTAAGAGAGAGAGAAATGCGATATTTAAACACACGAGAGAAACAGGACATTACGTAGAGTGGGATGAGGCTAAGCAGATAGGAAGGGAGAAGAGAATGCTAGTGAGAAAATGGAAGGAAGCCAAGGAAATAGAGAAGAAAGGTGAAGAAGACACAATGAACTGGAAGGGGGGACTGAAGTTAAACATAGAATGGAAGAAGGTGTTAGAAAGAGTGGAAAGGACAAGAGAGAAAGAGGAGAGGAGAAGGAAGAAAAATGAAGGAAAAAGAGCGTGAGATAAAAAGTCCAACCACATTCTATAAGGAAGTAAATATGTTTAGCCTTTTAGGTGAAAGTACAGTTGACAAGGGAAAGTCACCTGCTAGAAAGTTCCGGAACAACTTTCTAATAGTCTGGAGGGAGTAATGTTTGTGTGTATATATAATGCCCTGTTTTTGTATCTTGTTACATTTGTACTTGATACAGAATCTGAAGAAGACCTTGCTAGAAAGTTGAAACGTTACGTTTAGTTTATGTTTTTAATAAACATTGCCTTGTCAGCCTTGGTCAGCATATTTAGTTTTTCACTGTTTCCTTGTTTCAATTGCTCTGAGCTAGTGACAAACACTGAGGCTGAACTTCGCTCAGCAGTAAATATAGAGAATTTACTATTTTAGAATATATTTCAATGAAAATCACGTCAATAATTAAGATAATTGAAAACGCATCTTCGTGGCTCGTGCGAAGCGTTACATATTTTAAAATTATATTATTTATTATCTTAATGGGGTTAGAGCCATACAAGATTTTATTTAAAACAACATTAGCACACACATATGTTACTTATCATATTCGATGCGTTTGCATTAAAAAAAGAAATCGGCAATGTACCGCAACATTCTATATACACACCCACACCTCTACTGTGCCCTCTATCCGTTCTAAAATATTAATTCACGCTTACATTTATATTAGACATATACAAATATGAAAATGCATACATGTAATTTGAATCAATGTAAAAACTGGTACGAAAGGTTAAGACAAGAGACAGACTGTAAACATTTTTTTTATAATTAGATATGACAATACACTGTTACTACAAAAATTACGATATTGTTAAATACCCATTACCAGTCCTCTGCGTTTCTTGATGGAAACAAATTATTTTGCTAGTTTGGTCAAGTCCAGTTTCAAGCCGGATCGCTTTCGATACTAAACAGCGCCAGTCGACTCAATCTCACTTTTGTCAATGTGCTCTTCAAGTAAGTTTACATCAATTTTAGCTTCGAAAACGACCTCTCAGTTCACCGGCGTACGTAGAGGGGGACTGGAAGGGCTACAGCCCCCTCCGAAATTTTGAGAGAATCAACAATTACAAATAAAAGCAGTGAAGAACTCAGGAAAAACAGTGGTAAATGTAACCCCTGATCTTGAAATGACCACTGATTGCCATTTTTGAAAGTGGAAACTAACATTACCGAAATATCTTATTGTGTATACCATGCACTATCCGCCTTTAAAATTTCAGCCCCTCCCGACAAAAAATCCTGTGTCTCAGTTGATGAAGACGTCACAGACACAGGTATGGTCAAATACAGCATAGGATATACTAGTACAAGCAGTGCATACGTCAGGAATGCTACTAGCCAGAATTTTGTTTTCTGTCAAGAGGAATTCTAAATCTTAGCTGACGTTCGACGTCTTTTTTATTTTTATTATTATTATTATTTCAGTTTTGACACTACATTCCGAAAACAAACAATGTCTGTAGCTACAGTGCAATGTGCAAAATACATGTCTTCATATTTCTACCAGAAAATATCAGATTCCACTAACTGTCAGTCTGTGTGTTCCGTTAGGGTGGTGGGGCTTAAAAAGGTGAAGCTTTCTTTGATTTGTTTCATACTCTGCAATCTATTGTTTACTTGATTTACTACAATTTCTAAACGAAGTAGAAAAACATATTTTCTTGCCTGTCGTCTACCCTTCGGCAACGCAGTCAATGAAGAACTATTCAGCTAATCGAGGATTTCTACTTTTCTAGTGATTAACATGTTCTGTTTGCAGTTCTAAGGACGTAGAAATAAAATATGTTTGGTTGAAAATATAATTTAACGCCGAAAGGAAAACTTTTGTGAACTATCGGTCTTTTTTTTAATTTATCATTCTTACTGCGCCCCGGAAGCCCGTGCCGTGCGCCTCCCCCCCCCCGCATCGCGGGGGTAAGCGGGGGTGTTATTTACTCCCGAAAATTCGCCCGTTTATGCTGTTACGTTGTCTCCAAAAGCATTAAATACATTTATCTGCGAGACGGAAGCATTCTTTAAATTTCCATGCCCTTCGCTCGACATGGTCGAAAAGCTTTCCAGCCTTGCAGTTGATGAACCTAATTAGGACAAACGCCTCTTTTAGCTGCATCCCTGATCCCTTGTCTCTCGAGGCCTTGCCCTCTGGCAGCCTCTCGTTATTCCATCAGGACAAGGAATAAAAAGGGATAACTAACTGCTATACTTAACATGTTTCAGCCTTGAGAAGATTCCACTATGTTGGAACTTGGCGACAACCATTAAATATCTTGGCAAGCAACCCACGACCAGCTGTATACTAATGCTCTGCCAGTTTACCCTGCACCTGACCATTTTGATCTCCCCAATTGTCATGCGATAATATAGAAAGTGATACCCCAGAACAATTGCATAAAATCTTAAGCAATTTAATGCTTAGCAAATGTCAATTGACAACCATGGACGTGCACTTCCGTTAGTTCCAAAAACAGGCACCATTCGGAGACAAAACAAGCCTAGGTAGAGTCCCATTCTCATGATAAAAAATATTTATTTCAACGTTTCAGATCTCGTCTCGACTTCCAATATCATGTGCCGATCTCGGTCTCGACCTCGTTCGAATTCCAAATAAGTGAATGAAATCGGTAAAAGAAGAAGAACAAAGATACATCAACACGTAACCCAGAACCCCTGGCATTGCAGGACTTTATGCAGACAATCATTTCACGGAGGATAACGTAGATGCAAGATACATCTGTTTCATTTTAGTCTGGAGCAGTGACGTGCGCCAACAATTCATATTACTACAATAATTTCTGTAAATTAAGAATTTTCCAGAGCATGCTTATCAATAGAAGGTGTAAATTCTCAGATATAAAAGATTTTTTCATTATTGTTACAAAAGCGAACATCTACTACTAGCATTATTGTGCTAAATTTTGAAACATGGCTTTTATATTATATATATATACATATATGACCATGTTGGAGCCTTAATATCTCTAATGGGGCAAATGTGAAAATTCTTATTTGTTATTTAACATCCCTTTTCTGCTACTTATGGCTAGAGACGATGAGTATGAATGATGATTAGATTTAATTAATGAAGGGACACTCACAAAGAAAACCCATGCGTAGGCCGGTAGTCGAACCCGGGAAATTTGGTGGCGAGATCGAAAGTCAACCATTTGAAGTGCTCGGTCGCCGAGCCGGAAGCAATGAAGTAGTGGTAGTAAAGCTCCAGTAAAAATTTAGACATTAAAATTTAACTGGAAGTGTATGCTCTGTCCCATATATCTCCGGAGCAGGCGAACGAAAACAAGTCTCTGTGAAAGTAGTGAAGCGAGACGACTCCACCAAATGAACAAGTGAGAGGAACAGGATTGCATGAAGAAGGGGGCAACTGCAGTTAACAACCTTTGCAGCAGCTTGTACTCCATACCCGCTGTGCGCGGCTTTTGCTCCAGAGATAGTTGGGGCAGGGTATATGTACAATAGAGACAAAATTCAGGGAAATGTCGTTTAAAAAATTGGCTATTTTATGTGAAACAAAAATAGGAACCAAATTTGTCACATATTCACTCATCTGGTGCATCAATTAGAGACCTAATTAGTTTACTATAACATTTGTTATTATTCATTGTACTACTACTACAACTAATTGATCAATTTTATATCATCGACGTGACCACCCACAAAAAATTCTGGCAACGCTCTTGCTTAAAGGAACATTCCACTTCTTCTAATGAAAAACGATTCTTGCTCCTCACGCCAAAATAAAATTTAAAAAAATAAAAATTGCGAACGCCCTTGTGTCCAAAGCCAGTCTCACACGGTGGTTAGGCAGGTCCCCACTTCCCTACCCACCTCCGACTCGAAACTAAAATAAAATATTTTACGTCTTCAGTTCGAGAAGGCACCAAAAGGGGTCTCATACGATCCTTAAAATTGCATCTTTAAAAATGGCGACTGCACAAACACGGTATACCACTTCGCAAGTTTAGATGCTAATAACTGCTGAAGATTTGGGAAAATAATGTTTTCTCTTAAAAGAATAAGAGAATAACAATGGCACCGTTGAAAAATGTAGCCCACGTAACCCGTGGCAGTGAATGTGAGTATATAACATATGTTATTTCATATTGATATACCACTTTACGGACACACTTGCATAAAGTTGCATCCGATTCCGTATATTACGAACGATAGAAGTTGTATATTCTAATGAAACCACTTTCGTACGGTTTTGAAATATATCCCCCAATACGAAGTAGTCAACAATTAAATTACATAAACGTCACAACAAAATTGTGGTGTTTACATTAAGTTACCATATTATATTTATATTTCATTGACACTTCCTTGCTCCTAAAATACTTATTGTGAAATTTACTTTGAAGTCCATGAAGAACTACGAGTTACAATTCATAACTTATATATAGGGCTAGGATTTTGATGCAAATGCATCTTTTTTTTGGTAAGGCAGAAACGTTGCATAAGTAGATAAGGAACGTGTTTTACACGTAAGTGAATAAATTGGGATGCCTTTGTTAGGGCATTTTTTTGCATTTTTTGACCCTTTTGGAGTAAAGGTCATTTTTTAAACTTTTTAAACCGTTTAAGTCATTTTTCGGCCTTTTAAAAATCATCTTATGCATTTTTCTACATTTTGGTGAAAAAGGGGCATTTTACATGCAAATGTAACTCTTTGAAGAAGAGAGGTTCAGACTCTCGTCTCATTGCCTTCAGCGCAGTTCTGAACAGAGATGGCCGTTTGACTTCGGCCTCGCGAGGCCCGCCTCCGACCTCCAACTCGACCTCGGCCTCACACGACTTCAGTCCCCGAACTCCATCTGGCCCTCCGGCCTCACATAGCCTCAGCCTCCGACCTCCAACTCGACCTCGGCCTCACACGACTTCAGCCTCCGAACTCCATCTGGCCCTCCGGCCTCACATGGCCTCAGCCTCCGACCTCCAACTCGACCTCGGCCTCACACGACTTCAGTCCCCGAACTCCATCTGGCCCTCCGGTCTCACATAGCCTCAGCCTCCGACCTCCAACTCGACCTCGGCCTCACACACCTTCAGCTTCCGAACTCCATCTGGCCCTCCGGCCTCACACGGCCTCAGTATCTGAACTCCATCTTGGTCTCCGGCCTCACAGGGCCTCAGCCTCCGAACTCCAACTCTGCATCCGGTCTCACACGGCCTCAGCCTCGCAAGGCTCCTGGAGGTCTAGGCTGAGGCTGAGGCTGAGGCTGACGCTGAGGCTGAGGCCGGACTCATGAGGCCCGGCTTTCGGAGGTTGGGCATCTCTAATCTGAACTGGCAAAAGGTTGGCCAATTTCTTCTACAGTTCATGGGAAATTCTGTGTATGTGTGTGTTAATAGAAGGGACTAATGATTGCACAATATTAATAATCATGTTAGATTTAACATAGAATTTTTCGAGGTATGGAACATGTCTATATTTTCACTCTTTTCAGAACATAAGCACCTCAGGTATAGTCCGCTGGCCTCGCGTTTCCTAGCAGGGGTGGTGAACAGGAGTATACTTTCCTTCTCAGGAGACACGCGACAACGACTGTACCATTTCTGGATGTGGTTTCTAGATAGTCCAAAGTTATGGACTTTCTATCCAGAATACACACGACAACATCTGTAAAGGAAAACCGAAAAATAGGAACGGACTGCACCCTACGCCACAGAGAGCCAAGCGAGATGCCAAATAAAGGAAAGCAACCTACCCTCGATGCCAAAAATCACCTCTGGCATGGCTCATATCAACAACTGGTGGAAGGCGGGCTTCCTTTCTGAAGGACAAAGACAGTTTCAGACAGTCTGAACTTTATAATAATTCTCGTAGTACAATCCATTGGAAGTGAGATCATATTCTTCTATTGTGTATGGAGAGCTGTTCATTTGATATGCTTGCTAGGCCCAGCCTCCATCCTCACACTGCCTCAGCCGCCGAACTCCATCTTGGCCACACATGGCCTCAGCCTCCGAACTCCATCTTGGCCACACATGGCCTCAGCCTCCGAACTTCATCTTGGTCTCCGGCCTCACACGGCCTCAGCCTCCTACCTTCAACTCGACCTCCGGCCTCACAGGGCCTCAGCCTCCAAGCTCAAGGTCGGCCTCCGGCCTCAGCCTCCAAAATCCATCTCGGCCTCACACGGCCTCAGCCTCTCAATGCTCCTGGAGGCCGAGACCGGGGCTGAGGCTGAGGCTGGGCCTCATGAGGCCCGGTCTCCGGAGACAGGACATCTCTGGTTCTGAACGACTGTGTTTGAAGAAACAAAGAAATTCTGTGCAGTATTGTTGATACAAGCTGTTGTGTAACATTTCAATTATCTTGTCCGATAACCGACAATCATTCACTTTTGAAAATTTGCATATGATTTTCGTTGTGTACTGCAACTCATTACTTAAAATGTAAAAGATGACAAAAGTGAACTTTGTTACTTGAACTACCATACGCAAAGAACATGTGATAGATCAAAATTGTAATTTAGATTTCTCTTGGTAGTTTATAAATTTGTTCTACAAATCTTTCAGAATTTTTAGGTCATTTTTCTAAGTTTATAGGGCATTTTCTTGCATGTATTAGGTCATAAATGCATTTTTTAAAGGTAATTTTTGGCAATTTTAAGGCCATCAAAATCCCAGCCTACTTATATATCTTTACAACACTAGCAGATTAATTTACTGCGGTGCTAAACACAACACAGTCTATTTGTTACAGCCAACAAACCAGAGAGTACATACAGACGTATGTGGCTGATCAGTGTTTACTGCTTACTTCAAAATAGTATTTGCGTCGGTTGTGAAAGTAAAATAACAGTATCACAGTAGGAAATTTAGACATACGAACTATTTATTTAAAACAATAATAATTAGTTTGATTTGATTTGATGTTTTAAGTCCACTTTGTGCACAGTAAGGCTAATAAGGGCTGGACCTACAGTTTAAAGTGGGATCCGACTATGTGCCGACTATGTGCCGACTATGTGCCTCCATCGGGTAATAATAATGAGTAGACTCTTCACTCAACAAATAAAATATTCGCTCCAATCATTTACATAGCTGTATTGGTCGAATCTTTTTCTTCTATAAGCTGCCTTGAATAAACAGTCGAACATCTATTGCCTTTCTTTTTCTTCTACTTCCAACTTCAGCTGGCCAGTGTGCTCCTCAATTCTGATTGGTAGTTATATGGTATTAACGATGGATTTAGAGACTGTTTCTAATTCTGTCGGGAAGTGAATAAGGGAAAGCTCTCACGCGATCGTTAAGTAACGAAGCTCTGACAGGGTCTTCTTCAGACAAGGATTCACAATATTGTTAATCTTCGTCTGAAGAAGACCCTGTTAGAGGGTGGAAACGTTACGTTTTTAGTGATTATTTTTATTACAATAAATTTGCTTTGGTCAGTATTTTATTGTTTTATTTACATGAAAATAAGGTTCAACAGTGTCACAATCTTCAGTGTTCTGGGTTAATAATTTGACATTTGCTACCTGATGATCTCTAAAATGACCAGATATCCACGTATTTCAGGTATCCGCATTTTTTGTAATATATCTCATGAGTAAAATTAATTTAACAAAATCAGAAATTGCTAAAACGTATAGCTGTAAAAGTTAGGAAATTCAAGGATAAAAAAATAGGTCACTGTATGCAATATGTTGAGCCCATTGCCAGAGGTTCCTGACCGGATTCAGACGGACCCGGGACCCTTGGTCACCCTGTTTTGGTGCCCATGGTGACAATTATGTACAATATCAACTGTGTAACGCTTACCACAGTAGAAGCGCAAGAAAGAGATACCAACAATATTTAGCTACATTTCTCTTTCTGAAATCTCTAATAACTGATCGAGTAACAGTTTTTTTTTTTTTTTTGAGTTTTAGCAGAATAATTCACTGCACATGGAATTAACCAAGGGGGGCTGTCAGGCCTACCTCCTCTATTTTTCCAATTTTAAACTGTTAACATTTTTTTAAAAAATTGAAACTAAATTACATTGTTTCCTAGGATGTTCCCTTGGGTGTTCCCAAATTTTCTGTTTTACTTTTGTTCATAAAAATATAATTGTAATGTAAATAGAAGGCAAAATGTGTGTTATTCGAGACACTCATGCCTGTGCGACTGCAAGATTGGTTCGAAATCATGGTAATTTTTGTAATTATTAGCCCTATAATTAATGAACAACTACATCTCTACAAATAAAAAAGCATTAATGGAAAATTATTATGTTTTATATCAGTTTGAGTGAATGGTAAAATATGTGAGAGACACTCATGCAATAATTAGTAATTATTTCTTATTAATAATGATCATTTTTATAATGACTATAATTAATATATAACTTTGTATGTATAATCGAGAAAGAAAGCAGTGACTGATTTATTGATTGAGCTGGTGCTTTAAGTCCACCTTATGCACACTAAGGCTAATCGGGACTGGACCTACAGTTTAAAGTGGGATCCGAACCACTTGTGCCACCACCGGGTATCGAATCCGGCACCCTTTCATTACAAGGCGAAGAGGAAGCAGTAATTCAATAACAAAATGGTTTCTTGAATTTTAATGGTAAAGAGAAGTGTGGGTCTGTTAGACCCCGCTCCCTCAGGTAAGTAACTTTCTCGGACGCCACGGGTAAGCTAGGGTTAATCCTATTTCTCAAAACGAAGTCATTTGACAAATGCTCGTAAGTACGTTGTTACGCCCTTACACATTTTCGTAAGTCAAGTTCTAAATTGCAGACATCAAAATCTACTCCAGGTTGTAAAGTACATTTGTGATAGACAGCAGATAAGTTAATAAGATTTACAAGATTGCTAACGACTCTTAAGACAAACGTTCAACGAAGGTTATTGAGTGAGAAAATGGGAAATTGTTAAACATAGCGGCCTAGTTGAGTGAAGATCGAAGGTTCGAATCTCTTATAGAACCGGCTATTTTTTGACACTAATTTTTGGTGCGTAATATATTTAATGTATTGTCGACATTTATAAGAAACGAAATATGAAAACTCTCCTCCTCCGTAACGGTGCGGTCTAAGACTCTGTGCTTTGGACTCCGACTGCAGCGGGACGCATGGATTCGAGTCGTCCTGGGTTCTCGGCCTGTTATCTGTATAAGACCGGTGGCAACCCACCATCGTGAGGAAATTGGGGAGCTAGAGTGCCACACACGTAAATTTGCCGTTGCGTAGAAACGAATTTTCGTTTCGTCTCCCTCTCTCTTAGCATCATGTGTTCTACCCTGCTCGAAAACCTTCGCTATTGTTGCCACATTGTCATTCCATTCCTGGACACACTCGCGCAAACATCATTGAAAACAATTGAATAGCGCTCCAGCTCGCGGTTCCCACCGTTCGGTAGGGACGCTGATGTGGCAATATAGCACGGCGTAGTGCTTGCTTCTTTTATGCAGTGCATGTTCATTGGCTAGCTAGTAACTAGTGTTGCCAACTGTAATAATGAAGCACTATTTCTGTCACGGAAGGGGAAAAGGCAGGTAAAGTGGCGGTGAGTTTTGTTGGATTGGAAGCACCATATTTTTATTTTATACTAAGTATTTGACCGGTTTGACGTTGTGTGCGTGTATTGCGTGTGTGTATGTAAAAGTGTGTGTTTGCTAATGAACGTTAAATTCCATAATGCCTCCAGTTCTGTCGAAGTTGAAATCAAAAACCTTGCATAACCAAGCTCGGGAAATTCTAAGCAACGTGCACGAGTTCATGAAGGAGGAAGCCAGTCATGGTGTTAGCATCCCAATAAAGCATTTTGGCAAGAGAGCAGCGAACTTCAGCAACAAATTGTTCATATTTCATAATTTTGGAATTATTCAAAATAAATAAATTATGTGGCTCCAACATCATTTCAACTCTGGCTCCGGCACGTGTTCTTGTAGAAATTGCAATAGAGGAGGCTGTCATTTTTGCTGCTTAATGCGATACATAATGTTTTCTGTGTTAAAATTGCCATGCTTTGATGGGTGACCAAGTTCATAGCAGGGCCGGCGGAAGGGGAGGGCGAACCGTCCCATCGCCCAGAGCGGCAAAATTTGAAGAGAAGAAAAAAATAAGCCTATTGAAAACTGTGATCGAGCGAGATATTCTTTTGCGCTGAATAGTATTGAAATAGCATAAGAAGTCTCATTATTTATTTTATATTTTGATGTTTTAGTTAGGAATATATTGATTTTCAATTTTCCGTTGCTGCGTAATGACCGGGGGGGGGGGGTCGAAATAGAGCGGCATCTGCCGCCACCTCCCAGGGAGGCAAAATTACTAGCGCCGGCCCTGGTTCATAACAAAAGAAAAAGCCGCGCAGCTTATCGTCTAGTGGCAGTATATGTACTTGTTATTGTTGTGGAAGCCGGCATCCTTTGTAAATGTACAACAAAGGCAACCGACTGTCGCCGATCTCAGAGAGGAAATAATAATACTGCTTCAGGAGGAGTGTTATGGTGCAATTGTAGCGGTTTAACACGTTGGCATGTTATTATCTGCCGTTGCAGTTCCATACCAGTGTATACGGGTTTTGGGAGTGAAAAGTTAGAACGCCACCAGTGCATTAATGCAATGAAAAATAATATATATATTTTTTTATTTTGTTTGAAATCACTCAAATAAGGAATCGTATGAAGAAGTCTTCTTTGCAGCATTTTTGGTAATTTTACTTATGTGTTAGTTCATATTTTGCGAATTTTTAGTAGCTACATACAAAGCCACTTGTTAGTACATATTAATCCTAGTCCTGGTATAATGCATGACGTTTAAAACTCAACGTTAGATAGACCTGAATTCTCTAATTTTATTGTTGTACGTAACAGCTGTGCATCGGCGCACTGCAGCGATTTTTCTATCTGCTCCATTAGCAACACTGCTTCTTTAGTTGTTTCGCGCATTGCACGGCAGAATTATCTGCGCTGGACTCTACGAGTGACTGGTGTAACCTGGTTTCAGATATCTTCTATAACGGCTGAGGGTTCGACGTGCTGACCAACGTCACCTCGTTGCCAGTTGAAGATAACTCTAGGTAGGATTGTGGAAGGGAGACTGACAGTCGGGAGATAGCCCAAGGCCCTTCGAGGTTTTAAAATATTAAAACTATTCCTTCCGTAAATCTAATTTCTCGTCATTGTCACGTGAGATTTCTTTTCAGTATGACTCCTACAATACTAATTAGTTCCTAAGTGAGATAATGAGATGGACAAAGAGATATTAAATTATGAGTTCACTGTTTAAAAAATAAGCATTAATACATTTTTATATTCACATACCTCTTTACAAATTCCTGAGCACGTCACTACAATTGAACCAATCTAGTGCACACTAGAGCCTTGGCTTATCGATACCTATGGGGTATCCTACAATTACAGTCAAACCACAACCTCAATTCTCGAAGCTGTAGCCTCTCCATGTAAAACGATTGCGTCGTAAATATAGTAGATTTTGCTTAAATGATTTGTGACATTCATACCACCTTTATTTCATTTGCTACAAAGGAGCGTTTAAACGACAAAGTAAACTTTTGCGCAATCATTCTGCCGATTCGCATTATTGAAACAATATTTAACCAATGGGGACGTTATCTCATATTTGGAAATGCTGCATTGGTTGAACTTCCTGTGAACAAGACCGTGAGTCACGCCTCCTGCTCCTCCGAATCGAACTTCACTCTGATTGGAGGATCGTATATTTCACAACACTTCCTTGTCTCAGAGCTACCAACATAACTTCGTAAGACGTTGGACTTAGAAAAAATCCATGCGACAGATTTTTTGAACATGACTGTACATGTCGAAGGTTAAAAGGTTTAGTATTGCTTTTATTTCATAATAATGTTTATAAATTGATGACTCAGTTTGTGACGTAAACCTGAACTCACCAATCAGAATGTTAATGATCAAATGAACTAACCTTTATGTACTGTAGGCTTCCCCGATGGCGCAGTGGTAGCGTCGTCGCCTTGTGATCAAGGGGTTCCGTGTTTGATACCCGGTGGAGGCACATAGTGGTTCGGATTCCACTTTTATTATGATTAGCAAATAGCGGAACATTCAAATTTGTAATTTCCCTAATGTAATTTCAATTTCAACTTTACAGAAAGAATTGTTAACTCAAATGAATATGTCAAATCTCTTTGTAAATTACTCAAAACGGAACTATGTATTTTCAGAAAATGTACATGTTATAAATCAGAATGTTGTATTTATAAATTTGCCTAAAGGCAGGAGTTCGAGGCTGAGAACGTGAGTATAAATACCCCGCATTTTGGCTTAATGAGGGAGTGGGTCAGGTGAGAATACCAAGTCTAGGTAGAAGTGAATAGGTTAATTCCATTCTTCTATAAATCCTAGTCTGGCCACCTCAGAGTTGTTAATCGATAAGCGTATATTACAAAATTTAACTATACTCAAGTTCCGGTATTCGAGTTGCCTACCGACCAGATGTAAGTATCCTGGCGGTAAAATAAACATTTACCGTTAAACTAAAAGACAAGTGGTTGGACTTTTCTTAAGCCTACCTTGAGATAGGTTTCAGTGTAGACCATTAGAGCCTTGATGGCTCGCCCCGACTACAGGAGTAAAGGGATAGAACAGTTACCAGGAACATATCAACGTTATTTATAAGAGCAACGGTAGCAATGGTAGTTGTCGAACGAGAAAGCACAGAAACAATGCTACTGTCCTGCAGAGGGAGAAAAAAGCTCGATATTTGAAATGAAGCCAATTGGCAAGATGATACAAGGAAGGCCAACAGATGCACCAGGTCTACTCACATAGATTTGGAAGTCACTGGCCTTTATCATTGATACAGCAACATAAGACTTTATTTCAGATATCTCTCCTGCTTACCTTCAAAGTACATAAAGTTGATTTTTTTTTGGAAACCTCTTGAATAGTTTATGTAATAGTTAAGGCCAGTCTGTTAGTGTTTCATGTAGAAAGGAATATTTCGTTCTAAATATTAAAATTAGTTCTATATACATAAATTAGTTCTAAATTTTATGTGTGTATATATACACATACATGCATACATTATACATACACACACAGACAGAGTGCGTCTACAGAATCCAGATATAGTTTAAGTTGAAGTTTCCACTAAATTTGACTTCAGCAGTACTCAATCCCGGGAATCTATGGAGCAAGTGAACGAAAACAAGTCTCTGCGCAAACAGTGACTTCAGAGGGCTTGACCAATGAACAAGCTAGAGGGAAAATGAGTACATGAGGAGGAAAATGCAGCTGCAGCTACCAGCTGTTAGCAGCATTGCGTACTGCCTCGTTTAGCTCCCTCGTTTTTTCTCGTTATCTATCGTTATGCCCGGTCTTGCTCCACAGATTCCCGGGACATAGTCTGGTTGATTGATGAAGAGTCGAGAGACCAGACATGTGTATAAAGGCCGAATCACACGGAACTGATTCATAGTTGGAATGCCCTACTTGGTGCTGGACTACCTACCCATCTGCTAGTTTTCCCCTCACACGATGCTTGTTACCGTGCTTGTCGGTGTACTTTCGTTCCCATAAGACATTGCATAGAGCAGACAATCTATAAAAATAGACGAGCGAGTTGAAGAACGCTGTAAAAGAATTACTGCTGTTTTTAAAAAAATAAAAGTAAAGACTAGAAATTGGCTCTAAAGAAAATGTGGTAATCAATGGGTACTGAACAAGCTTTTTAATGTATTCGGGTATGCATGTTCATACATGAGATTCACAGGATTCATTCATAAAAAAATATTTTGTTCAACTAAATATGTCAAACATTTAATACACTTGTAATAATAAGGATTTTTATTATCGGCTAATCATATTTGTCACGTCTCATCGCCTTGCATAAACGCTAGGGCTGAGCCGATAACACTTTGAACCGATGCCGATACTTTCACCGATACCGATACCCATACTTTCAGAATTGCAATTTTTTGCATCAATTTTTAATATTCGTCCATAATTTGTGAAAAATAAAATGAAAGTTTCAATTTTGCATAATTTCCAGGGTAATTAGACTGCGCGAGAATGTCACGTGGTCCTTTTTATGGACCCCTTGAAACACCAAAATGCATGAGAAGTATCGGTTGGTATCGGTAGCTGTATTTCAACCGATACTTTACGATACCGATACATCAGCATCGGTATCGGCTCAGCCCTAATAAACAACTAAATATTAATGAACTGAACACGAATGCACATCATCTCTGTTTTTCTTTTATCGATAAGAGAACAAAACAACCAACACTCGGAAACCACTGACAAAAAGAAAGAAAACTTTCCTTTGGCAAACTCACAGTTTATCTCCACATGGCCAAACTTCGCTCTGATTTGGCTGTTCTACAGAATCCAGTTGAGGAAAGCCAGTTGCAATTAGAACATGGCCTATTCCTCAAAACTAGTAATGCAGCCAGCCAGTAGTTCCCACCCAGGTAGCCAGTTCAGCGCTAACTAGGTCATTCCTACTGGAACCAGTTCCATGTGATTCGGTCTTTAGACGTGCAGAACGTCGAAATGCCAGATGTAGCGAGGTCGAGTACGCAAGGGTATTGAAGGCCTTCGCCCTCAAGGGTGACTGACTGAAAGCATAAGAAACTTCGGGTACCCTAGGTAACTGTGTACGACATCATACACAAGTATGTGGCCTCGGAGAAATCCGAGGAAGGTTCTACTAAACCGGCGAGAAAAGTTCATTGAAATGAGAATAGGGCAAGGATCCCGGTAGTTGTCCAAAAAGCCCAAGAGCATATTTTGGAAGGCCCAAGGACGTCGCTTAGGAAATTGACGACTACCTGGGGGTGAGTGAGGCAACCATGTGTCAGATTGCTGAAGAATACCCGAGATATACGTCTTATGTTATCAAGGTACGATAGATGCTGTCTGAGGCTGCCAAGACCTGCTGCAACTTCTTTCTGGCTTCCGAATAGTCCAGATTCAAGCCCTCTGGACTATTACGTGTGCATCGTTATTGAAAGGGTTACTGACAAGTCCAGATACCCCAACGTGGCATATCTCCAGGCGGATATTGAGGCAGAAATAGTGGATTTGGACCTAGAGTCGTTGAAGATAGGGTGCTCGCGCTTCAGGCAGAGAATCGAGGCATTTATCGAAGCGAAAGGGAGATACGTATATTGACTAAACAGGACTCAGGAAGGCTTCTTTCAGGTAGAGGCCTGCACAAGACCCGGAACAAACTCGTCTGCAAGGAGGCGCGCCTACAATAATATGCAACACGCACGTCAAGCCCAGGTGTTCGACATCGCGCAAATGAGCTTCACGCCACGGCTGTGCACAACCTCGATGCCTGCCGGGTTTTTCTCTTTACCCGGGTACTAAGAAGTCAAGTGAAACTCGGTAAAGTTCTTGCAGTTACACGCGAGCACTACTGTCAGTGTTGCCATCGGCCATTATATTTCACTACGCATGGAAGTATTTGAATTTCTGCTAGGCGCAGGTGCCTTCAGGTTGTAGGGTCATATTCGTAGCTCCAACTTTCATCTTCGCCAATAGTATTGAACACGAATGTAAAATCATTTATTGTCAATTGTTCTTCTGGTGTCCTTCTGTTCCTCTGTCAGTGTGAGAGATGATTTGAATCAACTTCCGTTTCCCTAAATACCCGTGCAAAATTTGATGACACGCATCCTCATTCAATTTCAGCACCTCTGATATCATGCGAATAGTCACACGGCAGTCTTCTAGAAGTAAATTCCTCACGTGTTCTACATTTCCAGCCGGCCTGATCGTGGATAGTTTTCTACTGAAACCCTGCCCTCCCGAAATCTCTTATACCATTCAAACACACGGCATCTTGATAATGCCTGGTCACTATATGCTTGCTGTATCATGTTCCATGTTTCCGTAGGTGTTTTCCCTATCTCGACACAGAACATAATGTTAACTCTCTGTTCCAACTCTGCGTCCATCACATCACTTGTGTAACTCTAATTAAAGGAGCCAGCACTGCCCCAGAACCATTTCCAACGACATGTACGAGAGGCGTCCAAGACAAATTTAGAAACTCACACAATGAGACCATGCAGACAGATCACATTGTACTAAAGTAATGTTAACACCTTTACACATTTACTCAATTTTTTACATTCTGCTATATCTTTCCTGGGACCGAGGAAAGTAACCATTGCGACTGAATTATGGCTGAACAGCAATTGAAGTATCTAGCGGTGATATATAAAATATACAAAACAGTAATTTTGCATGTAGTATTATATGGATGTGAAACTTGGTCCCTTACATTGAAAGAGGAACATAAATTGAGAGTATTTGAAAATAAGATCCTTAGGAAAATATTTGGACCTAAAAGGGATGAGGAGACAGGTGAGTGGAGAAGGTTACATAATTTAGAACTACATAATTTGTATTCATGTCCAGATATTATTAGAATAATTAAATCAAGAAGACTTAGGTGGGCAGGCCATGTGGCACGAATGGGAGAGGAAAGAGGAGTTTACAGGATTCTTGTTGGGAAACCTGATGGTAAGAGACCTGTAGGAAGGCAAAGACGAAGATGGAGGGACAACGTTGAGATGGACCTAAGGGAAATCGGTAGGGATGGAAAAAAGTATATAGATCTTGCTCAAGATAGGGACAGATGGAAGGCCTGTGTTGCTGCAGCCATGAACCTTCGGGTTTAAGAAGGCTAGAGAGAGTTAGTTAGCGGTGATAGAGTTTTTGATGCTCGAAGAGCTTCCACCTAAGGCCATCCACACTTGTTTGGTCAAGGTATACAAACACACTTTCCCTTCCCTTTCCATCGTATACAACTGAGTTTACGAGTTCAAGAGAGGAAGAAAACCCATTCAAGATGAACCAGCTCCATCGCCGTCGAGAACTGTTCGAACTCCAGAAAACCTTAAAACATTAGAAGAACTAATAATGACAGACATAAGATTGAAACTATCTGAATTAACCAGACAATGGACATTCCGAAATCTATAATTCACCTGATGCTGACGGAGGATTTGATGATGAGAAAAGTGTCCGCGCGGTGGGTGCCAAAGTTGCTCACACAACTTCAAAAGCAAGATCGTATTTGCATTTCAAATGAAAATTTGGAATTATGAGAACTGAAAAAAATATTCTGTCTAACCTAGTAACCGGGGACGATACATGGGTATACTATCATGATCCCGAAACCAAGCAGGCTTCGATGCAGTGAAAGCACAATGGCTCTCCTCCGACCAAGAAGACAAAAGTTGAAAAATCAAGACGAAAGCTCATTCTGACTGTTTTTGGGACTTCAGAGGCCCACTGCTGATAAAGTTCCATTCCAGAAATACCACGATCAATGGTGCATCGTATGCAGAAACGTTGGCTGAATTGCGTTGTGCCATTCACCAGAAGAGAGAAACTAATGACAGGTACTGGCGGTCTGCAAATGTGATCCATTGCCCGCCCGCCGTAACGGGAAGAAATGCCCGCCCTGCGCAGCTGTTGTAGTGAACCAACCCGACTCGCCCATCTGAAGGGAAAACTTTCAGGTGTCCATCAGTAGACATCGTGGTTCAAAAGCGGGCGGGCAGCCGATGACCATCGCTGTCTACTGCACTGCGAGCACAAACATCGAAAGTAGGGGCGGACAGTGAATACAGGAGCACTTATTATACACATTGCGAATCTGTTACAGGCAAATATTGTTAAAACTGATAATACATTGTTCGAATTTTGAATGTCACTGCACGAAAAGGCTGCTCAGGAGAAATTTCGAAAATGTTAAATGTGAACTATTTTCTGTTTCGACATTTGAAGTCCGAGTTGAAGGGGCAGCGATTTGACATTGACGAAGATGTCACGTGTGCTGTGAACTCTTTTCTTGAGTCTCAAGATGAATCCTTCTACAACACTGGAATCATGAGTTTGGCATCAATATGGGGAAAAGTATTAATAGTGGGGAGACTATATTGAAAAATAAAGTGGGTGTTTGGTGACCACGTGTTACTTTGTATGTGTTTCTAACTTAGCCTTGGACGCCTCTCGTATATTCACAACACGTATCACGTGACTTAATAACACTTAATTTGCGTATTTCAATATTACAGTTTGATATTTAAAAAAAATAATCCTGTAACATTTTTGAAAATAGGTTTTATGTATCAGCTATTCTGAAAAATATTAGAAAGGTGTCGGGGGTGGGGGCGAGAGTGAAAAACCCACTGTTACCGAGTGCAGGATGGCGCCCAGTGCAGGTTGTGTGAAATTTGTAGCTCCGTTCTTTATCTGTTTTGCGCTAGTACTAGTGCGAATTTGCGTAGTGAAAAAGTGTTTTCCACCTTGTGAAATTGCAGTAAACGATGGGAATTTGTTTGGAGATCAGTTCTATGACAGATACTTGAAAACTCTGAGTGCTTTTCCAACGCTTTGTTCTCTTCGAGGGGCGAGCGCGTGCAAGGACGCTTCGAAGAAAGCCTCACCCGGGACCTCCGCCAGGAAGTGCGTGCTCCAGCACCTCTTTCTCCTGCTGTTGCTACACGGAGACGTCGAACTTCAGCCTGGACCAGGGACGTCTACGGGGATAACAACAAGTGATACTGCCTTTCACCTATATTATCAAAACGTGCAGAGTCTAAAGAATAAGTTTTTGGACTGTGAATTAATGACGACTGAGTTCTCCGAATACGACTGTGTGTGCTTTAGAGAGTCTTGGCTCAATTCTGATATCTCGTGTGTTGAAAATCCCCTCTATGAGCAGTTCGATGTTTACCGTAATGATCGTGAAATGCGTAGTGGTGGTGGTTTTATGGTGTGTGTGAACAAGAAGTGGCACAGCAAGATACGATTGGATTTACAACGAGACTGCGAATTACTCTGGATAGAAGTAAGTACAAACCACCGTAAAAAAATACTTATAGGTTGTTTCTATCGGCCTGATAGCCGGAGTCCCAAAGAACTCTTAGAGTGTTGCTACGATTCCACTTTGTCAGCTCTGTCCAGCCACGAAGTTATTTTGTGTGGGGATTTTAATATGCACATAAAGTGGAATAATGCTGTAGATGGCATACCAACCACTGGAGACGAAGACTGGTTCATAGACAATTTTATTCATGGACTGGGTCTTCTTCAACACAACATGTACAATACGAGAAAAGATAAAAACGTTGACTTCATATTGTCCTCGTTTGAAACCTGTGACGTCACGCCCTCTTTGAATCTGCTTCATTCGGACCACGAGTCGCTGTGCGCTACCTTCAAAATCCCGGTGAAAGCGGGAGGCTCCCCTTCTGCACCCCCGAGGCATAAGATTCCGCTGTGGAAGAAAACGCCATGGGACGCCGTCCTTCCAGCCATTGACCTTTTCAACTGGAACCTGCTTTCCGAAGGGTCCGTGACCGAGGCTGTCGAACTGTTTACAGACGTTATTCATGCCCTAATTCAGGACTATGTGCCACATAAAACAATGAAAAGTAAAAAGTTTCCCCCGTGGTTCGATAAAGAGTTGCAGCATCTGTTGCACAACAAAAAGAGAGCATGGCAGCTGTGGAAAAGTTTCCCCAATCCCCACACACACAACACTTTCAAAGCACTTCGTAAGCATAGTAAAGACCTTATGAAACAGAAATACACAGAATATGTAAACACAGTCACAAATGAACTCCTTACTAATCCGAAGAGATTCTGGACATTGATAAATTCACGGAGGCAAACCAAATGCATCCCTTTGGAAGGAACACACAATGGCATTTCAGCTGTTGGTAATGATAGAGCTGAACTATTCAATCAAACATTTCAAAATAATTTTGTTTCAAATTATGTTTTGGATCACCCGCCTATCAAATCTATGTTCTCACTCTCTTTCTACCGTCTTTACCTCCTTTTCTTCTCACCGAGCATCTGGACCAGACAATATTCCTACTATTTTCCTTCAAAAAACAGCTCACTCTCTAGCTACTCCTCTTGCAATGTTATACAATAGGTGTTTCTCTGAAGGCTGCTTTCCCACTCAATGGAAGAAAGCAAATATCATTCCTATTTTTAAATCTGGCAATGCAAACAATACTACATGTTACAGGCCCATTTCTCTCCTTTCCACACTTGCTATTGTCTGTGAAAAGATTCTAAAAAATAGACTTCTGAAATTCACATCCCCTTACATTAACCCAGCACAACACGGCTTTCTTCCAAATTCTTCATGCCTTACCAATCTGTCTTCTATGCAATCCTATGCCATAAAAGCAATTACTAATCGTAATCAGTTGGATGTTGTGTACTTTGATCTGTCCAAAGCTTTTGATTCAGTGGATCACCATTATTTACTGCATAAATTAGCTAACAGATTCAATATAACTGGAAACACGTTAAAAATAGTGAAAGACTATCTAAGAAATAGACAGCAACGTGTTATACTTCCTGGAACTAATTCTAGCTGGCTTCCTGTTATATCTGGTGTGCCGCAAGGAAGCGTTCTTGGCCCTCTGTTATTTGTATTATATCTGGATGATCTCACAGACCTCTTTAATTCCCCCATCTCAAGCACAATTCTAATGTTCGCTGACGATTGCAAGATATGAGAGAAATAAAACAGCCATCAGACATGCAACTTCTCCAAAATGACATAAATAGATTCTCTGAATGGTGTAAGCGATGGAAACTGACCACAAACCCTTCGAAATGCTCTTACATAACAATTTCATTGAAGAAAAACATTCTTGAAGGTAATTATACACTAACCGACAATACTCTAACAAAAGAAGCACAACACCGAGATCTAGGTATCCTCACAGATTCTAAACTAACTTTCGATAATCACATATCAACCATCACAAAAAAGGCAATGCGTATGCTAGGCTTACTTTACAGATTCACCGAAATCCATAACCTGAAAGCACTTTCCATTTACTTCAAAACTTTTGTGCCCCCATTCTAGAATACTGTTCACCCATCTGGAACATGGCTGCCCCTTCTCATACCTCCAAGATAGTGCATGTTCTAACCTTTTCCCTCTCCATCGTTCGATATAGAGTGCCGGCCCTGAGACACCTGCCTAAGAGAGATCTGCTTGTAAACGTAAACATAAATACTCCAGAATCACGTAGATACGTTGCAGATATGAAATTACTACATAAGATAATTAATGGAAACCTAAGATGCAGCATCCCACTCCACGAACTCTCCCTCAGAGTGCCTAGACACAAAACATGGAGCAAGGAAACTCCAAGACTCTCACTCATTCAACGTTCACTATTTCATAGGCTACCAAATCAGTTCAATGTAATCTCAAAACAAACCAATATATTCAGTTCATATCCATCTTTTATCACCAACATAGAAAAAATTGTATATAAGTAATGCTTTTGTGAAACACATCTGTTTACCTTGGAACTGTCTCGACTTGTTTATATTTATATTTATATTTTGTTTATTTTATTTTATTTTTATCTTGTTTCGTGTGTTCATTTTAACACTAGTGTACTGTTTTACTGTTGTTTCTTTCCGGTTTATATTGGCTTCTGCTGTACTGGAAATTTCATTAAATAAATAAATAAAAAGTTCAAGGAAACCCAAAATATTATCATAGGATAGGACTCGGGGTCAAAATTCCCCCCCCCCTCGTTCTATGGGCCAGTACGCCCGTGGAGAAATGAAATCGTAAGGAAGTGCCTCTGATCCTCAGGTTTTGAGAAATTTATGTCGCAGCATTCGTATTGAACATTTTATGGACTGAATTTTAATGATTTTCCAATGTGAGCGAGAAAGAGCAAGCAGGAATTCAAGTGGAAAAAGCAGTTTTGGCCCAAGAGGTTGAAAGCCATGTAAGATAACTAAAAATGGAAATGAATGCATAATGTTAATTATCTTACTGTACAATCATAATGTATAACCATAATACTACTATTGTATCACTAAATATGAAGAGTGTATGTAAAAGTGTAGGTACATCAGTAGTGGCAGTGTGAGGAGAGATATGGATGTTGCCATCCTTAGCTAGGATAAATTGCATGCATAAAACTTTCTCCCATCTGAACGTTTTGGTAATAACTGTCTTAGCTTCATCATGAAACCTGAAAATGTTTAACTTGTTAAAACGCTTGGAGTATTTAATACCATCTGCATACTATTGTCAATAATAGAAAAGTGATTTAGAGATACTAGATTTCAAGACTTATGCACTGAGTCTGGAGTGATAGGAAAAGGCTCTATTGCTTGCTGTATGGATGGTAGAAAGTACAACAGAGACATTTAATGGCATAAGCTTATGTACGAGACTCTAATATGATGGACATGAAGGATGTGTTCACTTTGGCAAGACTCTATTTATTTATTTATTTATTTATTTATTTATTTATTTATTTCACCTATAACAGAGCTTTTGCTCCAATTACAATAGGCTTACATATATATATATATATATATATATATATATTAAACAATCAAAAAATTGCAATTACAACAATACAAAACAAAAAAAATAAAAAGAAGGAGAGCAAAACTACAATAATCGTTTCATAAAGAACACCAGCACAAGTATTCTAGAGAACATAAATCCAAAAATGATATTCACTGAGGTAGAACAAGATACATATCCATATACAGACTGAAACATTTATAACTATACACATGTAAATACTCATATAGAAAAAAATATACACACATACAGGGATAATTGTATTTACAAACATACCCATGTACACAGAAAACATCTATAATTGTTTGATTTGTTCGTGATATTGTTCGAAGGACAGACAGGAATTGCATGTATGGCATAGCGAAATCCAAGTCTCCACCTTTTCTGAATATTTCATTATGTTTAATACATAGTCTTAGAATGGGCGAATTCTGGTGTTCTGTTGAGTTGGATTTACTGTAATAAAAAGGCTGCCTGAACCGTAACATGTCCTTCTTATCATTAAAGTTTAATGTTTGGAGGAGACTTGGACTGTCGACAAGCCCGTTGACTAACTTATATAAAAATAATTGATGTGATACTACTCTCCTTTCATACAGTGGTGTAACATTGCATTCTTTGAGTAGCTGTTTATATGATACCTGATCCTGAAAAGACGATCTTTTGTGTTTTTTGTAATATAAGTAACGAACAAATTTCTTCTGACTTCTTTCTATCTTTTTGCTATTACATTGTGTGTAAGGTGACCAGACTACACTTGCATATTCTAATTTGGTTTGAACAAGGCAATTAAACAGACTTGTCAGAGCTATTTCATTATGCATGTCTTGTGAACTTCTAATTAGGAACCCTAACGTTCTGTAAGCATTATTACAAATCTGATCAATATGTGTTCCAAAAGATAATTTATTATTTAATGTAACTCCTAAGCCATTTATCTGATTTACTCTTTGTAATGCACGATTATTCATTGTATACTGATAAATATTGCGTTTGGTTTGCCTGGAAAAAGTTATTGCAAAACATTTTGTGACTTTAAAGTTTAATTTATTTTCGATGCTCCATCTTTGCGCATTTTCTAAGTCTTTTTGCAACTTATGTGCATCGTTTGGATCTTTCATTACTTTATACAATTTTAAATCATCAGCAAAAAGTAAGTATTTTGAGTATTTAAAAATTGTGGGTAGATCATTGATGTATAATAGAAAGAATAATGGTCCAAGATTGGAGCCTTGTGGTACACCGGACCAGACTTTGTATGTGTATGACTTAGCTTGATTGTATGTCACAAATTGCATTCAATTGCATAGGTAAGAGGATATTAACGTAAAAAGTTATGACAGAGGCCAAACTTTGACAATTTACTCAATAATACATCGTGATCAAGAGTATCAAAGGCTTTGGCGAAGTCCATATATATTGTCTACAGACAATTGAAGGTATTGTACAGGAAGTGTTCAAGCCTCCTTGTTGGAAGTCCTTGAAAACCCTTAATTTCCAATCGTTATGGATCTGTTTGGAGTCTATCCTGAGATGTCCTACTTAGATGCAGTGAAGGTCTTGTATGCTTGATCCTAGCATATAGAGAGAGGGACTGGATACTGTATTTATCATACATTTGAGCAATGATACCATGGCATATCACAGATTGAATTATGCACACAACCTTCCATACTACTATGCATAGATGTTTCAGCTTGCCAGTACACATCCAGATGTTCAATCTGAATTCTGAGTTGAACTAAAAACTCAGATCCACCAAAACTTGTGGTCGGGTCCCTGTTAGCCAGACAACTGAAGAAATTGTCAAGAAAGATATGTAAACACCAGAAGAGACAAATGGGTTCAGTTTGAAGCAAGGAGCGATGACTAAGTAGTACTACCTTACAGCTGAATACAGAGCATGTATATGACACAGATGAGAGACATAATAGGTCAAAGCAAGTCCAAACATACAATACAAGAGGCAAAATTATGATGTCACAAATAACCAAACTACAGATACAAGAGACACTTCACAGCACATAACTAACAATGAAAAACTGACAGCAATAGGAAAGATTTCTCCCCCTAGGATCTTATCTTCCCGCTTCTGGAAAATCCAACCCTGTTTTGAGGTACCCATATCACTTTGGACATTGAGGACTACCAAAGAAAGATAAAACATACCATAAACCTATCAACCTGAAATGTCTGCTGCCTGGAACCTGCTAACCATCCACCGACAGGAGACAAGTTGCAAGAAGTTTCTCTTTTCCTCTTCTTCTATTGTTTACAAGGATAGACTTTTGTATGATAGTATATTATTAAATAAATAAGATGAATGTTGAATGTTGCAAGAGGAACTGAGTTTCGGCTCCAAACTGATTTGCCGAAATTGAATTCCATTGCATTCCAGCTCACTTTAAACCAGGGTGGGTAAAAATTATGATTTTTATTTTAAAAAATCATTGTTGATAATTTTTTTATTTAAATCTATATATATATATATTTAAAACATGCTTAAAATTGCTTGTATGTTTTTTGGCACCATTTATGTAGACATATATTTTTTTTTTTTTGTAGAAAGGCTTTATCTGTTAAACTGCCCTGTAAAATATTTGAACAGTTTGATTAAAGAAAATAAAAAAATATATTTAAATATACATTTTTCTGTCTCTGATAGTGTATATACGAACCTACTGTGGAAATGTTTGTTGAGTGTGTTAATGAAACTATAATAATTTCAGTAACTTTCTTCTAGTTAAAATAAAACATTCTGGATGTACTACATAATTGTAATTAAAATATATTTTATTGTCTTTGTAGCTGAATTGTTTTTTTTAATGGTAGTTTGCAAAATATTAGCTGCCATGTTTATTTACAGTTTAATGATAATGACACTATTTACGGTTTAACATGATTAGTATTTTCTATATTATTATACACAAAATGTTTACTATTTTTGCCTATAAAAATTATTGAACTTTAAATCAAGGGATATTTAAGAGTGTTTACAGTTTACACATTACATTTCCTCTTGTATGAGCTTTACTTCAACAGTACATATATTTAGATTCCTTTCTTAGAGACTGATAAACACTATTAAATGATTACGAGATCAATGTACTTTCACCTAAAGTGATTATGATATCTGCAAAATCCTCATGTAGATTATTGTATATTATCTTTCTTTAAAATGATTTAAATCAGTGATTCAGTGATTAAAAAAAACTGCTTTAAATCTTGATTTGAATCGCGATTTAAACCAACCTGATTTAAATCAATCCACCTTGCTTTAAACCCTGCAGTGGTGTATCCACAATGCTTTATTATAGAGGCATTGCAGGAGGACACAATATCCATCAGTGTAGAAAAAACATGTGTAGTTTCTTTATAAGATCAATTTATTTAGTTCCTAACATCCTATTCAGTGGTTGCTGAATACAGAAGTCCTGTTTGTGATCTATTAGAAAACCTGTTTCAAGATAATAGAAAGTGGGAAGAAGTGGAAAAGTTGTGCTCCCCAGAAGAAGAAGCTGACACTCATCTACTCCCACATGTCTTGCACGCTGCAAACGGTGGGTAAAAGGCAATTGTAATTACAGCTGAAGATACAGATGTCATGGATCTTTATCTTGGGTTCCAAAGAGGATCCTCTGTCCCATTTACCAGAAGTGTGTGATTCAGAATTGGACATACTTTGTTGACATCAGCAAGCTGCAAGTTCGATAGGACAAAGTATGTGACTGGCTTATGTGACTTCACAGGCTGTGACACTGTCATTGCTTTGATGGTAGTGAGAAGCTTATAGTTCAGAAGATGGTGAGAAGAACTGCTCCTACCAGAAAACCTATAGTCAACTTGGTCAGTCATGGAAGGTCAGAAGATCGATCAGTTTCCCTTATGCATCCATGTTGCTGCTGCCAACACTGGTGAAGTAAATGAAATGTCCTGTCAGCTGTACTGTAGCAAGAGAGAAGAGTTTGGGTTACATGCCACCATACAGATAGTGTGTCTTCATGCATGTTCTATGAGTTAACTACCAGGCAGAAATACTGAAGTGCGCCCGTATGCAATCCCTATGGTGCCATGCCCTACACAGTATGTTTGGACAGATAATGAAGATGACAACCTCCTCATTCTGTGGATGCATTTCCCACATGCACAAGATTTTGGAATTGTTGGCATGGAATTGTTTTCGTTCCTGCAAACTGCCAAACTGCACTTGCCTATTCAGTGAACTTAAGTACATAAACATGTGCAAGTTAAAAGCCTTCAGTAACCAGAAATAGCAGGAAGATGAAGGATATGATCTTCAGCTCGAGAACTCAGATGATGATGTACATGAGCAATATGATAATTGATTGTTTTGGCATCTTACTGCGGTGTTTGTCCTAATTAGTTTTGCAATAATAATGTTCTGGACTTACAAGGGTCATCCAGAAAGTAAGTTCTGTTGGCCAATTAAATAAACACAAAATGTAATGAAACAAAACACTTTATTGTACACTGAAGTACAGGTCTTGGACTATGTTTCAACATAATTGTCATCTCTGTTGAGATACTTAATAACGAGACATCAACGTATGACACCTTCGTTGATAACCAAGTGGTAACAGCTTGTTTGATCACATTGTCATCCTCAAAGCTGTGGCAAGAAAGGAAAGCTTTCAGGTGCAAAAAGAGATTAAAATCGGATAAGGTGAGTTCTGGCATATACGGGAGATGAGGAAATGTTTTCCAGCCAAAGTCTGTAGGGAGTCGTTGCTTTGCAGCTGCCATATGGGGATAAGCATTGTCGTGAATAAAAACATCACCATGGCTCAACATGCCACGTCACTTGTTTTGGATTGCGCAATGCAATTTTCATAGTTTCGGAATAGGATTGGCGTTGATGGTTTCGCCACGCTCCAAAAATCCACAAGTAATACACCTTGTCTGTCTCAAAACACCATGCACAGGATCTTCCGAGTGGTCAGAACCGGTCTGGCTTTTGTCTTTTGTGGCGAGGACATGTGCCTTCTCCCCATGGACTATAATTCTGTTTCCGGAGTCTCATGCAACACCCATGTCTCATCCCCAGTCATTATGTGATTCAAAAAGTCATCACCCTCCTCACAGTACCATGTCAAAAACAGTAATACACTCCCAATTCGGTTCTTTTTGTGGTCTTCTGTAAGCGACCGTGGGACCCAGCTGGCAAAAAATTTGCGGAAGTTCAGTCTGTCCACACAATTTCATGAAGCAGTGACCGGGAAATTTGTGGAAAATGCACAGACAGTGTTGTCAGGGTGAATCATCGCTTCTCTTTAATCTTCTCTTCCACAGCATGGACCAATTCATCTGTCACCAGAGATGGTCGTCCACTGTGTTCCTCATCATGTACATTGTTCCGTCCTTCGTTAAACTGTGCAAGCAATATCTGTACCATTGAGGCACTCGTGATCTGTTCACCATACACTTTACTAATTTGATGGTGAATTTCAGCTGCTGGTACATTTCGTGCATTCAAAAACCGTATAACTGAGCGCATATCACATGTGGTGGGTGTTTTGATTTTCTTGAGCATTATCGCAACCCACTACAAAGTGTCTGCACTTCTGTCTTCTCTAACACTGATCCTTGCGATTGCAGTGTTGCTGTGGTGGAATAAATTGCAAACGGAACTTACTTTCTGGGCATGCTTTGTATAATACTGTTGAGATTAACCATTAACAACAAATGATTTGTACCTTACATGTTTGTTAAACATTCATCATTATTTACTCATCAAACCTCAACATGACTAAGGCAGTTAACAGTAATAATACTAATACTACTAGGCCTATCATTGGAATTAGCAAGAAGTGGCAATCAATCTGGCATAAAATAGCCAAATCCAATCAATGAATCAACTACTAGACCTAAAACTAATAACTTAGCTCCTACTCTTGCATTTCATATTACAACGTTCAATCAACTTTTACTAAAAGGTAATATAGAATAAATTCATGCCTTACGTTGCTTTGGATTAAGTGCATTCTAAAGTGTACCCATTTTTGACAATCCTAAAGCCTCTCATGGAGTACAAAAACAAAAATGGTTAAACTCCAAATAATCTGCCACTCTGCTGAGGTTATCATATCAGAAAATTTTCCCCACACATGTAATGTTATAAAAATGAGTGAAATTTTGAACCCAAGCTCACAGATTAATACAAGCATGTTCCCACATATAACCAAGCAGAATCCTACATTCCGGGTCATTCAGGTAATTGAAGGTAACCCAAATGAATTTGTAAATAAGTCGTTCTTGCTTTTGTATCCCTTCAATATACCAATAATATACTTCCAGGAATCAGAGGCTGCTGCTTTCAGATATATATCTTAGGGAAAACCATTGCAGCTCACAGTCATGTCTCAACACGTGAGATGACCTGTTTTTTTTTTTTCACTTTGAACACACACAATATCTCTCTCTCTCTCTCACACACACACTAACACACACACACACACACACACACACACACACACACACAAATAATTTTCTACAAAAGTCACAAACAAATAAAATGCCTACAGTATCTCTGTAGCCGATTTCAACATCTTTCTGACTTTCACAGCCACAACAGTTTGTGAAAGGTCTCTGCTGTCCATTCCACAAGTCAAACTTCTATCCAAACTCTTTATTGCTACGCATCAGCCCTATGGAACAAGTTGCTACATGAAATTCATGCCCCTTCCTTAATTGTGTTAAAGTGACATCAATTAAATAATTACAATTAAACATTTGACTTCCCAAACTAAATAGCACGTGCAAAGAATGACAGACGAAAGTAAGCCATGGGGGAAAATAAAAGATTTTGTGTAATATTTAAGATGAATTATTGTTAATGTATAACGTTGAACTATGTTTATGCATAGTGTTATATTTTTGCTTGTACATGTGTATGTGTGTGTAATATAAACTGTACCGCCTTTTTGTTATGTGTGTGAATTGGTGAGCATGTGTCTGTGTTTAAAAATTGTGTTCTTTTTTGTGGCCTTTTAATTATTATTAGCAAAGGGATGAAAGATAGCTTCAAAGTTGATGGTTAAGTGGCGAAAAATCATTATTGCCTTAACCTTGCCATGTACACAAAGCTGAAAATAATAAATACATAAATAAATGAATGAATAAATAGATAAATAAATAAATGACATGCTGAATATTAATAAGAGACATAAAATTTATAACAATAAACTAAGCAGAAAATGAATAAATAACTGTGGAAATATTTATGTTCAAGTTTCATTAACATCATATGGAAAGTGAAATTTACAAACCAATAATAGAAACAATCTGTAAAGTGGTGGTGATTTACATCTATTACAACCAGTATCAAAAGCATAGTATTGCAGAGAAGAACTTGTATCATCTGTGGTGAACAATGGTCATGTGTCTCCCAGTATCACCACCATCATTATTTTATTTCACCTTACACTAGGTTTTTTACATAAAATTTGAAATATATTTGGAAAAGAAATTGGTCATATCTGTTGGGTTATTGTTTATTAGCTAATGATTCATTAATGACAACTTCATAATCAATGTAACAGTGATAAAATACCTACCTGTTTTAAATGTGTATGCATTTCTACCATGATTCATGTCTTTGTAGTTCAAATGTTTACAGCTTATTTGAGTCTTACTGGCTGGTCACTCACCAGTTGTAGTTTCTCATGGAAATGATTACTGCTAGAATAGACATACCTATTGGACTCACCATAACCAACTGTGATTGACTATTTGCATAGCTTATCTGTTTCTGGATCTGGGGAAAATAATTATGTTTTGGAAACATCATATTCTCTACCTTGCTTAAAGTTTTTATGTCTGCTTGCTACATTCCACTAGTTCGATATGAATGGTGATAAGCAGCAGAACCATCTGATCAATTTGTTTTGAAGTCTCCCCTATGGCACAGTGGTAGTGTTGTTGTCTTGTAATCAAGTGGTCCCAGGTTCGATACCTAGTGGTTCGGATCCCACTTTAAACTGTGGGTCCAGTCCTGTTTAGCCTTAAGTGGACTTAAAACACCAACTCAATCAATCAATAAATGAAGTCTCATTGTCGAAACACTTTTATGTGGTTTTTGAGGGTTTCCAATATTTAGTAGGCGGGAATAATTACACTAGGGAACATGATTTTTGCCTCCGTGAAGGTAATGACTGTTTCTAATGTGTTTTGTAGTGTAGTAAGCGAAACTAATTCTCAAAATTCTCCTACACGTAAAAATTTTTCATAATGTCAATTTTTAATAAAATAAAATTCAGGTATAAGGTATACGAACATTGGAAAATAAGGCTAGATGTTTACCTGGAAAGGAAAGAGAAAGAATTACTTCATTCGAAAAATTGTTATGTAAATTTATATATAAGAGACCGGTACACCACAGCGAGGAACTACCAGTTCCAAAAAAACCCACGTACATAGGTTGTGCAAGCACCAGATGAAGATACCGCAGACGAGCTGTCAACATCAATCGACGTAGAATAACATTGTGACGAACAAGATGATGGTGTGCACCTCATTATGCAAGATGAGCTAAGTGATCTTATATGCAATTTAAATTTGGGAAAAAAAGAAGCAGAGATTCTTGGTTCAAGGCTTCAGCAGTGGAAACTCCTTGCGAAAGACACAAAAATTTCCATTTATCGAAACCGCCACGAACAGTTTTCCAAGTATTTCACAATTAAAGAAAATATGTGCTTCTGTGTAGATATCGTTTCCTTAATGAATGAGTTCGGTGTTCGACATTCAGTACCCGATTGGAGACTGTTCATAGACTCCTCAAAATTAAGTATGAAAGCTGTATTGCTGCATAATGGCAATGTTTTACCATCAATTCCTTTATTCCATGCTCTAAATACGAAGGAAACATACGAAACAATGTCTGCTTTGTTAGCAGCTGTAAATTATAATAAATATGAATGGGAAATCTGTGCTGATCTCAAGGTTATTGCCTTGCTCACAGGATTACAGGGAGGTTTTACGAAACATTGCTGCTTTTTGTGCCTGTGGGACAGTCGCGACACAAGTCATCATTTTGTAGTTAAAGATTAAGGATTGTGGGATGAATACCAAATAGGGGGAAAAATGTGAAATATGTGGCACTTGTTGATCCAAAGAAGATTCTTCTCCCACCACTACATATTAAATTAGAATTGATGAAGAACTTCGTGAAAGCCTTGAATAAAGATGGCAGTGGATTTCGTTACCTCCAAGACCTTTTCTCGAACCTGACAACAAGCAAAATTGAAGTAAAGTATTTTTGTGGGACCACAAATTAGATAACTCCTGAAAGACAATTTTTTTTAATCAAAGTTCCAAGACGTCGAGCTGGCAGCATGGCGTTTCTTCAAAGCTGTGGTGAATGGATTCCTGGGAAACAAAAAAGAAGAGAACTATGAATTTCTAGTTTCAGAGCTACTGAGGTGTTACAAAGAAATTGGTTGCCGAATGTCTTTAAAAATTCATCTTCTACATTCTCATTTTGAATATCTTGAATATTTTCCACAGAATTTAGGTGATGTAAGTGATAAACAGGGGGAAAGGTTCCATCAGGACATTTCTGACATGGAACGTCGTTACCAAGGACGATGGGACACAGACATGTTAGGGGATGTTGGAATACGAAACGAGAAAGTAGCACTGAATATAAGAGACGTTCATTGAAAGGTAGACATTTTTTACCTGTTCTCAAGTAAACGTATGCTTTTGTATTGTTCAAATTTCCTTATCTGTAGCAAGCTAATTACTTTTGACTAGTGGTTGATTACTAATTTCCTTATAAAATGATACTTTATATTATTTACAAGTACTTACATGATGTGCAATTCATGGCTCTGTACATTTGTTACGCATGTTTCCATGTACACCGAAATCTACCTGTAAAAATAAAATCTTGCGTGTTAGAGCATTTTTCTTGTTATTTTTTAATTCAGCATACTTGTTTCCATAAAAGGCAACTTATTTCACTCTGGAGGCAAAAAAAAAATATTTAATTTGTTCCCTAGTGTTATTTTTCTAATTTTCACATAGGGGGTTTCTGCAGCAAACCACTTTTGTACATTTGTTTTGCACCATTATCTGCATTGCTTATTTGTTTATGGAGGGAGAAAATCACAATAAGACTTTTGTTCTTTTTTTATTCATGAAATAGATGACATCAAGCATGAAGAAAATAAAAAGATTGAAAACACAAATAGATTGTTTTCTTAAGAATAAAATTTTTTATAATTATTTGAGGTAAACTTAGTGGGAACAAATGAAAAATCTTCCACATTAACAGATACAAAATTTACATTTTAAGAGAATTTAAAAGCGGTCTTGTTTTTGTTGTTGTCCTCCGTTATGTCCCGTCCATTCCGTTATGTCCCTTGTTATTACAGGAAAAGGTTATTGTAGCGGAAGAGAGGGAAGGGGGGGTTAGGGGAGGTGACAAGGAGGGAGGGAGGAAGGAGATGGAGGCATTGTCAGTTGCAGGTGTTCCGCTGTACTGTTGGGTTGTGTTTGTTCTTCGTTGAGTTCATGGTCGTATTTAGAGGGGGGTTTCTAGGGTTCAACCTCCCCCCCTGTGACATCTGACATGTTGGATTAATGGAAGTTCAGAAACCAAAATCTGTAACTCTCTTCAAAATTTTTTTTCGAAGTATCACAAAAATACAAGGAGACAATGTTGAAACGATCGAGCTAGAATTTTCATACATTTGGAATTCTGAAAGAGTGAAACAGGGTTTATTCTCGGAATCGCAGCCCACCCGCGACCTCTCCATTTTCACTTCTGCTGTCCTCTATCCAGTGTACTTCCTGCGTCACAAAGAATATAGACTGAAAATTCTCTTATGATTGTCCCAAAATTCCCTTTCCAACTTTTAAATTCCCTGTCCGATAAAGTCGAAAATCCCCCTTTGATAGGAGTTCAAACCTAGGATCTCCAGTTTTGTAGTGCATTACGTTCGCGATTGAGGTTACAATTCATGCACTAGGCTGTTTTTAAAAATAATAATAACTGGTTCCACATTTTTCAAAATCCCAAAAATTAAGTTTTAAGGTCAACAACAAAAGCTTTGTGACTAATATTTCCATCTAAATTTTAGAACATTTTCTTGAAGGTATCTTAAAATTTAATAACAGAGTATAATAATTGTGCATTTCAGTACACACTGTATGAAACGAATAAAAAAAAAAACCTTGTGCTGGATATTCACTCATCTGCTGGATTGCATAAGCCTCCTTAAGGATATAATAATGTTAATAATAATTATTAATATTTTGGAATAAAATTGTTTTATTATTATGAAATTTTGATTATTGTTGTATAATTATTGATATTATATCTATTATTCAAATTTCTGGCGACACCCATTAGAACAATTATGAATGAACCCCACCCCCCCCCGAAAATTTTTCCTGCCTACGGCCATGGTTGAGTTGAATGAGTGAGAAATTGCGCTCTACGATGCCATTTAGTGTTCAGGAACGTGCCTTTATTGTTGAACAATATTTCAAAACCAATTCATTCAAAAAAGCTGCAGTAAATTCACGGAAATGTTCAGTAAGAGTGCTCTGAATGTAAGTTCAATTTAGAAAATGGTCAATAAATTCCATGAGACAGGGTCTGTATGTAACGTGAAACACCGAAGTAGGAGGACTGTACTAACACAAGAGGCAGTAACTAATGTTAATGAAATAATGACAAGATCTCCCCACAAACCTTTACGACGCCTAAACCAGGAGACACAAATGTCCGTCGGATCAGCCCATACAGCAGTCAGGAAAATGTTGAAATTATATCCATATCGAATTCAAGTTTTAAAGAATTAAAAGAAATTGACTACCCTAATCGTGTGCAGTAATGTCAATGGTTGAAGGACTTCATTGGGAATGACATCACTGTGTTGGACTACATGTTCTTTTCCGATGAAGCATGGTTTCACCTTAATGGTGAAAATTATGGAACATGGAGCTCTGAAAATCCCCATCTTTTCGTGGAGTCTCCCCTCCACACTCAGAAAGTTAGTGTCTGGTGTGCCATATCCAGGTGACGAGTGGTAGGGCCCATTTTTTTAAAAAAACACAATAGATAATGAAATTTACCAAAACATTATAATGCAGTTTGTTGCAATGTTGGAACCAGAGGACGTCGGTGCTGGTTTCATCAGGACGGTGCAACTCCACATACTTCCAATAAGACTATGGCTATGTTAAGAGATTTCTTTGGACACAGGATTATTTCAAAGGGACTGTGGCCTGCCAGATCCCCAGATCTTTCAAGTCCGGACTACTTCTCGTGGCTCGTTTTGAAGCAAAAAGTATACAGGCAGAATCCACGTACCTTAGAAGAGCTGAGGCACCACATCACTGAGGAAATTAGGAGTATAACTGTAGATGTCCTCCATAATGTTGCAAGAAATATGGAAAAATGTGTTAACACGTGTATTCAAGAACAAGGTCATCATTTTCAACATTTGCTTTAAGAATCTTACTTGTATATTTTGTATATTGTATATTTGTGCTCCATACCGCTTTTAAATTGAACACACTGTAGTATAATAATGGTACTAATCTTCCTCATAGTCCGAGTTGAAGCATTCAGCATGTTGGCCACAACAGAATGTTTTTATAGAAACTCTCATATTCTCGTCTGTAATCTAGCAGCTTAACAAATATCATCTAGTATCTTCCTGTTTATGGGGACCTTTCCTGCTGGACAAGCTTTTGCTGAGGGTAGCTGAGGAGGAACTTAGTTCAGACAACAATTCACGACATTGCTAAACACAACACTCCACGGGAGGACACTATATGTAGGTTGTTCTTGGATACAACACAGTATTGCCAATTGTATGGATGGCACGGTTGAATCAGTTGGTAATAACTGAAGTTACGTATTTACTGCAGGAAGCCTCTATGTTGCGGTGCTTGAGGTATTTCTGCAGTAAATGGATATACAGTGTGTCCAGCTTAAAAGTACAATAAAAGAAAATTTTATAAGTTTTAAGTTTATTGAGATATTTCCATAGAGTATTCTTCTACCTATAGAGTAACACAAAACGTTTTTTTTACATATCTAGTACACCTCAATATGAACACCATTAGTTGCTCTACAGATGTCCAACCTGTATTCAAGCTCCACCCATGTGTTGTTCAGCATTACTGGAGTCACATTTCGGATTGCAGCAAAAATGTGATGTCGTAGATCAGGAAGTTGATACTCCTGTCGAAAACGACAGGACTAGTTTAATGGACTTCAACTCGGTGAGAGCAAGAACACACTATGCCTTCTGCTGTGGAGTCCATGCACAGATGCAATCCAATGAGTGCTGACGTTTTGCAAGTGCAGCGAAAAAAATTGAGATTACCTTTCAAACTACCTAAGGCTTAAGGTGCTCTTGGTTAAATACTACATATAATGATTTTTCCTTTTATTGTACTTTTAAGCTGGACACTCTGTATTACCTGCATTAGGTATGTGGTTACATGAGCAGTTTCTGCATCAAACGATGCATCGTGACAAGGGCTTTTTGAAACTGTAAAAATGTTGTTTTCACCAAAAGGGGTTGATAGGGGATTTCTGAAATAAACAATTCAAATGTTCTTTATTTTGAACCACAATTCACACCACCTGCCTATGATTGTATAATAAACAATGGATAAGCTGAGTTAACTGTAGTAACTTTAAGAAGAATCCATTATTAAGCTATTGTCTCTTTCAAGTTTTATGTCCTTAATTATACCTGTCTTGTACTGAATATTCTAATCACATATATAATGTCTCTTAAATATCTATATTTTATTGCCTCTAATGATTTTATAAGCTGGTCTTTCCTCCATTTTCTCATTATGAGTTATGGTAAATTGCATCAAACTTGGTTACAATTCGGGCAGACATTTATATTAATAATTTTCTTAATTACTGCTCACTTCTAATGGTGGTGGATGGATTTGGTGTTTTAAAATCGCTTTATGCACAGTAAGGCTAATCGGGACTGGACCTGCAGTTTAAAGTGGGATCCTAACCACTATGTGCTTCCACCGGGTATTGAACCTGGGACCCCTTGATTACAAGGCAACGACGCAACCACTGTGCCATCTGGGAGGCCTCACTTCTAATGGTATTAGTCTAATCTCTAATCTCTAATATCAAACCATAATTACCACTTACACATAAAACGGATAAAATTTCAAGTTCTATAAATATTAACAAAAATAATAATTTTTCCTTGAAACTGTATTGAATTGCTATATTAATGACTTAAAATACTCTTCTAGCCATTATAACTATCCAGATATGAGCAAAAAATTCCTAAATACCAAGATCCAACTTTGACTTCTATCTGATGGGCAAATGTGAATATCATGTGGTATCAAATGTATGAACTCCTCGGAATGTATCAGCACGTTAGAATATCGTCACTCTTCACCAGTTTTGCTTCAAAATTCATAGCAATTACTAGACTACCATTCCACACTAGATACAACCACACTATTCTAATACACACTGACATTACTCCACTTCTATGATGTGGTGTAGAGGGGCAGAACTATGAACAAACGGATGGATTGGTGATCTCTCACCAACCATATGCAACTACTTCAAGCATGATCTCACAACTTCACTGTACCTCTTCAATTTCTGCAAGTTTGTTAGTGACATTTTTGTCAGAGATAAATGACAACCTTCTGTATCATGATACATCAGAAGTAAACTGTGTGGAACACAAAGACAGAGTGTGTACAAGAAGCCAAGTTACATTCATCTGTGTTTCAATGTTAATAGTTTTCACTATTACAGTGACCCACAATACTGTCAGTCTTGCTTCATCAAGACACCTCTATCACTGATACTGAGCATTTTCAAATTAAATACAACATCTGTGCTTAGTTTCACAGACAGGCTATTCTGAAAATCATATTTGCAAACTAAAGTTGACAAAAATTAAGCCAATGAACAAAAAGGCTGACAACACAACATAAGCAACTACAGACCCATAGCATTACACTCCCCCTTCTCTAAAATCATAGAAACTGCAATGAACAAACAATTGACAACCTTCATAAAAAGAACAACATAATCTCTAATTCACAGCATGGCTTTTGGAAAGGCAAATCCATAAATGCAGCAATATTTGAATATATAGAACATGTTAGGAAACTCTTAGATAATAGAGAACAACGTGTTGGACTATTTCTGGACTTAACAATAGCTATTGACACAGTACCACATAATGAACTCACAAATAAACTAAACCACTATGGTATAATATGATTCTTAAACTCATGGTTTAATTTACAAAACTGCAGTAAAATCATTGGAAGTGGCGGGAAACCCTGGGGTGTAAAGGCGGTCAGGGGCGTGATGCTGATCACATCACCCCCACTCACGACCGGATCAAGAAAGTGTGAGGCTTTACCCCCACACCCCCTATACGCTTTCATAGTATTGTGCTAAGCACAGGGGAGTACTTTACTTTTTACTTTTGCAGTAAAATCGTGGAAATCTTACATAAAAAGACACTTCTGTATCTTCCTGTCTTTCTGAAAATTGTAAAGCATCATGTGGAGTTCCCCAAGGCTTGATCCTGGTACCAATACTATTTGTCATATATATAAAAGACTTGTCATCAAATTTAGAGCCAATCAAAACAACTTTGTATGCAGATGACACAAGTGGAGTGCTGACTGGCAAAAATGAGCAAACGCTTAAATCTTACATAAGAAACACAACAGACAGATTTAAGTATTAAGAATTATGATGGGAAATACATGGTATGATCCATGTAGGGAAATATTCAGGCAACTTGGCATTGTACTACTACCCTGCCTGTATATACTTCACTTATTATGGCATGCAAAAATGGATCTGACAATGTTCTCCAAATGAAATAAAGAAGTACATCACTACAGCAAGAGGAATGACTCCAATCATGCAGTTCCAATGCATAACACTTCACTATTTGGAAAAAGATCCAAAATCCGCAGGCATCCACTTATACAACAAGTTGCCAGACCATATATAAACTATTGAATCAGTAGCCAAATTTAAAAAAAGAAACTAACAAATCATCTGCTGCACCATTGCATTTACTCACAAGTGAGTTGATGGATTGAAAGTTCGTGAATTCATCCACAAGAGTGCAATTGAAAATGTAATCAATAGTTCCAAGAAGACACACAATAGGCTAGATGCCATCTCACGTATTCTGTTATATCACACGAGTTCAATTTTTAGTATAATTTTATGATGTTATAAGTCTTACCTTTATATTATCTCTCAATATTTCAATTAATAGAATAGAATAGAATGGTCTTTATTTAAGCAGGCATGTTTTGGCCTAATGGCCCGTTCTTACAACCAACCCTTGTCAGAGATACAATAAGTGAATAAAAACAAACAAAGAAAAATGAACATATTGATCATGATAATACAATAAAGATAATATAAAGGTTATACAATTATAAAATAATATATTGAATAGATTAGCATATATACTGTGGAGTGAAGAAAAGTAATGAGTCTTCAGTAGTTCATTGTGTGTGTGCAGGGGTGGGTGTAGGTTAGATATGCATTATATAATGTGTTAACATATAAAGGTTAATGTAGTTGTTGGGACAATAGTAAGTTCTTTAGTTTTTTTTCTAAAAACTTTGATGGCAAATAATGTTAGTCAATGGTGCAGGCAGTTTGTTAAATTCCCTGATCCCTGTAACAATGAAGTACTTGTTATATGTGGCAGTTTTATGTTTGGGATTTTTAGATTGTCTTTCTTGTGGATATTATGTTCGACTGATGTTCTACAGGAACAAATCTTATCGGATAAGTATTTTGAGGAACCACTCTTAAGAATTTTGTGCATCAATGTGAGTATTAAGTATTTTCTTCTATTGTTAATGTTAAGTCAAGAAAGTTTCTTTAAATAGGGAGATACTTGTTCCTTTCTTTTTAGGAAACGTACACTACAATTCTGAATTTTTTGAAGTTTATATTTTTGGCCCTGGGAGATATTACTGTATACTGGAGCACAATAGTCTAATGTGGACATGAAGAGTGCATGCATAAGGCAATCTTTAACATTCACGTCCAGAGTATGTTTTAAATGATACAAAGATTTAAGTTTCCCCATACAGTTTTTCACAATAAAATCGACTTGTGCTTCCCAATTTAAGTGTCTATTGAACACAATCCCCAAATTTTTACTTGTATCCACTTCACTTAAAGGTATACTGCCGAGAGTTGGAGGAGAAGGTGCGTTTTTATGAAGATTTTTAAGGGTACATACCATGAGTTCCTATGATCATGAAGCAAGATTTTGTTGGATTTATTTGAAGGGAGTTTCTCCATGACCAATCTTTCAATCCATTACAGAATACAGCCGCGGTGGCTCAGTCGGTAATGCGTCTGACTACCATGCTCAAGGTCCCGGGTTCGATCCCTGGCCGGTTCAAATCCGGGAACTTTTCTAACGGTGGAAGCGTCCCCGGCGCACACCCAGCGTCGAATAACATGGGTACCTGGGGGAAACCCTGGGGGGTAAAGGCAGTCAGGGGCGTGATGCTGATCACATCACCCCCACTCACGACCGGATCAAGAAAGTGTGGGGCATATGCCTTCATGGCGTGGTGCTAAGCACAGGGGAACACTTTACCTTTACCTTTTTACAGAATACATATTATTTTTTTATTGTAACCTCAACATGTTTTACTGGTGTTACTCTTATGTGTAGACAGTATTACTAATATGAGTACACACCTTCCAGCAAAACAATAATAGGGTAAGGCATCATTTCTTTGTATAGTGCATTATTTTATTTCATTGTATTAGTATATTGTAACGTATGACTGACATGTTCAATATCACAGAATCTAATTGCAAATGTGATTCATGGATGAAATAAATCTAATCTAATCTAATCTAAACACTAAAGAGAATCATGGCAAGGAAGAGAATCATTCCAGCAAACTAAGACACCAAGAGACCTGAACATATCAAAAAACCTGGACACTCAAGACAAAGAGAACAACCCAGAGGACAAGAAGACTACCACACATTGCAAACTTCTCCAGAATTATGGGACATACACTCCCAAAATGCAAGATCAAGATTATTCATCAATCAGAACCAAAAATCAGAAACATACTGTGGACTGACAATAAAGAAGAAGAAAAAGTTTGACAGCATTTCTTTCATGCTCAGATAGGATAATTGAGAATTTACGTGTAGTTTTGAAGTGGGATTTGATGTAAACTACTGTGCAATGTGCCTCTGCAGGAGATCAAAAACAGCAGGAACTCTTCATTACAAGGTGACAGTATTAATATCAATATCAATATGTTTAATCATAATTAAGCATTAAAACAATGCAATAGATGTCATCATTGATTGGTACAAATATAAAACATAATACAAGAATAGCATAAACATACAAATACAGGCTGCTCGGAAATTCCCCTTACAAACTCCTAGGGCTAGTAGAGGAGACTGAGTAGTCAATATTTGGAATAGGACCATGTCCGGAAACATTCCGTTTCCATGCTACAACCATGACAATGTGTCGGATGTGCCTGTGTTGGTATGCAACCGGGTAGGCAGTACATGACTTCCGAAGATCACCTGATGACCTAAAGTGTAATCATTTATTACAACATATCAAATGAGGTGTTACGTAAGGTACAGAATTGAATGATGTGTGACAGTACATAATACAAACAAATTTATTTGTTAACAATGCCAAGGGAACAACAAATAAACGTACTATTCATTGATCACAATAACACTTGTGTCGACAGTGGAACGCAACAATTTGTTTCTGTCTTATGCACTGGATGTGTCGCATACCGCATGGCTGAACTACAACAGTGACTCGATATGACGACCACCAATGTCGTTGCACACATTATACCGACGAATCATTTTCCGGTACACTTGATCCATTACACCGATGTCCCGATAGTTTCTTGTGCAGCAACCAGAACTCTTGCCAGCAGTTCTTCCTCTGTCTCTACACGAGTCTCGTACACAATACGACACCATACACACACCATACGACCCCACAAGAAATAGTCCAATGGCGTTAAATCCAGCAATCGTGGGGGCCAGTCGGTTGGATCAGCTCGGCCTATCCATCTTTGCCCGAATCTTCGGTTAAGATGTCTCCGAACGTCATGTGTAAAGTGAGGCGGTGCCCCATCATGCTGAAACCACAGTTCCTGACGGACGTTCAATGGCACAGCATCCAAGAACAGGGCCAATACTTCCTGTAGGAAGATCAAGTACGCAGCACCCATTAGCCTGGTTCGATACCGCAGCAGGGTAGACGTCACGTGCCATCAGGTAATCTTCTGACATCATGTACTGCATACCAGCACAGGCACATCCAACACATTGTCATGGTTGAAGCACGGAAATGGAATGTTTCCGGACATGGGTTCGTATTCCAAATATTGTCTACTCACTCCCCTTTACTAGCTCTAGGAGTTTGTAAGGGGAATTTCCGAGCACCCTGTATAAAACATAATACAAGAATGGCATAAACATGCAAATATAAAACATAATACAAGAATAACATAATCAAACATACATAAATATAAAAGATGAGTATGAAGAAGAGAGTATTACATGAATTAAGATTTGTATAAATTTCAATCATATTTGGAGTGCAGAATGAATTCATCTATTGAGTAGAAAACCTTATATCTTGGTCAGTCTTGCAGTACCCTTTCAAATTTTTCAAGGGGTGTATAGTGAGCTGTCTCTGGCAGCAGGTTGAACAGTTTAATTCCTATGTACTTGTAATTATTGTGTGTTTTGCTTAGCCTGGATGAAGATGTGTCTAACTCAAACTGAATCTAATGTTGTGTCTGTTTATGGAGTGTATTTATGAATATTTTCTTTGATAAATATTAGGCGGCTAAATATATATCTTCATGACACAGTCATTATTTGGAATTGTTTAAAAAGAGGTTTGCATGAAATCATAGTGTATTCGGTGTGACCCTTATATGCCCTGAAGACACCTGGAGTTTACCACATTGCTTGTAACTGTGGCAGAGCCTACATTGGACAAATGGACAAGACAATTGAACAATGCTGTACAGAACAGTGGGACTATATAAGAAATTTTCCTCCAGAGAATTTGGAGTTAGCTAAATACTCCATCATTAGTCATAACCCTGATTTTGGTTGCACAGAAATCACTGTCAAGTCATCAAACTATTGGACATGTATCATAAACGAGGCAATACTCAAAAAGAGAACTAGATTTTAAGCGAAGAGGTTTTCTTGGGCAATCAACCAGGTGATTTCCGGAAAGGCATCCGAACTTTCGAGAGCCAACGTCACTCTCATCTTCAGGGAATGAAGTGCCGAGATAAGTCAGAGTAACGTTGTATGTATTTGGTGTGGGAGGGGTCTGGTGTAGGTGGCGGGCCAATCAGGTGGCGTTTCTCCGACGTTCGCGCTCCCAGTCGACTATTGCTAACCAGGCTGGGTTCAGTTCGAGTCCCATGTCCCTGTTGAGGTTGTCCTTTTCCCCGTGTATGGCTATTGCTTCTTTGATGAGACAGTCCCAGTAACTTTATGATTTAGTGATGATGTATTTGAATCCACAGAGTATGACAGCAAAATCACCTACATTCTCACCGACGGCACGTACTGTACTCTGAGACCCCACAGCTGCAATAGAAAGGAAAACCAGAGCTCTACTGAAGAAATCCACATTGATGAAAGAAACCGGGGATTGGATAACACCAAATGGAACAGTACATCCACGACTTTACGGCCTTCCGAAAATACACAAAACTGATGTTCCATTAAGACCCATCGTCAGCCCAATTGGATGCCCTACCTACAGACTCTCCAAATTCCTAACGGCATAACTAAAACTTATGGCGGGAAAGTCCCAACACCATGTTAATAACTCATTGGACTTCGTCAAGACCCTTCAGAACATCAGAACTTCTCCCGGAGAAGCTTTGACGCAGTATTGCTCTTCACCAAAGTACCGCTTCAAGGTTCTTTAACACTGTTGGAGCAACATTTTGCACCAGATATCATTAGCCTTTTCAAACATACCCTGACCTCAACATACTTCAGCTACAAGGACAAGTATGTACTATGAACAGATCGAAAGAGTGGCAATGGGATTCCCGCTCTCACCAGCAATAGCCAATTTCTTCATGGAGAACTTCAAACACGAGGCACTGCTTTCAGCTCCACAGAAACCTTTCGCATTTTACAGATATGTTGACAACACCTTTGTTATCTGGCCGCATGGTGAAGCAGCCCTACAAACATTCCTGAATCACCTCAACAACTAGCACCAGAACATCAAATTCACCATGGAGACAGAGATCAACAGCAGCCTTCCTTCCATACACAGCGTATACAGGAAACCTACTATACCTATACCTTAACGCCAAGAGTTTTCACCCTCCAGCGCAGCGATCAACAGTACTCTCAACATTGTTTCACCAAGCCATCACCATCAGTGATGCAGAGCACCTTCAAGAGGAAATAAGACACCTACGCACAGCCTTCAGACAAAATGGATACAGTGAAGGCATTATCAACAAGATGCTACAGAAAGTATCACACAAGAACAACCAACAAACAAACGCGGATCTACCTGATGACCAAGAAAACAAGAAGATAGTCATCAGCCCATACACCGGTAACCTCTCTGCAGTCATTAGCCACATTCTTTCAAAACACAACATCAAGACGATCCACAAACTGCCATCGAAAGTCAGAAGCCGACTTCGAAACCCCAAAGACGACCTAGGACAGAAGACACCCGGGGTTTACTGTATCACCTGTGCCTGCTGTAAAGCCTACATTGGACAAATGGGGAGGACAATCGAACAGCACTGCATAGAACATGCCAGCTACATAAGGAATTTTCATCCCGAAAAATCAGGGTTAGCAGAACATTCACTCCAGGAGGGCCATAGAATTGATATCACAACCACCGAGATCATCAATAAATCATCAAATTACTGGGACTGTCTCATCAAAGAAGCAATAGCTATACACGGAGAAAAGGACAACCTCAACAGGGACATGGGACTCAAACTGGAGCCAGCCTGGTTAGTGATAGTCGACTAGGAGCGCAAACGTCAGAGAAACGCCACCTGATTGGCCCACCCCTCCCACACCAAATACATACAACATCACCCTGACTTATCTCTGCACTTCATTCCCTGAAGATGAGTGTGACGTTAGCTCTCGAAAGCTCGGAAGCCTTTCCGGAAATCACCTGGCTGATTGCCCAAGAAAACCTCTTCAATATTCGTCGCCAGGAAAGCTTGAAGAGTTATTTTAGATTTTAAGTGTTGCAGTCCTTGAGCCAGTGTGTAAATGCCCATACTAGTTCTTGTGAATGTTATGTGGATTGTGTGTAAAGGGTTTACTAAATCACTACCCAGCATTTTGAAATTTAGTGTGATAGGTGATCTTAACTAATTTTGGGTCGCTGAATACGAATCCGTTGTCCGTTTCTACCTATCACGTCATGTTTTCTCTCATATAATAATAAAATATACTGACAAAATTGAATATAAGTTTGGAAATATTTACAGAAAAACATAATGATATTTTCAAATCAACATAAGTTTCATCGACAAAATGCCAGTACCCGAGGTCGAACTAAGATCTCTTGATTCATGTAGATGCTGATATACATACGTGCCATTTGTGATTTCTGTGCTCTAGCAAGAAAGCGTTAGCAAAGAATTCATGAAGAAAGCAATTTATATGTAAAACAACACCAGAAAATGCTATTGCAGGGGAAAATTGTACTCACCTGATGTCCTAGATCTCCCCTTGGAATGGCCGCTTGGCTGCCCATCGTTTAACTGTGGCATGTTTGCCATCTCTTTTCAAACACCAACAGTAGTCAGTCATCATTGGTACATCCCACCTCCCCTGGTATCTTATTTCTGTCTCCTTGATGTCTTAGTGAAACCTCTCTCCCATCTCTTCACTAACAGCTCCAAGATTTTCCGGGAAGTGATCAAGATGAGAATGAAGGCAGTGCAGTTTCAGGCTCATTCTACACCCCAACTCTTTCATGCGATCCAATATCGTTTTCACTATTGTTTCGTACTGTTCATTCTTTACATTTCCTAGGAATTTCGTCATGACGTCCGTCATTGAATCCAAGCACAATGGCATTCATCGTTTGTTCAAAGTTTCAGTCTTTCAGAAGCTTTCTAATTTGTGACCCATCAAAAATGCCTTCCTTGACCTTTGCATCTGATAAATGTGGAAACTTGCTTGCAATGTACTGAAAACAGGGGCTACTTTTGTCCAAGGCCTTAACAAACTGCTTCATGATTCCCAGTTTGATGTGTAGCGGTGGCAAAATAACTTTTTGTGGGTCAACTAAGGCAGCATTTCTAACATTTTTACACCCTGTGTCAACACTTGTTTCTTGGGCCAGGTAGGTGTAGACCAATGTGTGTCCCTAGCTTTGGTGTCCCATTCACATAAATGACAAGGGAATTTAGTGTAGCCTGCTTGTTGTCCTATAGAATACCACACACCTTCTAGTTACTACACACATCCCACCTGTGCTCATGATATTTGATTTTGTATAAAACAGTTTGCATTGTGATGTAATTTTCTTTTAGTGAAACGGAATGTGCCAAAGGTATCGAAGCTAGAATGTTGCTGTTATGAAGTAGTACAGCCTTTAGGCTCCTTTTAGAGGAATCCACAAACAGTCTCCAATCTTCCGGCTTTTAATCTTCACTCCCCAGCTGTTCTATCAGTCCTGGAATGTCACAGCAGTAGGTCAAATCATCTTCCTTCTTGAAATACTTCCTGAACTCCTTATCTTTATGTCTATACCAAAAAAAGGTAGTTCCAGGCGCAAGAAGATTTTTTTCTTTCAATTGTGACCCTAGCAGTTTACATTTTTCCTTCCTGAGGCCGAGGTCTCGTATCAGATTACTCAATTCCCCCTGGTTAAACAATTCTGGGCTTACTGCTTGTGTGACTGGTGGGTATCAAATTGCTCGTTTTTGGAATTTTAGGAAGCTTCAGAGTCAGGTAATCTGGTAGTAGATGAAACTATTGGAATTTCTGGTCCATGAGTAACGGGTCTCATCGCCGACTTTAAATTCGGGTAAACAATACTGTCCTTGTTTTTCTTATTAAATCCAGCTGTTTTACACAGGCAAAGGTAGCAGTCACTGATATGATCCTGGGGCTCGAGCCAAACCATCCCTATCCCAAATGGAAGGGCCTTACGTTTTCTTTGCTGTTATTGCAAAGCAGCACTGAGCCACAATGACACACTTTAAGACAGTAAATGGCAATTAACATGAAAACTAGATGTGATACAAACAAACCAATGACATTTCTAAAATCAGGAGACCTTATTTCCTTAAAATCACTTATGACATGCTTTGCCGCAAAAATCATGCTGGGTACATGGTTCAGTGGTTTATTCAACACTTAAGATAGATACTATATTATTATTTCCTATTCATGCTAATTTCAAGTGATTTTCTTATCTGCAAGTCCAAATGCAGACAATACAATCCAGAACTAATATATTCTGGAGTGATGGTCCTTCATCTGAATTAAATAATAAGTTCATGGTTAAGTTACTTCAGTTATTATTCAAAAAGTTCAAGAGGTAATTTATCTGGAAGTATTCAGTCACATCACATAGAAATGAGTAGTAGATGAGACTAGTGAAAGAACATAATCAAAAGACAGGTAGTCATGAGCAAAAATACTGAGGTTATTGTTCAGTCTTCTGTAGATTTTGCATGTTACAGCTAGTAACATCATAAAAAGAAAATTTGTCATGCGTGTTTCTCATTCAGAAATTGGCCACTTCATATCCATTGTCCATCTATGTATAGGTAACGTGGGAGTTTACCCAAGAATACAAAAAATCCATGTTGTTTCAAGCTGATTAGATGGAATTATACACATCTTTAATTCAGCTCTTGAGTTTCATCAGCTTAAGGATACCCCACAGAATACTTTACCAAACAATATTCATGTGGGAAACCAGTATTTAGTGTGTCATGAAGACAGTATTTACCAAGGTGATGATATAGCTATCGACACTGATCTGCAAGATATTGGTATCCACCATGATACCATCTGGAAACAGTTGGAAATGGCTAGCTGCTGAGGATAAAATTGTGTACACAGGAACATTGTATTGATTGATTTAGTTTATTTTACTTCAACTTTCTGCTCATGAAGATGAGGATGAGTCTTGATATTCATGAAAGGACATTCATAAAGAACACCCATTCCCATGCCAGGATTCGAATCCAACACCCTGGCATTGTAGCGTGTTGTGGTAACCACCCTGCATCAGAGGTCAGGGCTATTTTTATGTTTTCCAGTTTGTCAACTAAAACATTTTGTGCTGCACATGCTGTATTTCAATTATTATGCCTCATCAGAGTTGGCAAAATTTGGATGTCACTCACGTCACAAGAAAAAGAAGCAAGTGTAACAAAACAAAACCTGTATGGAATTGAAACTGTACTTGTCTGGTACCATTGACAAGAATATGGGCAAAATGCTAATAGTCACAGAATTTGCTTGTCAATGACTCCAATACGTTTTCTCACTGCACAAAGGTGTCACATGCTGATTTTCCAGGCACCAATCATGTTCTATGAAAAACAGCTGGAATCTTCCATGGTACATGGCCTTTACTCCAAAATAATTTAATAAAGAAAGAAAGCCATTTTATTCACAAATATAGGGTAATTCCAGGAGAGATGGACCAGAGGGTGAGATGGACCAGTTCGTTATTTCTGAAACTAACTGCTAGAATGCAGTGGTGATGATGTTGACTGGTATTGGTGGAGATTAATATACTGTATTGTTTTTATGTTCACTGAGAAATTATTTTATTCAATATACCATCTAAATTGAAATCAGGTTGGTCAAAGTTTTTACACTATTTACATGGAATGGTATTATGCACGTTATCTGATAATATTTTTGAACCAGAGTATCATACAAAGTGAAAATGATATCAGTCAATCATTGTTCTATGTTGTAGAGGTGCTGGCACCAATGGTGCCATCATGGCTGCCTGGTCCATCTCTCCCGGACATTCGGGAGAGTTGGACCACATTACCACAGGAGAGATTCACCGTTTGGTATATATGTAAGAAGTCAGTTTCCGACAAATTATCAATAATTGGGTATTCTTATGAATCGTACTTCTGAAATTTAATCCATCTAAAGTTTTTTTTTAAAAAAATAAGAGTATTGTAATATGTTTATGTAAGATGCCCGTGCACGTATGCATGTTTGTGTATTTGTCTCTGTGCCTAATGTGCATGCTTATCTGTGTGTATAATGTGCATGCATGTCTGTGTGTGTGCTTGTGTATATCTGTGTGTGCTTTGGTGTGTGTGTGTGTGTATTAATACAACTACTAGCGATGAAGACTGGATTTAATGTACTATGTGTTCCAGTTGCCTGCACAAAGTTTGAAAATAAATGTGACTTGTGTTGGAAGGAAAATCTAAATCTTTAAACCATGGGCATAACTTGGGACCTAACTTGGGGGAGGGGGGGGGGCAAAATCAATCTTGGGGCTTAACTTTGGGGGAAGGGTCTGAATCAAACTACAAACTTGCCGGACCCTGTGACCGAGTGGTTAGCACATCGCGCTGCGATGCCAAGGGTCCCAGGTTCGAATACCACTTGGGCTTGGTTGTTTGTGAATGTCCATTCATCTATTTCATCATTTCATCACTCATCCCCATCTTTGCAAATTAACCAAGAGGCTCAAAACGTGAAGTAAGATAAACTAAATCAATCAATCAATCAAACTACAGACTTGACTTTGAGGTGGGGAGGCATAATCAAACTTAGGACTTAACTTGGGGATAGAATCAAACTTGGGACTTAACTTGGGGGCAGAATCGATCTTGGTACTTAACTTGGGGGTCAGAATCAAACTTGGGACATAACTTGGGGGGCAGAATCAAACTTAGGACTTAATTTGGGGAGGGGGCAGAACGAAACTTGACACATAAATGGGGGGGCAGAATTAATAAGTTTTCCATCCCATAAAAATAGCATCCAGAACTATTTTGCTGAATAGCTTACATTTGCACAATCATAAAAAAATACACTTCAATACTTTGCTACTCAGGTACCAAGAGGTTAACAAAAGTATCATTAACTTTTAAATTTAGTAGCCTGAAAATCTGGGGGGGAGGGCAAGTTCCCTCCCTTGCCCCCACCAAGTTACGCCTATGCTTTCAACTAAAGCAAGTTGTTCTTATTGGTTACATGAGAACTACAAAATAATATGATCAGAAATGCAACTTTTGTGGAAAGAAGGAATCTAAAACTTACAAACTAAAATAATTAAAATTTAAAGAAAATTGTGATCACATATTTTATTTTGTCACAAAGGTTTACTTTATATGGAAGAAAAACCTCAAATATACTGATAATATAGTGTTTAAAACTAATGTATTGTTCTGTCCTGCTCTCACTTTTCTAGGGTCCACATCTCAAATATTGCATGGTCCATCTAACCCAGGGTGATATGGGATAGATGGACCACTGGCATATTTTTTCTTAATTGTTATTTTAAATATGAGTCTGTTCCTTTTACATTCATAACATTATTTATCATTAGCATATGTCGCCAAAATACTATGGTTCAACTTTCTCACCAGTATTGCCAAAAATAACAAAATTATAGTGATTCTTAGAAAGGGTGTTCATCTCTCCTGTTGGACCCTGTGGCTAAGTGGTTAGCATATCGCGCTGTGATGTCAAGGGTCCCGGGTTCGAATCCCATTTGGGATTGTGAATGTCCATTCATCAATTTCATCATTTAATCACTCATCCCCATCTTCGCAAATTAGCCAAGAGGCACAAAACACGAAGTAAAATAAAATAAATAAATCAGTCAATCAATTCATCTCTCCTGGACTTAACCTATGTATTAACACAAATTACTATCATATTTTTCTTAGAAAAGTCACACACATCACCATGGAGTGGGGTATTGTAAGGAAAAAATATTTTAGATGGGTTTTAATGATAATGAGCATGAAATTGATCAAGAAATAGTTCTTTTGCACAAGATTATAGTTGGATGCTGCTATAAGTGTGTGTGTGGGGGGGGGGAGGAATCATGCAACAGTCATAGCTAGGAGTAAACCGTTTGAATGTTTCATGTTTATGGATGTATGTTTATAATTTCCACTCATCCTTGTTGTTGTTTATCTTGAACTTTGACATTAAATGAGAATGAAAAGGCCAAAGTTTGCTTGTAGTCAATTTTATGCTGACATAGACCAATCATGACTGGATATACAGTTTATAGAGGACCGCTACAATCATAGGCGCCGACTCCATGGGACTTGAGGGGGCTCGAGCCTCCCAAATGTTAACAATGTGGGGGCAGAGCCCCCAAATAATTTTTCTTAAGAGGATCTAATGTATTATTTTGCTTCTCTTGTAAAGTTTACTCTGAAGTGTGCCACATGAACTTAACTTTAAATACACATTGGAAATGTTATAGACCATCAACTTTGGGGGGCTGAGACCGCTAAATCATCAACTATGGATGCTATGACCAGAGAAGACAGCAAAACACATGACATATTACTATATACTAAATATTTAATTATGAGTATTGTTAACATTTTTACTAAAAAGAGTTTCAAAAGACGATGTGCATGAACTAGGGGAGTGGATGGGACGTTTGGGCTACAAATGGCTCTCACATGACATTCAGAATGAGATCATTGATATATTAGGGAGATCTGTTTTGCGCTCCGTGGTAGCAGATATTAAAAGTCGGGAATATTTTGCTCACGAAACTTGTGACATATCCATCCGTGAACAATTAACATTCTGCATTCGAACTGTGAATGAAAATGTTGATATTTTTGAGGAATTCATGGGCTTTTACGAGATTCCGAACACTGAGGCCAAAACTCTTTTTGACATTGTAAAATACATTCTGGTGCATCTGGACTTGACCATACAGTATCTGAGGGGACAGTGTTACGATGGTGCCTCTTGTATGAGGGGAAGATTTAAAGGGCTGCAAAAGTTAGTTACAGATCTGCAGCCACAGGCTATTTATGTACACTGTGTAGCTCATAGCTTTAACTTGGCAGTTGAGGACAGCTTGCATCACCTGTCCTGTATCAGAGACATAATGAATTTAGCCAACGACTTGTTAAACACTGTTAGGGAATCTCCTAAAGGAATGCAAATATTTAGGAATATTATTGATGCGAACGAGAAGACTGGCCATACTGGACTGCGACCACTTTGCCCTCATCGGTAGACGTTGAGAGCCTCCAGTATCCCACAGATCTTAAAGAACTTTGAAAACCTTCTGAATTTTTATGAGAAATTTCTGAAGAAGATTCTACTGACACAGCATCAAAATGTGCTGGATATCTGGAGACAATGCTTCACTTCAAGACATTTTTCTGTCTCTTCCTCTACTGCAATATGATGGGTCCAATTGAAGAACTAAACTGTGAGATTCAGTCTTCATGCATTGGTGCTACAGAAGTGGAATCAAAACTAAAATACTTGACTGACATCTATCAAGAAAAGCGAATGGACTTTGAGCAGTTCTGGCAGAAATGCACAGAGGGCAAACCCAGCCTCGTTGATGAGCCAGAATTGTCCGGCAACGTCACGTCACTAACAGACTTGTAAATCCTGATGCTGCAAAACGTCACAAGTTCTACACTCCAAAAGAATATTATAAATTAATATACACTGATGTGTGTGACACAGTAAAATCATGAATCTACAGGACTACAAAAAAAAAAAAAGAGCCGTAGAGAAAGAATGCATCTCAGCTGTGAACAGTTGCACAACAAACTTTGAGCAAATGCGAGAATTCTTTCACCAAGATTTGGATGCCCATAGGCTCTCCTTACACCTGTCCATGCTTGGTGATATCGCCAAACAGAAGAAAGTGGTTCTAACTACCATGCATGACATAAGGAAGTTTCTTTTGGAAGACAGCACCCTCCAGGAGCTTCTGCCTGAAGTTACCAAATTCATGATGCTCCTCTGCACTGTGCCAGTGACGACAGCCACAGCCGAAAGGTCATTCAGTGCTCTTCGCTTACTGAAGACATATTTGAGATCTACAATGGGGCAGAAGAGACTAAGCAGCTTAGCGTATTCCACATACATCAAACTGTGCTTGATAATTTGGATCTGAGACTGCTCGTTAATGAGTTCATAAGGAATTACCCAGTGTGTAGAGCAACTTTTGCTTTATTTTGAAATCATGTTCATATGTTTTTGTTGTGTATGTCATTTTATATGTTAGTGTACACGCTAGGTATTTTTTTATTATTGCAAAATTCAATTAAAAAGTAAAATATTGTAGCAAGAACATAAAGTAAAACTATTTTCCTGCGATTTGTTAGCATTTATATAAATAATTAAATAAAAATGTTAAATATTGTAAATATTCGTTATTTGTATGGGTGGTATGTCAACACTAAGGTTATTTGCACCCGTCACATGCCCTTTCTTTACAGGTCTGGTGCGGATATTAAAACACACCCATGCCCTCGACGGTACTCAAACCCGAGACCACCGAATCAAATCGAGTTGAGTTGACCACCCAACACACTCGGCTACCGAGGCTGGCATCAAACTGTTAGATTGGCCTCTTAATGTAAATACAAACTTTTCAATAAAAATGAGAATTGTTATCCAAAAAACAAATGAACAGACACAAAAGACATAAAGAGACTTTGAAACATTTTCTAAACGTTTTTCATGTTACATTTCATTTGCATGAGGAGTATAATAGCCGCTTAAAAACTGCTATACGAAGACGTAAATTTTTTTTTAAAAAAAGAAAGAGAGTGAGTCATTCATTTACATATTTCAGTGAACAGAGCCCCCCCATAATTTTGACAAGTTGGCGCCCCTGGCTACAATCGACCTCAAAATAAAAAGGTCTTTGTGAATCAATTTACCTCTTACCTCACGTACATACCAGATTAATATTCATAAAGCCATGTCAGATTTATATTACTTATTGCCAAGTACATTGAGCAATCAACTCACAATCTCACCATGCATAAGTACAAGCACAAGCATTTGTGTCCATTCCTTTGTGAGTGTTCCTTCATCATCAGTAACTTGTGGTGACATCGGCACATGGGGTTGCAACTATTATGTTTAATTTTTAAGGCATCATCCCCCCACCCCCGGACACCTAAATGCATAGATATCAGTGTTTCAATACAGATAAAAAAAATAACTATTTCATGGAAGTGATAACTTAGCATGAAACGTAAATTTTATTCATCTGTATCCATATGTGCTAATACTTGAATCCTCTATGAAGTTATTAAGTGTGATTTACAGCTAACGCTATGGTAGATCAGTCCTCTCCTTCACAATTAAATAGATGAACAGCAATGCTAAATAAAGAAATACAAACTGGAAAAGGGTGTTATGCTGGTCATAAACCCACAATTGGACTTAATTTTCTTTAAAAAATAAGTAATTGTAATTATTTTGCCCCACTTTGCTACCAATCTTGACATTCAGTATACTTTTTCAAGCAGCCTGATCTCCATTATAAACTTTTTGGTTGGCCCTATGCACCCCCACACACACAGACAGAGAGAGACATGCATGGAATTTAAGAATGAGCTCTTTGAAAATAATAAGCACATGAAAGAAAAGTCTTGAGTTCAAGTCCAAGTACAGTATGAATGCTTATGGCTTTCTTCATAACAATACCACAAGCCGTTTGAAAATAATTAGATGTGTGAGATCATCAATCTCTCACTGCTAGACTCGCTACTCTCCAGTGCACATCATGTTCATCATTTTCATCTAATGATCATTCAGCCTCATCTGTGCAATCAACCAACTGTGTCAGAAAAAAAAGATTTAACTCACAGACTTAAATCTGGATTTCTTGCTACAGTGAAGAGAGGTCCAAAATATTTGATTTGATTTGATTTATTTGCATTCAAGGACTACAATCTTGTTCAAGTAGTTCTGTAGTACAGGACATGTAAAGGTTCAATACTAAACAATAAAAAGACAAACATAAAAAGCATTTGGTTATATATATATGCTCTATGTGATCAGAAGTATCCGGACACCCACCTGAAAATAAAGTACAAGTTTGGGCAACCCTCCATCGGGAACACTGGCAGTCAATATGGTGTTGGCCCACCCTTAGCCTTGACGACAGCGTTCTCTTTCACAGGCATACTTTCAATGAGGTGCCGAAAGGTTTCCTGAGGAATGGCAGCCCATTCCTCGCAGAGCGCCAAAATGAGAAGAGGTATTGATGTGGATCGTGGTCTAGCACAAAGTCGGCATTCCAAAACTTCCCAGAGATGTTCTATGAGATTCAAATCAGGACTCTGCACAGGCCAGTCCATTAGTGGGACGTTGTTGTCGTCAAACCCTGCAGTATGGACGGGTGCTTGGTCCTGTTGAAAGACACAATGGTCATCCTCGAACTGGTCTTCGAGGGTAGGCAGCATGAAAGCTGTTAAAATGTCAACTTAAGCTTGTGCCGTGACATTGCCATGTAAAGCAACCAGGGGGCCAAGCCTCCTCCTGGAGAAACATGACCACACTGTAACCTCCGAATTTCACTGTTGGCACTATATAGGCTGGTAAATGTCGTTCACCAGGCATTCGCCACACCCACACCCTACCATCGGATCGCCACATTGTGTACTGTGATTCATCATGCCAGTCAACAGTTTTCCACTGTTCTATGGTCCAGTTTCGACGCTCCTTGCACCACACGAGATGGCGTTTGGCATTTGTCTGTGTGGTGTTTGACTTATGGGCAGCTGCTTGGCCATGGAAACCAAGTTGCTGCACCTTGCGCCAAACAGTAATGGTGCTTGGAGTAGATCCTGATGCAGTTCGGAATTCCTGTGTGATGGTGGCGATGGATGATTGACGATAATGCTGTATGACCCTCTTCAACACTCGATGGTCTCTGGAGGTCAACATGGGAGGTTGGCCTGCATGCGTTTGGGTTGTACACATCCCTTCACTATAACATTGGAAACAGGAGACAGAGGGATGTTTAGGAGGGTGGAAATCCCACACACAGACTTCCTACACAAGTGGCACCCAACCAACTGACCACGTTGAAAGTCTGCAACTTCCTCAGACCATCCCGTACTGCTGTCTCACACTGTCTGCAAAGTTCTGAGTTCTCTGACTATGTGTTCCACGCGGTAGATGGCAGTACTGTGTTGCCCTCTATGATAAACACACATTTCGCGGTGTGTCCGGATACTTTTGATCACATAGAGTATATATATATATATATATATATATTGGTGTATCATAACTCTTGCACAACATAAATTAGTTGTAATTGGCATGATGTAAAGCATGAACTCTGCATGTATGCTCACTAACCATACTGGCATTATTGTTTTTAATACATGTACGTTGATTACACATGTACAAACCCTTCAATCCTTCACACTTATCCTCAATAGATATGCCTGTATATCTATTTGCATTGAAAAGGTGAGTGTTGCTTCTGTGTGTTCTTGTATGGAGTGAAATACATGTTCAATTACTAACTCAAAGTTTGCTATATTGAGACTTCTTGTTCTTACAGGCCAAGGCTGGTAATGCTTATCATTACACATAGTGCAAACGAAACTTCACTTAATTTTTGTTGAAGCATGTTTATGTGGTATGTGAATTTCAGATGTTGTTCTAAAACAAGACCCAAAAATTTGGCTTCTGTTGTAAGCTTTAAGTCTGTATTTTGGGACTTTAAATTCTTATTTAAGTGTTTCTTGTTTGAGAGGCTCTAAAATGTATGCAATTCGTTTACTTGTGTTTAGAGTTAAATTATTGTTTTTCAAACCAGCTATCTAGCTTTAACTACGTATTGTTTACTTTAGTTTGTAATGCATGTTCACAGCAATCTGTTAATATAATATTTGCATCATCTGCACACAGTAAGTAATAATAGTATATCTTAATTTAGCAGGTGAGGTTCAGCGTATGCTGTTCTCCCACCTAACCCTTGTTGGAATAAAGTCTATAGTTGACACACATTTCCTACAAACAGTACATATATCCAAGAAGAAAAAAATATAATAATAGTAAATAAATAAATAAAAAAAGACAAAAGAAAAACGTATGAACAATTGGAAATCAAATTAGAACTGTAAACATACAATTAAAGAGTATAAGTATAGAACTACATATAACTAAATATTAAATACACACCTGCACATACACACACACACACACACACATATATATATATACAGGGTGTTATTTTAATGGCGCCCACGGACCACGGAAATGTATAGAGGACATCAAAACAAACAACTTTTTTCAGTAACATTTTTCTCGTTAGAGCTTCGTTTCGGCGCTACAGTCATTCAAAAAAGCCCGTTTTGCCGCCTGAATGCTGGCAACCACACACAACATTTGATTTCATTTGTGACGTCATATCCCGTCGTGAAGCGATGCGTTACAGGGTTGCCAGGAACACACATATTCTGTGAAAAATGACATAGCTACAATCAGCCACATTATGTACCGTAACACAAAACGAGAAAACACGTTCTGTAACCTAACAGGAAGTAAACAAACGATATGAAAAAAAGACAAAAGAAAAACGTATGAACAATTGGAAATCAAATTAGAACTGTAAACATACAATTAAAGAGTATAAGTATAGAACTACATATAACTAAATATTAAATACACACCTGCACATACACACACACACACACACACACACATATATATATATATATATATATATATATATACAGGGTGTTATTTTAATGGCGCCCACGGACCACGGAAATGTATAGAGGACATCAAAACAAACAACTTTTTTCAGTAACATTTTTCTCGTTAGAGCTTCGTTTCGGCGCTACAGTCATTCAAAAAAGCCCGTTTTGCCGCCTGAATGCTGGCAACCACACACAACATTTGATTTCATTTGTGACGTCATATCCCGTCGTGAAGCGATGCGTTACAGGGTTGCCAGGAACACACATATTCTGTGAAAAATGACATAGCTACAATCAGCCACATTATGTACCGTAACACAAAACGAGAAAACACGTTCTGTAACCTAACAGGAAGTAAACAAACGATACGAAAAATGGCAGAAAGAAAATAGAATTCAAGTGGAAGTGGTCATATCGAATTTTGTATCAGCTTGCATGTCAAATATTTGCAAATCTAGTTACCAAGTTGGAATATACAATTTAGTCTATCCACTTCGTCCTTCTGATATTCGTTGTCTGTGACAGACTGAACAGATGACAAAATAGAAATGAAAGAACCCAAAATTCCAAAGGTAAGCAACACATAATATAATGTATATTCAGGGCATTATGAGGCAAGTGACAAGAATGGTTGAAAATACAGGGATATAAATAGTAGTAAAACAAACTCCGACGACTGTGTTTATCTACGCACCGGATACACATGTAATAGTTTGCAACTCTGAACAGGGCAGTATATTCGCTACTGATTCATCATTAGATTGTTACTGTGGTTGTACGTGTTTTAGCCGTAATGTAACAACGTGAACCTCAGATACTTCCATTATCAGCACAAAGTACCACACGGTATCTGGACACAAACCTGTAGATATCAACCTTGCAACGAGATTTGCAAATATAATTGACATGTAGCTGGGCGTAAACAGCCACATGTAAGTTGTAAGTCCAATAAAATGTATTGTTGTTGATATTTGACATGTAGGCTGAGACAAAATTCGATATTGACTCTTCATTTTGAATACGTTTTTACAATTTCTCATGTCGTTGGTTCACTTCCCCTTTGACTGCTCATCTTCTGGCTGGTAGGCTATGATGTTCGGTTTACTGGATGTGTTTCTCGCTTCGTTTTACAGCTAATAATGTGGTTCGTAGTTTGTCATTTTTCACAAAATTTGTGTGTTCCTTGCAACCCTACCGTGCACTGTTTCGCCGCAGGAAATGACGTCACAGATACGATCAAATGTTGTGTTGGGTTGCCAGCATCCAGGCGGCAAAACGGTCTTTTTGGAAATGCTGTAGCGTCGAATTGACGCACCAACGTGAAAAATGTTACTGAGAAAAGTTGTTTGTTTTGATGTCCTCTACACGAATCTGAGGTCCGTGGGCGCCATTAAAATGACACCCAGTATAAACACACACACACACATGTATATATATACATATATATACATGTACAGGCCCATATCCAGGATGTTTTTAAGGGAGGAGCCAGATTCATCCCCCCAGTGCGTGTATGTTGTGTGTGCAAATACAAACAGTGGCTGCTATTTGTGGGGACCTGGGGGCTGTGGCCACTTTTTGTGTTTAGAAAATATTATATTTTTAAATTAAATTATATACATTACCAATTATTTTTATAATAATTCTAAATGTGGGGTAGCCTGTAGCCCACTACTAGAGAGAGACATTTTCACCTGGTAGCCAGTAGTGGGATTGGGTGCCAAGACTGGGGGGGGGGGGCAAGGACAATTTACTTTCTCTAAGTAGACACGTTTGAGTCTGAGTTTTGTTTTAGTTCCACTTTAGTCCCACTAATTGGGATTGCTCCTACAGTTTAAAGTGGGGTCCGATACACTATGTGCCTCCACTGGATCTGGAATGACAAGGCTTAGCATTAAGAGTAGAGCTGAGCCGATACCATCATTTGTCGATACTGATGCCGATACCAATAATACCGATACCATTATCAATACCCACCGATACCGATACTTTTATAATTCCAGCATAAAATAAAAAGGCTAGTTACCAAGTCACACTAACTCGTCACATCACTAGGCACGTATTTAGAAATATATTTTGGGAGCCAGTCTGAGCCAAGTGTCTCTGAAAAGTTAATATAATTATTTGTAATAATATGAAAATTAATTAACTAGTACTTAATTTCTCCGAATGCGTATGGAGTATTGTTCTATGTAACCACAGACTAAGAAACGGAGGAAAGACATCCTTAATACTTATTTTGTTCTTTCTATCTTGACTAAAAATATTGTTATTACATAAATAGTAAAAAGATGCTATAAAATCAGAGAAAAAACAGCAATTATTCATCATTTAGCTTACATGTAGTTAAGACCACTAAAATTTGTGTAAAAGCAACAGTCATGGCAAGGAAATTTATGTCAAAGAAGTAAAAAAATAAATATTTATTGAATAACAAAAAGAATGATGGTACGCCCATTTTATGAAAAGTAAAGTTCCTGATAAATATTTTATGTCCATTATTGTAAGTAGTGGTGTACATAAATCTTTAGAGGGGCTTCTCCGATGGTGTAATCAATAGATCATGGGTTCGATACTCAGTGGAGGCACATAGTGGTTTGGTCCCACTTTAAAATGCAATTCCAATCCCAATTAGCTTATCTTTCTTAGTACTGTCATTCAAAGCAGTATGTTCTCAATCTAATCTCGTCAGAAATTATTGATTGATTTGCTTTATTTTACTTGGCTTTTTTTGCCACTTTTGTCTAATTTGCGAAGATGGGGATGAGTAATGATGTAATGAAATTGATGAATGGACACTCCCAAACATCCATGTCCAGGCCGGGATTCGAACCCTGGCGTCGTAGCACAATGTGCTAACCACTCCACCATGGGGGCCGGCTTTCAGCAGAAATAAATAGCCATCATTAGCCGATACTGATAGTCACACGAAAGACAGAAGTGAAGAGGATAAGTATAAATTGCTGATTCCCCTTTGTGCTTGAACGTAGATAAAACAAAGCTAGTTTCACAGTGACCTTCGTCCCTATTTTCCAAGGACCCCACAACTACTTGACCCAGGGGTTATAAACTTCCACCTATCTTACCACCATGAGTTTCAAGCAAGAATTGGCAATGAATGGTTTAAGCATTAAGCAGTTACAAGCCTTCATGGTCACGTTTGGCTTTAGCTTTCTCTTACATGCAGGGCCGAATTAACCTGTGGGCAACTGGTTCAATTGCCCGGGGGCCCCCACCAAAAGGAAGCTGTGAAGGGCCTCCACCACAGAAATATTTTAACCAGCTGGTTATGCTTGTGAAAAAATACATAAGAAGTTGTATTTTAAATATAAAAAAAACCTTCAATATTGTTGTATGTCTACACACTTCTGGATCAAATTGTAGCACAGCTCTCAGTGGCTCTGTCTGTAGATATCTGAAGCTCAGTATATTTATACCATGGATTGATTCGGCTGTGGTGTAGAAATAAGGCACACTTATTCAAAGAATCAATTCTCAGATACGATTAAGATAATAAATAATCCTACGAAGTACTGTAACATTTCCAATATTCTTATATTGTAAACCTTACATAATCTGAAAATTGACATATATATACTTAGTTCAATTTTCGGCTATCAGAGGGCACACCCCCTGAATAGCTCTACCGGTGCTGCCTCTAGCGGCAAAACTTGGTACTTGTGGGTTAGCCGTAACCTCGGCATACAGCCGCAGTTGCACTCGATCGCCTGGGAACGACACGGCAACAACCAGCCTTGCTGTTCTGACATCCTTTTCCTCGCCGGTGGAGAGTGAGACGTACCTGATCATGCTGTACGTAGAATAGAGGCCAGCCATTTCAGCCAAGAGAGTGATGGGCCTACTACTTGGAACATAGGACTACAAACGGAGTGTTGTGCACATAGCAATAGAGGCAGAACTTTGTGTATTAGGTACGTAAACTCTCCCCGTGCAATAGGAACATAACATCGCATTTTTGCCGTATCTGTGTCACAATTTTTACGTTCCCGTTTTTTTTATTTTACATTAAGGCGATAAAGACTTGTATGTTCAACATCCCCCCTCCCCTTTTGTCCTCCTTGAGTGCACGTTGAATAGACCAATTGTCCATGTACCTTTTTTTTTTTGTCAAATGGACAAAACAATGAAAACTGGATGCGACGTATATGAACAGAATTAAGTTACGTTGTTGATCCTTGCGTCCTAAACGTTTATTCAGACTATTTTGCGCCTAGTGCATACGTAAATAACCTAAGAACGGGCGCACGCTAATTTAATGAACAGTCGAGCCTCCATCTTCGTCCTAGCAATGCAATTTTCGCTGCCCATTTAACGTTTGTCTAGTGATTCAAAATCAAGTTTAATTAATTTGGAACTTGCAGAAAAGAAAAACTACGATCCTTTATTGACTCCCTAGTTGGGACAGAAATAGTTATTCCTGTTACTCTCCCCCCCCTTCCTTTGCGGTAGCATTAGAATACCCAAGAATCAGAATAATAATAATAATAATCGAGGTATGGTTATACCGAATTGTATTAATTAATGTATTGGTTAAATGTTGGATTTATAATTGTGTGATTGAGTGTGTTGCAATAATGCATGCACGTGTACGTAACGCGTATTTATGATTAATGCTCAATTAAATGCTAATGGTTGAATAGGTGCACGCGGGACAGGCTTGAAATTAACGCGTGGCTACACGCTTTTGACAAGTATAGACATTTCATGTTTGATTATTATTAAAGTTGATACTGTTATTATGAGCAATCTTGTTTTTGGAGAAATAAAACTGTGTTATTGAGCAATTACATTTATCTTCTTGATGGTTGAAATTTTAAGTACACAATTTTTGATTGCTACCTTTTGAATTCTAGTTCGTTATCTAATATAAGGAACGTACGTCACCAGACGAATAATAACAAAAAATACCAGTGGTTTTTGAGGGGGATTTGTTGTAAAAAGAGAGAGATAAAGACGTTGGTTTAATTACTAAAACTATTATATACAATGGAGAAGGCTTGAAAGGCTATTCATTGTCGGGACCCTTGTTTAGGCACATATAATATATATACGTGTTTTTTTTCTCACAGGGCCTTTGTCTCGCGCTTCTCGTGGGGTCTGCTCGTAAACTCCCGCATTATCTTGCGAGAAGTGCGACACAAATTTAGAATTTGTAACCAATAGTACGGGTCTCAATTTCATTTTTGCAGCTGCGGTTGCCGCGCAGCCACTTCCAATTTAAATATCGTGAGCAACCGCAACTTGACCCCAACTATCACGTTATAGTACATAACTTTCTTTCGTTAATAACATTGTATCAGAACTGTGGGTTTTTCTAGGGAAAACTTTGTGAAGATACTAGCGCTCACTCTCGGAGCATCAGTGAACTATGGGACACCTAACTTTAAGCAACGATTTTGTGAACCGCGTTAATATAAGCTAAAGGACGGTGGAATGAGTTCATTGTTTCCTTTCGGCTTTCGGCCATTGAGTACTTTTCTCAACAGTGTCTGACTTACGTGTTATTGTTGAGTAGTGACGTGTTCGAAACTAGACAGCTTACTTCATGTAGTATTGAGGACTCTTAAGGTAAGTACAAACGTATGTTCTTTCCTTATTTAATGTTTTTTACTAGCATATTAGGCAAAGCACATGGCAGTTTATATATATGTATATACAGGGGATGGACAAAAATACGGAAACACCTGCAGAAATGCACATTACCTTTATAAATATCGAGTAGGACCCCCTTTGGCAAGCAGAACGGCCTGCAGTCAATGTGGAATGGACAAATACAGGTCGCGTATGGTTGTCCAAGGGATGTTGTACCATTCTTCCTCCAAAGCAGCTGCAAGTTGTTGTAGAGACGATGGTGGTGGGTAGCGGGCTCGCATCTTGGTCTCCAAAACCGACCACAGGGGCTCAATAATATTGAGGTCTGGCGATTGTGGAGGCCATGGCAGATGTGACACTTCATCTTCGTGCTCATCAAACCAGTCCTGGACGATGTGAGCTGTATGAACAGGGGCTCTGTCATCTTGAAACACGGCATCACCATCTGGGAACAAAGTTTGCACCATGGGATGCAGCATGTCCATGCAGGGTGATCATGGGTCCAGCAGAATACCAGGAGATGGCTGCCCAAATCATCACTGAACCACCGCCATGCTTCACTCTTGGTAACAGACAATCTGTATCGTACGATTGTGCTGGCGTTCTCCACACGTACACTCGGCCAGCAGTTGGAAACAATGTAAAGGATGACTCACTCATCCGACCAGATTACAGTCTTCCACTGCTCCGTTGTCCAGTTTTTATGGGACCGCTCGCTGAACTGTAACTGGCCAATCTGTCACGTTGGCCAGGGTGTATACCTTGCAAGAAGTGCCAGTGACCACAGCGCCACCTACCATTCAGACGCAAATCGTGTTTGAAATGGCTACCAGTTTTATACCAGGTGTTTCCATATTTTGTCCATCCCCTGTATGTTTGTGTTCCCTCGTAAGTTATAGGTTAAGACTCTATGATGCACCCAAATAATTTTTAACAATCAATCAATAAGTTAAAACTCAGTTATCGGATTTCTTTGAAAGAAATACCACAAAATGTTGGTACCCAGGGAAGTGTTGCACTGCAGCACAGCAGGCTCGGAAAGGCTTGTGCAAGCCGTTTCTTAAATTCATATTATTGTTCTGACACAGTTTGCACACCTAGTAAGCAGTAGCAATGTCAAACATCGGGAAGACATACCAATGGAACTGCCTATGTATAACATGGTATGTAAGGACCCGTTCCCATTCCGCAGTACATTTTCCCAATGTCCAAATTTTCTTTAGAATGTATTTGGTCTTAGTGGTAACAAACTGCAGCAGAGAAAGATGTTTCTCAAAAATGAAATTAGTGAAAAATCAGGCTTTGTGCTGCCATGGGACAGGATCGCTTATCCAATCTTTCTTTATTAAGCATTAAACATAAACTTTTTCGTGAATTGGTCTTTGATGATATAGTAGATGGACCGTGCATATGTAGTGACATAATTGTAAATAATACTATTTGTAATAAATTATGTATGTAAGTACAGTCTACTTCTCAGTTCTCTTTTTCCGTCTGAACCCCATTAGTATTTACTACCTAGGAATATATTGTAGTTACGGTGTTCACTCTTCATAATATACTGTAGACATACAGATCAAGAATTTTACCACTGCTAAAGAGGTACAATTTTCGTCCTGTAACTTTATTTTACTGCGCTATTCTCCCTGCAAACCTATCTGCAATATGTTCGATCGTGAATGACTACTGATTCTAAAATCAGGTCTACCATTTGTGGTTAACATATTGAGCTAATAAAGCTCCTAGTAAAAATAATAAAAAAAATGGAGGCCCCCCCACAAAACATTTTGCCCAGGGGCCTCCACAAACCTTGATCTATAGGATCTTATCGTCCCCTTAAAAAATAAAGCCTCTTTCACTTTAAAGTAAAATTATACATTAATTAATCAAAGACAGTTTATTCCTCGTCCAACCATTCATTCGAGCCCCCAATTAAAAGACTAATGATTATGCTACCTTTGCACGGTCAAAATACTGTGGCCATTAAACAAATGTCATTGGGCAGGTTATACTTCATATAAAAACCATGAAAAGATGTTTTTGATAAACAGGCGAGAATAAAGTTTTGCCTAATTCCTCTAATTAATTAATTAAATATACTAATAGAACCATAATCTCTAAATCAAGCTAATGAAAATACGTATATAATTTGATAAATAAATAAAACTCATGCCTTTGATCTTGCCATCTGCTTCCCAGAAGGGTGGGGATTTATGATCCAGAGTTTCTAGGAAAATCTATGGAACTCCTGTGTTGGTCTCCCAATCTGTCACAAGGAAGGGCAACAAAGTTTTAAAAAGGACTTCTAGCCACTTTGGTATTGGTTAAAGAAAATCAACTGATACCCACCGATGCCAATACCATAGGTATCGGTATCAGCTCAGCCCTAATTAAGAGATCATAGTGCAGGAGAAAAAGTGGAAATATGGGGGGTGGGGCAAGTGCCCCCCATACCCCTCCAATCACCGCCACTACTGGTAGCCTTGCATCAATGGTTATAAAACTAAAAGTACCCAATATCGCAGACTGCAGACTTCAAGAGACTTCCCCTCTACACAACAAACACATTCCTTTATGCAATGCAAGGACAAAATTGCAGGGGCGGCACGTGCCTTTTCAGTCAGGCAGGGCACATTTTTCTTTTGGGTGGGGAGGGGGGGGCAGTTTACCTCTATATTCCTCTTTAAGGTTTTTGAGGGGAGTTCCTTGATATGGAGTAAGTAAATTGTTCGAACAATTTGGAACAATTTCCTCACTACGTAGGAATACGAAAAATCAGCAACATATGGAACAAATTACATGAATAAAAAAAAACTCGAATACGGACGTCGGAACTCTATACGCTTGCAGTAACTAAACTTTGGCTAGATACTGGAATGATTAGAAAAATGTTACACTGCAGTTTCTCTTCCATTGTCAATGAATTGAAAGGCGTAGATATTAAAGTTTCTACATGATTTAATGTCATATTCACCAAGTATCCACTAATATCAATGACTAACTAGGAAGATGATGCAGCGTTAAGTTCAGTTACAACACTTTACATTGGCCATGTACCCCCAAAAAGTTCGTTTCTACTTACGAAGATATTCTGCATGTCAAGTTGCTGGAACACAGACACAATTACACAAATAAATAAACACGTACAGTAACTATAAAATCGCGAAAAACTAATTATTTCATAAGCGACCAATACGCACAGACGGAACGCAACGCAAACTCACACACTAACTCAAATCCAAATCCGTATTACAATGGGAAGAAAGGAGGATCTTTTTAAAAATACGAGGGACTAGTTTGTGCAATAAAAAGTGTTGTCAACTTTTCAGGTCGCCGGAACAAGAGCGAAGAAAAGCAATCGAGGGATTTTTTCTATCTTATTTCTGCAGGCTGGAAGAACGAATGAACTGCCTGCCAAGCGTTGGAAACACTGAACGGTGAAGGAGGCAAACATGAATGGGCAGGGCACCTCGTTCACTGCCCAGAGACGGCTACGAATTTTGCGCTTTTACATTGTGAGGGGACCGTCCCTTGCCTATGCTGTAAAAGTTTGGATCAGTCAGTGACGTCACGTCTCCGGGGCAGAGCCGAGATTGGACTCTCTCCAACAGGACGGAGAGATATATTAACCTCGCACAGGGTGCATACCCTGTAAGTCTGGTTGCAGCAATGTAGGGGTTGAGGGAAAAAACAAAAAAAATATTTAAGCGTATATACCGATTGTCTCTTCAGATGAACGTTTTATGTTAAAATTGTTGTGGGGCAGTGCCCTAGTTGCCCTTTATGTAGCATCGCCACTGCAAAATTGAAATTTTTACAAGTTTGAAAAATCTCTATGTAACTATCGTAGATTGCTATAGGTTCACATTTATAAATTTCATGGCTCGAGGGGGGAGGCATGGCCTCCATGGCCCCTCCCCTGGGTATGGGTCTGTACATGTAAATGCATGTGTGTGAATGTTTAATGGTACAAGCAGAGAAATATATTTCATGAAGTAATTTCAATTTTGGTAAGAATTTTGACATTGATCCATTGTGGGATATATTTTATTCATGTGTGCTTCTAGATTCAAAGTGTTTACGTAGAAAATAGTATTTTGCTTTGGATTTAAGAGCATGTGGTGTTGATTGGTTAGTTACTTTTTTTGGGCAAATTTATTCCAGGTTGAAACTGCATTTACTGAGAATCATGATTTGAAGGAGGCGGTACTGCAATGACATGTAAAAAAATTTTTATGCCCTCATGTGGAGTGTGAGTGTATTTGAGTGTCTGTATTAAGTTTTCTGAATAGATAATCTGGTTTACTTACTTTTAGAATTTTGTTTATGAAAGTGATATAGTGCAGATGTTTCTTCTGTCCATTGTTAGTATCTTCCTTGTGTTCAAATGAAGCAGAATATGTTCATGTTTTCTTATGTTCGATGCAAATTAGATACAAGAATTTTGCATCACCTGAGTTTTCCTTGTATCTCTGGCCGAAACTCAGGCTCATAACCTACTACATCAGAGTAATCAAAGACTGACCACAAGAAGAGCTCAGTGAGTTTCAGTTTAACTTTTTCGGTTAGATAATTTCAAGACCTATATAAATTCCTGAGAATATAGAATGCTTTTCTACACAGTCCATTGATGTGTTCTGTCCAAGTAAGAGAACTATCAATCATCAAAGCCAGAATTTTAGACGTTGTTTTATCCAGTATGCATGTCCCACGTATTTTCAAAACTATGCCATTATACTTGTCGTTCGTAATTGATTGTCTGCTCCCAGTAACATCTATGTTTATTTATTTATTGAAATTTCCAGTACAGCAAAAGCTATTTTAAACTGGAAAGAAACAACAGTAAAAATGTACACTAGTTAAAAAAAACACACAAAACAAGATAAAATAAAATAAGCATAAATAAACAAGCCAAGACAGTACCAAGGTAAACAGATTATTTTCACAATGCATTACATATGTACATTTTTTTCTAAGTTGGTGATAAAAGACGAATATCAACTGAATATATCTACTTGGTTTGAGATGATGTTGAATTGGTTCGGTAGCCTATGGAATACTGAACATTGTATGAGTGAGAGTCTGGGAGTTGCAGAGTGGAAAATTTACTTGCTCTGTGTTTTATGTCTAGGCACTCTAATGAAGAGTTTGTGGAGTGGGATGCTGCATCTTAGGTTTGAATTTATGATCATATGTAGTAATTTCATATCTGCAACGTATCTACGTGATTCTGGAGTATTTATGATTAAGTTTACAAGCAGATCTCTCTTAGGCAGATGTCCCAGGGCCTGCACTCTATATCAAATTATGGAAAGCAAAAAGCTGAGAACACTGTCGATTTTGGAGGTATGAGAAGGGGCAGCCATGTTCCAGATGGGTGAGCAGTATTCTAGAATGGGGGACACAAATGTTTTGAAGTAAATAGAAAGTGCTTTAGGGTTATGGATTTCAATGAATCTGTAAAGCAAGCCTAGCATACGCATTGCCATTTTTGTGGTGGTTGATATGTAATTATGGAAACTTAGTTTAGAATCTATGAGGATACCTAGATCTCGATGTTGTGCTTCTTTTGATAGAGGGATGCTGGTGAGTGTATAATTATCTTCAAGAATGTTTTGTTTCAATGAAATTGTTATGTAAGAGCATTTTGAAGGGTTTATGGACAGCTTCCATTGCTTACACCATTCAGAGAATCTGTTAATGTCATTTTGGAGAAGTTGCATGTCTAATGGCTGTTTTTCTCTCTCATAATCTTGCAATCATCGGTGAACATTAGAATTATGCTCGAGATGGGAGAATTAAAGAGGTCTGTGAGATCATCCAGATATAGTACCAATAACAGAGGGCCAAGAATGCTTCCTTGCATCACACCAGATATAACAGGAAACCAGTTAGAATCAGTTCCAGGAAGTACAATGCATTGCTGTCTATTTCTTAGATAGTATTTCACTATTTTTAACATGTTTCCAGATAAGTTAAATCTGTTAGCTAATTTATGCAGTAAATAATGATGATCCACTGAATCAAAAGCTTTGGACAGATCAAAGTACACAACATCCAACTGATTTTGATTAGTAATGGCATAGGATTGCATCGAAGACAGATTGGTAAGGCATAAAGAATTTTTAAAGAAAGCCATGTTGTGCTGGGTTAATGTAAGGGGATGTGAATTTCAGAAGTCTATTTCTTAGATTTTTTTCACAGACAATAGCAAGTGTGGATAGGAGAGAAATTGGCCTGTAACATGTAGTATGGTTCGCATTGCCAGATTTAAAATAGAAATTATATTTGCTTTCTTCCATTGAGTGGGAAAGCAGCCTTCAGAGAAGCACATATTGTATAACGTTGCAAGAGGAGTAGCTGAGTGAGCTGTTTTTTGAAGGAGAATAGTAGGAATATTGTCTGGACCAGATGCTCAGTGAGAAGAAAGGGAGGTAAGGAAGTGCAAGACTTCACCTGGTTCTGTAAAGACAGTAGAAAGAGAGTGAGAGGAGATAGATTTGATTGGAGGGTGATCTAAAACATCATTCGAAACAAAATTATTTTGAAATGTTAGATTGAATAGTTCAGCTCTATCAATACCAACAGCTAAATGCCATTGTGAGTTACTTATGAATGGATGCGTTTGGTTTGTCTCCATGAATTTATCAATGTCCAGAATCTCTTCAGATTAGTAAGAAGTTTATTTGTGACTGTGTTTACATAATCTGTGTATTTCTGTTTCATAAGGTCTTTACTATGCTTACGAAGTGCTTTGATAGTGTGGTGTGTGTGTGTGTGTGTGAGGATTGGGGAAACTTTTCCACAGCTGCCATGCCCTCTTTTTGTTGTGCAACAGATGCTGCAACTCCTTATCGAACAACAGGAGAAACGTTTTACATGCCGTTGTTTTATGTGTCACATAGTCCTGAATTAGGGCATGAATCACATCTGTAAACAGTTCAACAACCTTGGTCACGGTCCCTTCAGAAAGCAGGGGCCTTGGTCTTGAACTGTCCACACGTTAAGGTTTAATGATTTTGTGACGTTTTTGTCAAGAAGGCAAACGAATGCCATTTTGCGTAGTTTCCGCTCTTCATTAACGATTTCGGTCATGGATGCACTAACGGAAAATGACTGGAATCCACTCACAAGGCAGGCACCTACTGAGTTCGTTTACGGCTGAAGATTTTCAAGATGGACACTTTCAGCTGTTGCGGAGGGAGGTTTTGAAGAAAAAAGAATTGCACGCGCACTTCGTTTCAGTCATACTTCGAGTAAGTACGTTATGTTAGTATGTTACTAATATTATTGTGTATGAACATTAAGGGCAATTGGATCAAATCTGGGGGAGAGTGAAAAACGTATGTATTGTGAATTGTTGCTACGATGTACCTGAAGAATTGAATACTTTGTGTCATTTTTCTTTTGATTGTTGATTACAATGTTCAACATACTATGTAAGAATTAGAGCTGATATTTTTTCAACATTCCTTAAGCTTGGCAATTGCAAAATAAAGTACTACTGCAAAATATGTTTTGATACAAGTGGGAAATGTATGCCAACATTCCACCCACGTCACATAAAAATGTAAAATAATGATGCTTTACAAAATAAGAACAATTAATTTTCTGAAACATATTGTCCTGTTGCAACCAGTGAATGAAATTACGGTACAATGTATAAAATACTTCAATTAGGCATCACTACCATATGTTATATATAGGGGAAAAAATGGTACGTATGATTTATACAGTACATGAACTGATGATAAAAGATTTTAAAGGAAATTCCGAAACTATGTTTTAAGTTGTATTAATTGCAGGTCGAGTGTACTAAATTACGTACTCCGTCGAATTTCCAGAAAAAATTCCCCATGAAAAGATTAACTGTTGCTAAGACTATATCAGAATTTGGGGGGCACAGAAACCTATATTTACTGAGTTACGGATATTAGAATGTATTCCAAAACTATTTTTTTATCACGACGGAATGTAAAATTATCTTTTTTTTAATTGTAATCACAAAATCTAACCTAACCACCTAAGAACCAGTAAAGTGAAAGTACTTAATTTGGTTACCCAGACACTGGTGAGAGAAAAACGTTTTTTTGACAAAAATTTCTTTAGTAATGTGTGTGTGTGTGCATGGTAGGGGGTATTTGGTGTACTGTATTCATAAAATTTCAATTTAAAGGGGAAATATTTTCTTCTTATATGCAACCATCGACAGAATGCATTCAGTTTAACTACCTTATGCCATGTGATGACACAGTGGGTAGCATGAATTCATTTTAAGCATGAAAAGCTTTGAGTCAGTGGGAGCTGTTTCATAGAAGCTTCCTTGTAAGATAATTTATAATTAGTTTTGCTGAAATAATTTTATAGGTGCTAGAAGCTCTCATTATCACAACATGGAGATACCAGCCAGATGGTTCTAGGTCATCAGCCAGTGTATAGAACAAGTGTGCAGCGCTATGGTGATTGTTGCTCGTCACAATGGATGAAGTTCCCAATGATACAAGCAGAGCAGCTGGATGTTAAAAGGAGGTACGATAGTGTATGTTATTTTTGTGTCATTATAATAGCACCTATTGACATCCATCGTGTGGTGGGTCTGACCTTCTTTCTATTCTCATGTGAAAGTTTTGCACAAAAATTGAATTTCTGTGCAACATTGTATTTATAATTATTTTTTTCAGTAAGTAACTAGCTTAAGTATGTATAAATATTGTTAAGCATATTCTTACACAAACAGTGCAGTTTAGACAGTTTCTACAATAAAATGTAATAAAACAAATACTGAAACAGGTGGCTGACAGGGCTCGTAGGTAGGTATATTGTGCGAGTGAACATTTTGGTTTATTTCCAATACTATATACACAGTTCTGGATTAGCAAACAAAATTGTATCACCTTTTATCTCGTATTCCTATTTGCATGGACAAAACAAAAGAATTATAATTGTCAAGACAAACCAAATCAAAGGTGCTCATGGCAATAACAGTTCCAGAGTGATATTCTGTTAATATTTTATCATTTTTTATTGGAACACATTAAAAGATGAATTTCTGTGGTTTTCAACACAGTTGCTATTTACAAATAAATGAGAAGTAAACAACTGAGTAATGTGTAACATCAGATGGTATTTCTCATTCACAATAACGTGAATATGTATAGTTTTTAATTATTTTCTTTTCATTGAGTTTGTGCAGTATCTCATTACGATCAATACCTCAATTTGTTAACCCCAATTATTTGTGCAAAAGTTACAGTACTTTTCCTCTTTTGCAGATAGCCGATTAAAATGAAAATATTCTGACTACTCTCGGCAGTAGCAGATTCTGCCTATTTGCACATTCGCAAGTGCACACCCAAATAAATCTGTAATGCAATTATTTTTTATTAAACTTATTCACTGGACACTATCTCCTTCAAAACATCAAATGTTCCGAAGCCCAATCGCCCCATTGGCTTCGTTTTACCAGCATCTGCCGCTGAGATACTTTCGCCTGGAACACATGTCGCCGGGTGCTCATCTGCCGCTGTTTGCAGCACGCAAGAAATGAGAAGGGATTCACTCTTCTAGATCGCATTATTATGGGCTAAACTTGCACTGCTAGTGCTGTGTTCACGATACAGCAGTGTTGCAATCCCATTCCATTTGAGATCGTGTGGCAGAGAAGAGGCAGCCCACACATTATCGTAAATCGCGGGATTTTTTTTTTTTTTAAGGGACATTTCTACGATATCTTTGCCCACCCTGTTCCAGGAATGAAAGGGAGGAAGGAGGTAACCGAAAGTGTAACGAGTGTTTTAAACAATGTCTTGCATTGCCCTTGCTTAATGCAGTTTGGGCATAATAAACTGTCCTTGTGGCCCTGTAGTCAATCAACCCCTTTGATCAGTGAGCTGTTTTCATTGTGTGGCTGTCCATGCTTTGCAAAATTGTTGCGCAAAAGAGAAAGGAGTACCCGGCGAAAACATATGCGTATGTAATATTTAAGGTTGTTGAGTATTTGGATGGAAGTTAGCTACAAAGTGCACAGTGACTGCAGTAATAATATGAATACTGTGGAAGGGCGTAAAAATCTGAAATACGAAGCAGGGCAGTGTGGACGGAGTGAGTACTGTTATTTTTATTTAATATTCTCTTGATTTCACTAGATATTATTTGTTTGGTCTGCCGGTCATTAGAAATACACAACTGCTAGATAGATTACAACAGATTTTCTGCATGAGGACTTTGGTTTGCAGGGGCGGCTTGAGATAAAATTATCACCTGGGCGAGGTGTTGCCCCCTCTTGTTGACCCTGTACACTCCATGCACATCAGCCATTTCATATGGCTAGGATGCCTGTTACCTTAAAATATTTTTCTTTTAAGAAAGGAGATTGATATAATGTTTCACGTTCATATTGAGGATGAGACATGAAAAGGTTAATTTTATTCTGTTTAAAGCTTCCCCTTTGCAACAGTTTTTAAGCCTTGTTTGTGGTTATGAAATATCATTGTACTTCATTGCCTTAGTTACTCTTGCCATAAAGTAGTGTGTTGTTGTAGAGGGGTATTATGGCAAGAGCTGTAATAGAACACACTAAAGGGTTTCCCAAAAGTTTTAAAAGGCTGAAAAAGCAACTTATTTTTATTACATGCAAAGTTCCCATGTAGTAATCCCACCCCTGCCCTTATGCCTTTTCTGTGTACAAAATGTCTGCATCAGAGTGCATCTGATTTCATGAATACATGTTTCACAATGTACACAATCACCTCCCACTTGTTTTAGAAAAGTTGCGAATATATTTTTTAGTACTGTTCTATTTGAAATCTTAACCATCTAAATACCTCCAGATTTGGTTACAAAATAAGTTTGCAAAATGGCATAAACATGTACTTCACTATGCAAATTGGTTTACTTTACTCCAGGGGTGCCCACAAGGGGGGGGGGATTATGTGTTTCAGGGGGGTTCTGAAATCCAGAACCCCTTGGATGTTGAGGTAATTAAGATTTGACTAATATATTAATGGGGAGACAGTTCAAAGAAGCCCTCCCATTAATGACTATTGCAATATTATTGTGAGAGAATCAGATGGATCTAACTCCAATTTATGAAATTTTCATGATTGATTATGTCTGAATCTAAAAAGTAAGTAATTTGAAGATACTTGAATCTTCTTTACCATGCATGAGAAAAGCAGGACATGGGTCAATCTGGCTCCAAACACGGCTTTCTTTAACTCACCTTTCTCTGGTCCTTACACGAAAATATATGATATGTTACTAACACTAAACCTGTCAGTTGTGAGGTCATGTTTATGCACAGAGAAGCTAATAGTTAAAAGTGAGATCTGAACCATTAAGTGCCTCGGCTGAGTATTGAACCTGGGATCCCTTGATTACAAGGTGACAACATTTCCAATACACCAATGAAGAGGCTTAAACTGTCAGTGAGGGAATGAGTAAAGTAGACCAGTTTGCATAGTGAAGTACATGTTTATGCCATTTTACAACTTATTTTGTAACCAAATCTGGAGGTATTTAGATGGTTAAGATTTCAAATAGAACAGCACTGAAAAATATATTCGCTTGCAACTTTTCTAAAACAAGTGGGAGGTGATTGTGTACATTGTGAAACATGTATTCATGAAATCTGATGCATTCTGATGCAGACCACTTGTACACAGAAAAGGCATGAGGTAGAGGGGGGGGGGGACTACTACATGGGAACTTTGCATGTAATAAAAATAAGTTGCTTTTTCAGCCTTTTAAAACTTTTGGGAAACCCTTTAGTGTGTTCTATTACAGCTCTTGCAATAATACCCCTCTACAACAACACACTACTTTATGGCAAGAGTAACTAAGGCAATGAAGTACAATGATATTTCATAATGACAAACTGTTGTAAAGGGGAAGCTTTAAACAGAATAAAATTAACCTTTTCATGTCTCCTCCTACATATGAACGTGAAACATGATATCAATCTCTTTTCCTAAAAGAAAAATATTTTAAGGTAACAGGCATCCTAGCCATATGAAATGGCTGATGTGCAAGGAGTATATATTGCATTTTACTGAAAAATTATCTGAAAATTCTGGTTCAAGCAGAAATTCAATCTGGATATTTAGTTTTCTGTTGTTTGAGACCCAATCATCAAAAAAACTTTTCAGCATGTAGTAAAAATGAACTAGTTAACCATTTAAAGCAATCCATAAATTAAATGAAAGAAGTAAGGAATTGACACTGCTAACAATATTGAAATAAAGTTCTGGTGTACCGTTATGATATGTTATATTTCATAAAGAATGTCACAGAAAATCTATTTCACACTGTAATTTAACACACACTTAACAACATATGCAGAGTTGACAGTGGATGGGAAAACTGAGTTTTCTTCCATCCCTCCAAGTGTTTTAATGTTGGCATCACTTTTTTATTACACAGGCTTAATTCAGTATCATACAGTGCAGCACACATCTATGATTTTTGTTGCCATGGGAGGGCGATAGTGAAGCACCATGTCCTTTAAAATACATCTCCATCTTTGTTTTAGGATACCAATGGTCCATTACATTACACAGCTATGCACCTCAGGAGTACCATCACCATTTGCATAGTGAAGTACATGTTTATGCCATTTTACAACTTATTTTGTAACCAAATCTGGAGGTTTTTAGATGGTTAAGATTTCAAATAGAACAGCACCAGCAACACCATCTATTGGTGTCATGACTCATGGTTCCTGTGGGTACCCACTGTTCCCTGTGAAGATAAAACAAGGCCTGTCCTGAGTTTCCACTGTAGATAATAAATATCCCAATATCAATTGAAAGTAACTACACTTAAAAGATTTTAAGGGATCAGCAGGAATTCAAGTATTAACTTATGAGCACTTCTATAATCTTTGCCTTTACTTCAAAACATCTAAAGTGCACATATCCGGTGATGGTTCCCAAGTCCTTATGAAGAAACTGTATGTTAAATTTGGCAATTCTCCAAAGTGCCACAATGATAGAAATTTGGAGTACTTTAGTTCAAATCGCAATGTCAGTGTTTGACTTATAAAAATATGCAAGTGTTTCTCATAGCAAATGGCATGTTGAACAAATGAACAAGTACTGTGTTATGACTCCTAGGTGTTTTTTAAACTTGCCTACAACAAATGAGGTTAGATAAATTTATCATTCTCCCTTTACATTCAAAAAGTTCTATTACATTTCAAATCTTCATTTCAACAATCTTGTTATTCATATGCATATTAAACATGTATCATATTTAATCACATGCTCATTGTGTGGCAAACATTATAGATTATGCTAACTGTGAATGTTATGTGAAGGCTTCCATGTAAAGTATTGTTTGGAATAAAAATAGTTATATAATTTTATGAAACATTCACGTAACATTTCTATTAATAAAAATGCTTCCACATAAAATTGTCCTTACCATGGTCTTGTTGTATACTGGTATTGTTTCTTCTTCTTATTATTATTATTACTTGTATCTAAGAATAAAACATTTGGGTAACATTTGAAGAACTCAGATGTATAAGTTTAAAATTTACTGATAATGCACATTTTGTAATAATAAAAAGGTGGGAAAACAGAATACTAGACTTATTGTAGAATATAGATAATTATGAAACAACACTGCACATGTATTCATAATCCAGTAATGGTAATAAACATAGTACTTCACATCTCTAATAATGCAGTGCATATATGCAATGAGTGCAATTCAAATACTTCATGGGAATATTATTAACAATAATTATTGCAGACTTAGAACATCTACATACCTAACAGCCAAGTGTTTCTTGTAACTCTTCTAATATTGGCAAAAGTATGTGATGTTGAAATTTCTCCATATATAGGCATCATGTGTCCATCCTGGATATTGAGAGTAGTCACAATATTTCAATTTTAATCAGCTATGTGCAAAAGAAAAGTACTGTAACTTTTCCACAAATAATTGGGGTTAACAAGTTGAGGTATTGATCATAATGAGATACTGCACAAACTTAATCAAAAAATAATTAAAAAATATATATTGATGTTATTGTGAATGAGAAATACCATCTGATGTTACACATTACTCAGTTGTTTACTTCCCATTTATTTGTAAATAGCAACTGTTTTGAAAACCACACAAATTCATCTTTCAATGTGTTCCAATAAAAATAATAAAATATTAACAGAATATCACTCTGGAACTGTTACTGCCATGAGCACCATTGATTTGGTTTGTCTTAACAATTATAATTCCATTGTTTTGTCCATGTAAATAGGAATACAAGATAAAAGGTGATACAATTTTGTTTGCTAATCCAGAACTATATGGATAGTATTGAAAATAAACCAACATGTTCACTCGCACAATGTACTACCTACGTGCTCTGTCAGCCACCTGTTTCAGTATTTGTTTTATTACATTTTATTGTAGAAACTGTCTAAATTGCACTGTTTGTGTAAGAATATGCTTAACAATATTTATATATACTTAAGATAGTTACTTACTGAAAAAAATAATTATAAATACAATGTTGTACAGAAATTCAATTTTTGTTCAAAACTTTCACATGAGAATAGAAAGAAAGTCAAACCCCTCACACGATGGATGTCAATAGGTGTTATTATAATGAAACAAAAATAACAAACACCCAGTTGCTCTACTTGTATCCTTGGGCACTTCATCCATTGTGACGAGCAATAATCACCATAGCACTGCACACTTGCTCTATACACTGGCTGATGACCTAGAACCTTCTGGTTGATACCTCCATGCTGTGAAAATGAGAGCTACTAGCACCTATAAAATTATTTCAGAAAAAATAAATATAAATTCTCTTACAAGGAAACTTCTATCAAACAGTTCCCACTGACTCAAAGCTTTTCATGCTTAAAATGAATTCATTCTACCCACTGTATAATCACATGACATAAGGTAGTTAAACTGAATGCATTCTGTTGATGGTTGCATATAGAAAATAATATTTTCCCCTTTAAATTGATGGTTATGTATACAGTATACTAAATTCCACCCTCCCATGCACACACACACACACACACACACACACACACACACACACATATACATTACTAAAGACATTTTTGTCACAAAAAAGTTTTTCTCCCACCAGTGTCTGGGTAACCCATTGGAGTACTTTCACTTTTATTAGTGCTTAGGTGGTAAGGTTAGATTTTGTGATTACAATAAAGAAAATATAATTTTACATTCCCGTCGTGATAGAGAAAATAGTTTTGGAATACATTCTAATATCCGTAACTCAGTAAATATAGGTTTCTGTGCCCCCCAAATTCTGATATAGTCTTAGCAACAGTTAATCTTTTCATGGGGAATTTTTTCTGGAAATTCGACGGAGTACGTAATTTAGTACACTCGACCTGCAATTAATACAACTTAAAACATAGTTTCGGAATTTCCTTTAAAATCTTTTATCATCAGTTCATGTACTGTATAAATCATACGTACCATTTTTTCCCCTATATATAACATATGGTAGTGATGCCTAATTGAAGTATTTTATACATTGTACCGTAATTTCATTCACTGGTTGCAACAAAACAATATGTTTCAGAAAATTAATTGTTCTTATTTTGTAAAGCATCGTTATTTTACATTTTTATGTGACGTGGGTGGAATGTTGGCATACATTTCCCACTTGTATCAAAACATATTTTGCAGTAGTATTTTATTTCGCAATTGCCAAGCTTATGGAATGTTGAAAAAATATCAGCTCTAATTCTTACTACGTGGAACAATGTAATCAACAATCAAAAGAAAAATGGCACAAAGTATGCAATTCTTCAGGTACATAGTAGCAACAATTCACAATACAGACGTATTTCACTCTCCCCCAGATTTGATCCAATTGCCCTTAATGTTCATACACAATAATATTAGTAACATATTAACATGACATACTTACTCGAAATACGAGTGAAACGAAGTGGGCTTGCAATTCTTTTTTCTTCAAAACCTTCCTTCACAACAGCTGATAGTGTCCATCTTGAAAATCTTCAGCTGTTAACGAACTCGGTAGGTGCCTGCCTTGTTAGTGGATTCTAGTCGTTTTCTGTTAGCGCATCCATGACTGCACTTGTTAACAAAGAGTGGATACTATGCTAAATGGCATTCGTTAGCTTTTCTTGACAAAAACGTCACGAAATCGTTAGACCTTAACGTGTGGACAGTTCAAGACTAAGCTCCCAGTTTTGAGAATCAGTGGAGGCACAATGGTTTGGATCCTACTTTAAACTTAGGTCCAGTCCAAATTAGTCTATATGTGCACTCCACTCGAAGAATAAGGGAAACCCTACACTAAGATAGTCATTACAGTTCATAAATTTTTTCACATCACTGTCTCCGTACTATAAGGACTGAAAATTACACTTCACTGCATAATTAGTTTTAAGGAATTAAAGTTGTTGTACCAATCATTAAACAACATCCTGGAATGCAAAATTTACATGTTGTAGACATTATAATTTACTGGAAATTTATGAAATAAAAACCATATCTTAGGCATTACGTGGTGTAAATGAATTTAGAAAGGGGTGGCAACCTAAAGTAAACTTGATAAAAGATAAAGGTGGTAATTTTCTAGCTGACCCAAGCGATATTCCAAATATATGGAAAAACTTCTTTAATGACCTTTTAAATGTTCATGTAGGAGATAAATCAGAAGTAAATGAAGTGCACACAGCAGAACCTTTAGTTCCAGAACTTAACTTGACTGAAGTTAAAGATGCTATTAAAAGGCTAAAGAATAACAATGCACCTTGCATTGATTTAATACCAGCTGAGTTAATTAATTATGGTGGAAATTCGTTAATATGTCAAATTCATAAATTAATTTGTTTAATATGGAGTAAAGAAGAAATCCCTCAACAGTGGAAAGAATCCATAATTGTTCCTGTGTTCAAAAAAGGTGATAAAATGAACTGCAATAATTACCGTGGAATTTCTCTACTCTCAACAACATATAAAATATTATCTAACATTATTTTAACAAGACTAACCCCATATGCTAATAAAATTATAGGTGATTATCAATGTGGAATTAAATGTAACAGATCAACTACAGATCAAATTTTTCACATCAGACAGACACTTGAAAAAAAAGTGAGAATGTAATCAAAATGTCGACCTAAGAAGCTTATTAGTATGATAAAAGTATGCACCAGTGAAACAGAAAGTAAAATTCGTGTGGATATTAATGTGTCTGACAAATTTACAATTTATGATGGATTAAAACAAGGAGATGCATTATCTAAATTGCTCTTTAATTTTGCCTTAGAATATGCTGTTAGGAAGGTAAAAGAAACTAAAGAAGGACTAAAATTAAATGGTGTGACTCAGTTGTTAGCATATGCAGATGATGTAGACTTACTGGGGGATGATGTGAATACAATTAAGAATAATGCTAAAATATTTTTCAAAACTGCTAAAGAGATAGGTTTGGAAGTTAACAAAGAGAAAACTAAATATATGCTTACAGGCCGAAACCAAGTGTTAGGTAATAATCAAAATCTAATTACTGATAACAACTCGTTTGAACCAGTTTCCAAATTCAAATACTTAGGAGTAATATTAACAAATGAAAATGATATTAAAGAGGAAATAAAAAGTAGGCTTAATTCAGGAAATGCATGTTACTTCTCTCTTCATAAACTTTTGTCTTCTCGTTTAGTATCTAAGAAACTAAAAGTTAAAATATACAAAACCGTAATTTTGCCTGTAGTATTATATGGATGTGAAACTTGGTCCCTTACATTGAAAGAGGAACATAAATTGAGAGTATTTGAAAATATGATCCTTAGGAAAATCTTTGGACCTAAAAGGGATGAGGAGACAGGTGAGTGGAGAAGGTTACATAATTTAGAACTACATATTTTGTATTCATGTCCAGATATTATTAGAATAATTAAATCAAGAAGACTTAGGTGGGCAGGCCATGTGGCACGAATGGGAGAGGAAAGAGGAGTTTACAGGATTCTTGTTGGGAAACCTGATGGTAAGAGACCTGTAGGAAGGCAAAGACGAAGATGGAGGGACAACGTTGAGATGGACCTAAGGGAAATCGGTAAGGATGGAAAAGAGTATATAGATCTTGCTCAAGATAGGGACAGATGGAAGGCCTGTGTTGCTGCAGCCATGAACCTTCGGGTTTAAGAAGGCTAGAGAGTTAGTTAGTTAGTTAGTTAGTTAGGTATTACGTGCCAATGCTCAGAGTTTCCAAAAAAACCTCCGTATTGAATTCCCATAATTTCCCTAACTTGGATCCCAGTGTAAATTTATAATGTCAGTTCTGTAACTTCTTGGTGCTGTTAGGCATAAATAAGTTACAGCATGCAATTTGTCATGCAACCACTATGTTCTTCCTGCAATTGAGGTGTCATGTAGTTAAGCATATTCACAACTTGGCATAAGCAATTGCATATAGCTAGCTTAGAATATTCACACTTCCAGAAATGTTAACTTTAATGGTAAGTAAATGGGTTGAAGCACATGCCTCTGTAGGTACACAATGAAGATTGTGTGCTCTGTTATAAATTTTCAGAAGTAACAAATTTCATTTTAGACAAAGCACTTTTATGAAATCAGTATATTTTCAGATTTTCTTCCCTTGCAGGCTTCAAATTTTTTTCATGTTTTTATTCTAGCTTGTTTTCCCACACTAAATATGATGCTATTATTTGTCATGTGAATGCATAAAAAAATTAAGGCATTTTTTAGCAAATTCATTGTATGACAGCATACTTTTGTCATTTTTTAGGTATTTTTTCTGTACATTTCACTAGCTAGTCTGAGTAAATTCATACTTGTATTGGTAATGCAAAGGAATTCTGTTTATTTCCCTCTTCATTAAGTAAATTATGAATTAGTGAAGGGAGGAACCTAAATTTACCACAAACGTGCGGTAAAAAATTGCAGCAAATTGTTGCTTTTGAAGTTTAATATTATGTCAACAACTGATAACTTCTTCATGTCCCAATGTTTGATGTGTTCCTTCGATTTTTCAGATTTCGTTTCTTGTAAATAAATGCATACATTCCTAAAATGTTATGCTCATAGAAAATCAGCCCTCATTCACTAAACCCTACATTGCTCACTCAAAATCAATATTCTGCCATTAATAGAGAAGTTGGCAACAGTTCCAAATGTTCAATGATTTCATTTTTTGCAAATTTTGTAGAAGTATTAGAAAGTAGTTTGAAACACTGGAAACCATTTTGAAGGTAAGTTAAAGCTTGGAGAAACGAATTAGCACTATTAAATTCTACACAGAGTATTATTTACCTGAGATACTTCGATTTTTAAAGCAGCTTACACGAGCACCTGTGATTTGCAGCAAACAGCCATTCTTGGTTTCCGGTTACTTAAAACACAGAGTTTTAGCAGATTTTCATCCAGGTTCGAAGGGAGTATTGTGCTTGAGACTACATGTTATGTTCAGTTAGAGACATTGTTATAATGCTAAGCACCCTAAATCTGACTCAACCAACCTTACAACGGAATGTCTTATTAATTCTAAGTGCCCTAAAGCTAACCTGCTTGACCTAACAACGTAAGACACCTCTCCCTATACCATGCAAGTGAAGTAGATGACATCAGCTATTTGTATTAAAGACAAGCAAAATATTCATTTTAGGAATATGAATTCATTTTTGCCCTTAAAATTTCTAAAATATTATTTACCAAGAAAAACTGAAAATACAATCTTCAATATGTTGCGGAAAAAAAATATATACTCCCAAACAATCATGTAGGTATTACGTAGAAATTTTAAAAAATGCCTTTGTACCTTGATTACTTTTCAATTAAACAATTGGAACTTGGGCTGAAACACCTCCTTCATGATAAATTTGAAAGAAACAACCCTCCCTTTATGCAGTTAACACAACCTCCACTACATCTTTTAAAAAAATTAAAACATTTATTTGTGGTTGGCCATTCATAGCATCGTACAACTTTCTTTTCTTTCTTTTTAATCTTTACGATATTAGCTAATTTGGCAAGTGAATAGGTTTGTTTTATTTTTTCCTCTGAAAATTCCTCATTCATATGCATGAATATTATCTATTCAATAAACTCACTATTTATTATTCTGTGCAGTTTTACATTTATGATCAATTTGCCCATTTGGGCAACTTCATAAGACAGTAAACAAACCACAATCGATTTTTAAGAAGATTGATCGATCCTTTGTGACTCTCGATTTTAATTCTCGAAATCTGGTTGGTTCTTTGGGTGTAGCCTCTATGACAAACTTGTTTTGAGTACATCACAGACTATATTCTCAGTCATTAATGAGAACTCGTAAGGCATCAATGATGGTACTCATTAACAACCGGTCAGGACTACGATTTTCTCTCCGAGCTTGAGTTGGAGCGATAACGAAGTGGTCGTTTCCATGCTCTCGTATTGGGAGTCAAAACTAAGGCCCCAGGTTCCAATTGAAAAGGTCAATGGCTCGACGGACGGCATCCCAAGGCGTTTTCTTCCACAGCGGAATCTTATGCCTGGGGTGTGCTGAAGGGGAGCCTCCCGCTTTCACCGGTATTTTGAAGATAATGAACAGCGACTCGTGGTCTGACTAAAGTCGATTCAAAGAGGATGTGATGTCACAGATTTCAAACTAGGAGAATATGAAGTCAAGGTTTTTATCTTTTCTCGTGTTGTACAGTCACAACCACTTCTGGATTGTAACAATCCCATTGTCTTCCACAGAAGTGTCCATGACTGTACACTCCTGGGTTGTAACGATTCCTTGGAAGACAATGGGATTGTTACAATCCAGAAGTGTCCATGACTGTACATGTTGTGTTGAAGAAGACCTAGTCCATGAATAAAATTGTCTATGAACCAGTCTTCGTCGCCAGTGGTTGGTATGCCATTTACAGGATTATTCCACTTTATATGCATATTAAAATCCCCACACAAAATAACATCGTCGATGGAAAGAGCTGCCATAGTGGAATCATAGCAGCATTCTAGGAGTTCTTTGGGTCTCCACCTATGAGGCCGATGGAAACAACCTATAAGTATTTTTCTATGGTGATTAGTACTTACTTCTACCCAGAGTAATTTGCAGTCTCGTTGTAAATCCAATCGTATCTTGCTGTGCCACTTTCTGTTCACACACACCATAACATAATATCAGTCCATTGGAATCACACCAAGTGGAGATTGTTTCCAATTCATCATTGACGACATTAACATCACATCTAACTATTATTGGTGTAGTATGTAGGTATTTTTGTGTGTCATGAGCATAGAAATTATATGTACATGTTTGTATTGCTTTCGATAAGTCTGTGTGTATAAATTAAACAATAATGGCCCCAATATAGATCCCTGAGCGACTCCAGTTTTTATTGGCACAGATTTTGAATATGATAGTGTAACGCCAGGTGCCTATCTTTAAGATATGAGTTAAACCTGTTGAGTGCTAATGAACTGAAGTTATACTATCTGAGGTTAGCTAAAAGTAGATCATGCCATACACCCTCGAATGCTTTGCTTAGGTTTAGGATGACTAATATGGCTGCACTCCATTCATCCATGAAATGAAGGAAGTCATTTACTACCTTTGTGAGTGCAGTGGCTGTACTATGTTTACTGTGAAAACCTGACTGTAATTCTGGTAATATATTGTACTCAGCAACAAATTTGGTGAGTTGCTGTCACTATACATTTTCAATAATTTTGAACACAACAGGTAGCAAACTTATTGGATTAAGATCATGAAGACTTCGAATATTCTTCTTCTCTGCTAGTGGGATTATGTGAGCTTCCTTCTATGTGGAGGGAAATTCTCCAGTGCCGATAGAGAAAATGAAGATTTGTGTTAGTGCGATAACTTTAACATCTTGACTGTGATTTTATCAGCTCCAGCTGCATTTGAGTGTGTACTATGTATTGCTTTTCATATGTCAAATTATATTATTGTTTTGATTGTGAAACATAAATCTGTAGTATTCTCATTCTTGTTAGTCATGAAGTAATTGTACTGTTCTTGGATAAGTTTTTCAGAAAAATTGAAATTCTGTGTTACACTAACAAAATGGTTGTTTATAGCATCTGCATCCATAAGATTAGATAGAAGGGCATAAATATTATTTGTAGTTTTATCAAAAATACCTAAATCTTTTAATTTTTACCAGGTACCACATGTGTTCACATTTTTGCTGTTTACATGGGATGTGAAATATGATTTATTTTCCGGCCTTGTAATTGATTTTGTGAAATTATGGAGATCCTTTTAATGTTGCCAATCGTGTGGGTTATTTGTTTGTTTAAATTTATGTAAGGCATTATCACTGAGTTACATTACTAGTTTCATATTATCTGTGATCTTACCTACCTTGCTGTTTTAGTAGGTGCATGAATTTTAATTTTTTTAATTAAAATAGTTTATTTTGTCTTCTATATTATGAATAGGTTTCAGCAATTCCCAATCTACGGCTTTCATATCTTTCTCAAATTTATCACTATCAAATTTAGAATAGTCACGACATGACATCTGCTTTGTGGGCTTCTCACAAACCAATGATATATACATATATGAGACAGTGATCAGAGGTAACTGTTTTACCTGAAACCTACAGGGCATTCAACATTCGACCTGTGAACAACTTCAGTATTATCAATTGCTATGAAGTTTTAGAGTGTTTTACTATTTGGCATTTGCTGTGATTCGAGTGGATTTGTCAATTATTTGAGTCAGGCCAAATGTGTTAAAAATTGTAGAAGGACAGTGCAAGAAAATTTTATATTAACCTTCATGCGGGCGCGCCTTTTTTTAAACACTAGTGGGCGCGGGGCGGTAATCTACCGCCACCTCGTTTTCACGTATTTTACCGGTTATATCTCACCATAAACCTTTGTAATCGGGGATATTTTTAATAGAATCGTGAACACACATATTTAACCATGAAAACATTTATTAAAACTTGATCAATATATAAAATAAAGTGCAATATTCATTGAGGTTTTTAAACTCTCTCACAGCACACAATTTATTTTATCTTACAGCAGGAACTAAAAATATCACTCAGTCTTTTAAGTATTTAGGTAACAAAAGTATTCAACATTGAAAGAAAGTAGTTATTCGTCTCACTAATTTAATCAAGTAACATAATGTTGTACTAGGTATATCAAAATAGGAAGGCATTCATTACACAATCAATAATAGATTCATATCTCCATGAATTATAAAAAAGGAACAAAAAACAGTCACATGAAAGTAGCGTTATTATAATTTTGTACTAAGTACATCAAAATAAGTAAAATATTGCACTATTCATCATCTGATTTGGATGAATCATTACTGAGGCAATTAACACATGTTGGTACTGAATGTGATTTACATACACTTTTGTTACAATTACTACAACGTAATTTAGTTATGTTGTTCTTTTTTGAACCGCAAATGTAACAGAAACTTCGTCTGTTTGGATTCACAACCTCATTGCTGGTAGTTCCTTGTTCTCGATACTGGGTTAGAAAAATTTCCAGATCTTTGGGAAGTGTATTCACATTTGCTCGTTGCTTCAGGTTTTCTTCCATCAGTTCCAATGCCAACTCAAAAATATACTGCCGCCGTCTAAAGGATTTCAATGGATTATTCATTTCATATATCCTCATGGAATTTATCCCAGCAATATCGAGGTCTCGGAAGAAAATTACCATTGGCCACCTTTGTGTTCTTTTGGATGTCGTAATCCGCGAACACATCAGATCAACGGTGTCGACCCCTCCTTTTGTGGCGTTATAATCCATTATCTGCACTGGCTTGCCTGTTTCCTCATCTATTTCGTGTCCATCGTGCAATGTTGACAAAACCAAAACTAACTTCTTTTTGGTAGCATACGAGATCAAAGTTGCGACGTCGTTACACCCAAATAAATGATGGCCAGGGACGAGGTTGGGATTTTGTTTCACAAATTCGGGCGGAAGTTCAGCTTTATTGCTTCTCAAAGTCCCAAGGAAAGTCAAGCCAACCGATAACAGATGTTCAGCCAAGGGATAACTACTAAACCAGTTATCTGTTGTAACGTTACGACTACTTTTTTTCAATGGATCACACAAATTGGTCACTATATCAAATGGCTTGTTGGAGGTTGAGCTGTAGGGGCCAGGTCTCTGGGTTCCACAATAAATCATCATATTATAAGTATAATATGTCTGAGAATCACATACACAATATATTTTCAATCCATACTTTGAGGGCTTATTCGGCATGTACTGTATAAAACTACATCGACCACGAAAAGCCACCAGCATTTCGTCGATGGTTACACTTTCACCAACATTGTAGGCTCTTTGACAATTTGCTACAAAGGCTGTCTGAAAGTCACGTATAGGAGCTAATTTATCGGTAGCAGATCGCACTTGATGAGAATGTATGTCGTCAAAACGAAGAGATCTTAGCAACATTCGAAACCTGCGTTCACTAAAATTAGCCCGCAAAATAATCAAACCAGTCCCATTTTTTGTGAAAAACTCGGAAATATCTGCGCGGTTTCCACGTTTGACTGCCATCAAGAACAGAGCTCCAAAAACTGCTTTTATTTCTGCTCTTGAGGTGGGCCTGTAATCCCTGTCCCGAAAGCTGGTGCTAGACAGATTTTGCCTTTCCGTCTTTCGTTGAGCAATGTGTATATTAGTGTATTTGACAATGTCATCGATCATTTGTGGAGAAATTAGTGTCAGAAAACATTCGAGCCTTGTTTGACATTTTCTAGCTTCCCCTTTGGGACCCGGAAGAGTTTTTATAATGTTTGCAGACTTAGTTTTAGTGGTTTGTGTGAGAGGTTTGTTTGCCCAAATCGTATCACCATTCTTTCCGATGTAAAATCTCAAACCTGGACTTTCGTCGTCTTCTTCTCCCTCCTCAAGACTCTGGTTGTCGTCTTCCATTGCCTCTTCTAACTCTTCCTCGGTGTCACTGTTGTGGGTACCATATTCAACAAATTGGGGTTCGTAATCAACATCATCAGGGAAGTCCACTTCGTCCTCCTGAACTCCATTAGCTTGATCTTCCTCGTCCAGTTCGAGGAGGATTCTTCGAACATCTTCAGGGTTTGTGAAGCGTGCCCTGAAAAAGTGGAAAAAATAAACACACTTTTTCTAATATGGGAAAAAACATAATTTTACCTACTGTAAGTATATTTGGTATGAAAGGTACTACCTACAATAATTATTGGGTAGGTAGGTCCTAACTATTATACTGTCATTATTTTGTTATAATGAATAATTGGTAATGCTTGGGAGAGAGTCATATAATAAATGAATAATAAAGAAGATGAAAATTATGAGAGAAAAACATGAAATTGACGATAGAACGAATGTAATTTTGGTAAAAAACTCTTGGTGATAGCACATTAAAATTGTGATCCTGTTGGGCCCTAGTATGGTGCAAAGCACTGTAAAACTATAGTTTATTATTGCTTATACTCGTACATGCAATAAAACAAGAAAAAAAGCGAAATTGAATACTCACATTTTTTTCGAAATGTCGGAGAAATTGTCCCAGTACCGGGCGCACGGCAGTAGATTACCGACTACCTCACCCTTCCACCTTTTGATGATGACTGGCACGCGCGATATGCCGATCCGACAAGTGACTTCAGTGCCATATTGCGTAATATAGAGTAAGTAGAGAATACAAATACCTCCCGCGCTTCGGGACACTCGTAGGCTGTAGATATTCCTGTTTTTGTGCCGTGGGCGGTAAACTACCGCCTACGCGCCCGCATGAAGGTTAAGAAACTTCAAAAAATATCATGCTGTGCAGATCAAAAAACTTCATTATACATTTTTCATATATTTACATATGAAGCAAAGTCAACTTTGTTGACTCATAATCTCACCAATAAACATTCCAGTCAAGTAGTCAGAAGTGGCATGTTGAATTATTTTGACTTGTAACCACTGTCTGTAGTTTTTATATGTACCAATGTTTCAGAGACTGGTTCTCTCTAACTATTCTGGGTAGTGTATTTGTTTCTATCTTGTCACATCCTGTGTCCAGGGTCTACTGACACGTAACAAGATAGAAGGTAATACACTACCCAGAAGATGAAAGCAGAGCCAGTGTCATTGGTCTCAGAAACATTGGTAAGGTAAAGTGCCCAAATACCATCCCAATAAGCCAAATCTTCAATTCTGAAAATGCGTTTAAAGTTAAAAAAAATACAACAACTGATTGAAGCAACTCAACTCCATACCTACTAGTGCTGCTTGTGTGATTCTTCTAAATAAATCTTTCTTAACCAAAAAAAAGGAAATAATCAAAAGAACACAAATTCTGATTTTTCAAAAAAGATGTCCTAATTCCGTCCCCCCTTTCCAGTTATTATCTACTCATTTATTTTTATGGGAAATTTGATTAAAACAGTGTTAAAATCTCTTGTAATAAAATTATTGAGATGAAAACATGTTTATGCATTTTTATACTTAAGTTACATCTTTTTACCCATCGCAAAGAAAGTTTTTGACTTTTGCTGAAGATGAACACATCTCGTGGCACCACTGGAAGCATTTCGAACACTTTGCCCATTTCTCTCCTAGCTGATCTTTATCTTCAATGATGAGACTTTTCTTGGCCTTTGATTGGGATTGTTTCTACTGATGCTCTTCCGCCATTTGTTTCTTCTCCATAGAGGCTTTTAGAGACATCTTATGTGGACTTCCTGTTACCAAAAATCAGGTCCCAGCTCTAGAAGATGTGGAAGGCTGGGTTACTGGAACTTCCTGGACTGGCCACTTGAGGTGGAGCTGGAGCATTCTAGTTGTCATCATTCCCTCCATTGTCAGGCACCTCTGGCTCTTCAAGTTGTCTGGCTATGAAGTCATGCTCTTAAAATACATCGGGATCAAATGGATGAATTCCAGTTTTCCTAAATCCATTGACTGCAGTTTCAAGAGTAGCAGAACGAAGGTACACTTCACAGAACAAACTGGATACTTGTAGTGTTCTCATAATTCTGTTTGAGTTAGAGGCCAACCATTGCTCTATAGCCTTTTGCGTATAGTATTTTCAGAGGAAACATAAATGCTATGTCTAAAGGCTGTTGCTTGTCTGCTGAGTGAGGAGGAAGGCACATGCCCCCTCGGACCCCCTGCTGGCGCCACCTTCTTCATAGAACTTTAAGTTTAATATTACATTTTATTAATTAGCATTAATTTTCTTTTCAACAATAAGGCATAGAAGTGTTGAACACAGTATAAAAAGGTCGACATATGATCATACATCAATCAAAACTAGTCTAAGAGGTCTGGAAAAAAATAAAATATATCACAAGATAGAATCATAATGTGGGCCCTAAATCCGTCCCCTGGACGGATTTGAAAATCTCAAAGGGGATGGATTTAGGGCTCCAGTTATAACAACAATAGCGACTGCTCCTGACAAAATGACTACAGCTACATGTCTGTGACAACTGGAATGCAATATTCAAGTACTAATCTACCAATCACTAAATTATGAAAAACTTACCGCGAGGCATTAATATAACTGTTTCAAGTTGATTTCACACTGTAGCAAGCTTTCAGACAAACTATTTTTGAAAAATTAAAGAGTGAATGAACAGACAAAAGCAACTAGGTCACTGCCAGTAGGCAACCGAATGGTTCTGAAGATTTTCCTGCTGCTCTCGCAAAATGGCAGGACTTTCCATGGAAGTTAAAGAGGGGGACGAATTTAGGGCAGGGGATGTATTTCTGGCACTTTACCTTACACATAAAAACTAAATAGAGGGTTCACACTAAAATGACATGTCACTTAGAAACAAACTGATGAATGAATAAATAAAACTAATTGATCCACTGCACAAGCCACCATACGGTTGGCTCATCTTAAAGTGACACGTTTCTTCAGTGTAAAAAATATCCCTATATTAACGTTACAACCAACTTTGTCTTGGTTGTTTTTATGATGTTAATAACATGCGATGTAAAATACAACCATAAAAAATAAATCTAACTCTCCCAAAGTTGACATACACACAGAGAGTTGGTATATATTTTTTCTACTTCTCCTGCAAACCAGAAGAAACATGCATGTTTTGTCCAGGGTTGAAAGTCAGCATTCCTGGTTTCACAGTGCAAACTGGAAGAAATACAATTTGCTGGTATTACAGACTTATGTATTATAAACTGCTTGCTCTTGTAATGCACTGATTTCTAGTGATGCTTGTAGACATACCTTCATTACTAGTGCTTAAATTTGTTTCAGTCAATAGCTGGAATGTCAACCACAAATGAATCGACATGGGTACTACTACCACTGATAATAATAACAGCAATGATAATTGTTATTGTTATTATTATTATTACATACAAGGTAAATATAAACACAAACTATCACCTCTGTTATTTCAGGGAATTAGGTTCTCATTTACATCTTAAATGTTTATCACTTGCCAAAATATATTATTTTTCATAAATTTCTGGACTGCAAAATTTGCAAAATTAATGTAACAAAAGAGAGAGTTTTGTAGAGGGTATTAAATAAATGAAATGGATATCCAGCAGGAACTGTGTTCTGGCGCCAAACTGATTAAACGGAATGAATTACTTTAAGCCTTGTTCATGACATAACATTGTGAAGGACTTCTAGATTTGTATACACCCATCATTGGTGTCAAATTTGAAGCATCATTGCATTATGCTTAAGTAAGAAAAACTCCATAGGCAGAGGGGATATAGAGAGTGATACCGAAGCGTCAGTTCCTTTGATATTCCTGTCGCTGGCGGGCAATGTGATTAGTGGACAGGTTTCACGCCTAGCAGAAGCATGTTTCCTTAATGTTTGGCACGTACACAATTCAAAGTCGCTGCGGTAAAAGTGTTGTTTGAAGGTGCACAATGCCGAGAAGAGGGTGGAATGGGTGTTCTGCAATAAATTGCAAGAACAATGGAGGAAGAAAAGATGAACAAGAAAAACGTAAGTTTCTTCAGCTTCCCAGAAGACGCACAAATAAAAGATTCCTTTCCTATAGGGAAGCCCGGGGCTATATCGATCATTTCACATTGAACAGTATATAAAAAATTGAAAAAAACTTTTCCTCCCAAAACTTTTAATTTATTCTGAAACACCATTGTTTTGGATACAAAAGTGCACAATTTAAAATTATATGTTTATATTGCTGATAGTTGTAAAAATGGAATAATGAAACACTACACATTGGAAAATTTTCCAAAACTACGGGGTAATTCTGATCATTGATGAAGCTATTCTGATCACTTGCAAAATAACATGTCTTGATATATTTTCCACAAATGAATTGTTTCTTACCAAAAGCCCTGACACATATTTCATGAAACCAAGTGTTGCATCGTTGACATCGTATGCAGTCACCTTTAACAGCACTGTCGTTGGAGTAGTAGCTACAACTGACCGCAAAAATGGCAAGGAATATTGTCTTCATCGTTACCGATATTCTTAGTTTGCTGTCGATTTTTCATTTTCTTCCCTACAGGCGTATGCTCGTCAAATGTTAAATGGCATGCTCCAGTTTTCCTCTACATCGTTTTGTATTTTCTGTGTGTTTGGTGGGAGATGGGATTATTTCAGAGAATGGTGAAGTGTACGAGGATGTGCTTGGTAAATATGTAGAGGCCCTGAGAGGCGAAGATGGTGAAGTAGAAGGGAGGTAATTAGGTTGTGGAGGTACACAACAATTTTCATTGAAGTTCACCGATGACAAAAACTTGTCCTGGGGGATGGCGTTTGGATTATAAAAGAATATCCCTGTACATTGGAACCCTTTGGTAGCATAAGCAGGTATTGCTCTCCTGTTCCACGTGTCTGTAAATAATTTTCCAAATACAAATTTGTTGATTATAGCATCAGGGTGGTTGTGAAGATATGCTGTTGCAGTGTCATGGTAAAATGTTTTCATTGGTTTGAAAACTGGTCTATCTAAAGGTTGCAAGGCATGTGTGATGTGCAGTGGGAGACAGAGCAGTTCTATGTTGTGTTCTATGCAAAACTCCACGTATTGCACAGAACAGTGTGAGGCATGTCCATCTACAACCAAGAGACACCTTCCTTGCACGCGGTTTCTTTGGAAATGCTGAAGCCATAGTAAAAAGTCGTTTTCATTAATTGTAACCAGATACAGGCACAAACACATGTGATATTTAATCAAACCTTACCAGATTTGTTTTACTTAGGAACAGCGAGTAGGAGGTAAATGGCGAAAAGTACAACTCACACGTGGACAGGCAAAATACTAGGCAAGTCACAAGAAACAACAGTTAGTTTTATAGAACAATGCTGTATTAATGTACTAAAAAACATATAAAAACAACAGCCAACTTACATTGAAGATAGCGCACGAGAAATAACTATTTATAAAGAGAGTCTACGACACTAAAAATCTCACACAACCATCTTTGATCCGTCCTCCATTGGAACTCTCGACTGTTGCCAGATCCTACTCCAAGTTATTTTCTCTCTTTACATCTATGATATTACTAAGACAAAAAGTAGTTTAATCTATCTGGTTATATAACCCTCCCTTTTTAAAGAAAGAATTTGTTTTATCCACAAAAAAATTCTTCCATAATACACTTGAAAGAGTAAAAATTTTCACAAATATTCCCCATATGATACCATTGATGTCGATACATTGATATACATAAACTTTACGTTAAATGCACCTTAACACACAATAGATATAAATATACATATTACAGATCCAAGTTCTCTTAATATATCACAAGGGATAGACTAAATATTCTCTTTTCTGGAATCATCATAATTATATTGTTTAACATTTGATACATTTTGACTTGCATAATTTTACATGTTCGATAAATCAATTAAATCTAAACTTATAGGTAGTTTCCAGTGCCGACAAAAAATCTAATCCTAAGATTACAGGTACATTGAGATCTCACAACTAAAACTAAATCAAGGTAACTAAAATTTCAACCTCTACACAATTGTGTATCACTCCCAATGTTTTCTGTTTTCTTCTACCTGTGCAATCAGCTATTTTTATTTTTACAGCAGGTAATAAACGAGACTTAAATGCACCCTTTGAAATAAACTTGAATACTTTGTGGCACATAATACAAGTATCTGAGCTACTACCCAAGAGACACTTTATAGAGTTTCGAGGCAATTCCCCTTCTATGTAACATACATTTTGCAAGTGTTCCAAGAAAACAATCATACCTTGATCGTTCTAATGAATTTTGTCGGTTCTTTTGAAACGACCATAACCCATTTCCACCTCATAAAGAGATGCATCTATTTTTCTAGGACTCACTAAGAATAGCTTATCAACATGAACAACTTGAATGGAATCACCATTATCTAACGAAGATTTGAATAAATTAAATTGTTCCCATTTTTCCCATAGTGCATCATTTCCATTTTCCAATAGCCTTGGGATAGGTGGAAGTGTGCACAACAATATGTGTTGAACATGACTTTTAAGGTCTATTATTCTTTTATAACCATATATCATGTGAGATAAGTCTTCTCCTTGCAAAATATCATTGACCCCAATAAATATTAATACAGTAATAACTGCATATCCCAGAACCTCTATAAGAAGGAAACCTGTAAATACGGAAAAAAAGTCCCCAGATCGGACCAATTTTATACCTGAAAATGACCTGCTTAAGGCAGAAACCTCCTTAACGTGGAAACGGAACACCATTTAAAGACCAACGAGATGTTTTTATTGTTAGTAAGATGGACATTTCTTCCTTTATTTTTTCGCTCGCAAGAAAACAATGCAATACTGTAAGTGGAACACGCCTCTGTTGCCACTCGCTTATCGGTAACATTGTCGATATGAAAGAATGCGCTACAATACTCATAGCTGTTACGATTCCATTTCTTTCTTTCATCTCTTACCCTCTTTCTCCACCTTTCTTTGTCTATTTCTCCTCTGTTCTTTCGTCAGCTTTCTATTTTTCTTGTTATCTCTCTTTGTTTCTTTCTTTTTTTCTTCACTTTTATCTCAATCTTTTTTCACCTCTCTTATTCCATCTTTCAATATTTCTCTTTCCCTCTATGCACATCACACTACGACGACAGGGGTCCTGGGCTCAAAAAGATACATAAGAACGTACTGTATGTTCTTATAATACTGTAAAAAGTGTACCAACATGTTGTGTAGTTACATAATTGTAATCTCTGCTATCCTTATTGCGACTGTATTGCATTTTTATTTATGTACGTACATGCATTAGTAATCTACATTATAAGTAATGAGAAATGTAAATCTGTCTTTCCATTATTTCCTGCAGTGCTCTGTACTGTATTTAAAGTCAACCCTGTATAAGAAGGAAAACTGTTAAGATGGAAAATTTTGCTCGGAACCATCATGTTCCGGGATAGACAGGTTTTACTGTATATGAGATGATAACTTTGTATTCCCCTTTAGTTTTTTAGTAATGGATTTATTTGCTGACCCCCTTGACATAAACCAATGGATGTAAAACACGAAAATGTGTTGTCACGCGAATATCACATTTTCTTCTGTGCCAACCTGACAAAAAATGAATCACCAAGCAATTGCAATTTTTCAAGCATCGAATGCCCCTGTTGTAAGCCATTTTTCTTCAATGTGGGAAAACCACAGTCGTTCCCTGCCCTCACTTGCTGAGGACGACCATCTAGTTTTCCTACACCTTCCAAGCGAAACGAGACTTACACTTAGGAAACTTAACAGGTGACTTTGATTTATTCCCATTATTCTGGATGCTTGAACCTGAATCAGAACTATCGCTTTTGCCACTGCGCACATGATCTTTACCAGCAATAACATTGGAAACATTTATAATTCTGGAAGACCGCAACTTTATGCCTGAACTAAAATTTTGTTGATTTTCTTTATAATTACGTGAATCATTACGTATTCCAATATTACCTGCCTCGTATATAGCTATGGACTCAGCTGTAGCAGCCAAAGATACAAAAGGCTGAAGTAGCAAGTGATCCCTTAATTTAGGAGGTGTGACGTTTTTCTGTGCGAGTCATAATAAAAAGTATTACGTTTAAAGTACGCGTAGAAAGGCCTCACATTTCCTCCTTCGTCGGTACGCCTTGCGTCTGTCTTGTGGTTATTGGTTGTGCGAGTTACCGCTAGAGGTCTCCACTGTTATTTGTTCAGTGCTGCGATTACGAGCGTGCAAGCTCAGCAGTTCCGATCCAGCTGGCACTCACGAAACCAGACAGCGAGCCTTGGAGGAAAAGAGAGGCAGAGAGAGTATGACGCGTGTTTAGAACGGAACAGGAACTCACGGGACGAGACTTCACCATTTGCCGTTGATTACACGCTGGGGTACTGGACTCTCTCTATATTCGGACTACTACGTAAACTACCCCGTTTTTTATCACGTATCTTGGAGTAAGACATGGAAGAACCGTATTTTTGTGAAGAAGTGAAAGCCGAAGAGCAGAGTTTCGTCTGACCTTAGGACAGCTCGATTGCCGTATTCTTCAAGGTACCATTCGCCGTTAGGACCATTTGATCACAGATGGGATTTTGACAGAGAAGGAAGTTTGAGCGAGGTATCCAGAAACTACGTGGGAGTATGATGACCGAGCGAGAAGAACACCAAAACCCTATTTGATTCCATGGTGTCGGAGTTCGATTGGCCAGCGGGACGAGTTTATCCTGGTGATTGAGGTATGTACTTTATCAACCCCCTCTTCTTTGACATATTGTGAAAAGTGAAGTGTGCTGGGTACGCGTATCTTTCTGAAACGAGTCACGAGTTTGGATATTGAGAGGAAGAAGGTACGAACGGCGAAACCTTTGAATTACCAGACAAATAACGATATATTGTTGGTCAAAAATGAGTCGTCGTCACGCTTCGTAATAAGGGAACGTAAAGGTGGCATTTTAAACTTTAAATGTTGAACAAGCAAGGCGTACACTAGCGTAATTTAGTAAATTATTTCAGGGAAGGGAGAATACAATTAAAGATAATGAATGGTTGGCACATAAATGGATAAAATAAACGGGAGCACCAAAGTTAAAAGGAGGAATTGGTTTCAAAGAAATAAAAGAGCGAACATTAATGCACTGTTGAAGAATGACCTTGTTAAATTTTAGATGTTATGAATGCCGACGTATTTTGACGATTGAATTTTTGTTCACTCTCTTACGATTTAATGTATAAAATCTCAAGATAAAAAAGAGATAATTGTTGAATCTATTTGAAAGTTCATTGTGAGAGTTAAATGGGAAGGGTTGTTAATAATTGTTCAATGTATATGTTGTTTGATTGAAACGTTAATCGAGCTTCGTTGAGTGATTAGCGTAATAAATTCAGACCTAGTGTCTCAATCGAATATTGATCTATGTTTTGACCCTTTACTCCAAACAAACGTAAAAAAATGCAATATCTGAATTTGTAAACTAATTGATTTGTAGTGCAACTGATTGTTCCGAGATGGACACGCGGATATATACACACACACACACACACACACACACACACACACACACACATATATATATATATATATATATATGTTGGCTCGTCAATCTAGTGTGAATTTTCCCAATAATCTTGAATGTATTTTTGCTTGGTGTCTTTTGATGGATCCCATATTTTCGGGCATCTTCTACATTAAGTTTGGTTCTCATTAGAGACTGAGGAGACAGTGCTAAACACTTGTCAAAGGCCTAAAAAAAAACCGCGACTTTTGTAACTGGTTGGTTCTTTTGTTTTTTAGCGTACGTCTATTAAATTGATCCCGGACTCTTTACGTGCTTTCCAGAAATTTTGATTGCTTTCCTTACGTTCGCAACTGCCTCGTTACAGAGGCAACTGATTTACTATTTGAATGTGTTTCTGGAAGTCTCCCATATTAGGCTGCACAATACTGAGAAGCTTCTGTTGTGATCAAAAGAGCTTCACAACATCTCCATGAGTGTCCCTATTGCACTTGCTATTAATCACACGAGGCACGCAACTTCCCACACATGATTCATTCTGGAAAAATGACAAAACTTTTCCCCTGAAATCAGCATAAGATGTAAAATTCAGTTTATGTTGTCTGAACCAATCCTTGCTGACATCAGTAAGTATGTTGGGAATACATAACAAGTAATCTTCATGAGGAACCCCAATTAATGAGAGATATTCTTCACAACCTGTTAACCACTCACTGGGAACCACATATTGTCAGTTGAATCGAACCTTTGAAATGCTTCAAGATCACTTAATCTAATCTTGCTTCTACGAAAACTTTGTTTACTAATGCTACTTTTGAGGCTGCCATCTGAATCACAACTATCACACCTTGCACCACACCCATGAAAACTATGATAATTTCTACCTGAGTTTACTATTTGACTATTAGCAGTATCAAGCAATTTCGAAGTTTCATGTTTATCTTTGTTTCAAGTTGTTGATACTAATAGGCAACCATGACATTGTTTCTGTTCCACAGTGTGTAAGAAATGAGAATTTGTTCTATGAACCGACAAAGCATTTGCTGCAGAAAAATATCCACATTCAACATTTTTAGCATGTGAACTCAATACTGATCTATTACTACACCTATCAGCATGCACATGGCTGAGCTTGCTTGTATGTTATCAGGCTCACACTCTATCACTGGAGATTCACTGCTTGGATCTATTTTCACATGCTGGCTATGAAACTTTACGGCTTGGATACTAGCAACATTGCTTGAAATAAAATTCGGACTAGAATAACTATTTGGCACAAAAGGTGTCAATTTATTATCGTGTGAATCGCCACTGTGAGCATGACTGCTGAAAAGCATGTTATTTGCATTGTTTATGTCGGAATGACATTGACAATCAACAATGGAGAGGTTAGGAGTAACCACACATGGTGTACTCATGCCGGTGTGGTTACTGTTGTGCAAAGCATGACAACTACCATATGCATCAGCCATTCTTGCATCATTAAAACGCCCATTCAAAGATTGAAGCAAAGGATTTCTACTAGAATTACAACACATTGCACTCATTCAAAAATTATTGTCATGCAAGGCAGACAACTGGGTGTTACATCACAGGTTATTACCTGATTTTGCCTGCAAATGAATTAACTCACTGTTTGTATTAATGCTAGTGCTGTGCACATTGCCACAAGCTCCTTGCATAAGAAACGAATGCTCTTTTCCTGACGCTGAAACTTGTGGTAGTAATAAAGTACCACTTTCATCACCTCTTGCATTTACACTCACTTCACTAACACACTAAATATTGTTGTTGGCTTGCATACTACAAACAACCATCTTGGGAAAGCTGGCTGCAAATAAATTGTTTACATTTCCTCCAGGACGAGGGAAACTGCGGGATGATTCTTCGCTGCAAGCTGGATTGTCGCTCGTTTCTTCATTCATGCTGAGGGGGTTGCAACTTCAAGGTCAACATACAAAAATGCTGCAACATGGATTCCTCCAGCTTGGTCAAGTGACAAGCAACTTCATGAAATATTTGCGTCTTCACTTTGGACAATAACTGTGAACATTCATTTCGCATAGTATCCATTTCTTGTTTCATGCCACTGCTTAAAAGTGATAATTCCACTTTACATTCACTAATCCTATCTTCCTGAATGTTAACTTTGTCTTATATCGCTTCAATCCATGAGGCGAGAACAACAGTCATGGACACCTTGTCGTCCACAGCCATCTGTTGGCTGTTAAGCACACTTTCATTTTCGTGTGACATTTTGCCTCCAATTTTGCCTTTATTTCAGCACTCACTTAGCACTGCTAACGCCTCATCTACACAACCGAATGTTGTGGCTGCACTTTTTGACTCGCTTTGACTTTCTTTGCACCGAAGCATCTAGTTAGTTGCACGGTGCAACACCGAGTCGTCTAGTTCATTGATTTTGAGTCAAGTAGTGTATTTGGTGTCTGCACCATCTTCACTACCTTTCAGACCAGTGTATGTTTGGTGTATGGTCACGTGGTGTGTGCTAACTAATCAAATGACCGATATAAGCAGCAGACAGGTATTTGTTGAATATTCTGAACTTGAACGCCGCTTTCCGTCTAGTTGGTTGAACATCATTTCATTGCACCACCCTTGCACCACCGTGACACTGGATACACCTGTACTGCAGTGAGTGTCAAAAAGTGCAGCCAACTAGATGCGACTAATGAGTCCTCATAATCTTGTAACCAGATACAGGCACAAACACATGTGATATTCAATCAATCCGTACCGGATTTGTTTTACCTCAGAACAGAGAGTAGAAGGTAAATGGCAAAAAGTACAACTCACATGTGGACAGGCAAAATATTAGTCAAGTCACAAGAAACAACAGTTACTTTTATAGAACAATGATGTATTAATGTACTAAAAAACATATAAATACAACAGCCAACTTACACCGAAGATCGCACATGAGAAATAACTATTTATAAACAGAGTCTGCGACACTAAAAATCTCATACAACCATCTCTGGGGCTTTAGTCTTGACTCTCAATACATGAGCATGGAAACGACCACTTCGTTACCGCTCCAACTCGTGTTCAGAGAGGAAATCATAGTCCTGAATGGTCATTAACGAGTACAGACTTCGATGACTTACGAGTTCTCACTAACGACTGAGAAAATAGGCTGTGATGTACTCAAAACAAGTGTGTCGTAGAGGCTACACCCAAAGATCCAATCAGATTTCGAGAATTGAAATCGAGAGTCGCGATGAATCGATCGATCTTCTTAAAAATCGATTGGGGTTTGTTTGCTGTCTTATGAAGTTGCACAAATGGTCAAATTGATCGTAAATGTAAAACTGCACAGAATAATAAATAGTGAGTTTCTTTGAATAGATGATATTCATGCATATGAATGAGGAATTTTCAGAGGAAAAAATAAAACAAACATATGCATATGCTAATAACGTCTAAAACGAAAGAAAAAAATTCAATGTTAGGAATGGCCTACAAGAAATAAATGTGTTTTTTTCATTTTTTTTAAAGATGTAGTGGTGGTTGTGTTAACTGCATAAAGGGAGGGCAGTTTCTTTCAAATGTATCATGAAAGAGGTGTTTCAGCCCAAGTTCGGATTGTTTCTTTCAAATTTAACATGAAGAGAGATGTTTCAGCCCAAGTTCCGATTGTTTGATTCAAAATTAATCAAGGTGCAAAGACATTTTTTACATGACTCGATTTTTTTCTGTATTAACACATGCTTTCATTCCATACATACGTTGTTAGGTCAAGCAAGTTAGCTTTAGGACTCTTAGAATTAATAAGACATTCCTAAATACTTTCGTCGTAAGGTTGGGGGAGTCAGATTTAGGGTTCTTAGCATTATAACAATGCCTCTAACTGAACATAACATCTAGTCTCCCTTCGAACCTGGATGAAAATCTGCTAAAACTCTGTTTTACATAACCGGAAATCAAATCAAATCACAGGTGCTCGTGTAAGCTCCTTTAAAAATCGAAGTATCTCAGGTAAATAATACTTTGTGTAGAATTTAACAGTGCTAATTCGTTTCTCCAAGCTTCAACTTAGCTTCAAAATTGTTTCCAGTATTACAAACTACTTTCGAATACTTCTATAAAATTTGCAAAAAATGAAATCATTGAACATTTGGAACCGTTGCCAACTTCTCTATTAATGGCAGAATATTGATTTTGAGTGAGCAATGTAGGGTTTGGTGAATGAGTGCTGATTTTCTATGAGCGTAACATTTTAGGAATGTATGCATTTTGCCCCAATTTCCAAAATATTATTTACAAGAAAGAAATCTGAAAAATCGATGGAACACATCAAACATTGGGACATGAAGAAGTTATTAATTGTTGACATAACATTAAACTGCAAAAGCAACCTCTTGCTGTAATTTTTTACGGCACATTTGTGGCAAATCCAGGTCCCTCCCTTCACTAATTCATATTTTATTTAAAGAAGAGGGGAATAAACAGAATTCCTTTGCATTACCAATACAAGTATAAATATGCTCAGACTAGCTAGTGAAATGTACAGAAAAAATACCTAAAAAATGACAAAAGTATGCTGTCATACAATGAATTTGCTGAAAAAAATGGCTTATGTTTTTTTTATTCATTCACATGTCAAATAATAGCATCATCATAGTGTTCACAGAAGATACAAAATTCAATTTGGCGTGGAGAAACAAGCTAGGATAAAATGTGATACCTGTAAGGGAAAAAATTCTGAAAATATACTGATTTCATAAAAGTGCTTTGTCTAAAATGAAATTTGTTTCTTCTGAAAATTTATGACAGAGCCACACAATCTTCATTGTGTACCTACAGAAGCATGTGTTTCAACCCATTTACTTACCATTAAAGTTAACATTTCTGGAAGTGTGAATATCCTGAGCTAGCTATATGCAATAGCTTATGGCAAGTTGTGAATAAGCTTAACTAGATGACACCTCAATTGCAGGAAGAACACATTGTTTGTATGACAAATTTTATGCTGTAACTTATTTATGCCTAACAGCACCAAGAAGTTACAGAAATGACATTATAAATTTACACTGGGATCCAAGTTATGGAAATTATGGGAGTGGAATACTCTGTGAGCATTGGCACATAATGCCTAACACATGTTTTTTATTTCATAAATTTTCAGTAAATTATAATGTCTACATGTAAATTTTGCATTCCAAGATGCTATTTAATGATTGGTACAACAACTTTCAAAACTATTTTTTCAGTGAAGTATAATCTTCAGTCTTTATAGTAATGAGACAATGATGTGAAAAAAATTATGAACTGTAATGACAATCTTATGAAAAACTTAATATGCTGACCAAGGCAGTAATTTATTTTATTAAAAACATAAACTAATGTAACGTTTCAACCTTCTACCAAGGTCTTCAGACTCTGTATCAAGTGCAGATACAGAGTCTGAAGACCTTGGTAGAAGGTTGAAACGTTACATTAGTTTATGTTTTTAATAAAATAAATTACTGCCTTGGTCAGCATATTTAGTTTTTCATAATCATGGAAACAAGGCTTAATGGTGTTATAAATGACAATCTTAGTGTAGGATTTTCCTTACTCTTCGAGTGGAGTGCACACATAGGCAAATTGGGACTCGACCTACAGTTTAATGAAGGATCCGAACCACTGTGCCTCCACCGGTTCTCAAACCTGGAGTCCCTTGATGACAAAGCAAAGATGTTACAACTTTGCCATTAGGGAAGCACCCTAACTATTTGAATTAGATGTAACAAAAATAATTTTGGATGCCATATGCAAATGGAAATATACACTATCTACCAAAAAGTAATTGGGTACCTATGATGGTGGTTAGTTTAGTATCTAATTTGAATCATTCAGTATCTAATTTGATTCGTGTGGCCTTCATGTTGTTCCTTGAGCAAGAGAACCACTTATGAAAGTGATGGCGCGTAGTGCAAAGTTATCAGACTTTGATAGGGGCATAATTGTGGGCTGCCACCTCAGTGGGCTGTCTAGCAGGGCCATAGCCGCAAAGTTAAACAGGCCCAAATCAACAATAGCATTTGTGCTTCGTAAGTGGAAGGTGCATGGACATGGTGACAATGGTGAACATTCCGGGCGTCCAAAAAAACTGACTAACAGAAATCGGAGAACCCTAAAACGTGAAATTGTTAAAAACAGGACACAGCTGATGTCTACCATCAGACAGGACTTTAGGGCAGCAACAGGGGCATGAGTTTATATTGGAACATTGCGAACAGATGCCCACCAATTCGGATATTCCGGAAGAGCAGCGGCACATAAGCCGCATATCACCAAAGTGAATAAAGCTCAACGTCTCAAGTGGTGTTTGAACTGTCTCAACTGGACACTGGAGTAGTGGAAAGCGGATCTGTGGAGTGATGAGTCGAGATTCACAATGTTTCGGTCTGATGGATGTGTATGGGTGTGGCGGCTACCCGGGGAACGGCTTCTACCAGAGTGTATAGTGCCTGTCAGGAAATTTGGTGATGGTGAAGTAATGGTTAGGGGTTGTTTCTAGTACTACGTTGTGGGACCACTGGTGGTTGTTCGTGGCACAATGAACTCAGGTAAACTGTTCAATACTAGACAATGAAATGCTCCCAACCTTGTGGCGTTTTTACGGAATGGACCCCTGTTACTTCCAGGATGACACAGCTAGGTGCCATGTTTCGGAAGCTACTATGAAGTGGTATGCCAACAACAAAGTTCACCGATTGGTCTGGCCTGCACAGAGTCCTCATCTCAATCCCATCCCTTTGGGATGCATTGGACCATCGGGTGAGGTCTCGGGAGATGTGGCCAAATTCCATTGTCCAACAGAGTGAGATATTGGAAGAGGAATGGCGACTTATTACCATGGACTTCTTCCACAAACTAGTCGAGAGCATGCCTGACAGGTGGCTGCTGTTATAGTACCAAGAGGTGGCTCCATGAGGTTGTAACAGGGTTCACACCACCAAACAACAATTTTGTACAGGTGCCCAATTACCTTTTGGTAGATAATGTACCATCAAAAGTTAAACTAAAAAAAAATAATCTTGAGAGACTGAAAATGAAATCCAGGTCACCCTGGATGTTGAAGTAATTAAGATTTAACTAATATATTAATGGGGAGACTGTTCAAAGAAGTCCTCCCATTAATGACTCTTGCAATATTATTGTGTGAGAATCAGATGGATCGAACTACAAGTTATGAAATTTTCATGAGTGATTATGTCTGAATCTAAAAAGTAAGTAATTTGAAGATACTTGAATCTTCTTTACCATGAATGAGAAAAGCTGGACAGGTGTCAATCTGGCTCCAAACACGGCTTTTATGGATTCGCCTTACTCTGGTTCTCACATGACAATATATGACATGTTACTAACACTAAACCTGTCAGTTGTGAGGTCATCTTTATGCACAGAGAAGCAAATCGTTTAAAATGGGATCTGAACCATTAAGTGCCTTGGTTGAGTATTGAACCTGGGATCCCTTGATTACAAGGTGACAACATTTCCAATACACCAATGAAGAGGCTTAAACTGTCAGTGAGGCAATGAGTAAAGTAGACCAGTTTGCATAGTGAAGTACATGTTTATGCCATTTTACAACTTATTTTGTAACCAAATCTGGAGGTATTTAAATGGTTAAGATTTCAAATAGAACAGCACTGAAAAATATATTTGCAATGCAACTTTTCTAAAACAAGTGGGAGGTGATTGTGTACATTATGAAACATGTATTCATGAAATCAGATACTTTCTGATGCAGACCTCTTGTACACAGGAAAGGAATAAGATGGGGGGGGGGTGACTACATGGGAACGTTACATGTTCTATTACAGCTCTTGCCATAATACCCCTCTACAACAACACACTACTTTATGGCAAGAGTAACTAAGGCAATGAAGTACAATGATATTTCATAACAACAAACAAGGCTTAAAAACTGTTGCCAGGGGGACACTTTAAACAGAATAAAACTAAACTTTTCATGTCTCATCCTACATATGAACATGCTTAAAAGAAAAATATTTTAAGGTAACAGGCATCCAAGCCATATCTAGAAATGCATTTTTATTTGTTGAGTTAATGACTAGGCTCTAGCGAATGCCTATAATAATGAGAGGTTGTATGAGAGGGAGAGGGGTGATGGAAAGTAGAAAATAAGTAGTATTTTTTGGATATTGCATTTTATATTTATACGAACACAATCTTAAGAAAATATTTATTTTGATGCAGAAAGATATTGGGAGAGATAGGAAGAAGAGGTGATTGATTCATTTAGTTATGACCGATGTACCAATTTCCATTTACCATTACCATCGGTCTTTCTCCGCACTTTCCCAAGATCTCATTTTTCTGCTCTCTGAGAAAAGTCATAGCCGTCTCAAACGAACCAGCATTCTTTCCCATGAAGCAAGGCCTATAGTTGATATTCAAGAGAAGGAAGCCAGTATGTTCCCACAATGAACTTTTATACCCATCCAATCTACATTCGGCTCACATCACCATCAATTCACGTTCGGCTTGATGGTTGACATTTAGAGAAGCAGGGCAGGGGCCAATGGTGAGATGCAGCTAATCACGAAACTTCAAGCAATTTAAAATTTAAAAACCCCAACGCGACTCTCGCCCTCGTCCTGAACAATGACCCTCTGTTCTCAAGGGAGTATGCAGCTACCCAGGCCCAGAGTCAAAACAATAGTTCTGCACATAACAGACTCAAGCAGATGACATAACTTCTGCGAGCGTGCCAACCTGTCTACAGTTTGGACATTTCCTTGTCAATGTGACGGATATGAAAATTTGAACTACAACCCTGCCCGAAAATATAACTTCGCCTCAGTTAAGTTTAGACAGCCACAGAATGCATAACTTTAACGAACTGTCCGCATAACTCTAATGAACTATCACGAGCTGTCGGAGCTGTGAGCAGTTAAAATTAATACTTTTCGCCCTCCAAATCAAACTGCAAAGAAGGGTATATTGTGTTTCCTTGATACGCGATTATCGCTCTTCGGTACAAACTTTAAGTCACGTGGGGGTGGAGCTATAGTAGATTGACCAATAACGAAGAAGGCATTCCACCCCGGTGGCAGCGTAGCCAGAGAATCAATGGTGAAACCAGTATACATCGAGAACAGTTCCAATACATCGCTCCAACTCTCCAGGAGAGAAAAACTTTGCTCGAACAGTTTTTGGTACATCGCTTGAACCCATAAGAAGCTTCAATACAAGACTCCAAATGAGACTTTCCTCTTCACTTAAGTGCGAACAGTCGTGTGCTCTCTGATCTACAGTCAAATGTTATTGTTTATTAAGAAGTGTGTCAGTATTAGTATTTGTTTATGTGTACGGAACGTCGCAAGCATGGCTCGTGACCATCTTTTGTCTTCACCCAGTGCATGATGGGCCTGTCGAGTCACTGTGACAGTCAGCAGCGGCGTATACTCTGGGTCACCTAGGTAATCGGAGATGACCCGACTATAATTTTAAAAAAAAGTTGTTTTTTATTTCTTCGCAATATTCTTCCGAACCAAATTTTGATTCGCATATTTCTTTACTTCCAGCGCGCGAATGTTTTTCAAACGTTTGCCGCTGAATGTCCGAGAGGCTTTCAGCCACTTTCTCCAGCTGGTGGAATCTGGTGACGTCAGGGTGAGATTCCACCGGCTCCCTTTAAATCCCTTGACGGGAGGGGAAGGAAACACTGCTTCTCAGGCGCCGTTATTCCGTGACAAGGGTAAGCTCCTTCTGGAGAGAGTCCATCGGTCGCACTCTCCACCCCAGAGCCTTTGCCGTTCCCTCGGCTGGCACCCTCTTCTGCCATTCTTCCCCGATGGCCTTTGTATCCTAGGAGCTGTGTTGTTTACGACAGGAAAATTTCTCAGGAAACAGAATTCTGCGTTCGCAAATTACGTACTGAAAAGGAAAGTAGAGAAAATACATCTGAAAGTGCGCGAGAAACATTTGCGAACCAATTCTATGTTAATTCTCATTTTACATTTGCTTCTGTCTTCCTGATATCTGCTATTTCAACAGATATTGTCATATGAAAAAAAAAGCTTTAATATTGAAGATGACGGTAATTAAATAAATTAAAATTTGAACTAGAAATTCAAGAAATTACACCGACCTGTGTGGCGGAGTGGTTGCCACAGCTCCCTACGACGTCAGAGCTCCAGGGTTCGAATACCGGGCTGGGCATGGGTGCTCTTTGTAAATGTCCCTTCATCAATTTCATATCATCACTCGTAGTGATTAGCCAAAAGTGGCAGAAAAGCGACGTCAAATAACAATTTAATAAATCGATTAATGAAGTAATTAAACTATATGCTTACTTTTATTCATTTTTGTATTTTAAAATGCGTGATTACTTTCTTTGTATCCTTCAAAACCCGTGAGAGTATTTCTTTCACAGAAATGAATATTTTTTTAAAAGGGAAAGCTATCAGAAATAAATTATGTATATACGTACACATATATTAGGTAATTTAAGTTCCTTCTCCCCCTCTCTAGATTACAATGATCATAATGATAAAAGATGTTTGAATGTAAAATATATAAACAAAAAACGCAATGATTCCAACTTATAGAACCTCGCGCATCGCAGGGAATATGAAGTCTGTGTCAAGCAGTAAGGAACCACAGTAGAAGATTGGCGCAGGGAATTGAATGCGTGTTGTAGCGATTCGAGAATTTAATATTTGTTTAGCTGTTAGTGGTTTAGTATTCGTGCTAGTTTAAAGTTAAAGGCAATGGATATAATATAATATTTTCGTGTGAAAATATTTGGAACGGGATCTTTTCCGGAGAAATTGCAAATAGTTAATGTAGGTAGGCCAGTATAATCTCTTGTACCACAGGTCTTGAACTCAAACTTCCGTGTATAAAAACAAAAATCAGGAATGCACGAGTAACTGAGTACTGGGGTAACTTGAATTTTACACTTCAATTAATATTGAGGGTTTTTATTTCACTACCGAATTCCTTTCATATTCTTTGTTACAGGTTTTTTCTTATAGATTTATTATATTATCTTGTTTTATTGTTTGAAATTCTAAACGTAGATTAACTGCAACTGCAATCACAACAATTATTCGACAGTGGTCGCAACAATAAGGTAACATTTTTCACACATACATTCGTAAATCCTGTATGAATGTTGAGGTAAATTTGCAGGGAGACTTCAGGAGTGGGTGAATGAATCAAGTGTCTGAGATTACCCACTAGTTAAAACCAGCATACGCCACTGACAGTCAGCCGTTATGGTAATGTATGTAGTGTGATGAGACGATGTAAGTATTTGGACAGTTCTTTAAATAATTTCTTTTCATATGTCTCAGTGTCCTAATTTCTTGTAAATCATAGCAATAATTTTGATTACTGAACTTGACTCGTGAATAAAGACCAGCGAATAAGGACTTGAATGGCCTTCTCCGCTGGCCGAATTACTGGCCGTTAACAAAACATAAAATACACTTATTTGATATTGTACACATGCCATGAATTTGTATCGTGTATTTTCTTGATGTACTATAGATTAACTAACATCCCATGCCAAATTAAGACTCGAACCTACCTATTTTATTATTATAAATGGCTTTCCCGAACTGGGACTTGTTGACGAGCCAAGTTGTCATTTGTAATGTACCGTTTCTAAAATTCTAAAATATTCTAAATTTGCCCTAAATCTTTCTAAATTAAAAGAAATCAGGACACTACAATAGTTCTTTTTTGCATGCAATGCGAGTGAACTAACCTCCGGGTAAACCTTACAACAATCACTAATTTATTTTTTCCTTTTGTAAAATTTTGAATGCCCATAACCAGAAAAATGGCAATATCATTAGAAGTGCTCAGGGACTCCATGAATGAAATGGTGAAGGCAATATTGTTATTAAGAACAGACTTAAATGAAAAGATAGAAGCTAATAGTGAAAAGTTAGACTCATTAAGCAAGGAAACGAAAGATACCAGGGAGGAATTGAATTCTAGAATAGAGGCACAAATAAAGAAATGTGATGTAACAAGAGGGAAATTAGACCAGTTAGAGAAGAGAGTAGAGAAGTCAGAGGGGGAAAATAGAGAGTTAATTGTTAGGGAGGTACAACAGGCAGAGGGTAGACTTAATAGGGAGGCTGTTAGCTACATGAATTCATTAAGGGATGCCAGGGAACATGAGTTCAATACTTATAAGACTGGCTTTGAAACAAGAAGTAAAAAAGAGCTTGAAGTTATTAAACACAGGGTAACTGGTATTGAGGAGCTTAATAAGGAAGAGAGTGATAAAGTGAATGCTAGGTTGGGTGAGCTAGAAAAGGGAAATTCTAAAATACTGAATAAATTACAGAGCAGATTAGATAGAATTGAGAACCTGTCGAAAAATGTGAAGGGAAAAAGAAAGATAATAGTGGAGAAATTGCCAAGTTAGAACAGGCTATTAAAGAACTTGAGAAAAAATATGAAAGCAAACATGGGGAGATTAGCCAGCTAATACTAAAGGGTGATCCATAATGAACGCCGGATTTGAAAAGGACGCCATATTTTCTTTGTTTGGTTGGCAGCATTGTTGGTGCGATTGTTGTTATCAGTTATCATTGAGGTTTTGTGTTGAGAAGCGTTTCAGTTGTTCTACTGTTTGTGTGTGTTGCTAACGCCATGGAAAAGTACATTAAGAAACAGCGAGTTTTGATTGTCAAAACGCACTACAAGAATGGTGAAAGTTTCGCGGTGACTGTTCGGAAACTCCGTACGATACTTGGTCATCTTCATGCACCGAACGAATCAACTGTTTGTAGGTAGATGAAGAAATTGAAGAAACTGGATCAACAAAAGACATCAAAAACCCTGGACGCCCTCGAAGTCGCCGGAGTGAAGCAAACGTTGCTGTTGTGCGTGATTCTGTTTCTGCGAGTCCTGCAAAATCGTATCGCCGTCGTGCTCAAGAACTGCATATGGCGCCAACAACAATGCAAAGAATCTTGACGAAAGATCTGCACTTGCACGCGTACAAAGTGCAGTTAACGCAGGAACTGAAACCAGCGGATCATGGAAAACGACGGCAATTTGTTGACTGGATCCTTGAAAGGGAACGAGAGAACGAGGGTTTCGCAAAGCGCATAATTTTCAGCGATGAAGCTCATTTTCATTTAAACGGGTTCGTAAACAAGCAGAATTGCCGAATATGGGGATCTGAGAACCCAAGAGTGATTCAGGAAAAGGAAATGCATCCTCAGAGAGTTACGGTTTGGTGTGGGATTTGGAGTGGGGGTTTGGTCGCTCCTTACTTTTTTGAAGACGAAGAAGGAAATGCTCTGACAGTGAATGGAATTCGTTACCGTGCAATGCTAATTGATTTTCTTTGGCCTCGTTTGGATAAAATGAACATCGAAAATGTATGGTTCCAACAAGACGGCGCAACTTGCCACACTTCAGAAGAAACAATCAATCTGCTGCGTGAGAAGTTCCCGGACAGAGTAATCTCGTTGCGAGGAGACCAAACCTTCCCACCTCGATCTTGTGACTTGACACCATGTGACTTTTTCTTGTGGGGGGGTACACCAAGTCACAAGTTTACCAGAACAAACCCCGAAATTTGTTGGAACTTAGGCAAGAAATTCGACGTGTCCTCAACACACTTGATGGGGAAATGTGTGATCGGCTCATGGTGAATTTCATGGACCGAGTGATTGCGTGTAGGGCTAGTACGGGGGGTCACATGCCTGATATTGTTTTCCATGTTCAAACCTTAATATCTCCTGAAGAGAATGGTATGTGTTTTGTGCTTTTTTTCGAAAAATAAATTTCATTTATAGCAACTTCAAATCCGGCGTTCTTTATGGATCACCCTTTAGAAAAGGAAAAACAGGCAGTGAAGCCTAAGGTTCAATCCCACAGCACCCCTTATGCTTCCTCGGACTCTGACAGTGACTCCGGGGTAGAGCATAAGTCAAAGCACAGAAAGAGGACTACCATCAGGTTTGGGGACCTTGAAAAACTCCCCAAATTCAGTGCTGCGAGGCCCAAGTACCTAGACTCTCAGATTCTTGCAGATATTGGAGAGTCTTTTTGCTTGCTAGGTGTGCAGGAGGATATTCTATCCTACCTGCCGAAGTTGTTAATTGGAGTAGCAAAGAACTGGGATTTGCAAGTGAAGCAGAATTTCGATACATATTCCGGTTTCAAGGCACTGTTTCTGTCCACATATCAATCAGATACGTGGAAGTCTACATACCTAGCTAAGGTGATGAACAGCAGGTACACTGACCATAGCAGGGGCTCCATGCTCTCGTATTTTTGGCAGCAAGTCAACTTGCTTAATAACATGACAGACCAACAAAAGACTGTCATTATTGCAAATCAGCTCCCCAACAAAGTAAAGGAATCTCTGTTAATCCACTCCTACATTAGCCTAGAGATGACAGCAGAAATTGTGGCCAGGCTAGATATTGTGTCACAATCTAGCCAAAGGGAGGACCAAAGGAGGTTCCAACCCCGATACCCCCAAAACAGTCAAGATAACTTTCAGGCCAGGCAGGTCAGGGTACAAAGACATAGATTTGAACCCAGTCCCCCACAAAGGTCTGAAAATAACTTCTGTCTGGGCAGCAATTGGAATAACAACCCGTGAAGAAACAATTCATACAGGGGCAGGTCAAACTCCTACTCCGATAATCACAACAGGGGAGGTAGTAATTTCAACTACCATAATGGGAGGGGAACTCCCCGATACGAAGAAGCAACTATCAGGCTAGCCAGGGTCAGGATCCCACTTATGCACAAGTGGTGGCTACGGATCGAACCTGAACACCCGAACAAAGCCCCATCTTAAACCCAAATAGCCCTCCATTCAGAACTAGTAACCAACCGACAAGTTCTTTAAATGCTTAGGCTCCCCTCTTACAGAAGGTAGGCAAGGGGGAAGCTCAATTGATACCGATGACTGGGAAACACAAATAAAGCAATTGGTGAATGATGACAATAAATATGAAATTTGTAGGGTTGATTTAAATTTTTATGAGGATTTTGAAGATAATGAGGAATATTATAGTACAAAAACCTTTCATGGGTCGCTACGCATTTGCACTGACATGCGTAATGTCAACTTGCACCACAAATTAATTCAAACAAAACCTATTAGGATAGATAAGGCTTTGCAAGGTTTTCAAAGCAAGAAATACGTAACTACCATAGACATGTTTTCAGGTTTTTACCAGATTTTAATTACAGAAGAGTCTAAACCGCTTACAGCATTCAGTTTTGATGGCAAACTAGTATAAAAGGTTAGTCTTTGGTTCTTCAAATGGAGTGCAGGGCTTTTACTGAAGCTATGAATAGAACACTGGGGGATACACTTTCAGATAAGGTAATGATTTATGTATAAGGACAGAAACTTTTGAAGAACACATAGAGCTCTCGAGAGAAGTATTTTCAAAGATTAGAGCAGCTAACATGACCATCAAACTGAAGAAAAGATTCTATTGCAAAGAAAAAATAAACTATTTAGGCCATACAATTGACCAGAAAGGAATTCACATAAATCAGTATTGGATATAGTCAATAGTTGAACTTCCTAGGCCTAGAACTAGAAAACAATCACAGAAAATTTTAGGTGCTTTTGGTTCGTTAAGAAAATTTATTCCCAGTTATTCAGAAATTTGTAAACCACTAACTGACTTGCTTAAGAAAGACAAAAAGTGGGAGTGGGGTAGAAAAGAAGAAAAATGTTTCTTATCTATGAAGGATGCCATAGCCAGAGATGATACGTACATTATATCATCCTGACATGCAAAATGAATTTTTCATTCAGACAGATGCGAGTTAAATTGGCATAGGGGGATATCTATTTCAAATTGATAACGGGGAGCCTCGTGTCATCTATTATGTAAGTAGAACATTGAGACCATATGAAGAAAAGTACACCATTACGGAACTAGAGTGTTTGAGTATAATCTTTTGCATTTCTAAATTTAGACAATATGTAGCTGGTACTAAATTTACAGTCATTTGTGACCACCATGCTTTGCAGTAGCTAAACTGCTCAAAAAACTGGAATGCTCGGCTAACCAGGTGGTTTTTACAGTTGCAAGCCTACCAGTTTGAAGTGCATTACTGCAAAGGCAAAGAAAATGGTCTTGCAGATCTGTTGAGCAGAACTTTTGAAAATAAAGAAACTGAAAACTTACATATAAATGCCACAAGTGAACCGTTCCGTAATGACATACTCGACTTTTCCATTGACTTTGTAGCTGCGGAGCAACGGAAGGACCTCATACTTCTCCCTATCATACAGTTTTTGGATGGTACACACACAGGAAATTCAAACAGGTCTAGAAATTGGTTTAAGTTTTACAAAATTTTGCCAAATAACTTGTTAGTCACTAGGGATTATCATTTTTTGAATGTATGGAAGCTCTGCATACCAGAATCATTTGTACCAGTAGTTCTTAGAGCTTACCATGACAATTTAGGACATTTTGGGGTAGATAAAATGATGAGGAGGATTTTAAAACTGTATAATTGGAGAAATATGAAGAAAGATGTCAGATCTTATATTGCAGACTGCATTACATGTCAAAGTACTAAAGATAACACACACCCACCTAGACAAACACTGTTAATGTACAGTATGAAAGGTAGGGATATTGTTTTGTTCATAGATATTCAGGGTCCATTACCAAGGGGTAAAAGAGGTGAAGGTTCATACTAACTATTCAAAATGCTAAAACTAGGTTTCTAACCGTATACACATTACGTAACCAGTGGCGAAGCATAGAGTTGCTAGCAGGGTAGGCACAAAAGTGCAAAAATTTCCAATAGTTGCTTGAATCTGTAAAAAATAAAGGGGGATCTCATGTCATGGAGAGTGGTTCAATGTCTCTCCAGGCCGCTTCTTTACTTGTCAGTTGGGGACATTTCCAAAAGCGTTGTTACCGGCGATCAGTACGATAATTATGTCTGTTAGACGTTATCCCTTCCCACCCACCAGATGTCATCGATCTAGATTTTTGTTCATTTCATTGTTTTTTGTTTGTATTTTCCCAACCCCTGAGTGATTTATGCACACACCTCCAGAAAGAACTAGCAATCATGAGACATCTCGAAAATCGAACTAATAGTGGCCGAGCCCTGTTGTCAATTCTTCATCACTTTTTTTTTTCAAATTTATTTATTTATTTTGCAATTGAGGTGAAAAGGGAAAGTAGAACCATATAATTTTCGGGTCAGTATGATGTTTGTGCCGTGAGCAGACAACAGAATTCCGCACTTTCAGCGACTGTCAGTTTGGTACGAACTAATGTTGCCAATTTAGTTTTTTTGGAGCAAGACTTCCTCGCACCGAGGAAAACACCATTGTTATCTGTTGTCTAACCACAGGAATGGTTGTAGTTAATTCCAGTCTTGGCTTTCCAGATAAATGAATTTCTGACACCAAGTTAATATACATAATTTAAATTTTTTATATTCTCGTCTCATTTGTTCTGATCTGTTAATCGTGACCATGAGAATGTATGGAGAATGAATTAAAGATCAAGAAACATTGACATGCCCACAATTATGTCACCTGGCTTCGTAACCTGTTAGGATGACTAGTACGGGGCGGAAGCGTTAAAGAAAAAACAAAGGTAAAGGTGACCTCTCTCATTCAGTGTGAATACTTCGTATTTTAATATAACCCCCCCAGGGATGGTATTAAAATAAAGCAAATGCGGACGACTAACAAAATGCTTATAGTGGAAACGGAGACCAGAGAAGAGGCAGAGAAGATAATAAATCATCGCGAACTTGCCAAACTCAAGATCAGGGCCGAATTTCCTAAAAAGAGAAATCCGCTTCTCATTGTCTACGATGTCCCTTCAAATAAATCCGAAACGGAGCTTTATGAGGAGATTTTCTTGTTGAATTTAGAGAATCATATATCATGGGAGGACTACATCAAAAAGTTTAATCTCAGATTTAAAACAGGACCACGCAACAGGGCAAATTGTCATTGCGTATTCGAAGCTACCCCTGACTTAAGAAAGATCCTACTAAAAACAGGCCAGGTTTTCATATCCTTCCAGTCATTGTCTATAAAAGACTACATTGCCGTGTCAAACTGCCATAAATGTGGAAATTTAGGACACGTAAGCAAAAACTGCAAGGACAACGAAATCTGCACTCACTGTGCTTGCGAGGGGCATACCAGAAATAAGTGCCCCAGGATCGAAGAACCAAAGAAGTGTATACCCTGCCTCAGAAGGAAAAAAGAATGTGACGGCAAAGACTGCCCCACATATAACATTCATTTACAAAGACTAATTGAAAGAACCGATTATGGACCATAAGACAAACTCCAAACAGTCATCCAGGGCCAAGAACAGGAAAACACCCTGCCGCGTTCGCTGCGATGCAGCAAGGGCGGCAGCATACAGAGAAAGAAAGATAAGAGAATGGAAACTAATCTTAGCTACTAAAGAAGAGAAACCGATTGACGATCTAATTATTAACCTGCTAAAATCGACAAAACTTAACTCAGAACATTGCAATACTCACTGCAATAACAATCCATTATCAAATTTTTACCTAACCAACAATCAATCCACCCCTCCAGCGAGACTACCTTACCAAATAATTAGTCGAAACATTCCCGGACTACCCATGAGCGTTTTCACCGCATTGCCTTGCATTTTCCCCACACTTAACCCCCCATATGGCTCCCTGGAGTCATCCTACTCGGAAATGCCACACAGTTATTCTCCACTTTCCTCATCCACCCCGCCATCACCAGTTTGTGCCTCACCAGTCCATGAACCTAATACAAACAATCTTTTAACTCTGCCTATGACCCCACCCGATTCCCCATCGGAATCACCCGAGAGACCTCACACTATCTACTATTCTCTTAAACTCAAAAGGACTACTCCCTCCCCTCCCTCGCCAACAAACATCCTTGCGCAACTGCACCTGGAGCCCACCCCCTCAGAACTTCCGCGAACAAACCTTGTAAACACAACCTCTACTTCAGAAAAGAACCTCAACCCCAACGCTCCTGAGTTCCAACCTTCCAGTAAATACCCTAATTTTTGCAAACCGACACTCCTAAACCCACCTACACCGGAAGTCACTTTCAATAACATAAACCCAGATACAATATATAAAGATTTCGAAACGTCTTTACGCCTCAGTCGGCTGGAACAGAAAGATAACCTGGCAACCGCACTGAGACTAATAATCAGATATAAACATAAGAACGGCAGAAACATTGCTTTTCCATACCCGGAGGCAATAGACAAAATAACTCTAGCGTCGAACAACATACCAATTACGGAGAATGAACTCTTTGAACTCCTTGAGAAGGTTTTCTCATGAAGGGAAGTGCCCTTCGAGCTGGAAGACATTTATGCTGACTTCGCAAGGGCGTACGGAAGAGTCGCGTTTATCCACCATAAAGAATGGCCTCAATGTTACCAGATCGTCAGGCATCCATGAACGGCCAAATAACAGTCTTACAGGCCAACCTCAATGGTGCAAAACTAGCTACCCAGGAAATATTTGAATTCGCAAATATAAATAAAATTGATATTCTGTCCATTCAAGAACCGTATACTATTAATAGTAAAATACCATACGTACCGTCAGGAATAAAAGTGTTACATGACAGCGAGAAACCACAAGCTGCTGTAATTTTAATGAACAAGAACATCATTCCAACCAAAATCGCTCAATTTTCGAACTCGCACATTAATTGTGTACAACTCTCCCTAGAAAACTTTACGTTCATCCTTATAAATAGTTATTGTCAATTCAGCACTAACCTCAAAATTTTTCTTGACAAGATTGGGGAAGCATGCGATGCCTACAACAACCACAAATTACTGATAACTGCGGATGCGAACTCTTCCTCCCCTTGGTGGCACGGCGACACAACGGATCCTAACGGAGAGTTGATGGAAGATTTTATTGCGAGCCACAACCTCTTTGTCGAAAATGCTCCTGGAAATCCGCCAACGTACAGGGGAAGAGCGGGGGCGTCCAGCAACATAGACGTCACTTTATCAAACAACAAACTCTCAGGAAAAGTGCGAGAGTGGAAGGTCTTCGACATGGAAACCACGAGTGACCATAACATAATCACCTTCTGTTTATTAACCGACATCAACGAACCCACAAGCAATGCCGAAAATACGTACGACTGGAGAAAAACTAATCATAGGCTTCTTATGCAAGCAATAAATCTCCCACCGCAGGTGGACTTTACAAAGACCGTGCATGAATGGGCAAAATACGTGACAGAAGAACTAAAAAATGCAAAAGATCAATCAACCCCGAAATTATCGTCCAGCGGGAGACAATCTGGTAAGCTCTGGCCCAAAAAACTTAAAAACCTAAAGCAAGTCATGAAGAAAGCGCGTAAGCTGTACCAGAGGACGCGAATACACGCTCTGAGGGTAATAAACTTAGATCTCTACAGGAGGGCCAAGAGCAGATACGAAACCGAGCTGAAGAACTTTAAAACCAATAGCTGGAAACGCTTTGTCGAATCAAAATTAAAAAATGACAAACGGGGACTCCCCTATAGGGTTGCAATGGACAAGATAAAGATTGGAACTGGTTTTACAACTCTGCAGAAAGAGGACGGCACCTACACCAAGGACCTGCAAGACACAGCGGAATTGCTACTTAACACTCTACTTCCCGATGATAACGTAAATGAAGATAACGACACCCATAAATACATCAGAAGTAATTATAAAGAAAAAAACAACAACAGACCCCTTCTTCCCTTCAGCGTGGAGGAGGTCATAACTGCAATCATGGCCACAAGAAGCAAAAAATCGCCTGGTCCAGACAAAATTCCTGCCGAAATCATTAAAATGGCAATCCCGGCAATCGCCCCTTTCCTAACGTCTCTGTACAATCAATGTCTCATTGTTAAGGAATTTCCGAAAATTTGGAAGGAATCTGAACTTATTATTATTAAAAAAGACGGGAAAAAAGAGGAAACGCACCCCAAGTCGTACAGACCGATCTGTCTTATCAACATATTGGGAATAATATTCGAAAAATTACTGACTAAAAGACTTTTGGAATTCACAGCTTTAACAAACAGCTCAGACATTCAATTCGGCTTCACGAAAGGCAGATCTACCGAAGACGCTATAAACAATCTATTAAACACGATTGGCTTGGTTGATGAGAAATATGCAGTGGCGGTGCTGGCGGATATATCGGGGGCCTTCGACAACCTCTGGTGGCCCCACCTCTTCCAAACTTTGCGGAACTTGGACTGTCCTGGGACACTGTACACTATCTTACTTGACTACCTCACCGACAGGAGAGTGTTTTTATCTCTTCCAGAAGGAAAAATCAACAAACTTATATCTAAAGGGTGCCCACAGGGATCGGTCCTCGGTCCACACTTGTGGAATGCTAATTTCGAACCATGTCTCCAAGTCATGAAGGGCCTACAGGTAGTACACAAGTGTATTGCGTATGCAGATGACTTATTGCTGGTGATAACTGGAAATTCCAGACGGGAGATTGAATCACGCACTTCTACTGCTCTTAATAGATTGACGCAATGGTGTAACAAAGCCAAATTGGATCTTTCTGCGAATAAAACCAACTATGTTTTACTAAAAGGAAAATTAAGTTTTAACAGAAACCCTACAATTAAAATAAATAATAATTCCATCAAAAGAGTGAAGGAAGTAAAATATCTCGGAGTCACTCTCTACGAGGGGCTGCTTTTCAAGAGGCACATCGAAACCATTACCTCTAAAGCAGAACTAATAATGAACAAGGTGGCCACGATAGCCTCCAACAAATTCCATCTGCCACCCTCAACCTGGAAAACGTACTTGGTCTCCATTTATGACTCGATAGTATCGTATGGTGCATCTGCGTGGGCATCGACATCCCTGGGGAAATCAACATACGTGCATAGACTCAGATCGTCGCAGAGAAAGGTTCTGCTCAGGCTAACCGGGGCGTTCAGAACAACATCTACCGAAGCCTTGCTCACAGTAACGGGCACCTTGCCGTTGGATTACATTATAAAGCTCCGGGCCCTTTCCTACTTTTTCAGGAAGGGCAACGAAAGAAAGATAACCGAGATGCTAGCAAACTTCTACCCAACATTCCGTGACATAAAGCATAGAGTGAGAGAGGATTGGCAGAGGGAATGGAGCTCTTCCGAGAAGGGTAGGAGACTCTACCAGTTCATGCCGAACACGAACGAGCCTTTGGTGCATAAAAACAAGGGGTTCTCAAGGGGCTTGATCCATTTTCTCACGGGCCACGGCCCATACGGCACCCATCTTTTAAAAACGGAGAGACGAGACAACGATCTCTGCAGGTCCTGCACGACGGAAATCGACACCCCAGAGCACAAGGTATTTTTCTGCCAAGCTTCGGACGAAATTATCATCGCAGCGAGGCGGGAACTTCCCCACACGGACGTCTACAATCTGCTAAGGAGTCCACATTTTGATAAACTAAATGCTCTGGCAGACACGGTGTCCGATGCGGAGCTGAAGATATTCATGCGAGATAATCGCCGGCGACCTTTTGCCCCCCTGCCCCGCCCAGCCCCCGCCGAAACACCAAGAAGGAATCCGAGGAGAGGAATCCCTGCGCCCCCTCCCGAGCCCCTCCCCGAAGAGGAGTCGCCGGAGGGTGCGTCGGGGCGTCGCTGCTGCGATGTCGCCGCTGGACGAAGGAGGCGGCCGAGAGAAGAAGAATCCACCCACCCTGCACGCCTGGGGAGCGACACAGGAAGAACATGAGACGGATGGAACGGCGTTGGGAGGAACAGCAGTGTTAAGTAAATGATCTCAGCTCGATCCCCAGGGAGGACCAAAAAATGCTAAAGAAACAAATTTAAAAAATTAATTAAAAAAAAAATAATAATAAAAAAAAAAATCCCAAAACAAGAAACTGACATCCCGGGAGCTTCCCTTCTGGAGATTTTTAATTTACTTAAGAAAGCTTATCTGATCAAATTAGATCAAATAAATGAATCACCGCTGGAAGCCAGTGGACTCCCTGGGAGTTGAGCTCGGCACTGGGATTAGAATTACAGTTTAAGATTATAATTTAACAACATCTAATATATGTATGTTCATTGCGTTCAATTAACTTACACAACTTGTACGCCTAGCATGGTTAAACATATTCTATTTTTCTTATGTAATATATTAATGTTTATATTTCTTGTACTTTAAACATATATAATTTTAACAGGTGAAGGTAATAAAGGGATATTTTTAGTTTCATAAACATTAATCACTCCCGTTACATTGATTAAATAATTAAATAATAATGTAATAAAACAAAAAGTTATGACCCCTGGTAGTGAGACGGGCGTGATAGGATGCCATTTTATAATGTAGAGAAGCAACGACAATAAAGCATCGTTCTTCACACGGACATTGCTCCTTGTCTGTCGTGATCCCTTGTCCCCTCCCTGGAATGCAGGCGCTGCACTCTTGCATGGACGTGTGCCAGATCAGCAGTTGTGCATGCGGCGGTAACGACCCTAAAGAATTCAAATACAAATACAAATATCACACTCCAAAATTTTAATTTTATCTCTTCTTTCTAATTAATGAATAGCAATCAGTGTGGGCGCAGGATGCGGCCTTTCTTTGGGCTCCCTGCTCTGGTATGCCAGACTGGGGTTCTGGACTTGTGAGTTGGGCTCTGTGGGTTTGATGAGGAAAATAATCTTGTACATCAAACCGCTCTGGAATGCCGGAACGGAATCTTCTGCGACTCCAATATTATGCATGCTTGTCTCACTGCCAGGGAAACGTTATCGAAATTGTTATTGAGGATGTTCTTCATGATGTTGTTAAAATAATATTATTAATATTGTTATGTAATGTAATGTCATGTCATCTGTTCTGGATTCCAGAACAGAAATAATATCACATAAAGTATTGTATACATCAATTATATCATGTATATATTCCCTGTATAACATTGCAATTTATTATTATTATACCTACTTTAAAATGCAAATAGTAATAAATAGAGGAAATAAAGTCGGGGGAACCGTCAAATTCGGAGCAACTGACGTCCTGGTATATTTTTAGGAACCAGGACAATAAGACCATACCCTCGAATGTAGGCGGGAGGAGCCGGGCTTACTTCGGGGGTTCCCCCCTTATTACATGTATTGAATAGCTGTATATTTGTGTATGATTGTTGCTTATAGTTGATAATTGTCTAAATTATATGATAATGCAAATTCAGTATGTAATGTAATAATGTAATAAAGGGAATTATTATACTTCGTATTGTAGTTTGTTCTGCCCCTCGTGTGAGTAGACACTTTTACGTGATAATAGGATACATAGGATCCTTGTTTGGGACCCTTCTATTATGGCAACACGACAGGTTACTATGTAACATATAAACAGGTTATATATAATAAATGTACAGGGTGGCGCACGATATGACCCACCATTTGTTTTTTGTTTTATTCAGATCTGAGATGAGGAATGACGTCATGTGTGCCAACAGCAGTTGCAGTAGTCATTGGAAATATCGTGTGATGAAAACTGAAGTGTAGTGCATACACCTGTCCCCAGGGGGCTAGAGTATACAACATGGCGGACAAAGGAAGACTTACGACGGAACAGCAATCAGCAACTGTGCTATTTTTCGCTGAAACAAAGAGCATTGTGGGGACTCAGAGGCGCTTTCGTGCACATTTCCAAACTCGGTGCGCCCCCCCCCCCAAGTAAAACGATACACAAACTGCATGAAAAGTTTCTAGTGGAAGGAACAGTACTGGAATCAAAGCGTGATGGTCGTAAATCTGTGCGTTCGCCTGAGAATTTTGAAGCCGTCCGCGTCGCTGTGCAGAGAAGTCCTGGCAAATCGACCAGAAAAGCAGCAACACAACTTGGGATATCAAGACGTTCTGTTCAAAGGATTTTTAAAAGTGATCTCCAAATGTATCCGTACAAGATTACCTTGGTGCAAAAACTCACAAATGAACAGAAACAGAAGAGATTGACCTTCGCTAATTGGGCCGAGGGTAACAATGCAACACTGTACATGTGGTTTTCTGATGAGGCGCACTTCCATTTGGATGGTGAGGTTAACAAACCAAATGTGTGCTTTTGGGCAGCTGAGAATCCACAAGTGCTTCACAAAAAAAATAGCCATGCACCGAAGGTTATGGTCTGGGCCGCTATCACCAGTCATGGTCTAATCGGACCCTTTTTCTTTGAGGAGACAGTAAACAGTGAACGTTACTTGACCATGCTCCGCAATAGTTTTATTCCACACCTTCTTGCCACAGCTTTACTGTTCAATGCGCAGTGGTTTATGCAAGACGGTGCAAGGCCACACACAGCAAATATTGTGCTGGATTTTTTGCACGACATTTTCAATCTTCGTGTAATTTCAAACAATTTCCTGATTGTTTCGCTGGTGGACAATCCTGACCTGCATATAGCCCAGATCTCAACCCCTGTGATTATTTTCTTTGTTTTTTTTTTTAAGGACAAGATTTTCGGAGAAAACCCTCAAGATTTAATGGAACTGCGAAGACTTATTGTTCAGGCTTGCAGTGAAATTACGGAAAACATGTGCCGTAGGGTAATTGGAAATATTAGTGTTCGCTTGACTGAGGTTAAAAGTCAAAACAGTGGCCATATTGAGCATGTATTTCAATAGTACGTTTTTCCAAAGTGTAACCTTTGTGTCATTTATGTTTCATTGAGAGATTCTTTATAATATAGTATTTATTCAACAACAAAATGGTGGATCATTTCGTGCGCCACCCTGTAGTTGCTTGAGAAAATAGAATCCCAATTTTTAGGTGTGATTTAGCTCTTTTCTGCCAATCCAATGTGGCAACACTGGCCTGTTCCGCCAGACTTGAACCGGAATAATCCCATAGCACTCTTTGTCCTAAACCCCAAAAAAGTCTTCTCTTGCATTGTACTCTCAAAGCCCCTCTCCTCTTGTTATCTCTTCAGGGTAAACGAAACGGCCTACCTCTTCGCTTGTGTCGGCTGCATAAAAAAAAAATTCTGCTTGCAATATCTATTCAACGACAGTGTTAACGCATTAAATAACGTTTCAACAACTTTCAAATATTTCATATTTTGCTGCCACTTGCCACTGCTACTTGCAAAGGAAAATAGAGTTGAAAACATTTTAGAAATTATTGTTATAAAATGGAAACATGAAAGAACAAAAGTGGGTCTTACCTTAACGATAATTACATCTTCACTCAATCAAGAACTCAATTGTTCTTGCATTTCAGTCCAGCACTTTCTTGCATAAATCTGATCGCTGCACATGACACGACTCTCAACCAAAGCTCTACCGCCATGAACTTTGCCTTGTAGCGTTGTGAGCAGATGCAAGTTTTTACAGGCAGGGAACAAGGGAATCCCCGTTCATGATAAAAATAAATAATTCTATTTCCAGTGAAAGTAAAACTACTTTGCAAATATAGGGTGTAACTAGCATTTTAATTTACATAATTTGGTATGAAACTTACTTTACAAATATAAGTTTTTTAGACTTTCTGTTTACGCTACGGTGTTGGGTAAATCGACAAGACCATCAGCACTCTGACCAGAAAACGAAGTCAGAACTACAGTACTCCGTAATTTTCAATTTCCCTTACTCTTGTCAATGAAAGGAAGGAAAACTTAAGTTTCGTACAAAATGTGGAGAATGTGCAATTGAAATAAAAATCTCTCTGCACGAACACAGGCTAATGTTTATATAAAATGCTGGTACACCACAAATATGGAAAGTTCGTATACTGGACAGGGTTAGAATCTTTTTATATTATCATAAATGAAATTTCCAAACTCTTGCATTTCATTACATATGTTTTGAAGAAATAAGTAAGGACACCTTTAAAAGAGTAATGGTGTGGGTGGGCCCATCCTCCTGGCCTCATAGAATGCTTCACCACTGTACGTAACAGTACTACCGACAGCATACTACGGAAGCTAATCGATGTTTATTTCTTACATTTCGGGATCCCAAATTTAATAGTGAGCGACAATGGAGTTCAGTTCAAGGCAAATAAATATGTACAATCATTAGCCTCTCTAGGCATAAAGGTTGCTTACACCCCAGTATACAAACCTAGCAGTAACCTAGTGGAGAGGATACATGAAGATTTGAACCGGCTTATGCAAGTGGTCTGTGAAGGCACGCATAATGCCTGGCCAGAGCATGTCACCAAAGTTGTTAACTTGTTGACGGAAGTGTCAACCATTCCACTGGTTTTGCACCCATAGAGCTTCAGCTTCAGCTAAATTATCCCATTAACAATGCAGTAAAACACACTTTGACTTGCCAGCTGGTGAAGAAATGAACTGGGAACACAAGCTGTACATGGCTAATATTAATACAACAGATGAAAGGAACAAAAGAAATGCCAGGATGAATGCACAACTGCCCAAAGGCAGAATGTCATTGTAGGTAACCTAATCTTTCTGAAAACACACTTTCTCAGTAGCTTATTGGATGCCATAACCAGGAAATACTGCAACACCTACTCAGGTCCTTATTACTGCTACCAGGAGGAGCGAACCGATGTCTTCACGGTGTTGGACTGCTGTACCGGCCAGATGGTAACCAATCAGCATGTGGAAAACATGAAGTTGTGGCATTGTACCGAAGGTAAAAGGACATTGTACCTCAGGATGTTGAAGGGTAAGAGACCGGATCTTTTCCACAGGATGCTAACGATACCCATGTTACATAACACACATACTTTACATCAAGGGAAGTACTCATAAAGGACTGGAGGCTGGGAGATTCTTTAACACTTGATTCTCAGGATGGAGTGAATAGAATCTTGTACTTTATTTCTTCTTCAATCTAAAAATTGGTTCTTAAAAACAATATTTGGCTTATCTTTCATTTTCTAAACTTAAAAGAATTACGCTGTTAAATAAAGCACTTAAAATGAATTTTCAGCATAAAACTTACGATTTTTGTAAAAATTTTATATATTTTGAACTTAATAATAACAATTAAACTATAAATTACTTAAATATGAAGAGTTAAACTTGTATTTCTTCAAATTGAACTATTGTGACTTAAAACCCAAATTTTGTCTGAATTAGTACTTTTGCACAAAACTTGAATTTTAAATCAACCCTAAAATGCTTAATTACAGTTGAATCTTTATGAAAAGTAATTAGTGGAGTCATAAATAGACTACCCTTGAAGAAAATCACTAAATATCAACCAGAACTTGCATAATTTTATTTTTAAATACCCAGTTTTTATACAAAGGTGTCGTTTTCGGAGGTTCGTAAACCGAGAAATCTTGAATTTATGTAAAAATTTTACTTTTATTTCATGATATCTATTTCAAACTTGTTTAATTATTTAATATAAGTATTCAATATGTTTTGCAAGGTGTTGCCAGCAAATTTTTTAGAAAATTTTCGACGTTCCGAGAATTTTTTTTAAAAATCACCTTTCTTCGATGTACTGATTGGACCAGCATACCTGTGACTTGTGTAATCATACAGTATAATAGTTACTAAGTAACAATTCATTATAAATGGTTTTGCAATCATAAATTTTATATTTTTCTCATGAAACATACTTACTTGTACATGCCTGAATGCGTCGGATGGCCTGATGATAGATAATAATTTTTAATAAAAGGGAGACCAACCTCTATGTTTTATATATATCTCCCTAGGGTTGATTTCTTACTATAGAGAAGCTACAATTTGTTTTGTAATTTTCATTGCTAATACCAACAAATGTAAAAATAAGGGGTAAAAGTAAATGCTCAAGAGACATAGTGGTCAAGTGCATGAAGACAAGGAACTTAAAGTGGTCAAGAGACTTGAAGTTGTGTCACAGAATTGGACATCAATAGTTTGAGCCACATATAACAGCACGGGATACTACAGCAAAAAAAGACGGAGAAGATGCAGCAAGGGAATTCCAGACCCATTTTTCCAGTATGAGAACTCCAGGATAGCTGGCCAGTTAGAAAGAAGATGAGTCTAGCAGACCTTCGTACGGAAGATGGAAGATGATGCCATGGACACCAGATGAAGCAGTGGGGGCACCACTCACTTGCCGAGAGCCAATCCAGGCAGGAGGAGGAACAGCAGCAAAGAACAACAGCAAAGGGAGACAGAAAGAGACAGGCAGACTTGCCAATAAGAGGCAGATGTGACCCGAACACTTAAGTCTATGGGTGTTAGGGTTACATTCTGACCTAAGCCAACAACATGAAGCAAGAAACATCAAAAGTCCTGCATGAGGTATCACAACAGCAAACTGAAAAATTTGCTTCAGTACCATTCAGCAAATTTTATTCGGGAGCAGAGGGATGCATGACCGATGCACCAATTTCCACTTACCATTACCATCGGTCTTTCTCCGCACTTCCCCAAGATCTCATTTTTCTCCTCTCTGAGAAAAGGACAGCTGTCTCAAACGAACCAGCATTCTTTCCCATGAAGCCTGGCCTATATTTGATATTCAAGAGAAGAAAGCCAGTGTGTTCCTGCAATGAACTTTGATATCCATCCAGTCCACATTTGGCTCATGTCACCATCAATTCACGTTCAGCTTCTTGGTTGACATTTAGAGAAGCAGGGGGCCAATGGTGAGATGCAGCTAATCACGAAACTTCAAGCAATTTAAAATTTAAAAACCCCAACGTGACTCTCGCCCTCGTCCTGAACAATGACCCTCTGTTCTCAAGGGAGTATGCAGCTGCCCAGGCCCGGAGTCAAAACAATAGTTCTGCACATAACAGACTCAAGCAGATGACATAACTTCTGTGAGCGTGCCAACCTGTCTACAGTTTGGACATTTCCTTGTCAATGTGACGGATATGAAAATTTGAACTACAACCCTGCCCGAAAATATAACTTCGCCTCAGTTAAGTTTAGACAGCCACAGAATGCATAACTTTAACGAACTGTCAGCATAACTTTAACAAACTGCCACGAACTGTCGGAGCTGTGATCAGTTAAAATTAATTAGAGCAAGATACTTTTCGCCCTCCAAATCAACCCGCAAAGAAGGGTATATTGTGTTTCTTTGATATGTGATTATCGCCCTTCGGTGCAAACTTTAAGTCACATGGGGGTGGAGCTATAGTAGACTGACCAATAACGAAGAAGGCATTCCACCCCAGTGGCAGCGTAGCCGGAGAATCAAGGGTGAAACCAGTATACATCGAGAACAGTTCCAATACATCGCTTCCAACTCTCCAGGAGAGAAAAACTTTGCTCGAACAGTTTTTGGTACATTGCTTGAACCCAAAAGAAGCTTCAACACAAGACTCCAAAAGAGACTTTCCTCTTCACTTCAGTGTGAACAGTCGTGTGCTCTCTGATCTACAGTCAAATGTTATTGTTTATTAAGAAGTACTTCAGTATTAGTACAGCACCTTGAATAACGTAGTGTAGAAAACGGCACAGGTCTGCGTGCTCTGGCTGGTTCCACTCGAAAATGATCCGCTAGAAGCGCTGGTGTTGAACCCGGTGCTTGGCATTCGTCTACTTATAATGGAAGTAAATGGAGTTTTTGCTGCAACTTCTGATTCTTTTACATGAAGCATTTCTATGAATGTGATAATTGCTATGATATTTGGTACAGTGATCGCGAAGATATAAACGAACATTCTAGACAGTCGACCATGTCCTGTTATCGTCATACTTTCGTTAATAATACGGGAGAAAAAATACGCGTGGAATGCTCTTGTCAACTAAATTTTTGTGTATGAATTAGGTTCATTATTATTATCATCATCATCATTTCTTTTAAAGATATACACACTGAAGCATTTGTGTTTTGGATATTTACTGTCTCTTTTCTTCCGCTTTAAACTAATCGCGGCGATGATGATAATGATGATTCCATGAAACGACAAGGGGAACCCCACAAAACTTTCTTAGTGCCAATGACATAAGTGTAAGGCAACTTTCAAACCAATGGGACAAGCGACATGGGATGTTCACACTGTCACACAAGTGACACACACTTCCAGACTGTAAAATAGCATTCATTGCACATAAGGGTCCAAACAGCAAACAACACGTTCATGGAAGGGTGCTCAGACTGAAGCGATGCGCTACAGGGGAAGTTCCCAACTAAGTGACAAGTGACATGGTGCCTTCAGTCTATTGGCAAGCGTTCGCTGCTAATTGTGCGAACAATAGATAGGCAACATGAAAACCGCACATTACAACAACAGATCTAGGCGACACGATAAGTCACACGTGTCGCTTTGTGGCTTGTGCGTCGCTCAAACTGGGCCATTTCCTCAATAGCTTGCAACATGTTGCCGTGGTTTGTTGTTCGGGCATGCGTGATGCAATGAGTGTCTTGCTTTAGGGAGATTGCGCACCAAAGCAACAAGCGGCACGCGACACTTATCGCTTGAGGATTTCACCAACCGAACGCTGGCCTGTGTTTCCAGTCATGCCGCTACGATGTGAAATGTTGCTCTTGATTGGCTAGTTTCCAAGCAACATGTGTCGCTTCGGTGTGAAAGTTGCCTTGGACCGAATGACCCGTGTCACTTTGGTGTGAAATCCTTATATCGTTTGTCGTGTGTCACTTTGGTGTAAAATCTCCTTGAGGAAACGGTGAGTTCAGAGATTGTGTCCCTACGGTTCGAAAGGCTGCATTGATTACAGACTGCTCACTTCCAAGCGACACTTGTGGTTTGTCACCTCGGTATGAAATATCTCTCATGATACTATTTATATTCTAATAACATAGAAAAATAAAACTCTAGTACACAATCCAACACCTGACGTCCGGAATCACTTTGCGATGTTTGTTCTTGTGTTATGCATGCTAGTTATTTATTCATTTTATTTTACTTTTCTTTCCAAATTAATGTCATTTCGTGACTGCAAATCACTCCACAAATATAACTGTTTCCATCAATTCATGTACCGCCTTTCAAGACAAACAAATTTACATAATATATTCCAAAAACTAACAAATCCGCATTACTTTCATAAGAAAATTAGCACTGACATTGATCGCACTGCCATCTATGTTTCTCATCCGTCTGGGGAACCAGTTTCTTGGGTTGTTTTCCACACTACCTTATTCAAGGTGCTGTAGTATTAGTATTTGTTTATGTGTACGGAACATCGCAAGCATGGCTCGTGACCGTCTCTTGTCTTCACCCAGTGCATGATGGGCCTGTCGACTCAATGCGACAGTCAGCTGTTATGGTATCGTATGTAGTGTGATGAGACGATGTAAGTATTTGGACAGCTCATTAAATAATTTCTTTTTGTATGTCTCAGTGTCCTAATTTCTTGTAACTCGTAACAATAATTGTGATTACTGAACTTGGCTCGTGAATAAAGACCAGTGAATAAGGACTTGAATGGCCTTCTTCGCTAGCCGAATTACTGGCCGTTAACATAAAATACACTTATTCGATATTGTACACATGCCATGAATTTGTATCGTGTATTTTCCTTGAAGTACTATGGATAAACTAACATCCCATTCCAAACTAAGATTTGAACCCATTTTTTCAATTATATAGTTGTAGAAAATATTATGTTGACGTTCAGTAATGGAAACACTCAATAATGACTATCTTATAAATACCATATTTAATGCAAATTTATTTTAGAAATGGTGACGGGGAGCCGTTTGTTTAAGTTCAGTGCAGGATAGCAAGGGTTCCAGGTCGTATACCTGGTGGAGACACATAGTGGTTCGTATCTCACTTTAAACTGTAGGCCCAGGCCCAATTAGCCTATCTGTGCATAAAGTGGACTTAGAATTCAGAATGAAAATAACATCGATCTAGTATTTAAGATTTTAGATGCATTTAGACCACTAAAATTACCAATTCTTATAATAAGAAACCTGTCCTCATCTTTTCATTTTGAAAGAGGGAGAGTTTATTGTATAATCTTTCGTTGTCAATTTCAAAGAAGACTAATTCAAATAGTAACAATGGGGAACGAATAAAGCTTATGAAAATTTTTTGCCAACATGGGGATTTGATCCTATGACCATTAAGAGTGACAACACAGTGCAATAACCACTACCCCACGAGTTCGTTCCTTCATACAGCATAATTATAAGGGAAGACGAATTCGTTCAATGTGAATTAGAAATATGTGTGAGAATTTCTGGGTCAATTTTTCTCAATGTTTTCTCCAGATGAGGTCTTTTTTTTTACATGCTAAACACTACATCGAAATTTATTTCAAGCCTATCCTCATAAAGAATGCAAGAGATTGGTGTCTATTCCATGAATTCATGAACTAAATCCATTTTTTCTTACTTTACCACACATGTTCCGAGCACAGGCCAGTACAACACATGACATATTTCACACATGAGCTCTTATCATACCAGATATTTTAAAAATTCATCCCCATTCAGTTTTATAGTACCCAATATGACACTTCAACTTTTCTTATCATGGAAGAATATTTACATTTTCCTGTTTGTGGACAGGCTCAAAACCACAGAGCAAAGGGTCCCCCAAGGCCAATTATCAAAGGAACCTCAACCATGAGGGGAAGAATCTGCTTTTTGACTTGTCTGTCAACAAAATCAGAATTGCAAGAGGCGGCAGGAACAATTTGCCAATTTAATCATAAAATTGCTGAATCTGGTGCAGCAAGTGCTACACATCATTTAGTTAAAGTTTGTGTAATGTTTCCTTACAAAGTTACAAAATTTTACATGAATATTTTGTCAACATGGAAAGGCAACACTGAGGGTATATCCGGAATGAACTGAAGACTTCTCTATCCAGTGCTTGGGATAGAAACTACCACAAATGTGTCACGGGTAGGTAGCTCACTGAGTAGACGTTAGCCGGAGAAGAATCTTCAGGAATAATTCTGGAGATAGATTAAAGTATAGGCTCCCATAAACAATTGTTTTCTCCCACGGTCGTTTTGTGAGAGTGAAGCATCAGTCACATTTGATAGTTGATTATCTCCTCTATTTTTGTTTCGGCTTCGGAGATGGCCTATCTAGCCTAGAATATATGAACATGGTTGTAACCTAAGGACATTCTACCCCTAATTTCACTCGACACAATAACTACCCAAGCACTTCAAAAACTAAAAAATTTGAGACAATGATACGGTTAGTTTCATCTTCAATTCTTGTCTAAGGTTTACTCTTTTACTTTTGTTAGCCTGAAGTGTTTCTACCTTTAAAGGAAAGTCTCTGAATACATGAATGGGTTATTTTGCTAATATATATTTTTAATTCATTGTCCTTAATTTCATCTTTTATTATTACCATCTCTACCATCAGCAGTTGAAGTGGAAGGGGGTATGTTTGGTGGATCCTTGGATTAGTTGCAGGGATGCTCCTAACACGGTGGCAATGAGACACTTGGGGGATACTTTGCCAAAATTTTGGTAGCTGGGGTACCATCTCCCACATTTCTCCTCACTTCGAGCACAGTCTAATACACTATGTGACAAATATTCGAAGAAATTTGACACACAAGCGATAGAAAGATAGGACTGAAATGTCATGTTAATGCAACGTGTATTATAATAAATTTGCTTCCATAATAATTTATTAATTCATTTTGTTATTACTATTGAGATGAAAGTTAGGGGTGCTGACCTGATACAATGCATGTGCAAGCAGCCCTGGTGCAAATTCTGGTTGTGCTACTAATAGCAGGTAGGAGCATATTCTGGTCCCTCAGATGAGCTTCATTGTGACTTATTGATCAGTGAGAAGATTTTCCCTGAGTATATTTTTTTCAAATTGCCTGAGATTTCCAGTGATTTCAGGTGTGTGTATACACTTTTATTATCATTGGTAATGGGACATTAATTGATACTCATTATTGGCCAATATATAGTTTGTCTGAGGTTTTCTGTGCATAATAGTAGTGAGTGGGCAGAGAAAACCAGTGCATGCTGCTGCAAATGGCTGGTAGATGGAGCTGCATCGCCCCCTGAATGCAATCCCTTTTCCTCTCACACATGTTCATTGGTAGATCCCTCTTGAGTCACCACTTACACAGAACTTGTTTTCATTTGCTTCTTCCAATGATGCCTGGAGCAGAGTACAGGTGTATCGATTTTTTCAGTAATATTACAGATCTGAGATATTTATAAATATCCTGTAATTTAGTGCAATATTCTGCATTTTTTTTATTATTTATAAGAATAAAAACCAATAGTTTTTATGGCATGTGTCATGGTTTTATAATGTAAATACCCAGTTCCTTTTCAAAGGCAAAATACATTGCAATCACATGGTTACATACATTAAAGATGTGAATAAACACTTACATTTTTTTCAGATGAGTACAATATTAATTAACAATGCTAGTACATTTTTTCTCATAATTTATCAGTATCAGCAAACATTTCATACTAATTTTTGCTAATTTGTTTTCTGATAGCAAAACTGACTAACTTACTCTCTAGCATTCTTAAACATGAAGGTTTGTGGCTGCAGCAACACAAGCCTTCCATCTGTCCCTATTCTGCGCAACATCCATCCAATCTTTTCCATCCTTGCCGATTTCCTTTACGTCCATCTTAACGTTATCCCTTTATCTCCATTTTGGCCTGTCTACAGGTCTCTTACCATCAGGTTTCCCAACAAGAATCCTGTAAACTCTTCTTTCCTCTCCCATTTGAATTTAAATTAATTGGCTTGTGTTATCAGTGTGGTGTTATTGTAAGTGATTTCTGTACAAAAAGGGGTATAATACTTGCAAGAGAATCATTCACAATAAATGTCTTGTACAGTCATGGACACTTCTGGGTTATAATAATCCCATTAACTTTCAATTGAATCATTACAATCCAGAAGTGTCCATGACAGACCAGGAAGCACAGATTAACAACACAGTTTGAGTAATGAAAGTGTCTTTCTCTGTGTGTAATGCATGCAACAATGATTAAGTTAACCAAAGTTTGGTCGACAACTGTAACAGCAACTTTCTATGTTAATAACTTTTGAAAGGTTTAAATTGGTTAGATAGGTAGCTTATGGGTTTAGAATTAGTTTGAGTTTATACATTACAGTAATTACACTTCCAATATAATTTATGATTACATAATATCACTACCTATTATGACATAGGAATTTACATATGATTATGCTTATCAACATCAGTATATGCAAACAATTGGATCACATTGTCATGTTTTCAAGTAACAAACGCAAAATATCCACACTTCAGTTCCAAGATGAAATTTCTACCAAAAATTCTGTAACATACGTTTTATCAGTATCAGTGTGTGCCCATTACTGTATTTAAAAGTGCTCACATTAGACACACCTATGGCCATTACTATAGGTTTTCCAAAAGACAATACATATTTTTTTAAATATATATTTATCAAGTGAAATTGTTCAAACTTGCACAATTTCAAATGCAAAGCTTGTTAAATCACCTATGCAGAAACTAATAATTCTGCTACAAATAGTTTTCATGTTATATTAGAAAATTTAAAAAATAACCCCTTAATGTGTCCACGACTGTATAGTTTAACCCAGTAGTGGCTGCTGCCTATTCGTGCACTGGCATGTGCAATGTAATTAATTTTTATTATAGTATATATAAATTAAACACCATTTATTCAAAACATCAGATGTTTCCAGACCACATCAACTTCCATTTACTTCCTTAATGTCAGCTTTTCTATCTGAATATCACATGTCGAATAAGCATGAACAAAATTGAAAAGAGGAAAAGGCGCTGTTTTTGATGGCAAGTAGAGAAAGCAGAAAGACTATTACGGCTTGGATCAGTTGGGTTCTCACACTCTCTTCGCACAAAGAATTGAGACATAGTGCCTACAGCCATTCACTGATTTCCCTCTTCATCATGTAGTGTTGCAATGTTTTGCTCAGTATAAAGAAAGAAAAAATGTATTTGCTGACAAGTTCCAGGTGGGTCTGTGAGGGAGGAAGAATGTTGTAAAACAAGAACAAAAAAAAAAATCAGCTCAAGAAACAGAAGTTTGATGTTTTGCAGTCACCTGTGGAAAATGAGCCAAGAGAGAGAGAGAGGATTATTGCTTTAGTCTGTTTGTTGAGAGTGGGATCAACAGGTTGCAAATACAATAGAACTTTGATATATGCTCATTCGTGGTGTGTATTGACAAGCATATTCAATGATGCAAGGACAGATGCGATGAGTGGAATACGTTGATGTAGGTGCTGGAAAAATAATTTAAAGAAAATGTCAGCAGTTTGAATTAAAAACGTTCATAATGTCATAGGAATTGGTGTCATTTAGATGCTCTGAATGGAAGTTCAATGAATATTTTAAATAATCAGAGTTTAATGTTAAGTATTTTTGTCCCAGAACAGTCAATCCAATTCGTTAATAAGTTCATATGAGAATTTGTAACTTGTACTATATGACACAGATTTGACATAATTTTTGCAAAGGAGCTGACAGAACTAATTGCATTTGATTAAGGTTCAAGGATCATCTTGACAATGACTAAATTGAATAAGTACATTGAAAATGGTAATTAACATAAGGGTATGATGAAATGTTTATGTCGCATTAAACTTGGGTTTCTGATGGGACATTTATATTGAGGAAAGATAATATCAATTATTAGAACATGGTAATTGCACAAAATAGTGGAGATATTATTATACCTTACAAACCATAGCAGTTTATCGGTATAGCGTTTTGAGTGATTTTGTCAGGTCGTTGAATGCTGAATTTTCTACAGCAGGTCACGAAAGAGACCAAACAACACAACTTCTCTCGTGATTGATTAAATAAATCACTGGGGTATTTCGAATTTGTAAGAAACCTTATTTTTATAAATTTTCATGAAATATAACTTCGCTATTCTCCTTCAGTAAAAAAAAATACCCGGAATTTGGCTGGTAATAGTCCCACATTGAAGGTATCCAGAATTAATTTTGTCCGTAGGATGGCAGCACTGAACTGAATGACCACACAGAGGGGTAGAGTAATCTATCAATAAGTTTGTGCACAGCAGCTGTTTACGTTACTTGTGTTGACGAGTGTCCTGCGATTTGCAGAATGGAGACAAATATCAAGCAAAGAATTGGTTTGAAATTTTGTGTTGCCAATGGACTGTCGTGTGCTGAATTGTTGAAAATGCTACAAAAGGCCTTTGGTGATTCGTATCTGTCGAAACACAACTGTATGCATGGTACAAGGCTTTCAAAGAAGGCAGAGAAGTTGTTGCTGATTTGCCCCGTTCTGGTCAATGACTGACAAAAACATCGGAAAAATTAGGACAAAGGTGCTTGAAAACCGGTGTGTGAGCTTTGCATATCATACATGTCCTTTCACAACATTTTGACTGATGTGTTAGGCATGAAATGCATCGCGGCACGACTTTTTCCAAACGAGCTGAATTTCCTGCAAAAACACATCACAGGGATGTTGCTGAAGACATGATTTTGTGAGCCTCTAGTGACTCAACCTTCATGAAATGCATCATAACTGGTGATGAGACATGGTTGTGTGAGTATGACATGCAAACAGGTCAACAATCTTCGGAATGTCGCTTTGAATATGAACCAAAACCCAAAAAACCATGCCAAAGTCGATCAAAAATTAAGGTCATGCTCATTGTTTTCTTTGATTATCGTGGTCAGAATTCCTTCCAGCGCGACAAACTGTGAATAAAGAGTTTTACGTGACCATTTTCAGGCGTCTGCGTGAGAATGTTCGCCGGAAAAGACCAGAGTTATGGATAAACAATTTTCTTGGATTTTGTATCACGATAATGCATCGTCGCACACGTCGACTCTTGTTCACGAGTTTTGGGCCAAAAACACAACACATGTCCTCGCCCAAGCCCTATATTCTCCAGATATGGATCCGTGTGATTTTTTTTTTCCATGATTGAAGTTACCACTTCGCGGAAGGTGTTTTGAAATAATTGAATCCATTAAAAGAAGTTTGCAGAAGGAACTCAAGGCGATAACCCTCTTCTGCATTTGAAAAGTGTTTTGAAGACTGGGTTAAGCATTGGCATATGTCTCTTGCATCTGACGGTGCCTATTTTGAAATAAATGTTGATGATTAACCATGTATGTTGTGTTTTATTCAGAAATTCCTGGTACTTTTTGTACGTAGTAGTAGACCAGAATCGACAGGTTTCCAAGCAATTTTCATTTGGAAGCATTGACCACATGATTTCCATTCTCTCTGTCTACCAATTGACCATCCTCTACAGGGAGGTCACAAAGTGGGCGTACCTCCCCTGTATGCTTGATATGATCGCATAACTGATGGTTCAAGAGACATTGGTATAGAGACTATCTTTTTCGTAACACGGCCGAACTCTGCTCCCTATTTTAGCACAATTGACGATGCAAGTGTGAATAAGACCTTTTTCTGGGCGGTGAAGTTCTCCTTAACCCTCGGGTACTCGCGCAGGCTACAGTTGTAGCCCATATGTCATTATTTGCTTATTAGCACCACCCCCTGTGTACTGACAGTGGGCTGAGCTTCAGTACCTTCAAATCAGTTGCACTTTTACTTAGTGAGGGTGTGTTTGCATGTCACAAGGAAAAGGTGACTGCACAGTTTCATTCCAAAGTTCATTGGGGTACAGCTGTAGACCATGTGAGTAAACTTGTTATGGGTGGTTCAAAACATCTTTATTTGTCTGATGCTGCTGTTCGCGCAGAATTACTAGAGTGTAATAGTTCGGATGAAGATGATTTTCAGAAAAAGGACAGTGATGATGAGGACAATATTTCTATGTGCATTTACAAGTTCAGCCATACCACAGAAGAGCCAGTCCCATGACAAGAATTCCTGCCAAACATAGCATGGAAGCTAATAAAACCCCAATTTGCCAAACAAATGAAAACATCAAGCCTTCCACTGCACGAGAAGAGAGGATCTAAAGAAATTCTTGGAATCGAAGAACAGCAACTTCCACCTCGAGAACAAGATAACAAAGTCGGGTGGTGCTACTTGTGTGGGAGGGCAAGAGATAAGTCAACCAGGAGGTCTTGTGAAAGATGTGGACAGAAAATATGCATGGATCATTCATTTGTATGTCAAGCATGCTTGGATGGGTAGAATTGAGAAGGAGAATCAACATGGAAAGTATAATTATGTATAATGTTTTCTTAAATCATTGTATTTCACAAAAATTACCTTTTTTTTAGTTTGATGGCAAACATGCTATTATACGCACATGTTTCTAAGAATTTTCTTTTTCATAAATATGTTCACAATAATCTTCTTTTCCAAATAACTATTTTTTTAAATCCTTGTATTTCACAAAAATGACATTTTTTTTAGTTTGATGGCAAATATGCTATTATACACATGTTTCTAAGTATTTTCTTTTTCATAAATATGTTCACAATAATCTTATTTTCCAAATAAGTAAATTTGTTTTATTTGTTAACTTGGTAAAAAATAAAGAAAATAAGATTTTAGATAAGCTTCTTTTTTCATTAATTCATTTCCTGAAAAATTACTATTATTAGATTTCACATTCGTAACTTCAAATAAAAATAATAATATATTTTTTATTTTGCGTCAATATGAAGTGAAAAGCTTCAAGGCAATTAAATAATATCAAAATATACAAATATTAACAGCATTGACATGAAAAAAAAATGTGGGCTACAGTGGTAGCCCATGCGAGTAACGCTGTGGCGGTACACTGTGTGAATACCCAAGGGTTAATACATTCTGAAGGGCCTCCAAGAAGTCCCAGAGGTGTTTAATCAGTGACACACGTATGTATCAAGTAATCTGACTATTACCATCTTAGTGTTGAAAATAAAGGAGGGGGTGGGGGTATGCCCACATTGTGACCACCCTGTACATGTATGTACACTTCGCAACATCTTATTTGACCGCCCTGAAAAATTTCAAAGTCCGGAATTCGTAAATTTGGCAGCATAGCGCTTCAGAGCCAACTAAGAGTAGCCAACTTTGCAACATTTCTTCTTCCTGAATGAAAACGCTCGTGATTTTTTTTTCATTCTTTCACATTCCATAAAGTAAAGATACCCTAAAGCAGTAATAAAATATATGAGTAGACAAAAAAAATGTTATAATGCAGAAGGCCTTAGAAAGAGCGTTTCGCGGGCTAACAGCAGACATCGCTCGCACACTATTGCCGATACTCTCGTGTCGTCTGCTCCTCAGCCGAACAAACAGGCCGAGGTAGCAAGAGGCAGAGGTCATTCACCCTTCCAGAAGGGTGCAGCGAGAGCTAGCTGTGGCAACCGGGCTCGCTCATTCGCGGACCTGATTGGTTCTCGCAGACACACCCCCATATTGTTGTCTGCTGTAAGCCCGCGAAGCCAACTTTCTAAGGCCTTCTGCATTATAAGTAGAAATACGAAAATTGAAAATATTTCAAGATTCTTAGTTCTGAATTTGAAAATAGGAAAATGTATGTGCATTGTGAAACAATGAACAGGTTCTCATCCACCTGGAAAGAATTGCGGTCACATTTGAATGCAAGAAGGCAAATTTATGATGATTTTATGCAAAATGTTTAGTAAAGATACCTTGCACAACACCAAACGATTCTGCAAATTGTGTATTTTCCTTGGTTCTTGGCAAAAAATGGTTCGAAACTCCGGCACAATGTTGCTTCAACTGAGATTAACGTGTTTTACTGAGCTTTCTGTTAGCAATCTCTTGGAGTAGTTGGTTAGATGACAGCACTTTCGTTTTTTACTGTTTTCGTCAAGATCGAAACATCGTAGGTTCAAATCCCACCCTTTCGTTATTATTTTTTTCTTTTTCATTTACCGAGTACGAAGTGTTCTAATAACGTAATATAATATTATATGATGTTACTGTAAATATTTATGCAATGCATGCTCAGTGGCAGTGATTGGGTATCAAAACTGATGGGGCAAGGTGGGGGAGGGGGAGGGCAAGGACAGTTTCTTTCCCTTGGTAGATAATGTTTAGCATAGTGCTGGGTCATCGCCCCTCCGCACTCCATAATCGTCGCCACTGTGCATGCCTCAAGTAATGCTTCTACTATTGTTTTTAATCTTTCAGTGATTGGCAGGATTTTAGGAAATACTTTTCCTTTCATTCAGCTGTTATAAATTAACACATATTAAGAACTTACATGTCAACATTCTCCATCCGGAAATGTTGGACATAAATCGCATAAATGTCAACGGAAATATCCAAGAAATGTAGATACGCATTCTCGTCCAAAGCCGTTTACTTCCCGAAAAAGATTTTGCAAGGAAGTAGGTTTGAACCTATGTCCATTTCATAAGCAAACGATCCCCCTACACTACACGGTTCACGTTATTTTATGCACTCGGTTCGGATCGCACTTTAAACTGCAGGTCTAGTCCCGATTAGCCTTACTATGCATAAAGTTGACTTAAAACACCAAATCAACCAATTCATCTCCTTTCAGAGTGGGCCTTCTATGATACTGTAGTCGGCCAGCATCCGAAAATACAGTTCTGCTTCGCGTATACCAGAGTGTAATTGCATTTAATATTGTGACTAATTTTACTTTAAAACTACAGATTAAAGCGATAATAGTGTCCAGAAAAAGAACCTCAAAGTAGATATTCACACAAAGTATTTTAATCCATTGACAAACATTTTAGTTAAGAATAATATTATGCTTTTCCTTTGACCGTATTTTCGATTCATGGTGAATTTGCTAAAAGGACCATGTCAAGAAATCTAAATATGTAAGTTTTACTAGTAAATGCATTTAAAATGCACGAAACAACAGGGGAGGAGAAAAATAAACCTCAAAAATAAGTAAAAATGCAACAAAAACTGTTAAAAATACTGACAAATAAACTAAAAGACAAAAAAAGGCCGAAAAATGAAAAAAAAAATGTAAAATAGAAAGTGTTTTCTGGCTCTAACTGAAGGGAAACTGACATGATATCAGGTTTAGCATTGTTTTTAAGGGTCAGAAAAAAAGTTGATTTTTCATCAACTTTTGAACCCTAATTTAGTAATTATGACCATTGAAAAAGTTGGAGGTAGCTTACTTAAAATTTTCTTGCTGAGGGATCGTATCGTCCCATATTTCCACTTCATAATAAAGAAAAACATCAAGTTGATATTTCAAAAATGACTTGGAGTTTTCCACTACGAAAATATGTTTTTCATGGTTTGAAGTTCGTTAGTATTATCTTTCAAGGTTTCCATTGTTTTAATTTCACACATATTTTATATTTCATACGTTCCTCTCTCTTTTCATACAGTCTTTGGAAAAAAGCTGAAGTTTCTTGTCAAACGGGGTCTGGTTCAAATGACTCCTTTTCGCTCTCCTGTTCCTATTTTAAACAAACAACAAAATACTTCGTAACTAAAAGATTGCTTGTTCAAAACACGGAATTTTTACACAATTTACAAAATATGACAAAACGCCAATAGACATGTTCATCATTTTTACCTTTCAGCGTATCTCAATTTTATCTGAATTCATTTCCTCATGAAAATTGCCATGAAGAAATTATAGATATGACATTATGTGCGAATTGGTTTCTTCAAACTGGTAGCAAATTTTAACATGAGCTACCTGGAGAAGAGGTAGCATGCTTGATTCTTACAAGGGAGGTCGTAGGTTCGATTCTCCACCTAGGCAGGATTTTTTCAGGAGTATATCGTTGGTTGTAAAGTTTATCCACCGTGCTAAGAAGTTAACATTGGTCTCTGTATTTCACGAGAGGAAAGGAAATAGTAAGAGAAAGTTATTTCGATGATAGGAGGAAGTCACATGCCACGTGGAATGCGCAGAATCAAGTTACATAGAGCTAAGTCTGTAATGGTGGTTTCGAATATTGCAAAGTTAGTGCAGAAAGTTTGTTATATCTGATACTCGTACTTTCTGTTCAAAGAAGACAAACATTTTAGATACAAAGCAGTGAGGAATTAACGATCATTATGAGGTTTTGAATTTTTTGTTTGTCACTCACTATATAAATACTTATTAGTAGTTTCTTATCGAATCGGCCTTCGTCGCAATAACAATTTATTTATGTTAATATGCGATTTACTATTAGTTTTAGACGCTTGGTAAGATGGTGGTGAGGGGATTGACAACAGTCATTACGAAGGAACGGACATAAAATTACCAATCTTAGCAATTTGAACTCATCAAACGCTCTCCTTCGTTACAGTACTGCACTACATCACTACTTAACATAACTGTATATATTTTTTTAGTATATCGAAATTAAATAATCAATATTTTAGGTGTCAGTGAAGAACAAACAATACATAACTTAAATAACATTACGTTTTGCATCCTGAATACATATATGTGATTTGTGAATTAATCAAGATGTGTGTGTTAACACAACATATGAACAATAACTAAAAAGAAAAGTTTTAACTTTAAATCCTGGAAATCTCCAACTTCTAAGGGGAAATATGCACAGAAGGGACGTCCCTCAAGTGTGCATCGGATGCATTTTTTAAATATTCTAATATCAACGGTATCTGTTCAGCAAACAAAAAACAGAAAGAGGAGAGGGTGGGATTTGAACCCCCGACCTTTCACGCTTGATGAAAAATAAGGATAGCAGCGCCCAACCAACTGCTCTACATTAACTTAATGACGTTATATACTTAAAAACATGTTGACAGACTCCAACCTTCCTGTGTTTCAAGCACATTTTCTTGACAAGTCGTGTAAAATATATGTTTTTGAGAACTGTTCGATATTATGCAAGGTATTGTAAATAAAATGTCGCATAAGCTCCTCACAAATTTGCTTCTTTCTGCACAAACTTGATGGCAATTTCCTCCAGGTGGAGAAAAACTCTATTCAGTGTTTCAAACCCCCCAAATTTCAAGTCGAGCAAGCAGAATCGTAAATATCCTTCAAGGTTCTTTTTCCAATTTATTATATCTGTTTGATTGTGTATTATAATAGCGGTTTATAGTTTCTAAGTTCATGGAAAGTGTTAAATTGAAAACTTATCACCGCAGAGTTTATCGTCTAGTGGAAGGACCTACTCAAAGTTGGCTACTCTCACCTGGAGCTGAAGTGCAATGTTGCTAAGTTTACGATTTCGGGACTTAGAATTCTTTCGGGGTGGTCAAATAAGATGTTGCGAAGTGTACATAATCTTAAAAAGCAGAGTAACGATTCTAGTTTCAGGAGTCAGCAAGTAGATATCTATCTATTGCCTATTACGTAAGGTACATTTGTTTGTAAAATATAATAATTTCTATCATTAAAGTTCAAAACAATTTTATTTCACAATAAGAGTCTACACAATAGTACAATGCAAATTCCACATGTACTTACAAATTTGTGTATATATCAAAAAATATATCCAAACTGAAGAAAAAAATTGTATATACTGGATAAATGGAGAACATAGAACATAGAACATATTATAATCAGAACAGTTTAATGACTAGAACACTATATAATATAATATACTATTAAAACTACTATAATGAAATACAGTTAATCCAACACAATTAACTATATTGCACACTTAATATTAGTATGGTTCATGGCTTAACATTCAAAACACACTACATGATGTTGGAAGAGTGTTGAAAATGCTTTATGTAAAAAAAAAAATTAAAAAAAAATTAAAAATGTCTAACTCCACAACAGAACTTTATCACATATCAGCTTTGATGAGTATTCACTGCAATGAAAAGTAACAAACAATTAGTATCGACACTCTCTAAATAATAATTATTATTATTAATTCATAAGGGCATGGCAAAATTTATCAAATCCATAACTGGAAATACAAAAGAATACCGCAAATTATAAAACTGTTCAGAAATAAGTTCATGAATTTTTGTCCATATTTGTTTACACTGAGGCAGAAATCTAAACACAGTAGATGTTTCAAAATGCTTATTGGTGTACTGAAAATAGTACACAGAATTTCCAGCTTGGAATGCAAAATAATGGTAACTTAAGAGCCAATATTTTCCGTGTAGCTTGCGTAAAGCAAGTTAATGCAGAAGGAATTATTATTAGTTGTAATTGTTATTATCAGTAGCCAGCAGCATATAGTAGTTCCTCTGATGTGCTTCTTTTGTATAAATTGATAAGTTAGAAGATTTTCTCTGAAATTTATATTTTGTTCTAATTCCACACAATTTCCACGTTGAACAGGTTCTCCAGGTGTGGGAACTCATATCAAAATGTTGGGAGAAAACAACATTCTAGGAGTGCTATCCAGAAAGTAAAAAAAGTTATGTGTGGCGAGGGGTGGGGCTAATGCCACCATCTTGGAGTCAGAGAGTCCCCTCACTCAGTACACATCCAGCTGTGGTAGCTTGCAGTTTGTGTGGCTTCTGCTGTGTTCACTGTGAATGTTTAAAATGTGTGCTGCAACGTCACCTTATAATAATGACGTAGCAGGTTCAATACCAGTGGAGGCACTTGGTGGTTTGAATTCTACTTTAAATTGTAGGTTCAGTTTGAATTAGCATTTCTGTGTATAAAGTGAACTTACAAAAAAATGCAATTTCTTTTTAGATCTGGAACTGAAATAATTCAAATATCCATCCACAGAAAAATAAATGAGCTGAGGAAAAACACATCCATGTCAATTCAGAACATTGTTGTATACCATTGGACAATGTGTTTCTAATCTGTTTCATATAAGGACAAAGATTATGATCAAATAATGAAGATATTATGAAAGAAGAGGAAAAACCTTTCAATCATAATGAGGGAACATTCGAGTGTGTTTCAACACTAATACAATGAACCAAATGAAGAAACAGATGCATGAAAAGTGGGCAATGAAATGTTGCAATGAAATTTGTTTGTATTCAATTCCACAAGGGCTTGTCACACAGAATGCAAAAAATTTGGGGAATTTAACATCAGAATTGTTTTCAAAACACTGAATGGTTTGAAATATACATCTAATGAATATTAAATGAGAAGAGCAATGCTGGATGTGGAATCCAGATGAATATGCAACATAATTTTTTCATGTTCAAGAGATTATGTAAAGCAAACATCAAGAAAAATAGGAATGAGTAGAGGCATGTATATTTCGTTTTTGACGAAAAAAAATGTGAAATAACACATTGTAATGTTAATTTTTCATGTTTCTGAAAGGTGTGAGGTGCATTTTCCTACCCTGTTTTGTTACAAAATAATGCAAAATGAACTGCAAAATGCAAAGTAGACTCTTAAACATTAAATTTAGAGTTTATTTACCGACACAACACTTTCTCAAGTCAGAATTATCCTGTGAGTTATGCAATTCATGGAAAATTGATGCATTCTGCTGTAGATATTTGAGAAGCAAAAATAGACCCCTTTATACAGGGACTATGTCAAAAAAAGTTAAATGTTTATACATTTTTGTACAATAATTAATTTCTTTCTAATGTATTTTGTTTGTTTTATACAGGGGGGTGTAACTTACTTTTTGATTTACCCTAGTATATAACTTGTTACTGCAGCTGCAGTAAAAAATTCTTTCTGCAGTACGCAGTTACATCACATCAGAGACAAGCCATGGACAACAGTGTGGTCCTTAAGGGAGCCAATTCTCCGCAACTCGGACTAGCAGCACATAGGAATGTTGCCTATACAAGTACTAAATCCTCATCACATAAACCCTCTGCTTGGGGCAACTCAGGAGAGGAATGTCTCATTACCATTGTTTTATCATTCACTGGACACACATCTGGAATATTAATGAGAATTCTCACCAGTCCCTACTCTGCTCAAAGATGACATGGAACTTCTAATACCAGAAGTATACCACATAATTTGCACATGTGGGACAACATATATTGGACAACCATTTTGAGCCATAGAACAGCAACGAAATAAACATCAAAGTGCTCTAACCCAAAATGACAGGACTAACAGAACACAGCATCACTGAATGCTTACAGAATTTTATTTCCAGGCACCTAAACAATATCCAAACATGGCAGTTACTGAGAAGAAAAAATAAAAGAAGCCATAGCCATTGCCGGAAAAAGCACAAACGTCAACAGGGATGTGGTACTCCTACTCAGTCACTCCTGAAACCCACTACCCTCTTCTCCAAAAATCCTTAACATCTGCAATGAAAAACTGTATTCCAGAAGAAACCAGTCACTGTACAGACTCTAAGCATTGACTCCTCATCCACAAACATTCAACCTTACACTTGGTCTCCAGTGAACATTTCCTGATGAGGAGAGATGCATACATTGCACTCAAAATATGAGAAGTTAACACTGACTTAACTTGGCTGGTAACCTGAGAACAGTTGTTTGAACCTACTAAAGATTAGAAAGGGAAGATACTTACGGTCATGGTTTCCATGATAGAATTCTCTCTAAGCACGTCACTTATCGATTGTATTGCTCTAACCACATTTTCACTATTTCCAGTAATGGTAAATACACGTTCCAATACAGGCCTATCAACATTCATGGGTCTGTAAAAAAAAAAAAAAAATGAACAGATTTCTTCTTACTGAGATATTTACATTGAAGCTTTCATGTGTAAATCTACTAGGATATTGCTTTAAGAAGAAATTCTGTAATATTAGGTTTTTCTCTCTAATGCTCAACATACCCCAACATTAAATAGAGAGAAACTTATGTACTCCCTTTTCCATGAAACTGTATTTTGATATTATTCCATTAAATTCGGTGGCCACTGTGACCATCTTTGAAGGAACTTGCTGCATAATGCACTTCCCACATGAACTAAACATTGATAGCAGACAAGCACATCATACATGGGTTCACTTCTACATCAGTTAACACAAAGAAACGGAAGGTAACACAGGTACAGCCAAATAAACAACAACAGCCCACCAAGTGGCAATCAGAAGCACACCAAACAATAGTGCAGCAAGTTCCAATGAAGATCATGGTAGTGGCCACTGAAATAAATAAAACGACGAAAAACAGACTCACAGAAAAGTGAGTAAATAAGTTTCTCTGTATTTATTTACTACTGCATCTCTCATTTCCGAAAATAAAAGCATTTCTAAATTCAATTCTCAGTTACCTCACATAGTAAGCCTGACAATTGCTACTTCGTGCATATTGCTTATACAGCAGTGGCAGCTCGTGGTTTGGAATACTGGTGTTTCAGCATATATATATGTAATATATTTATATTTAATTTTAATTTATATATTATATTATATGTATATAAAATGTTATGTATATTTATATTTGGTCTGAGTGGATGTATCGGTATCAGAAAACCTCAGTTGTATGTTGTTCACTGGTTCCAGCCGACAGCTGATACCTTTCAGGCATTTTGGTCTTTTGCAGGCTCTGCAAAATGCGACATCACACTTTGATGAAGTACAATTAATATAATTATCATGCAAAATTTGAAGTTCCCATTTATTCGGCAACAATAATGTGCAGAATTGTGTTTTGTGGTTACGTAAGAAGTACTTTAATGTTCTGATTCAATTGTTGAATATTTTGACAGAAAACTGATAATTCTATGCTTGTAATTGGACTGGAATACCCACCAATATTAATCAGTATTTTGAACAATTTTCAAGCATTGGTATCGGTATCAGTGGGAACACGACTTAGCAACAGTACAAAAAAAAATTGCAACTATGACAATAGACAATTAGTCCCATCATCCACGCCACACCATCAGGAGCAAGTAATGAGTACCCCATTTACATATGAGAAGTTACATTTTAAACTCAATTAGGATTGGTGATATACAAGTTATATTCAATAAATAACCAGAAAAGTAGTATAAAATAATCTAAAATATGACCATGATTGTTATATATTTGTTATTTTGTGGAGGCATCTGTAAGCTGTTCATAGCTGGGGCCTGTGTGCCGGCCTCACTCACGGGATGTCTTGAAACTGTTACACAAAATGACGGCACCCTTACAGGAGTGCTCCAAATTGGAGCAGTGAAGTGTTATGAGATTTTTGTTGAGTGAAGTTGTGAAACCGATAGAAATTCATCACCGCATGACAGTTCCATATCGTGACAACTGTATGAGTCAATTGCAAGTGTATGAATAGGCTGAGGAGTTCAAATAGGGCATAACCAGTGTTGAAGATTCTCCGTGTCCAGGTTGCTCCAGTCACGGAAAGCAACTTTGCTCAAGTAGAGGACTTCATATGGGAGAACTGGCATATTACTGTCAGTGAAATTGCTTCTCAGATGGAAACAAGTGTAGGATCAGCTCAACATACTGAGGTTCAGGAAAGTCTGTGTGAGGTGGGTTCCGAAATGTTTGACACCAGAAATGAAGGAGAGGTGTGTTGATGTGTGCAGGGAGCTCTTGCGCTGTTATGAAGCTGATGGTGAGGCATTTCTTCACCGTATTGTCACTGGAGATGAAAGTTGGGTTCATTTCCATGAACCAGAACGTAAGATATTGGAATGGTGGCATCCTTCATCTCCCAGACTGAAGAAGGTGCATGTTCAATGGAGTGCCGGAAAGGTCATGATAACTTTGTTTTGGGACCACAAGGGGCCAATTCATGAATGTTACATGCCCAGAGGTCATGTAAACAGCACATACTTCAACATGCCATGAAAAACTTAAACCAGCCATCTGCAGAGACAACGTGGTCTGGTGTCCACTGGTGTGCTTGTGCTCCATGTCATATTGTCTACCATTGAGGACCTAAGGTTTGAGTGCTTACCCCACCCTCCATATCCACCCGATCTCACACTTTCTGATTTCCACACCTATGGCTCACTGAAAGACGCACTAAGTGGATCGAGGTTCCAGGATGATGACTAAGTCCAGTCCGAGGTGCATGAGTGGTTATGCACGAATCCAATTTTTTTTTTTTTTTACTATGGGATCAGTGCCCTTATTAAGCATTGGCATAGGTACATTGAACTAGGGGGGGGGGACTATGTTGAAACATTGTACTTTAGTTCTTTTGGTGCTTGTAATAAATATTTGCTACAACATATTTTCGGTTATATATTGAATGAGCCTCGTATATTGGTGGTATCATTACTAAATTAGTTTACGATTTACCCAAAAAGGAAATATTTATATTTTCATATTACTCTATGACACAGGACAGTAAGACCTTGCCTGCTGTTCACATGTTGCTGGTCTCTAATGGCATAAAAAGGAATTAGCATCCCAGCATTTGCTGCTGGTCCGTTGAATTGCAGTGAAGTCTTCTTCCCTGCCTGGTGACCCTGGTTTGTTGCACAATATCTGCAATGCTGAGCCTGCTTGTGCACGAGGATAGGAACAACCGCATTGAATCTTGCTCCAATACACCTCACTGTAGAAATCATGCCATTGCTTGGTGCTGCAACGTCAACCTGAACGTCTAGACTTATACTGTGAAATCTCACAGGTTTCCCCCTTTTTTGTAAAGATCATAATGGAATGTGCATTTTTGAAGCAATTAAGGGTAACATTATTTGTTTATGTTCAAATATTTAATATGAAAATAATTATAAAATACTAACAAAACCTATGAAATTTCATGGTAAAATATCCGGTTGTTGTGCTACACTGCAACAATATCAATAACCAATCTTCCCTGTTGTACAGTGCAGTATAGTATCTAGAAATTCACAGTTTAAGTAAAGAAATAAAATACATTCATACATTAAAGGAAATTTATTTCAAATGATTTTAGCTTCTGAGGATATTTGCCAGCACTGACCAGACCATGGCTTTAACATAGGTCATGTAGTGCATGACTCTCAGAAATTCTAAGGATACACATTTGACAGTGGTTCAGATCCCACTTTAAACTCTAGAGCCAGTCCCGATATAGGCTATATGTGCTACAGTGGACAAAGCTGTAACCGATTAACTAACGGTGATTCCAGTCATTGACTTCCAGCACTGATATGAAGAGTGGGAGTAATGTATTCAGTGGTGTGTAGGGAACTATTTTGAAGGAGATAAAGTTCATTTGTAGTTTGAACATACATACAAAGGTAAGTTGAAAGAATCTCATTACTTTATTGTCAGACTTTGTATATCATGGTAATAAAAAATGCCATAATCACATGTGGAGCTCTCGTCTGCACCAACAATCTCACTACAACAATGATAAGAAAGTTAGGATCATCTCAGAAGAAAATCTTCCTGTTCATGACAGGAGCTTTCAAAACAAACTTTGCTCTTGCTCTTCTCATAGTCACTGGTCTCTGGCCCATCAACAAACTGATAAAACTGTTGGTGGTGAAATACTGGTTTAAACATGGACAAGAAGAAAAATTAATAGAATCTCTGGAAATTTTTTGCCCCAACAAGCAAAAACATGAAAAACACTCTCATTGAACAATGGCAAAAAGAATGGGACAATTCAACAGTAGGCAGAAGATTTCATGACTTTTCCTGAACACCCGAGAAAGATTGAGAATGTCCCACATACAGCCTACAAGAAGGCTAATGCATTATCTCAAGGGACACAGACTGCATGGTCTTCAACTGGAGAGAATAGAAGCTAGACCAAACCAACATTTGTCCCCACATCGCTTCACCATGAGAGGTGGTGGAGAAGCGTGGGATCAGTAATATCAACCCATGTAGACCGAGGCACCGTCAGGGCTTGAACAATGTCAATTTAGTTTCCTATGATGCTGTTGCAGCAGTCATGTAGAGGATGCTGGTTGGGTTCTTTGGCTTGGGGAGGTTGCATCATTTAGGAAAGCCACGAATGCAGCGATCGGTGTGTTAGCAAATGTAGTGTTGTAAATCTATTCCATTGGAGATTTTTTAGAAAAGGGAAATTTTGATGGTATATTGTCCCTCCCATTCTGTCCCGAGCATGACAGGGGAAGAAAAGGGGGAAGGGAAGAAGGACATCGGAAAGTAAAACAGGTGTTTTAAACATTCCTGATATTGCCCTTGCTTAGTGCATCTTAGCCAAAATAAACAGTCTCTGTGGCACAGTAGGCAAATTATCAACCACCATGGAGGGAGCATGCATCAATCAGTCAGCTGTTTTGTATTGTGTGACTGTTTACTGTTTTGCCCAATTGTGTAGTGTTGTCAAATGGTCCTACCTGTTTCAGTGGAAAGTGTTTTGATTTCATGATGAATAGGAAAATGTACATAGCGAAAGAAGAAACTTAATATTTAGCATTGTTGAATTTTTGGAGGGAAGTTAGCTACAAAGTCTGTAGCAACTGCAGCAATACATGGACATGGTAGAAGGGAAGGAAAAATTCTGAAGTATGAAGCAGGGCATTGTGGACTGAGTGAGTACTGTAATTTTCTTTAAGATTTATTATTCTCTTGCTTTTGCTTGATTTGTTTGGTTTGATCAGTCTGTCATTAGAAATAAACAACAGCTAGATAGATTACAACAGCTAGATAGATTCCTCCATGTGGTAGTTGGATTGGCTTCTTTGGTGTATGATAATTCTCCTTGTTCATTAACACAATGGCGTCTCACGGCAGGCATAGCCCGCAGTGCACTTAAAGTCAATTTGGACGAATGACGGGCATAGCCTGTTCTGCGGTATGTAATCACTTTGCCGATTGAACGACGGGCTTATGCTCGTATTTCGTCTCATGCGCCTGTTCATTCAAGCCCCTCTGTTGAAATTCCGACCGCTAGGAGACTCATGTGCTATTTTTATCTCACACCTGTGACTGTTTATTGTCGGGTTGATGTACTGTGAATTGTTTAGAATGGCGTCGTTAGATCCAGACTGCATAGCGGAAATTCTGCATGAGGATTCCACCTCAGAGTTTGAAGTTAGCGACGATTTTGATGATGCAGATGAAATTGAAGATTTGGAAGGTAGGTTATATTCGTAATAATTATTGTCGACAAAATATAAAAAAGAAAGTTAAAAATTGTACTTACGTATGTGAGTATATGTTCCTACCATAGAACGACGTTTCAGAGATAGACTATCTCCTTCCTCAGGTTCATATAAAAAACTATGTACTTGGCATTACTGTGTCACAAATGTAATATGAGGATAGTGGTTAAGGGTTGGTTAAGATACATTTAAAAATATTATGTTTTTGCTATTAAAGGTATGTATAAAGCGTGTCGTTCCCTAAAAAGACTTGTACTATAGACCTATTCACAGGTATAAAATTTAAAAAAGTTAAAAATCTAAAAAACCTGCATAAATCACTATGCTACTTGCAGGTTTAGCCATTCCTACCCAACTGTGTATCACAATCCGCATGAAGGTCAATTCCCCACGAAAGTCTCCCCTCCCCTTAATTTTCTCGTTTCCCCTTATTACGTCACAAGTCCAACGTAAATTCATGTTCCTCCCGTGCAGCTTGCATAACTTCCGGAGTGAAGTGGAAACCAATATTGGATTCAATCTTCCATGCTTTGTCCCATTTTTTGAGGAAATTGATCCACCCTTCTTCCAAATTTCCTTCATCCCTATTAAGATTATTCTCCCCCCCCCCTACAAATATTCGCTGTTTCATACACGTTTCTTCCTAACGTCCTCCTTTCTTTTCTAATTACCTCTTTCTTTGCGATTCTATGCCCACTTTCCAAAATGTGTTCTGAGAGACCCGTTTTGGGAACTTTTTCCCTTATATCCTTTTCATGCTCGCTTCATCTTTTACCCATGTTTCGACCCGTCTGTCCTATGTACTCCTTCCTGCATTGACATTCTATTCGATAAACCCCTTTCTGTTTTTCCGGTATTTCCCTATTTATCTTTCCTTTCTTATAATCAGTAAAGTATTTCTCAACATTCTTTGGTGCTTTCATCCCGCAAACAATTCCAAAATCTCCCGTTATTTTTCCGATACGAATTGATGGTAAAGGATACCAACGTACTTTTCCTTCCTGTTTTCGATTTCCCCCCCCCCCATTTTGATCCCCTTTCTCCTTTTGGTTTTCTTTCCTAATAATTTTCTGTGCCTTCCCTGCGATCTTATCCATTTCCCTATTCGTATACCCGTTTTTTAATCCTGTTTTTCTTATCCATTGGATTTCGTTGTCTTTTTCTTTTCCATTATTGCATAGTCTACCAGCCCTAATAAAAAAGTTTAGGAATACGTTTTTCTTTGTTTTTTCGGGGTGCGCCTATTCCTTGTTAATATATAAGTTCCCCGATAGGGGTTTATGATGTACTCCTGTTCTAATCCTATTCCCTTCTTTCAAAATACTAAGATCCAGAAAATTGATTTTTGCATCGCTTAAGTTTTCCCTAGTGAAGTTTATTCTTTCGTCTTGTTTTTCTAATTCTTCAAATACCTTGTTCAGTGCTACCGCCTTTCCTATAATCAAAATATCATCAACGTATCTCCCATAATATTTGATACGCATTCTCGTTTTTTCCAAAGCTGCCTTCTCAATGAAGTGCATAAAAATGCTCGCTACCATACCGGAAATGGGGTTTCCCATCGCTAAGCCTTCTATTTGTCTATAAATATTGTCATTGACATAGAAAAAGTTATATTCCGTTACAAGGTTATACCATCGTACATACTCCCAAGCAGTTAGGATGTCTATTCCTTTTTCTAACAGCCACCTTAGTAAACAATCTCCCGCCCGCCCCCTCGGTACACTTGGGTATAAGTTAATAACATCAAAACTACTTATTGTATCCTCGTTATCAATTTCCAGATTTCCTATACATTCTTTAACTTCTACGGCATTCCTAATGCTATATTGGGTGTTCTCATTTATCTTCCTTATTCTTTTTACCAGCATTTTTGCTAGCCCATATCCTGGATGTTTGTATGTTGGTATAATAGGCCTAAGCGGTATGCCATCTTTGTGTGTCTTGGATATTCCGAAAGCTATTGGTATGTTGCCATCTTTAATTTCCTTGATAAGGATTTTCTTTTCGCTTGTGCCCAATGTAATGCTTGTCTCTACCCCTTTTTTGACCTCTCTTCTAATCTTATTAATAGGGTCTTTCTCTATTTTCTCAAAATCGTTACCTTTGAAGCTTTCTTCTAATTTATGGTGTTATATTCCTCCCTGTCCATGATAACCATCTTGTTTTCTTTATCAGACCTAATTAGAAAAACGTTATTCGCCTTCACCCATTGTTTTACATTTTTTAAATCGCATCTTAGATTTTCGTTTACTTTCTCTTTCTGCGTTCTATCTCCCATTTTTTTTACTCATTTCCTTTTCAATTTCTTTTTGCAAGTGTTGTTCTACAATATTACGTATCCTTTGTCTAACCTCAGTTTTATCCTCCCTTTTGTCGATAGTTGTTACGATTGTTTCTGCTGCTATTATGAATTCCTCTTTTTCAAGTTTCTCTACCCCTATTGAAAATTTCTGCCCTTTGTTCATAATCCTAATTAACTCTTTAGGTGGTTCATGGGTGGTTAAATTTAAAATGTTCTCATTTCCCAACTTATCTGTTTTTTGTTCCCTATTCTCTAGATTATCCTTCAAAATCAATTTTAATTTCATCAATTTTATCTCTATAGTATTACTATCCCTGAATTTGGCTTTTTCCACAGCCCTAAAGTGTCTCTCTTCAATGCAGTTCCACGTCACTTCGTCTAGTTCCCCACTAACTTCCAAATGTAATTTATAGCATTCCTTATTAAGACGTTCGACTTGTCCATGTGCTTCCCTAATACATTTCCCTAGTATTTTAAACTGTATATCTTGTTTTTGTTCAATCATGCCTACACTCAAAGGTTTATACCCCCATTTTAAAAAGTTTGGTAAAACCCCCATTTTCCTGCATTGTTTTAAGAATCTAATCCTGATTAAACCCTTATTCAACTTAATCCTCTTAACCTTTAATAGCAAAAACATAATATTTTTAAATGTATCTTAACCAACCCTTAACCACTATTCTCATATTACATTTGTGACGCAGTACTATGCCAAGTACTTAGTTTTTTATATGAACCTGAGGAAGGAGATAGTCTATCTCTGAAACGTCGTTCTACGGTAGGAACATATATTCACATACGTAAGTACAATTTTTAACTTTCTTTTTTATATTTTGCATTTGTGAGTAACACGCAACTAACCTACAAAATGATATTGTCGACAATATGAACAGTGTTGCAAACTCTAGTATTTTATGAATGACGTGAGAAGACGTAGTTTTTTTGGGTCTATTCATCTTGCCTCTTGCTTGATTCTCCTACATGCACTGATGTATTTTTAGTTTTTCCATTTATTATTTTGTATAGTGCATGTCAAATGAAGATTTATTTTATTTATTTAGTTTGTTTATTTATTTGTTTAATTTTTACAGATGATGCAGAACCAACTGATACATCGTCTGGTCCTGTCCTGCAGCCACTTTTTCATACAAAAGATAATTACTTGTAATTTGTCTTGTGCAAGATTCAAAAGATGTATTGATAGTTTATGTACTTAATTATTGAAATATCCAGATTACGAACTTAAAAATCTCTATATTAACATTTGTTACAATGTTGTACTTTTTTTCTTCACAAAACATTGCTGAAAAAAATTTAAAAAATGTCTGAAAATGAAAAGAAAATTTAAAAAATGTTTGTTCATTGAAAAGAGGAAATTTTGTAGAAAATTGAAGAAATACGTGGTAAATAAAAAGAAATTAAAAATATTTTTTCTATGATTTTTTGAAAAACAAATAAAAACCGCAGACCAGAGATAAAAATGCTGTATTATGAGGCCAGACCCGAAATTTTTGCAAATATTTTGCAAATCGGTAATATTATTGATATCATAGATCCGTATTTCTATGTTTTGAGTGATTTGTCAGGTTATCGAATTGTGAATTACATATTGCACAATAACATCGCTTTTCTCGTGATTGGCTGGATAACTTCTGAAATATTTTTAATTTGTAAAAAAAATAGGTGCTAAAAAAATCATGAAATATAACTCTGTCATAGCCTCATTTTCAGTGACAGGTGATCAAAACTTCGGTTGCCAATATATTAAGCAGCACTATGTATGCAAAGACAGGTGCGAATATTCGACAGGTGTGGTATAACACTTCTGGAAGCGAGACTGAAGTGCACATCCATAGAGCCAGAGCACCAGTTGCTACTGCCTCAATCCACCAAAATGAAAGGGGATCGAGGGAAATAAATCTTCTATTGGTTACTACAGGTGATAGACTGGAGTACCTGAAATTTTCAGTCTTTTGACCTTACAAGTAGCTGCTGGGTTGGTGAGGAAATGGAAATCTTCCATTTTCCTTTGGTGGTAGTCTCTAACTGAAACTGGTCAGGTGGTAAAAAAAAGCTCCTAGAGTAGTTCCTGCCAGTCTGTCTGTCAATGGCACCAATGTGTGAGAAGGACATGTCGCATATGAACTGCGGTTTCAACAAGACAACAAATGTATTGATTTGAAAATACTCAAAGAGATGAGATGGATTGATCTATCAATGCTAGACTCACTACTCCCCATTGCACACCACTGAGTAATGTTTGTTCACCTCTAACAGCTCTCAACCTTATTGCATGCAACAAGTAAATTTAGCCACCACTTTCTTCAAATATACTCTTGCCTATACACAGTTAAAAAAATGAAAGATTTTCAAAGAAATATAGTACTAACCCCGATACGATTATTTTTGTTCGGGTCTTTCTCATCAGGAGCTTCAATTTTATGTTTGTTAAAGGCCAAACTTTATCTTCAGGAATGATAACCTTTAAACCCAAAGCCCTGATTAACATTTGTTACAATGTTGTACTTTTTTTCTTCACAAAACATTGCTGAAAAAAATTTAAAAAATGTCTGAAAATGAAAAGAAAATTTAAAAAATGTTTGTTCATTGAAAAGAGGAAATTTTGTAGAAAATTGAAGAAATACGTGGTAAATAAAAAGAAATTAAAAATATTTTTTCTATGATTTTTTGAAAAACAAATAAAAACCGCAGACCAGAGATAAAAATGCTGTATTATGAGGCCAGACCCGAAATTTTTGCAAATATTTTGCAAATCGGTAATATTATTGATATCATAGATCCGTATTTCTATGTTTTGAGTGATTTGTCAGGTTATCGAATTGTGAATTACATATTGCACAATAACATCGCTTTTATCGTGATTGGCTGGATAACTTCTGAAATATTTTTAATTTGTAAAAAAAATAGGTGCTAAAAAAATCATGAAATATAACTCTGTCATAGCCTCATTTTCAGTGACAGGTGATCAAAACTTCGGTTGCCAATATATTAAGCAGCACTATGTATGCAAAGACAGGTGCGAATATTCGACAGGTGTGGTATAACACTTCTGGAAGCGAGACTGAAGTGCACATCCATAGAGCCAGAGCACCAGTTGCTACTGCCTCAATCCACCAAAATGAAAGGGGATCGAGGGAAATAAATCTTCTATTGGTTACTACAGGTGATAGACTGGAGTACCTGAAATTTTCAGTCTTTTGACCTTACAAGTAGCTGCTGGGTTGGTGAGGAAATGGAAATCTTCCATTTTCCTTTGGTGGTAGTCTCTAACTGAAACTGGTCAGGTGGTAAAAAAAAGCTCCTAGAGTAGTTCCTGCCAGTCTGTCTGTCAATGGCACCAATGTGTGAGAAGGACATGTCGCATATGAACTGCGGTTTCAACAAGACAACAAATGTATTGATTTGAAAATACTCAAAGAGATGAGATGGATTGATCTATCAATGCTAGACTCACTACTCCCCATTGCACACCACTGAGTAATGTTTGTTCACCTCTAACAGCTCTCAACCTTATTGCATGCAACAAGTAAATTTAGCCACCACTTTCTTCAAATATACTCTTGCCTATACACAGTTAAAAAAATGAAAGATTTTCAAAGAAATATAGTACTAACCCCGATACGATTATTTTTGTTCGGGTCTTTCTCATCAGGAGCTTCAATTTTATGTTTGTTAAAGGCCAAACTTTATCTTCAGGAATGATAACCTTTAAACCCAAAGCCCTGAAAATTCAAAAAAATAATATAATAAACATTGAATACAACCATTCTCAAAAAAGAATATACACAGTAAAATACTAATTTTAGATATCTATTGTATAAATATTTTCTTTATTCAGGTATTAAAATTAGCACCAAGATTAATTTTTACTAACTATAAAGAATGATTGTCATTTTTAATGTTTTAGTCATGGTACAACATTTTCTTAACAAAACCTATCTGCAATGGACATTTACAGCCCTTGGTATAGGGATGTTACAACACCGGATAAAGAAATAAGTTAGACACAGCACAGGTACATACTTATATTAATTATAGAGCCAATTGTGGGTACATGTAGATGTATCTTATACATGTAAGCAATTTGGTTTATTTTTTAAAATTCTTTGAATGTATGCTGTGGATCTACAACTACTAACCAAAAATGTAAGTGTTCTTTTCTTTTTACTAAAGGTAAAGAAGAAAACTCTGATAAAATTATAAAAATCTGCTCACTTACTCTCCACCCCTATTCTCTGCACGTTTTTTAAGCAAATCCACAATCCTGGAACATTGTCTTGCCCGACTAATTTCTGTGCCTTTGATTTCCAGCACCCTCAAGTTACAAGAACGTGATGCACGCTGCCTGAAATAAACAAAAAAATCAAATCAATCCAAGTAAACACTAACAGCTAGGAAATAATTTATTTTTCCTTTTCTGCCTCTTTGACCTATTACTCTTCAGGGTGAAAGATGAAAGGCAAAGAAATGCACGAGTATCTGTGGAGATAAGGCTCCTCCATGCATTCTTAATATTGGTCATATTTGTGGTGATGTGATCATTGGCATACTTTAACTACCTTTACCCTCCCACTCCTCTTCCCCAAATTATTATTGATTGTAGGCTGCATGAGAGTCCCAGAAGTTATTTATGGAGCCACATTGTTGGAAAAATTCATGCCAGAGATTATCCACACCAGAAATCAAACCAAGGTCTCTCATATTTATTTGATTGATTAATTTGCTTTATTTTACTTTGCTTTTGTGCCACTTTAGACTAATTGCGAAGATGGGAATGAGCGATGATATGATGAAATTGATGAATGGACGCTCACATACATCCATCCCCAGGCTGGGATCCCTGGTGTCATAGCGTGATGTGCTACCCACTCTTCCATGGAGGCCAGCCCAGGTCTCTCATGTTGTAGTTAGATGCTGCACCATGTGAACCAGTTATGGAACATACCTGAATTCTACTCTATGGATATCTGACAAAAATGCTAAATTGGAATTTGCAAAAATGTTGATAATGTGGTTTTCAAACTGTGTTCTTGTAATGGGTTCAAATTTCTTCACTTTTCCCCTTCTCCCACATGTGTAACAGCTGTTTCTGTTTGTTTCTGATAATAACATCTACAATCTGCGCATGTCTCGACTTTACAATTTGGACCAGGGTTTCTTCTTTCGATCAGAAAATTACTCTTCAGGTGTGAGCATTCATCGAGTGGGTCACTTGTAAATATCTATCTATGTATAAAACAAGAAGAGTGACACGCGAATGACGGAACATCTTAAAATACATCTACTGATGTTCCTCACAACTTACTCATTTAATTTCAGTGGTTTTCTTCTTGCGAGTATTAAAGGTGTGTTTTATCTCTCAACAATTTTCAATTTTAGCACTTGTAAATATTGAGGCTTAGCAACAACTAAAAAATCTCAATTTCAAGTAGTCTCGAGTAACAGTCACATTCTCTGAATGGGTATTAGATTCAATACATATTTTCTTATTGGCACGCAAACAATAACAAAGTTTCAGGCTGTAATTGGTGTGACGAGAATAAAATACATTATGTAGCACCACTCACTTGGTAAGAAAAAATATTTTGGAGACACGGGGATTCGAACCTAGGATTTCAGCTTACAAAGCTGGCCCTTAACTGACATGGCCACAAGCCATGGTGAAGTAAGTTGAGTAATTTATCCATACGATTGCATCTTTTCCTGTCCAGCTCGAAACTTTTGATGTTGCTTCTCGCTAATTACATTAATTTGAAAGCAATACGCTTCATCAGATAGGGTGCATATGCTGTACACATTGCTGACAAAATACAAGTGAAGCTTGTGCATGAAAATTAATGAAGACGTTGGGATATTGTGCTTTTGTGGAAGATTTTGTGCGGATTCTGCTATGTGATGACAAATCTCATTAACCAATGGCACATAAATTATATTATTTTAAACTATTTATTTCAAAATGAAGAGTCATTATTCTGGAATCTAAAGAGGCATTCATCCATTCGGTAAGAATTTTATGATTTACGAGTGTCACAATTCTATTATCATGTTCCATTACGAAACCAACGTGCACGTGTAAAAAAAGTAAAGCCCAAAAATTTTTATTTTACAAAAAATCGATTTACTGTTAAAGTTAAATGAGAGGACAACCATTGACTTATTTTTAATAGCCTGGATGACTGATGTAGGGGAGTACCTCTTCTCATGTGCTCCCTGGCAGTGACATAAGCTCTTCTTCCTTTAGTATTTCTATTATTTTTCCATCGCATATTCAGTGCCAACTTAGCGATTCTGTTTGCCAAAGTGTATGAGGAATATTTATTCTTCCAGCCTTCTCCTGGACTAGGATAACACTATTTCCAAAAAAAAAAAAAAAAAAAATCTTTGCATAATTTTCAGGAATTGCAACAGCACTATTTCTGTCTCGCTTATTCTTATTGCATGTTTTTGCTTTTCATTATTTAGCGTTGCTTTCTTCCATTTTTGGCTACTCCCCACAATGAAGAGAGACTCAAAAAGAACACCCATCCTCACGCCAAATTCGAACCCGGTGCCCTCGCATTCTGACAAATTGTGATAACTACTTCGTCATGAACGTCAATAACGCGTTTCTTTTTCAAATAAATTTAAGGAATATTTCACATTTACATTACTTTGATTGTAGATGTGGAAATTCCAGTTAATTAATATTTACGCTGCTATCTTTCTGTTAGCCCTTTTCTTTGGCTCTCACAGACACAAAATTCCCTGCATATGGTTAAATTGATTGATAGTAAGCAACAGTGCTCCTTTCCGAACACTTACTTTGGCTGTACTTCCGGTGACGAAGCTGGACTTTAACTCAAACGAGTGGGTCACTTTCTGTGAACAGAAGTGTACATGTCCAGGCTGTTTGACAAATATAAAACTGGGTACCAAATAGTTGGCAAGCATTGGATCTAATGAATTCTCATAGTCTGGTGCCAAGTTGCAGCCCGGCAGTTGAGAAGCATTGCCTTAGTACACCGTGGCCCTACAACTGAGGCAGAAACTCAAATTCTTTGGCCAAAAATGACACAATTTTTTTATTTTTAAATAATCTGGCTTGATGTCAGTAAAAGTTTGTTTGCTTAAGACCACTTTATATGCTCAGATATGCTCATCTTGATTGTACCTACAAGCTAAAATGGGACCTGAACCACTTTGCCCACATTGGCGATTGCCCTTAGATCCCCTTGATTACAAGGTGGCAACATTACTTTATGCCATCAGGGATGCTGATTCTTATATACGTACAACATTCAACCAAAAATCCGGCCATTTTCCAGCAACAGTATTTGTAATAATAGTTACATTGGGCTCTGAATATCCCTTGTAATAGCATACTAATCTTAATTATTTAATGAAGTACATGCATATGTAGTTCTGCATACAAATTATGAATAGTAATAATGTTTTAATTGTCCTGAAACCCCTTATATTAACATTTATTTATTTCTTTATGCCTCTATCAGTTCATTTTATACTCTGACAGGCTAATCAGAAGGTCCTACATTTTTAAAATGGAATCCAAATCATTATGCCATATGTCTCCTGGTATCCTTTGATTGCAAGATAGCAGTCTTACCTTTATGTATTGAGTAGGCACATACACAAACTCATGAACAACAAAAACAAATTAATAAATACAGGGTGTTCAAAGAGGTCAAGCAACCAAGAATTTGAATGTACATTACTTTCATGCAAAAAGTGATAGACATGAACCATGCGTAGGGTATTGAGTTTGACTATGTGCATTTCTTTAAAACATTAAAGAAGAAAATGATTTTCTGCAAGAGTGTTCAGTGTGCAGAAAAGTTACTAAGGTGTACAAAGGTTTTGTATGAAGTAAAGAACAATGTGGATAAAAGAAAGACTTGCAAAATTTTCTGTGTGTGTTCATGGTCTCCGCAGGTATTTCTCATGTTGGCAAAGGAACGATAAATTTTTACTCATTTTATACTATAGGTAGGTTAGTTCTTTGTACGATAAATTTCAAATATTTTCTTTCATCTGAACATTGATGGCATAACATAGCCAGATGTCGGGCACACCTAGCACTGTCCTCTGAAAAATGTTGCCAGTACTCTTTGTAATTTTGAAAGAACATACTTTATTATGAATATGCAATAAATAACTCCATAAATAACATCATAAATTATGTCAAAAGTATGATAATTTTTTATGCAATTCCATAGATACCCACAGAGACCAGCGACACACATCAAAAAATTTTGTGACTTCATATTTGACTTTTATCCATGTTTTTCTTCACTTTGTACAAAGACTTCTTTACACCTTAGTAACTTTTTCTCTATACTGAATGTTAATGCAGAGAGTCATTTTCTTTTTTAATGTTTTAGAAATATCCACATGCACAAAGTTAATACCCAATGCAAGATTCATGGCTCTATCACTTTTGTACAAACGATATGCACATTCCAAGTCTCAGCCATGTGACTTTTCGAACACCTTGCAGAAGAAATTGCCAATATTTGTCTTCTAGCTGCTATGTCGTCTAATTCTTTTTTAGTCTAGTTCCAAAATATGACACCCTTAACTGACACCACAAGTGAAATAGGTTATCTGCAATTTGAAAAACACCGAAATTTCTTGTTGTTTTTTTTTTAAAAAAAAGCTAGCTTTTTATCAGAAAAACATCATCCATTCAAAAAAGCCAGCTTTTTTGCATCTCTACTCTGTGATCTGGCTACAGGACGTGCACAGGTTTGAGTCTCCTGGGCGAAGCGTAATAACTCTTATTCTGAGATTTCAGCCTGTGTGTGGGACCAATGGCCATCACCATTGTTATGAAGTTGGAGAGCTACAACAATGACTGTGGGTTCATCATGCTGACCAATGTCACCCTACAACTAGTTGGATGATTAGCTGGCCATTGGTCAGTAGGCCACAGTGGTGTATTCTACCATGCTGCATTAAGTTAACAGCAGTAAACCCACTTTTTTTGGTAAACCAGGTCAAATTATCAGAATACCTCACTGGTAGCCAATGGCCCTCACAGGCTGTTGTGCAACAGGTTATTTATATTTTTAACAAGGTGAATTATGAATGTATGAGGGAGATTCTGAAAATAAGTTTCATGTCATGATATTTTCAGATATATTGAACTTGTGGGAACACTGTACTGCCTGCATTTACAGTACTGTCTCATTGAGCGTCACGTGGTCTCCAGAAAATATGGTGTACTTGTGGAGTAGGTGGAGGGCAAGAGTGTCCATGAAGGGTGAAAGGTGGAAGAGAGGAATGTTCATGAATGTTATCAAACAGATGCATGTTACAGACATGGATGTCTATGAAAGGTGAAGCAAGCAGATTTCCACTACTGACAAGATTGAAATCCATTGCTAAGAAACAGACCAGATTTGGTGTTCTGTAAGATCCCACACAGCAGTGGGTTCAACAACAGCAGTTCTTCTAGAGAGGTTAGTTGGCAATTCTCAGACTATCCACCCTCTACAGTCCTAATCTTGCTACCAGTGACCTCCATTCCTTCAAGCTGTCAAGGAGTCACTGTCTCTGCCCCACTACACCAGCAATGAGACAAGATGTATATGGCCTTTGTACCTTCATCTATGAGCAGGACACAGATTTATGTTGATGGCTTTTCCAGCCTACTAAAGCAATGCAGTAAGTGTCTTAAAATTCATGGAAACTATGTGAAAAAGTAGAAGTATGTATCTTCACACTGATAAAGTACACAAGTTTCTGAAAAAATTGAATAAAATAAGACTTCTTACTTCTTTCTGGCTACACTGCACTACCGGCGCCATCTTCATTATCTATTTCTGTGTTGTGTGTGCCAGGTTGATGCAAAAATAATGGCCCAATTGTTTTGCTGTGGGTTTTGCAAATATTTTTTCCTAATACATCTCATTCATTATAATGCATGTTATATATCATTTTAAACCTTATTTATTGCTTAATCTATATCTGCCTTAAAATATTTTTCCTAACACTTGATTTACCTCGATTCTAGTTACCATGACACTGTAAAAGCAAGAAATGGGCATCATTTTGCTTCATGAGTTCAAACTTGGTCACAGACATGTGGAAGCAATTCAAAATGTCACTAAAGCATGGGGTGGGGGAAGCGTTTTTTATCATTCAGTGTATAAGTGGTTCGAAAAATTCCATACTGGCCATTGTCGTCTCAAACATGAGGAAGGTTGTGGACCTCCATCAGAAGGGGAGGACTTTACTTTACTTCACAAGAAGAAGAAGAAGAATCAGGAATGGTGGTAACATACTGAATGTTCAAATGTAGTGAGAACATAATTTCACTGACTTACTGAATAACAACATTGCATCAGGTATTTCTTCTTTGTTTTCATCACTTGTCTTCAGTGACGTCGCATGCGGTTCACATACGGGTGTTCACAATAAAATTTTTATATTGATTGGAGATTTACTCCTCTCCCCTTGTAACTTCATATTCAATTGAAAAAGTAAGAATAACAGTTCAACTTATTTTCAACTATTTCCCACAAAAATCACGCTATATTTGAAGTAATGCAAGATTTTTCATTCAATTAACACTCTTTTGATTACACAATTTACAATTAGTAATGGCTAGTGCAAACTAATTAGTATAACATGCAATCTCAGGTATGTACAATGCAAGACTACCATACTTCGCAATCTACTTTCTATTACACCGACCATATGTTAACCAACGACATTCATTCAGCGTTGAAAGCACGTGCATCATTAGCGGGACAGAGGGGAGGACACGTCCAGTCCAGAAAAAAATATTTTGTGTATATAAGATATTTGGGTATTATACAGAATGCCCTCGCCCCCCACCCACAATAACTCGGTTGGGAGTACTTACCTCTTGAACAATGCAGAGGTTTGTCTGGTGAGGGCCCATCCTTTTTACTTCCGTTCGTTCTGCTTCGTTCATTCGCGAAAATGAAGTTTCTTTCAAACTCCTAACAGTATTCATAGTGTACAAAACACAACACTACACTACACACACGCGCACACGACTAAAAGCCAATGCACATAAATTCACCCAACCGCTTGCCAATAGATATCTTGCTCTCAAAAGTCGACACCACTCTAACAGTGTTTTGCCGGTTCCTGCCAAAGAGCATAGGCTTTTTTATTGCCCCGCAAAACGAACGGAACTTGACCTTTCCAAAAATAACATGTTCCCTTGAAGTTCTCCTACAGCAACAGTGTTGCCAACAATTGAAACGCAGAAGTTGCTAAATCTTCAACATGCGCTAAAAATTGCTGAATCAAATTTACAGGTGAAAAATGCAAAATATATTTTTAAAAAGTGCTGTAAAGAACAACTTACATCAGGTTTATTCCAACCAATAAATTAAATTTCAATGTTTGTGTTTTTATATCAAGATTGAAAAATTATTAATTTCAAATGAGATAATTTTATGCATATTTCGTTTTAATTTTCTAACTTCAAAGAAGAAAATATTATGTGTAGCAACATCTCTAGTGCGTTCAATTGATGTAAATATAGTCCGCACTTTCCTTTGCAATTTAAGTTGGTGAGAGTAATTTTTTTGCATTAAAAATGTCGATTACTAAAAAAAAGTTGCATTGTCTGAATGGCCCTTAGACGCACATGTGCAAATCATATAAACCTTGAAAGATATGTAACTCCTGCAGACTAGTTTCTAAAGAAAAGTCGCTCGTCACTATTCCGTGAACTTTAGCGCCCACTGGAATTTAAAATCCGCCAGATTTAGCTATTTCTCAGTAAAGTTTGCAACTATGTAGCTCAGACTGTCTCGAGTCCCCCTAGACATGCCTTGTAGATGCTGCACTCTGGTGCCGAATGCAAGAAGTATTGCCGCTTGAATCAGGGCTCCCAGCACCATATGTTCGCACAGCCCAGTGTACATTTTTGAGGCCAACAGTCCCTTAGCTGTCCGTCTGATGCGACACGCACAGCAATTGTGTTCAACGCAATCCGTGGAACACAGTGGGAGTCAGTGTTACCAACTCTCTAAAAAAGTTATCAGACGTGAAAGACGTCGACTCCGAGTAAATTGTGTGTATATATTCGAACATCAAAGAAGTTTTTTTTAAAAAAAAACAACAACATATGTGTGTGTGTGCATTTAATATGTACGTATTTTAAAACATTTACATGAGTGTTCACGTGCTCATGCGAACATTATCACGCGATGGGCCTGCTTGTCTTTCAAGAAAGGTATATAAATTATTAGCTAGCATTCAGGGTGTTTAAATCATTCCATAATAGCAATTTATTTCTGAATGTACCAGGCGTGGTTTGCTCTATAGCACAAATGTGCAGTGAACCCTCAGTAATATACACAATAAACAATAACTGAGATTTCTTTAAATTAGGCACACACAGATGTACTTGTAGAATTTTTTAATTAAACTTAATCAATAATTAATTAAAATTCTACAAATAACTGAGATGTTTGTAAGCATAGGGTGGCAAATTCTCTTAGTGAGAAGGAGAAACCGCGGGTCAGAGCCACTCAGCTCCCCTCTAGTTCTATTTGGTGCAAAGCCTCCATTGAACCTCCACAAGGCAACCTCTACCATGCTAAAAAATAGGATTGTTAGCAGAAGCTCCAAAGTTGCATATGGTGAAAATACATGCAGACAGATACTCCAAGAGGATCGTCTCTTCAAAATGGACATGCACAGATCAACAGCTATAGGATTACCAGCGAGCTGAAGTGAACATACTCTACTCTCTTTCAGTGTTGCAATTTGAATTCATTTGGCATTTACTTTGTATTATTTATATTTTACAAGACTTATTAGATTAATGGAGAGGGGGTAATATAAATATAGAGGTGACACTGAATGAAAACAAGAAGTAAAGATGATGGGATAAATAAGATAAATATGATAGAAAACACCTTGTCTACACATTCAATGGAGTTTTTCTTCAAGATGGAAACACTTCAGGTGAAAGCAACTGAAAGGTCAAAAACAATAGTGCGAGGGCGAGGGGTCACACTTATCCGACAAGACTTAAACAACCTTGTGGTCTTCTGACGTCAGGCTAAATTCTTTCATTGTCATGTTAGGCTTTTTAGGTTTAGTTCTCTTAGAATATAAAAATGCAATTTTTGGGGCATTACTGTGCTTGACCAAAAACGTAGTATTTACTTACTATTTCTGCGAAGATTCATAAACCTATCAAGTCTAACCTAACAATGAAGGCATTTAAGCACTTACGTCAGAAGACGACCCAAAAGTTGTACTCTAGTGTGAGAGGGTGTTCGAGGGGACGCATGCAATTGACTTTGTTACATGCCATTGTCTCCATACTTGTTAGTTTGTTTTGAAGTGCATGGCTGGTGATTGAAATATATTTGACCACACGAAAGGAACCATCATCTTGCAGCAATTTTCTTTCTCTCAAATAAATTTGCCACTTACGAATTCGAACAGAACTGGAAACCCTTTACATGCGTCAAGACTTCCGGGAGGTGACGGGAGCTTTAGCACTACTACAGTTCATGATGAGGAACAATTTATATACAACTTTCAGTAAGTGTATTAAGTTACTAAGAATATTTGTGATCATTCCCATGACAACTGCAGAAGCTGAATGCTGTTTCTACACTGTTAAACATGAGAAGACTTTTCTGATCTGGAAACAATTTCCCCCAAAAATCACGCTATATTCGAAGTAACAAGATTTTTTTATTCAATTAACACCCTTTTAATTATGTAATTTACAATTAGTAATGGCTAATGCAAACTAATCAGTATAACAAGCAATCTCAGGTATGTACAACACAAGACTACCATATTTCGCAATCTACTTTCTATTACACCAACCATATGTTAACCAACGACATTCATTTAGTATTGAAAGCACGTGCATCTTTAGCGGGACAGAGAGGAGGATGCATCCAGTTCAGTAAAAAATGTATTTTGTGTATTAATATGTTTGGGTATTATACAGAATGCCCCCCTCTCACAATAACTTGGTTGCAATGGTTATGATTGAAGTGTCAGTCAATGTGACATTGCTCATATTCCTTCTTCGCTCGTGTTTCGTATTTTTCCTCCTAGCATCATTTTGCCATGGTTCAGAGAGATTGATTTTCGACCATTTAAAGCAAGATTTCCCAAACTTCTTTGCTTCATGGAGCCCTTAGTGTTTCAAGATTTTTCCGCGGCGCCCATAATGTAGCCTTCTCTAACACTTGCAACGCTCAGTTACTTGTAAGATTGCATGCCTTAAGTTAAAAATTAAACATGTATTTCAAATTCAAAAACATTTCATATGTAAAAATGTACTAAATAAGCACATATTTGAAACATTCATAGCATTGACTAACAATTCAGTGAAAATATTGGAACATTTTACAGCGCCCCTGTAAGTCAATCCCGGCGCCCCAAGGTGCCAGGGAACACACTTTGGGAACCACTGATTTAAAGCATATAGTAACTAACATCTGTTCATCGTCATCATTAACATGTTTACCTGTCATCTCCTTGTAAACTTGCTCCAGAAGGATGACCAGGCCGAAGCCTATAATTGAGCTTTAGATATTACACAGAAAATAAAATTCTCATTGTGTGTGAAGTAATTGAATGCTACACACTGACGCACAATGCACTTAATAACGATATCAAGAAAAATAATTAAAATTAAATTCTACATATGCAATTATGTAGCACAGACCATATCAAGTCCCCATAGACATGTCCTGTATATGCTGCGCTCTGGTGCTGAATGCAAGAAGTATTGCCGCTTGCATCAGGGCTCACGTTCGCACAGCGCAGTGAACATTTTCGGGGTATAGTGGCCAACAGCCCCTTAGCTGCTAGTTTGATGCAACACGCACAGCAATTGTGTTCAATGCAATCCGTGGAACACGTGGGAGTAAGTGTTACCAACTATCTAAAAAAGTTATCAGACGTGTGAAAGACGGTGTGTCAAAAGTAAATTGTGTGTATATACTCGAGCATCAAAGAAGGATTTTTTCGAATAAATATATATGTGTGTGTGTGTGCATTTAATATGTACGTAATTTAAAACATATACATGAGTGTTCACATGCTCATGCAAACATTATCAGGTGACGTGCCTGGCTTTCGATAGAAAAGGAGTTCATCGGTAGCATTCAATGAGGCTGTTATTGATAAATTTGCAATAAGAAAGGAGAGGAGAATGGACTTTCTCTACAAGCATGCACAGTAATGCAAGTAGGTGAAAAAAATATTTTGTTTTAATATTTTTTGTGTGCTTTGATTCTTGTTTAATTCTGTTAAACACAAGAAAGAAACATATTGCATAGAATAGAATCGCATTTAATTAACGATATACTTTTGAATAATTCTCTAAGACTTATCTTGTAATCAAGGGGTCTTGGGTTCGATTGCCGATGCATACTCATTTTAGCAGGTAGATTTGTATTTTTAACTGCAGGTTCAGGATCCAGTTCCAATAATATGGTCTATTTGACAGTGGTGGCATCAGGAAAAATTAGTGGAAGAAGCAAAATTGAGGCGAGAATATTATCTGAACTCTGAGATACCCCTAAATACAATACCATATGAAAAAGGATCGCCTCCCCCTATACACGCACTCCTTGGTGCTGTCACTGTTATCTTAACATAAAGCAAATTAACTTTGTCAATAATCCACCAGCCAAACCAAAGCGTGTAGTGTCTGTAAAGGTTTAGATAAGTCCTCTTTGCATAATTTTGGTGAACCCCAAGGAAAATTATGCATGAGCCACACCTGGACTGTACAAAAGCAAAATGCCACACTAAATGTTCCATACTTCTTACCTTGGCTATAATCACATAAAACTCTGCACCACACTAAAAGATTTATCAATATTTGAATATTACGGTGTTGAATGGGAGAGATTAAACCTACATTTTATTATGGTTTGAAAATTTTTCACTTGTGTCAGTTCTAAGTTTTATAATTTATAGAAGTGATATTTCAGGAGGAGAGGAATAATTCAGAACTTCCTTCACATGTTATCCTATTTTAGTAAACATTGTAACTTGCAACAAGTGCTGAATTAAACATCATACACCACCAATAAAATTGGTGTATATGTTACCAAAAGCTATATATAAAAACAAGCATTCTTCAAAATATACTTGTGTTCAAGTTGGAGCAGATTAACTAATACAGGCCAATACAAGCAAAATACAGCAAAATTACATACAAATTTAACAGTGTGATGCATAGACCTAGTGCTTGTTTTTCAGAATAATTTCCTGCAAAAATAACCAACGTTCCACTGTATGCTGTAATGTGGTGTAATTTGAAGATACAATTTACATAAGTTTGTAAAGTAAACTAAATATGAAGTTCTTTTTTTCTCACATATTCCATTGCAATAACCTGGTTTTGTGCATTAAAAAGGTTCCAATCAGGTTCATCATGCAAAATGTATAAAATTATATCTGATCGATAGAAATATGTGTTACTGGTATTGCTAAATTTTATAGCTGTATTTTCCCAGTACAGGCAAAAATATTAAATCTGTCCATAAGTTGTATAAACCACAATCTCTTAATCAGAGCTGTAACTGAAATGATTTTGAACATTAATTTTATGTGTAGATTATTAGCTTGTTGTCACATTACATTAAAATTATGCACTTCTAAATCCTTTCTGTAGTTCTCAACTAGTGAATGACCAGGAAGAAAATCATGCACAATATATAAACATTTACAAACAATATTACAAATATAGTACATAAAAATGGGTAAAAAAAATCTTACCATTCATCATCTTGAATGCTGCTGGCTGTGGAAGAAGAAGCACCTATGAAGTCCGGAGGCACTAACACCCTGTAATTGTAATTATCGTGCATCAATTATGCATGCTTCTCATGTGCATAAAGTTTAGTGGACATAAAATAAGAGTTGTAATGAAATATATTTTTTCCAAACATTCCAGTTGGTGGAAAGAATAAAACATATTTTCCATTTTGATCATGATAACTGAAATCCAATTTCCCAGATTTTTCTAATATATTTACAAAATTTAGTGTCTTCTTTTTTCACTTGAGATGATTTTGCCTAACTTTTCCAGATCAGTGAAAACCTTGATACAGCACAAAATCCTGGAATTAAATGCTGAAAATGCACATCAGTGGCATAATATATGTGTTTCAATACTCAAGGTTGTCCCTGGTGACATACCAAATGCTTGTAAAGGCAATTAAAATGTAAAAGAGTAACTTCCCCCTCTTTTTTTCATAGTTACAAAAGTATCATTCATCAGCCAGACAAAGTGCATGCACTACTACTACTACAAAAAAGTAAATTATTTGCATGAAGCTTTATTTATAAAAAGTCAGTGAGTGAAAAACAGACAACCTCATATATATCTCTATATGTAGATGCAAAGGCTCCATGAAACTCCTGCCATTGGAAGGGAGTTCCATTGACGTCCAACAGATGATAGTGGTGTTTTTCCTGGTGGTGAAAGGCACTAGTATGTGAGACATTCACGGTCGAATGATGGGAGTGTAAATGGAACATTGTTTATTTCTGTTGCAGGTGAAGGAGTGGAGTCAGAGGTTTCGCAAAGGAAGAACATCACTGCAGGACGATCCATGACCTGGACAATCTGTCACTGTCGGAAATGATGACCTCATCCAACAGGATGGATCGATCGTGTACAGTGAAGCATGTTGCACAGACCACAGGGGCAATTCACGGCATGGTGTTTAACATCATGAAACACCCCCTCCAGTATTGTAAGGTGTGCACACAGTGGGTTTCCCACAATCCAAACACAGAACAAAAGCTGCTTTGTATGGAAATGGAACTAGAGATGTTCCATTTATACAACCAGGAAGGCAGTGATTTCCTCTGTTGAATTGTCATGGGGGATGAATCTGTGTGCCATCTGCATCAACCGGAAACCAAGGGGCAAAGTCAGCAGTGAAAGCACCCTCACTCACCACCACTGAAGGCTATGCAGAGTTCCTGTGGTCACATGCTTCTCACATTGTGCTTCAACCACAGGGGGCTGGCCCCTGCTTATCGAATTTGTGAGAAAGGTGCAACCATTACTGGTGTGAGGTATACAGAAACTTTGATGCATCTGCATCAGACCATGAAATAAAGGATAATAGGTTTGCTGTCATCCAGGTTGGTGGTGTTGGATGACAATACATGTCTGCATACAGTCAATGTTGTCCATGACCTGTTACACAGATTTCAGTGGGAAACATTCCAGCACCCATCTTATAGCCTGGACATGCCCCCCTCAGATTATGCCATCTTTGATGAGCTGAAACAGAACTGTATTGTCACCAGTTTAACTTAGATACTGAGTTGAAACATGCAGTGAGTGATTGGTTGTTGCAGCAACCGCTCACCTTCTACAGGGCTGCCATTGAGCTACTGCCAGGACTGTGCGACAAATGCCTCAATGCATATGAGGAAAGGTGGTCACATAGTTTCATAGTTATACATGGTGGCCTGTTTTCCACTAACTAACTCTAATGATTCCAGTCATTGATTATGTACCTAAAAGCAATTCTCCAGACATGAGAACCTAGATAGTACATTTTATTCTGCAATGAAAGTGCAAATTTTGTAAGTATTTTAACATTTAACCATTAAGGAATCCAAGAACTCACCTAAGAGCTGGTTCAGGGTGCTTTTGCCTTTCTAGGAATTCTTCTGCACTCATTCTTTGGTACATTGTAGCTGGGATTAACTTATTGAAATATAATCAATTAACTCGGCACACTGAAATTAGAAATAAAAATTATTTTACATTAACCGTTAAAGGAGCAAGACATGTTCCAATTTCCAAAAAATTATGACACAATCATACTACTTGAAACTCAAATATGACAGAAAGTTCCATAAAATTTGTAAATTCATGTTCCAATGTTGCCAATTTTCTTGTATCCTGATAGATACAAAATTCCTTTGTGGGAAATACAAAAAAGAACATATATTTGTTTTTATTTATTCACAATGAAAATTTAGAAATTATTTTATTATTATATGCTATTGTAATAAAAATTATAGCCACGGTACCTCAGTCAGTATGGTGTCTAACTACCATGCAAGAGACCTGGGTTCAAACCCCTGTCAGGGAGAACCAGTTTTCTTTCCACCTGTTCAAGTGGCTCCGGTGCCCACACAGTATGTTTGTCCTTTGGGGCAGTCTCTACCTCAGTGCCCTATTTTGTCATTTGTGGCAGTTTTTGTATCTATCCTTCGTGCCCAATTCCCCCCCCCCCCCATGATCTAGATATCATCCTATCGATATGAGCCAGTGACCAAGTGGTCCCACAACAACGGTGGTTGTGGTTCATATTGTAGTTGATGGTGATGGAACACCTACAAAGGCTGGGTGGACACTTTTTTTCTGTGTTCAATTTACGTCGAAATATCTTTTGCAGATGATGGCAAGAGACTTCCAAAAATGAAACATGGGGACAACTAATATAGGATCATAGTGATTTGCAGTATCTTCACCTTCACTTGAAGTACTACCCAAGCCAGAAATTCTGTGTCAGGTGGAATGATACTCAAAATTTTTCCTGGCTTCTGAGAGTCTCATAAAACATGCAAAGTTGAATTTTCTAAAAAAATAAAAAGAATAATTCGAATTTGAAAGTATTTTTGTACGCCTGTAGGGTAATATAAAATCTGCCATTTCTGTAAGCTTGTCCATTGAGGGGTCAGCTCACTATCTTACCATCAAAGGTTCTGGATTTGAATCACAGTCAAACACATGTAATCCTTTAAGAGTGTCCTTTTATAAATATCTAATGTTTTTAGTAATACAGAAAAGCTTATAAATCTTATAACATAATTGAATTTAAGCATATAATATAGTCCCGAACCAAAAAATAGAGTTTTGAAGTAACTCTTATTGAAAGATAGTAAAAACATAATATTGTATGTGTACAATATCACATATATGCATTACAATCTCATCCTAAAATCAAATTGTGCTAAAATGGGAATTGTATCTTCTCAGATACATTCAATTTTCATTACCTGAATTTAGCCAAATATAATAGATGCGGCTATATTTTTTATCTTTTATGTTTTATAGCACATTTCTGTTAAATATTCAATAAAAAAATACATGAAAATATTATTTGGAAATTACAAATGAAATAAACCTACATGCATGCTGCAGCATGCCTTATTGTTGTACACCATCTTGCAGCAAATAGTATTTCATACTTCCTTGTATTTTCTACAAAAACTCAAAAGATGGCACCACTGACCAGTATGAAACTATTCAAGTATCTTGTAAGACCCATTGCCACTCCAGTGAGAGATCTCAATATGCTGGCTATATAGAGGCCTATATTATATGTATCTAGAGACATATGTATATTCTCCCTTTAAGAGTTAATATTAAAAGTGCAGATTTGTAGCTCTAAAAATTTATAAATAGGCAGGCAAATAGGGAGAAAATGATGAAATAGGTAGTTCAAAGGCCATTTTCAGAGGGAAAAATTTAATATATGAAGCACCTGCCTTTAAAATGCATATCTATGAAATATATGCTTAAATGTAATAGCACGTTAAAGAAAAGAAGGTCTCTTTTTTTAAAAAAAAGCAATTTCCAAAAAAATGACAAAATGATGTATTTCAAAATTGTGGTCTAAATTTAGGCTACTAGTAGCAATATCACAAAAAGCAATTAAAATTTTAAAAAACAGTCATCATAGCTAAAACATTATAAAATTCATATTTATGAATAATCTGTTGTTTTGAAAATCACGTGGAATGGGTAAAATCGAAATTAAGAAAAACATCCAAATATTTGTTGAAAATGTGATCTCAACATTAGACCTCATGTCATAGCCCATATTTAGACCATCACACTATTTTTCTTCTTCAATTTATTTTCACTCTCTGTGGTACATATTTTACAAACAAATCATGGCACTATGAAAGCCCACATTTGTTTTATGTACCACTAATATCATAACCTATACAAAGCAGATGAAAATTCAGAAAACGTTGAGTTAAAAAATACCTGCAAAATGTTCTCGGAGGTTGCAATTCTATAACAGCATCCAAGGTCGAAACTAACCACGACATTATCTTGTGAATTGGTGGCACAACCTTTGTTATTGACAGATAACCAGTTCCAATAAATAGCCTGTGCTAGGCTGCAGCACCTGGGAGTGCTGATAACTCCAAAACCCATATTTAAACCTTCGTCCATATTTAGAACTTCTCCTCTACTTATTAACTTGACTTTTGTATTCTGTCACATTTTTCTTATTTTTGGTTCACTTTTGGCAATCACAAAAATGATGAAGAAACACCAAACACACAATAGATTATCCTTAACAGTGTACTACTTAGTGAAAGTTGAATGTTAATGACAATTGTTCTTTATTAGCATACAATATTATTTGGACATTATCCATTATCTAGTGCTTTTACCTATACTTATTCAAACACTATGTTTCAAGAGAGCTCCTCCTCTCTCATCTTGAGGGGAACAAATATCTTCCTGCCAGTGGTGGGGATCGAACCTGTTACAAACCCATGATTTTTCTACAAATCCCCTGCACTAACTACCTACTCCACAGCATCCTCTGGAATTTTTTACCACTCCACTATTTATATTTTGTGGAAAAGGTGCCATATTTGCTGACTTATAGGGTTTTGGACTATTACTATCAAAGAAGCAGCAGCCTTCATATGAGACATGGGCAAAGTGTACACCCCATTCATCACAAAGGTATGCTGTTGCATGAATAAAAATCACATTACTTATTAGATAAAGTTATGTATGACCATTTATTTCTCTCCTTGTGGTGTGGATTTTTTCTTTCATCTTTCCTTTCTGAAAGTTTTGGCTATTGTAACTATCAGATGAAATTCATGAATGATCACTCACCCATCCATGCCCAATTCAGGACACAAACCCAAATATTTGGTAGGTGAGAGTTGAGTTGCAAACTCAACATACCCACCAAGGCAGCTCAAAATGTGATACTGAATTCTACATGCAGGTGGGGGGAGAAAGTAAAGTTATGCTTAACTCTTTCGCTGCGGTCGTCGCATTTATGCACAGCACGCCAGGTGCCTTGCTCCGCGGAAGTCGCATTATTGCGAGTTCATACTTCCACTCACTGCGGGTGTCACATTTCCGCAGTATGTCGCTTTTAGTAGCCTTCTGACATCTGTTGATACTATTTGGAACTATTTGAACTTGTAGTTTTGTTTTTATCCATATGATGTTGCTAATTACGCCTCCGTTTAGAATTCTTTGACATACGAGTGTTGAGTGCTCTGACATGTCAGTTTCAAATGCATGTTCGAATGTAAACAACATGGCTTCGTCAAGTCGTCAACACTTGTCTGATAATGATGTTACTCAACTGTTATTTGCCGACTTAGAATCAGAAGGTGAATTAAGTTGTGACGATAATAGCGACAGTTTTTATGAGACTTCAAGTGGTGACAGTGATTGTGTAGTGTCTGATGAAGAATTTGTACCGCCGTCCGTAACATCATGGAGCAGAGTGCAAAACAGCATTGATATAGGTGCGGGAAGTTCGACGCAGGCAAGTGCTAAGTTACTTGGTGACAGTACAGTATTTAGCACACCATTTTCTTGTATTATCAAATATCTCCCCCGCTCAGTATTTGAACACACAGCAGAACAAACTGAAGTTTTTGCCACCCAGTATCTTGATACTACTTACGAATTTCCACGCCGCTCCACCACTCTGCGTCATCCCGTGTTTTGAGAAATACCATACCATCAGGAACTACAGAATGGTTTGCCAGTGCAAGGAATGACTTTTGTAATTTCTCTATAACATATTTTGCAATGTAATTTTTTAAAATTATTCTTTCTAAAAAAATGTGTCTTTTTTCAAAATTTCATAATTTCAAAATTTCAAAATTTTTCAAAATATCATACCACCAGGGACTACAGAATGGTTTTCCAGTGCAATGAATGACTTTTGTAAGTTTTCTATAACATATTTTGCAATGTAATTGTGTAAAATTATTGTTTCTAAAAAAATGTTGTTGTTTTTTTCAAAATTTCAAAATTTCATACCACCAGGGACTACAGAATGGTTTTCCAGTGCAAGGAATGAATTTTGTAAGTTCTCTCTCATATATAACGCAATGTAATTGTGAAAACTATTTGTTTATAAAAAAAAAATATTTTCAAATTTAATTACGCAGCCAAGGGATATTGTGTGGCAGAGAATTCTGCAGGGAAAGAGTTAAGGAGTATATATCTATGTCCATACCAAAATACACACAAGTATTAAATACTCTCAAAATCTTAGAGGAAAAATCCCACTTCAAGTTTTGACTCATCCAACCAACAACATGAATTTAACTAAATTAAGACACGAATTATATAAATTTCCTGTAATTTTACAGACCTTATCTGAAGTGGTCCAATGGTCCAGAAGTGTAGAACCACCCATTAAAAGAAAGAAAAATGTATTCAAGTGCATTAACAGAGCCACCACTTTAGTCAGATCAGGTTCTTAGTTCTGTTTTCTTGTACCTCATTCATTGCTTGTGTAGAGATGAAAAAGACAATCCATGTGATTTCTCCCAGAAAAGATGTTTCTACCCTTTCACTGCAGAATATACCAGGTGGTCATGATTAAATTTTCCATACTCAGAACCCTCTCAAGCCTTTTCAAAGTATTAATTATGGTGCAACTCAGTACAAAGGCTATGGAGACCATGGGGAAGTGAAAGCTGATTAAAAAGAAGAAAAAAAAAGTTCAAATTTTCACCAGCAGGTAGAAATAGAGATGATATCTAGTACACAATAAAAAAAAAACATCCTGGGAAATGCTCTGTGCGACCATAAATAACACTGCCTTACACTTCCAAAGGGCTATTCATGTTGGCAGCATGCATAGTGACATTTCTAAAAATAAAGTTTTGCCTGACTGACTGCTAGTCGTTGCTATTTCAGTGCCACATTTCTACCTGAACTTTTTTTCTCATCAGCATCTGCTTCCTCATGCTCTCCATAGTCTTTATATCAAGTTTTGCCACAATCCGATGTTTGAAATAGGCTGTAGAGGGCTCTTAGTAGGAAAAATTTAATTATGACCACACTGCATATTCCTGTGACAAGACACACTGTGCTGAATAAGATTTGCAATTATGACATTTAATATAATTCTTACCTTAGATTATGTATGAGGAACCCTTAAATGCCCAGCTAGTACATATATGTACCAGTCGCCATCATAGCGTAGTATATTTCTTCTGTTACATACTGTGAATCGGATAATGTTCAGATATACATGTCTTGATTGCTACATGAGTCTTCAAGTATGTAATTCGTGAACTGTGGTTTCATTCTGGCTATTTTCAGTCCTGCATAAAATGCTAACTCACGTACATATATTTATATATATATAATCTCATGGATTTTCAGGAAATTGTTTTCTGTACTTGAATTCTACCACATAATGTTCTGTTTCTCTATGTTCACAAAGCTTAGCATTTGAACTTCTTGGAAGAGTGCAAAGTGAAAGGGGGTGGGTGAAGGAGTAAGTCACATTTCTGTTACTACAACAGAAAAGCTAAAAAAGTCAAATGTTTTCGCAGCCACCAATTGTCAGCTGGTTGAGAAAAGAGATGGAAGGGAGAAAAGAGTGGCGGGTGGGGTGCCAAGGGTGTGAAGCGGTGCAATTTTGACAGCCTGTCAAAAAACAAAGCCGGCACCCATTCTTCCCCTTTCTTCATAGTCAGGGAACTAAAGAGGAAATGTTCTTCAGACAAAGTTACCACTCCACTGTTGTTTTCTTCCATGTGGAACATGCGTGAGATTCGTTCTTATATTCCTGTGTTTCATAATATAGCAGTGGTGCTGGTGATTGTGCTAGATCAGCAGTGTACCGTGGGCTCTCCTCCAAGATGGGCAGAACACAAGGTTTGTCGTCAAGGGATATTGAGATGAGCATGGTAGATTACATTTGGGTTGAGGGGGGAGGGGGATGAAGACAACATGGACATCATAATGAGCATGGGTAGTAATGACAATGATGATGCTGGCCTCATATGCCAGTGAAACGGGGTTAAAATAACAGAAATATTTAATTTGTGTTATTATTATTATTGTTTTGCTTTACGATGCAAAATATTTTTTCCTCCATAACTATCAACAAGTGGGTAATCGAAACTGCTTCATCTATCAGGTACAATTTCAAACCCTACCATTGCAGCCAATAACATGTAGAAACCTCAGCACCTGGGGTACCGAATACAAGCAACTGATTATGGGTAATCTTTGAAGCATTGCACCCCCCACCCCTTCCCATACAAGTGCATTGATTGCAGTGTTGTTTCAATACAACGAAAGAATTTACATATTTCATGCAAGTGAAAATTTTGCACAAAACCTTAATATTAATTATCTGTATCCATGTGTGCAAAAACCAGAATCTAACGTTATTATAATTACACTGCTTCCTAGAGAAAAAAGGACTGCTTCCAGTAATTCATCCACACACAAAATACTTACTTTCTCATTTCATATATAATAAAGTACATAAACAAAATGTGTAAAATTTGTGGTGTAAATATTGAAATTGTTTCCCAAAGTTTCTTGGAGAAATTGAAAGGGAATCAGGGAAACCAATCCTCTATCACTCTATATAGGTGATAGAATTTGGTACCTGAAACCAACATTGGTGGTGTCCGAGTGCAGTAGCAGGTATGCCCAACCTCTGGCTATGCTATTCAATCAATGCTTAGATGATGCAGAAAGATGGGTAGGTTATGTTTCAATGTTGACACTGCACCTTGTGATTTTGAAAAACATACTTTTTTGGTGAATATTTCATAATGAACCCCATAAAATTTTTGGTAATGGATAAAATGCCCAAAAATTCATCCTTCCTTAATCATTTTAATAAATATCCACACAGACCATCAATACACATGAAAAAATGTTTCCAAACGACTCCACAGCTGCCTTTTATCCATGTTTGTTGTTTTTACTGCATACAAAATCTTATTTAATCTTTAGTACATTTGTCCTCAGACTAGGCATTCATGTTGAGTATGATTTTCTTGTTTAATGTTTTAAAAATATCCATGTAGACAATGTTAATATCAGCTTTAGTTTCACGTCTCTCTCTTTTTGTACAAAAGTCACATATGTTCAAAATTTCGATTGCCTAACTTCTCAGGCACACAGTATTTTTATAACTTTAAGTCTTTCAATTTCAATCCCAAAAGTGTTTTAATATTTGTGCTCTCTAGGCTCAGTGTTGAGAATATTCCACCACCACCTTCTATGTGCTCAAGTACAGAAATAAATTTAAATAAAATGTGTTTTTGAACTGTTTGGGCCTGAACTATTGCAAACAACAAATTCAAAGGGAAAAAACAACTCCACTAATTTATTACTGTGCATGAGGGAATCTATGTTTCTCCCATGAAAAGTTTTAAAAATTACTGAATTAAAGGGGCAAACAATGGATCTTGTTGTTAATATTGTTGTAGGTAATGGTTCCAATTGAGTAATGATTTTTTACAAGTTCTAGAGGAGGATAAGAAAGGTATTGAGAATACTGCAACTGAGATTGTACAGTGTGGTTGAAAAGTCCCAGGACACCTGTGTTCTTGCTGACTTTTTTCTGCAAACAAATGTATGCATGGAAATTGTACTCGTGATACCTTCATCAGAGATTGTGAGACGTTGGAAGTGAGTAACAGGAGACATCTGGTGGATGCTGAGCAAAACAGCATCTCAAAGCCATTGTGAAGACATAAGAATGGTGGACACTAGTGTGTTCTGTGTGGAGGAGAGACTTGTAGCTGCCGTGTGGGTCCATGTGAGCACAGTCCGGTAAAACCATGAAGAACATCATTCAGGATTTTGTGGCTCAATTTGGTAAAGCACTACTGAGCAGAAATAACTTGTGTAAGTGGGAAATGAAGCCTTTAGCACACGAAGTGCGAAAGACTCACCACACAGTGGGAGAGCATCCACTCGGAGAGAAATGTGCGTGGCTGTTGCAGAATCACTTTCTCAATTGCCATGAAGTCAACAAGGAAACGTTCTGCTGAGCTACAAGTGCCGCAAACAACCATGAAGAAAGACCTGCAAGTGAAACCCTTTCCCTCTCTGCCTGTGAATGAATTAACAGACACGGATTTGGACAGGCATGTGCAGCATTGCTGAAAACATTTGCATCACAAGCAAGGCAAGAGGATGTCCTGTTTACCGATGAATGTGCAATTTATTATTATTTTTTTTTTTTTAGTTTCCGAAGCAGAAATGTCTTCTTCTGGGCTAAGGAAAATCCACATTTTTATCAGGAAATTGAGGCCAATCCTCTGCATGTGGTGCTGTGGGCTGGCATGAATGCCGATCATCTGTTTGGACCTTACTTCTTCGAGGGATCAGTGAATCAAGTGCTGTATCTTCACATGCTGCAGACCTGGTTACTTCCACACCTGCAAGCAGCCTGCATTATGGACACTGTCTGGTTTCAACACAATGGTGCACCCACACACTTCGTCATTGTTGTCTGTCAATGGCTCGACATAACTTTTCCACACTGTTGGATTGGACGTGGCAGTGAACAGGGTACTGTGGACTGGCATGAATGCCGATCATCTGTTTGGACCTTACTTCTTCGAGGGATCAGTGAATCAAGTGCTGTATCTTCACATGCTGCAGACCTGGTTACTTCCACACCTGCAAGCAGCCTGCATTATGGACACTGTCTGGTTTCAACACAATGGTGCACCCACACACTTTGCCATTGTTGTCTGTCAATGGCTCGACATAACTTTTCCACACTGTTGGATTGGATGTGGCAGTGAACAGTTACCTGCACCATTGTCTTGGCCTCCACATACCAGATAATGCATTGAGGGGCATCATTAAGGAGAAGGTGCGGCAGAGCCTATATGTTTCCAACAAAGCCTTAAATGCGGCTGTTCAAGATGACTTCCAAGGGCTGACATTGATGATGCTCCACAACATGCATAAAATAACATGGTGTCGTATTCGATTGTGTCGATTTGTTCATTTGCTGTGTCTGCGGCCAAAAAACATTTCTGAACAACAGATGTCCTGGGACTTCTTGCCCATCCTCTACTTTTCCCCATGAATGGAAATAGCAATCACAACATGGGGTTCAAACTGGGCCCAGTCTTGCTAGCAATAATCAACCAGCAGTGTAGATCCAGCAGACACGACTCCCGATTGGTCCATATCCATGCTGGGTTGACTCTCAGCACTGCACTTCTGGCCTGAAGAGGAGAGTGCCGTACGCTGTCTAAAGCTTCAAAACCTATCCAGAACTGGCCTTGCCAATTCGTGAATAAAATTAACCAGTATGTCATATGGTGGGATTCTCAGGAAGTACTCTATGTAGGATACGTTGTGTTGAAGTCGTTTAAAGCATGGGGAATATGTGAAATTTGTAAATAAATCAGGGATAATGTAATTGATTGACAGAAATTTGGCATGGGGGATAACACTGTAATTCGGCAAGGAAATTACAAAGAATTCACGAGTCTGCTCCCTTTATTTTTCGAGAGATAAATATATATTACCGTGAAAGTTAAGTTTTAAATTGTACTTTATAAATAAAACTTTTTTTTCTCCAAAAAGTCATGTATAATCTTACCTAATGCATGCATGTATTATGTATGTGTGAAATCTGAAACAGGTGCAAGTCGATTAAGAGAGAAGATGAAAATAGTTTGAGAATGAATTAATGTCAAATGGAACCAAAAAAAGAAAATGGACATGCTAATGTTGCTGTTTCATTCAGTATGATGTCCTTTTTCAGTGAGGATGCCCTGGTCATGAAATCGTGAATATCATTATTAAACCAGCCTTCCTCTTTCGAGAAAGAACTGCAAAGATATGTTTGCAATTTTCTCCTGCCCCAGCTTCTCAATGCTTTATTTTCAAATAATTTTCGAGAAATCCAGTTACAACATGAGGTGCAAATGATACAGCAATGCTTTGAAGAACCAGTGTGTGTATACATTAGTATTCAAGGTGCTGTAACATTAGTTCTGTCTGTGTTTTCCATGTTATTTTTGCCTATCATAATTAAATGCTTCATTCTCAGTACAGCTTCACCCTCATTAGAGTTCCGGGAATTCACATTATATTCGCAATGTTTAAAAATATTGCATAATTGAAACGTTTCTACCATACCAGCCATGACAACACGCTACTATTCCGTACATACTGCTCAATGTAAACAAAGATATATATTCTACATAGAGTGGCCATATTGGAAGCGACACTAGCGCTCAGGTGGTAATTTTAATTGTGAATAGCTGTTCACCATTCATCACCAGGAAAGATTAATGACTTGTTTTGATTACGATCCTGATTGTGATCATGAAAAATCACAGCAACAGAAGTTTATTTCACTCACACTCAGCTTTCCTGTAACCCACCCCCTGGTCATCACAGTCAAGAACATGAAGTTTAGCAATTAGATATACATTAATAAGAATTTCAGATGTGAATAAAGGTCAATGCATACACAGCTAGCATCATTGTGCTGTTGCAAAACTATAGATCGACCACAAGGAAAAAAACCTTCGGACGAGAAGTCCCCGCGCAACTTTCCCTTCTTCCCTCCACCTCGGGCCATAAGAAAGAATGGTGAACTCTCCCCCTCCCCTACTCGCGGGGGTACGGTGCACATGACTCGCGGGTCTGCGCAGGTTGTTTTGCTCGTGGTTCCACTATAACTGTTAGTGGAAGGGAAAGACAGAGAATTAATAAATATCACTCACGGAACACACACTATTGCACAAGAATCAAACATAAGGGCTGTATTGAATCATCTCACAGCTGTTCCTTGTGGCATAAGAGTAAACAGTAAGCAAATAATTTTACACCGCACTTGCTATGAAAACTCTGAACTCAAACTTACTCAGACTTGCAATGTTGGAGAACGCCCCCGACAATGAAGGGTCATTGTATAAGTTGAGACGAATTTAACATTCATTGTTTTCCCAAGACACAACTATTCAGCTGTGTCAGCATTTTGAAAAAAAAAAAAACAGATAGAAGAAAAATGAAAGGGTCATTTTGTGTGTGTTGAAACATTTGTTTCCCAGTGTTTCTTCAAGAAACAATAACGCCAGCTGACTTGGACAGTCAGATTCTCTTGCCCCATCTTATGGTGACCTTGCAGTCCTGCCATAGGCTGGTTACCATGGACAGGCTCCGCCCCAACCTATTTCGCTTTTAAAACCGTATGTAATATAACCAACATTGCAAATGAAGCATAGTAAATAATGTTATAGAGAGCTTCCATATAGCTACCTAACCTACTTATAGCATAGGATGAAATTTGAGAGGGACACCGAACTTAACAACCAGTGCAAGAAACAGAAAAAAAAAGTCACAAATAACAAAAATCTATCTGTAATCTGATAATTTGTAAGACACATATCAATAACAAAAAATGCATACTAATAGTCATGATATATAACACTTTATCTAATAAAATATGAGGGAAAAAAGTATGGAAGCATTGACACATTTCAATACTCCAAAGCATCAACCACATCTTCTCTGGAAGCAAATGAAACTATGCAAGGGAACGAGTTTACAATACCGGACCACTCTCCAATTTCTATGAAATTTCGCCTACTCACTAATTGTGAACTCCTAATCACGAATCTGCATGTAATAATTGGCGGTCAAGTATGGAAATCGAGAAAAAAATGAAATAAACTGTTTTCTAAACGTAACGTAACCCTACCATAAGAACAATAGCTCCACGGAAGACGCCATTTTCCCAACATGAAGAAATCAACAGGCAAGATAAGGTATAGTTCTCTTAGCTAAAATATTAATTTTTCTTTGTATTTATGCTAATGGAACCTAACCTAACAGGCCTAACCTAACCTCGTAGGCATTCCTCGTCTGTCGTCAACAAGATTGTTGTGCATAAAGGAAGACCATTAGCTAATTAAATGCGAAAGAAAGATGGTTCCGAATTGCTGTGTATGGACAATCACCGTGGTAAATCGCAAGGTTATTTTACAAGTTGTACACGTAAATGTACAATTTTAACAAGTGACCGCCAAATATGAACTACAGATACGTCATCAGGACACCGAAATTAGTAAGTAGGCGAAATTTTATAGAAATTGGAGAGTGGTCCGGTATTGTAAACTCATGCCCTATGCAAGAAAGAAGAAAGCATTATATACTTAGAACATCCACAAAATAAGAGTTCATTACTTTATTTGTACAAATACTTATTTAAAAAATTGCTGGGAAAAATACTGGGATTGATTGTATTAATTTATATATTACCACTACGCTATCCGAGAGGCCTTGAAGTTACATACTACTCAATCTCCCATTGCATATTTTCAACATGGGAATGATGCATCCATTCACAGTCTTAAATGTGTAGCAAAATGTACAACAAGATGGGCAAATCACATTTATTAATTGAACAATTTGTATAACTAAAAAGAGACCTGCTCAACTTGCACAACGAGATGATGAACCCTTCTACTTACATTGCATTTGGAATACGGGAGATGATTATGGTAAGTAAGTTTGAAGTTCCAAGAAATGAATTTTTGTGTTTTAAAAAATGTGAGATTTGTGTGTAATTATGTCATGAAATATATATTGTTCAACAGCATGTTTATAACTCATTGCTTTCTCAGCTGTTCATTTCACATGGAAAAGGATGTATGTGTGTGGAGTGGATGCTAGAAACTGTGGAAGTACTAAGTCAATCAAATCTAACTATCTTATCTAGAGCATATAAGTAACACTCCTGTTAGCATGGTCACTCATTTACATGCACCCCCAATACCTCTTAAAATTTTCTCAACAACCCGTTAAGTTTTTCACAAAGATGCAATTTATGGCCACTTTGACTCTAACACATATCCCCCTAAAGATGTGCTTACACACGGAGCAGATGGAAAGTTTTGGATAAACCCCTGATCATGGAAGGATAGTAAATATAATGTTAAGTTCACCAAACTTAGCTCAACTAGCTACTCACACAAGCTTATAAAATTGTTTGGAATGGTTCTGAATGTTCAATGATTTTTCCAAGTTTTATAGAAGTACTAGAAAGTGATTTAGAATACTGGAAAAAACTGTGGGAGTAAGTTCAAACCTTGGAGAAACTAATTAGCATAGTTAAAGCTTACTAAGTATTATTTCCTGCAGAAAATATGATTTCAAATGTAGCTTGCACAAAAGTTGGTTTACATTTGACTCGGACACTAGATTTTGTGTATTTTCATGTGAGGCTCCACTCGAAGGAGGGTTTTGTGCTCAAGATCAGATAGTACAAGGTGTATAAAGCATTCAGGGGCCTTATTTTAATGCTAAGAGCTCTAAACATGACAAGAAAATGATCTAAGTAAAAAATGATTCAAGGGATATTATAGTAATGCAAGGAGCACTAAACCTGACCTGCCTAACAACGGAAGCATTTACTGACAAAATGCCCCTTTGCATCGCATGCAATTGAAGTAGATGGCAGCAGCAGTTCCTATCCAAGATGTCAGTGAACGAATGGCTGCTCACAAAAAAGGAATTATGTAGATTTAGCTATATGGAAGGGTAAAACCGTTATGATGCAGTAAGTAAATGCTAACACTCCGAAATATGTGTTAACAGACAGAATTAGAAAACGAGCCATGTAAAAATTGCCTGTGCACCATAATAAATTCACATAGTGGTTTAGATCCTACTTTGGACTGTAAGTCCAGTCCCGGGTAGCCTTACTGTACATAATGTGGACTTACAGAAAAAAACACAGTACGTTAACACAAAACATGTTCAGTATGTGCCTGTAGAAATGCGTAGAAGTCTGTTCACGTTGAAAATATAAGAATGAGGCAATGATATGGAAATTATACAATCAGAACCAGGGCCAATAAACCAAAAGGTTAGGTATAGGTGTAAGTGAGTATAAGTACGTTCAAGAAACAGTTTCTCTATTCAGTAACAAAACCATAAAAAACTGAAATTTGACTTCACAACCAGTTTTCACCTGCACTGAGACGACGAACAGCATATGTAATGTCGTTCTAATTATCTACTTGAATCAGTATAATGCTTAAGCTTTAGAAATTGCCATGTGTTACATGATGACACCCACTGAGGACAAATACTTAACAAAAGCTTGTGAGACTGTGATTACTATTAAAATTTATGAGATCAGCTTTGTCCAAGCGTTTAATTTAATGACAATTTCTAAACGAATTAGGAGAGAGTGAAGAGGCAATATGCTATATTACATAAAACAGAAATTTGAGGTTAGCATTTCCGTTCTTCATGCAACAACAACAACAACACAACATTCTACAATACATACAATTAAAATTAATTTAAATAACTTACCGGTAATAAGATAAAATCACGTTAACATACAAAACGTAATGATAATTACACATTGACGTGCACTGCAGACTAAATCATGCCTACCACGCCGTTATGCAAAGGCAATGCAATGTTGCCAGGTTGAAATTTCTTTCGACTGGGCAGGAAATTTAAAAAAGTTCCCGTCAATATGAAAATCTGGAATTCTACATATTATTTTTCGTTGAACCATGGTCATCAGAAGTGGAGAGTAGGCAGGCACGTAGCCAGGGGGAGGGCTCGGGAGGCTGAAGCCCCACCCGAAATCCTACAAATATCCAATTTAAATAGTGTATGGTGGTAATTAATTCTTGGCCGTGTCCGAAAGGTGCAATTCCGTACTTGGAGCGAGCATCCTCCGCAGGCCCGTACCTAGAAAAAAAAAAAGTCGTTTTCACGTTCAGAAGAGACAACGGCGCTTATGGAGAAACCGCACAGTGTTGCCAATACAGCGCTAGCTCATGTCGCCGGGAAATGATGACCTTCCTTCACAATGAAGGTGTTACATATTTTGTATATATAATGATAATTATATGTAATTATTAACATTAATATTATACTGTGAACGTTACAGTTACCCTTTTTACTATGATCCATTGCGATCACTACACACGCGAGTGTAATGCACGAATATGACACTTCAGAAATCACTTAAAAAAGTAAAAATCACTGAGCGATCACACAACTGAAAACACTTTTTCGGGAGAGGGAAAAAGTCTAAACAGACCAAAGCAGATCTCTCACTCAAGTAAGGAGACCCTGGCACATGGGTTAGATTCAAGTTGCAACCCAAACAAACAAATGAGTTATGGCCCACGTGAACTGATAAGACGTGAATGACTCAAGCAAGGCATGTCATATTTCTATCTTGAAGCCCCATATTTTGTCACGTGTTGGAAAGCCTTTCAAAGGTTAATATTGTGTCTATCAATTTATGTGTACGTTGGAAACTGAAAGGTGATCTTCATTTCAGTATTAATGTCGACAGTAATGTAAACAAAACAACGTGTATTTGAGACAGCACTAATGTTGCTCACAACAGCAGCATTGGAAATAATTGTCAATTATTAAATTTAAGTAATTTCAATTCTATTATAACAAAATGCATGAAGTTCATATTTTTACTGAATGGAAATAAAATAACAACTGGAAAACTTGGTGGTGATTAGCCGGAATGCTGCGGTGAGTCGGCTCAAGATGGCCAGACAACGTCTCCTTACTTCGCGCGAGGTTCGGGTTAAAAAGAAACTCCAAATGCATGGAAGTAATATTTCTGGGAACCTTTGAGTGGTTATAAAAAATAATTTCATTATTTTCTCCACAACTTTGTCGCTGGAAGTTTTTACTTGGAATTACAGAACAAAAAATGGCCGGCGACGACATTTTCTACTGCACGAATATAAAAATCTCCACGTACTTTATTTGAATATTTTTTAATGTGAATATGCTTTAAAGTATTGATAAATTCTGAGTACCACCGTCACCTATGACAACTAAAAAACAGTGTCAATTTTTTTCATAATGAAAGCTTCAATTTTACGGCATGTTTCAACGTTAGGAATGAAAACAATGTAAAAATTGTGTTTTCACAGAAAATTTGCGTTTTTAATTTATCTAAAATTATGTAAGCAAGTTACCAGTTTTTTGTGTTCACCATCGTATTCTCTACAAAATTTCCTGCAAAACTGCAGGTACCGATTTTATTTAACCTAAATTTGTAAACCCAGAAATTTGACAAGAGCGCGCTCGTATTTCCCATAAGAAAAGCATTGCCCATAAGAGCCCATTGTGTCTTCTGAACGTGAAAACGACTCTAGGGTAGGGGCCATTCCCCTCCCCCTCGAGCCATGAAATTTTTAAATGTAAACCTATAAAAGCTACGAGAATATCATCGACAATTTAACAAACTTTTAAAAATTTGAATTTTGTCCTTCCATGAATGGAATGTGCTTGTTGTTTACAGAGGCAGTCTCCACAAGTCAGCAGTATCCCATATTGGGTTGTTTTACTTTTATAATCATTGATACAATGCTACCAGCAGTGGCGGCAATTGGAGGGGCTTGGGGGGCGGTGTTTGCCATCCACTATTTACACTTTTATTGCTCCTGCACTTGGTGACGGGGGGCTATTAACCGCATCTTTTGTCCCTGCAGTATAGGTGTGTGGGATCCCGAAAAGTCGGGACCGGTATCGGGGGAAAATAAATCCCGTCCCGATCCCGACTTTTTGGGATCCCAAGCAGTCGAGAAATACCGAATGGTCATTTTAAAAAGTCGTCAATTCTCGACGTTTCCTGCATTGTAAATGTCTGGAACTTATCGGAAATTGTTAGTTTTTGTACCAGAAGTGCAAAAACAAGCACTTAAGATGGAAATTACGTGTAGAATTCGAGATTTCAATAGCTTTGGGAAATTTCGAACCTATACCGTCCCGAATGTCGGGATTAAAGAATTTCCCGTCCCGACCCAAAAAATTCTCTCCCGCACACCACTACCCTGCAGTATGGTAAATCTTGTCTCCAAAGGGAAATAAACTGTCCTTGCCGCCACTGTACTCATAAAAATGACTATTTTTTTCTTTAACGACTTTAACTATAATTTACTGAGAAAGGGTTGACTTTCTTTTGTTTAAAACATGCTTCTTTTAACTCGTGTTTAAAATTATGTTTAAAACAAAAAAAAACATGTTTCAAACAAAAAAACAGTTTGTTTTGTTCTTTTTTAAAAACAAAACACAAATTTTGCCAACCCTGCCTAGCAGTATAGCAGTATTTACTATAATTCAGCCACTCGGTAGAGGGTTTTCCCATTAGGGTGACAAAGGAAAGCTTGTAACAGTCAATGGCTGAACACGTGAACAGCCTTGTTCATTGCGAATACATAGGTTGGTTCTGACTTGCAAGAACTTAATGTTATAGGAATGCATTTTCTGGAATTACAATTATTTTCGTCATAATATTTTCTTCGCAAATTTTAAGATAATACGTTTAGAACACACTGGTTTACACGTCAATTTCTGCAATATAAGAGGTGACAGGGTATAAAAAGGTACTGCAGTAAATGACAGTTTTCTTCAGTTAATATATATATTGCAAATTTTTGTGTTTAGCCTACTTTTACGTCGCTTTTCCGTCACTCTGTTTAACCGCAACGATGAGAACGCATGGTTAATTTAGTATGTATCTTCTCTAACATCACATTTATTCCCACTTTTGGCTAATCGCTACAATGAAGATGAATGTCTACAAGCAGTATTCGAAGTCGGGGGTGCAGGAGGACACCCACCCCCACACACACACACAATACCACCACCACCAACAAACACAATCTAAGTATCACCCAACCTGCCACGATACGAGACGATTTTTTTCTTCTGTCCCATCTCATTTCGAAAACATTCACTTGTCCCATCTCCTTTTATGAGACGAGAATGAAAATGTCTCGTCTCGTGAGCAACACTAACATTAACAATAGAAGCATCCCCCTAAATGTCCCCAAAGTCTTGAGCAAACATCCTTCCATGTAACAATTTCCAGTTCAATGAAATGTCACTCACAAGGAAACAGCCATGCCCAGGTCGAGAGTCAAACCTGGAACATGCGACTTCCTCAGATAAATCATGAATTTTGTGTATAATAATTACAACGCAAGTTCATTACTGGTAATTCTGAATTGTAATAATTATACATAAACTAAGTATTAATATGTACTGTGCAACTGATGTAATCATTTTCTCTGAATTGCCCAAAAATATTTGATAATAACTTGCGCAACAAAAATGAAACACGAACTGAAATTGCTTTATGAAAAATAAAGTAAAATAGGCTTTATAAATAAAGTGAAGAATGTGAAAATAAGTTTAAAAAATATATATTTTTGAAAGTTTGCTCAGCAACCAATTTTACAAGCAATATTTTTCGCATGACCTGAGAACACGCACGCAGCAGAACCCTTTCATTTATCTTGCACGTGAGCAGCAGGGATATTTCATGGAAGAATGATCATTACAAAGCATAGCTTTCCTTTCCACTATTGCTCTTTCTTACATTATTTAAATCTGTACAGATTTGTAAAACTGCTGCACATGGTCGTTCACCGTGGGCTACCCCCAATAAACTGGACGCTCGAGGCAGACGACAAACAACCTCTCTCTAAGTCGTGACGTATTAACATGGCGGGGCGTGTTTTCAGCGCAACGCTAGCCTCGCAACTTTGGAAGTCTCGTTTCTGCCTTAAACTGGACGCAGAGAAACACGAGAGCTTGCAGGAGTCATTTTTTCAGGGTGTGGTTTTTAAAATTGTTGTTAAAAGATTGAGTGGAAATGTCCATTTTACGATTGACATATTTTACATTCAGGCGCAAAGGTATGTAAGATACTGTATTCGATTCCTTCACACACATAAGTACGTTTAGGCCAAACAAAATACAATAATTATATTTTTTTTCTTAAGAGGGAGGTGGAGTTTGGCGAAGGTCGCCGTGGAAAGCGCTTAAATTTAACATGGGCTTTTTTGCATTTTGTTGAATATAACGTTTTAGGACAAAAATTTGCCGGAAAACACTCAGTGGATGTGAACTTAGTTTATGAAACTTTGAGTACATGACACATTCATGCAATTTCAGTTCGTTAAATGTGCACAAATTCCATTATTTTTTTTCAATTTCCCATAAGGAAATACGTAAATAAGCACAGAATGGTTATAGGATTTGTGGGTAGCACCAACGAAAATGGCCATTATGATGCATACTAAAGTAATGGTCAATCCTTTTATGACTAAGCTAGGGAGGACGTTTCTTTCAAAAGTCACTTGCACAGCCCAAAATGATTGTTTAAAAATGTCATGTATTATCGACGGCGAAAGATACGGCCGCTTCAGCCGCATTTCATTCATAATAGTTCGCCACTTGGCCACTAGATGTCTCTGTTCGAAAATTGCCCCAGGGAGACGGGGAGGGCTAGTTCGCGCGGGTGTTTGAATCCTCTGCACAGCTGGGTCCCGTCCCCTCGTCAGAAGGTCCCGTAGCTGTCACAGCTTGATTTATTGCCTCTTTCCCAGGCAAGAAACCAAGAAAGCAGGAAGGCCATGAGTTTGTGTATGTTTGAGTGTAGAGAAGCAGAGCATATTTACCGTGAATTGGAACCAGTGACACAGTAACTTTATCTCGATCCCTACCGCGAAGGACGTATTCAGGAGGGTCCAGGAGTCCCAACCTCCCCCCGAAAGACTTACCAAGTACAAAAATTAAATAATGAGATCATAAAATAACTTCAATTAAGTAATGAAAATAAGGTTGTTGTCTAATCGCAATTCGTTTATTTCCGCAAAAATATTAGAAAGCAATACGACTTTGAATGACAGTACCAAAGAAGATTTATGCAAGAATTATTACTACTTATAATAACATGCAAAATATTACCAGGAATTTTAATTTCGTCAACTGGATCTAACATCATTTTTTCATACTCAATAAATATTATATTCTTTATCTATTTGGCATTAATTTCCTTGCCAGGGCAGTTTCTATTTATTTACAAATTTTGCCGACCTTAACTACACGTAAGCTAGATAATGAATACGTGATGTTATACTGTATCACTGTTGTTATATCGCCTTCTTATCTATTAATGTAATAAAAATATATTAATTAATTTAATATAATTATACTTATTTTAATTTAACATTATTAATATTATTATTTTGAGACATTACGTTAGGACGCCCCTCCGAAATATATATATATCTCGATACGTGCCTGGTGTTCGATTTGAATAAAATGTAGAAAAGGCGGGGAGGGTGGTAGCCCTTCCTCTTTTTACATTTCGATAGTTTTACCTCACATGTAGTATTTTGTGAGTCAACGGTGCAGATAGGAAATACGTGTACACACACACACACATAATTGATGATTCATTCGCAAAGGAACTTCGTTAAATTCCCATGCTTGTTCCGCTCACAAATCAAAAATTGTTCATGTTGTTGCCTTTTCGCTCACAATATGTGAAATTACGAACGTCTGCGAGCTAGCTGGGTTAGCTCCCTTCATTCGTGGATGCGATTCTCATCTCGATATGACAGTAAAACTACTAGAATGATTCCTCCCCGTGACACAAGGGCTGATATTTTGAAGGAAGTGGAGGCCATTTTGCAAAGTTACAGTCTTCCGTTATATTAAAACTTTTTTAATAAAGTTATAATTTGTCCTTCTCAACTTCTCAGGAATACCAGGAAGGCAGGAATATTTGTCCACAGTAAAAATACTACGTGATGAATTTGGAAACAGGTTTCAAGACCAGAGGGTGCGAAGGGCAATATTCTTGTTCTGCTCTGCTCCCTTTTCTTTTGATGATGAGCGTGCAAGTCCTGCGTTCGAATGGAACTTATTGAATTGCACTGCAACTCGTATTGAAAAATAAATGTCGCGAGGTGGGTTATCCTTGATTTTTCTCATATCTCCCATAGCAGTATCCTCGAATAAGCTATTTTGCTGTAGAAATTTTATTAATTTTGGTTGCACTTGCCTTGGTGAAAAGTTGTTTTTCATAATGAAGATTAATGAAACAGCCGAGCCGAATGATCAAGAATGACTGACAAAATATTTGTTGTCTGCATTAAGAGTTTCATGCTCACAAAAAAACTTATTGCAGACTTTTGAGAAACTTGTTAAAAAAAACTGTCAAATCTGTGCGAAACGAACCCATAATTGCACACAGTTTCTTGCAAAAAGTTTTGCACAATTGTAACCAATTTATACTCGAAATAACATGTAAAATACTATAACCATGAAAAAATATGGGGGGAGGTGTATATATAATTTACATATCGGTGCTGCAATAATAATCACTGGAATCCCGGCACCGTTGGGTCGAACCACTTAGTTCTGGACTTCAAGGTGTTGGGGTTCTAGATGTGTGACCCGGATAGTTTTGACATTATCGTTATGCGGCCCTACTCACGAATTGAGTTTGACATGGCTGGTCTTTAGGACCTGTTGAGGAGATTGGGGAAACCTTCAACAACGACTGGGGGGACTCGTCGTGCTGACCACACGTCACCCTGTAACTGATTGGTGTGTGAGTGAGGCCGGCCCTTGTGAGTGAGTGAGTAGGCCCTTGCCTTCACGGGCTGTTGCGCTACAGGTGTACTTACGTATATTGACGTAAGGTGTGGTCTTACAGCGGCTCGACCTCTCCTCGAAATTCTATCAATTTATTTTGACCAATTCACTGGGGATTTTTTAAGAGTACTTTGTAACACGTATAGTGCTCATCTCGAAGATCATACCATCGTTAGTTGGACTGAAATTTCAGTTTGAAACCAATCAATCGAATCCAGGCCTGGGCATGGGGGGGGGGGTGTTCTTTCATCAATTTCATATCATCACTCATTCCCTCCCATCTTCGCGAATAGTAAGAAGTGGCAGAAAGGCGAAGTAAAATAGACCAAACAGATCAACCTTGGCCCATTATATCTGCTGTGAACTCAACGATGAGAACTGCACAAAGGGACTTGAAGATTATAAGAATTGCCCGATGGTCTGACCATGGAAGGTTCCACGTTCCAGCCGTCGCATATCAGCCTGGACATAGAGAGAGAGAGAGAGAGAGAGAGAGAGAGAGAGAGAGAGAGAGAGAGTGAGTGAGTGAGTGAGTGAGTGAGTGCGTGCGTGCGTGCGTGCGTGCGTGTCTTCATTCATCCTCCTCGTCGCTAATTGTCAAATGTGGCAGAAGCAGAAAATAAAATACAAATACAGATGTGTCAAACGTGTAATTTTCAACTACGAAAATGTATAATTAGAAACATATGCAGAGGATAAACACTGTATGAAATTAACAATATATTATTCACGCAAGATGGTATATTTCCTCTGCTTACATACATATAAAATTTAATACACTAAAGCATGCAAGAAATATCCATTTCTCATTGAAGCAGAGGAACTTAGTGCTAGCTGTCAACGACAGAGCTATTCCTTGTTATTTATTCAGTTTATTTTCTCTTTAGGAAAAAAGTTCCTGTAACTTCATAAGCATGGGAGTCCGGAAGGGAAGGGAGGGCAAGAGGGGCCATGTCCCCCCTACGGGAGAATGAATGTCCACATAATAATTATATATATATCTTTCACAGATAATTTAATTTCCATCACAGTAATTTATGTTACTCATTATAATTGTGTTTAAGGAGCGTGATAATTTCAGACTGAAATAATGTTTTTTTGAGCGGGCATCACTATCATGGGGAAAATCTGCCTTCTTTGCCCCCCCCCCCCGCCCTGGAAAAGATCCTGCGGACGTCCATGTTCATAAGATAGTTTACTGCGGTGTAAAAAGGATTTTAAACTCGTCGCGATTAGCCAAAAGTGACGGGAAAGCGACGCTAAAGAACAAAAATCAACTCAAATCAGTAAAGAAGATTTATGTCGAGTTAACAGCTATTGAAAAATACTGTAAAATATATTCACTCATGATAGTAATGGAGAGGTGCGTATTATCAATTGAAAGAAATGGGGAGGTGGGGATTATAAGTTGCCAGGGCACGGATGTTCTTTGCGAGTATCCCTTCATCAACTCCATGTAATCACCATTTTATGTCGTGATTAGCCAAAAGTGACAGAAAGCGACTAAAAATAATCAACCAATCAATCAACGTATCTACACTCTCGGTGGTGTTACATTTCAATTGTTCGGATTCCAGTAAACATTCCATCTTGACGTCATCCGTAAGACTGCCATTGTGACCGTAATACTTGTAGTTATTTCGGAGCAAGATGGACAGATATGATACGTGACTTATCCTGAGGGGTGCGAAAGCCAAAGCTAAAAACTAAACACAGTCCATAATTACCATAGCATCAGGTCTTACAAGATATATACATACAGGTGAGTCACTATTCTGTGACATCATCAGTAATAGGTCTTAATATTAAATAACACAAAAACCACTCAGCAAATTAAAGGTATTACGAATAACATTAAGAATATTTCTAGAATTGGAAAGAGCAATAAACATTTGTGCAACGAGAAAGGAAATTAACAACAATAAATATTAGTTCGAGGGGAAGCACGTGTCATAATGATACAAAATGATAACATGTAGAAAGTTTCAAATACGTTTGAGCTGTTTTTAAGATGGGTAATACATAAAGTGTAAGTTCAATGTTTACCTATTCGTTACCTTACACCATTGCTACTACTGTAGTTGTACATTTTGTTCCATTGGTTTGTCTTTCGCCTCTTCTGATTATCCCTAGGTCATTCCACATATCCGAGACTATTTCCTTTAAATTCGAAATAGTCTCGCTCCCGTCCATCTCGAATTATTATCAGCACTGTTCGTAGTAGTTAAAATAATAACTGTTACTATTTTTTGTGCTTATTACTATTAGATACAAATTTTGTATCAACACGAAACTCCCCTACAAAGAAAAAAAAGAAAATGGCGACTACTATGCCTCTGCCTTGTTATCACTGCCACTGGTATGCTATAGGGTAAAGGAGGTCAAGAGTACGCACCTAACGTTTGAGGCCGTGTAAATAGTAAGGTAAATCACAGATACACATGAAAGTTTGTCACAATGTTTATTAACCCTTTAGTAATCATTGCTCAGAAATCAAAGAAAGTAACTGTAAAAGGAAAAACTACAGAAAAGATTTTATGAAAGGATAGCACATGCGTACTCTTGGACACATAGGCGGCTAAGAGTACTAAACAGGTCGTTCAAGAGTACGCATTAGCAATTATCACAAGCAGTAGCAATTATCACACGCATTAGCAATTATCACACACATATGGTCCATGTCCAATGTAATCAGAACACTGTTCATGCCACCACTCATGACACACCCCACACTGAACCCAGTCGTCAGCAAAGGACTCTCCACACCCAGCGCAGATAGTTTCGGTTTCATCTGCAGCCGCCTGTGTGTTATCTTGTTGGCGTTGCACAATCTTTAATGGCTTTTTTGTTAGTTTCTGAAGGGGTTGCTGTTTCTTGGTGCTCTGCCTATCCACTAACTTATTTTTAAAAGGTGATCCCGAGAGAATTTCAGATGACCCCCCTTTCCTAGATCCGGAAGGAGTCTTCTGTGCAGGGTTTTCTATTGGTGACAGACCCACTTCCCCTGGTTGAGACACACTGTCATTCGCCGATGGAGTAGGACAAGGTTTAGTAGACGTTGACGTTGATGGTTCGTTATCTGGGGTTCTGCCAAGCCTCCCTGGAATCAAATCTGCACCACCTCCTACGATTGGCGTAAGTGCGGTGTGAACATTAGCAGAAACATAGTCTTCTTCCGTAAAAATGTCCGGATTAAAGGGATAAATCCCCGTACAAGCAAACGCTCGTTCAGCTTTCTCCACGGTCATAACCCTACTGTAAGCTGCTCGAAATAATCCAGCAATGTCATATTGAGAAACAATCTCTCCTGGGTGATTCACCATCCACTTTTCGACTTCTGCTGCATAGGCAGTTTTAAGGGGGCCAAAGATTGCTACGTCCAACGGCTGGAGCTTGTGACTTGTATGAGGGGGTAGAGAAAGTAACGTGATAAAATTTTCTCGGCAATATAGAACTGCAGGTAGTGAACAGTGAGATGAATGGTTGTAAACTATCAGAAGCACAGGATCTTGAGCAGTGGGTTTCACATGATAGGTGAAATGTTTGAGACACTCAGGGAACAGATCTGCAGTCATGTAACCACTGTCTGAAATAATTGAAAGTGTTCCCGTAGGAGCATTGTTAAAGAGGGCAGGGTTCAGTCTTTTCCTTGCAAATATCATGGCAGGCGGAACAGGAAAACCAGTAGCACTGACGCAACCAACGATAGTGACCAATTGGCCACGCTCCCCTACGGACACTTTGCAGACCGCTCGTTGTCCTTTTGGGCTGACGACTTTTGGCGACTTGGGGGGCACAGTGGATATTCCTGTTTCGTCCATATTGAAGATTCTGGGAGGAGGCAGGGGCCGTTCTTCAAAACACCTGCGCAAATTGCCAAAAAAATGGTTCACATCAGTCTTGTTGAATCCCATTGCCCGACGTAAACTGCACTGTTCTGGTGTACGTAGAGATAAACCTTGTCTCTTGCAGAAATTGGTTACCCAGTCTTTACCTGCTACCTTTTTTTCTTCATTAAATCTTGTGTGAACCAGATGACTTTCAGCAAACTGGTAAGCGACTTGCATCAGTTTCCTGCGCGTTAAGCCATAGAATCTTGCGTTGAGGTCTGTGCAATGGGCAGCTAACTCCTTTTCCTGGGTAGTGTTGAAGACCGTTTTAAATCGACCAAGGGATGATGGAACTGTTCCCTGAAATGACAAAACAAGAAAAACTCATGCACAAATGCACTTAGCACATAGGGCTAAAGTACTCTCTCCACCACACTCCAATGAATTTTATGTGGACAGAAACGTGTCTTGAAGACACCTCATGCTATTTGAAGTGAGCTAGCTTGTTACATTTTCGAGACATTATGCCTGATATGTTGTCCCTACAAGGTTAAGTCATGAATTACTCAAAACTACTAGGGCTAGGTAAATAATAATCTCATTTGCACTTCTGGGAATAAGAAAGTAGTAAAATGAATACTCAATTCTAAAGCATAACGTTGGCTTGCAAAGTAACTCTGCAATTCAAGGAGCCACAAAAAGTGTTCAGGCTATTGCATCAACAACCTAATAGGCTACAGAAAAAAATGTGTGTGGCGTTGACGATGTGGGCATGCTTAAAACATTTTTCAATTCTGAATATCAGTAGGCTTTCAGTGGAATTTGAAGGAGGTAATCGGGTTCAATGGGAGAAAAATTTACTCCATCATAAAATAATCATATTTCGTTGTGAACATTCTAGGAAATAAATAAGTAGCCTATTTAATTATAAAAGGATCATTTCATTATCACATTATCACACAACGAAAGTTACATTTATCGTATAGGCCTTGAGAGGACTCCATAACTGACTTTGTTATAATTGAAATTCTTATTATTGGCTGTTATTTAAGTGATGTTTAGCCTCATTAAAAATATAATTGACCGGACTCTGCAGTAAGAGCATGTGAAGGAACTGATGTCGTAAAAAGGGCTTAGATACCTGCTTCAATCTTTTCCTCAATGTGCACTCATTCACTCCCATGGTACGCGCGACTTGCCCCTTGCTTTCACCTTGGGCTACTCTTATCTTTGCCTCCTGGAGATTTTCCTCCGTAAACTGCAATTTCCTCTCTGTCTTCTTTTTATACTTTCCCATCTTTGTTCTCTGCAATAAAAACCTTCCTTAGCCGTACATGGTATGACACGTAGACATCTTTCATACAATTTACATTTAATTTTACTCACAATTATATGTAACGATTTCATATGCACGTGTACATTAACAGGATGGCGACAGACCTGGAACACCGGGAAAAGCCAGGGAATTTCCTTTCTGCTTCTCTGTAGCCACCCTGATTAAACATTTCATACTCGTTTACCTGCAAGGTATGTACAATGCTCACCTTAGACAACCTACGTACATCTTTCATTACAAACTGTTGCCCAAGAGTACGCACGCACGGAAATGCGAACTCTTGCCCTCCACCTACACTACTTCTCATTTCAATCACCAGAGGGCTGCACTGCTTAGACAGAAACAGGTCTGCCTCACCTGTGCATTGTCTAATAAGGCATGTTCTTCGTATTACATGCACTTCGTGAATTTGCCATACTTACATGGTCATATTCCTTACGTTTAACATGCGAAATTTTATAACGAAAAGCAAAAAAATGTTCACTTACCTATCATACGTAGACAAAATGCGGGAGCAAGAATATCTGTGGTGCTGCTGCACTAGACTTTCCCAGCGACTGGCGTCGTGGAAGAATTATCTCGATCAGTGCTACCAACCTTTGGGAAAAGCCAATAGTACTCTTAGCCTCCCGCGTACCCTTACCCTCCTTTACCCTACATTTACACAGCGTACTTTCAATTAGTATTCTTACTTGATTCGTCGTTACTTTCAACTGATAATCTCTACATCCTTCTTTACTCCCAATTTGTAATCTCAACCGCACAAAGAGAAATTCTACATAATTATAGCAGCCACTGTAATCAACAAAATTTATTCAATCCAAATCTCATTTGTGCAGGTCCTGACTGTTTGCCATAGCCACTTTCCAGCCAGCAGTGAATATTTTGCCAGTGGAGAAATCTTGAAAGAAGCCGGAACCAGAATGAAATGAAACAGGTGGTGCCCTTTCGCAGCGGTCACGAAGGGGAGGGGCTGGTGAAGGCAGGGGGGAGACATGGTGGCAAGTCTTTCCACCATGGGGGGGAGGTCCTCTGCCCCCCGGCCTGTGCTCTTCCATCTAGTTTAGGACACAAGCGAGAAGAATTGCTAGTTCCCTGATATGTCGCTAGGTGTCTCTGTATCGCGCCGGGGCAGGAAAACTCTTTTCATGCCAACCTCCAGGCCACTCTTAAGGCATTATTTAATGGTATAATATCACAGACTTACTATTGAGATTACAAAATACACCTAAATACTCTCAACTCTGGATATGCGTATTAATACTGCATGTATTTCTAAGTGTGAATTCTATTGTGTGTAAGTGAGAAAATGAACCACAGTAAGAACGTCTGTCCATAAAGAGCAGCAGCAAAATTATATAATAGCCTTTGCAAGCTTTTTCGCGATGGGCAGAATAGATAGATAATTTGACAGTTTGACTGCGACTCTCCAAACCATAGTGCGCACGGGAAGGGGGGTCAAGGATGCGCAATTACCGCCTCTCTTATCATGGACGTCCGCAGTAATTTTCCACGAAGGAACAAGCAATTTTACCCCGATAATAGTGTTGCGCACTAAAAAAAAACACCACTTGAATTTGAAACTATCGCATTAATGTAAATTTCTGTGACTGAAATCGAATTATACGTGTGAAATATATACTTTTTAGGTTGACATTCGATTTCTATGGGCGAGGTGTGGCCATCATTGCCCGCCCCCCTTCCAGACGTCCATGTTCCTACTACTTTCAACTAGAAATTTAGTGTAGAGGAATCTTATCGCCGTTATTAAACGATATTATACTCTTAAAGAAAATTAATTACTTTCAAGCCGATGAAAGTTCAAAGCAACTACGCGGTAAGGGTGTGCAGTAGTGCAACCACAGGGGGCAATGGATGGGCATTGCCCCTCCCCAGCCTTGGACGGAAACCAATTCTAGGGGGCAAATGTTGAGGTAAATGAAAGGAAGACTAAGAGCAGCAGGACAAAAGGATACTCAAGATGGAATTAGTTTTCACGAATTTCCCGCATTTTCCCTTTCAGACGGCCAAAAGAACCTGAAGTGGGAACAGAGGGGTAATTGCCCCCTCCATAATATCAAATTTTATACATATAAAAATATATTTCTTAAAATATTCTTGCTCATTTCGCCCGCAGTCTATGCCTTTCTTCCAGTCTTGTCAAGTTCAGAGCTAGGAGCGGCGGGAGTTGGCCCTGAGCGCCGAACGATCTAAATGAAACAAAATTGAAAAAGAGAATGCCATGGCGCCCCATGATATTTGTTGTACCAAGTTAAATTAATATTGTTTTCAGTTTGCAAAAATTTGGATCCAAAGATTATCTTGCTCGCTTCGCTCGCAATTTGCTTGTTTTCTATAATACATTGTAAATTGCCACAGAGAGAAGTTATAACTACTAAGTAGTACTTCAGATTCTTCCTGCTAGACAGATTTGTGTTAAATGCATGAACACAATTGTTTGGAGTAAAACAAGCGCTTCAGATTTCAGATATATATGTGCAGGGTGTCCATAAAAGAACTCCGTAGTTTTGAAGCTAAATATTTTATTAAAAACTCAAACTCAGAAAAAAGTAAATACATGTTTTTGAAGGTAATGTTATCAAGTTTTGTTTACAATTTAGTAAAGCACAGCACACATCCAAACGATAATCAACTTCTTGCCACCACCTTCTTGACCAGCATGTCTGGGTTGATGGTTGCCACAGAAGCGATAATTCTTTGCCTTAGATGGTTGACATCTTGAATTTTCTCCGTGTTCTTCACATGTCCCCATAGGAAAAAGTCTAAGGGAGTAAGTGAAGGGTCTAATAACACGGTCATTTTTTACCTAAATTTTTTTTACCAAAAATGAAAGCACATGAACGTGGGAAATTGCAGGGGTTATTTGTCGATGGTGTAGATTTTAAAAACAATCTTTAAAAAAATTAGTGGAAATGTTCATTTTGTCAGTTAACAGTACTACTGACACGAAAAGTGGCCTCATCGGTAAAACTAACATCGTTTAGAAAGTTATTGTTTTCTTCAATCTTGTTCAGCATAGAAACAGCTAACTGTGATCTCTTAGTCTTGTCTGTAGGCTTAATTTCATGTAAAAGTTGTACCTTGTAAGCTGTTAGACGAAGCCTCTTGTGCACCATTTTATGAACAGTCGATCTTGGTATCCCCAACTGAAGACTGCATCGTGTGAAGGATTTTTTGAGGGCTTTGAAGAGCGAATTCTTTCGACGTCCTCTTCAGAACCACGCGGTCTACCTGGCGACTTTTGTTTCAGAACACTTCCAGTTTCTTTAAGCGCAACACGAACAGTACAGTTCCGCTGTACTGTAATAACAAATCCAGTTTCTACAAGCCATATCACACACTGCGCCTTCTGTTGTTGGCGTCGCCATTCCACTGAACTGCACTGATGCCCGTTTACACCAACTTCGATTTACTCGCGAGCAGTGGTGCCCATCCCCCCCCCCCCCAAGGCCAATGACGCACTCCCCCCAAAAGGGCAGAACCCCCCGTTTATACCGAATTAATTACTCAAATTATTTTTGTCAGACAAAATTTGCAGAAAAATATAATACCAGATTTGCAACCACGAATTTTTGTCTGGGGGGGGGGGGTAAGTACCAGGATAAACGTACCAATAACAATAATAATAATAATAATAATGACATTAATAATGGCTTTATTGTTATTATTATTATTACTACTACTACTAACAGTTGATTTGAAATATTTTTTCAACACCGTCAGTTTCACATTAGCTAATAATGGAAATCATGCACACAAACTGTATTTTTGAATGGCAGAAAATGAATGATAAATGCATTCCGAAGATAGAGCGACATAAAATAGATAATACATATGCAACAAGCTAACACTAAATTGTCTACGTATTCAAAGCTTATTCAATACAAATATACAACACATATTATTTGAATACATTACATCACAGAAAACAAGTACAAAACGAGTGAAGCGAGCAAGAAAATTTTACAAAATGTATTTTTATTTGCATAAAATTTGAAATCCAAGGGTTAATTGGCCCTCTGTGCCACCTTACAGGTGCCCTAAGCCGTCAATGTTTACTCCTCCTATTTGCCCCTAAAAAGTGCAAATAATATCACAGGGCGCCAAGCCATTCTCTCTTTCACAACTTTTTTCATTTAGATCATGGCCGACTCCCGCCGCCCCTAGCTACAGCTCTGAACTTGACGAAAACGAGAAAAGCAGATAATGCGAGCGAAGCAAGCAAGAAAATGTTACAAAATGAATTTTTATTTGCATAAAATTTGAAATCGAAGGGGTAATTACTCCTCTGTGCCCTCACTGCAGGTGCCCTTGGCCGTCAATGTTTGTCCCCCCTTGCTACCCTAGAATTAACTTTCGTCGAAGGTTGGGGGATGGCAATGACCCCTGCCCCCCTGTGGTTGCGTCACTGTATAATACGCACATATTGAAGCAATATATGTTTACTTTAGATATTTTAGGCTTACTGTAATTGTTAGTGAACCTTATTCTGCACAGTTTGTCTGCTCGACAAACCTTGTATTAATGCGAATACCACGCCCCCCTCCATCCAAACCGATTCTAAAGGCATAAGAGGTAGTGTTTCATTTCAACCCCATCGCCACGATCACCCACAGGTAGGTAGAAAAACTATACATAATAACCGAAACTAAAAATCAATAACAAGTCAATCAAACAATACGATCCCCCTCCATTTCTGTGTGAAGAAATATAGAATTGGTATAAAAATTTGCCCCCCCAAAAAATTACCATGACGCAAGCGCGTCATGAAACCCCCCTGTGGGCACCCCTGCTCCCGTGTGAGAGTAAACTCAGAGTTAACCCACAAATCGGCTGATTACACTGGTCAACACACATTTTCTGGCATAAGGTTTTCCAGTGGTTTTAAGGTAACTTTTGGGTGCTGATTCCAAATCTGATCTAAGATTTGCTCTATCACATCTCATTTGTATGCTATTGGCAAATCCCATTTTCATTGATTTTACCCGGAATTGACCGGTGGTCACTATCACATCAGGTTTTTGAGATATCAAATATTGCATTTTCAATAAAAACAGCACATTTATGATCATATATGCAGAGATAAACAGACATACAGATGAGAATAAGATAAGATACAATATACAATAATAACGAAACAAACATTTAATGAGCCGTATCACAGTTGTGACTGCATATAAATGCGAGTGAATGTATATTACCATGTAAGAATTTAAATGTGAAGATAAGAAAATGAAATGAAATGAAATGTGAAGATAAGTAAATTATGTACAAAGGTACGTTGACTGCTGCATCTGCAGAAACGACCTCTTATTTTACGATCTCCGGTGTTCAGCTTCTGGAATGTCTCTCATAAAGGACCAGCAGTAATCTGCCATCATGTTGGAGTCCCATCGGCCTTGGTAACGTTCTTCCATAACTTTAATGTCTTGATGAAAGCGTTCACCTTGCTCTTCGCTCAAATGACCCAAGTTCTCTGGATCAAGAACTTTGACGAATTGCTTCATTAATCCAAGTTTTATGTGCAGTGGGGGAAATACAATTTTATTCCTATCAACCAAAGGCTCATTCTTGATGTTCTTGTCACCAGGCGTCAAACTGATTCTTGGTGGCCAGGTCCTTTTAACTCAGTGTTCTAATGTAGCCCTACTGTCCCAGTAACACAGGAAACAAGGGTATTTGGTGTGACCTCCTTGCTACCCCAGAAGAAAATTATCCATTTTCAAAACAACACAAATTAGTACCTATCCATAAACAAGATATTCCAATCTATCCAGAATTGTCTTGATGTTTGCATACTCTTCTTTCATTCGTACAGAGTGTCCTATTGGGATTGAACCATATATATTTCTGTTGTGCAGTAACACACATTTCAAACTCCTTTTACTACTGTCAATAAAAAGTCTCCATTCACTTGAATCATATGCAGGCAGTCCCATATTCAGAAGAAGCCCTTCAACATCATTACAATGAACAAGTTGACCGTCTGAATGGAAGTTCTTTCGCAGTGCTGCTTCTCTGTTTCGATAAAAGGAGACACTAGTGCCAGGTCTGAGTATTCCTTTCTCTTTCAGCCTGGAAGCCAACACTTCAGCAGACTGCTTTCGCAAATACAAATCTCTTACCAGATCATTCAATTCAGGCTGACTAAACAAAGAGATTTTATCAGAATCTGCAACAGATGTCGTATATTAGGTCAGAGCATCATCCTCATCATCTGTAGAAGCAGGTGAAGTGAGGGTTTCAACATCAATCTATGGTAGCTCATGAAATACAGGCACAGGTATTTCCTCACAGTGTTCAACTGGTCGTCTGGTAGATGGGATATCTGGGTATTTTAAGTGGTGTTTGTTCGTCTTGTTGAAACCTTTTACATTGACAAGGCAGAAGTAGCAGTCATCCAAATGATTTGGTGGTTCTCTCGAAACCATTGGCACACCAAACTTCAGCTTAGCACTCTTTCCTTTAGGCCATGATCGCAAAGTTTCAACACAGGTCTTGCACACTTTGTGGGGAGCCCAATTTTTGTCTTGGTCTCCCAGTCGTACCTTAAAGTAGGCAAGATGCACCTTCTTGACAAAGGTATTCATGTTGCACCTTTGATCCCTCAAAGTGAAGCTGCCACAGATGTAGCAGAAGATATCTGCGTCATTACGGCAAGTCCTTCTTCCGGATGTTGTAGCCATTGTTAGATCACGACCTGCAGATGAAAAAATATGACATAAATGTTGATGTCTACATAAAATCTTATCATAAACACACTATCCTACAAATACAACGCCATCTTTTATCACTAAAGCACTCACTGACTCGCAACAACTAGTAATCATAAGTGACCACCGGTCAATTCCGGGTAAAATCAATGAAAATGGGATTTGCCATTAGCATACAAATGAGATGTGATAGAGCAAATCTGAGATCAGATTTTTAATCAACACACTAAAATTAGTCTAAAACAGTTGGAAAAGTCCATGCCAGAATTTTTTTTTTTTTTGTTGACCAGTGTTATCTGTTACATCAACAGAAACGCCGGGTAAGCTGGGAGTAAAAGGAGGGTAAAACTTTACCCTCCGAGATCGGTGAGTAAAAGCCGAGTTAACCCACGCTCAAGGGAGTAATGGCTGCCATCCGGAACCGGTAATGTATCACTTCAGAACTTCAAAACCAAATATATGTAAAATGAGAAGTAATAGACTCAAATTGCGAATGTAAAAAGCGATTAAAATATAGTATGTTATTAAGTACATACTTTGGCAGATGCTTACTGTGCACATTCTTCAGTACAGAGATTCTAAAACTGAACGTGCGATACAAACATAAACATATACCCACTAACCGGAGAAAATGGAATAGTCCTCGTCATCAACGATCGTGAATACTACGTGAAGGTACATGTATACATCGAAATCTACTGCAAACATCACTGTAAAATTACTTACTATGATCGCAAGCTGCAATAAAATATAAACATTTATTCACGTAAATATTTTTACCCATCTTTATCACGTGCTTAAATTTTTATTGTGGCAGTCCGTTGTCACCGTTTACAGAGATACCAAAGTCCCGTTACAGCCACCCCCTCTCTTTTTTCTGTCATGCAGCTACGCCACGAGGTGCTACTAGTGGAAACACCCCTTGTGTAAACAGGTAACCAATCCCGTGCTTCCACCTGTATCACGTTTAGGCACTTGCTTTGAGACTAGCTGCTATCCTAGATTAAAGCTGGGGTTTCATGACTGACGCGGGCTAGAATGCCGTTCATATTGGTGCAATCGAAAATGATCCTAACTCGAATGTTACCCTGACCCGTGGATTTTCAAACTCGAGAGTTTGTTCAATGTTCGTGCAAACGGGCATCACTGGGTTCGGCTCGGCTCGGCTCGGCCACTTCAAGGTCAACGCTGTGCAGCTTTGCGAACCTTCGTTGGAATAAACTCCAAACGGTGTGAATAAAACTTGATGAGCTATTTATTTCAAAGTAATTAACTAACCTGAGTTATCTAATATCTAATACCGTTTGCACACTATGTTTAAAACCCCGGAGTTATTTTATAGATACCCTATATATATATATTTATTTATTTATATAACCATCAATGCAATGGAACTAAAACAGTGAGATAAAGTGAGGTTTTTCTTTCCCGACTGAACTTTTATCAAGGTTTTTGCCCCCCCCCCTAATCAGTGGATCTGCGCACGCCTATGCTCCAAATCATGCTCCAAACTGTCGACGCATATGCAGTTGTCCCACTTTTCCTTTTCTCATGAAACAACCCGCGACTTATCCGAACTTCACCAAATTGACCTATTATCTATACTTTTGTAAGGTGTGCAAGGTGCGGTGACGACTAAGCAAGTTGATTGACAGGTTAAGTTCTGAAATTAAACAAACAAACAAATCTTCCTGGCTGGGAGAGGGAAGCGTGTATACTTTCTCTTGCCTATAAGTCTGCTTCTTGATTGATTGTTGCCGTGAAGGAGAGTCAGTTTCTGGAAAAGTTTCTGATAACCGTGCCGCTGGCTAAGCCTTGTGCGAGTAACGAAAGAACTAAATGTAAGAGAAAAATATAGAATTTTTCAAGAGAAATGGGAGATTGTCTATTTTCTTTGTGGAGTGAGTAGTGAAATTCTTGGTAATTTTGTGACTTGACAAAGTGAATTTATTTGTCAGGAAATACTGTTGCTGACCTCCGTGGTGGAGTGGTTAGCATAGTGCGCCAGGGGCCCCGGGCTCAAATCCCGGTCTTTAGATGGGTGTTCTCCGTAGTTATGCCTTCATCAGTTTCATGATATCAATCATCCTCATTGTCACCATTAACCAAAAGTGTTAAAAATAACAGAAATCAAAACGAAGTCAAAGATCTAAATTCAGAAATACAGTTGAAGAGAAGAGTGATAACTTAGCAGGGAATATCAACGAACAATAGAAAGCAAAATTGATGTTCTAGTTGCCTTTTAGGCCTCAATAGATAAAAGTACAGACGTGATTGATTGATTGATTGATTTAGTTTATTTTACTTCGCGTTTTGTGCCTCTTGGCTAATTTGCGAAGATGGGGATGAGTGATGAAATGATGAAATTGATGAATGGACATTCACAAACAACCAAGCCCGACCGGGATTCGAACCCGGGACCCTTGGCGTCGCAGCGCGATGTGCTAACCACTCGGCCACAGGGTCGGGCAAAAGTACAGACGTTCGTGGGGTATAGCTCAGCTGTATTCGTTCATGAATGCAATTCTTCTCTCAATGTGACAGAACTGCTCGATATAATTCCTCTCCATGACACAACTACAGGGGAAGATATTTTGAAGGAAGTGAAGGCCATTTTGCGAAGATAATTTTCGTCATTTTCATTCAGTCCTTGACCAGAAGTCAATCTGTGAACCTGATTTAAGCCAATGCTGGTCCCAAGTAATGAATTTGAAAACAGGTATCACAACTTCAAAGAGTGACAAGGGCAATGTTCTTGTTCAGTGTACCCCTTTTCTTTTGATGCTGCGTGTACAAATCCCAACTTTCAAATGGAATTTATTGGCTTAAAATGCGACTCAGTACTGAAAGAGAAATATAACAAGGTGGGCGTTCCTAGATTTTTCTCATCTTCCAGAGCAGTATCCTCGAATAAGCAATTTTGCTGCTGAAATTTTAGTGACGTTTGGCAGGACTTTGTGAAGAGCTGCTCTCTGTTAAGAAGATTAATAAAACAGCTAAACGATCAAAAATGACTGACAGCCGGTCTCTGTGGCGGAATGATTAACACAACATGCTACGACATCAAGGGTCCCTGGTTCGAATCCCGGCCTGGTCATCGCTGGTCTTTGTGAGTGTCCCTTCGTCAATTTAATCAAAATCATCACTCATCTTCATCATTGCAATTAGACAAAAATGGCAGAAAGGCGACGCAAAATAACAAATATGTAATTATAGAATGACTGACGAATACTTTTGTTTGCATTAAGTTTTCACTGCTCACAAAAACATAATGCAACATTATGCGGACATTGATAAGCTAGTTTCTAAACAAGAAAGGTGTCACATCTCTGGAGAACGAAACAACTGTAGAATTGTGTATATACGGTTTCTTGCCAAATTATTTGGACAATTTTAACCTATTTATTCTTAAAAGAAACATGTAAAATAGTATCACTGACTACGAGAAATATTTGTATCATTTTATTTCAGTAAAACAAATGAGGATTGTAAATATATTTTTCATTACAGTTACACACACACGTAATCGTGTAAGCATTCAGTTCTAAGTAGAATGGTATGAAAATGGGAGTGAGGAGAATTCTTGCATCCTCTTTCAGTTGCTATTTTTTGGAATTTGGGGGCGGTTACTCTGTGTCAGTATACAGGGTGATTCAGAATTCCTATTACACACTTCTAGGGGTTGTAGAGGGGATTTAGTAGATCATAAGGAACCCATGTCCGGAAACGTACCGTTTTGGTACTACACAGATGACAAGATCACATAATTTCACATCTCCCACATTGACGGAGGAAGACGTCTTCAGTCACCTGATGTCATGTGTGCTGCTTCCAACGTCCTCTGTTTACAATCTGTTTACACAGCACATGGCTCACCAGCACACTTTTCCCATGACGTCCGACAACATCTCAATCAAACATATGGGGACAGGTGGGTAGGATTTGGTCCACCGCGATCGCCGGATCTAATTCCTCTTGACTTTTTCGAGACTCCTGTAGTGTCGGAGGAAGACCTGGTTGCACGAGTTCTGGCCGCAGCAGACACGATTCACCACACACACCAGGTATTTTTGAGCGTGTGCATGTAAACATCCTTCGGGCTACACTGTTCGTTTCCGGACATGGGTTCCTTATCAAAACTTGATCTACTAAGTCCCCTCTACATGAGTGGATTCCAGTAATTTGACTTGCCGTATCATAAATTATACAGGTAAAGCGGGAGATGTGAAATTATGTGATCTTGTCATCTGATTCCTCAAATCCAAAGTGTATGTGAATAAACCTCGCACATTAGACGACCTGAAGCTTTCAATTAGAGATGAAATTGCAAACATTGATGGTGAAATATTGCAACGTGCCGTCCGCAACTTCTGGGAGAGGCTTCGAAAATGTGTACACATAAATGGAAGTCACTTGGACATCATTTTTAAGAATTGCCATGGCAATTGGCGTACAATTACTTAAAATTGCATACCATAACCTGTATTTCTGTAGTAATACATTTCTGTACCTTTGAAAATTAGGCGTGTTATTCACATTTCAAAACCGTCTAACTCCTCTGCCGGACAAGCAGAAAGTATGTAAGTTTCGAATTTTCGAATGAGTGGATTTTTACAGACTTCAGCCACATGGCGGCGCTAATGTGCATGGTAACGAAGGTGGTGATCACGTCGCAACAGCGCACACAGTATGTCGTATGGTATGCGAAATTTTCAATATTACATGCAAGCTACTGCCACCACGCAGCTGAAGTCAGTAAACCTCCAATCACTCAAAACTTACATCCTTTGTGCTTATTTTACAACCAACTGCTCACAGATATCTACATTAACCTCTTGTAGATAACGGTTTATTTTTCTGACATCTCAAACGGATCACTCGGTAGTTTTATATGTTTGATTTGATTTGGTGTTTTAAGTCCACTTTATGCACAGTAAGGCTAATCGGGACTGGACCTACAGTTTAAAGTTGGATCCGAACCTCCACCGGGTATCGAACCCGGGACCCCTTGATTACAAGGCGATGACGCTACCACTGTGCCATCGGTGAGACCCTTAGTTTTATATGTGCTTCAAGGAAAGATTCCTGCACGGAATCGATATTAGCCACTATAACGGCACTGCAGAAATTATTTTCTAACCTCACAAGTGATAATTAATTAACATGTAGTTCTATCCCGACGAGCATTAACGTTGTCCAAGCGTGCTGTTTTTTGTACCAAATTGCAGTGTTTAGCTTGTCGGATTTATATTAAAGTCCACTATATGCACAGATGTTAATCGGGACTAAACCTAGACCTTATAGTAGAATCCAAGTCGCTTAACGAATATTCTTCACTTGGGATCGTACCTGAGACACCATGGTTCAAACAGTAGTCTTACGGTTACCACTGGACAACTTGGACAGGAGGCCCAATTTTGATCTTTCTAATTCTTAACATTTAAGAATTAGGTAGTTTGTGTACTCTTTGATTCCTTAACGTTGTATTTCTCTCTCTCTCTCTCTGATATTTGCAGATATAAAGATTCTAATAATTGTACAGGGTTAGCTGTGCTTAATAGCTTGCAACGTGTTGCCGTGGTTTGTTGATCGCCCATGCGCGATTTAGGGAGATTGCGCACCAAAGCGACAAGCGGCACGCGACGCTTATCCCTTGAGAATTTCACCAACCGAATTCTGGCCTGTGCTGCTCGTCATGCAGCTACGGTCTGAAACGTTGCTCTTCATTGGCTCGTTTCCAAGCGACATGTGTCACCTGTCGCTTCGGTCTGAAAGTTGCCTTGGACCAAAGGACCCGTGTCGCTTGGGTGTGAAATCCCCGTATCGTTTGTCGTGTGCTGCTTTGGTCTAAAAACTCCTTGAAGAAGCGGTGCAGTCGGAGCTTGTGCTCGTCCCTACTGTTCAAAAGGCTGCATTGATTGCCGACTGCTCACTTCCAAGCGACACTTGTAGTTTGTCGCCTCGGTGTGAAATATCTCTCAGGATATTATTTATATTCTAATAACATAGAAAAATAAACTCTAGTACACAATCCAACACCTGAAGATCGGAATCATATTGCGATGTTTCTTGTGTTACGCTTGATATTTATTTATTTATTTAATTTATTTTACTTTTCTTTCCAAATGAATGTCATTTCGTGACTGCAAATCATTCCTCAAATATACTTGTTTCCATCAATTCACTTACCGCTTTTCAAGACAAACAAATCTACACAATATGTTCCAAAAACTAACTAAGCCGCATTACTTTCATAAGAAAATAAGTTGCGACACTGATCCCACTGCCATCTACACTGAGAGAAAAATCTGTTTGGCTGCAACAAATCCTAGTTACAGCAACCAAATCCCTTGTTTGTTATATGTGAGCAAAATGTTGAGGTTCCCTGTACAAAATTATGTGATTGACTTAATTTTGTTCATCCAACCAAATCTCTTGTATGGAGTATCAAATTGGGTGTAGTTCTCTGAACAAGATAATTGGTACCATCAGACAAATCAATTTGTTGGCAGTAAAGGATCTTTTGTTGGAATTATTATTATTAAAAATATTAAAAAGCATGGAATCCTGGGGGACAGGTAGGAATTTACCCCCCACCAAGAATTTTGTCCTACAAAAATCCGGTTGATAAAGGAATTAGTTTGCTACTTTATAAATACCTGACATATATATATATAAAATACAGAATGAATGAATGTATATACAAATATATTTAATATTGTATATTTTGTTATATATAATATACATAATATACAGTGCTAATGTCTATGTATATTAAACATACATTTATTTTATATTACACACACTATACACTATATATATTGAAGTGTGACTCCATTTATTGACGGGAATTGCTGGAGACACAAGGATGTAGCTCGAAGAAAAGCGAGAGGTTAAGTTTAACTTGTTGGTCGGCCTGGCCGAGAAGAGGGAAGATGAAGAAGACAAAGCTATCTCTACACTTACCTGGCTCAATGGCCGCTGGTTACGTGTACCCACAGGACCATGCCGGTGTCGCCTTTTCGTCTCGCCTCGGGCGTCCTCCCTGATTCAACTCGCTCGCGGCGCTTACCGCGCCCATCCCGACGGTTTCTATGATCTACGATAACTGTCTTATTTTCATCCCAAAGGCGACGTTTTATTCCCTGTCATAATGTGTTGACCCTGCACTCTAAAATATACAAAAATATTCCTCTACCACCAGGTTGATTACCTCTATCAGGCGGCAGAACCCAGTTGCGAGGGAGGAATGTTAGTGCTAGGCCAGCGGTATGCTAGGTATTGCTTGCAAGATTGGGTGAGTGTACTGTGTGAAGAGGCGATGTTCTAACGTTTGCTCACTTTCCCTCATCATTCCCCCCACTAAGTTAGGATCCATCTCTCGATGGTTGCCTATGGCAGGAGCAGGAGGTACAACGGCTTTTATTGCATAAAAAGTACATTTTCAACATTCAAAATCACCACTAGGAGAATATTTAGAACTGCGAAGTAAAAGGAATACCAAACACCAATAATAAGTTCAACGACGAGAGTCCATGTGGGTAGAGTGTGAACACTGCAAAATATTTACGGTCACATATCATGTTGTAAAAATGTATAAGTACATACTTCTAGGTTGATATAAAAATGTAAACCTTCCAATAATTGTCTCAAAAATATACGCCCCAAAATTCACAATCACCTCGGGTATGTGCATGCCATTGCCTGTGCATTCTTAAATGCATGAATTTCATTATGTAACAACTCCTTGCTTCAGCAAATAAGCTTTTCTCCTCATCCACAAATGAAAATACAGACACTATTGCATCGTGGCACCTTGTTTATGTTTGAGCTTGTGGAATTCGCACTTTCTTGCGTAACCCGCACTGGTTTGCTTGCTGATCTTGCATTACCTGTTGCTGATGCACACTGGGGATCTCTTCATTATCTTTGGAGTATGTCATCACTAGAGCCCGGATTTCTATGCAAAATGCATGTTTCATGTAGTATGCAAAAACTTATGGAAAATATTTTTTTCTTTCCGACGAACTTGTAAAGAGTCTTTTGAGACGCATATGATAGCGCATATAAGTGCATATTTTGAGTAAATTTTGTTTTGCATGCATATTTCTTGAACTTTGCAGGATAAGGCATATTTCGAATTTTATTGCTACATACTAGCATATTTTATAGTCTATCAAGAGATAATAGCGTTGAACTTGTTGCCCACAATTGTTGGTAAATTCACTTTCGATTGCACGTCGATAACCGAATGGCGAACGTACCAATTTAATATACAATATACACTATAATTTTTAAAGTTTTTTTTTCAGCATTTTATGTAGCGCTTTTTAAACAACAGCGATCTAGCACCTTCTGATGCTTTTACAACTGTCAACTAGCGCGAAGCCTTTCTCGCGACTTGGTAACTATGTGCAAAGGGTTTCTGTCAGTATCAAAGAAGTTCACGAACGTGTAAGTGTTATTTTGTGTTGTGTTAAACATGTCACCTGAAAAATCAAGTAAGGCAGTTTGTTGCGTAAATACGTACAAGAATTTGGAAGTAGTGTATTTACAGAAGATGGGTCAGTTTTGTTCTGTGTGGTGTGCGAAAAAAGCGTTTCAGCAGAGAAGAAATTTCAAGTTACTCAACATGTCAATACAGCAAGACACAGTGAAGCCCTTCAAAGAAGATCGAACAACAACTGCTTACTACCGCGTCCACTAATTCAACATCTGAATGCACAGTAAGAGATACATTCTATGTAGATCTGTGTTCTGCGTTTGTGAGTGCTAATATTCCTTTGTGGAAACTGAGCAATGCCCATCTACGAGGTTTCCTTCAAAAGTACACGGGAAAGAAGGTGCCAGATGAATCAACGTTACGTAAAAACTATGTGCCTGTTTGTTTTAATGAGGTCATGGGAGAAATTCGGGAAGCGTTGAAGCACGAGAAATATGGGTGTCTATCGATGAGACTATTGACGCGGAACGTTGTGTTTGCAATGCTGTTGTTGGTGCAATGAAGGCGAGTGGTAAACCCTACTTACTGAATATCGAGGTGTTTGAGAAAGTGAATCATTCCACAATTGCCAAATTCTTTAACGATTCGTTAACTTTGTTGTGGCCAGATCACATCCAGTATGACAATGTGCTACTGTTTGTTACTGACGCGGTCCCGTACATTGTCAGAGCAGCATCTGGTTTGAAACTGTTGTATCCTAAATTAGTCCATCTGACTTGTCTTTCACACGGTCTTCATCGCGTAGCAGAAATAATCAGATACCAATACCCGGAAGTAGACGCACTTGTATCAAATGTAAAGAAAGTATTTGTGAAAGTTCCTTCGCGAGTACGTCTCATTCGCGAACTGGCGATAAAATGTTCCGTTACCTCCGCAACCGGTATTAACACGATGGAGCTCGTGGCAAGAAGCTGTGTCGTATTATGCAGAAAATTTCAATGAAGTGAAGGCAGTCATAGACTCACTAAAACCAGAAGACGCAGCCGCTATTTGTGTGTCACAGAAATGTTTCTCTAGAAGTGGCATTGAGAAAGAAATTAAGTACATACACAACCACTTCTCGAGTATACCTGCAATTATTACACAGTTAGAGTCCCGTAATAATCCTTTGCAGCATTCACTCTCCTTGTTGGGCGAAGTATCGCAAACGTTGTCCAGTGAAACTCACGGTGTCGCCAAAATAGCGTCAGAAAAACTTCGCCAAGTATTAGACAAAAATCCCGGTTACAGAACAATCTGTGACATTGCAAATGTACTTAATGGTGAAAATGTGCAGTTGGAAGAGGACCTAACACAGGAGGAAGTTTGGTGTTTCTTACATGCACCAGTGACTTCTGCTGATGTAGAAAGGAACTTCTCGATCTACAAAATATTTCTCACTGATAAACACAGAGGGTTTACAGAAGAAAACCTAAGGAAGACGTTCATAGTTCATTGCAACAGAGGTCATTAAGGTAAGATGTTTGCAAAAAAAATAATTGTTCATGCATATCTTAGTGCATATTTTTGATATTTTTCGTGCATATTTGCATGCATATTTTGCTGTTTGTTTCTGCATGGAAATCCGGGCTCTAGTCATCACTGTAGAGGGGTAAGGGTCGGAGTTATGTGGTCCTTGTAGTAGGAGGGTGTCCTTGGTGGCGGCTTCCGTTGTATTCGATAGTGCGTGGGTCGGAAGATGTGTCTGTCTTGGAGAATTCGGCGTCCTTCAGTGGTCCCTCACGGGTCCATCAGGTGGAGTTCCTCTGTTGGTCATCCTTTGGCGGTAGGGCCATGCAGAGAGAGAGAGATAGAAAGAGAGAAGGACGAACGAATTTAGAGAAGGTGGTGTGAGTTGATATAACTGATTAAAAAGGGACCGCCGGTTGTGGGGAATACTTTTGCTGTAGGGTGTACTAGGCATTTTCTTCTAGTATTTTGAGTTTATTGTTGGTTTTTTGAGGATGCATTGTTGTGTATGTGTGCAGGGGTTTACGCGCCCCTGACTTGCCCTAAACTGGATTGATATCTAACTTGTGATATCTTTTCTTGAGAGAAGGGGTGGGGGAGAGATAAACCAAAATGTGAAGGCTTTGTGGAGAGTATAAAGCGTATTACTTATGACGGGACTTAGTGGGCAAGAGTGATCATGTTTTATTAAGTGATTACTTTTCTTTTCCTTTATTTATTTATTCTATTACATGCACTGCATGTACTTTCCAATATGAAGCAAAAAGAAAATATATTTTCTGAGCGAGCAATTCGGACCTTCTTGTGTTTCTTCTGCCAAAACTGTGTCATGACCAGTGTTCTTTGGCAGTTGCAGCATTATAGCTGATTCAGTGCAGGATGATTATTAATTTACAATATTCTTTTTCATCCTGCCTACCAAAACTGCATCATCAGTAATTCTAGGCAGTTGTAGTTTCAGTTGATTGTGGCAAGGCGTGTGACCTTTATTGTCGCACATAGGGCCTCATTTATCCACACATGCAATTCGAAATGCATGTATTCTGTGGCGCCATTTTTTTCAGCCTCACGCTAAGTTTCCATTCAAGGAATCAATTCTCAGTGTTTTGTATTTATTATTTGTCACGTGCTTTCATGGTCAAGCTTTGCTCGGAATTGATTACATTTTCTTTCATCTCATATATCGGTTGTAGTAGTTACTGGACATTTGGCAACGTGGTTTCTTAACTTTTTTCTCATGGATCAAAGTCCGCGCGTGGCATATTCTTCCAGTTAAACGTGTCGGGTTTCCGAGTGTGTTCTTATGATCATTATTATTATTATTATTATTATTATTATTATTTATTTGTTCAGCACAGGATACATTTCCCAATTATGTTGAACATAATACACTGTGAATAAATATAAATAACAAGAGAGAAGAGAGAGAGGAAAAAGAATACATGAAAGATGAGCGTCTATCTATACAATATTTACATCAATTTATGAACTTATTGTTGTGATTATCTTTTTTTCAGCACACTACGTGAGTCTGTGAACATATCGAAGTCTACAGTTTTTAATAGTTCATTCACCGTGTCTTGCATGCGCACTGCAGGTGAAAACCTATGCGTGTTGACCCTTGACCTCTCCGTGTAGAATAATTTTCGGTTTCTTGCACTGTGTCGGCATATATTAAAGTGTATACTTTCTAACAGTGCAGAACACTCACAGCCGTGATTAATCAGTTTCTGTAAAAAAATAACATCACTGACGACTCTTCTGTTGAACAAAGTTTCCAGACCGAAATGCTTGCATAAAGATGTATAGTTCTTTTTGTGATATTCAATGTTCACCTTGAAGCACAGCCATTTCACAACTGCCATTGGACGTTCTCCACTTCCTCTTGCCATGTTTTGTACTGTGGATTCCATATGGGACTGCAGTATTCCAGTACCGGACGAACGAATGTGACGTATATTTTTACAACCGTAGACACAGAAAAATTAAACAGAAAATTTATTCTAATGAAACCAACTAGCTTTATGCACCTTTTCACCAAGGCTTGATAATGGGTGTTGAACGACAGGTCAGATGGGAAGTGGACACCGAGATCAACGACAACTCTCGTACGCCTCACCGTCGAGCTGCCGATTTTATACTCGTGTGTGATGGCTGTTTTTTTGTTGGTGAATGAAATTACGTTGCACTTATTCACATTTATGATCATTCCCGTCTGCTTACGCCAGTCTGCGAAGGAGTTTAGGCCTTCCTGCATCGTGTGACAGTCATTCAATGAGCTGATTGGGTAGTATAGTTGCATATCGTCTGCGTACATTAGAATATTTCCTTTTTGCAGGCGGCTCAAAATATCGTTGACGAACAGAAGGAAAAGGTATAGACCTAAATTGGATCCCTGGGGGACTCCCGACGACACTATTCTCTCGGCCGAGGCGAACCAGTTTGTGTGCGATCAGAAAGATAGCTTGATAGTAATTTGTGCAAGTTACCAGAGATTCCAACACTAAGTAGTTTCTGGGGAAGGATGGAATGGTTTATTCTGTCAAATGCTTTGCTGAGGTCTGTGTCCAACTGTCCTTTGTTGTTTATACAGTCCGTTATGCTTTGTGCTATCACTGCTAAGTTCGTGGTTGTGGATCTGCCCTGCACGAAACCATGCTGCTGAGGAGCTTTAACAGTTACACAGTGTCTTGAGATTTAACTATGAATACGGGCCATTCCATCTGAGGTGATGGAAAATGAGTGATTCGAATACTTTGGATAATATTGGCAGAAGGGAGATTGGACGGTAATTGCTAATGTTGTGTTTGTTTTCTGATTTTAAAACTGGGGTCACGAGAGCTTTTTTCCATCGGCGGGGGAAGAAACCTCTTTCCAGGATTTTACTGTAGAGGATTACTAACGGGGGAGTGAGTTCATTTGCACAAGCAGAGATGAAGTGTGAGGGAAGAAGATCTGAACCTGTGGATTTGCCTTTTTGTACGCCCTTAAGCTTTGATATTATTTCCCCACTTGTCAGCGTGAGTTGCGGTATCGCGAGCAGGTTGTTAGTTTGCAGTGTGTTAGCTATCTAGCAGCTGGCATTGTTCGGGAGAATAGAAACTAGAAAAATATTCAGAGAAGAGTTGACATGAGGATTCTGGATATGTTGATGATGCTTCCTTGTAGTAAAGATGGGATGATATTCTACTCGCGCGGGATTTGCTTCTAAGGAAGTTCCACATCATTTTCTGGTTACTGTCAATTTGTTCATCAAACTAACTAACTAACTAACTCTCTAGCCTTCTTAAACCCGAAGGTTCATGGCTGCAGCAACACAGGCCTTCCATCTGTCCCTATCTTGAGCAAGATCTATATACTCTTTTCCATCCCTACCGATTTCCCTTAGGTCCATCTCAATGTTGTCCCTCCATCTTCGTCTTGGTCTTCATACAGGTCTCTTACCATCAGGTTTCCCAACAAGAATCCTGTAAACTCCTCTTTCCTCTCCCATTCGTGTCACATGGCCTGCCCACCTAAGTCTTCTTGATTTAATTATTCTAATAATATCTGGACATGAATATAAATTATGTAGTTCTAAATTATGTAACCTTCTCCACTCACCTGTCTCCTCATCCCTTTTAGGTCCAAAGATTTTCCTAAGGATCTTATTTTCAAATACTCTCAATTTATGTTCCTCTTTCAATGTAAGGGACCAAGTTTCACATCCATATAATACTACAGGCAAAATTACGGTTTTGTATATTTTAACTTTTAGTTTCTTAGATACTAAACGAGAAGACAAAAGTTTATGAAGAGAGAAGTAACATGCGTTTCCTGAATTAAGCCTACTTTTTATTTTCTCTTTAATATAATTTTCATTTGTTAATATTTCTCCTAAGTATTTGAATTTGGAAACTGGTTCAAACGAGTTGTTATCAATAATTAGATTTTGATTATTACCTAACACTTGGTTTCGGCCTGTAAGCATATATTTAGTTTTCTCTTTGTTAACTTCCAAACCTATCTCTTTAGCAGTTTTGAAAAATATTTTAGCATTATTCTTAATTGTATTCACATCATCCTCCAGTAAGTCTACATCATCTGCATATGCTAACAAGTGAGTCACACCATTTAATTTTAGTCCTTCTTTAGTTTCTTTTACCTTCCTAACAGCATATTCTAATGCAAAATTAAAGAGCAATGGAGATAATGCATCTCCTTGTTTTAACCCATCATGAATTGTAAATTTGTCAGACATATTAATACCCACACGAATTTTACTTTCTGTTTCACTGGTGCATATTTTTATCATACTAACAAGCTTCTTAGGTATTAAACTCGACTAATATATTATATAATTTATCTCTTTTGACCGAATCATATGCTTTTTTGAAATCAATGAATAGCTGATGGACATTTTGATTATATTCCCACTTTTTTCAAGTGTCTGTCTGATGTGAAAAAATTGATCAGTAGTTGATCTGTTACGTTTAAATCCACATTGATAATCACCTATAATTTCATTAGCATATGGGGTTAGTCTTGTTAAAAGAATGTTAGACAATATTTTGTATGTTGTTGAGAGTAGAGAAATTCCACGGTAATTATTTCAGTTCATTTTATCACCTTTTTTAAACACAGGAACAATTATGGATTCTTTCCACTGTTGAGGGATTTCTTCTTTATTCCATATTAAACAAATTAACTTATGAATTTGACATATTATTGAATTTCCACCATATTTAATTAACTCAGCTGGTATTAAATCAATGCCAGGTGCTTTGTTATTCTATAGCCTTTTAATAGCATCTTTAACTTCAGTCAAGTTAGGTTCTGGAACTAAAGGTTCTGCTGTGTGTACTTCATTTACTTCTGATTTATCTCCTACATGGACATTTAAAAGGTCATTAAAGTAGTTTTTTCATCTATTTAGAATATCGCTTGGGTCAGCTAGAAAATCACCGTCTTTATCTTTTATCAAGTTTACTTTAGATTGCCACTCCTTTCTAAACTCATTTACACCTTTATATAAATCTCTGATATTTTTGTTTTTGCTGCTTGTTTCAATTTCGTTAATTTTGCTTTTCAAGTATTCTCTTTTTTTACTTCTAAACGTGCGGTTAACTTCTCGCTTTATTCTATTATAATTGCTTAGATTTGTATCATCAGAGTTATTTAACCACCTAAGTCTAACCTGATTTCTTATTTCTATTAGATTATGACATTCATTATCAAACCATGGCTTACTTTTTCTCGGTTTATGGTATCCTATACTTTCTTTAGCTGCTGATTCTATTGCATTACGTATGTGCTCCCAATTCTTATTTACGTCTGTTTCATTTATATTTTCATCATCATTTAAATCCTGCAAAACATCAAATCTATTTGACAGTTTAATTTTGGTAATCTTTCTTAATTCTTTCATCAGTAAACTTTTCTGTATCAAATTTTATAACTTTTAGATTTTGTTGCTTATGATTTATCACTGAGAGTCTTTCTCTTAATTTAGCAATTACTAAATAATGGTCACTGGCACAGTCAGCACCTCTATGTGTACGAACGTCAATTATACTAGTATGCCTTCTCTTATCAATGAGAATATGATCTATCTGATTATGAGTTTTACCATCTGGAGAAGACCAGGTATATTTATGGATATCTTTATGTTTAAAAGTGGTACTTTTCACAATTAAATTCTTTGAAGTTGCAAAAGTAATCAATCTTATACCATTATCATTACTTAATTCATGAAGATTTTCTTTACCAATCGTGGGTTTAAATGTGTCTTCTTTGCCAATCTGTGCATTACAGTCACCTAACAGAATTTTCATATCATACTGAGAAAATTTATCAAAGACCTGTTCTAACTCTGTATAAAAATCATCTTTAGTATTATCATCTTTATCTTCCATTGGTGCATGTATGTTTATGAAAATAATTTTACACCACCTACCCTGTAAAACTGCATATGATATCCTATCATTAATAAATTCTACTGTTTTAAGAGCCGAGATAATTCTATTATTTATGAAAAAGCCTGTTCCAAAATTATGATTTTCAGTACCACCATAGAAAAAAAGTATAATTTTTAGTTTTACAATTCCCTTCTCCTGGCCACCTAACTTCCTGGACAGCTACTACATTTAATTTATACTTAACTATCTCATTAACTGTACACTGAAATGCCCCAGGCCGGTAAAGGCTCAGAACATTCCAGGTGCCTAATTTAATATCCTTATTCCTAATGTAGATCTTATCCTTAGTCCAGGGACCTCCCAAAGTAGTCCCCACCCAGAGATCCGAATGGGAGACTATTTTACCTCCGGAATATTTTACCTTGGGAACATCCATGGCCTGATATTGCTGTTTCTTGACATGCCTTTAACAGTGTAGAGTTGTCAGCTCTACGCCTAACCCCCAATATGAATGGAGGAACTACTACACAAGACAAACACAAACACATTAGACAGCACAATTAGTACACAAGACAAACACAAACACATTGGACAGCACAACTACTACAGAAGACATACATAAACACACCACAACTACTACACAATATAAACACAAACAAACTACACACCATAACTACTACACAAGACAAGCAAATTAGACAGCAAACACTACTACTCAAGACAAAACAAACATACTTTCTCTATAAAACAGTACCAGATGCCACCCCACTCCCAAACCTCACATGCAATCTGTTCGAGAAGGTTCAAGTGTTTAAGACATTTATAAAATTAAGTAGTATTTGGATAAAACAGTTTTGTTCCACACTTAACATACTGCACATAGTTGTTAATGTCAATAATTTGTTTCATTCACGATAAAATGTCGCATTTCGGAAAACAGAGTAGAGCGGGCCCTGTCAACTGTGGATTAATTGAACCTTCTCGAACAGCTCACATGTGAGATCCAGGACCAAGGCAGCATCTAGAACTGTTTTATAGAGAAACTATTCAAGTTTACCATCTCCACTTTTTGTTTCTTTTCATGACATCATCACATGAGCACCCTTGACATCAGTCGAGCAATATGGCCGACATGATGAGACGTGTTTGGGGAAAGCTGGACTATCTCATTGATATCTGTTGTGTTACCAAATGTAAAAGCCATGTAAACTTCAAGACATACACTTCCAACCATGTAAGTATTTCAGCAATTTGTTCATCCAGGCTGGTTAAATTTTCCGTATATTTTGATTTTTGCATATTTTTAAAGTTTGATCTGCGTGCGGAAAATTCAACATAGTCACTCTGTAGTCGTGATTGCTTCCATCTTCTATGCGTGCGTACGTTCTTTTGCTTTTAAGAAACATATTAATTGCCCATCGAACCAGGCCGGATATTTCCTTCGCTTATTACCAGTTAATGGAACAGTGTCATTAAATGATGAGAATAACAGTACGTAAAAGGTTTTGCACATTTCGTCAACGTCGTCTGTCAGCTGCATAATGTCCCACGGCACGCGTTCAAGTAGGCTTTTTATCTCAGAAATATTAGCTTTATGCCAAGCATACAAGTGACCACTTTTAATATTAGCGGCCTTGGTGACACGAGGTATGGCAACACTGCATTGCACCACTAGGTGGTCAGAGGGAACTGTGGATTCCTCCAGTGACACGCTCGGGTGGGTTTCCATTTAGTTCACAAAGATAAGGTCTAGAAACCGGTCTTTGCGGTTGGGGAAGAGGTTGACTTGAGATAGGCCTGATTCCGATAATAAATTTAGAAAGTCCCGATTTATTCCTGAGTCCTTAATACACTCTGGATGTAACTTGTTTTCATTATTACTTCTATGCCACATTATTGTTGTGAAGTTGAAATCACCGACCAGCAGTAATATGTCATTTTCACTCATCTGCGATTGTACTAGGAGAAGTGAATGTTGAAGCTTATCTACATCGTTGGGAGAGGGGGAGGGGGAATGTAGACATTTGCTAGATAAAGTTTCCTAATTACGTTCAATGGGATTTCCACCCAAACTATTTCCAGGTTGGTCTCGGCGGAGGTCAGTCTTCTCGCTCCCTCTGCTCGACTTAACAGCAGTCAGGACGCCACCGCAATGATCCACACAGTCAGAATACAGATCTTCCCTGTCTTTCCTAAATACCATGTAATGGTCACTAAGCAACTCGCTGTCGCGCACAGAACTATCAAGCCACGATTCGGTGATGCAAATTGCGTCGTAGTCAAAATCACCAGCAAAAGCCAGGTAAAGTCTTGTAGGAATTTGTTATTTATACTTTTGGCATTATGGTAATATATGTTCAACACTGCACTGTCATTCACTTCCGATCCTGGAGGACCTGGATTAAGCGACACATCACCTGATAGCAATATAACACAGAGCATGTACCTAAAGGAGGCACATCTCCCGTCACTGGGACTGGAACACCGGGAGCCGCGTGGTGACTCGCGTGGCAGACAAAAGCTGGCAAGAAAATGTTTCTCCTCACAGCACACTTCCAGAGCAACACATCGGTCATTTTTGTCTCGTTTCCTGATGGTTTGCACGCCATAGCCCTGATCAGCAAGGGCTGGACCATTACGAGGACAAAAAACCATATGTATACAGTCTATATTACGGAGCTCACTTTTCGCTGCTAGTACGCCGCCGCCATCTTAGATGAGATTATGTATTAGTTCATGATTGGGGGCTTATTATGACATTAACAATTATTATTGTTATTCTTGTTAATTATTATGACCTAATATTATTTATTATTCTTATTACAATTATTATTCTTCATTCGCACGGGTTATTTATAGTTTTCTTTTTTAAATTATTGTTTATTTTTTGTTTCTTTTTTGTTTGCATTGCTTGTACGATTAGTGTAAGGGGGACTGGGAATAAACGAGAGAAAAAATGTAGGCCTACAGTGGAGTTCGTAAAGATTTCAAGTGGTCGCATTATTTTTGCATGTTTTTGCGTTGGAGTACTTTCGGATGGTGTTCCCTTGAGTGCAGAAAGCAAGAAATGCACTAAAAGTGGCATCTCCGCGGTGCTACCTATGTTTGTCACCTGATGTGTTATTGTCAAGAGCAAGGAGGGAGGGGATAGTATGACACTCGCACATGCTAATTAAGAATTTAGGGATTGTTAGTAATGCTTGTGATTAACGTTTGGGTCATTGTTAATTAATAAAGAGAAAGTTGTATAAACATTTAGTAACATGTACCTTCGTGCTCAAAGCTACAATAAAGCCGGCATTCCTGCCATACACTGAAGTGAATTTTGCTGGGTTTGAGCCAAGGAGGGGTTAAAATGTGGTAACCTGTAGTGTTGTGTACAAAATTACATTGAGCCGAGCGTTTCCACCATGATGCGTTTGTTGAGGAACTAAAAGTTAGCATTAAATGCTTGTATCGTCAACAGGGGTGCGGTGGGAAGGTCTAAAATCAAGGGTTAAATAAAAATAGTGGCGATTGCCGGCATCTACATCTTGAAGTGTGACTCCATTTAGTGACGGGGATCGCTGGAGACACAAGGATGTAGCTCGAAGAAAAGCGAGATCGGCCTGGCCGAGAAGAGGGAAGATGAAGAAGACAGAGCTCTCTTTACACTTACCTGGCCCAATTGCTGCTGACTACGTGTACCCGCAGGCCCATGCCGGTGTCGCCGTCCCGTCTCACCTCGGGCATCCTCCATGACTCAACTTGCTCCCTGCGCTTACCGCGCTCATCCCTACGGTTTCTGTAATTTATGATAACTGTCCTATTTTCATCCCAAAGGCGACGTTTTATTCCCTGACATAATGTATTGACCCTACAGGTCAACCTCTACCACTGGGTTGATTACCTCTATCAGGCGGCCGAACCCAGTTGCGTGGGAGGGAGGAATGTTAGTGCTAGGCCAGCGGTATGCTAGGTATTGCTTGCAGGATTGGGTCAGTGTACTGTGTGAAGAGACGATGTTCTAACGTTTGATCAGTTTCCCTCATCAATATATATATATATATATATATATATATATATATATATATATATATATATATATATATATATATATATATATATATACAGGGTGTTGCAAAATACCTGTTACAACGCTTGGGAGGTGATTCGACAAGTAAAAACAAGGAAAAAATGCCATGTGAAAAAATGTCGAAATCGGCACCGTTTTCGAGTGACAGGCGTGCGAAAATCGCCTCACACCATGTTTATGGCACAATAACTCAAGAAGGAATAAAGATATCAATGTCGGATTAAAAACATACAAAGAAAGTCGTGCCTGAGGAATACAATGGTGCATCAATTGAGGCCCAGTGTAAATTGCGCAAGGGGACTCTCAAAGAAAGTGGGGAATCCCTTGATGGAAAATATAGGAAATTTACTACTATTTTCTACATTATGTTGAGATCGGAATGTAGCCAGTAAAAAATGACGACGTATGTCCACATGTCCCACTACTGCTGGGACACCGTCCCACACTCGGGAAATAGGAAATTCACTCGAAAATGACGCTATGCCGTCAAATTACGCTCAGATTGATTTCAGCTAATTGATACAGAAAGCCCCACTAGAGGCGCTGTGAGTGTAGGTCACCTGTTACGTATTAGTGTTGGTGGATACTACGTAGAGAGTGTAGTCGGCCGTTGTTTTTCCTGTCTTGTTCTGCGTCTCGCAGCGTGGAGTTTAGTCTGGCGTGTGTGTATGGATGAATTGCGCCAAGGAATATTGTACGTAGAGTACGTATTCCCGTGTTCTTTCTCGGTTTGCAACAACTGCGTGGACACCTGTGTGACATTACGTGGGTGCTAATCACGGTAGTTGTGATCCGTCACTCGGAGGGAAAGTGCCCCTGTTGCTGGGCAGTTCTCGAACAGGACAATGGTGGAGTACTCTACCCACGAGCTTGCTGATATGCATCTCGTTTATGGAGAGGCAAACCGAAACAGCCGTGAAGCACGGCGTTCGTATCACGAACGATTTCCCAATAGGCGGTTACCAGCACATGCACTCTTTCAAAGACTTGATGCTCGACTGCGTGAAACTGGATCTCTACTACCCCGTAGGTGGGATTGTGGAAGACCCCGCACTGTGCGCACTGTGCAATTTGAAGAGGACGTGTTGGACGCGATACGAGACCGTCCTGACACCAGCACACGTGTCATTGCTCGTACTCAACAAAATTACCATAGCAATGTATTCCGCGTTCTTCAGGAGGAGGGATTGCACCCATACAAATTTTTGTGTGGTACTTTGTGTGGTGGGAATTATCGGGTGTTTCTACATGACGTGTTAGCTGAACTTTTGGAAAACGTGCCACTGGCAGGTAGACAACGTATCTGGTTTCAACACGACTGCGCCCCCGCACATTTCGACCGGGGAGTCAGAGCCTTACTCAACGATATTTTCGGCGATCGTTGGCTTGGCAGGGATGGACCTTTACCGTGGCCACCTCGTTCCCCCGATCTCACACCACTGGATTTCTTTGTGTGGGGAGAAATGAAAAGGCTCGTGTATGAAACCCATGTGGAAAGTGCTGAGGACCTCGTTGCTCGTGTTAGTGCCGCTGCTGGGACAATTGGTGACATGCCAGACAAGTCCAGTGCGTACCAGACAATCAGTGCTTCGCCGATGCCATCTTTGTCTTGAAGTCAATGGCGGACATTTTCAACAACCTCTCTGAGTATACCGGTGTTTGTGAGCCCCTATCAGCACCGCATAGTGTCCTTTAGTGAAAGGTGCGAGTGAAGATGCTGGATATTGCTGTACTTCATACCGTCGATCTGCATGTGCGGAGGTTGTGCGCTTCTCAGTGGAATCCCTTCCAGATGTGCTGTGCCTGGAAATGTTACATGCCATTGTGTGCATTTTCTCGCCATTCTCTGTCTTCATATCCTTCGAGGATTACCCACTTTCTTTGGGGAGCTCTCTTGTAGTATGTACAGACTGACGACATGTGGCCATTGTTTAACTTTTGTTTTTCATACTGCAAAGTAGTGTGTCAACATTAAGGGATTGAAAACGTTTATTTATGATTTTCCCGTATTTTTTTTTCCATTTGGGATGGTGTCCCAGCAGTAGTGAGACATGCAACAAATTGGTTTCTTTTCTTCTTCGTACCTCAATGTGAACTGTGTACAACAGGAGATTTGCAGTTATTTTCCAATTTCCCGAGTGTGGGACGGTGTCCCAGCAGTAGTTGGATATGTGGACATACGTCGCAATTTTTTTACTGGCTACATTCCGATCTCAACATTATGTAGAAGATAGTAGTAAATTTCTTGTATTTTCCATCAGAGGATTCCCCACTTTCTTTGAGAGTCCCCTTGCGCAATTTACACTGGGCCTCAATTGATGCACCATTGTATTCGCCAGGTACGATTTTGTTTGTATTATTTTATTCCGACATTGATATCTTTCTTCCTTCTTGAGTTATTGTGCCATAAACATGGTGTGAGGCGATTTTCGCACGCCTGTCACTCGAAAACGGTGCCGATTTCGACATTTTTTCACATGGCATTTTTTCCTTGTTTTTACTTGTCGAATCACCTCCCAAGCGTTGTAACAGGTATTTTGCAACACCCTGTATATATATATATATACATACATACAGGGTGTCGCAAAACTCTTTCAACAACGCTTGGGTGCTGGTAGATATCATAAAAACAAGTAACTTTTCCCTATAAAGTTTACCTCGAAAGCGCTTAGTTTCTGCGCTATAAACGCTTAAAATCTATCCTGTACGTATACAACCCAACACAACAAAAGCTTGCTCTGACATAACTACCAGGGGCAAGTGGCAGGGTTGCCACTAGTGTTCCTTGTTAAGAGAGACGACTTCAAAGCAACAACTTGGGTGTCTTGCCTGAGCAAAATTCAAAACATTAATGATACTTGCGATGTTGTAAGAAGCATTGATAGTATTTATAAACTGACCAAGACAAATAATGGGCAGACTGAAATTCAAGATTACTCATTCTAAAATATCTCCATAATTGATTGATTGATTTCCTTTATTTTAATTCGCTTTTCTGCCATCTATAACTAATCGCGAAGATGAGGATGATATGATGAAATAACAAATGACACCAATGTCTAGTCCAGGATTTAAACCCGAGACACCTGGCGCAGTAGCGAGTTGTGATTACCACATCACCACTCAGTGTTTTGTGTATCATGTAATATCAATAATTGCAAGACACGTGAGATAGGGGAAATCCACGAACGAGCAAATGTAAACATGATGTGTTTGCTGCCTCGTTTCGAACACGCAGACTGTAACGTTATTACAATTGATTTATTAGAAAATTGTGAACTAGCGCTATTGCGAATCGAGTTCGTTATAAAAAGCAGGCAAACCTCTATACTGAAAAGAAACAAAAATCTCCGGCAGATGAATATCCTTGAGCCACTCCGGTGACTGAGTACGTTTAGTGATCAACACATGATCTCTCTACCGAATGTTTCGGACACGAGTTCCGACCTGGATAAAGGTGTCACTGGATCTCTCGTCCTCGTATTTACTATTTGCCTGAATGTGCAGAACAATTACGTACAATGAGAAGAATTGAAAGTCATAAGAATTATCCCGAAAGTTCATCTAGATGTCAAAATCTCGGTCGTTTGCTACAAAACGTTGTTTCCAGGGTGAACTAAAATTTGACATTTTGGTGCCTTCCGAAAATGTTACAGTACAATACAGGTGCCCTTTACAGTTGAGCGCTTCATATAAGTATGCATTTCTTGGCTTTGGTTTTTATTAAGCACTGGTTTTAATGTGTGATTTATTCATATCTAAACGACTTTTTTCATTAAATTAAAAGCCGGCCCACGTGGCGGAGTGGTTAGAACATCGCGCTACGATGCCAGGGGTCTTGGGTTGGAATCCCGGCTTGAGCATGGATGTTTGTGAGTGTCCATTCATCAATTTCATCATATCATCACTCATCCCCATCTTCGCAAATTAGTCAAAAGTGGCACAAAAAGCAAAGTAAAATAAAGCAAATGAATGAATCAATTAATCATTAAATTAAAAGAGCTTTGCAATTATTTCCTTATGAGACGAACACGATTAGCAATAACGCTAGCACAGATAGGAATAATTTTCAAATAAATTGTAATAACATTACAGTCTGCGTGTTCGAAGCGAGGTAGCAAACACATCATGTTTACATTTGTTCGTTCGTGGATTTCCCCTATCTCACGTGTCTTGCAATTATTGATATTACATGATACACAAAACACTGAGTGGTGATGTGGTTAGCACAGCTCGCTACGGCGCCAAATGTCTCAGGTTTAAATCCTAGCCTAGACGTTGGTGTCATTTGTTATTTCATCATATCATCCTCATCTTCGCGATTAGTTAAAGATGGCAGAAAAGCGAATTAAAATAAAGGAAATCAATCAATCAATTATGGAGATATTTTAGAATGAGTAATCTTGAATTTCAGTCTGCCCATTATTTGTCTTGGTCAGTTTATAAATACTATCAATGCTTCTTACAACATCGCAAGTATCATTAATGTTTTGAATTTTGCTCAGGCAAGACTCCCAAGTTGTTGCCTTGAAGTCGTCTCTATTAACGAAGAACGCTAGTGGCAACCCTGCCACTTGCCCCTGGTAGTTATGTCAGAGCAAGCTTTTGCTGTGCTGGGTTGTATACGTACAGGATAGATTTTAAGCGTTTATAGCGCAGAAACTAAGCGCTTTCGAGGTAAACTTTATAGGGAAAAGTTACTTGTTTTTATGATATCTACCAGCACCCAAGCATTGTTGAAAGAGTTTTGCGACACCCTGTATATATGCAAACTAATTCCTTTACCATCTGAATCTTTGAAGGATTGTAGGACAGAATTGTTGGCTAGGGAAAATCCTCCCCTGTCTTCCAGGATTTCACACACTACTTTCTAATATATACTGTGATATATATATGAATATAATATGCATATCATAATAATTCACACACATTCATGTAAATGGAGTTCTTCCTCGTCCCTCACCAGTCTTCAATCATTTTGAATCCTGGAGTACAGCAATTGCCTGTTAATTGCAGTACAAAGGGGACATGAAAGTAGCTGACCAAATATATATTTTTGTTCATTTTACAAAGTGGAAATGTGATCTGAGCCATGCTATAGCCTCCTTTCTGCCCCAGACCACCACTCATTTTTGACTGGATGAGTGGCAGAGCAACTTGTTGTACTAGGACAGATTGAAAATTCCCTCCCGAGATTACATATTCTAATAATGAAACCCAGGTATCTGTATGGTAGTCAGACGTCCTATTGACTGGACCACCATGGTTCTTTTCTGTTACCATGATGTAGAAAATCTACACTTTATTCCATGCACTTAGCTCAAAAAGTGAAACTTTATTTTGAGGCACTGTCTTGTGTATGTTGCAGACACACTTTGCAATCTCGCTACACATTTTTGGATTACCTTTATAGAAGTATATTTCACCATAGAGACAACTATGTGATGTACTCCATTTCTTCACATTGATATTATAAATATTAATAATATCTTGAAGTATTATTAAACCCTTCAATAGAGGAGGGGAATTAGCTCTACTGTTGATAGCTATAGTATATTAAACTAAATCTTAATTAGGAAAATAAATTTAATTACTTACCTCAGTCCTCTTATGCAAAGATAAAATGCAGGTCAACCTTTTGTCGTGCAGACAGAATGCTGATAGTTATCATCTGGTTCAGAAGTTATTAAATGACAGGAAATTAGGTGGTTTGGTTTGGTTATTTGTGCCTGAACTTACAATTGTTGATATTCCATGTTTTATTTTATATGTTATTGTCATATTCAATTTATATACCATAATCAAGAATGTATGGGGTTTGGAGCAGCAGCATTGAATATCAAAGCCAACTGATTCTGTTCCTGTACCAGGTCCAACACTTCGATTTATTGATTGAATTGTTGTTTTAAATCCACTTTATGCACAAGAAAAGCTAACTGGGACTAGACCTACAGTTTAAAGTAGGATCCGAACCAGTATGTGCCTCCACCAGGTATCCAACCCGAGACCCCTTGATTACAAGGCGAGGACACTACCACTGTGCCATCAGGGAGGCCCAAGACTTCGAAACACAAGGACAAAAGGAATATAAAGAACATCACCAATGTTGGAAATGCTATGAATTTAAATACTATATAGCCTACTACACTATACTATATATGGTACATGTATGTACTACAATAGCTCTAACCTGTGTGCACATGTTTGTAATGCGGGATGTTCATTGTGTAAGGCGAGACTGTATTTTTATCATGCAGCGTAATATTCAATGAACGTTGCAAAAAAGGAAAAGTTGATGGAAAAACATTATGAATCTTCCTTTAATGGCATGAAGTTTCCAATATGCATTTTCACCCTACATTATACTACTCGAATGCACAAGTATACAAAATTATATATGAAGACAGGGAGGTTTACGTTGATTTTACATGATGTGGCTAGAATTGTCAAAAATAATTTAAACTAAATGCTATACACAAGGAATTCTTTCTTCCAAACATAACACTTACAAATTTATTACAAATTTATTGTAGAGCTCTTATTAGAAAATGATTACATATAAAAGTTGCTTGTAGGCACAGAGACATTATTGATGATAAAGACACTTCAAAATAATTGCAGTCAGAGTATCACTTGATTTAAAGAAGGCATAGATTCCTCTTGGCCCTCAGCCTTTGAATGCTTCCAGAAATCTGAAACGAAAAAAAAACAACATAAAATATAGTTTGCTGGTTCGTTGGTCAGTTTACAAAATTCTATGTAATAATGTTGCAAATTCTAGTAGACACTTCAAAACACTTATGACCAACTTCAACTTGCATTGTGGATTATGGAAGTTCAAAACTAGTAATATTTGTCCCCCAACCCCCTAAAAAATAGAAACTTCACTTTTCCTCCTTGTCAGGCTGAACCACAGTGACTCAGACTATTCCAAGCAAGTGGTGATGTATCTTCACCACCTAGTGCAGTGGTTCTCAATCTTTGTAAGACAACAGCCTCTTTTTATAAAAGTTGAAATCAATTAACCCCTTTCTATTTTTTAAACTTTATACATTCATTTGCACCATAGATTTTTAAATAATAAATAATGGCATAAATATAAATAATAAAAGCTGTTCTTTCTAGGCTTGTTGACAAATGTAAAATTGGAATTAAATTAATTGATAACCACTGGACCTCTTATTACCTGGTATGATTTATGTTAGGGCCTAGTACCCAGCCACAGCCCAGCAATTAAGAGGACTGGCCTAGTGCACAGTGGTCTATAAAACATAAGGTGTGTTCCGAAAGTCTCAACGAAACGAACACATTCAACGAAAATAACTGGGCTCGTGAATCTGGTGAAACCAGTTATTTTACAGACTTATGGGACACTCTAGGCGAAACGTAGGTGCAGTGTTTTGTTTTAGAGAAAGTTTCCACAGGTGTCCAGCAGAAGGAATGTCCCAATGGCAAAAATAAACTCTACTTTGGACACTGTTAGTCATTTTAATCGCATTCCAAGAACAGTTAAGGCATACTCATCTTGTGCATGTGGCTTCATATTGCTATCTGTTAAAATTATAATACATTTTCTGAACTAGTGCAGTTTGAAACCATCAGCATGCACGTTGTCTGCAAGCAGCAGATGATCTCACCAAACAAACCAGTCTCCTGGCCCGTGCGTTTAGTGAATCTCGTTGTTGCACGAAATGCGACTTTTGGGACAGCCAGTTACCTTAACTTTCGAAATGTGTCCATAATTGGCCTTCTCTCAGGAAAAAAGAATTGTGTAAGTACACTTTATGCCCAGATATGAAGATTGGGACTGAACCCACACTGTGCCTTCATTGGGGATTGAATCTGGAACACCTTGATTACAAGGATTCACAAGGCATTACTTTGTCATCAGGGAAGACCATTCCTTCACGTATTTTTCATCAATATGCTGGTCTTTTTCCAAAAACAATACTCGCAATTGCAAGTAATTCTGGTCTCAACAGGTAGCATTAAAACAGTCTTGCAGTGGGAGGGAGATATGGGGGTATCCCCCAGCTAGCAGAAATTCTTGCAAAGCATTCCCCAGCTGCCTCCCAGGCCCAACTAAACACCCCCTCCACCCAGCCAGTTAAAATTTTCAACATCATGTGCTGCATTAACTCTTAAATCTTCCTTCATTATTAAATGGAGTGTGCATATGCATTCTAATGTAAAAGGTGTACAAGTAAGAGTAGTAAAGTTTTTAATTTCCAAAAACCTCTAACCAGTTGATATTAACATTCGTTTCCAATTTTATCGGTAGTGTCTGCTGCCACGTTCTTTTTCTGCTGGAACCTCAAAAGAGATGCACGTGGCAGCAAACTCGGTGTTTGTTTTATCGTGATTTCATCATGTTATGTATGCAATTACGTCTGTGAAGTTGTAGCGATTACTTTCATAAAAATGTTTTAAGATTAAATCCCTCAGCATTCTTCTAATAATAAACCTAAATGCTCTCGTAGTTAGGTTAGGTTCTGTTAGCATTAAAATAATATCGCTAAATGCTTTCTAAAGAAAAAAGTTTCTAAATTACCTGTACATTCATTCCCACTAATCATAAACTTGCATTTCTCTCATCTTAATCTGTTCTTAAGATATGTAACATCCTCTTAGCAGACAAATTACATGGCAGGGGCAAATTTGATGCTTATTCTTACTGCTGACACGTGTGTGGCAGCAGACTCGGCCAATTTTATCACATTAAACTATAAAGTTGGCACACTGAACTCTGTCACAGTGTGGTTGGCACGGTGCGCTACAACCCCAGGTCTACAGAGTTTGGAATCCTGGCCTAGCATGGGTATTCTTTGTAATCAAATTATATTGTACACACATAAGAAGCACAAACACGTGAACGTTTGTTTTAAGTTCAATTTATGTTCAGAAGGACTCAAAGTTTTAAAATGGAAAGTAAAACCACTGTGCAATATGTCTCCATTGAGAATCAAACATGTTCCACCTTAATTACAAGACAAGCGTTACCATTATGTCACCTGGTATGCACACTCCCATACATATGACAATAACAAATTAGTAAAAGAAGCAACGGCCAAAATCTGTCTCTTGACTGCTACACTATGTAGAATAATTTAGTTTGTTCTAAATTAAGACATTATGAACCTCTAAACTCACAACTGATACTGCAAGTAAAATAGGTTAGCCTCAACTGGCAAAATATTAAAATTTTCATTTTTTTTCTAACATTCTAACTTTCCATCTTTCTTGAGACTTTAATATTTATAAAAGATAAAAATGAAAGCAGAAGTAATAAACATAACTAACAGCCAAAAGACAGAAAAAAAGGTAGATATATTATTTCTATATAGCTATATCTGTGCTTTCATTCCATGTTGTGATATTAACAATTCATCATTAGCAGGATTTTTTACAACAGGTATACGTAAATATCTTATTGCATCCGAAGTTCTGCAAGATGAATGATTAAGATATTTATAATATTGCCTGTACATCTTATGAAATGCTCTATTAAGGGCACCACGAAAACTGACCTCATGCACCAATCAACAAGAGCATATGGTTGTTTATCTTCAACTTGCAACACAGAAAAGAGTGAGGTGATAGAAAGAGGCACTTTTACTATTCTGGGCTACACAATTCCTTCCTTGTCTTTTCATAAACTCATGGTATATTTAAACAATTACCAGAGATACATTCAATTTGTAAGGTGTAAGCAGTGGCGTGGCGTGACTTTTAAAAAGTTTTACCGGCTATCAATCAGTACGACAATTATACCTGCTAGACGTTATTACACCCCCCTTCATATTTGTTCATTTCGTTCTTGCTTTGCAATCAGCACAGTGATTTAGCCACAAACACTCGTAGAAAGAACTACCACTCATGAGACAGTTACCACGAAAATCCAATGAATAGTGGTAGACCCTTGTCAATTCTTCATCTGTCTCTGTTTCTTTGCAATGAGGTGCGAAGGGGAAGAAGAAGAACCACACTTTTCTCGGGTCAGTTTGGCTTATGTGTGGTTAGCACTGAGCAGACGACAGAACTCCGCTCCTGCGTGGAAGGAAAACCCAGCTGTACGTATAAAGTTGCCAACTTAGTATTTTGGAGAAAGGTTTGTCCAAATCACGAATCACACCAAGGAACTATATTTTCGTCTATTACCTAACTGGTCTCAGTTGTAGTTCAATCCAGCCTTGGCTTTGAGATCTACCTCTAGTTGCTTCACAGAAATTGTCTTCATATTTTAGGAGGGATTTAGCTCTTTTTTCTGCCAATCCGATGTGACAACACTGGCTGCCCCGGTAGGTCTGACAGGCAACAGGGCCCCTTAACAGGCATATGAATAACCCCATAAAGTCCTTCCCCGCTCTTTCCTTGCATTGGCGCCCTCTTCTCCCTTGTTGCCTCTTCAGGGTAGCGCAACGACCTCCCTCTTCGCTTCTGTCGGCTGCAGAAAAAATGTCCTAAGCAATATCTACTCGGCGGGAACGGTGTTCATTAACGTATTTAACAATGTTGTTATTTTATTGAAACAACTTTTTAATTCTTTACATTTTGCTGTTACCTGCGGTAACACCGGCTACATGCACGCCACGCCTCTGGGTGTAAGTGAATAAATGTGTTCTGTAGACATAATATATTTCGCCAATATGATAATCGATTGATTTGGTGTTTTTAATCCACTTTATGCAGAGTAAGGCTTATCAGGACTGGACCTACAGATTAGGGTGGGATCCGAACCACTATGTGCCTCCACCAGGTATTTAACCTGTGACACCTTGCCAATATGATAACATTACAAAACTAATATATCATAAAAGTACAGTCACAATACAACAGCATACATGTTGACAATTAAGTATGAAATACAATATTTGAAAGGCTCCGGTGTGAATCATGGTGACATTTTGCTCATTCCTGAGTTCAGTAAGAAAGAAGCTATACTATACATAAATTGTTTCTGTGTTGTGTTTACCAATTTCAGAAGGCTTCAGTGAGAACAATGCACTTTCTATGACATGGCAATTTCACTCGATAATTAAAGGATGGCACATTTTAATTTGCAACTCAAAAATTAACAAAATGTCACTTACCATGTTTTACACCCGAGCCCTTCATTTTTCATATGTGCCCTATGACTTGCTTCACTCTATCAATGAAATTATTGATTTCTGTTACACAGACTTGCTTCTCGATTTGATTGATGACACACCAAATTTCCTCCTTGAGTTCCGGTAAGATTCAGAGATTGTATTCATAAACCTGCGATTTCACTCCCAAAGGAAGAAGTTGCAGGGCAGGGACGGCGACAGGGGTTGTCATGGGTGGGCAAGTACCCACCCAAAAAATCCTGTGCCCACCCAATCAAATTCACTAAGTACATACACTTGGCGATATGTGAATGTTTCAATAAATAATTGTATTCTGGTGTTCATTACATGTATATTTTACTCATGAATATTATCTGTACTAGAAATGTTCACATTTTTCCACAAGTGTGTGTGTGTGTTTGTTTGTGTGTGTGTGTGTGTGCGTACATTCCCAATAAGACATTAATTTTAATCCAAATATCCAGTGGAGGCGATTAGGAAGTACAAGGGGGAAAGTCCCCCCACCACATTTTGCCACTTGTTGCATTTGCACTATGGCCTCTTAATGTTAAGACTTTTCTACCAAAAGAAGTAAACTGTCCTTGCTCCCAAGTTTTAGCACCCAATCGCCGTTATTGCAAACATACATTCAGATACATTTGTCAGTTGCAATACCCTTGTAAGCTAAGAAAATTGATCATTAACCCCCAAGTTTCAGTCAAAAACTCATATGATGAAAATAAAATGATCAGGCACATGCATTTAAATTACGAGAAAGTAATTTACTTCTTTACCTTTGTCTACCATCACACTTTCTATCACTGTCGCCGGATAGCTATATAAAATTGAGTATGTGCCTTGTATTTCTTGCACTTGAAGGACAAAATGTGATGTAACTGATTCACACATGTGTCTGTGTGCCAGTTAAGAGAAACATTTGAAGAATGGAACGAGAGGAAAAGTTAAAGGGAGAAAGAGGTAACAAGCTGAGAAAGTTATAAGAAGGCATTAAAGAGTAAAAGCGAAAAGATAAAAAGTCAAGGGAAAAAAAGTGTTGAGAAATCGGGAGTGTAAGAGAGGAGGGGATATATATACATACATATATGTCATACATATATGTATATGGCCTTACATTTATACCTGCCCACCCCAATCTATCAATATACAGCTTCTGCCCACCCTGTGAAAAATTTCTGGCCTCACCCCTGTTGCAGGGTGTCAGGTCACATGACCTTGCTGGCCAGTTCAGGTCACCATTACACGAAAGGATGCCCAGGCCGAATTCGAACCTGACGCCACTTGCATCCTAATGCATTGTGATAACTACTTCATCATGTACGTTAAAAATGCTTACTTTTGAAAAACATCTTTCAGGAATTTTTCACATTTACATTTCTTTGATTGTAGACGTGGACAGTCCAGTTAATTAATATTTACGCTGCAATCTTTCTTTTAGCCCTTTTCTTTGAGTCTGAGAGACACAAAATTCCCTGCATGTGGTTAAAATGTTTGATAGTAAGCAACACTGCCGGGTGCTGCATTTCCGAACATTTACTTCGACCATACCACCAGACATGATCTCCTATGAAGCTGGACTTCAACTCAAATGAGTGTGTCAGTTTATCTGAACAGAAGTGTACATTTCGATAGACATATTTTGTGACTTCGTTTATGCATACAATTTTTGTCAGATGTACTAGTTGACATTTGTCATTCTGCAACACCCAACAAAAATTGCATGCATGAAAGGAGCCGTAAATCATTGCATGGCTGCAAAGATGTCTCTGGAATTTCATTACTCTTTTGACTCACTTTACCTTATTTAATGTAGCAATACACATGAAGGTATTTTCTCCCCCCCCTCCCCAGCATAAATGTTATTCAAAATAAACAATCCAACAAATTGGGATGCATCTAGTGAATGATATCTCAACAAAGTAGAACAGAAATCTGCATAGGTAATCATTATAACAATTTGACAACCTGACTTTTGTGCTTCTCTCACATTGCAAGTCACCCTTCTCTCTCCTGTCCTTTTGACCACACAAGGGAATCTACCACTGATGGAAGTTAATGTCCAATGTTATGGAATAAAGTAAAGTAGGTAAATATTTTAATGTATTAATGATTACTTTAATCATTCATTTCTAAAATCCAGGGCTGTAGTCAAGGGTACATCGTGGTATACTCCATATACCCTCAGGTTAACCTCACTCATACCTTCCGATAAAAATGTGTATACTTTGTACTTTAGTTTTGTTTATACTCTATTTATTTATGAAATTTCGCCATTACTGCAGTGAGCTTATTACTGTCAAATACTTCTGGTTTCACAAGATCTTAATTGAGAATTGATCAGTTTATGACTCAGATATATGTGAAGAAGTAGCTGCAAGACCTCATGTTGCAAATTACACTAATTCAATAGTTTATGCAAGACATTCCATTGACAAGCATAGTATCAAAAGAGGTACAATTTCCCAGGTCCGATACCTGGTGAAGGTACATTCATTGCACAGTGGTTTGGATCCCACTTCACAAACTGTATATCCAGTGCCGATTAGCCTATCTGTGCATAAAGTGGACTTAAAACCATAATTCACAAAAGAAGTATCAACAAGAAAAGTTCAATCACATGCACAGTAACCTACAAAATACTGCTCTCTTTACATTTAAATGCAATCATTAATATACATATTTAATATTTTTTTATTTTAAAATTGCTTGCTCTATTGTAACATGCCATTTATATGCCAATCATGAGTATATCATCATCATCAGTATTCTACCATCAGTGGATTTTTATGCAGAATTTGAAAGATTGTATCCATATAGTTAATGGAAATATAATCCAAAGTTAATGGAAACATCATCTCCACTTAAAATTTCACAAAACTTAGCCAATAAAAATTTTGGGACTACACCTCTGCTAAAATCATTTCACCATCTATTGATATTGAATTTATTAGGCTGGAGGGGCTTATATGAGGGGCTTCCAGAAAGTACGTTCCAATTAGCCATGAATTAAAACATGAATTTCGGTAGTAATTGACATTTATTGTATAAGTTACAGTGACCAGTATCTTACTGTTTGACATATTCGCCACTGCTGTTCAGGTATTTGTTGTAGTGTGGCACTAAATTTTGTATGCCCATGTAATATGTATGCCTCCAAGCAGTGGAACTGTGTGTATAGCAGTGTTGCTGTCAAAACGTATGTCTTGCCAAATAGCAATTCAACTGAAGGAAGAGATGAAAATCAGTACGTGTGAGGTTAGGGTACCCACTTGAAGTGATGCAAGAGAATCTGTGTACTTAGAGCTGTATGGAGTTGTGCACTTAGGATCCACCTTTTGTGAATTATCTGCACCATTATCTTACCAAACTGTCACTTATAACATCTATTCTTTACACCTCTAATGATTGTCACTGGATCTCTGCTGGCATCCACTTTTGAGCATGCAAATATTTGATTATGGCATGTACCTTGCAGTCTGTTAGAGATTACACAAGAACTGCCATCTTTCTCTTAGCACTGTTCAAAATTGACTCGCTTCACAGCACTATGATTATACCAGATTACAGCCGCATACAACCTCTTCCTATCTGCATATGCACATCATGCTCCAACCACTAGTGCTGCATTTGAACGCCATCAGAACTTACTTTCTGGGCATGCCTTGTTTATAAACTTATAGGTGCTGTTATCAACAGCATGCTCCTGTTTTTATATTTGATTAGTTACGTAAGATGTCTGTATAAGGCAGTAGGGTCTCCTTCTAAAAGTTTATTCCATTTACACACACACACACACACCCACACCTTTCTTGCCATCAATAATGATAACGGTGTGTTGTCAGTTTCACTGTATGTGGATATATTGTGAATGTTTGTACTCTAAGTAAGTAAAGTAAGGAAACATGACACTTTCTGTTGTACTGTTCCTTTGCTTCACTTTCAGAACATGTTCCAGGAAGCAGATTTAAGGGATTTAAAGCTGCAAATTCAACATGCCAATTTCTCGCTCATGTGTAAAAGGCTTAAGTTGTTTGTTTGAATAACAGAAGCTTAGAAATCTCCAAATTCGTTGAAAAGTCAACATATAATAATGTGAAGGGCAAGAAGAATTTGAAATTACATAATTTCTTTCTGAAAATAAACTAATGAAGTCTAATCTCATTTAGTTGTAACTTTACATATGCTTGGTGAGAAAGAAATGGGCTCAGTGTTTGAAAAAATTAGAAGAGTGCTGTGCTGACTAATTATCTTTCATTTCTCCTACTTGCTCCAAACAGCACAAATATCAAATGAAGGCGGTCAGCAAAATAATTGTATAAGTTTAAGTGTATGTGATTTAACAGGGTTATGGATTTCTTCAGATTTTCACTCAGTAATGACAATTTTTGTCTGGTTACAAATAAATGCAAACATGAACGTATGTCTTATTTGAAACTCCATTCAAAAACACCACTCTTTCCTAGTTTTTTTAATTTTTAATAATAATAATCTTAAAATTTTATTGTTAATTCTAAAAATAGACAAGACATGTATTCTACCCATTCAGATTAGAAATATCCATTTTCAGCCTCATTTATAGCCAGTAAATAAAAAGTGTCTTAACTGGGTACTTTACCTTATATAATTATGAAATATATATTATTCTTAACGTGTGTTAACATAACTTATGACTAAAGACATGCATATTTCTTTTTTGATGAAAACAAGAAATGTAATTTTATATTACATTATAACAACATTATTTACTCTGTAAATATCAAAGTCTTGTTCACCTAGCAAGAAAAAAAAAAACTGAACACCAGGGGTCCCGTGTTCGATTGTGAGTGTCCATTCATCAATTTCATCATATCACCACTCATTTCCTTCTTCGCAAATTAGCCAAAAGTGGCACAAGAAGCGAAGTAAAATAAAGCAAATCAATAAATCAATTATTTTGAAATTGTGCAGAAATGTTTTTGTGTGAATCTTTTTATGTGATTTTGTTTTCTTTGGGTGATTGCATGTATGTTCTGTGATAATAGAACAACTAAATGCTTTTTTGTATCTTACAGTCACATGAAAATATAATTACGTTTCGAAAAACGGACAAATTTTTGTAGTGTTGGGTAAATTGAGTAATAAAAACTGCAATAACTGAAATGGTGGATAATAGTTTATCATAATTCCATAAAGAAGGTCCAAAATACATGATAATTTGTGAAAACATTCGCTACTGTTTCGATAACTTATGGATATAGTGAATTCAAGTTGGTGGTCCACACCACGACCTTTAGGTTACAATCTGGCACCATGCCAGTTACGGGTTAATTCTACTCATGATTTTTGTTTAATGGTGTATTATATTCCTAGATTATAGTTCTAAGTTCATGGAACATGGAAAGTTAAATAATTTTCACAATAGGGTTTGCATTCAAGGGTTGTTACATAGTTGTTCATTCTCTGTTTCCTCTGAAGTGCTATGTTGGCAAATAGTCAGTCATCCAGATTGCCATAACGATGAAGATATTGCAATATAAGCAGCTAACCAAAATATGGGGTCCCATGAGGTTTTCCAGATTTGCCTCCTTGCAAATGCCATCATCATATGTGTGAACAAAATATATATGTTGCATGAAATATACACGTTCTTCACAAATTGCAAATACTGCTGTTTGTTTAAATCATTTTTTTCTTCCTTTCAGTTTGTTTCTACCTGTTGTATAATGAGAATAAGCCTGAAGAATAATACCGGTACCACAACTTTTATATCTAATTTCTTAATTTTTTAATGTTTTTGATAACTAGTAAGTTGTAACTTGGTATGCACAAGAGATTTCATTACTTTAATTATCAAAGTAATATTGTAAATTGTAATATGAAAATTTGTTATTAATTTTTGTTTATATTACTATATAAGGTTCAATTTTAATATGTATTTGTAATTTTAATAAATGCTTTGTTGATAAAATATCTTATGGTGATTGATTAATTTATTAATTTGCTTGATTCTACTTTGCTTTTCTGCCACTTTTGGCTAATTGCAAAGATAAGGATGAATGATAATATGATGATATTGATGAAGGGACACTCATGGAGGACATCCCCAGGCCGGGATTCAAACCTGAGACCATAGCATCTTATTGCACTTCACCACGGAGGCCGGCATTGTGAGCTTTTAATATTATATTTCAAGTTTAACTTTATTGCATTCCCAAAATAATAGTTTAGTTTGTTAATTTCTGACAAACCATTAAGTTGTAGAATGCTGTAGTGAGAACTGAGTTCCATACAAGGATAGTGGAAGCTGGAAGAGACCTCAGTTTTCCACATATAATACAGGGTTAGAACAGGGGAAACAGACACGCTAAACTCATTTTTAAAAATAACTCTGAAATTTTTATTGAAAAATTGTTAGCATACAATGTGTGAATATTCAATAAACACATAATACAATATAGTATTTTAAATAAGTAATGCCTGTCTCAAAATAATCTGATCAATCACATGGTGTTGCAGTGAGCATTCATCCCATGTGTTTGGGGCAAACAGACGCTATACTCTGTCCTGGGAATCTCTGATGGGAGAAAACCAAAGCAAGTTTTTCCACAAGTGGTTACTTTAGAGGGCTTGACCAAAATTAATTCACGAGGGAGGAAGTGAGTGCAGCTACCAGCCCTTTGCATCAGCACTCACTGCTATGCTCCACTAAGTTTTGTGCGGTCTTGAACCACAGAATCCAGGGAGAGAGTATAGATGATTAAGAAACTCTCATTTCAGGAATAACACACAAAATATGTGTCATTGGCATTCTAAGAACTACATTCAGTTTTCATGCTGCTTGAACACATCTTTGCACATTGTTTGTGGAGCATTTATCGTGCTTTGATTTTTTTTAAAAGTACAATTTGCAGCTTTCAGTTTCTTGTCTTTGAGGTGAGCAATGAAGGAAGGATCAGTTAATATACATGAATCTCTAGTGCTTTGTTTCCTGTTGCATATCCCAGAAGTTGATGGCAAGGGGCTTAGATCCTCAGAACTTCCTCAGAGTGATGCATAATCTTATTTTGATGTGGATTGTGATGATGATTGATCTTCATCATGCATTTCGTGGACACTTCCAGGCAAAAATACATGCTCAGGCAGGTGTTGTGGATTAAATGGATGTATCACACACATATTAAACCCATTTACTATACACATTAAACCCATAGTGGTTGCATGATTCCACACCTCCACAAAAATGCCACCAAAAGCTACTTTGTTGATACCTTTTCCCATCTTCCTTCGCATGTATACTCTATAGGTGTCATTGTAAAGAAAATTAGTATCCCAATTAAAAACTGCCAGCAATAATTTAGAAGTGAATTCATGCATGTCTGTTTTTCCCAACAGCAGCCTGTTCATTTGCCCCACTTGTAGCCTTTGAAAAGGAAAAGAAATATATATATATATATATAGCAGCAGCCTGTCCATTTGCCCCACTTGTAGCCTTTGTAAAAGAAAATATATATATATAATATATATAGCAGTAGCATGTTGGCAATGCCTGTAAACCTATGGAGGAAGGACTGTTGTCACCACATTCCCAGTGCCGTAGCATGGGCATTTCGGGTGGGAACGCCAAGTCCGAAGGAAGGGTCAGCCCTTTTTTGCTTAATTATTTACTTATGAAATTAGTCGCCACAGGTATTGTTTATTTGCCTGAAGTCAGCTGGGTTTTCAATAAAACATCATCTATGCATGTTTTAGCTAGAAAATCAGATGCATCACTATGCAACAAATGTTTTGAACTCTGGTGTTTTATACTTTTCGGTATAACGCAAGTCATTAGAAAACCTACCTGAATAACAAGCGCCTCTGAACAACAGTAGACGTCATTGTTGTGGGCCATCCAACTACTGATTGATTTGGTTTATTTTACTTCACTTTTCTACCACTTTTGGTTAATCGCGAATATGAATATTGGAACGCCTAGGGGACTTTGACGTCACTTGGGGTTATAGCTCAGGGTGGTTCATGGATACTTCAATAATACATTTTCTAATGTTTATTTTCTCTCTAGTTTACACAAGGTCCCATAAGTTCAGATATAAGACCAGTAATGTGCATATAGCATAATGTCCAACCTCACAGACACTATGTTCTAAGATACCAAGTTCTAAGATCTAAGTTCTAAGTTCTAATCCTATAAGTAACTGAATGGAGATAATCTAAGGCACCATATTATACTTCACTCTATCAATGAAATTATTGATTTCTGTTACACAGACTTGCTTCTCGATTTGATTGATGACACACCAAATTTCCTCCTTGAGTTCCGGTAAGATTCAGAGATTGTATTCATAAACCTGCGATTTCACTCCCAAAGGAAGAAGTTGCAGGGCAGGGACGGCGACAGGGGTTGTCATGGGTGGGCAAGTACCCACCCAAAAAATCCTGTGCCCACCCAATCAAATTCACTAAGTACATACACTTGGCGATATGTGAATGTTTCAATAAATAATTGTATTCTGGTGTTCATTACATGTATATTTTACTCATGAATATTATCTGTACTAGAAATGTTCACATTTTTCCACAAGTGTGTGTGTGTGTTTGTTTGTGTGTGTGTGTGTGTGCGTACATTCCCAATAAGACATTAATTTTAATCCAAATATCCAGTGGAGGCGATTAGGAAGTACAAGGGGGAAAGTCCCCCCACCACATTTTGCCACTTGTTGCATTTGCACTATGGCCTCTTAATGTTAAGACTTTTCTACCAAAAGAAGTAAACTGTCCTTGCTCCCAAGTTTTAGCACCCAATCGCCGTTATTGCAAACATACATTCAGATACATTTGTCAGTTGCAATACCCTTGTAAGCTAAGAAAATTGATCATTAACCCCCAAGTTTCAGTCAAAAACTCATATGATGAAAATAAAATGATCAGGCACATGCATTTAAATTACGAGAAAGTAATTTACTTCTTTACCTTTGTCTACCATCACACTTTCTATCACTGTCGCCGGATAGCTATATAAAATTGAGTATGTGCCTTGTATTTCTTGCACTTGAAGGACAAAATGTGATGTAACTGATTCACACATGTGTCTGTGTGCCAGTTAAGAGAAACATTTGAAGAATGGAACGAGAGGAAAAGTTAAAGGGAGAAAGAGGTAACAAGCTGAGAAAGTTATAAGAAGGCATTAAAGAGTAAAAGCGAAAAGATAAAAAGTCAAGGGAAAAAAAGTGTTGAGAAATCGGGAGTGTAAGAGAGGAGGGGATATATATACATACATATATGTCATACATATATGTATATGGCCTTACATTTATACCTGCCCACCCCAATCTATCAATATACAGCTTCTGCCCACCCTGTGAAAAATTTCTGGCCTCACCCCTGTTGCAGGGTGTCAGGTCACATGACCTTGCTGGCCAGTTCAGGTCACCATTACACGAAAGGATGCCCAGGCCGAATTCGAACCTGACGCCACTTGCATCCTAATGCATTGTGATAACTACTTCATCATGTACGTTAAAAATGCTTACTTTTGAAAAACATCTTTCAGGAATTTTTCACATTTACATTTCTTTGATTGTAGACGTGGACAGTCCAGTTAATTAATATTTACGCTGCAATCTTTCTTTTAGCCCTTTTCTTTGAGTCTGAGAGACACAAAATTCCCTGCATGTGGTTAAAATGTTTGATAGTAAGCAACACTGCCGGGTGCTGCATTTCCGAACATTTACTTCGACCATACCACCAGACATGATCTCCTATGAAGCTGGACTTCAACTCAAATGAGTGTGTCAGTTTATCTGAACAGAAGTGTACATTTCGATAGACATATTTTGTGACTTCGTTTATGCATACAATTTTTGTCAGATGTACTAGTTGACATTTGTCATTCTGCAACACCCAACAAAAATTGCATGCATGAAAGGAGCCGTAAATCATTGCATGGCTGCAAAGATGTCTCTGGAATTTCATTACTCTTTTGACTCACTTTACCTTATTTAATGTAGCAATACACATGAAGGTATTTTCTCCCCCCCCTCCCCAGCATAAATGTTATTCAAAATAAACAATCCAACAAATTGGGATGCATCTAGTGAATGATATCTCAACAAAGTAGAACAGAAATCTGCATAGGTAATCATTATAACAATTTGACAACCTGACTTTTGTGCTTCTCTCACATTGCAAGTCACCCTTCTCTCTCCTGTCCTTTTGACCACACAAGGGAATCTACCACTGATGGAAGTTAATGTCCAATGTTATGGAATAAAGTAAAGTAGGTAAATATTTTAATGTATTAATGATTACTTTAATCATTCATTTCTAAAATCCAGGGCTGTAGTCAAGGGTACATCGTGGTATACTCCATATACCCTCAGGTTAACCTCACTCATACCTTCCGATAAAAATGTGTATACTTTGTACTTTAGTTTTGTTTATACTCTATTTATTTATGAAATTTCGCCATTACTGCAGTGAGCTTATTACTGTCAAATACTTCTGGTTTCACAAGATCTTAATTGAGAATTGATCAGTTTATGACTCAGATATATGTGAAGAAGTAGCTGCAAGACCTCATGTTGCAAATTACACTAATTCAATAGTTTATGCAAGACATTCCATTGACAAGCATAGTATCAAAAGAGGTACAATTTCCCAGGTCCGATACCTGGTGAAGGTACATTCATTGCACAGTGGTTTGGATCCCACTTCACAAACTGTATATCCAGTGCCGATTAGCCTATCTGTGCATAAAGTGGACTTAAAACCATAATTCACAAAAGAAGTATCAACAAGAAAAGTTCAATCACATGCACAGTAACCTACAAAATACTGCTCTCTTTACATTTAAATGCAATCATTAATATACATATTTAATATTTTTTTATTTTAAAATTGCTTGCTCTATTGTAACATGCCATTTATATGCCAATCATGAGTATATCATCATCATCAGTATTCTACCATCAGTGGATTTTTATGCAGAATTTGAAAGATTGTATCCATATAGTTAATGGAAATATAATCCAAAGTTAATGGAAACATCATCTCCACTTAAAATTTCACAAAACTTAGCCAATAAAAATTTTGGGACTACACCTCTGCTAAAATCATTTCACCATCTATTGATATTGAATTTATTAGGCTGGAGGGGCTTATATGAGGGGCTTCCAGAAAGTACGTTCCAATTAGCCATGAATTAAAACATGAATTTCGGTAGTAATTGACATTTATTGTATAAGTTACAGTGACCAGTATCTTACTGTTTGACATATTCGCCACTGCTGTTCAGGTATTTGTTGTAGTGTGGCACTAAATTTTGTATGCCCATGTAATATGTATGCCTCCAAGCAGTGGAACTGTGTGTATAGCAGTGTTGCTGTCAAAACGTATGTCTTGCCAAATAGCAATTCAACTGAAGGAAGAGATGAAAATCAGTACGTGTGAGGTTAGGGTACCCACTTGAAGTGATGCAAGAGAATCTGTGTACTTAGAGCTGTATGGAGTTGTGCACTTAGGATCCACCTTTTGTGAATTATCTGCACCATTATCTTACCAAACTGTCACTTATAACATCTATTCTTTACACCTCTAATGATTGTCACTGGATCTCTGCTGGCATCCACTTTTGAGCATGCAAATATTTGATTATGGCATGTACCTTGCAGTCTGTTAGAGATTACACAAGAACTGCCATCTTTCTCTTAGCACTGTTCAAAATTGACTCGCTTCACAGCACTATGATTATACCAGATTACAGCCGCATACAACCTCTTCCTATCTGCATATGCACATCATGCTCCAACCACTAGTGCTGCATTTGAACGCCATCAGAACTTACTTTCTGGGCATGCCTTGTTTATAAACTTATAGGTGCTGTTATCAACAGCATGCTCCTGTTTTTATATTTGATTAGTTACGTAAGATGTCTGTATAAGGCAGTAGGGTCTCCTTCTAAAAGTTTATTCCATTTACACACACACACACACACCCACACCTTTCTTGCCATCAATAATGATAACGGTGTGTTGTCAGTTTCACTGTATGTGGATATATTGTGAATGTTTGTACTCTAAGTAAGTAAAGTAAGGAAACATGACACTTTCTGTTGTACTGTTCCTTTGCTTCACTTTCAGAACATGTTCCAGGAAGCAGATTTAAGGGATTTAAAGCTGCAAATTCAACATGCCAATTTCTCGCTCATGTGTAAAAGGCTTAAGTTGTTTGTTTGAATAACAGAAGCTTAGAAATCTCCAAATTCGTTGAAAAGTCAACATATAATAATGTGAAGGGCAAGAAGAATTTGAAATTACATAATTTCTTTCTGAAAATAAACTAATGAAGTCTAATCTCATTTAGTTGTAACTTTACATATGCTTGGTGAGAAAGAAATGGGCTCAGTGTTTGAAAAAATTAGAAGAGTGCTGTGCTGACTAATTATCTTTCATTTCTCCTACTTGCTCCAAACAGCACAAATATCAAATGAAGGCGGTCAGCAAAATAATTGTATAAGTTTAAGTGTATGTGATTTAACAGGGTTATGGATTTCTTCAGATTTTCACTCAGTAATGACAATTTTTGTCTGGTTACAAATAAATGCAAACATGAACGTATGTCTTATTTGAAACTCCATTCAAAAACACCACTCTTTCCTAGTTTTTTTAATTTTTAATAATAATAATCTTAAAATTTTATTGTTAATTCTAAAAATAGACAAGACATGTATTCTACCCATTCAGATTAGAAATATCCATTTTCAGCCTCATTTATAGCCAGTAAATAAAAAGTGTCTTAACTGGGTACTTTACCTTATATAATTATGAAATATATATTATTCTTAACGTGTGTTAACATAACTTATGACTAAAGACATGCATATTTCTTTTTTGATGAAAACAAGAAATGTAATTTTATATTACATTATAACAACATTATTTACTCTGTAAATATCAAAGTCTTGTTCACCTAGCAAGAAAAAAAAAAACTGAACACCAGGGGTCCCGTGTTCGATTGTGAGTGTCCATTCATCAATTTCATCATATCACCACTCATTTCCTTCTTCGCAAATTAGCCAAAAGTGGCACAAGAAGGGAAGTAAAATAAAGCAAATCAATAAATCAATTATTTTGAAATTGTGCAGAAATGTTTTTGTGTGAATCTTTTTATGTGATTTTGTTTTCTTTGGGTGATTGCATGTATGTTCTGTGATAATAGAACAACTAAATGCTTTTTTGTATCTTACAGTCACATGAAAATATAATTACGTTTCGAAAAACGGACAAATTTTTGTAGTGTTGGGTAAATTGAGTAATAAAAACTGCAATAACTGAAATGGTGGATAATAGTTTATCATAATTCCATAAAGAAGGTCCAAAATACATGATAATTTGTGAAAACATTCGCTACTGTTTCGATAACTTATGGATATAGTGAATTCAAGTTGGTGGTCCACACCACGACCTTTAGGTTACAATCTGGCACCATGCCAGTTACGGGTTAATTCTACTCATGATTTTTGTTTAATGGTGTATTATATTCCTAGATTATAGTTCTAAGTTCATGGAACATGGAAAGTTAAATAATTTTCACAATAGGGTTTGCATTCAAGGGTTGTTACATAGTTGTTCATTCTCTGTTTCCTCTGAAGTGCTATGTTGGCAAATAGTCAGTCATCCAGATTGCCATAACGATGAAGATATTGCAATATAAGCAGCTAACCAAAATATGGGGTCCCATGAGGTTTTCCAGATTTGCCTCCTTGCAAATGCCATCATCATATGTGTGAACAAAATATATATGTTGCATGAAATATACACGTTCTTCACAAATTGCAAATACTGCTGTTTGTTTAAATCATTTTTTTCTTCCTTTCAGTTTGTTTCTACCTGTTGTATAATGAGAATAAGCCTGAAGAATAATACCGGTACCACAACTTTTATATCTAATTTCTTAATTTTTTAATGTTTTTGATAACTAGTAAGTTGTAACTTGGTATGCACAAGAGATTTCATTACTTTAATTATCAAAGTAATATTGTAAATTGTAATATGAAAATTTGTTATTAATTTTTGTTTATATTACTATATAAGGTTCAATTTTAATATGTATTTGTAATTTTAATAAATGCTTTGTTGATAAAATATCTTATGGTGATTGATTAATTTATTAATTTGCTTGATTCTACTTTGCTTTTCTGCCACTTTTGGCTAATTGCAAAGATAAGGATGAATGATAATATGATGATATTGATGAAGGGACACTCATGGAGGACATCCCCAGGCCGGGATTCAAACCTGAGACCATAGCATCTTATTGCACTTCACCACGGAGGCCGGCATTGTGAGCTTTTAATATTATATTTCAAGTTTAACTTTATTGCATTCCCAAAATAATAGTTTAGTTTGTTAATTTCTGACAAACCATTAAGTTGTAGAATGCTGTAGTGAGAACTGAGTTCCATACAAGGATAGTGGAAGCTGGAAGAGACCTCAGTTTTCCACATATAATACAGGGTTAGAACAGGGGAAACAGACACGCTAAACTCATTTTTAAAAATAACTCTGAAATTTTTATTGAAAAATTGTTAGCATACAATGTGTGAATATTCAATAAACACATAATACAATATAGTATTTTAAATAAGTAATGCCTGTCTCAAAATAATCTGATCAATCACATGGTGTTGCAGTGAGCATTCATCCCATGTGTTTGGGGCAAACAGACGCTATACTCTGTCCTGGGAATCTCTGATGGGAGAAAACCAAAGCAAGTTTTTCCACAAGTGGTTACTTTAGAGGGCTTGACCAAAATTAATTCACGAGGGAGGAAGTGAGTGCAGCTACCAGCCCTTTGCATCAGCACTCACTGCTATGCTCCACTAAGTTTTGTGCGGTCTTGAACCACAGAATCCAGGGAGAGAGTATAGATGATTAAGAAACTCTCATTTCAGGAATAACACACAAAATATGTGTCATTGGCATTCTAAGAACTACATTCAGTTTTCATGCTGCTTGAACACATCTTTGCACATTGTTTGTGGAGCATTTATCGTGCTTTGATTTTTTTTAAAAGTACAATTTGCAGCTTTCAGTTTCTTGTCTTTGAGGTGAGCAATGAAGGAAGGATCAGTTAATATACATGAATCTCTAGTGCTTTGTTTCCTGTTGCATATCCCAGAAGTTGATGGCAAGGGGCTTAGATCCTCAGAACTTCCTCAGAGTGATGCATAATCTTATTTTGATGTGGATTGTGATGATGATTGATCTTCATCATGCATTTCGTGGACACTTCCAGGCAAAAATACATGCTCAGGCAGGTGTTGTGGATTAAATGGATGTATCACACACATATTAAACCCATTTACTATACACATTAAACCCATAGTGGTTGCATGATTCCACACCTCCACAAAAATGCCACCAAAAGCTACTTTGTTGATACCTTTTCCCATCTTCCTTCGCATGTATACTCTATAGGTGTCATTGTAAAGAAAATTAGTATCCCAATTAAAAACTGCCAGCAATAATTTAGAAGTGAATTCATGCATGTCTGTTTTTCCCAACAGCAGCCTGTTCATTTGCCCCACTTGTAGCCTTTGAAAAGGAAAAGAAATATATATATATATATATAGCAGCAGCCTGTCCATTTGCCCCACTTGTAGCCTTTGTAAAAGAAAATATATATATATAATATATATAGCAGTAGCATGTTGGCAATGCCTGTAAACCTATGGAGGAAGGACTGTTGTCACCACATTCCCAGTGCCGTAGCATGGGCATTTCGGGTGGGAACGCCAAGTCCGAAGGAAGGGTCAGCCCTTTTTTGCTTAATTATTTACTTATGAAATTAGTCGCCACAGGTATTGTTTATTTGCCTGAAGTCAGCTGGGTTTTCAATAAAACATCATCTATGCATGTTTTAGCTAGAAAATCAGATGCATCACTATGCAACAAATGTTTTGAACTCTGGTGTTTTATACTTTTCGGTATAACGCAAGTCATTAGAAAACCTACCTGAATAACAAGCGCCTCTGAACAACAGTAGACGTCATTGTTGTGGGCCATCCAACTACTGATTGATTTGGTTTATTTTACTTCACTTTTCTACCACTTTTGGTTAATCGCGAATATGAATATTGGAACGCCTAGGGGACTTTGACGTCACTTGGGGTTATAGCTCAGGGTGGTTCATGGATACTTCAATAATACATTTTCTAATGTTTATTTTCTCTCTAGTTTACACAAGGTCCCATAAGTTCAGATATAAGACCAGTAATGTGCATATAGCATAATGTCCAACCTCACAGACACTATGTTCTAAGATACCAAGTTCTAAGATCTAAGTTCTAAGTTCTAATCCTATAAGTAACTGAATGGAGATAATCTAAGGCACCATATTATAGAAGAACATAGTAAGTCCTTTTTACCTAAGATTGGCAGAAGTGACACCATCAGCGTCAGGCAGCAATTCCTCTAGTACAGGATGCTGTTTTCCTAAAAGGGAGGTTTTTATACCATTTCAGTCAGCGTGTCTCAATACTTACCCTAACCTTCAAGAGACCTTCTCTATTCCAGTGGCCATTTTTGCATAAGTCCATTTCCTACTGTCTTGCCCTTCAGAGGACAAGCTATCAGGGCGATCACTATCTCATGCACATGGAGGGGTTGGGTGGACCATATGTGCATGTGGAGACCTTGGTTGAGGACATTAGCAATTGCTATCTGACCTCGTCTCCTCTAATGACAGATTATCTCACTCTTGCGTTTACTAGGCCACATCCTGTTATTCAATTTTGTTGTTTACCAGAATAAGGGAAAGATGGTATCTTTCTTTGACATTTCCTAGAGGAAGTATTGGACTCGCTGTCTCTGTGGCTTGTTTGGCAAAAAGCCTGCACAATAAGGATTTTACTTAATGCAACTAATCATTTGAGACTGGTGTTACTATTGCCAATACAATAAAGAATTTTGCCTGTTACAATATGAGTGATATTTATGAAGTTGATGAAGGGACACTCATAAAGAACACCTGTGCTAACACTGGGATTCGAACCAGAGACCTCTGTCATCTTGGTGTAACAGTGCCAATTAATAATTCAGACCACTGTTTAATGCATCTTGGAATGGTGATAAACATTTTAAAATAATTTTGTCTACAGACCATTCGATGTTAAGAGTTTTCAAATGAATGCTAAACATTTCCATTGACACAATATTAAGCAGTTAGATACTAACGAAAAAATAATAATAATAAAAAAAGAATAGTTTTGCGGGTTAAGTGGTAGAGCAGGCACAGGCTGAACTTCTACCACGAGGACTTCACCAACTTATTTGACAAAATCTATGTTGATCTTTTAGTTTTTAATGCACATCGCTGTTCTTGCGATAAATTATACAATGCAATGGTCATTAAGAAATGGTATATTTGAGTTTGGTAAAGTTACATCAGTCAGCACAAGTGACACGAGCACGAAGAACCGGGTAGGAATTCTACCTCTGTCGTCTGCTTCAGAAGACAGGAAGGGTCACATGAACCAATCACGTAGCCCTCTGCTCCATACGCTGGCATACGAGAGAGCATTTGCGCACATGCTGTAGAGATCCAAGCTTTCCCTCCAGAAAGGCAGCAAGGAATATAGAGTTCTTTACGCCAAACCTGCCCGGCATCCAGGCAGGAAAGGCATTGAAAAAAAAAATGCTGGTAGTAGAGCGTTGCAAGCGGATCGCGAAAAATAGCTATTATAATGCCATGAATGTTAAATATATATGAAATTAGTCAAGATTTACTTTATATTAATATCATTTACGTATTTTTGAAATTTTAGATCAGGGAACGCCGTGCATACTATAACGCTATGCCACTGCACATTTCAGAGCAAAACTTTGGCTAGATTATGATAATCCATGGAATCACACCTACTCTCACACACACACACACAAACATGTGGTTAATCTCATGGATAGTAGGTCATGGCCTTATATTTATTTATGTAGTAGTAGTAGTATGCTACATAGCTGATTTTAACACTGTAAAAGCACCATAAATTAAATTAAATTATTTATGATTTTCAGTGGGGTTACACCTAACCCTTCATGTTTGTTTGTATATGGGTTAATAATTCTGTAACTAATTCATATACGTAGATTCTAACTCAAACAGAAAGAAAGAAAGAAATTATTCGGTGCTGTTTTAAAATTGATTGTATTAGATTGGGTGCTAAATAAATGTTGTTTTATTACACAGGGTCAAATTAGAAATGATCCATGATTTTATCTAGGTGAAATATGCGACTTATAAAAGGGGTGCAGACGCACTCTAATGTACCCCCTTGGTGCTGCATCTAATTGTTATTTATTCTGATTGCCGCTAATAACCTGAAGAGACAGGAAAGCAGTATAATATTCACTGTTTAAGCATGTATGAAGGAAGGAGAAATTCTGCAGAAAGAAATTGAATCTGATCTCACTTTATTGTACATTTCTCCACATGTTGGGGCTCCCCAATGGTGCAGTGGTAGTCACCTTGTAATCAAGGCATCCCGGGTTCGATACCTGGTGGAGGCACATACTGGTTCGGATCCCACTTTAAACTGTAGGTCCAGTCCCAATTAGCCTTTCTGTGCATAAAGTGGACTTAAAACACCAACTCAATCAATCAATCAATTTCTCCAAATGTTATGTGATGCTTTGGAATATTTCTCTACTTTCGGAAATCATTAATCCATTTATGCCTACCTTTTTTTGTGTTAAATTTTGGAAAATCTTTGAGTACATGATGTGTAAGAACTGTTTGTTAAAAATTCACAAGATTTTATATCCACAATACGTTGGATGCCCAAATATGGCATGGTGCAAAAACGAACCAATTTGCATTGGTTCATTTTGGGATACTTAAAGAGGAACTCATGCTATTTGTATTATTTCAATCATAATTCTATTCAGTTGAAAGCATTCTAACTTAACGCATGTTGTATTACATTTGTTAAATAAGTATTGATTGCTGATTACATTGTTTTATTCACACTGCTAATACAGGGTGCCCAAAAATGAATGTACTCTTTTCAAAACCTTTATCATCAACCCCTTGATTTGCTATGAGCATGTTTTCTACCACAAATGGAAGATAACCTCCCCAAGTTATTTTTAAAACTTATGTCACAGGTTTACAGGTTTATTTCCATGTGACCTGCATAGCTGAGTGGTTATTCATTCATTCATTCATACATTCATTTTCAGACACCATTTATTGTAGGCTAAACCTTCCAAATATTTTTTTTTACAAAGGAACAATTAATTTACAAAAGAAACATGCAACTACATAAATCAATTTACTGAGACTGAAAGAGATATAGACATTTCTCATTCAGGGCAACATTACATTTGTTGTATTTCTTGTTTGCATGTGAGTGGCATATTGTTCATGGCTTCTGATAGCATATAAAGTGACTAACGTTATCATAACAGGCTCAGAACATGAGATGAAACTTGTTTACAAATGAAGCTTGGGCATCCTGGTAATGCATGCCTCTTGAATTGTGCAATGTATGAAAGAGCCAGCAGCCAAATTAAAATAAGATAGTCTATGCTCTGTCCCAGGAGTCTGTGGAGTAACGTTGGGAAAAATGTTATGGAAGGGGAGAGAGTAAGTGGACAGAGCAAATTAGTGGACGCTGCATAAAATAACTGATAGCTGCCGTGTCATTGCCTCCTCTTGCAGCTCCTTTCCCTCTCATGTGATCATTGGTCAAGTGAAGCTCGAACTTGCTTCCCTAATAAATAATCACATGTGCTGTCTGCATCTTCTCAGCCACTGTATATTTTTCCTGACACTTCACATTTCACAGTGCATTTTGTTTTTGCTCACAGTTGTTACCTTCTTGGGCAAAGGTGAAATGGTGGAAAATGGATCGTAGGGTAATTCAAGAATCCCCACCTAAGAAGCAATTGGCTGAGAAACCTACATTTTTTTAGTGTACTGGTATAGTTATATTTTTAACCCAACCCTAATTTAGTCTTGTTTCAATGGATCATTTTACAATTTCTGTAAATAAAACATAACCCAAAATATGAGCATTTTCTCAAAGTGATGCATTATGCAATCTCTCCTGAAAATTAAAGGTCACACATAATAAATTATGTTTAAAATAAAGCAAAATAGTTTGAAAAGGGATTTTATTGTCAAAAACATGTGCTTTATCAAAGGTAATAATTTTGTTTAATGAAAAGCACAATATTTTAATTCAGTACAGAACATATAAACCTAAGAGAACTTTTAAAATTATTGACAAATTAGTTTTTTTAAAACAGAAAAAACCTTTTGTAATTCAACTTATTCATCTGTCTCTAAGCCCTATTAATTGTTTCGTATTTTCCCCTTCCTCTCACAAATATTATACCTGTCACCATTCAACGTGCATGCACTTTTGACGGTGCACTGTGGATGTTGCCTTTTCCCAGCCTTTCAGACTTTCTGAGCACTTGAATACATTTCCTACTTGCGAGTCCACATTTTCTTCATCAGATGAGGATTCCAGAACATAAGTCACTAGCTTATTGTCATTATTTATTGGCTCAACTTGTATTCTTCATCATGCAGATTTCCCCATAAATCGATGATGTCCAACTCTTTGTAATGTCTTAGATTTTACCTAGAATTTATGCCGGCTCCTGTGGCAGAGTGGTTAGCACATTGTGCTTGCTATGACACCAGGGGTCCTGGATTAGAACCCTGGCCTGGGCATGGATGTTTGTGAGTATCCATTCATCAATTTCATCATATCATCACTCATCCCCATCTTTGCAATTAGCCAAAAGTAACACAAAAGCGAAGTGAAAGAAAGCAAATAAATCAAAAATCAATCAATCAACCTAGAATTTACAAAATATCTTCATTTTTCAAAATTATTAAACTTATTCTTTCAATATAAATTAGAAATAAGTGAAACAATATCTTGCATTACTTTTACTTATTAGTGCAGCTGGGCCTAAACAAACTGTCCTTATGGTGCTGAAGTCGAATTATCCACACATGCAGGGGGATCGTGGATCAGTCAGCTGTTTCCATTGTGTGGCAAAATTGTTACATTGTCAAAAAGCTCATTCATTCCTGTTTCAATGCAAAGTGAGCATGATTAAAGAGAAAACTGTATATAGCGAAAGCAGAGATGTAATATTTAAAATTGTTGAATATTTGGAGAGAAGTTAGCAAAGCGCGCAATGACTGCAGTAATAAGACAGATAAGGTGGAAGGGAAAGAAAAATTCTGAGGTACGAAGCAGGGCAGTGTGGACTGAGGGAGTACTATCATTTTCTTTAATATTTATTATTCTCTTGATTTCGCTTGATTTTGTTGGTTTGGTCAGTCTGTCATTAGAAATAAACAACTGCTAGATAAAATTAAACTGGTTTTCTGCATGTGGTTGTTGGACTGGCTACCTTGTTTGAAGGAGTGGCTAAATTTAAAATTTTCTCCCTGGCGAGGTGGAATTCTTGCGCACTCTACTTTCTACCCTGATCCTCCTAATTTCCACCTTCCTCCAATATAAATCATAACCATGTTATATATGTAAGTTTTTAAAAATGAGAAATATTAGCCTTATTTTAAAATACTTTAATGCTGTTTAAGAACATGTTTATTGCAGGTATGTGTTTATTTAATACATATATAATTACATCAAAACAATAATAACCTCTTGATTTTGCAATATACTTATTAAGTTAGTAGTTCTTCTCTGTTTGCTTTTCTGTGCATAAAGTGGACATTAGGATTTGGCTCTAATCAAGGAGGATGCCCTTGATTGGCACCCCAGGTAGTCACCCGACCCTGCTTGTTAGGTGTATGCAAAAAGTATTATTATTCTTGTTTCACTATTATCAGCAGAGCGAGGGCGCAAGTTTTTACTTAATATTTTTCAAATCGAGAATAATATTGAATATTGTATATCGGTAGTTCTCTGTTTTTAGTGATTTGTCACGTTATTGAATGTTGAATTATTTATACCGAATGACATAATACTTCTTGTGATGGAAGGAAAATTCACCGAGATATGTCATTAATATTATTTATATTTTTCATGAAAAAACTGTCCCATAGCTTCATTTTCAGTAAAATGACTTGGGTTGCCAGTACATTTAGCATCATTATGTATGCAAAAATGGGAGCGAGTATTTGAGAGATGTGATAAAACACTTCTTCTTTATGCAAGGCTCAAGTCATAAAGTCAGACCACCGGCTGCCACTGGTACAGGATGGATCTTACCAAATAAAATTGTTTCATTATATTCCAGTAACTTTACAGATTCACCTGCAAATAAGTTAGCAAAATTGCAGATAATAAGCTAATACTTCACAAATACCAATAGGACCAATTTGAAGATATCACTGGTAATGCATCACTCACAGTTGGTATAGTGGAACCACAGGGAATAAAGCTTGCACACAACTACATTGTACTCCCATGTGTGGAGGAGGGCAGGGGAAAGGAGGCTCTGTAAAAGTACCTTGGTTGCCCCTCCTTGTAAATAATTGCCCCCTTACCCTTTTGCCCCCTCCCCCAGTGCAGGCACCTATTAGTCCAGGAAACGAACGCCAAAAATGGGGTGTTGTCGGAAAAAATTAGGGGAAAGCTGAATTTTAGTGCTTTATTAGACCATCATAAGCAGGGCCACCGTTAGGAAGCGCGAGGCCCTCTGCGAAGCATACCCGCGAGGCCCTTATATTTTTGACACCTTTCTTTTCTTGTAAAATTTTACACTCAACCCCCCCATCCCTACCCTTTGCCAAATATCTTCAACACACATTTCAAAGACCGACAACATTTGGCAGTCTGTAGAGGTCATCAAGACAAACAACTTTTTTAAAATACATTTTTGATAGGCCTTGTTTCGGCACTATACAAGCCCTACAAAAAAATATTTTTCCTTATGTAGTTTCCAAAGTGGAAATTTCTAGATGGGGGATGCTTGGTTGACTTTGGAGATAGAAGTTGGATAGGAGGGTGATTATGTACATAATTTGCCTCAGCATTCTCCTTAGTGCATTGTCTCAATGTATATATATATATATATATATATATATATATATATATATATAAATATCACCTACATACACACTTCGGGTGCTGATCTTGTGTGTATGTAGGTGATATTTTTCTGTCAGATAACATATTAAAGACGTCAGTATTCTATGGAAACGGGATAATGCTAGCAGACAGGATTAAAATCCTGATTATTTCTTTCCCTTAATTCATGCATTTCTGCTTATCCTCAAAGGCGAAACTTGGCATTGTAAAGTTTATACATACACTTTGTAATGTAGAACCTTTTATATGTTTGGAAACCTGAGGTTTATGTTCAACCCATAGGCATGCGCATGGGGAGAGAGGAGGGGGCAACCCCCCTAATTATAGACGTTCGCAGATTTTTTCCACTGAGGGACAATCAAGGTATTTTTCCATGGTGCATATTACCCTGGTAATAGTGTTGCCCACTCAAAAAACACCTCTTAAATTTGAATCATTCCTGCATCCCCATTATACTGAAATCAAATTATACATGTGAAAATGTACTTTTAGGTTGACATTCGGTGTCTAAGGGGAGATGTGGTCATCCTTGCCCCCTTCCAGACGTCCATGTAACTATATTATTATATTTTCACATAGAAATTTAGGATAGAGGAATCTTATCGCCATTATTAAATGATATTATACTATTAAAGAAAATGAAGTATTTTCAAGCCAATGAAAGTTCAAAGCAACTATGGGGAAGGGGGTGCAGTAGCGCAACTGCAGGGGGCATTGGCCCCCAATCAATTTTAGGGGCAAACATGGACGTAAAGGAAAGCAAGACTAGCAGAATCTAAGAGTAGGAGGGCAAAACAAAAGGATACTCAAGATGGAATTAGTTTTCACATCTTTCTTGCATTATTTCTTCCAGACGGTCAAGAACACTTATAGGAGGGGGGGGGGGGCAATTGGCCCCTCGATATCAAATTTTATACAACATTGCTTCGCTTGCAACATCTGCTTTTCTTGAAGTCTTGTCAAGTTCAGAGCCATAACTAGGGGTTGGCGGGAGTTGGCCCTGGATGCCAAATGATCTAAATGAAAAAAATGTAAAAGAGAATGCCATTGCGCTCCATGAAAATTTTTGCACCATATTAAATAGATATTGTTTTCATTTTGTAAGAATTTGGATCTGAAAATATTCTTGCTCGCTTCGCTCGCAATTTATTTTCTGTAATGCATTGTAGAGTAGACCAAGGCAAAAGCCTGCCCCTAAGAGATTTTGAATTTTTTACAAAATGAGTGAAACCTTTCTAATCAAACTTTTATTAACTGAGATAAACTGGAGTTAGTAGAATACAGTGGAATGTTAGTTATACACAAAAAAAAATGTATATGTAATACAAGCAAAAAAACATAGTACTGCATTTTGGGATTTTTGACCCAGGCCTAGTACAAAAGTCCCCAACACACTGGGGTAAATGTCCCCATGTCTAAACATGCCTACAAGTCTTCAATTAGGCTAACAATGGTCACATGTGAATTCACCAATACCTTCATATACTGAGCAGCCCCCATGCCACCAATCCCTACAGTGATGACACTGGATCCAATCTTCAACAGGGGGATCTGAAAATGCTTCACCACAACCAGAACATGTCGTATTCGAGTCTTCTGATGGGACCTTTTTGACTACTTTTATTGTGTTCATTTTGCAAAGTAGTTTTTCACCAGACTTGGCTTTTTGCACTTTAGTGTTGCTTTCCTTTTCGGTTTTTTGTTTATCAAGAGTAGATTTATATGGTGATCTGGAGAGAATCTTAGATTTTTTACCTGCACATCTTCGTTTTCTTTTTTCTGTAATTCATGGAAGCAGCCATATTTCCCTTGGTGAAACATGGTGTGATGATTGTGATGTTGGAGAATTTTCGTCTTCATCGCTCGATTGTGTGTCGGACAGTAAGTCAGGTCATATTGCAGCAGGAGCAGCGCATCCCCTGGTAGAGGGACTCAGGTTTAAGATTTAATGCCTTTCAACATTGCTCATCTCTTGATTATGACCTTCTATCTGATTATCACCATTGTTTCCTTGATGACTATCTACTTCTTGATCTGTTATACTTGACGGAAGAAAGTAGTCATCTGTAAAGTCATGCGGATTGAAGGTCCAGATGCCGCACATCTTAAAAGCTGTCATAGCTCTCCCAATTGTTGCTGTTCTTACATATGCAGATCCAATAGTTCAGCTACCTGGAGCATTGTTACACCCCGACCTGAATGATTAACAAGCCATTCATCATACACGTTTGCATAATGATCTTGTAGTGGCTTGAAAAAACATCGATCAAGACGTTGAGTTTGGTGACTACTGTGAGGTGGTAGAGACACTAAGTGAATACAATGTTGCCGGCAGCACAAAACGGTTGGCACATTTACATGCGAACTGTGGTTATCTAACACAAATAAAACAGGTTTTTCGTGGCTTGCTTGTACATGATTTTCAAAATGATTCAGCCAATTAACGAACAGCTCACCGTTTATATATCCAGAGTCCGAGCAGAGACTAATGTAATCTGGTGGTGCTCCATTCATCAGTTCTTCTTTCATTCGTTTCCTCGGAAAAATAAGTGCCGTAGGAACATAGTTTCCACCTGCACTAAAAGCACAAACTGCAGTAGTTTAAAACTGCCCTCTCTCTGCCAAAACAACTTTCCCTACCAATCTTTTACCCACACTACTTACTACTTTAGGAACTTTATTTGGAATAGTGGTGATTCCACTTTCATTGATGTTGTAAATGCGACTTGCCGAAATCTTGTAAGTATTGTACACAAATCTTAGATTATTAAAAAAATGTTCTACATGCACCTTATTAAACCCCATTGTTCTGGAAACACTGGTTTTCTGAGGAACTCGTAACAAGAGACGATGCTGCTTCATAAATTTCGGGCCCAGTCTTCCCCTGCCATCTGTTTTGCTTTATAATAAGGGTGATCTATTTTATTAGCTTCTGCATACTGAAATCCTAACAGTCTAAGGGACGTCAAGGTCAAACCATAAAATATGTCCTCCAAATTTCTACAAGGTTCGGCAAGTTCTTCCTGCATTTCGTCTGAAAAGATAGGATTAAAGCGTCCAAGTTGTTCGACACCAAAACCCTGAAAGTAGACAAAAGAACCTTTAATTCATTAAAAAGATCTTTGTTTCAAGGTCAAATAAAGCAACTATTAACTAAGAGCAATACGTTTCCTTTGTGCTCTTGAGAAACTTCCTGCTCTTAGTTAACCTGAAGAAGAGACTAATTGAATCTGAAAACGTTGTGTGAATAATTGCGTATCATTACACCCTACAGGAAATAATACTACAATAGTCCTCTATATTCATAGGTAAGTAAATGAATGCAAATTTTAATTTAGCTAACACACACATCTCCACACATACCAACACTCATAAATCTATAGTCTACTGCACAGAAACAAAGATATAAACCAATTTATTTTAATATGACACATAGTTAACATTACCACTGTCCTTTGCTAATTTCAAACTGAAACAAATATAATAACAATACAGACTACCATTAAATTAATTTTTGCTAAGTTTATAAGAAACAATAGTGCACTTAGACTATTGTTTATATTAAAAATAAGGTTCCAACAAAATTGTGCTATAACGTATTACATCTTAAAGAATAAAACCATCTGTGCAGTTTGTGAAACTTCTCGGAATATGTTAGAGTCTACTTGTAGAAAATATTTAGGAAATTAAATTGCGGGTACCCTATAGAACATTAAAACTTTGTAAGCACAAATTACTAATTACAATTTTATAATCACCTTGTTAAGGCGTTTTCTTAAAGTAGAGGTATCAATACCAAGTTCTCTGGCAGCCTGACACTTCGACATTCCACTTTGAATAAGGTTCTTAGCTTTTTCAATTTGTGCTGGCGTACACGGCTTGCATTCGGTTTTTCTCTGATAGTTCCTGAAAAAATACATAAAAGCCTGGTGAGCATTGATTTAATTTAAAGTTCCATTTCTTTTATATCACTAGGTTCAAATGGCATGTGATAAACAGACAACAGACCACCAACACCTTTGGAAAACTAAAGATGGGATAATTAGTAGCCTATACCTGGTTGAAATTACGTTTCTTTGCTTATTTACTGTAGAGGCATAATCAAATTGTATTATATAATAATAACTAATATTGTCATTTTAAAAGTGAAGCGTAAAAGAATAATTAAATAGTCCACCATTCAACAAATACAAATAGGGTAAAACGAGGAGAGACGCCACAGGCAGAGATATGCCGCACATGCTGTAGTTTGCCTAGTACACATCAGATGGCAGCAACATTCTGCAAGGATGTGTAACTGTCATTCATTCCACCACGCCAGTGCAGTAGAGACCAGTCAAGTGAAGTGGAAAGGAGTGGGGGGCCTTCATATGAAAATTTCCTGGTGAATTGACCTTCGAAATTTTATGAAAGGTAAGTGTGATAGATCATAATAGAGTGCATGCTAGTTTCTATGTGACAAATATTTTATAGAATACTTGTTAGAGTATTGCGATTACCTTTCGCATGATTTTGCACCGAAACTACAAAACCAGTAAAAAGCAACTGGTTGGGCATCTCTCCTCGTGAAAAAGGATTGTTGCCACAGTTACACAAAGGAGAGCTGCCGCACATTTTTCTGTTAGGAGAGATGCCGCACTTTTCTCACCCTCATATTATAAGGTGTACAGTGTCATTTATTTCACCTTTTGACACATTGAATATTCTGAACACAGTGTTACATGTACTGTAGGTTATGTATTTTAACAAAGCATGCAATACAAACACAACAATATACATATGTTATTTATGCTTGTATATAAGTTATGTAAAATAGAGTGCACTTAAATATTAAATTGTCTAAAAGTTTCTAAGCACTCGTTTCTTATTCTTTTCAGAATTCAAGATGCCAAACACATACAGAATAAGATCTGCTAGAGCTTCGAGTTCTGATGAGACCCTGAATAATGAAAATAAAGTTTCCCATATTCAACGTCTAGGTGCAGCAGGTTTTGCTCCAGACAGACAAGCAGTTAGGGTGTTGGCGTATAAATTTGCTGAAAAATTAAATATTAAACACACGTTCTCGCATGAATTGCAGATGGCAGGAAACGTATGGTTACATTCCTTCCTGAGGATAAATCCTGAACTTTCTTTGCAACAAGCTCAAGGCCTCTCTATCAACAGAGCTCAAGGAATGAATCGTGAAGATGTGAAAAACTATTTTACGTTGATAGAAAAGGTTATGGAAGAACATGATGTAATGAATAAACCAGGTAACATTCTTAACGTCAATGAAACAGGATTCCCACTCATTAACAGACCTGGAAAAGTTGTGACCTCCAAAGGTTCAAAGACTGTGAACACATTGACTCCAAAAGAAGGGGATGAAATGTAATGTTGTAGTGCAGAAGGAACATTTCTTCCTCCCATTCTTATTATGAAAGGTGTGAATTTAAAAACCTAAATTCGTTGATGGACTTCCTGCAGGATCCGATGTCTACACGAACCCTAAATCGTCGTACATCAGGGTTGATCTGTTCATGAAATGGTTCAAAGAACACTTCGTTCCCAGGAAACATCCAGGCCAAATGCTTCTACTCCTAGATGGCCATTCATCACATGTCCATGCATTAGAGCTTCTGGAGTATGCGGCTGAAGTTGGTGTTATCGTTTTGTCTTTGCCAAATCACACTACACAAGCCCTTCAACCCTTGGACCGATCTGTATATGGTCCAGTAAAATCATATTACAACAAGGAAGCAACATCATGGATGAGAACCCATAAAGACAGAAATATCACAAGACCCCAAGCAGGCTCTCTCATTGGTGGAATATAGCTGCTTCTTTTGGAAATGCCATTCCATGTTTCACCCACACCAAAATATCTGAACATAATGATTCACAGGATCTAGAGTCACCTTCATCGAGTACCTCAGGAAGTCTCTCACCTGTCACAGTTAAACCAACAACCTCGCAAGCAACACAACTGACACCAAGGCCTCTCTATCAACAGAGCTCAAGGAATGAATCGTGAAGATGTGAAAAACTATTTTACGTTGATAGAAAAGGTTATGGAAGAACATGATGTAATGAATAAACCAGGTAACATTCTTAACGTCAATGAAACAGGATTCCCACTCATTAACAGACCTGGAAAAGTTGTGACCTCCAAAGGTTCAAAGACTGTGAACACATTGACTCCAAAAGAAGGGGATCAAATGTAATGTTGTAGTGCAGAAGGAACATTTCTTCCTCCCATTCTTATTATGAAAGGTGTGAATTTAAAAACCTAAATTCGTTGATGGACTTCCTGCAGGATCCGATGTCTACACGAACCCTAAATCGTCGTACATCAGGGTTGATCTGTTCATGAAATGGTTCAAAGAACACTTCGTTCCCAGGAAACATCCAGGCCAAATGCTTCTACTCCTAGATGGCCATTCATCACATGTCCATGCATTAGAGCTTCTGGAGTATGCGGCTGAAGTTGGTGTTATCGTTTTGTCTTTGCCAAATCACACTACACAAGCCCTTCAACCCTTGGACCGATCTGTATATGGTCCAGTAAAATCATATTACAACAAGGAAGCAACATCATGGATGAGAACCCATAAAGACAGAAATATCACAAGACCCCAAGCAGGCTCTCTCATTGGTGGAATATAGCTGCTTCTTTTGGAAATGCCATTCCATGTTTCACCCACACCAAAATATCTGAACATAATGATTCACAGGATCTAGGTCAAATTTCTTGTGATAAATTTGATAATTAATATACTTTGGTTTTACCCCCTATGAACACAATTAATGTATTTGCTATGGATGCTTCACGTTTTTATTTTTTAAGTCACACACTTGTGATAAAAAGAAAAGCATCATATAAAAGTACCTGCTTGAATATTTTCAAATATTAATATTTTATATTTAATTTCTCAAATATAATTTTTAAACAAAAAAAAAGTGTACCCTCAACATTGTAACTACATTAAAGAGATGTAGAGTACTTGTCTTAAAGAGAGTAATAAATAAGGTACCACAGTTCAACAATTTAAATTCTGAAATTTAGGCATCGAGGTTTGTGTGAGAGTTTTGACAATATGTCGTCACAGGTAACTTTTATATCCCGGTGAATGTTCAGAGCAGCTAACCCATTTAATCTTTCTTCGCAAATGGTATTTTGAAGTTAGGTCTTCAACCGCCTCAAAGTTGAGAATGATTTCTCATTTGATGTTGTTGTTACTGGGATTGTACATAATATGTGCAAACGTGTGTTTACCCAGGGAAATATTACTTCACTGCACATATCAATTGCTTGAAGAGCATTTACTGGATGTGTTTGCATTGCTGCAAGATGATGATACCACAGTTTCATTTCAGTGGGAGCGTCGTCGCCTTGTAATCAAGGTGTCCGGGTTCGATACCCGGTGGAGGCTCATAGTGGTTCGGATCTGACTTTAAACTTTAGGCCCATCCCGATTAGCCTTACTGTGCATAAAGTTGACTTAAAACATCAATTCAATCAACATTGTACTTGTTGTGGAGATGATTTTGCTAAATATTGTGTACATTTTTGGCATCGTATTATTATATTATTGGTCAAAACATTTGTTTGACAGTCGACAAACAAATACGAACCCCTTCAGTAATTAACAATTTCTACTACAGTGTCATTAAACTTAAAATATCTCTATATTAACATTTGTTACAATGTTGTACTTTTTCTTTTTTCACAAAACATTGCCGAAAAAAATATTCAACAATGTCTGAAAATGAAAAGTAAATTAAACAAATGTTTTTTCATTGAAAAGAGGAAGTTTTGTAGATTTAATAAATGTGTGTTTACCATTTCTCGAAGAGCATAGCACACACTACTTAATTTTGATTGTAGCGTGTTTATGTGTTCTGTATAGCTAAGGTGTTCATCCAGAATGATACCTAAAAATTTTGAATTTTTTTTAGGCACTTGTTGTGTATTCCCAGATATTAGATTGAGACTTATTTGGTTTCTGGTTTGGATTGTAGAAAATGTAATGTAATTTGTTTTTTTGCTGTTGAGGAGTAGATTATTATTTAAAAACCAGTCATCTAATTTGTTTAATATGTTATTAGCCTTAGATTGTAGAGCATCTTTGGAGTGTCTGTTACTATAATATTTGTATCATCAGCATATGATATTGCATTTGTCTCAGGTATAACATTTGGTAAATCATATATGTACATAAGAAACAAAAGAGGGCCAAGAATACTTCCCTGAGACACCCCACATGTTACACTTTCCATGGTGGAGTGTTGATGTGTTACATATCCTTTTGCTGTGGTGTGGGCGATTTCTACAATTTGCTTTCTATTGGTAAGGTAAGATTGAAACCACTTTTGTGGTAATCCACGAATACCAAGTTTTTGAAGTTTTCACAGCAGTATCTCGTGATTTACGGAATCAAAAGCTCTTGATAGGTCACAAAAGACTCCTACCGTGTGATTACAATTATTCAGCGATTGTGTGACACATTCTACTAAGTCTGCTAATGCTGTTTTCGTGCTTTGTTCAGACCTAAAACCATGCTGCGACAAGCTTGAGATTGAGTGTTTACTACAGAAATTTTCTACTCTCATGAATTTATTACTGCACACACATATTACTTACAGTATTTGCTGCATTTGTGCAAGAGAAATATTCAGAAGTTTTGGAAGGAATATTTACAGTCCATAGGATGCCTACCTAGTCTATCCCATGTCGTGATGTAAATTTTATCCCTTTCCTACAAAATAATAAAACTGTCCATGGCAACCATGATTTTATAATGTGGTTGCATACATATATAGTAGCACCCAAGCTTTCTGGGACCTCGGAAATAACGTGAACCACAGGCTTCCCCATGGCTTTAACTAGCAACACTAGTGCCACTGCTCTGACGCAAGGGTTTGAAATGCCTTGGTGGATCTATAGGATAGGTAATATCATTTTTCGAGGGTTCGTGAACAAAACAAAAAGTAAATAGTTCTAAAGTCCATTTTATATTCCGATACGTTCATCGGGACTGGATTTAAAGTTTAAATCTGGATACATACCACTATGCAATGCACTTTCACAGGGGATCAAACCCAGGACCTCTTTGATTACACCACCATCAATGAGGCCCCTGAAATCATTGAGGAAACTTGTTCATCTTCATGTTCTCTTGCCCTGTGAAAGTTTAATGGTGATATAGGGTGACATCCTACACACGTCTTCCAGACATACACATGCGGGCACCCCCCTTCCCTGCACACACACATATGTATGCTTACAGCACATGCTGTGCCCACCCAGAAAAAAACAATTCTAAATCCGGCTATGGATATATCTGCTATCAAGTAGTGAATGTCACTTACCTCGACAGTTACTTGACATAATTTTGCAACAAGGTTTCCAATATCTTCTGTTATGCCTTGATTATCAGAGTCTGAAAGTTCACATGTTTCACTCGCAATTCGGTTGGAATTTCTCTGAACTTAAATCAACCTTTTCTGAGGTTCTATTTGTGGAAGGTGAAGCTTGAACTTCCATTTTTTTGTTTCAGTTGGAAATAATCTAATAATGTATTTCTCCTCTTTTCTCTATCCATCTTTAGTTCCACGTCAAAAATCTATTACACATGCAGAAACATAACACAAAACACGACCACTTCGACTTGCTACCTTGCAGACTGCAACTCGCAACAACCCCAGTGAACATCAGGACTTGGGACAAAGATACCAGGTGAGTGTTTGTGGTTCCGGGAAGTCGAATGTCTGAACCATGCATCCTACTTGGTCCAGCTCAAATTACGCCACCAGTGTTGACAGCAACCAGTAATGTCAGTGTCAGTAGTGTTGTTACGCAGAAATTCAAGTGAGATCTTTCACAAATGTTACAAGAAAATTCAATAAACTGAAGGCTCGAAATTGGTTGTCAAAAAATATCTAATTTGTAAAGAGCACAAGAGTAAATCGTATAATATTTTGGCATATTAATTGGGCCAGTTGGGCTATATAATGCATCCATCACCCCTTCCCTTACTCCAGGCATGATATTGTACAAAACATTGCTTGCCTCGTTCGTAAAACCATGCTTCACTACTGCCTGCAACAATTATTATTATTATTATTATAATTATTGGTATTTTGAAATAAATATGCATCCAGGTGCGAGATAGAATTTTGACTTACTTTGCCTACTAATTGTAGTGATTCAAATCTCACAGAACTTTGCTCTGCTGGCATAAATGGTATAAGAAGGGAAAATATAGAAAAGGGAAGTTAGCAGCACTGCCCTAACAGGATAGGGAGGGTCATCATGGGTGAAAGAAAGGGGAGGAGGGATTCCTTCAGTTCGCATTCCAAGGGTTACAGTTCTTTTCTTGACCATACTGAGAAGGAAATTCTCCTTCCTTTTCAGTGACTAAGGAATGAATGAATGCCTGTGCATTGCTGTAACTCAACTCCAATATTATCAAAAGTAATTGAAGAAGCAAATACATTTCTCATTGTCAAATGTAAACATTTTACAATATTGGCGAATTGGTACTCAAACACATTTATGAAACAAAATTTATTTCACTAGCAATGCAATTGGAAAGTATGTTGCATGCATTGAAAATAATTAATGGTCTTTTATATGTCACAGCCAGGAGTAGTTGTTTTCATTAAGTCAAAATAATGTTTCTACATTTTGACATGCTTATGTAATATTACATCAACCAAGGAAAAAACGTATCTTACCTCATGTTGAGTTGATTTTAATTGCTTCTGTTCCAAACTGCGTCAATAAAAGGTGGCCATGATACTGTCCTCTGGTGGGTTGCTGTGGTGCCAACTGTGTTTCTTTATCATACTATTATTACGAATTAGGACTTTTGCCACATGGGGGCTTTTGCCCTGGTCTACTGTAAATTACCAGGGAGAGAAGTACTGCTACTAAACGGATTTCTCTTAAATTCATGAACAATTGTTTGCAGGAAAAGGAGCAGATGAATTTATTATGTATGTATTGTTTGTGTGAGGGGTGTTACGGGAGGAAGTAGCAATACTTTGGGAACTGGTAGTGTGGGTGATTCTAAGCAAAAAAGTTCATATGAACATGGGTCCGATTTTGAACGATAACGGAGATATGAACAGAAATAAAAATTATGTAGGAAAACGTAAACAAAAACAGTAACAACTAAAACATGGCAATGTAATAGTAATTGTGTACGTAAATAAGAGAAGGGACATGCTGATACTAATCTTTATTGCATGAATTTGTGGTGTAGCAGTAATTAGTACACGATAATTAAGTAATGAAGTTACCCCAAGTTACGCTTATCGTTACATTAAAGGCTTCTTAAGTTATATTTAGAGATATTTATATCCTGAGGGCCATCCTTTTCTGTACGTAATGGACTAAAGATTTAGTCGTCTTCCGACAGGAAAATTGCTAGTACCGTAGTAACCATGAAAGTGATGCAAGGCCACAAGCATACGGGGGGGATTCTATTTTGAGGGCTGAAGTCGAAATGAAACATCAAGAAAAGTTGTTCGCATTGACGTCCTCTGCAAGCTGTGAAAGTTTGTCTCTGGTCCACAATGTCACCTTGTTATTTAGCAGCTCTTTTCTGCCACTTTAGGCTAATCACAATGATGAGGATGAGTGACAAGATGAAATTGATGAAGTGACACTCACTACGAACACTCATGCTCAAGGCAGGATTCAAACCGCAAGCCCTGCCATTGTAGCACGCAGTACTAACTACTCTGCCAGTGATACGGAGGTTGGCGACTCTCTATTCATATAATTACTATATAAATGTGTGTGTGTTACATATTCTTCTATTGTAAAATTATGAACATTCCATATGGTTTTGGAAAGTATCGGAGGGATATTCATTTACATAACAAGTAGAATACAGTAAAGGCAAGTGCCGACTCCCGTGGTGAAGTGGTTAGCAAATCGCGCTACGACGCCAGGGGTTCCGGGTTCGAATCCAGACCTGGGAATCGATGTTTGTTAATGTCCATTCATAAATTTCATCATATAATAACCCATCCCCATCTTTGCAAATTAGCCAAAAGTGACACAAGAAATTAAGTAAAATAAAGCACTACAATAAAGGCAAGAATCGCATAGTTAACCTTTAATACTTACAAACTCTCGCCTTATGTGTATCAAAGTCTTCAGTCACGTTATCGAAGTCAAATTTTGACAAGTGGCGACTGTGGTTCGAGTTTAAAAGAAGAAACATGTTGGTTGTCAAATCAAGGCTGCCCCAGGAGTCTTTCTTGGGTGGAGGGGCATGCAGCGGTCAGTGGGAGGAATGTGGGGTGACGCTATTATGGAAATTCTCATAAAGCATTCCACACTAGGATAATTTGCATAGACATCCCCTAACTCACTGCATTTTCTCCATGTTGATGCATGTAAACATCCCCAAACTTTCCCCAAACTGATGTTTCCAGATATCTCAGAGGGCCAAGTGCCCCTCTTGACCCCCTCTGTGGGCACCATTGTCTTAAATATGTCTTGATTGATTTCAAATGACAGAAAGCCCTCTCGCCACTCACTACTTTTATCAACGATGTTAGACGATTTTTTTTTTTTAATACTTTGATGAAAGCCATGTGCATATAATATGATATCATATCATATCATATGATAATTACTTGAAATGTGTTGGTCCAATCTGTAAACGTCCCTTCCCTTCTCTAAGAGAGAATTTGAGGAATAAAAATATCTCCAGATCTTTATTTTGATTTAAGCTGCAGATGCTTTTCACACAAAATGGAATATAGATCCAGGAAAAGTTTCCCTGTTTTGTCTTCTCTCAATTTACCAGATCGTAAAACACAAACACGGGTGTCCAAACATGTGTATCCTAAAATTTGGGGTCTCAGCTCAGCACAAAGAATCATGTTATAGTTCTTGTACGTACTCTCTCGGGCAATAGTTTATGGCAGGCCAAAATAGGTCGAAGGTTGTGGTCACAATCAAGAAATTCAACTGTGTTCCATAGGACACAGCAGGCTTGCACCTTGCAGTCCGCATTTAAAAATTCTGTTTCCTTTTTTTTACACTACGTATTCTTATTTGAATCGAACTCTATTGCTAATATAGGTTTCATTCTTCTATTCTAACGCAATTGCATTTGCACCAGAAATGAATGCGAATAAAATACTCAATAATATTTTATACCTATTTTGGAAGCACAGGGCCCTGTGCGGTGGCACGTGCCGGACACCCCTAATGGCGGCCCTGATCATAAGATATGTATTTTCCCAAAAGTAACTGCTCCCTCACCCCCCTTCCCCTGGTAGTTTTCCCTCTACGCCCCCCTGAACATGCAATATGCAGTGTTTTAGGAAAAGTCCATATCTCTGAAACTAGTGGACATATTGGGACATTCTTTTTTTAAATTTCAGTACCAACATTACTCTCTCTAAATTTAGTCCTCTTCAAGTGTTAAATATTCCCAATGGTTTTTGAGTAATTTTAAGACAATATGAAAGAATTTAAATTTTTATAGTTACTTTTTCCTTTTTGGCACTGTATTTTCGTTACGAATGATACTATTAGAAAATTATCCTAAACAAAAGTTGTAGAGTATAACATTATCTTTAATTTGATACCAATAATGACAAGCTTGCTACTAAGATGTGTCCTGTAGCAAGTAAAGTTTGAATGCACTTGCTTCCATTCGCTCTGTGCGCTGCACTACTCTTGCTGCATTCCACAAAAAAAATCACATTTTGATGTTTTTTTTTGCTCATATGTGCTACATTTAAACAATATACAAAGTAACCCATGTGCTGTAGATGAATAGACTGTATAATTTTAATCGACTTATTTTGAAAATATTAAAACGACCTGCATGCAAATATTTGCATCAGAAAAATATCATTCTAGTCTATCATTCTCATATTGTTGAACTCTACACATGATTGTTTCGAGTACCTTTTGTAGCCTAGCTACACTCTGTACAGGGAATCTGTGGAGTACCACTTTGCACAACCATAGAGAAGGGGAGAAAGTGAGTGGATGGAACAAAGCAGTGCATGCTGCTGCAAACAGCTGGTAGCTACAGCTTCGTTTCCCAGCACTCCCACCCCTCAGCTAATCCCATGGCTCATCCAAACATCCCCCCAGATAACATTTTTCACTTCAAGCACTGCCCTGTAGATCTATAAAGTTCTTGATTCAATCACTTTTAAGTCATGCTTTCTTTGTTTCTTTTTGACAACTGGAACATGACAGAACATCAATATGGTGATTAGTTTGTTTGGGTTTGGTTTTAAGGCCACTATATACACAGAAAGGCTAGTCGGGAGTTGGGACTGAACTTACAATTTCAAGCAGGATCCGAACCACTATGTGCCTCCACCAGGTATCAAACCCTAGATGTCTTGGTAATAAGTCGACAACGTTACCACTACGCCATCCAACCACTCATACAGCCAATGGAATGGTAATGTCAGTGAAATTTTAATTGGTGATTGAAATGGCCATTGCCTAATAGCTGATGTTATCACATTAGTTATTGCTATTGATCTACACAGAGTCATAAAAAATTGTCTTCTTTGCTCTCCTTGTAAAAGCTTTAAGAGTTTCAGGCTCTAGTCCTTCTCCTCCACACCTTATTTATTGAAGGGATGTGAATTAATCTGATCTTTTGACCATCCTTTGGGTGTCTTTGATTACTATTACAATAGTGGCCAACGCAATCCACAACCGTTTGACAATAGGGTCATTCCTTCTACCCTTTTATCACTAATCCACTACTTTGAGCTTTGAGTGCCAACTAAACAAAAACAAGTCCTCTGTGCAAGTAGGACTCGAGAGGGTTCGACCGATGAGTGCGTGGATGGGAAACGAAGCTGTAGCTACCAGCTGTTTGCAGCAGCATGCAATGCTTTGTTCCATCCCCTCGCTTTCTCCCCTTCTCTACCTTTGTGCACAGTGCTGCTCCACAGATTCCCTGTACACAGTGTAACTACGCTATAAAAAGTACTTTAATCAATCATGTCATATGAGAATGACAGACAAGAATGATATTTTTTTCTGATGCAAATATTTGCATGCAGGTCATTTTAATATTTTCAAAATAAGACAATTACAATTGTATAGTCTTTCCATCTACAGCACATGGGTTACTTTAAAATGTTACAAAATATTAAAGATATTGTTTAAATGTAGCACATATGAACAAAAATCATCAAATGAATCATGAATATTTTTTGTGGAACGCAGCGAGAGTAGTGGAGCACAGGGGCACCGACTAGTCACAATTATTGGGGGTGCTCTGATCACTGAAATAAATTAATGAATGACTCATTCTCTCCCTTCTTTAAGTTTTGGCCTCAGAGTTCGGAGTCTCACAAAAGCCCACGAATTCCTCAAAAATATCAAAATATTTATTCACAGTTCTAATGCAGAATATTTATTGTCCATGGATGGATATGTCACAAGTTTCGTCAACCATAATAGCAACACATTTCCAACTTTTAATATCTGCTACCATGGAGTGCAAAACAGATCTCCCTAATATATCAATGATCTCGTTGTGAATGTCATTTTAGAGCCATTTCTAGCCCAAACGTCGCATCCACTACCCTAGTTCATGCACATCGTCTTTAGTTTAGTAAAAATTTTAACAATATTCATAATTACATACTTAGTATATAGTAATAAGTCATGTGTTTTGCTGTCTCTGGTCATAACTACCCCCCCCCTCAAAGTTGATGGTCTAGAACATTTCAAATGTGTATTTAAAGTTAAGTTCATGTGGCACAATTCAGAGTAAACTTTACAAGAGAAGCAAAATAATACATTAGATCCTCTAAAGCAAAATTATTTGGGGGCTCTGCTCCCACATCGTTAACATTGGCAGGGGGGGGGGGGGTTCGAGCCCCCCAAGCCCCATTTAGTAGGCATCTATGGTGGAGCACACATATCAAGTAAAAGCATGCACATGCGTTCAAACTTTACTCTCTACAGGACACATTTTGGTAGCAAGCTTGTCATTATTGGTATCAAATGGTATCAAATTAAATATAATGTTACACTCTACAACTTTTGTTTGGATAATTTTCTAATAGTATCATTCGTAATGAAAATACAGTGCCAAAATGAAAAAGTAACTATAAAAATTTACATTTTTTTAATTTTGTCTTAATATTACTCAAACCATTTGGAATATTTAAAACATGAAGAGGACTAAATTTGGAGACAGTAATGTTGGCAATGAAATTTAAAAAAAAAAGTCCCAATATGTCCACTAGTTTCAAAGATATGGACATTTTCCTAAAACACTGCATATTGAATTTTCAAGGTGGCGTAGGGGGGAAGGTACGAGAGGAGGGGCAGAGACTTTTGGGGAAATACATCTCTCATGATGGTCTAAAAATACAGCAAAATTCAGCTTTCCCCTAATTATTTCCGACAAAAATCTCATGGAATAATTTAATCATCCTTTCTCGAAACCTAGTATATATGTGTGACGTGACACAATATTCGCACACAGAACTGTTATATAATACTCATTTTCAAAAAATATAATAAAATTTTTGCAATTTATATTGCATATAACATTATATCCATGCTCTTTTTCCCTTGTCTGTTACACATGCTTGAAACTCTGGATTTGCTGAACTTCTCTAATTTGAGGTCCCACAAAGTACCTTCCTTTCCCTTTGCTGGTGAAAGACGAGGCAATTTGTTTGAAATACATATAAATCTTCTTCCAGTTGTGTCCATATCCTTTATAAATTGTTTCGTAAAGCTTGGCTTGTGTGAAGAGGGGGAAGAGGAACATCTCCCACTTGTCAGTTTTGTTGAGACCAATTCTTTTTTGTATAGTGGTTCTTCTGTCATGGGTATACCACTTGCAGAGGAAGCAGGTTAACTTTGTGTAGCCAGGTTACATTCCCAATATCATCGCAACTATCTTGAAGTTGCCAAATATCTTCCACTTATGCTCATTATATTCCATGGATTTCTTCTAATACCTCTGGACCTAAAGGAAATCGGTAAGGATGGAAAATATTGGATAGATCTTGCCTAGGAGAGGAACAGATGGAAGGCTTGTATTGCTGCAGCTTAAGAAGATAGAGAGTTAGTCAGTTTGTTTCTAATATCTCACAGGTTTCTTTGTGGTATCAGAAGAACGTATGAACGTTCTATAAACCACTAACATCATTGTGATCAGTTAGTAGGTGGTCAGTTTGAAAATAGGCACATTTGCCTACATTTAGTAATGTTTGTGGTGGGGTGGAGATTATATTGGTCGATTCCAAGGTAATATTTGTAGTACTTCTTCATGATAGATCGAAACCTCTTCTTCTGCCTTGCAAAGGCCAACTCTCTACAGATGTAGCAGAAGTTACCTGGTTGATTTCGACAGTATATTAACTTTAACAAAAGCTGCAAACACAATGCTTAGTATTTTGACAATAACTCGCAGGTACACCATGTAACTTAGTAACAGTTCTTCTATAGAATTTTCATCTTAACATAATACCACATTAGTTCCTTCTTGCCATACACAGAGAGTTCATGAATAATTAAGATGCATAATCAAGAAATCATGCCATGTACTACCAAAGGAAAACTATTTTTTATATTTCATTCTAGGTGTTGTTCTTTCAAACCTTAAATTGAATATCTAAATGCAACACATTATTTATGTGTTTATATATATTATTTACTTTTCAGAAATGGCTTTTAAATTCCAACCACTTCAAAACCTTGGAGCTCATCCTAAAACACTCTTTGCTATGCCAATGGTAGAAGTAGCTTCATAGTTTCACATAGCTGACCTCTGTGGGAGAATGGGATGTCAACGATCCCAGATTCAAATCCTAGTCTGGATGTCCCTTGTGATAGCCTCTACATCAATTTCAACACATCACTCATCCTCATCTTCACGATTAGTCAAAAGTGGCAGAAGAGCAAAGTAAAATTAATCAAATCAATCAGTCAATAATTTTATATAATATGGTTGGTCTCCTGATATTCAGTTGCTTTTCTACACATTTGAAGGGCTCGGGTGCAAAACATGGTAAGTGACAAAATGCAGGTTACGAGATATTGAAAGTTGATGTTTAACCCTTAACCACAGTCGTGAACATTTTGAAAACTAACACAGTCGTGCAGTCCACAGGACCTCTACGAAAAAAAGGAATATAAATATATGAAGACATATTTTAAATGATGTTAATTTAATCATGTCTTATGCTTTGTTATTCACTGCACACAATTACGCAGTTTTGAGAGCGAAACATTATTTTTTAACTCCCCTCAAAAAAATATTTTGTTTATATTGTGAGTTTAAGCAACACAAACACACCAATCCAAAATATCTCTTAACTGAGTATTTACACACAGCTAATCAACGTGAATTTAGTCCTTAGTTATTGTTTAACATTAATTCTTGAAAACCACGGGTCCCTCTATTCAGTATATGCCACAAATAAAAAATCTGCAATTCTCTTGTCTGTTGATCGTAATAAATCATCGGTGATTTTAACCCTCAAACACAGGGTCTGCCGGACCGCAGTATATAAATAGAACACCACAGAAGCAGATAAAGCAACCTTTCCCTTCACGCTTTCACAGCACACTGAAGTTGAGGAAGGTACTGAAAGATAGGTAGCCTCAAGGTCAAAACTACTGGCAGGGTAACAAGCAAAAGGAATACTCCGGTCCGTGGGACATCACAACTGTAGTTGAGGGCTAAAAAAAATCTGATTTACAAATTAAAATAAATTTCAAAATTATTTACAGCAAATATGATATCATGTATAATTATATTTCATCCGAATTTATTTTCTTCAGTGGTGCTACATGCGATTTGTTTGAGGGTTGTTCAAGGAATTGTAGTTACCATGCTTTGCATGCAACGATATTATCAAAATGAGTGATCAGATTCCGCTATATCCAAGCTAACTTATGATGTCATTTCAATAATAATATTTGCCATTAGACTTTTTATAGCAACCATAACAATTTGTAACATAAAAATGAAAGCCTTTACTAATTTTATTCAATAAACAATGACCTGGGCTACTTGTTGTAACATGTATTTGCTTTCCTATGTCTATAACTGAAATGAACACCATTAGAAAAGTAGATTTCATCTTTTTATTATGTTAGTATTTAAAAAAATAAGTTCTGAATGCTTGTGATTAAAAGTAACTTCCTTACATCTATATGGAGATCAAGATTCATAATTTTTTTTTTATATATGAGCGTTTTTTCAGCTTCACATATTTAGTTCACATACACACAGAGGCTCTATTTATTACCTCAGCATGCCAAGCAGAATGCGATTCACAAGCCTATCTTGATACAAAGCTGTGTTACGTAGACTATCCAAATTGCATACAATGGCAATATTAGATTTTTGTGATTCAATAAGCAATTTATATGGAGTCACTTAGTGGTTCGGATTACACTTTAAACTGTAGGTCCAGTCCCAATTAGCCTAAATGTGCATGTAACTAATTTTTTTTCGAAAACAAAAAACGATTTTTTTTAAATCTTTTTTTTCGAAAGACGATTTTCTTTTTGAAACACCGAAAAATGAAAAATCTCATTTTCGAAAACCGAAAAACATTTTTTTATAAAAGGCCATCCTTAGTTTAAATCTCCATGTTCAAGATAACAATTACTGGAGCCCGTAGCAGAGTGGTTAGGAAATCGTACTATGAAGCCAGTTGTCCCAGGTTTGAATCCCAGCCTGGGCATGGATGTTTTTGAGTGCTTATTCATCAATTTCATCATATCATCACTCATCTCTAACTTTGCAAATAAGTCAAAACTGACACAAGATGCAAAGTAAAATAAAGGAAATCAATGAAGACAATTATGACCTTATAATTTTCTGTTGTATTTTTCTTTAACTTGACATGTTTGCAAAGAATGATTTCAAATGTACACATAGCTTAAGTTTTTAATAGTTTTCATTGATATTTAGCTCTTACGGATTAAAATAGTTATAATTTCGAACCAAGAAGAAGACATATTTGCAATATCAACAACAAAATAATTTGCTTTCATCAAACTCACACATCATAAATATGAAAGTTAATTAAATTACAAATACGTTATTAGGTTCACCATGAAAATATTATAATTTTTAAAATGCTCATTACAGATTTATGAAAGAAATATTTTATAAAGGAACTAAACTGTTCCAAATAATTGATATGATTCTGATCAAATTACATATTCCTTAAGTGTAATACATTTTTGACATTGCTTGTAACGCATGGTATCTTAAGCTGCCTCAAATGCGCATACAAAATAAAAAATCAAACAAATTTCTATGTGACTACAGTTATTTATATCTAGTAGAAGAAAAGTATGTGCTTCTCTACTAGATCGCAGTTTACATCTAGGTACGAGAGTAAAATTAAATTCGAAACTGCCATCATGAACACTGCTGCATGTAAACAATGGTATCTACAGTAGATACATGACATAGAATGTACGTGGCCATGCACAGTTTTAGTTGCATTTTTGATTGGCAACCTCTTCATTCTCCTCATTCTTAGTTGGTGGTAAATATTCTGGGTCATTAAGGGAATCATATACACATATACACTGTCATCTGCTGACGAAACGAAGCACGAGTATGATTCGACTTCATTTACAATGGACTACATGATGCACATTGTAACTCCAAAATAACCAAAATGTCACTTACCATGTTTTACACCCGAGCCCTTCATTTTATGTGTTCTCTTGCATTGTTCTTCCTCATACTAAAATTTTACATCATATTGTTTATTACAAAAAAATTCATTGTGCAATAATTAATAAATATTGGTTATAGAAGAGCGCTCTGATAAACAAAAGACATCTATTATATATCTGTATAGTTACAGATGCAAAGTGATGTAAAATGGTATTTGTTAATTTCATTTTCCCATGAACCATGGCAAGCAACATGGCAATGTATTTTTTTCATAAAAATTATCTTCAATAAGTCAATATGCCCCAACAAAATTTAAAAAAGTGAATGTAAAATGTAGGGCTGTTATGATCAAGCAAGTGTACAATAGAATAATCATGTTAAGAAACACTGATGCACACACACACGAACACACAAACACACACACACACACACACACACACACACACACACACCACAAATGTAAAACGTTTTGTCTATATTTATAAAATACTTTAATTTAAATACATACATACTTCCACAATTGCCATATTTTCACTAAAAAGAAAATTGACATTTGGGTAGTATAATAAACACTTTTCTTCTTGAAATTATGTGTTCTAATATTGCAATGTTCGAGATGAATAATAAACAACTATGATAGATCATAATATATCATCAGAGGGAGTGTAATTACCTGGGTTGCTCACTAATTAAAAATGTACAGTCTGGGAAAGAAACCCAGAAGGAAGAGGAATTGACTGGCTCCACTGTTTTGGTTCATAAATTATAATATTTAAGGAAATAGCTTGAAAGCACTGTAATGTGTTTGAATTTATTTCACAGTGAATGATATTGTTTTGCAATGAAACATTAGCTTTGATGGTAAATGTTTATATTTATGTAATGAAATTGAATATTTTATTCATATTCATTATGCAATCGTGATCAGGTTAGAATAGTATACACCTTCATGGTGTGGTGCTATGCACAGGGGAACACTTTACCTTTACCTTTTATAGAAGAAAAGAAAGCTATATCTATTACACAGCTCCATTTTTAATCAGCTGGCCCCCATAGTGGTGTGGTTAGTACATTGTGCTAGGGGTCCTGGGTTCGATTCCTTCCCTGGACATGGATGTCTGTGAGAGTCCATTCATCAATTTCATCATATCATCACTCATTCTCAAATACGCAAATTAACCAAAAGTAGCACAAAAAGCCAAGTAATATAAAGCAAATTAATCCTTCAATCAAAACCATTTCTTTGGTTTGGTTTGAGTTGGTGTTTTAAGTCCACTTTAGACACAGTAAGGCTAATCGGGACTGAACCTACAGTTTAAAGTGGGATCCTAACCACTTGTAAGTCCACTGGGTATCAGTAGTACTAGTTGATTTTTTCACCGGACGACCTTGTCCAAGGTCATTTGATACCATAGCCTATTTTGGCCAAAATTAAGCTATATTTTCATATTTTCTGATGGATTTAGTTAATTTGTAGGTGTAGTAAATTGCCTAACCCTACTACGAATTCTAAAACCCTTGTACTAGGGTTTAACGTAGTAGAGGGCTGGGGGGGGAGGTGCTGACTCATCCGGAAGAGCCAAAGCCTTTTATGCCTATATTTTTACAGTTTTTGTGTGTGTGTGTGTGTGTGTGTGTGTGTGTCTGCCTTGAAGTATTTTATGCTCTATTTTGCGCATGCGTGTGTGTGTGTGTGTGTTTCAAAGTCTTTCATGAGCCTCTGAGGTAGAGGAAGTTTATTTGCTTTGTGAACAAGTTAGATTGATACTATATCGTATATTGACCAAAATTAAGCTATATTTTCATATCTTCTGGTGGATATAGCTAATCTGTAGGTGTAGCAAAATGCCCAATCCTCGTACAAATACTAAAAACCTTTGTACTAAGGTGACTAACATTCTTGAATATCTAGCATGGGAATTCTACTCTCAGAGTCATGTGACACTCTGTTGATTGGTTGAGAGTGTACTTGGAGATTATGCTTGAAGTAGGTGGCTAGTTTTGTTTGAGAATGGTGTGAAGGTAGTTCCAGGTATGATAAAACTACAGACTACTTGATTACTAGTTGTTTTTGAGATACTCATATTTGCTCGGATCTAGTAAATGCTACAAGTATGTTACTTATAATATACTCTTATTTGAGAGTTTTATTTTATAATATTTGGATCTAAATAATATTAACAATCAAGAGAGTTTTGACAACTAAAATTGTTCTGCGACTCTCTCATTCTTCACATCATAAACAAAAGTATTTTCTGCTATAAGAATAACACTACATAAAGTGTTGCCAGGCAAAGGCTCATGGAATTCACATACAATCTTGATATTAGTTCTGCCATTGACTACCACTTGTTTTCTTTTTGATGTGTTGATGAAAATCATTGGTCTGTGTGCTTTGAATTCACTGGGAGTGTAGGATACATCTATGTTTCCTTCAGTTACTTTCTTGTAAGGAGTGTAAGCCTCATATAATTTAAGAAAATCATCTTGTGCTATGACCAGATTATAATTTTCATGGGGAAAAATCTCATTACATCCATTTTTAAGATAAATATTTTTAATCTTGCAATCATCAAATTTGCTAGAATCTTTCTCCTGACTGTTCTCTCTCCCAGTCTGGAACAACGCAATTACAAAATCTGGCATATTATACTGTATACTACTGAATTGATTAGTGCCATCAAATTCATAATGTCCACCAGAGGCTGGTTTTTGGACACACTGGTAAGTGTAAACCTTTCCATATGATGTCCTTCTAGTCTGAGAAGAAACCAGGCAGCAGACGCATGGGAAATAGTACTGTGTGTTTTTTGTCAGAATTTTGGTTCCTGATTCAAATCTCCCTACCTGGTGATATGTTGTATCTGCTTTGGAATATTTAAGTGTTCCTATGGCAGTAGAAGTAATGCCAGGATAGTCTATTCTATCTATCACAGTACCATGTTTTCTAATTTCTACTTGAGAGAACAAGTGTGGTACAAAATTATCTACTAGTTTTATGTTTGCACCAGGGGGAAATGTTTCATTATTTTCATTTTTTACTATTTGAAGTTTAATTTACAAGTTAGTCCTGTGAGGATGTACAAAACTCTCACCCACGTACACGTCAAATTCAATTTCACGATTGGGCTCATTGAGATTAGCAAATGTACGACGATGGGAGGAAAAGATTGTAATTCATAACTTTCAATATGCTCCATGTGAATGGTTATTTTATATATTAATTTCTATGATTACTGTTGTAGAAGCACCTGCCAAATCTACTACTACTCCTTTTTCATTGGTTACCACCAACTCTATGTGGTCTATACGATTGTGAGATACTGGAAAATAGATAGGTGAGGAGAGTGCGTAGATGATAACTTCCATGAACTCATAATTTTGTTTGAAAGTTGCTATTATTCCAGTTTGTTTGTGACTACCTATGTTGCCATCAGAATTGGTAATCATTCCTTCTGCCACATTACAATGGATGTTCAAAGTCTCTATGGCCAAGAATTTAGGAATATTCCCACCTATGTGTTTAATGGCAGGCTCAAGTTTTGTGTTGTTCTCAAAACTTAGTAGGTTACCAAGTGTAAGTAGATCAACTGTTTCAGTTGCAGAAACTAATTCTACTCTCTGTGTAACAGAATTTTGTGATAGTAATACTCCTCTAGGTAGATGAGCTTGTAATGTTGATAGATTATACTGACCAGGAGTAATAATATTTTTTTCACTTCCTACTGCAACCCTATTATTGTGTTCTGTGATATTAGGAATAAGATACATACTGTAGAAAGCATGTAGAGCTACAGATTTAGGATAGATAATATCATTGTGTAAGCTAAGTTTTAGTATTGAAGTCTCACTAGTGAGATGGAATCTTCCCATGATGCTTTAGGTGCCACAATGCTTTCTGGTAATCTTCAATTGTTGGTTTACTTATTTGAGATAGGAAATGCCAGCATAGAAAGACATAGGTGGCCACAATTTACATCCTCAAAATCCTGGATATGCTCGTCACTATAATAAAGATTAGAAGTATTAAGATAACTAACTAAGCCTGATGGTGGTATTCCACCAAAGGAATCAAAAACAAAAGCTATGTTAGCTTGTTTGTAATAACAAATCCAGTGAGTGCCTTGATTTTTGAAACTATCCAAATTGACTACTCCACACTCTATTTGATATGGTCCCTTGAAGGGTAAGGATTCTGACATGAAAACACCTTTGAAGTATTTAATTTTCAGTAACTTAATCATATTTTCAATATCATAGTTGGATAATGGTTCTATTTTTTTATATATATTTTCTCAAAGCATTAATAAGCTTGCCTTTCTTCTCCATTGCCAGATTATGACGTTTTTGCTCATCTAGTTCAGCTTTGTTTTTCTTTGCGACAATTACTGTTTTTGCTATAGCTGCACTACCTCCTGCTAGACTCCCCACAGCACCCAGAGCTGCTAAAATAGCTGGAATACTGAATATGAATCCACCAGCATGCTTCTTTTTTCTAGAACTGTGCAATCTTTTCAACTGATGTGTACTAAGTGTTAATTTAATTCCATGACCTTTACTCAAACAAGATTTTTTCTTCTCCTGTTGTTTTTTAGTGAGGAGATTGTCTAAGGATCCTAGAGATTTTAGATCTGAATAAGGTACTTGGTATACAATACCTTTAGGTTTCATGATAATGGGTATTTATATATATATATATATATACAGGGTGTTGCAAAATACCTGTTACAACGCTTGGGAGGTGGTTCGACAAGTAAAAACGAGGAAAAAATGTCATGTGAAAAAATGTCGAAATCGGCACCGTTTGCGAGTGACAGGCGTGCGAAAATCGCCTCACACCATGCGTAAAGTACAATAACTCAAGAAGGAAGAAAGATATCAATGTCGGAATAAAAGAATACAAACAAAATCGTGCCTGACGAATACAATGGTGCAGCAATTGAGGCCCAGTGTAAATTGCGCAAGGTGACTCTCAAAGAAAGTGGGGAATCCCGATGGAAAATATAGGAAATTTACTACTATTTTCTACATAATGTTGAGATCGGAATGTAGGCAGTAAAAAATACGTAGAGTACGTATTCCCGTGTTCTTTCTCGGTTTGCAACAACTGCGTGGACACCTGTGTGACATTACGTGGGTGCTAATCACGGTAGTTGTGATCCGTCACTCGGAGGGAAAGTGCCCCTGTTTCTGGGCAGTTCTCGAACAAGACAATGGTGGAGTACTCTACCCACGAGCTTGCTGATATGCATCTCGTTTATGGAGAGGCAAACCGAAACAGCCGTGAAGCACGTCGTTTGTATCACGAACGTTTTCCCAATAGGCGATTACCAGCACATGCACTCTTTCAAAGACTTGATGCTCGACTGCGTGAAACTGGATCTCTACTACCCCGTAGGTGGGATTGTGGAAGACCCCTCACTGTGCGCACTGTGCAATTTGAAGAGGACGTGTTGGACGCGATACGAGACCGTCCTGACACCAGCACACGTGTCATTGCTCGTACTCAACAAACCCACCATAGCAATGTGTTCCGCGTTCTTCGAGAGGAGGGATTGCACCCATACAAATTGCATAAGGTGCACCACATACTGCCCACGGACTTTCCCCTACGCATGGATTTCTGCCAATGGTACGTGCAACAAACTCTTTCCATTCCAGAGTTCCCAACAATAGTTTTGTGGACCGATGAGGCAATGTTCACCAGGGACGGCATGTTCAATAGCCACAACAGCCACGTCTGGGATATGGACAATCCGCATGCAATCATTGTGCGCCATCATCAACATAGGTTCGCAGTGAATGTGTGGTGTGGCGTAGTAGGTGACCACTTGATAGGCCCGTACATTTTGCCATCTACTTTGTGTGGTGGGAATTATCGGGTGTTTCTACATGACGTATTACCTGAACTTTTGGAAAACGTGCCACTGGCAGGTAGACAACGTATCTGGTTTCAACACGACGGCGCCCCCGCACATTTCGACCGGGGAGCCAGAGCCTTACTCAACGATATTTTCGGCGATCGTTGGATTGGCAGGGGTGGACCTTTACCGTGGCCACCTCGTTCCCCCGACCTCACACCACTGGATTTCTTTGTGTGGGGAGAAATGAAAAGGCTCGTGTATGAAACCCCTGTGGAAAGTGCTGAGGATCTCGTTGCTCGTGTTAGTGCCGCTGCTGGGACAATTGGTGACATGCCAGAGGTATTTACACGTACCAGACAATCAGTGCTTCGCCGATGCCATCTTTGTCTTGAAGTCAATGGCGGACATTTTCAACAACGTCTCTGAGTATACCGGTGTTTGTGTGAGCCCCTATCAGCACCACATAGTGTCCTTTAGTGAAAGGTACGAGTGAAGATGCTGGATATCGCTGTACTTCATACCGTCGATCTGCATGTGCGGAGGTTGTGCGCTTCTCAGTGGAATCCCTTCCAGATGTGCTGTGCCTGGAAATGTTACATGCCATTGTGTGCGTTTTCTCGCCATTCTCCGTCTTCATTCCTTTGAGGATTACCCACTTTCTTTGGGGAGCTCTCTTGTAGTATATGTACAGCCTAACGACATGTGGCCATTGTTTAACTTTTGTTTTTCGTACTGCAAAGTAGTGTGTCAACATTAAGGGATTGAAAACTTTTTTTTATGATTTTCCAGTATTTTTTTTCCATTTGGGATGGTGTCCCAGCAGTAGTGAGACATGCGACAAATTGGTTTCTTTTCTTCGAACCGCAATGTGAACCGTGTACAACAGGAGATTTGCAGTTATTTTCCTATTTCCCGGGTGTGGGACGGTGTCCCAGCAGTAGTGGGACATGTGGACATACGTCGCCATTTTTTACTGGCTACATTCCGATCTCAACATTATGTAGAAGATAGTAGTAAATTTCTTGTATTTTCCATCAGGGGATTCCCCACTTTCTTTGAGAGTCCCCTTGCGCAATTTACACTGGGCCTCAATTGATGCACCATTGTATTCACCAGGTACGATTTTGTTTGTATTATTTTATTCCGACATTGATATATTTCTTCCTTCTTGAGTTATTGTACTTTACACATGGTGTGAGGCGATTTTCGCACGCCTGTCACTCGAAAACGGTGCCGATTTCGACATTTTTTCACATGACATTTTTTCCTTGTTTTTACTTGTAGAATCACCTCCCAAGCGTTGTAACAGGTATTTTGCAACACCCTGTATATATATTTAGAATTATAGTCCCCAGCCTAATTTTTGTTTTGTATTCATGACAATGGTTGTACCTAATGCTCCTATTTTTTCACGTTTGAAGCATCTTTGCTGATTAGTCTTCCAAATGCTACTTGTTCCAATTTTTGATCAGCCTTATGACGAAAACTAAGGTCATTGTGAGTATTGTAGGCAATGTCATGGTCTTTAGAAGGTGTATCCAAAGGATTAATTCCTTTGTCTCCTTTCTCCAGTCTTTGTTGTAGTTTAGTCCCTGGACCACAGTATTGGTAACCAGGTAAGTGCATTTCGAAAGAAAGTTTGACCCTTCCAGAATTTGGGAGGTAGAATATTAATAATTTTAATTAAGTATCCTATGCCTTTACTGTCATTTACAATAAAATTGGCTAATTTAGCACTAATCATATCCACCATGCCTATTTTTTCATTATAGAAATTATTATTGCCAGCATTTTCTTCTCCTGCTATGACCAACAATCTATCTATGAGTTTTCTCACATCATCCACCCACGCAAACTCTTTGGGTACAGTATTGTAATGTTTAATGCCACTACCAGTTTTAAGTTGGTTGCATATAGGTTTAATCAAATTTTTGTATTTGTCTCCACTGCTAGATTTAACTCTATTCTGACTAGCATCATTGTTTTGGTATAGAGCATCAGACAGTATTAAAATTTCTGAGTAACTCGGGTAATCTTCATCTGTATAATCTCTAGGATGTTTCTTGGTGATGAGTTCCCACAATCCTACAGTACCAGGATATCTGGACCAGCTATTTTCTCCACCTAAATCGACTTTTACATCTTCTCCTTGAAATGTAACTCTGGAATTTCCAATTTTTAAGATTACTACCTCATTAGGCTCCATGGTTGGATATTATCCAAACACTTCATCTTTGTCAAATTTCCCAGTACTCAGGTAATATCTTGCCAAGGGACCCAATTCATTTTTTTCTGAATCTCCTATGGCCTTAGTAGGTGGTTGTTGGAGTACTAGAGGAGTATGAATACTAGATAATGGTGTAGGAGGAAAATCTGCATAATTTCTAGCAGCAAGAGGCACTAGATCATTTATGACATTCTTATTTTGTTCTGTGACACCCTTAATTTCTCTACCAAGACCACTGATAGCATCAAAAATTGGTTGATCTTGACATTTGTGTTGTTCATAGTATCCTCTACTCTCACATTTCCAGCCTTTAAATCTTTTAGCCAGATAGTCACGTAATTTCAGATTGTCTTCAAATTTATGTTTTGTCATTTTTGTTTATAGGTTATTTATAATGTCACAATGTATCTTATAATAACTCAACATTTATAAAATTGTTAATTTTGTTTCTATATTTTCCATTGTTTGGTTTTTGAGTCATATCAATTGTGGCAAATCCAAAATCATCTTTGTTCCAGCAGGAAGAACAGAATTTTGAAAATTTACTGTAGTTTAAATCTCCTCCTGCATAGTCATTATATACATGTATAAGATTAGTGTGGTCCTGTCGAAACAGACAAACTAGATTATCTATAAGTAGCGTAGTTTTTCCACAACCAGATGGACCTACAATGAGACACCTAATATTGATAGGTAGCAACTCACCATTTTTCTTTCCAGTTTCTAGTAAATCAGGCAAACATCTTACCACCTTCCATGTTGTTGTCATAGAATTATTTGGTCTGTAATAATCCAACTTTCTTCTGGAAGTCTCAGCCATTTCACTAATAACTTTTTGTTTTTTCTACGTAATACTTTCTCAATAAGATATGTATCTGGGTATTCAGTTTTGCTAAGTTATTCTTCATAAAATCTTCCTTTCAATATTTCATTGCAATTGTATTTTATTATATATGTATACCTGTTGCCTGGTAAGACTTCAACCACAGTGAATATCTCTGTACTCCAATTTTTAGTAAAACCCTTTTCATAATGGGGTTTCATTTACTAACTCTCACTTGATTTCCTACTTTGTACTTGGGTTTCTTGGTTGTATGTTGATATTTAGGATAGTAAACAGCAGAAATCAATTGTAATTTATCAGATTTAGTTACTTCAGCAGGCTACATACATATGGTTCTATGTATAAAGTTATTGTAATTATGAACAAGATCAGATAAAATTGTTACCCATTTATAGTTACCCTGCAAACTAAACTGTTTCCACATATGATTTTTTAATGTCCTGTTGAATCTCTCAACTATGCTAGCTTTCAAATTACTGTATGTAGAATAATATCTAATATCATGCTGGACCATTAATTTGGTGAATGCGGATTTGTAAAATTCTTTTCCTCTGCTTATCTGTAGGTGACGAGGTATTCTGCCTTGTTCAAAAATAGACTTAAAGGCCTCAGTGACACAAGCTCCTGTTTTACATTTCACAGGAACACTCCAAGCATATCTATTACAGTAAGCAAATATTTAAAACAATGATTTATCTTATTCAGATTTTTCAAATTTCCTGAGTTCATTTCAATGAAATCAGGCTGCCACAAATCATCAATTCCTTTTTTTACCACAGATAGTCGCTTGTAGTTACGACGAGCTGGTCTGTGTAGTTCATTAACTATATCTTGTCTAGACATTGTGTCTGGTAAGAGATTACATAAAAGGGAATGTCCTCAGGGTACAATTGTTTAACTTCAAATAATAATTGGTTACCAGTTTCAACATCAAAAACAGACAATTGTTTATCTTCATGTATTTTATATTTATTGGTAGTATTATCCCAATATGCTATTGGTATTTGAAGTGCCCTGAATACACCATATTTTCTTTGTATAGTGAAAAGTAGCACCTCAAATTGTTTTCCCTTTTTAAAATATCCAAACTTCAAAAATTGAATAGTACCATTGAGGAAAAAATCATGAGTCTGTGAGTAAGGATATAATTTGTAAATATTACCAGCCTTAACATATGTCCAGTGTCCTCGTGTATTTGGAATACTGTGAAGTCTGACAATCTCAGCAGAGAATAATTGACTAGATTCTACTTCATCCAATCTGGTCAACAATGGTTCCAAGTGTTCTATAGTACGAACAATCTCATCACAGCTAGCTTTGATTTTCACCTCAACATACAGTTGTTTAAATTGTTCATTGAAATCATGAAGCTATGTGGTGAAACTTGATAAGGCTGATTCTTGATTTGTTTCTATAGTCCCAATTAGAAGCTTAATATTTGGAATAGTTTGCTGTAAACTCTCCACATGCCTCAATTTAGAACTCTGGCTAGAAAGATCATGCACCTGGTTTCTGATTTCTATAAATAATGAGTGAAGTTCACTGACAATTTGGTTGGTGGGCAAAGTGGCAATAGTTTCTTGAATTCGTGCAATTTCGACCTGAATGTTTTTAATATCTTCAGATTTGAGTATGCTATTTACTGATCTTTTCACAGCTCTTAGTTCCTGAGAAGTAGGTAAGCTATCTACAGTATTTTGAAGTATTGTCAAAGTCTTTTTCACAGCATCTAATTCAGTGGCATTAGCTACAGTACTTAAGGCATTTTGGAGTTGTATTATGTCATTTTGTGTAGATGTTGATTGTTGAAGTGTTTCTAATTTGTTTTGTATGTCATCTATCAAATGATGAAAATGAGACAATTTCAGATTCAGTGTTCAGATTTTCCAGCTTAGTAATTTGCTGTTGGACTACACTCAGAGTTTCAGTAATGCCATGTAATTTTGATTCCAGTATTTCCTGGACACTTGTCAGTTCATTTTTCATTGTTGCCAAAGTAACCTCAATATGGGCTATGGTACTTTGAATTTTCCCAAAATCCTCGTAAGTCTCAAGCTGGAGTTTGATGTTAGTAACATTACGAGCAATGGCATTAAGTTCACTGGAGGAGGGTAGATTATTTATAAAATTTTCTAATATTTGAAGCTTGGCTTGGACATCAGTTATGGCAGTATGCAGCTCATCTGTTTGTAGTTCAATTTTTATATTTTCCAATGTAGGAATCTCAAAGGATTGAAACTGCTCACGCAAATCAGCAATTATATTATCATAATCTTCTTGAGTTTTAATACATTGGATAATCGCTTGTAGTTCTGTACGAATACTGTTTGTTTGATTATTTAATTGTTGTTTCAGTTGTTCTACATTAGCAGTCTGAGCTTGTCTGAATTTCTCAACCTCATTTTTTAATTTGCCTACACTTTCTTCTAAGTTATAACTCCATTAAGCCTTGTTTCCATAATTATGAAAAACTAAATATGCTGACCAAGGCAGTAATTTATTTTATTAAAAACATAAACTAACGTAACGTTTCAACCTTCTAGCAAGGTCTTCTTCAGACTCTGTATCAAGTACAAAAGTAACCAGATACAGCAAGAAGGGTAATATATGTACACAAACATTACTCCCTCCAGACTATTTAGAAAGTTGTTTGGAACTTTCTAGCAGATGACTTTCACTTTCCAACTTTACTTTCACCTAAAAGGCTAAACACTTCCATATAGAATGTGGTTGGACTTTTTAATCTCACGCTCTTTTCCCTTCATTTTTCTTCCTTCTCCTCTCCTCTTTTTCTCTTGTCCTTTCCACTCATTCCAACATCTTCTTCCATTCTTTGTTTAACTTCAGTCCCCCATTCCAGTTCATTGTGTCTTCTTCGCCTTTCTTCTCTATTTCCTTGGCTTCCTTCAATTTTCTCACTAGCATTCTCTTCTCCCTTCCTATCTGCTTAGCCTCATCCCACTCTATGTCATGTCCTGTTTCTCTCGTGTGTTTAAATATTGCATTTCTCTCTCTCTTAAGTCGTACATCATCCCTATGTTGTTTCAACCTGTCTTTCAGCCTTTTTTCGTTTCTCCTATGTACACACTCTGACATTCTTTACATTTTACTTCGTAGATAATCCCTTCTTCTTCCTCTTCTCTGTTTTCCTTTTTCTTGTTAGCATTCCTCGCTATTCCTAAGATGCTTCTTCCTCCCTTCCTGTAAGTTTTAATTCCTGCTTTCCTAAGCACTTTGCATATCTTTTCTGTGGTCTTCCCCATACTCCTTATTCCAAACCTTCTCTCCTCTTTTTCTTTCTCTTCCAATTCTCCCCTGCCCGTTTTCTTACTTCTTCTGTTTATGTCCAGTCTATCCTGCTTCTCATAGCCATTCTTTTCCAGCTGTTTCCATAGGCTATTTATTTTGCCTTCTTTTTCACATTCTTTCATGCATATTTTCTTGATTCTGTCCTCCATATTCTTTATAAAATTTATTGTCACCTCACTAACATCACTTCTTTTGTGGCAGAATACCCCTGCTGCACACTTCTTCTGATGCCAAGCGGTTTCAATTTCTTGTCCTCTTTTCCTTTTCATCAATATATCTAGATAGCTTAACTTGTCTTCTTCTTCTATTTCAAGTTCCAATAATATCCCTCTTTCTTCATCTTGAATTTCTTTGGCAAAAATGTCAAACTGCCTCTTCGTTCCCTTCCATATGCCAAAACAGTCGTCCACATATCTGCAAAACAGAATCATTTTGTCACCTCCCTTTTCTATCACTTTCTTTTCCCATTCATTCATAACCAATTCAGCCAATGCTGGGCTTAGACTGGAACCTATATTTAGTCCTTCACTCATTAACATTATTTTATCTCCCATTATACTGTAACCGTTATTCCAAATGGTTTCCAGCGCCTTCACTACCCTTTCACTATCCCATTCTCCTATAATTTCTTGTCCCATTCTCTTTTTAATAATGTCCAAAACGTGTCCCCTCTTGATGCTCGGGAACATACTTTTCACGTCTAAGCTAAACATTGTCGTCTTCATCTCATTTAACTTAAGTCCTTTTATGAGGTCTACTACTTGTTCACTGTTCTTAACTGCTCTGCTTTCTTGCTGTGTTACTAACACGTCAATAACTTTCTTTAATTTCTTTTCTAAGGGTTCCAAAATATTGTTTCTGCAGTTCATTACTGGTCTTAACTTTATCTCCTCTTTGTGTATCTTTGGAAAGCCTTTCAAACTTGGTAGTCTTCCTGTCTCCTTTATGCATTTCTTGAATCCACTCCTCCTACAGTCTTTAATGATTCTTTCTTTTATAGTTTGTTCTTCACCTGTTCCACAAATCTCCTCATATCCATTTTCTTTTAGGTCTTCAAACTTCCTCTCGTACCATTCTCTTTCCATCACCACAATTGCTCCACCTTTATCTGCCTGCTCTATCACCACATCATTTCTTGTTTTGATTTTCTTCATCCCTTCCCTTTCTTTTTGACTCAAATTATCTACTTTTCCTTGTTTTCCCATTTCTTTCTTCAGTATGGCTGCTGTTCTTCTTCTAATCTTGTCTCTTTCTGGTTCTTTTATATGGAGCACTGCTTCTTCAATGTCATATATAACTTCCTCATAATCTACATTTCTTTCTTTAACTTTGAAACCTCTGCCTAGTTTTAAAAAAGCTTCCTCTTCTTTTGTTAGATCTACATTCCCTATTACCACAACTCTTCTTCTGGTATCCTCTTCTTCTTCCTCTTCTCCTCTTTCTTCTTTCCATCCTAGTCCCTCTCCTTTCTTCTTCAATTTTATTTTCATTTTCTCCCTAAATTTCTCCTGCCAGATTTTCATTTCATGAAATGTATATTCTCTCGTAAAAGTGGTGAGACCATCTTCAATAGCTTTTTCAATTCTTGTCAGGTTCTCCTTTATTATTTTTATCTCCTTTCTTCTTGCCCTTATTTCATTCCATATCAGTTCTTTTTCCATTTTCTGAACAAGAGAAGTTTCTGAGAAAATGTTTGGAGAGAGGCACAGCGCCTAAAGGATTAAAAATAAGTAAGAAGGGAGTGGTTTGCAACACCAGGAGATGGAGGATATTGGTTCAGAAAATGGAAAAAGAACTGATATGGAATGAAATAAGGGCAAGAAGAAAGGAGATAAAAATAATAAAGGAGAACCTGACAAGAATTGAAAAAGCTATTGAAGATGGTCTCACCATTTTTACGAGAGAATATACATTTCATGAAATGAAAATCTGGCAGGAGAAATTTAGAGAGAAAATGAAAATAAAATTGAAGAAGAAAGGAGAGGGACTAGGATGGAAAGAAGAAAGAGGAGAAGAGGAAGAAGAAGAGGATATCAGAAGAAGAGTTGTGGTAATAGGGAATGTAGATCTAACAAAAGAAGAGGAAGCTTTTTTAAAACTAGGCAGAGGTTTCAAAGTTAAAGAAAGAAATGTAGATTATGAGGAAGTTATATATGACATTGAAGAAGCAGTGCTCCATATAAAAGAAGAACCAGAAAGAGACAAGATTAGAAGAAGAACAGCAGCCATACTGAAGAAAGAAATGGGAAAACAAGGAAAAGTAGATAATTTGAGTCAAAAAGAAAGGGAAGGGATGAAGAAAATCAAAACAAGAAATGATGTGGTGATAGAGCAGGCAGATAAAGGTGGAGCAATTGTGGTGATGGAAAGAGAATGGTACGAGAGGAAGTTTGAAGACCTAAAAGAAAATGGATATGAGGAGATTTGTGGAACAGGTGAAGAACAAACTATAAAAGAAAGAATCATTAAAGACTGTAGGAGGAGTGGATTCAAGAAATGCATAAAGGAGACAGGAAGACTACCAAGTTTGAAAGGCTTTCCAAAGATACACAAAGAGGAGATAAAGTTAAGACCAGTAATGAACTGCAGAAACAATATTTTGGAACCCTTAGAAAAGAAATTAAAGAAAGTTATTGACGTGTTAGTAACACAGCAAGAAAGCAGAGCAGTTAAGAACAGTGAACAAGTAGTAGACCTCATAAAAGGACTTAAGTTAAATGAGATGAAGACGACAATGTTTAGCTTAGACGTGAAAAGTATGTTCCCGAGCATCAAGAGGGGACACGTTTTGGACATTATTAAAAAGAGAATGGGACAAGAAATTATAGGAGAATGGGATAGTGAAAGGGTAGTGAAGGCGCTGGAAACCATTTGGAATAACGGTTACAGTATAATGGGAGATAAAATAATGTTAATGAGTGAAGGACTAAATATAGGTTCCAGTCTAAGCCCAGCATTGGCTGAATTGGTTATGAATGAATGGGAAAAGAAAGTGATAGAAAAGGGAGGTGACAAAATGATTCTGTTTTGCAGATATGTGGACGACTGTTTTGGCATATGGAAGGGAACGAAGAGGCAGTTTGACATTTTTGCCAAAGAAATTCAAGATGAAGAAAGAGGGATATTATTGGAACTTGAAATAGAAGAAGAAGACAAGTTAAGCTATCTAGATATATTGATGAAAAGGAAAAGAGGACAAGAAATTGAAACCGCTTGGCATCAGAAGAAGTGTGCAGCAGGGGTATTCTGCCACAAAAGAAGTGATGTAAGTGAGGTGACAAAAATAAATTTTATAAAGAATATGGAGGACAGAATCAAGAAAATATGCATGAAAGAATGTGAAAAAGAAGGCAAAATAAATAGCCTATGGAAACAGCTGGAAAAGAATGGCTATGAGAAGCAGGATAGACTGGACATAAACAGAAGAAGTAAGAAAACGGGCAGGGGAGAATTGGAAGAGAAAGAAAAAGAGGAGAGAAGGTTTGGAATAAGGAGTATGGGGAAGACCACAGAAAAGATATGCAAAGTGCTTAGGAAAGCAGGAATTAAAACTTACAGGAAGGGAGGAAGAAGCATCTTAGGAATAGCGAGGAATGCTAACAAGAAAAAGGAAAACAGAGAAGAGGAAGAAGAAGGGATTATCTACGAAGTAAAATGTAAAGAATGTCAGAGTGTGTACATAGGAGAAACGAAAAAAAGGCTGAAAGACAGGTTGAAACAACATAGGGATGATGTACGACTTAAGAGAGAGAGAAATGCAATATTTAAACACACGAGAGAAACAGGACATGACATAGAGTGGGATGAGGCTAAGCAGATAGGAAGGGAGAAGAGAATGCTAGTGAGAAAATTGAAGGAAGCCAAGGAAATATAGAAGAAAGGCAAAGAAGACACAATGAACTGGAATGGGGGACTGAAGTTAAACAAAGAATGGAAGAAGATGTTGGAAAGAGTGGAAAGGACAAGAGAAAAAGAGGAGAGGAGAAGGAAGAAAAATGAAGGGTAAAGAGCGTGAGATTAAAAAGTCCAACCACATTCTATATGGAAGTGTTTAGCCTTTTAGGTGAAAGTAAAGTTGGAAAGTGAAAGTCATCTGCTAGAAAGTTCCAAACAACTTTCTAAATAGTCTGGAGGGAGTAATGTTTGTGTATATATATTACCCTTCTTGCTGTATCTGGTTACTTTTGTACTTGATACAGAGTCTGAAGAAGACCTTGCTAGAAGGTTGAAACGTTACGTTAGTTTATGTTTTTTAATAAAATAAATTACTGCCTTGGTCAGCATATTTAGTTTTTCATTTCTTCTAAGTTTTGAAGATTGTCCATTGAGGCCAAATTAGTATATTTTCGCAGTAAGGATTTTTGTTCAGCATCAATTTTGAGAATAGGGTCCAGACACTGAGACTGGAGGCTAGTTATCTCAGATTGGAGACTAGAGTTGACAGTTTCTTGTAATGTTCGTAGATCAGTACATAATTTTTTTACTCTAATATCAAGTACAAGAATTTCATCACTGTCATCATTGTGTTTTGTATGACCAAAAATATCATTAGGCATTTTAGTAATGGTTATTTATTATAGAAAAAGTAATTTCAACTCCAAAAACAGAGGTATAAGTTTATCATAATCTCCCAGCAACTCTATATAGGGACAATCATTTGCAGATATATCATATGTGGTGGCAGGATTCATCTTATCATATTTAATACGATAGATGTTAGTCCCAGTAAATATTTTTATCTCACCCTCGTTCTCAGGATTTATGGTGAATTGCAGTTTCCCACCAATAGGGAATTTGTAATAATTTAGATTATTATTATAAATATAAAAGATTTTACCAGTATCATCATTATATTCTGTTAGGATACTGTTCAAGTGGATATAAGTACTTTATTTAGTTCAGACAAGAAATTAGTGAAATTTGGTGAGACTGTTTGAACAGGCACTTCCATAGCTTGTTTTCTAAATCCAAATAGATTCATTGTTATTTTTATTGCCAAATATTACATTGGTTGTCATCTCCTAGGCAATAGTGACCCCATAGTAATGTATGTACGTATTTCACATGAGAGAATCTGTCTCTTGTCATCCACTGAATCCAGGGCAAACTATCTTATTTTATTTGTAGTTAATATATGATCAACACTTCGATTTCTTTCTTCTTCCTTTAGTTTGGGAGACTTAGTTTTGAGACAGTTGTAATAATCATCAAAGGAGAGTTTATTCTCTACTATGGTTCTACCAACTTCTTTGGCTTTTTTAATAATATCTTTTTCTGATCTAATTGCATACATCTTTGCTCGTAATCCAATAAATTCCTTAATAATATCATTACTTTTTCATCTTTTAGTTTGCCAGGCACCTTTTTGTTGTGGGAAGGAATATCAAAATTAGGAGGGTATAAAGATGTGTCAAAATAATCAACCAATTTAGGATGTTTTATATCTTCATACAGATTTTGTGTCTTGATATGATATATAAAACTATCTGTGTCCATATACAGAAGAGAAAGGTCATCTTTATCAAAAGGCTTTATTGTATCATAGTGAAGTTGCAACATGTGGAGCTTAGACATACCCAGAACTGCAGCTCCCACATAGATGGGTTTGTTAAATATGGACCATGGCTTTTCCATTTGAAAAACTGAAAAAACCTTCATGATATATTGTTCACCATATAAATTTTGGATTTGGCACTAATTTATTACACTTTTTGAATCAGAGACTAGTCTTACATCTACATGCTTCCTAATATTCTCCATGGTCTTACCATGGACAGCATTATTCATTAATTTATAGAAATAATTATCTAAATCTGAAGTAGCAAGTATTCTATGTATTGTGTTAGTTTCGATATAAGTCTTTAACCACTCTGAATGCTTGAATCTAAGGACTCTTCGAATTTGCACTATATTGTTGACTTGTAGGTAAGAATTAGAAAGTGTACTTGAAAATAAAACATTACGGAGACAGGATGTTCTCGTCAGTTTGGAATGCAGACCTTACAAATTCCATTACTTGTCTCATCCGTGGAAAGGTGCCAGCCTGACAGACGGATATGAATCGACAGGTATTGGAATTTGTATAGCGAAGCAACCGAACCAATCTGAGAAGATCGGAAGGAAATTTCGTGGGCAGTATTGGATTTGGTTTGTGCGAGTGAACACCGAGGAAGATAGAGTGCAGGTATGTACCTGGAGGACGGAGGCGTCGCTCCGAACATAGAATGGTCTGCGCCTTGTTACAAAACCTCTCGGTAGTACCTTTTCTTACTTACACCCCGGTAATAAAATAATATACGAGGGCAGATCGGAAAGTAACGCACAATAATTTTTTTCGCAAAAAAGTTTAATATGTAACAAAAACCAAACAAATCACAAATGAACTGACATCTTTGACCTACGTTTCTACATAGTCAACAAGTCTCTCAACACATTTCTCCCATCGTGGTACCAGTTTCAATATGCCCTGTTCGTAGAAGTCCGTTTGGTTGGAGTATAGCCATCTGCGAACTGCTGATTTCACTTCCGCATCTGTCGCAAAGTGTTGGCCGGCCAGGAATTTCTTCATGGGACCAAACAGATGATAGTCCGACGTTGCCAGGTCCGGACTGTATGGTGGATGCTGGAGCACCTCCCACTCAAATTCGGTGAGTTTCTCACGAACAGGAGCAGCAACATAGGGACGGGCATTGTCATGAAGAAGTTTGACACCATCGGCATCAATGTTGCGGCGTTTGTTACGAAGGGCACGACGCAACTTAACCAAAGTTTTAATGTAGGCTTTAGCATTGGTCCCGTGTTCAGCAAAGTCCACTAATAACACACCAAACATGTCCCAGAACACTGTCACAAGCACTTTCCTATAGCAGATTGAGTCACTTTGAATTTTTTTCGTACTGGGGAACCAGCATGTTTCCACTCCATAGAGGCCTGCTTGGTCCAGACAGTCGTCCCCATACACGCCACGCATGTCCCTGTGAATTTCACTCGGTGTATGCCCTTTGTCCTACAAAAATCGAACCACACTTCGCTTCTCTTCACACGTGGACGACAGTAACATGCGCGCCATGTTTGTTTCGTAGCTCAGGCTTCTCTCGCTAGAGCTGCACAGGAAAAAAAAATACCCTCTGTTGTGCAAACTTCAAACTCTCTCGTCGTGCAATTTCAGCATTCCAGCTGCAATACCTGAGGAGAAAAAAAAAATTGTGCGTTACTTTCCGATCTGCCCTCGTATAATAAGAGAAGGAGGAAACATGGTTGGAGATGCCGATCTTTTTTGTAACTTTTAGTTGTAGGTGGGAGTTCCTTATAGGAAATATGTGCTTCAGAAAGCGGGTTAGGAATGCTAAGGAAAAATGAACACGAATTCGACTTATCTTTAACGAGGATTCAACAGCTGGTGGAACAAACGGTTCCGATTTCACCATCTCGTCCAGTCACCAGACAAGGTCGCAATATATACAGCAGTTTTCCACCAACACTGCACATTCCACGGACTGCGTTGCCATTATTCCTTCCACCGTTGTCAACAATACTGAAGTCATGGCATTGAACATACCAAATTTTATTCAAGCTGAAAAGTTTTAAGGGGCAAAACCCTTAGAAGTTGATCAATTTTTCACAACTTTTGAAAATATGGCGGATGCATTAACTTGGACCCCTACCAAAAGGAAAGATTTCTTGCCTTTATTCCTCACTGGAATTGCTTTAGATTTAATAACGGGAATAAAATCTCAACCAGATTATGCAAATAAGGAGTATCAAACGCTAAAAACAGAAATTACCAACACTTTTAGTGACATTGGTCAACCTCTCCTGGTTGAGGATTTCTTAAAGGAACAAGTCCAAGAAATTCAGGAAACCCCGCAAGCTTACATCTTGATTGATTGATTGATTGATTTAGTTTATTTTACTTCGCGTTTTGTGCCTCTTGGCTAATTTGCGAAGATGGGGATGAGTGATGAAATGATGAAATCGATGAATGGACATTCACAAACAACCAAGCCCGACCGGGATTCGAACCCAGGACCTTGGCGTCGCAACGCGATGTGCTAACCACTCGGTCACAGGGTCGGGCTCTTACATCTTGCGTAAGCATGCCTTGATCCAGAAATATCTCCCCCAAGCATCCGTGGAGCATGTAATTTATTACATTGTGAGGGGACTACGAATGCAATACCTTCAAGTAGCTTCCGACAAGAATTTTAATTCGGTGGATGAACTTCTACGGTTCATCAACAACTTGCAAAGAAAACAAACCCTCTTGGAAGAGCAAGCGTACAGAGAAGCTAGGGAATTAGCGGCGCTTAAATATACTCAAGGTCTAGTTGCATCAACAAATCAGATAGGATTGCAAAACATAGTCACCCAACCTCCCATAAAAGAACTTCAAACTAGCTCAAATAATCAACAGGAAATAAACAGTCAACTGCAAACAGAAAAAAACTTTGTAACACAAGATCAATTAAAAGATTTGGAAATTAAAATGAATGAACTCCAAATTAATCATTTTCAGAATAGTGCACAAATGTTCAGAAATAGATCACAGCCTATTAGAACTAATAATCGATTTCCTGCACGCCAAAGATATAACGGTCGGAATAGTTCACATTCCCAAAGTACTAACAATTTTTTTAGATCAAATAATTCAAACAATGGTTACTAACATGGGAACAGGTGTCGTTCAAATTACCATAGAGGAGGTTGTAGGCCATTCCAGAGACAACACACTCAACAAGCTCAGAGATGGCAAACCTGCCAATACTGTTGCCCTCAACGTGAACAAAATACAGCACAGCAATATAATCAACAAGTATATTACAATCAGACAGGTTCATCGGAACAACAATCACCTAATGCCTCTTTAAACTATTGAAACCCTATGAAGGTGCGAACGGTCATCAGGGGATAGTGAATAGGAAACCTTGTACTTGTAGACATAGGTGCAAATTGTAGTATAATAAATGACAACTTGGTTCCAACAAATGCAAACATAAATTCAACCATAGCAGGAATAAGTGGAAATTCCATAACTGTCAGACAATTTGCCTGCATACGATTCCAAATCGGTGGGAAATTTTACTGTCACCCGTTCAGAATAGAATACAAAATTCCAGTATGCAATTTTGGGCACAGATTTTTTAAATCTACATAAAGCAAATATATCGTTAGGAGATAATACGATCTCATTGCAGAGATTAGGGTATTCACCAAAATGGCAATTTTCCAGTGACGAAAGCAAAGTACACACCATTCCTGATCAAATATTTCAAATGTTAGATTTAAATCAAAGTTCAACATTTGTAGCACAACATAAAAATAACATTAAAACCGAAATCCTCAACTTATGTAAAACTACGGCTAGAAACCATCCAGATTGGGACTAAATATAACACATTTGAACCGAATAAAGAATTGTTGGACTCATTAGATGTTTTAGCACCTTATGCATTAGTTAATGAAGAAGAACCCAACATTTTGCTAACAAACACAAAAAATCATCCGTTAGTAATACAGAAAAACACTCCAATTGGTTCAGCAGGAAGTAACCAAATAATTTCTGAAATGTATGACCCTAACGTCAATGCGAATACAAATGGTGGTCATAAAGTACATCATTCATTCGAGCAAGGTGACAAAAATTTAAACAAGGAAACCTTAAAACGACTCACTAAACATAGGAAATTTTATGACGTTAAACAAATTGATATAAATCCCGAACTAACAGAGGACCAAAAGCTCAAAATTCAAAATTTAATTTACAATTATGCAGATATCATGTATTGGAATCCTGAGTGCTTTTCTGAAACAAACGCAATGGAAGCACACGTGGATGTTGCTGAATGTGTTCCTCCATTTGCTAGGCAAATGAAAAATGAGATAACAAGACTTCAAGAACAACAGATCATTGAACCTTGTGAAAACTCACCATTTCGTCATTGCATATTCTTAGTTAAGAAACCAAATGGGACCTACAGACTAGTTTCAGACTTTTCAGAAATTAATAAAGTAATATACAATGTTTCATATCCCACTCCAGATTGCAATGACATTTTAGCACGTCTTGCGGGTAAATTTTTTTACACTACACTGGACATGGCTCAAGCTTATTTTCAATTTCCAATATCAGAAGAACCACGTCCAGTTACGGGCTTCGCAATTCCAGGTTGTGGTTCATTCCGTTATCAATGTTTACCTATGGGCATGAAGACATCCAGTAGTTTTATGAATAGACTAATGGACATTGTATTTAGTGGTCTTCCCGACAATCAAGTAGCCACCTATTTAGATGATTTGTGCATAGCAACTTCCACTTTTGAAGAGAATTTCTCCCTAAATTAACAAATATTTGATAGGATTAGGAAAGCACACATGACAGTTGGAATAAAGAAGTGTAAGTTCGCATTTTCAGAAACCATCGTTTTGGGACACCTTCTTTCTGCGAAAGGGATGAAAATTTTTGACAAAATCATTAATTCAATCAAGAATTTTCCAACACCTAGCAATAAGAAACACTTGAAGAGCTTCTTAGCACTTTGTTCTTACATTAGGAAATATGTGTCCGGATTCTCATTTTTAGCGGATAACATATATAAACTTTTGAAAAAGAACGTTCCGTTCATGTGGACAGAGCAGCACCAGAAAGAGTTTGATGAACTAAAGGATAAAATTCTCAGTTCTCCCATTCTCAAACGGTATTCTCAAAATAAGAAGACCTACCTCATCACAGATGCATCTATAGTTGGCCTCGCAGCCAGCATTTTGCAAGATTCGGAAGACGGAAGCTCACGCCACCCAGTTGCCTTTGCGAGCCGCAGATTAATCGACACAGACAAGAAGAAATCAATATTTGAACTAGAATTTCTCGCAGTGGTCTATGGAGTAAAAGCGTTTAAATATTATTTGCTAAACAGCCATTTTACTTGAATAACTGATAATCACTCCATATCATATTTACGACAAGCATCAAATTTGACAGGTCCGCTGGCACGTAGAGCTCTGGAACTACAGCAGTTTTCCTTTGATGTGAAACATGTCAAGTCATCATAAAATGCCCTTGTAGACACTTTAAGCTGCTATCCAGCAGAGGAAGCTCCTGTCGACAGTGAAGACAACCCTGAACTAATTTTCCACCTAGAGGACGAAAAATTCAGCATTCAACAACATCAAGAAGACGATCCATTATTCGGCCCTCTTATTAAAGTCATCAACAACAATCTGATGCAAGATCCAGGAGTAGTACGAGCAGCACAGTATTACGTCATCAAAGACAACAAACTGTACAGACGTCATCGATACAACAAGACAGAGGAACTTCTCTTGTGCATTCCACACAAATTAAAAGATGAAATTTTCGAGAAGATTCATTGCAGTGAATACAATGCAGCTCATGCTTCACCATCTTCCACATATGAAAATTTCAGGAAAATATTTTACTTCCCAGGATTAAAACGATGGGTGTACATGAAATCAAAAAGTTGCCTCGAATGCCAGATGTCGAAGAGAGATTTCAGACCAAAGAAGCTCACCCTTCAGACGTTCGAACCAATCGCCACCCCAGCCAGGAAGTGGGTCATTGACATGTGTGGTCCACTGCAGGCCACAGCTAACCACGGACATCGCTATGTTCTCATCTGCGTTGATCAAGCGACCAGGTACATGGTAACGACATCCATACCTTCAGTTGACGCCGAAACGATTGCCAATGCATTAATGGAACAGATCATCTTGTGATTTGGTGTGCCAGACAACATCACGCTTGATCATGCACCAGCACACACTTCAAAAATCATGGAACAATTCAGTCAAATATTGAACCTCAGTCTCAGATTCGCAAACACAGACTTCCACGAAACAGTTGGACTCGCCGAAAGACATATTCAGAAATTAAAGCAAAGGCTGAGACCATATGTAATGAAAAAATGTGCACAGTGGTATCTGTATATCTCGGCCATAACGTTTGTGATAAATACAGCAGTACATACAGAAACAAGATATTCTCCACATTACTTTATGTACGGTTACGAACCAAAGAATGAGATGGATTCATTGCTAGGAATAGACCCAAATTCATTGCAGTGCTCTAACAAGGAACGCCTAGACATATTGCAAGCGATGCGTGAACAAGCACAGGAAAATCTCCAGAAGAAATTTCAAACACAGAAAAAGTACTCACACCAACACACATGGCATGTTGAATTTCAACCTGGACAAAAAGTGCTAATTTTAGACACAGTACCGAAAAGAAATGTACCTAAGCACTTTGCAAATTACTGCAAAATACATGGAACAGTTATCAAAATGGAAAATGCCAACAGCATACGAATAAGCTACAAGGACGGCCGAGGAAAGGATAAAATCAACACATTTTCCATAACAAGAGTCAAACCCTTCTTCGAAGAAAAGGAGAAAATACAAGAAGAAAATGATAACATCAACGAAATGTCTGCAGAACAGTCAGAAACCGAAGAGACAGAAGTCAAAGGGACATAATTCCACAGAAAGTCAAATGGGAAAGAACGTTGTCATTCCATCATTTCATCGTCATCGTCGCGATTAGTCAAAGGGTAAGAAAGACGACGCTACTAAACAAGCAGTCCAATCGAAGCATCGTGTGTAATTAAAACCTAAATGCATTTATTTTGTTAAATCTTATCAAAATATACAGGAACTGTCCTCTTCAAAAATAGAATTTCGTGATAACAACGCCAAACTGTCATTCTTTGAATAAACTGGTTTATTTTCATGAAGATTGCAACACTTGCCTCGTCGACTTGGAAGAGAGCGATATCAACAAAACACATACATCTCCTATTACCGCGGCCAAGGAATGAAGTAGCGTGACGTCATCCTGAAAGTGACATCAAACGAACAACAAGCAACTAGCAGAAGTGACAGAGGTTTCGCATGTAAGCAGTTTCTCCAAACCTCACATCATCTGCATTTGAAGATTACAGTGAAACACGATTATGCAAGAAACTTATATAATAGAGAAATTAGAACATTAAGAGAATAATGAGCATTAAGATATTTAGTGTAAATTCTCTACAACAATATACATATGTATATTGCAGAGTATACACTCCTGTTATAATTTAAATGAAATAGTGCACAAGTTATATTTATGTACAGTATGTATGAATTTACGCTCGCAATAATAATAATTCACTTATGTGAAGTTTAATGATGCTAGGGACAGGTTTTATCTTCATAGATAGCCATTTAAGTATTGTGCGCACTTGAGCATATCTGATATCCCTTAGTACACAATTTCTGGAATTCTGATAATTCCATACATACGTTGTATAACGAATTCCTCATAATACATATGAGTGAGAACAGTAAATGAATTAATTTTCATAAATATTGATAATTTTTGTGTTTCATTGAAAAAAAAAGTAAATGCTTTCCGAGATATCACTCGAACTAATGCACTGCCCTTAGAAACTGCGTCTCATACAGTGTCAGCGATATCTTTAATAATTGTAGGGACTCTCTTATTTTTATTAATTACATCATGTTTTGTTCGTAAAATTAAATCCTGTTTTTGTTGTCGTCCCCTTGCAAAACAAACAACCAGTCGACAAAAACCTACCCCACAAGCTCGCAGTATAAATGTCACAAATGAAGAACAAATTATTCCTGTGAGAATAGCACAAAAAAGACATATCAGACCATCAACGGCACCACCCCCTATTCCTTCTTCTTCCAAAGTGCTGACTAAACAATCTTGTATCGATATTCCATCATATCACTTTGACAGTATCTGTTAAGGCACATCACCACCGACTGGCACTTAGCCAATGGATTAGACACCCTGTCCAGCAGGCAGACAGTGAACTTCTAAAGCTGCCCTACACTTGTCTGAGTACATGTCGACTGGTATATGTCCAATCTCGACTACATTCCTATCCTTATTTTCTCATTCTCCTTCCTTTCAATGGCTCAGACCACCTCTAACAGGCACCTACAAAACCAGAGCATCGTCGAAGATCAACAGAGGAAAACTCGAGGACCAATGCTGCCAAATTGTCTTCCACCTTCTACAGAAAACAAATCCAGATTTAAATCCAATTTCGGAGCACCCCCCCCCCCCCCCCAGATTTTGAAGGACGATGGACTTGCCGTTTTGGAGAATAGAAAGATGAAAGCCAAGTCAAGAAGAATGTTCCCGGAGGGTACACTTTGTTTGCACAGGATAAAGAAGGAACAGCATTGATTGAATATGTGTCTATTACATTCAAATTGATACTGCTAAGACAGGACAATGCATCCAAGAAGAACCTTCTGTCCCAGTTGCGGAAGTTGGAGAAGAAGAGTAAGAGGTTTCTCACCTAGGACAACATGTGATTCTCCCACTGTGATCTGATTCCCAGCTTACAACACCTTAGTGTAACAGGCAAGTATTTCACGAACTTGGAAATCCTTACCAGCAGGACAAATTAGTAGCATTACATGTTCCAAATGCCAATTCACCAGAGCAACCCAGCTGCCCAGGATGTAATCAATCCTTACAAGTTGCAACAAGGTGCGAAAATGAAGAAGTTCGAAGAACTGGAAACACCAACGTTCACCACTTCAATCCCTATTGAAGTCCCAATAGACTAAATGAAGTACAGGAACTAGGTTCGTCTCAATTGTGCTACGAAGTCAGATACATTTCTATGCATGGACAAACGTGAACAGTTCAGGACATGGTTAATCGAAATGATACTGACCTGCAATCTTTGCGTGAATTATTTTAGAAGAAACTGGTACTCTCAAGATTATAAAACAAAGTGATTAAGTGTAAATATACACAATGATACGAAATCATGTCATATTGAACCCTTAAGGTTTGAACACAATGTGTTTAAACAGTGAATATTCTCTAAGTGATTACATAGTGTAATTATGGCATGCAGTATAAACTATGCCTTATCAAAAGTGAATATTATTTCATTCAGATTTGTAAATAATTATAAACTTTGGTTCAAGGATTTGACTATTTGAGTATTATAGTGTATAGTGCATCATAATTTACATTTTCATTGTCGATGCAAAGAACACCAGTGATAACGTAACATTAAAATAATCAATTTAAGGGACAATCTTGTATCGATATCCCATCATATCACTTTGACAGTATCTGTTAAGTGTTAACATCGTAAAACAAAACAAAAAAAAGCTGTTGTGCAGGTAATGGTTATGGTTATGTATTATAATGAACTATAAAAAGGTAAAAAAAAAAGGTAAAGTGTTCCCCTGTGCATAGCACCACGCCATGAAGGCGTATAGGGGGTGTGGGGGTAACGCCCCACACTTTCTTGATCCGGTCGTGAGTGGGGGTGATGTGATCAGCATCACGCCCCTGACCGCCTTTACCCCCCAGGGTTTCCCCCAGGTACCCATGTTATTCGACGCTGGGTGGGCGCCGGGGCCGCTTTCACCGTTAGAAAAGTTCCCGGATTTGAACCGGCCGGGGATCGAACCCGGGACCTTGAGCATGGTAGTCAGACGCGTTATAATGAACTATACTAATTTTATATTCATAGGTTTAGTTAATTAACTTACTGCTCTTTGGTTATTAATGGGTATTTAGTTGTTTATGCATTATTTATGCATAATAATAAGTATTATGGATTGGTACTGGTAAAAATTTTCTGCTTACCAGGCTTGATAGTTTCTTGATGTACGACTATATCATTTCAAAGGAATTTCTGACATGTATGAACCAATAAATGGTACACTCAGACAAGCGACCATCGGAGATGACGCTTCTTGACAAGGGGGTATGTGGACTTGTAGGTAAGAATTAGAAGGTGTACTTGAAAACGAAACATTACGGAGACAGGATGTTCTCGTCTTTTTGGAATGCAGACCTTACAAATTCCATTACTTGTCTCATCCGTGGAAAGGTACCAGCCTGACAGATGGATATGAATCGACAGGTATTGGAATTTGTATAGCGAAGCAACCGAACCGATCTGAGAAGATCGGAAGGAAATTTCGTGGGCAGTATTGGATTTGGTTTGTGCGAGTGAACACCGAGGAAGATAGAGTGCAGGTATGTACCCGGAGGACGGAGGCGTCGCTCCGAACATAGAATGGTCTGAGCCTTGTTACAAAACCTCTCGCTAGTACCTTTTCTTACTTACATCCTGGTAATAAAATCATATAATAATATAATAAGGGAAGGAGGAAACAATATGAACCTTTTTCTCTATTTAAAATTTGAGATTCTTATAGTGTATGACATATCTTTCTTTAGGGTCAAGAGTCATCAGAAGCTTCTTTTCTTTTGATTCAGGTGGACACTTGAACTCAGGGGCTGGTGGCAAATCAGAAAATAGATTATGCATCTCCTGAGGGAAATCAAAATCCACCTCAGCAAAGAAACCATACTCAGTGTCATCAAAATTTTATATGTCTATTGATGTAGGGTCTATCCACTGAAAATCACCATAGCAAAATTTCTGCATCATTGATTAACCATATATTGTTCACATCAACATAGAATATATAGCCCGACCCTGTGGCCGAGTGGTTAGCACATCGCCAACGGTCCCGGGTTCGAATCCCGGTCGGGCTTGGTTGTTTGTGAATGTCCATTCATCAATTTCATCATTTCATCACTCATCCCCATCTTCGCAAATTAGCCAAGAGGCACAAAACGCGAAGTAAAATAAACTAAATCAAATTTTAAAAAATCAAATATATAGCAACAGGGTTCATTTGGATTATATTCTTTTGTCAAATGTATATTGTTGGCCCTTGCATATCCTTGTGTGCATTGTACCATGCCCCCACATGTCCACATCAGAAATTAGCTCCAGCTCTATTTTTGTTTTTAGCAACCTAGCTGACCAAGCTAACCCTGGCAGACTGTAAAAATGTCCAGGGTCCAGTTCATAGATATCCATGGACAATTTTCTAAAAGCTTGAAATATGTCAGCAAGAATTGTCACATCTAATTTTAGATAAGCATCATGGTAATCTCCCAGTGTCTTACACCCAAATTTCTTCCACATTAATTGTGCATGATGGTAATCTTTATCTGTAATATTCTTTTCTCTAAGTTGGTTGTTGAACTCCTAGAGACGAGGAAGAGTTTCATCATTAAACTTACTATGGTCAGTTACATATTTATATGGCTAGACCAATTTTTGTCTAATACGTTCTATGCCCAAGCCAGGAAAACTATTAGTAGTAATTGTGAACGGTTCATCAGATAATTTGTTGGCAAGAGCATCCAGGCCAGCAGAGAGAAATCTGATAGAGTCTAGAAATCTCACCTTAATAATACCATCACCAGGAATCTTTACTGTTTTACTAAGACTAATATATCTTTCTTGATTTTCTGCTAGAACATCTAAACTGGTCGCCATTAAAAATGCAACATCCAGAAGGAGTAATCGGAATCGGACGAAATGTGCACAGTGTGTAGAGGAGAGGTGCAGAAGGAAATGATTAGGTGTTTAAGGCCATCATGCGTCATGTGCGCCTGCCACGACATCTGGTAAGTGGTACCTGTAGCAGGTCAGATAGGTGCAGAAGAGCAGTGAAAGTGCATGGTCGTGATTGTAGTGTGTTAAAATCGGTCAGCAATGACACGTCGTTGAATACGGCAGCGATTCCAGCTGGTTTCCCAGTTCGATCGCGGCCGAATTGTTGCATACCGTGAATGCGGATTATCCTACCGTGAGATCGGTGCCCGTGTAGGACGGAATGCATCCACAGTGATCCGTGTATAGAACCAGTGTGTCCAGGAAGGCATTGTAGAGCGACGTAGAGGTTCACAACGTCCGCGTCGGATGACGGAACAAGAGGACAGACATCTGATACGCATGGCCCTTACAGACAGAACGGCCACATCAACGAGGATTGCGCATGAAGTACGGGATGTTTTACAACGTCCAGTGTCCCCACGAACCGTGCTTCGTCGTTTGGCGAACCGGGAAATTTTTTCCCGGCGCCCACTGTTGCGGATTCCTCTGACGCAAGAGCATAGGCGTTTGTGTCTGAGATGGTGCCAAGACCGTCGTGCATGGATGGCGGAGTGGAATGCTGTAGTGTTCTCTGATGAATCCCGCTTCTGTATACAACATTATGATGGACGTACACGCGTGTGGCGGCACCGTGGCACTAGGCTTCATGACGCCTGCATCATGCATCATCACACAGGGCCTTCATTGGGTATCATGGTATGGGGTGCCATCGCCATAGGTGTTCGTTCGCGTCTCGTACGCATTCAAGGGACATTGAACAGCCAACGGTACATCACACAGGTTCGCATCCCTGTCCTGTTGCTGTCCCATTACTCCATGCACTGCATAATGCCACTTTTCAACAGGATAACGCATGCCCCCATGTTGCAAGGAATGTCCTCGCATTTATGGAAGCTAACCACGTGCCCCTGCTTCCTTGGCCAGCACGTTCGCCGGATATGTCGCCAATTGAACATGTCTGGTCCATGGTGGGTCGCTGGCTGGCCAAACTCAGGTTTCCAGCACGTAATGTTGAAGGCCTCTGGCACCGTGTGGAAGCTGATTGGGACGCCATACTGCAAGCAGACATCGATAGACTCATTCTGTCCATGCCTCGCCATGTTGCAGCAGTTATTGCCACCCGTGGAGGCTGTACATGCTACTAGCTCCTTGGGGTTATGCAACCATGTTCTACGTGTCACATGTCACACCACCGAGCTCTAACTGTAATCATTTTCTTATCTTATTATGAACTACATATTTACCAAGTTTCGTGTTTCTATCTCATTTCCTTCTGGGTGTTGCAATTTTAATGGCGAGCAGTGTATATGCTCTGTATCATAACTTAGATGCCTAACTAAATAGTGGAAATCATAGCCACTGCCATATTGAAATAATATGGGGACAAATTTGTCTCTTTGTATTTTGAGATTACAGCTATTACACAAAATCTCCAAATTTTCTCCTGTGAAATGACAATGATGCTGAATTTTCTTATTTTCATTTGTAAAATATGAATTGCTCTGTGGGCATATCTCATTAGCATCATATAATTGTTCTTCATCAGCAGATAATGATACTTTTTGTTTTGACACAGTTAATCTTCTTCTTCTTTTCTGGCACTACAGCCCATCACAGGCCTTGGCCTCCTTCAAAATCTTCCGCCATCCATCTCTATCCAGCGCCTTCCTTCTCCAACTCCTAACTCCCAGCATACTTAGGTCCTCTTCTACCGAATCAACCCACCTTAAAGGTGGTCTTCCTACTTTTCTCCTGCCCTCCATATGCATAAACGTTATCTTTTTGCACATCGAGTTATCTGGCATTCGGTATATATGTCCTAGCCACCTTAACCTTATTAGTTTAATTTCCTTCACAATATCTATATCTTGGTAGAGTTGATATAGTTCATTATTGTATCTTCTTCTCCAAAATCCGTTTTCACATATAGGACCATAGATCCTGCGCAGGACCTTCCTTTCAAAACTTCCGATCATTGTCTCAGCATTCTTAGTTATAATCCATGATTCACATCCATACATTAAAATAGGTCTTATTAACGTTTTGTATAGCTTAACTTTTGTTTTCCTTCTGATATACCGGGACTTCATATGTTTTCCAAGTCCAAAGTAACTTCTATTTGCCATACTTATTCTGTGTTGAATGTCTGTCAGAGAATCTCCTTTTTCTGTTATATACACACCAAGATATTTAAATTCCTGTACTCTCTCAAAGGAGAGCCCGTTAACTTCAAAATGTGTGGTACTAGTATGCACCTTGGTTATTTCCATATATTTTGTTTTAGCAGCATTTACTGCAAGCCCCATTTTTTGTGCTGCTGTAAGGAGATTAGCTACAGCTTCACGCAATGCTCTTGTTGTTCTAGCTATTATAACCACATCATCTGCATATGCCATCATTTGCACTGACTTGTTTATTATAGTTCCTCTAATGTCTATGCCTGATTCTCTGACAGCCTTTTCTAGTGCAATATTGAATAGCATACATGACAGGGCATCTCCTTGACGCAATCCTTGTTTTGTTTCGAATTCTTGAGATAGCTGATTTCTTATTTGTACTCTACATCGCACTTTTTTTAGAGTCTCTTCTACTAGATTTACTAATTTCTGTGCGATGTTGAATTCCCTCATGGCTTCAATCAGCTCGTTCCTTCGTATGGTATCATATGCAGATTTAAAATCTATATAGAGGTGATATGTATTTATTCCAAATTCTTTTGTCTTTGCGCATATCTGTCTAATTGTATGTATGTGGTCTGAGGTCGATTTTCCCTCTCTAAAGCCACATTGGTAGTCACCTATTATTTTGTTTACATACGGGGAGAGCCTTCGGAAAAGTATATTGGAGAGAATTTTGTATCCGGTGTTAAGTTTGCTGATGCCTCTATAGTTTTCTGTTTGTAGGCGATCCCCCTTCTTATATATGGGGTATATTATACCTTCTTCCCATTGTGATGGGATTTCTTCATCCTTCCATATTTTATCTAGTAGATTTTGAATGCTTCTCAAGAAATCCCTTCCGTGAAGTTTCATCATCTCTGCTGTTATTTTGTCAGATCCTGGCGCTCTATTGTTTTTCAGCTTCTCAATGGCACTCTTAACTTCTTCAAGGCTAGGTCCCTGCTTTTCCTGTTCATTAAGCTGGGGATTTGTTACATTCTGATCTTCTTCCGTATGCTGATTCTGTTCTTGCTCCATTCCACTTCCATTCTGGTTTTGTTCATTCAAAAGTTCATTAAAATGTTCCTGCCATCTAATTAAAATATCCTGGTCATTACTTAACAGTCGTCCGTCTTTATCCTTACATATATATGCTCCAGTTTGGAATCCTCGCATTTCATTGACAGTTCTATAGAATCTTCTACTCTCTCGTTTTCCATTAAATGATTCCACTTGTCTCATTTTACTTTCCACACTCTCTTTTTTCTTTCTCTTATGTATTTTCTTTTCCTTCCTTCTCAGTTCTCCATGGGGGAGGCCCCAACAACCATTTGTAATGAGCATTTCAAATATGACTGAAAACCTGCTGATAATAGATTGGTTGGTTGATTTGGTGTTTCAAGTTCACTTTATTCATAGTAAGGCTAATCGAGACTGGACCTACAGTTTAAAGTGGGATCCGAACCACTATGTGCCTCTGCCGGGTATCGAACCTGAACCCCTTGATTACAAGGTGATGACGATACTACTGCGCCATTGGGGAGGCCTTGTGTAAAGATAATTTCTGCTGTTACACATTTGAATTTCTTGTTTGGTAGTGAAATTTGTTCCTGGGTCGGAATATTCCCTTTTGTGTGAAATAAATCTGCAACGGAAATAGAAATCAAGATCTGAAGATACTTTCTCAAAACCCCTTGCAGAGATGGTCATTTGGAGATTTTTCCTCTTATCCAATGTGCATGGCAGCAAAGATTAAATTGATTGATTGTTTGATTGCCTTTATTTTGCTTTGCTTTGTGTGTCACTTTTGGCTAATTTGAGAAGATGGGGATGAGTGATGACATGATGAAATTGATGAATGGACACTCACAAACATCCATGTCCCAGCTGGGATTTGAAACTAGTACCTCTGACATCGTAGCACGATGTGCTAACAAATCCACCAGGGGAGCCGCCCCCAAAAGGTTTACCTCAAGTCATTATTTTAAACCATTGCTTTCATCCATCTACATATATTGCATTCCCATTTTAAGAAAGGAAGTCTGCTAACTGCACTGTTAACAGTCAAGAGTGCTGAAATGAGCTGTTGATTGATTGATTGATTGATTTAGTTAGCCTCTTGTCTAATTTACGAAGATGGGGGATGAGTGATGAAATGATGAAATTGATGAATGGACATTCACAAACAACAAAGCTCGAGCACGATTCGAACCCGGGACCCTTGGCATCACAGCGCGATGTGCTAACCCCTCGGCTACAGGGTCCACCTGATATGATCTGTTCTCATCTGAAAATAACCCAGATATACCCGAGAACTAACACTTACACTTTATATATATCATTAAATATCATTAACTAAATAAATATAAGTACTTGTCAATATCCAATATAATTTTCTATATAGATTAAGTAAACAAGGGGCATGATGATACAGAGTAATTCTTATAGAACCAGCCCGACAAAATGAGCAGAAATATAAAATATACCACAGAGATATTAACGTAATTTATGCATGAGGTACCTTTGATAGTGTGTCATTGATTGTTCATTGTGATCAGAGCATGTGTTGAAAGTGTCAGCCGTTTTCAAGAAGGCACAACTCTACCCGCATTTGCATCTTTGCAGTGAGTCATCACAGTATTTTCTGATGATGTTCCAGATTTCAGCCAAAATTTTGTCCTTTCAAGCTTTTAACATACGTGGTTCATTGGCATACACCCTGTCCTTCAGTAACCCGCCGCCCCCAAGAAAAAATCCAGTCTGGTGAAGTCGGGGGGATCTTGGCTGCCTGTCGCCTGGACACTGCAATCATGTTCGTACGTGCACCACTACATGTCCTCAAACCATCCACACACCATTCAAATCAACATGGTCCATGGATGATTATGTCGTAATTGTGAGCCGTTATATGCATCACCTGCAGCATTATTAGGAAATTCATCAGGCCGATTCTATAAGAAGCACCCTGTATAAACACACTCTCAGGCATGCTCACTCACACAACACATTAAGAATACAGACATGAGAAATTCCTTTCAGAATTCTGAACACAAATTGCAAAAGTCATACCATCTCACACATTCACAGGAGTACAGTCATTGTTGTCTGATATTTATTTCCTTGCTGCTGACTCGTCAAAGTGCCTGGAGGTTTATTTCTAAGTGGATTTGCTTGAACAAGTTTACATTTAGCTTTATTAAACTTCATTGAAAATAAACTAAATATCCAACATTCGATTCATATGATAAAAGCATTCTGGCGACAAGTAAATGACTTGCTCTTTCTATATAAAGCAATTAATGGTACAATAGATGATTCCAACTTACAAGGTGATGAAGCCAAGGCACGAACAAACATCTGATCCTAAGAATTGCCAGTTCGAGCACAGCCTGTAAATTTCATTGTTGATGGATGACCCGGAGATGGGATTGAAAACTCTGTTTTAAAGTTTTACTTGAGTTCATGAGTTTTTTTAAAAAAAACACTGAAGTATGTCTTTTACATAGAAAAAAAAGTAGCTTAGTTGAATTGCAAATCAAAAATTTTTCATTAAGAAACCAAACTTCTTTTTATTCGGAAGCATATGGTTCATACTGTATCCAGTCTGTCTTACAAACAAATTTGAAACCTAGTTTTTCAAGCATTTGTTGTGAAGCAACAATGCCTTCCATTGTAGCAAGTGAATGCATTCCTTGTTTGTGCATTTCAGAACAGAGCTTTGAAACCTTACCATATCCTTTTTTGTGATAATTTTCCATTGTGTAACAATCCTAAGCCTCCAAATTCACTCAACAATGTCCAAGAGAGTAATTCAGCTATTCTGGAAAATATTCCAAATCCTTGTTTCAGATATATCATTTTCCCAAGCAAGTTGCTGGATAGTGCAGGGGCATATGTCAATATCTCTATGGCCCTTGGTTTTTGAATGAAGGGAATATATGACTATCGGTAATATGTTGCTAGTGTGGTACACATTAACGTACTACCAGGTGTTTTGCCCGCAATTCTGGCAGAAGACCTGTGTGACGTCATAAATCCAAGATGGCTATCGCTTCATGCACTAAGAAAATCCATCATATCTCCTTTAATAGTGATTTAGGAATTATTTTTTTTTTTAGATACATGTGTTGTTCAGAATTGAAAAAGGAACGAAATTGATTCTTTCAGTTTGCTTCATTTCTCGCACTGTTATGGAAAGTATGGTGAAAGTATGTTGTGCAGCCCGACCCTGTGGCCGAGTGGTTAGCACATCGCACTTCGATGCCAATAGTCCCGGGTTCGAATCTTGGTCGGGCTTGGTTGTTTGTGAATGTCCATTCATCAATTTCATCATTTCATCACTCATCCCCATCTTCGCAAATTAGCCAAGAGGCACAAAACGCGAAGTAAAATAAACTAAATCAAACCAAAACCAAGTATGTTGTGCCCTTTTCTGCAAGGATTCTGTACATATTTTACACTTTACTTGACATTCTGGCATATAAAGGGGGAAAATTACTACCTGTGATATTTTGATGATGCCTACTATTGTGGGTCCCACTTTAAACTGTAGGTCCAGTCTCGATTAGCCTTTCTGTGCATAAAGTGGACTTAAAACACCAAATCAACCAACCAACCAACCTTCTATTGTGGCGTATTACCTGTGTGACATCATACATCCAAGATGGCTGCCTCTGCAGACATTAACAAACAAAAACGACCCTGTCTCCTTAACTCCTTTACGAGTCATTTTCACCATTTATAAGTTTGTTGGGTTTTTACACAAAGGAAAGACATGTGTATGAAGGATGCTTTCATTTGGAGGCATGCAATTATGCATTACCCAAAGTGTCAGACACCATACATGACGTCCGAAATCCAAGATGGCTGCTTTGGATGTTCTGCACATGATATACTGTCCATATCCTGATTTAGAGTTCGTTTATCAGATTTTTCCACAGGCATTTTCTGTTAATAATTAAAAAGTTAAAAGTAATATTATAATTTTTATAAGTAAGTAGTGTAAAAAAAATTAAGCATAACCAAGATATGAGAAAATGTTTTATTAATAAAGTTACAGAACTGCATAAAACATAGTGATTAATCAAAACGTAGAATGAGTAGAAAGAGTACAATGCATGAAATTAACAATTTTTTTAGTACAGTCATGTTAAAAAAATCCGTCGCATGGATTTTTTCTAAGTCCAACGTCTTACGAAATTATGTTGGTAGCTCTGAAACAAGGAAGTGTTGTGAAATATACGATCCTCCAATCAGAGTGAAGTTCGATTCAGAGGAACAGGAGGCGTGACTCACGGTCTTGTCCACAGGAAGTTCAACCAATGCAGCATTTCCAAATATGAGATAACGTCCCCATTGGTTAAATATTGTTTCAATAATGCGAATCGGCAGAAAGATTGCGCAAAAGTTTACTTTGTCGTTTTAATGCTTTAATCGTTTCAAATTAGAATTAAATTGTCCCAATTATAGTTCATGAGCTTAATATAATGTATTCATGTATGTGTTTGACAATCATATATCACTCATTAGAACAATTTTCACATTGTTTTCACTACGTGAGATGACATTTCATTTACATTCACGATAAAATAGTGGTTTGGGTGTAATAACAGTTTTCATTATTTAATTTAGAGATGCATTTTTATTTGTTCAGTTAATGATTAGGTTTATTCATTATTTCTCACGAAAAGAGGCAACCACAGCTGAAAGAAAATACACAACTTGTATTATTGAGGTCAAGAGTTCGTTCATAGGCTAATCACGACTCGGGATACATTTAAATTGGAATCTGAAACATTATGCGACCTGACTGGAACTCGGAAAAGGACACACTGATTACAAGACGTCGATACATTACCACTTGGTCTGGCGAACGCCAATAATAATGAGGGGTTGTGGGAGTGGGAGAGGGGTGACGGAAAGTAGAAAATAAATAGTATTTTTGGGGGTATTTAATGTTATATTTATACACATACAAACCTAAGAAAATATTTATTTTGATACATGTGTGTGCGGGGTGGGGAAGGGGGAAAAGAGAGGGACAGAAAGATACTGGGAGAGATGGGACGAAGGGGTGATTGTGGAAAATGTTTTATTTTACGTTCAGTAATAAAAACAATCAAATCAATGATGATTATCTTATAAATACCATATTTAATGTAAATTTGTTTTAAAAATGGGGGCGGGGAGCTGTTTGTTTTACGTTCAGTGCAGGATAACAAGTGGAGACACATAGTGGTTCGTATGTCACTTTAAACTGTAGGTCCAGGCCCCATTGGCCTATCTGTGTATAACGTGGATTTAGAATTCAGTAGAAAATAACGTCGATCTAGTATTTTGGATTTTAGATGCGTTGAAACCACTAAAATTTCCAATTCTTATAATAAGAAACCTGTCCTCATATTACCATTTTGAAAGAGAGAGACTTAATTGTATAATCTTTCGTTGTTAGTTTCAAGGAAGACTAATTCAAATAGTAACAATGGGAACGAATAAAGCTTACGAAAAGTTTTTACCACCGTGCGGATTTGAACCTACGACCATCGCAGTGACAACCCATTGCGATAACCACTACCCCACGAGTTCGTTCCTTCTTACGGCATGATTATGAGTTAAGACCAATTCGTTCAATATGCGTTAGAAATATAATCACCACCTGCCTCTTTATAAACAACACACCCAAACGCTCCTTTGTAGCAAATGAAATAAAGGTGGTATGAATGTCACAAAACATTTAAGCAAAATCTACTATATTTACGACGCAATCGTTTTAAATGGAGAGGCTACAGTTTCGAGAATTGAGGTTGTGGTTTGACTGTAATTGTAGGATACCCCATAGGTATCAATAAGCCAAGGCTCTAGTGTGCACTAGATTGGTTCATTTGTAGTGACGTGCTCAGGAATTTGTAAAGAGATATGTGAATATAAAAATGTGTTAATGCTAATTTTTTAAACAGTGAACTCATAATTTAATATCTCTCTGTCCATCTCATTATCCTACTTAGGAACTAATTAGTATTGCAGGAGTCATACTGAAAAGAAATCTCACATGACAATGACAAGAAATTAGATTTACGGAAGGAATAGTTTTCATATTTTAAAACCTCGAAGGGCCATGGGCTATCTCCCGACTGTCAGTCTCCCTTCCACAATCCTACCTAGAGTTATCTTCAACTGGCAACGAGGTGACTTTGGGCAGCACGTCGAACCCTCAGCAGGTATAGAAGATATCTGAAACCATGAAATATAGAAACCAGGTTGTTTTCATATTCTACCATTTAATCAAAGAATGAATGTTTCTAGTTTTCAAAAATTCAAAAAAATGGAGGTTATGCTAGAGGCTATGCAACATTAACTATAGTATGATTTTACCATACTCGTAAAGCTGTTTCTTGAATAGGTGTGTAAGAGTTGATAACCAAATACACTAACTATACATATCTGTAAACTAACTGAAATGTAAAAAAAGGAATGAAAAACAATTGTGTTGGATATTCACTTATGAAATAGAAATACATGATATGAAATAGAAATTTCATATCATCACGCCATCCTGCTGTTTCAGTAATCTCTTTTTACCATTCTCGAAATTAATCTTGAGCTGCTCGTAGTTGTTTACAAGTTCTGGAATAAATGAATATTCAATATTGGGCGTTGTGGATGACCATATTTAGAGGGTTTTTTTTTTTTATGGTACACCCGCCCCCCCCAGAAACTTCTGGCAGTTGGATTAATAGGAGTTCAAAAACTAAAATTTGTAACACATTTTCAAAATATTATTCGCAGTTTCACAAAAATACAACAGAGGGACAATTCTGAAATGATCGAGCTAGAATTTTCAGACATTTTGAATTCTGAAATTTGAGCAAAACGGGTTTAATTCTTAGAATTGCAGCCCACCCGCTGTCCCTTCATTTTCACTTCTGCTGTCCTCTTTCCAGTGCTGTTCCTGGATCAGACAGATTTGTGATTGTCCCAAAATGCCCATTCCAACTTTTAAATTCCCTGTTCGATAAGGGTTTAAATCCCCCTGTCACGTCCTGGGGTGAGACAGAGGCACACAGCGTGGGGGGGGGGGGCGTCGGCCGGTCACTCTACTCTACCTAGCTTATCCATATACGGAGTTTACGGGAAGAGTAGGAGACATACCTTTCTCTGATATGCCTGCGGACTAGCCTTGCCTATTTTAGTGCATAAAGTTATAAAACTAGTGACTTCATGATAACAACAAAAAGGGGGGGAAAGTATAAGTGCGAGAGGTATTCCAAAAGAGATGGGAGTGTTTGCGTACGTGTGTGGGGAATACTTACATTAAATAGTATAATCCTATTCGTCTCTTTTTACTGTGGTGGCAGGAGTGCCTTCATACGCACGACTGCTCCAGGTCTTCTTAGGTCTTCGTCTTAAAGTAAACCTCTAGGCAGTCACTGTGGACTCTTATGATATTGGAAATCATGGGGGATAACAGATAAGCAAAACGTTGGATTTTATGGTTTAATAAGTAACAAAACAAATAAAGAATAAAAATAAGATGTGATACAAGAATCATGACCTACAAGCTTTTAAGGCTTGGTGATGCTTACAATATGACTACATTGACCCCTGGGGGTTTTTGGGTTGATTACATTTTAAGATGCTATGCTAACGGATATGAATCCTTCACTTCCTACGGTATAAACAATGATATAAGAGCAGGCGTACAAATATGGCCCTTCTGACATTAGTTCGTTTGATCCCAACATAGCTCTCCTAACAACGGAGGTGTGTCATTATACCAATCAATTTACTTATTATCATCCTAGCTAATTCTGGGTGTGTATGTTAGTGTAATTGCTGGTGTTTGTAGGTGCAGTAGTGTATGGGCAGAAAGTGTGCCATACTAGAAATATAGGGGGATTATCCCCGGGAGGAGTTAGTTAGTTACCATACTAAGTATTCATTAGATAGTTACAGAAGATTATTCTTACCTTCGTAAGAAGGGTCTGTTACCACCGAAGAATCTCAGCGATCGTCTCTGGTGAAGGTATCGATGAGGGTAACAGACTGAAGTCAAAAGCTTCAAGCATGACGTTTTAAAGTCAGATTATCAGCAAGTGGGAGGTTCCTTGCTCTGTGCAGTGCTCGCCCACGGGTCAAAAATTAGGGGGGGATAGTGGCGGAATGGAGGGCAAAACCACAAAAAGGAAATAAAAGGAATTTAAGCCATATGTGTGCTGATGATGCCATATCCTACGTGTGGGAACAAGGGTCCTGTTGTGCCCCATGTGCTTACGCAGGAGAGTTATCACTTTAGCGGAGCCAAAGGGGTATTTGAATATGTCTTAGACATCAACTAACCTTCAACTTTCCCAGTATGGTGTTGGCAAAAAATGCCCTCATTCAAAGTTCTTAGTACCACATGTGCACAGGCAGGGATCTAACAGGGGTCCCATTATGATCACTATTCAGTTGCAAAGTTCTTAGGAATTACATATGGCATGCTCTGATATAAGTTGTACTTAGGCCCTGAAACAAAATCTACCTAGGGAGCGTACAGGGTGATCACTGCCAGAGAGGACTCCGTTTGCAATTTAGAATAAAAATAAAAAAAGAATTGTCCAATTGTCCAAATTTCTGGAGGTGACAATCTCCTCCTCCTTAAAATTTACTTATTTTCCCAAATAAATGTTTGTAGTCGGGGTAACAGCCCTAGAGGGTAAGAAGTGTCAAGTGTTTGCCTTATATGTTGGCCCTTTAGTGTTAGGTACCATTAGTAACTTACTTTTTTTTCTTGTTATTTGTCTCAAACTCCATACTTCTACCATGGTGATATCAAATTTTCACAAGATATGTTCCGGGGTAAGGAATGACGATAGAATAATTGTTTAACATATCTACTTTGAAAATCATCTAAAAATGACAATTTCTTAAGATCCTCCTCTGTGTATGTCTTAAGACACTTGGGATCAAGAGAGAGTACGATATTTCTTTCATCATCTGGAAACTCGTTTCGTTTACATGAGGAGCTTTTGCACTGATAACATTCAAACTTAACATGTAGGTATGGATATGGAAAGTTCAGAAGACATAACACTGTAAAGTCTTTTTCATAGACATAAGAGCCAATGTCAAAAGCTTTAAAATAAAATTCGAGCAATATGGTCCATAAGAGGACAGTGTTTGGTACGAAAGGATTCCATACCCAAAGAACGTACTATCTCAAGAACATAGAACGTGAGATGGTAACGAAGGGAATATGGGATCATATGTCCTGGTGGTAATTGGAACATAGTATTGAATGCTTGGTACCGTTCTGTTAGAAAAAGCTGAGTATCATGAGTAATTTCATAGAATTTGTGGTGGTTTTTTATTTCCATGCTTCTGCATTGATTTATGTTTTTCTCCAAGGTATACAGGTTATGTTCTTTTCTCATCTTTCTATACAAGGGTTTAAAACAATCAGGCATATGGTTTATACAGTCGTCCATGTCAGAAATTTCCAGGGTTGTGTCTCTTGTAAACAAATGTAAGGAATCAAGCAAAAATCAACAAAAAGTAAAAGCTAAAAATAAACCAAAAAAAATTTAATAAAAAAATGAATAAACTTAAACTTAATTGAGACGTGATCCTAGGAATTTATAACTTTGACGAGGTAAGTTACTGCAAGTAAATTACATGTAAATTAAATTACATGTCTGGGAACTTCATATACTTCAGCTGTCGCTATACTTGAACGATCAGCGGTGGCCACATTAGGTGGAATGCCTGGTAAGGGTGTGGAAGGCGAAGGTTCATCCAGGGTCCTTGTAGACCTCTGTTTAATGAACGTTTGTGACCCTGTGGGCATTACATCGTCATAAAGCAAAAAAGGTGAAATTAGCCACTTTTTGCATATTAACCAGAAGAGGATGGCACAGATGGCCATAGTTAAGCAGATTAACCAAATTATCTGCTGTCGCTTAGGGGTGCATCCATTGTGCAATCATTCTTACATGGGTAAGGGAGTTTCCTTATGCTGTCCCTGAGTAAAGCATTATTGTTTATCCATTGTATTGGTATTAGACGAGATAGCGTCGCTTTTTCAACATGTGGCAGTATACAAGGGAAAGTGGGTTGCAAACGATGACTATCATTCAATTGCAATTCACACTGACATCCCACATTAATAAGCAAGACTCCATCATTATAAGATGGGTGAAATCTTACAACAATATCTTTACATTTTATTGAAATGGCTTCATACTCAGAGTCCAATCCGATAAATGCATATGTCGACACATTATAAGCATATATGGGTGTTGTAGGAGTATATAAAGAGCATTCTATCAAGCAATGCTGGCGAATTTCCATAACATGATTTGTTAAATGTGCTAAGAAACATCGGTCAATGTTAGAGAGACTGACCTTTCTTGGTGTTACAAAGCAGAGATTATCCTTACTCAAGTCAAAATGTGGGTCATACAAAAGTTTCAATGATACGTCCAGGGTGACCTGGTACAGGGGTTCTTGGATAGACTTTACATTACAGATTTGATTTTTCCTACGAAAGTAAACAGGAGAAATGTTCCAACTCTTCAATTGAACATTATGTCTCATTAAAGGTACTTTAAGTGCGATCAAGGCTTTATCTTTGGAAATCACACATTCCAAAATAGGTAAATTAGAATATTGACCCAAATTTTCTAATTTAACAACAAGGGAATAACTGAAGTTACTTATTCTATGTTGAAGAATAGTTAGATCATTCCGCATTTGGCTGAAGTGTATTACAGATGGGTGTGCAAGTTTTGTTTGACAGGAATGTAGTAGCAAGTTAAAGGAATGCTTATCATTGAGATTGGAGCTAGCTAAAGAAATCCAATCCTTAGCAGGGGATTCATAAATACATTCTTTGATATTGTCATAACTATGTTTCTCTACAAACAGAGTTTTTACGTGTACTTTTTCTGCTCTGAAATATTGCCACCCCAACAATATAGAATCTGTTGAGAATGTATCATTGTGTATAAGAGAGGTTAGTGATTGCCACTGATAAGTATCTTCTAATTTAAACACCTCGTAAGTGAACTCGTATAATAAAGCTAAAGAGGTCTCATAATAGATTGGCAAATCTGTTTGTTCCGTGTGTAAGCCTGATATGACATACAAAGGTATGTCCAAAGAATTTGCGTTGGTACTGAGGAGAAGAAACACAAAATATACTAGTCATGCCAGTAGAGTATCCTGGGTTCTGAGTGGTGAGATGACGGTTTCACCGTTACTCTTTTTCATGTGTCTCATACTAGGAGATGGTCGGGTGGAGTTGGTGGTAAATGATTCGGCTTCTGCTAGGTTAATAAATCTTAGAGTTGGGGCTGATTGAATCGAAGGTGGTAGCTGGGTTTCGGTAGACTGTCTACATTTCCAGCATAGTTTCCTGATAAATACTATCCAACTTAGATAAAGCGCAAAAATGGCTACAACTATAATGACGATAGCTCCAGAGTAAACGGCTACCGTTTCAATTAAGGTTGGTTCACACGCATGCGCATCTACTTTGCCTACAGCCATTGTGCCAAAAGGGATTCCAGTGTTTTGGATAGTGCGTGAGGTGTGTTGCATTTTGTAGAGTAACCATAAGGTGGTTATGGTTAAAGCGATATTCCAAACATACAATGTGGTGGGGATAGAAGCGGAGGGTACTAAAGAATCACCTACATCTGATAGAACTTCATTTATCTCTTCCATTCGCATGACTCTTTCTTCTTCCATTTTAGTCTCTTTTACTGGAGATATTTTTATATATGGTATTTTCCTAGCCCAATTTTTATCTAAGCAATCATCGTATTATTTAAAAACTAATCTCTCTTGTTTTCTCTGCATATCGGTAATTTTTAAGGTAGGGATGTGAGACCAACTTGCAGGTAATATGGTAGAAATTTGGAAGTTATCTTTAGCATTAGCTGAACAAGAAAAAGTGGTTGGAATTGAAATTTCATTGTTCACTTCTACAGAACATTGACAGGGGAGGTCAATTTCTGCAGCTCCTGGCTGTTTACCATGAGTTTGAATACGTCGCATTTGTCCGGTGCAAGGAACATTTATTGAATCAGGTGGGTTTGTAATGACATACCTATCAGGATTTATTTCGGTGATGATTATTGGATTACCAGAGATGCATGAGAAAGTACAAAATTTAGCTAATTCTTCAATCGTTGCTCCTTGTCTTATTTTAAGTGGGCATCCTGTGCCTACTACAGCATCATGTCTGTAGCGGGGAAGATAACACAGCTTGTCAATATTGGGGTCACAGGTGGATAAGGAACTTCCTGATAATATTCTAACTGAAGTTTGAGTTATAGCTGCATAACTGGTGGAGTGAACCAAAGTACATGTGGAGTCATTCCATCGAAAGGGGACCGTCTGAAATTCTTCTAGGATGATAGGGTCTCCTCGCTTAATGATGGGAACCTTGATATAGATGGCTACTTGCGTATCAGAAAACATGCAGTGGGAAATGGGAAGAGAGTAATACTTGGTTAATTGATTAATGGGTAAGGCCAACTTAAAATTTTCTCCTGCTATTTTGGATGCAATGGTTATTAAATCTTGCCTCAAAATGATGGGTTTGATTAGAACCATAGGTATTTTATTTTGAAAGCAGGCGGTTTGCAAATATATATATTCTTGTTCTACCATTACATTCAAGAATAGTTTGTAAAGAATAAGAGATCTTAGTTGTTCTGTAAGAATTTGATATTCCCAAACTTCTGATTTGTTTAATAAGGAATCAAATTGACGTTTCTCAAATAAGGCTAGTCTATCAATTTTGTCATCTACATAAGCTAACGACTCATTAACTTGTGATGCTATGCTGGCAATATTGGACTGTAACACATGGATGTCAGCATTGTGGTGCTTTAGTGACTGAGTTATCCGCAAAACTGCTTCCTTTAATTTACGCGTTGTTGTAACACTACAGGGTGGGAAATAACCTTTTGCTAGGGGTCCACAGTAAAAAGTAACAACAATTAAGAAATTATGGTAATACCAAATGTTTACTACGACAATTGTGGTTGCAAAAACAAAATTAAAAGTTAGTATGTCCGCCGTTTGCTTCTCTCACAGCACGAAGACGATCAGGGTAGGATCTCAGAAGATTCACAAACAGTCCGTATTCCATTCCATGTCACAGAGGACTTGTTTCAGATGTGCAAGGAGTGTTGGCCAGGAATAGCGGTCCGATCCGCGTTCCACTATCATCAAGGACTCAACTGCATCCTTCAGAATAGCCAAAAAGTGCTCCGCTGCATTCAGGTCCGGTGATGCACCTGGCCATTAAGAACTGCTGAAGAAGTCAATGCCACTTTGCTGAAGAAGGTCTTGGTTTTAGCATTTGCCTTGAAGCAAGGGGCATTGTCGTGAATTAACTTTTAATTTTGTTTTTGTAACCACAATTGTCGTAGTAAACATTTGGTATTACCATAATTTCTTAATTGTTGTTACTTTTTCTTGCAGACCCCTAGCAAAAGGTTATTTCCCACCCTGTATTGTCAAGATCAGAAGTGACAGCTATTCCACAACACCATTTAAAAAAGGTTCCTACAAAAGGTAGGGGGCTTCTTTTGTTACGTGTCACTTGATCAGAAAAATATTCACTGGTGGAAAAATCACACAGAGATTGATTCATGTGTTGATAAAGTACATTTTGCATCTTATCATTTAGTTCATCAATATAACAGAAAAGAGAATCGTGCTCCTTACACATATTGTTGTTTTCGGCTGTGACCATATCCATCAGAAGTGGGTTCACCAAAGGTGGCCTGGTCAACGTTTCCTCATAGACCAATGGCACGGAGGCCTCATATACCACTACATTACCTAAGGGTTTCCAGTATCCACCACTAATCAACTTGATTGCAGGTTTTTCTGGATCTTCCAATGCCGTTGCCTGGGTTGCAATGGTTACAATCAGCAACAAGAACATGGAAGGAGTCATCATTAAGGCTCAATCTGTAACTTAAAGAAATATTAGAATCGTTCTTTCTTATATATGCTATACAAAAACCAAAATGTGATGTTGAAGATTAATTACTCGTGTCTTCTGAATGTTATATCAGTGTAACAATTTACTGAGAATATCACATATCAACGATTAATGTGGAACAGGGATGTACCCATAAGAAAATGCAAAAGTTAGGGAGATAATAACAATAATAATTATTGTGACTTTAAATTTCAGGCAGTAGGGATAGTCTCATTTCTCTTAGAGAAATGACGATCATCACTCTACCTTACCAAGTGCAAAAAAATTAAAAAAACAAAAAACGTCGTTGTTTAAGGACAGGAACGAGGAAAACATTACAACTAGTTTTTTCCTGTTATTTGCCTAGAGGGTCTGCCGAAGTAGTAAATTTGACCATCTTGGCTATTCCAAAGACAGTGGAAAGTCCAACGGTCGCCGAAATTTAAAACATTGCCCTGTACAAATGTTTGTAGCTGCGTGGCACACTGATGTAGCCAGGCGTGCTGTTCTTCAAGATTAGGTCGTAGCCTTAATCCTTCTCGTATATAAAAGGGAACGGTGGTTAACACATAGTTTGGGTCATGTCTATGACCTGGGGCTACTCTATCAAAAATATTTATTCCTGAGAGTATATGAGAGTTCTCTGGAGTAATAAAAGCATCTAAGAAATCGTGTGTCATGAAGTGAAGGGTTAGTTCGTTAATGGCTGGGTCACATATTGTGTCCTCACGATAATGCACAGGCGCTTCATCCGCAGATGAACAATCTAATCCTTCGGTACTTCTAGTACAGGTAGATGGAGAAGTAAACCTTGTTCTAAAACTTTGGGAAGTGTCACTCTCCACTGTAGAGGGTCGTATAAGGGTCGAAGCTGATCCTACACTCTTTGAGGCAGGACTAGAAGGAGGTACTGCTAGGAATGCTGCCTCATCCTCTGAGCTTACTCTGCTTATTGGAGAGTATGAAGGTGAAAAACTCTCTACAGGACGTGGTTGAAGAAAACGAATTTCCGATATTATTGACTGGCTAGGTCCGGACACGGATGTAGAAGGTTGTGCCAGGTCCTTTGAAAGTATTTCTTGATGATTATTATCTGAAGGCAAAGTATCATGTAATGCGACTAATTCATTAACAACGTCCTCTTCAACAGACGTAAGTGGACTAGAAGTAGTTTGTGGCAAGAAAGGTAAGGTCTTTGAAGGTGGGGAAGAAGGCTCACCTTCAGTTGAAGCTTCATTTAGTTGTTCAGCAGCAAATTGTTTAACAATCTCATTAGGGGTTAAATTGCTTACCTCAGAGGGTTCCATTTTCCTAATATGCAAATAATCCTAAACTGTTGTCAGAGGGGTGATATACACACTCAAAGGTCCGCTCTAAGCCATAGTTGGCCATGCAGGTGTAGATAAAACGTTGGAGTGTGGTAGCCACTCGTTTAAGAAATAAGTCCTTACAAGCAGGAGTCCGTACTGGTTGGGCTAAATTAGCCTCCAAGAACTGTTGTAACCTAGCAGGGGAGTCCACCTGGACAATTTGTTCTTGTATACTTTTATTAAGAGGGGGTATGGTAAAAAGTGTGTCAAAGTGGGTTTTGATCCAATCGTTAATTATTACCATAATTGAAACAAAGTTAGAAGGGAGTCGTGTTAAGTTGATTTACTAACTCGTCATGATTTAAGCTCAGGGTCGTGTAAAGTTATAACAGTACCTTGTGGTAACAATAAAAGGGGGATTTTTATATATGTCCAAGCACCAGGGACAAAAGGTGTCAAAGTGGTAACAAGAAAACATTTTACTTGGTCAACACAATAGCCTTAGTTTCACAACAAAGAGGTGCCATACAGGATAATACACCATTCAAGGGTGGTCACTAAAGTGGTAACAAAGTGGTAACACTAATCAATGGTCGTGAGATTCGACGCGTGCCATGATGCTTCCAAGTGCGACAAAGGTAGTGGTAACAATTTAATTAAGGGAGAAGCAATATTACTTCTGACACAATTTGTACAACAATGTGCTCTATAATAATCTGGGACTAAGTCCTGACAAAATACAGTGCTTAACATACAAAATGATTCACCTGGATTTTTAATTGGGCAGGTACTGTTATGGATTATCTTAATATCCGGCGTGAACAGGACAGGGAGTTTGGTAGAGTATACAGATTTCAAAAAGATTTCGAAAGTTCTGCAAAAGGCTAAACGAGAATGAGCTCCACAGAGCCATCGGCTTTGAAAGATTACTAACTTATTAAACAGTGTATGGAGGTGACTAAGATGGATGTCCCTAAGAATATAGATATGAAGTGTATGTGGGCCAGCCTTCAAATGTCTGACCTCGCATTGAGGGATTTGGGGGTCATTGGAATGGCCACACAATCCTAACAAATACGCCTTCTCACACAAAATCAATCTATGGAAGAAAAATACTTCGTCAAAGAAGCTAATCGTGCAATGGGGAGGTAAATAACAGTGCAGATGAAAATAATTTATATCTCTATTAGGGGCCTCGTTTATAATTAGGGTCCACAAGTCCATAGAGTTAACATAAAACAAAATGAGACGAGAGAAAAAAAATATATGTATATATACCAAAATGGAATGTTTGTGAAGCACAAGTGATAATTCAAAAACTTATTCGTTGATGCTTACCTGTTTCTTCAGGATGAACGAAGAATTATATGGGGAATCCTAAAACAAAAGAACATGAGTGACTCTTCGAAAGGGCATGACGAGTAACGGATCTCACGCCTCCAACCCTATCCCTCTTTGTACTTATGACGCCCAACCCCGGGGATCTGTGCAATAAAGGTTAAAAAAAATAGCCCATGAAAAAAGTCTAAGTAAGACCTATGTTGGTTATGCGTTTCTCACGCAAAAAGTCAAAAGATATTACCAACAACAAATGACATAATATTCATAACATCATAATAGAAATATGTAGATATTTATATATCCACATATGTGTTCGACGATGGAAGTAGAGGTGCGCTACGCACAATTCTTCCTTGTAACTCCTGGCTGTCTTAGCCTCTTCTTCACCAAAAAAAGAAATAATTATCCTAGTTACCCAAAGGTGCCAATTATTCTCGAAAGGGTGGAAAATATAAAAATTTGGTATAATGTCCCATCCGGGTTTCATAATTTTTATACGGTTACTATATGAAGTATATTTATTTACCCTGAGTGGGGATTAAAACCGGTCCCCGCTCACATTACATGCATGACTGCAACATTATTGTGGTATTAATTATGATGGTATACTTACCAAGGGAAAGTAACAAAGGAGCAAGTAGGTAAAACATCTCAGGGGTTGTGACCATTTATACTCAATAATGAAACAAAAACTGGTATTTAATTGCACTTATATGTATTCGTACTGATCAAGATTTCACAAAACACAGAATAAAAAGAAAAGAGATGAAAAAAAAATAACTGTCTTGAAGAATGGAAAGAAAGGAAAAGTACAACTATGTGTACTATCATTATTGTTGCCACCCTATAAGCCGTGTTGTAAGGCTCCTCAACCAACCACCCATAGAGCATTGTTACATTTGAATTTCGAAAGTAACATTTATGATTATTCTCAGATTTGGGGCAATAAATGTAAACAATATGGTCTAAGTAGCATGTGCAATTTTGCAGGGCTGAAAAACAAGTTCTCTTCACGCCTCCAAAACATAGGTTTTGATTTTCTCATCTTTCCGATTAATGCAATATAACTGTGTGGTTTGCATTGTGGATAGTAAATGTGGCCCCGTTTATAGGCTCTCTGTATATTGGTCGCTCCACGAGAGTTCTAAGTACTATCTCCAAGGGGTTACTTTTCCATAGCCTACCTGCACAAACTGCATGAGAGACGGCGGTCCGTAATTGGAAACTAAATAATACAGTCGCTGAATTACATCTTTCAGATAACTATGGAAGTCTCTTACACTAAGACTTTCCAAGGTGTGGTTAATTTCAGATTCCATGGCACGTATTTCAACGTTCCTCATCAATACATCCACCGTGGTGTAGAGTGAGTGTGAAAAGCAGTATAGGAAGGCTCTAAAATCTACTCTTCCATTTCTCACATAGAGAGGTACATACTCGTACCGTCCTTGGAGACGCAACTCCATATTGGCAGGTAGAAAGAGAAGCTACTACAAGTTGAATTGTCCTGCTGGCTATATTAATACTGCAAAGAAACAAAACAAAAACTAGTGCACATACGACACTTATACTAGGGTCCTGTGTTAGTTAGTGAGCTTATAAGTAACCATGCGTTTTAGTTGGTTTCTTTCTTTCTTTTTTTTTTATTGGGGGGTCATTGGTGCAATATGAACGCAACCCTCGCTGTCTGCCATGACTCTTAGCTTCCAATCAAGATTATATTCTTGTCTCCAAATCTTTAAGTGATGAACAAATCTTCCCTTTACTTCCTGACGAACCCATTCAAACCATTTTTGGGGGGTCGCTTTAGGAGGAAAAAGAGTGCTTACCAGGTAATGATTCCCTAAAACTTGTATTAGAAAGGGGATTGACCTTTCACCTAATATTCCCGACAGTTGTGGTATGGTGAGGTCGGAAAAAGCTTCTGATATCATTTTGTTTATTAGTAAATATATCCATTCGATTACTACTATAGGTACTTCAATTCTCTGTAAAGGGATCAAAGGTAGTTCTCGCGGGCTGCCATGGGCAGTTGGGGAAGGACACACTTGACGAAAAAGAATTCAAATCCTCTTAGCTTGAGGAACAAGATATTTGCCTTCGGGTTTGTGTTTATTAAAACAACTTACCACGATATGGGTCAAAAAGTGTCTCTGCATAATAGCGGAACGTCCGTTTCCTGGTCGACTAAAGGGTAATAGGCATCGTTGTCAAACGTCTAAAAGAAAGAAATATGATAATGATGGATGAATAGTAATGAGGTGATCAGTCCTCGTTACTCACACACACACAAACGTGAAATAGATTTCATGAAATAGGGGGAAATGAGGTAGTTTGTAATTATATACCCGTAAACAGGATCCCTGAGTATTTTCCTTCTTTTATGTACAAGGAATAAGAGGGTGATGGATAAGAGAGTTATAATAAAGTCATATGTCGAGAGGAGAGAGAAAAAAAGGAAAGGTAGCAGCTTTAACCTGACAAGATTCAAACCTTCGTTGCCGGGTGTTGAGACTACTTAAAGTTCATGAATCTAAGTTCAAGGGCAAGGAGACTTTAGCTGGTAATACCTGGAAGTCCTTTCTTTTATTCAATTCTAGATATAAAATACCAAAAGGAACTTAGGAGACTTTCTGACTCATGCAATTTTACCTTTGTATTGTTCCTGTCATTGTTGGGTTGCAGGTCTCTTTAAAGAGATTCTACTTCTGTCCCTTAAAAGCAAAATAAGGATTGTTTCTTTTACGTTCTCGGCGGGAAAGCGAATGTAATCGATATATTTCCGTCCTTCCAAAACAAAATATTCCCTTTTGTGGATTGTTTTCTTCTTTTTTCCTTACTGTGTAACTTCCTATCTTTTACCACTGGTTAGGAGGGTAATAGCGTTTCAAGCGGTTAACGTTTACTCTTTGCTCTTTTTGACCTTTTTCCTTCTTAATTTGAAACACGTTGTTTCCCAAATATTTTATAATTCTCCATGGACCATTCCATTTTCTTCTTAGTTTTTCATTTAACCCTACTTTGTGAGCCGGTTGATATAACATCACTAAATCATTTTCTTTGAACTTTACCTCAGTTCGTTTTGCATCATATCGTTCCTTGTCATATGCTTGTCTTTTACTATGTTGCCTTCTTGCAATATCCCTAATATCTTTCAAGTGTTCTTTGAATTGAATGGTGTGAGGATTTGGAGTGTTGGAGCGCAGGGGTTCTATCCCTAACGTTTCAAGAGGGAACACTTGTAACTGGCCGTACACTAATTCAAAGGGCGAAAGACCGATGTGATCAACCCTCAAACAATTGTATGCGCATACCCCAAGTTTCACGTAATCACTCCAGTCTTTCTGATGTTTGTCAACATATTTACTTAACAGAGTAGCAAGGGATTGGTTAAATCGCTAGGTTTTCCCATTAGTTTGAGGGTGATACACAGTAGTATTTATCTGCCTTATTTTCATAAGTTCAAGCAATTGCTTAGTAATTGTCGCCATGTATACTGATGCTCGATCCGAAAGTAATTCACGGGGACATCCGTGTCTGCAAATAACTTCTTCTAGCAAAAACTTCGCTACAGTCCTAGCTGTGGGGTTCCTTAAACATCTGGCTTCTACCCAATTTGTTAAATAACAGGTGGCAGTAATAATGTACCTATATCCTTTGCATAATGGAAGAGGGCCCATTATATCTGTCCCTACTCTAGCAAAAGGCTCACCTACGGGAATGGGCTTCAAAAATCCTTGTGGTTTACCTGTATTCCTATTTCTTTCTTGGCAAAGTGGACATCCCTTTACGTATGCCTCTATTTCCTTTTTCATGTTAGCCCAATGAAATCTTTCACATACTTTTCCATGAGTCTTGGTGATCCCAAGATGTCCTCCTGAAAGTGGATTATCGTGCATTTCTTTAAGTACAGTAAGCTTTAACTCTTCTGGGATTACTAACAAGCTTTTGTTGCCGAAACGTCGGTATAAGATGCCATTTTCTATCTCATAATGTCTAACACTTAATTCATCGGGATATTTCCGCTTTAATGCAATAATGCTTCTTAAAAGTGGATCTCTCTCTCTTGCTTTTCTTGAATGTCATACCCCTTTGGGGCCGTAGGTGGTGGGGAAGGAGAGGGAGTTACCTCTACTATAGCTCCTTCTTCGATGTCTTCTCTTTCTTTCTCAGATAATGCCTTACTGGGTATCCGGCTAAGGCAGTCTGGGGCGAAATGAAGTTTTCCTGACTTATGGACTACAGTGTACAAATAAATTTGCAATCTCAGGCTCCATCTTGCCAAACGCCCTACGAGAGACTTGCATTTCTTTAGCCAACAAAGGGCATGCGAATCAGTCACTACAGTGAAAGGAAAATCGGCTAAATAGGAATGGAAATGTGTAACACCAAATACTACTGCAAGAGCTTCCTTTTCGGCAATTGAATAATTCTGCTCAGGTCCTGTTAGGGTCCTACTTGCGTATGCTATAGGATTCACTAATTTCTTTTTCTCGGAGGGGTCATCGGGGTCGTTTCGAACTTGGCAAAGTACGATTCCTAATCCCGTATTAGAAGCATCAGTGTGGAGTTCTGTAGGCAAGGAGGCGTCAAAGTGCCTCAGTACTGAAGTTGTCATTAAACACTCTTTCAGTGTCTCAAAGGCCTGTCTCTGGTCTGGACCAAAATGAAAAGTTACATTCTTTCTTGTTAATTGACTAAGGGGTCGTGCTATGTGACTGAAATTTTTAACAAAGTGGCGGTAGTAACAGCACATTCCCAAAAATCTCCGTACTTCTTTTAAGGTCCGTGGTTCTGGAATTTCCTTTATGGCTTCTACTTTCTTTGGGTCGGTTTTGACACCATCCCTTCCGACGATAAATCCCAAGACTTCGGCTTCGTGGTACCCAAAATGACATTTCGTCGGGGAGAGAGAAAGATTATTCTTCCTAAGTCTTTTCATCACTTCTGTTGATCTACTCATCATGTCATCCCAAGTGTTTGCGAAAATTATTAGATCGTCAAGGTATAGTGCTAAGCTATTCCATTTCATAGAAGCAAATATTTGATCCATGCAGTGCTGGTAGACGGCTTGGGCTCTACTAAAACCCATTGGCATGCGTTTCCACTGGTACAGACCTTTGCTGGTGACAAAGGCTGTTTTATGCTTGTCTTTTTCTGTGATTGGAATGGACCAATATCCGCTTCGAGCATCCAAGGATGTAATATACTGGACACCTCCCAGATATTGGATAATGTCGTTTATCCTGGGTAAAGCAGAAGAATAGGCGTCCTGGTGACAGCTTATTTATAGCCCTAAAATCAATAGTTACTCTGAGTTCTCCATTTTTCTTTGGTACTAGCACTACAGGGGATGCATACACGGATTCGCTTTTCTCTATCACATAGATGTCCAGCAAGTTTTGCACTTCTTGCCTAATAACTTCCCGTTGTTTTGGGCTCACCCTGTATGGTGGATGGCTAACGGGGTCATCTGATTTCAGGGGTAAGGTAAATTCATATGCATTGGTCTTACCTAACTGATCTACTGTCCATGCAAGACAATCCTCATATTCAGTCATTAAACTAATAACTGCTTGTCGCTGCTCTTCGGTTAGTTCCGGATTAATATCCAATTCCTTACTTAAGTCTTGATATTCCCCTTTACCTAATGTAGTGCCACTACGAAGGTTATCAAGATCAATGGCGTTACATGGAACTATATGCGCAAATGCATCATCATCAATCATCCCACTATCCAAGTCAATTACCTCTGTAGTATTACATGATTCCGTGAGAATTGGTTCAAGTTTCCCTATTACTGTTCCGGCTGGAAGAGTAAGTTGACTATACTCCATATTAACAATTGGAACTGAGTATACTTGGTTTGGTATTACAAGTAGGCGAGGAACTAAACATCTATATTTGGAGTAAACTCCATCACTAATTTCAAGGATATTTTCTGAGTTCATTGCAATATCGGTGGAAGGGTTTTGATATCTAATAGCAATGAATGTGTGTTGCCGTGAGGGCAAAAGAGTGTCTGTTGCTACGATGGCACAGAACTTTAACTCTTTCTTCTTCTTTACTGCAGGCTCTGAAACGCAACAAGACGTAGAAGGGAAAGCCTTTTCAAGGCCTGAATTTATAACCTCAAGTGAAGCTCTGTCTGTATTCTCGGGTAATGTTGATGCAGCAGGCTGTTTATAAAACATTGTAAAAGAAGCATACTTTCCATCTGGCGTTAAAGTTCCTGTTGAGTCGTGAGTTATGTTCTTCGTCTGACTTTGTTGACATAAAGTGGATGCCCTTGAGGTTGACTGCAAGGTGCTATTAGTAGTTTGTGGCGTGGTGGGGGGAGGGGATATCCGGCGACTCAAGAAGGAGGAGGGGGAAGGCTCTGCCTCTTGCGGTCTCCAAGTATCCTGCCTTATCAAATCTTCTTCGCCAGACTTCCTGATCGGCGTTTTATCAATCGCCCTTTTACTCCGATTTTGCAGGGCACTTGACTTTACATATTTTGCCTTCCTACTCTCTCTACAAATCTTTTCCAAGCCCTCAGGTCCCACTGACTGTAATAAAACTTCATACATATATTCGCCTAACCCAAGATACGAGTCTTCAAGCTGGATTAAAGGTCCATAGAATGAAGGGAAAGTGGTATCACCCTGATCTGGTGTCGAACTCGGCACTGGTTGATTTCCCAAATCATGACGTTTATTCTTTTTGAAAGAGTCATTAAGATACGGGAATCCTAGCGATTCACTATGTACAGTGGCATGCATAGCTGCGCGTGGGTCACCGCTAGCTGCTGGTGACGTCAATTTCACGATGCATTCAGAATTAAAAAAGGAATTAGGTGCCTTGAGGCAAATTTCAAAGGGATTTAACCATTTAACATGCTTTGTCCAAAAATTGGCTCCTAGCAAAACCATGGGGAGTTTACCCCGATTCCTCTGGTTACGGCGCATAATTACAAAATTTACCCATAGTTTTACCTTATTCACTATAATAAATAGCCGGCATACAGGCAAGTTCTGTGATTCTAAACCCAGTATGGTACTGATACTAACATATCCAATGGCGTTGCGGTTCACATTATAACCTGGGGGTAATAAACAGGCGTCTAATATGCTTACCTGAGATCCTGTATCTAGGAGACCAAGAAACTGTCGTCTAAACAAATTGACAGGAAGATGGGGACGTATATAGTCCGTTTCAACATGGGGACCCAGTGGCGGATCTGACCTAAAGTGTTACAGGGGATTAACATGCGTTGTTTTAGGTGCGAGGCGACCCCTGGGCATGTCGCGCCTCGCCCTTAAGCGTTTGGGTTAGGAGAAGGAGTAGTACGTTCAATACTATGCTGTCTAGCTGGAAATTCCCTAGCTGGACTTCTATCAAGACGTGCAGGAGATTGACGTCTATTGCCATATGTTTGGTTATTTCTATCAGTATTATCAAATGCAACAATGCGATTTCTTTGTTGCTCCTCATTTCGGTAGGGAGGGCGGCCACGCGAAATACCTGGATTTCTCTGCCTTTGTCGGCATTCTAGGGCCCAATGCCCAGATTTACCACATGAAAAACAGTTAGTATTGGCTATATTTGGAGGATTGCGCTGTTGAGAATTACGGGAAGAAAAGTGAGAGGACTGCCCTCTCGTAGAGTGCATATTTCGTCGGGAATCATTTGGATTATACTGTTCAGGGAATTGATTCTGTGCTTGAGTCACGTAAGAACATGCCCTCTCGTTGGTTCTGTTCACACTGAACCTTGGGTTCGAGTCCCTCCTGGGTTCACCAAAATCTCGGGACCTATTCCCTCTATAATATTGTGCATTTTGAGTGGGTCGGGTGGCGTAGTACCTATTACCTACACTTTGAGGTGCTCGCGTTGGTGGGGTGTCGAACTTAGGTGCTTGTACCTTTGTTTCTTGCTTTTGTTTGGCTAACGCCCTATTTGTAAGAAAAGCCTGCTTCTTGGCTCTCTCTACTATTCTTATATTTGCTAAAAGTTCTTCAAGGTCCTTAGGCTGCATGGGAACTAAACGTTCCACCTGTTCTTCGCGTAACCCACGATAAATATATTTCATCTTGGATTCATCATTCATGTGTGGGTCAGCTCTATTGCAAAGCTTTAAAATACTATAGAAATATTGCTCTGTTGTTTCTACGTCATCTTTCTTTCTAGCGTTTAATTCTAACAGGGCGTCACCTTCAGGGTAAATAGAGGAAAAGGCTTTCTCCACTTCTGTCTTTAAGGCTGAAAAAGAAATAAAAGCTTCCAACCGTTCGCAATGCAATTCCCAATAATCCGACGCCGCATTCTTGAAATAGGCCGGGAGATACTTAATCTTATCCCGTTCTGACCAACCTAATATAGACGCTATGCGTTTGTAAGTCTGTAAGAATTGTTTAATGTTTTCGCCTCGTCCTCCAGAAAAGGTATCTGGATGTACTGAGGGAACTCTACTGATCCTACACCCTGCGGAAGGGTTAGAATCCTCTATATCATTAGGCATGTTAATTTCTGGGCGTGCAACTTCTTCCGAACTATAGAAAACCATAGGATCTTCTTCCTTAATAGGTTCTAAATGTAAATGGTCACCAAATTGGTCGTCAAGGGGGTCTCTACATTCGGGTCTAAGGCAGGGAATTCGCGCTTGCCGTCTAGCTTGTAACCTTAATCTTTCACTCCTACGCAAATCTTCCATTTACTAACACACATAGTAACATGCATTGCATACACAACTACAGGTTATGATATTAAAAGAAACACATGGTAATAAAAAGAAATCATATAACTAGTAACGTGGAACTTATAGGTGTAAGGGTACCAAGTAACAAAACTAGTGTGTATGTTATTGTCCTATATAGGGTGTTGCCTATTAAACAGGTGACTGATATATATATATCAATTTCTAAACACAAATTTGAAGAGATGCCCCGGATAGTTTCAATAGCAGTTTGAAAAGATGCCCCGCACCTCCACCATTAAATCTGTCACGTCCTGGGGTGAGACAGAGGCACACAGGGGCGTACCTGTGTGGTGGGGATCGTCGGCCGGTCACTCTACTCTACCTAGCTTATCCATATACGGAGTTCACGGGAAGAGTAGGAGACATACCTTTCTCTGATATGCCTGCGGACTAGCCTTGCCTATTTTAGTGCATGTTATAAAACTAGTGACTTCATGATAACAACAAAAAAGGGGGGAAAGTATAAGTGCGAGAGGTATTCCAAAAGAGATGGGAGTGTTTGCGTACGTGTGTGGGGAATACTTACATTAAATAGTATAATCCTATTCGTCTCTTTTTACTGTGGTGGCAGGAGTGCCTTCATACGCACGACTGCTCCAGGTCTTCTTAGGTCTTCGTCTTAAAGTAAACCTCTAGGCAGTCACTGTGGACTCTTATGATATTGGAAATCATGGGGGATAACAGATAAGCAAAACGTTGGATTTTATGGTTTAATAAGTAACAAAACAAATAAAGAATAAAAATAAGATGTGATACAAGAATCATGACCTACAAGCTTTTAAGGCTTGGTGATGCTTACAATATGACTACATTGACCCCTGGGGGTTTTTGGGTTGATTACATTTTAAGATGCTATGCTAACGGATATGAATCCTTCACTTTCTACGGTATAAACAATGATATAAGAGCAGGCGTACAAATATGGCCCTTCTGACATTAGTTCGTTTGATCCCAACATAGCTCTCCTAACAACGGAGGTGTGTCATTATACCAATCAATTTACTTATTATCATCCTAGCTAATTCTGGGTGTGTATGTTAGTGTAATTGCTGGTGTTTGTAGGTGCAGTAGTGTATGGGCAGAAAGTGAGCCATACTTGAAATATAGGGGGATTATCCCCGGGAGGAGTTAGTTAGTTACCATACTAAGTATTCATTAGATAGTTACAGAAGATTATTCTTACCTTCGTAAGAAGGGTCTGTTACCACCGAAGAATCTCAGCGATCGTCTCTGGTGAAGGTATCGATGAGGGTAACAGACTGAAGTCAAAAGCTTCAAGCATGACGTTTTAAAGTCAGATTATCAGCAAGTGGGAGGTTCCTTGCTCTGTGCAGTGCTCGCCCACGGGTCAAAAATTAGGGGGGGATAGTGGCGGAATGGAGGGCAAAACCACAAAAAGGAAATAAAAGGAAGTTAAGCCATATGTGTGCTGATGATGCCATATCCTACGTGTGGGAACAAGGGTCCTGTTGTGCCCCATGTGCTTACGCAGGAGAGTTATCACTTTAGCGGAGCCAAAGGGGTATTTGTATATGTCTTAGACATCAACTAACCTTCAACTTTCCCAGTATGGTGTTGGCAAAAAATGCCCTCATTCAAAGTTCTTAGTACCACATGTGCACAGGCAGGGATCTAACAGGGGTCCCATTATGATCACTATTCAGTTGCAAAGTTCTTAGGAATTACATATGGCATGCTCTGATATAAGTTGTACTTAGGCCCTGAAACAAAATCTACCTAGGGAGCGTACAGGGTGATCACTGCCAGAGAGGACTTCGTTTGCAATTTAGAATAAAAATAAAAAAAAGAATTGTCCAATTGTCTAAATTTCTGGAGGTGACACCCCTTTATAAGAATTCAAACCTAAGATATCCAGCTTTGTAGTGCATTACATCAACTACCCTTCACCCAGCATTCAATATAGTACAAACAACGGCAAAGGTAATGGTAGGCTGTACGGCAAAGTGGGTTAGAAACCCTGTGTGCTCCAGATCAGCTTTGATAAGGCACCTGAATTGCCTCTAGTTGAACCAGGTAGTGGGCGATCTTTAGTCCCCAAGGCTATTCTGCAAGACGAATGCCAGATGAGGTATGTGCGATTCATAAGTGGATACGTTATTTTTGTCTGTTTTCGTTATTTTATGTTTCTTTGCTACCTCTGGAAGTTGCATGACGAATAGATGAATTTGATGACCTGACAAACATGAGAAAGCCAACCCCATGTCCAATTGGTTAGCGTAATGCGCTTCAAAGTCGAATATCTGGTATACAAAATAAAAATGTGTCATTGTCTTCATCCCATTTCATCTATCACATCTTTAATATTTATCATCGCGATTAACCGAGGGTGGTGGAACTGTGATCTGAAATAACAAAATTAGAACCTTCGCTGTCGGCTTCTGAGTTTGAAGCATTGCTGTTTCATCAATCAATAGCGACAGTGGAATGAAATGCTTCTTATTTTCTAATCAATAGTAACACGAGAAGAGCGATAGGTATTCCTTGTATTTTCAAAAAAAAACTAATTTCCAGTCTGTGGTGATAATGAATTCTATCTAGGGTGCAATATATGTTTAATTTAAATGATGTTAATCCATACAGATGTAACCCATGGCATAGTGATAACGCCGTCACCTTGCAATCAGAGTCCTGGGTTTGATATCCAGTGGAGGCACATTGATGTCTGGATCCCACTTTAAACTGTAGCCCTGATTACCCTATTTGTACATGGACTTCAAACAGAATCGCAAATTGGTTAAGAACTTATCGAAATATTCTGTGTATATCAGAATGGTAACATTCTTCGTAGTGAAAATAGTAGTGTAATTGAGGGTATTATAAACCCGAGAAATGATGACCCCCCTCAGGCAGATTTGCCTACACTTAAAACTTGCTCAACATGCCCATATGAGCTTTTTGCTCAAGTGTGGTACTCCGTCTAATCCAAGATTTTTGTAAAAATGCCCTCGGGAAGTTCCTGTGAAATGATGAGCCCCCTCAGATTGATTTGTCCACACTTACAAAAGGCACTTCTGTGAGATTGTTGTCCATAATCCTGTCAAAAATATGCCCCTCTTGATATTTTTTTTTGGCTACACTTAAAACTAGGACAAACGTGTTAACACACACACACACACACACACACACACACACACACACACACACACACACACACACATATTTACTTCCGGTTTAAGTTCAAATGTGCACCAGGCTCAACTTGCATATCTAGTACTAAAACAATGTAATTCTTCTAGAATTGCTCTGTGACTCTCTCATTTCTTACATCATAAACATATGATTTTTCACCTATGAGAATAACACTACATATGGTGTCATCGGGGAGTGTATCGTGGAATTCACAGATAATTTTAATGTTTGTCCTGTCATTAACCACAACTTGTTTCCTTTTTGAAGTGTTGATTACAAACATGGGTCTCTGTGCTTTGAATTCATCTGGTGTGTAATACATGTCAGTATTGCCAGTAGTGACCCTTTTGTATGCTGTAAATGCTTCATATAATTTATGGAAATCATTCTTGGACATGTCTAAATTATAATTTTCTCTAGGGAATACCTCATTTCTGCCATTTTTAAGATATATGTTCTTGATGTTGCAGTTATCAAATCTACTTGAATTTTTTTCCTGATTATTGTGTCTTCCAGTCTGAAACAGTACCACCACAAAATCCGGCATGTCATATTGTATACTGGAGAATGAATTTGTAGCATCAAACTCATAATAAGTACCAGTGGCAGGCTTCTGTACACATTGATATGTATAAAATTGTAAAGGTACTTGTGGATTTTTTATTATATCTGCTTTGTATTTAAGAGCATAACTGGCTTCATATTCAACAACTGGGATTCTTAGCTCCATAGTCTGAATAATGCACTTGCCCTCATCAGGTAGGGTATTAGGCATAGCTTCCCCTGCAGAGTTTAATGTACTGTACCTCATCAAAGCATTATTATCATTGGCAGCTCTTCTAAATGTAATTCTTAAACCACCCTTCCACATAATATCTTTGTAATCTGAGAAGAATCCTGGCAACAGGCGCATAGGGAACAGCACTGTGTGGCTCTTAGATATAATTTTATCACCAGCCTCAAATCCACCTATTTTGTAGTAAGAAGCCTCGGTTTTGGATAATTTTAGTGTGGCCAAAGCTGTGGAGGTAATGCCGGGATAATCTACTCTGTTTATAACAACACCATGTTTTCTGATCTCAATTTCAGAGAACAGATGTGGCACAAAATTGTCTACCAATCTTATATTTGAATTTGCCGGATAATCTGTACCATCGAGCTTTACAACATCAAATTTGATGTATAGATCTGCTCTGTGGGGGTGTATAAAGCCATCCCCTGCATCAAGATCAACCTCAATTTCTGTGTTGGGTTGATTTAAATTTGCAAATGTCCTCCTGTTTGGGGGGAATGATTGTAGCTCATAACTCTCCATATTTTCCATTTTTTTTGTATGTATTTTTATTTAAATATTAATCTCTATGATAGCAGTTGTTGTGGCTCCAGCAAAATCAACTAATTCTTCTTTTTCATTAGTGACCATCAATTCAATGTTATCTATTCTATTATGGCACACAGGAAAATATAATGTTGGGGATGGAGTGTAGATGATTGGCTCCATAAATTCAGAATTAGGTTTAAATGTTGCAATGATGCCAGTTTGTTTGTGAGTGCCTATGCCATTTGATTTGGTGATCATACCCTCGGCCACATTACAGTGAATATTCAGAGTCTCCATGGCTAAGAATTTAGGTATATTAATAGCAGTGTGTTTGATGGCTGCTTCAAGTTTTGTGTTGTTCTCAAAGCCTAACAGCTCTCCTATAGTACCCAGATCCACTGTTTCTGTAGCAGATACAATCTCTACTCTGTGAGTGACAGAATTTTGAGTTAATACTATACCTCTGGGTAATTGAGCATTTAAAGTGGACAGATTATACTGCCCTGGAGTGATGACAATTTTTTGATCCCCTACTGCAATTGTGTTGTTGTGCTGTGTAATATTAGGGATCAAGTACATGCCATAAAATGCTCTGAGAGCTATTGTTTTGGGATACACTATATCATCATGTAATTTGAGTTTCAATATTGAATTTTGGCTGGTGAGATGGAATACCCCCATGATGTTTTAAATACCACAAGGCTTTTTGAAAATTTTCAATTGATGGTTTATTTATTTGAGACATATATCTAAGAACAGATAAACACAAATGTCCACAATTAACATCTTTGAAATTTTGAACACGGGCATTATTGTAATAAAGATTAGTTGATTTTAGATATTTTACTAAATTTTCAGGTGGAACACCTCCAAATGAATCAAACACAAATGCCTCATCTTTTAAATATTTAAGATAACAAATCCAGTGAGTGCCCTGATTTTTGTACTTATCCAAATTAACAATACCACACTCTTTGTTGAGTGGTTGCTCTGGCAAAGAATCAGACATGTACACACCTCTAAAATTTTTGATGCCCAGTGGCTTGATTAAAGCTTCAATATCTTGGTTTGTAAGCGGCTCTTGTTTTTATAAACTTATTCATGGCTCTCTTAACACCTTTGCCTTGTTTCTCCATGGCCAGGTTATGGCGCTTCAATTCATCTAATTCTGCCCTATTTTTCTTGGCATCTATTACTGTTTTTGCTATGGCAGCTGATCCCCCAGCCAAGCTCCCAACAGCCCCAAGTGCTGCTAAGATGGCCGGGATAGTAAATATGAAACCCCCCACATGTGATTTTTTCCTGGATTGTTGTAATTTTTTTAATTGGGGGGTACTAAGCAACAATTTCATACCATGGCCCTTGGCAATACAAGAATTTTTTTTCTTCCGCTGCTTTTTGGTTAAAAGGCTATCAATAGTTTTAAGAGATTTAAGACCTGCATAAGGTATTTGATACATAACACCCTTGGCCTTCATTCTAGGTTTATTATATACATATTCACAGCCCCCACCCCAGTTTTTGTTTGGTGTTCATAGCTATGGTGGTCCCCAATGCTGCTATTCTCTCACTTAAAGAAGCATCTTTGCTTACAAATCTACCAAATGCAGCCTCTTCTAATTTCTTGTCTGCAACATGTCTCTTGTCAAGATCAGAATGTGTGTTGTATGCTATGTCATGGTCTCTACAAGCAGCATCTAGGGGATTAACACCAGGATCACCTCTGTTTTATCTATGGTCCAATTTTGTACCGGGACCACAATACTGATAGCCTGGAATGTGTAATTCAAATGGCAGCTTATTTATAATGTCATTAACCAACCCCCGGCCCTCAGAAATATTCCAAAATTTAGGTGGTAGAGTATTAATAATTTTTATAAGATATCCAATCCCCTTAGTGTCATTCACTATAAAATTATACAATTTGGTGCTTATCATGTCCATAATTCCAACCTTTTCATTGTAAAAATTGTGGTTGCCAGCATTTTCCTCCCCAGCTATCACCAATAACCTATCTACAAGTTTCCTGACATCATCAACCCACACAAATTCTTTAGGCAGGGTGTTGTATTGTTTGATTCCACTGCCAGTCTTGATTTGTGACCATATGGGCTTGATTAAATTGTTGTATTTTGCTCCACTGCTAGTCTTGACTCTTTTTTGTGTGGGATCATTGTTCTGGTATAGAGCATCTGATTTTATTAATATTTCTTTGTAGTGCTCATAATCTTGAACTGTATAGTTGCCAGGCCTTTTCCTAGTCATCAGCTCCCACAATCCAGGTGTGCCGGGATATTTAACAAAACCACCTTTTTCACCAAGATAAGATTCTGAATATACAATTAGATCATCTCCCATAGATGTTACTCTGAAATTGCCAATTCTATGTATGATGCTACCATCACGCTCTGTGTCAGCATATAAGCCAAAGACCTCATCTTTATTGTCTTTAGGTGTGCTTAAATATTTTTGAGCAAGAAGACCCAATTCAATAGGATCCTGAGTAGCTTCAATTCTTCGAGGAGCAACAGGACTAGGTGTATGAATACTGGAAAGTGGGGTAATTGGATAATCTAATATGTTCCTTGCAGCTACAGGTACAAGCTCTGTGATCAAATTTTGATTTTGCTCTGTAACAGTTTTGATATTTTTACCTAATTCACTAATAGCATCAATAATAGGCTGTTCTGTTTGTTTGTGTTGTTCATAAATTCCTCGGTTCTCTGATTTCCATCCCTTAAATCTTTTTACAAGATAATCTCTTAACTTAAGATCATCAATGATTGGCCTTTTCATGGTTATTTATATATGTTTTAATGTCTAGAAAATTGTTGATTTTATTTCTGTATTTGCCACTATTGGGTTTTCTTGTCATATCAATTGTGACAAACCCATAACTGTTTTGATTCCAGCACCTACTGCAAAACTTGGAAAAATCATTGTAGCTCAAGTCCACACCTACATATTCATCATGTATGTGTTTGAGGTTGGTATGATCTTGATGAAACACACATATAAAATTGCTGTTGTCTCGGATCAGCTGCTTCGGTATTTTAGAAAAAGTCTGTGCCAGGTAGAAGCAATCAATGTTTTTGTGTCGGCCCTGTGTAAAGAAATTTCTAACCTTGTTTTGATTATCCAGTATAATGTCATCAAACACAACAACAGAATTATCGAGACATTCATGGAGTGGCTTAACATCTGATTCAAAAGTGGCAATATCCAATCCATCATATAGCTTCATCAGCTGCTGATATTTTAATTGTTCCAAGCTCTTAGAGAAGACATACAAGTGCCTATTTTTCCAGTCTAACCAGTTGGGCGCCAATAAAAAAATATCAATCATTAGTGTAGTTTTACCACAAGCTGATGGCCCAACAATAAGACATCTAATATTATCAGGCAGCAACTTGCCATTTCTCTTAATCTGCTGTTCAGGTTCTGGCAGCCTCTTTATAACATCCCAGGTGCTCATATTATCACTTTGTCTGCATCGATCCAGCTGTGTTCTGGAAGTCCTAGCCATTTGACAAATAACTTGTTGCCTTTTCTGCGGATGATTTTTTCTATGAGATATGTGTCAGGCTGTTTAGTTTTGTTGAGTTCTTATTCATAGAACCGGCCTTTGAGAATTTCTCCTCGGTGATCTTTTATTATATATGTGTTAAGGGTCCCAGGTTTAATTTGAACCACTGTAAATAATTCAGTGCTCCAGTTTCTTGTAAAGCCTCTTTTGAATAAGTGCTTATATTTGCTGATTCTTTTTAAACCCACAATTGGTAAAGAAAGTCTTCATGAATTAAGTAATGATAATGGTATAAGATTGATTACTTTTGCAACTTCAAAGAATTTAATTGTGAAAAGTACCACTTTTAAACATAAAGATATCCATAAATATACCTGGTCTTCTCCAGATGGTAAAACTCATAATCAGATAGATCATATTCTCATTGATAAGAGAAGGCATACTAGTATAATTGACGTTCGTACACATAGAGGTGCTGACTGTGCCAGTGACCATTATTTAGTAATTGCTAAATTAAGAGAAAGACTCTCAGTGATAAATCATAAGCAACAAAATCTAAAAGTTCTAAAATTTGATACAGGAAAGTTTACTGATGAAAGAATTAAGAAAGATTACCAAATTAAACTGTCAAATAGATTTGATGTTTTGCAGGATTTAAATGATGATGAAAATATAAATGAAACAGGCGTAAATAAGAATTGGGAGCACATACGTAATGCAATAGAATCAGCAGCTAAAGAAAGTATAGGATACCATAAACCGAGAAAAAGTAAGCCATGGTTTGATAATGAATGTCATAATCTAATAGAAATAAGAAATCAGGTTAGACTTAGGTGGTTAAATAACTCTGATGATACAAATCTAAACAATTATAATAGAATAAAGCGAGAAGTTAACCGCACGTTTAGAAGTAAAAAAAGAGATTACTTGAAAAGCAAAATTAACGAAATTGAAACAAACAGCAAAAATAAAAATATCAGAGATTTATATAAAGGTGTAAATGAGTTTAGAAAGGGGTGGCAACCTAAAGTAAACTTGATAAAAGATAAAGACGGTGATTTTCTAGCTGACCCAAGCGATATTCTAAATAGATGGAAGAACTACTTTAATGACCTTTTAAATGTCCATGTAGGAGATAAATCAGAAGTGAATAAAGTACACACAGCAGAACCTTTAGTTCCAGAACCTAACTTGACTGAAGTTAAAGATGCTATTAAAAGGCTAAAGAATAACAAAGCACCTGGCATTGATTTAATACCAGTTGAGTTAATTAAATATGGTGGAAATTCCTTAATATGTCAAATTCATAAGTTAATTTGTTTAATATGGAATAAAGAAGAAATACCTCAACAGTGGAAAGAATCCATAATTGTTCCTGTGTTTAAAAAAGGTGATAAAATGAACTGCAATAATTACCGTGGAATTTCTCTACTCTCAACAACATATAAAATATTATCTAACATTCTTTTAACAAGACTAACCCCATATGCTAATGAAATTATAGGTGATTATCAATGTGGATTCAAACGTAACAGATCAACTACTGATCAAATTTTTCACATCAGACAGACACTTGAGAAAAAGTGGGAATATAATCAAAATGTCCATCAGCTATTCATTGATTTTAAAAAAGCATATGATTCAGTCAAAAGAGATAAACTATATAATATATTAGTAGAGTTTGGAATACCTAAGAAGCTTGTTAGCATGATAAAAGTATGCACCAGTGAAACAGAAAGTAAAATTCGTGTGGGTATTAATATGTCTGACAAATTTACAATTCATGATGGGTTAAAACAAGGAGATGCATTATCTCCATTGCTCTTTAATTTTGCCTTAGAATATGCTGTTAGGAAGGTAAAAGAAACTAAAGAAGGACTAAAATTAAATGGTGTGACTCAGTTGTTAGCATATGCAGATGATGTAGACTTACTGGGGGATGATGTGAATACAATTAAGAATAATGCTAAAATATTTTTCAAAACTGCTAAAGAGATAGGTTTGGAAGTTAACAAAGAGAAAACTAAATATATGCTTACAGGCCGAAACCAAGTGTTAGGTAATAATCAAAATCTAATTATTGATAACAACTTGTTTGAACCAGTTTCCAAATTCAAATACTTAGGAGTAATATTAACAAATGAAAATTATATTAAAGAGGAAATAAAAAGTAGGCTTAATTCAGGAAATGCATGTTACTTCTCTCTTCATAAACTTTTGTCTTCTCGTTTAATATCTAAGAAGCTAAAAGTTAAAATATACAAAACAGTAATTTTGACTGTAGTATTATATGGATGTGAAACTTGGTCCCTTACATTGAAAGAGGAATATAAATTGAGAGTATTTGAAAATAAGATCCTTAGGAAAATATTTGGACCTAAACGGGATGAGGAGACAGGTGAGTGGAGAAGGTTACATAATTTAGAACTACATAATTTGTATTCATGTCCAGATATTATTAGAATAATTAAATCAAGAAGACTTAGGTGGGCAGGCCATGTGGCACGAATGGGAGAGGAAAGAGGAGTTTACAGGATTGTTGTTGGGAAACCTGATGGTAAGAGACCTGTAGGAAGGCCAAGACGAAGATGGAGGGACAACGTTGAGATGGACCTAAGGGAAATCGGTAGGGATGGAAAAGAGTATATAGATCTTGCTCAAGATAGGGAAACATGGAAGGCCTGTGTTGCTGCAGCCATGAACCTTCGGGTTTAAGAAGGCTAGAGAGTTAGTTAGTTAGTTATTTGCTGATTATTACTTGATCACCCACCTTGTATTTGGCCTTTCTTGTTGTTGGCTGGTATCTAGGATAATAAACAGTGCTGATCAATTTTTGCTCATCAGATGAAGTTACTTCAGAGGGTTTCATGTTGATTGTGGAATGGACCGAGTTGTTATATTTATGTAGAAGTTCTGGAAGAATATTAAGCCATTTATAATTACCTTGAAGTGTAAATTGTTTATACATAAGATTTTTTAGGGTTTTGTTGAATCTCTCTACAATTGAGGCTTTGAGATCATTGTAACTCGAATAATGTTGTATTGACTGGCTTTTAATAAATTGTTGGAACACAGAATTATAAAATTCTTTGCCATTATCCGTTTGCAAATAGCGCGGTGATCTTCCACTCTGATTGATGATTGTCCTGAAGGCTTCTGTAACACATTTTCCAGTCTTGGATTTGAGTGGCACAGCCCAGGCAAATTTTGAAAATGTGTCTATTACAGTGAGTAGATACTTGTAGCCCTTGTTGATTTTGTCTAAGTTTTTCAGCTGTCCACTTGCCATCTCAATCAAGTCGCTCTGCCATAAATCATCTATGTCTTTTGTGACTACTGGCAGTCTCTTATAATTATGTCTGGCTTGTCTGTGTAATTCATCAACAATAATTTGTCTAGACATAATATGAAAACAAGAATATTGCAACTATGGGGTGTTCAGCAGCTGATACTACAGGATTTTCTAAATATAATTTGTCTCCTATTTGTATATGAAATTCCAGAGAGCCATCATCTTCAGCATGTTTCTAATGTATTGGGATCTGTAAAATCCTCTAACTCTACACTGGTGATTTTTGGTTTGTTGTCAGCATTTGTTATTGATAAGGTGGGGTAGTGGTGTGCCTGTGGTTGAAGCCAATATTTGATCTTGATTGGTCTCAGTGTGCCCCCAACAAAAAACTGGTAATAAAATTGTGCAGGGGACAGCATATATATTTTGCCACCTGGTGTAAATGGTGAATCATATTCTTTGTTGGGGATGCTGTACAATTCAAGAATTACTGTATGTTTTGGATTCTCGATTATGCCTGTTATTTCTTTTTCTGCTGTAAGCAATCTGCTTGTTACAGATTCAAGGTGCTCATTGATCGTCCTAACAACATCATCATGGCCTGGCTTGATTTTTATGTCCACAACAAGTTTCTTGTATTGTTGCACAATTTCTTGTAGCTGTGTGGCAAAAACAGACAGAGCATTTGCTTGATTGGATTCCATGGTCCCTAGCTGTTGCTTGATATTAGCTACAATTTGTTGCAAATTTTCAATAACTGCCAATTTTGAATTTTGAGCAGTAAGATCATGGACCTGTCTTCTGATATTCTCAAACAGGGCATGCAGTTCATTAATATGTTGATTAGTTGGTAGAGTGGCCACTGTCTGAGTAAGTTGTTTGATCTCTGTCTGGATATTCTTGATATCTTCTGATTTCAATATGCGATTCACTGCTCTCTTAATATTTTTAAGTTCCTGTGATGTAGGCAGATTTGATACAGTATTTTGCAAAGATTCAAGTGCCAATTTCACATTATTTAATTCAGAAGCATCAGCCACATTTTGCATAGCATTTTGGAGCAGGGCTATATCTGCCTGAGTGGGTGTTGATTGTTGTAAAATTTCAAGTTTTGTTTGGATATCATCGATCAAGTGATGAAAATGAGATAGCTCAGATTCAGTGTTGAGGTTTTCAAGCTTTGTGATCTGTTGCTGGACACTGACAAGTGTGTCTACAATACCAGGCAGGCGAGATTCTAGAGATTCTTGTACATTTGTCAAATCACTTTGCACTGCTGCTATTGTACCCTCAAGATGGGTTATGGTACTTTGAATTTTTCCAAAATCTTCATATGTTTCAAGTTGCAGCTTGATGTTGGCAACACTCCGAGTTATTGCACTCAAAGCATCAGAAGATGGCAAGTTGTTCATAAAATTTTCAAGTGTCTCAATTTTTTCTTTAACCTCGGCTATGGCATTGTTCAGAGGGTCCAGATTAGGTATTTGGAGTGATTGAATCTGTTCTTTTAGAGTGGAAATCACTAGATCAAAATCTTCTTGTGATTTTATGCTTTTGACAATTGTTTGGAGCTGTGCCTGGACATTATTTATCTGCTCTTCCAATTGCTGTTTCAATTGCTCAGAGTTGGTGGCCTGGGTCTTAAATTTGGCTTGAAGAGCTGCTACAGCTTCTTCTAAACTTTGAAAATTATCCAATGTGGCCAAATCAGTATTTTTCTGAAGCAGCACTTTGAGTTCAGAATCAATTTTAAGAAGAGGGTCCATGCATTGTGATTGCAAATTTGTAATTTCTAGTTGAAGACTGGCATTCAGTGTGGTTTGTAAAGCTTGTAAATCACTTCTTAATTTCTTGACTCTGACATCAAGCATCAGAATCTCATTACTGTGATCTTCATGCCTTGTATGGCCAAATATATCATTAGGCATTTTTGTTTTAGTGGTTATTTATTATTGAATATCTAATTCTTAATTCTATAAAAAAGGTATAAGCTTGTCATATGACCCCGGGACCTCAATATATAAGCAGTCACCAGCAGAAACAGTATATACAGTGCCAGAAACCATGTTTGAGTGCTTAATTCTATAAATATTTCTCCCTACTGAAATCTTGACATTACCCTCAGGGGTTGTAATAAATTGCAATTGACCACCTACAGGTAATTGGTAATGATTTAAATTATTGTTAAATATGTACAATATTTTACCTGTTTCATCATCAACATCTGTAAATATGCTGTTCAGATGAATAATTAACAAAGCACTTAGTTTAGATATTATATCAGAAGAGGGTTGTGCTGTTGGCAGGTCCATAATAGCCTGTTTTTTGAACCCAAATAAGTTCATAGGCATGTTTATTTATTTCAAATCATGCTCTGTAATTGGGCATTGTTTGCCACTTTTCAAATCACAATGACCCCATGGTAGAGTATGTATGCCACATGATAAAATGCATCTCTTATCATCATGTGGGTCCAGAGCCACTTTTCTTACAATATTTGTAGTCAACAAGTGATCCACACTCTGAATTCTATTTTCTGATGTTCTGATTGTGCTACATGATTTGGGGCAATTTTTGTAATCTTCAAATTCAAGCTCTTTGTATACAGTCACTTTGCCAATGCCCTTGGCCTTTTTGGCAACAGCGCCACTACATGTTTCAAAACTATACATCTTGGCCCATAACCCAGCAAATGCCACAATAACATCACCAAGTGTCTCATCTTTTAACTTGCCAGGCACCTTTTTGTTGTGGTGTTGAATCTCTGTATGTTCACTGGTATCAAAATATTTAAACAATTCAGGCTGTGTTATATCTTGATAAACATCTTCTGTTTGAATATCAAGAACAAAACTATCTGTGTCCATGTACATCAGTTTTACACGATCCTTATAAAAAGGCTTCAACACATCATAATACAATTTTAACATGTGTAATTTGGCCAATTCCAATATCACAGCCCCTACATAAATAGGCTTATCAAACTTAATCTTTGTTTTTTTCATGTTGAAAAGTGCCATATTTTCATCATAAATTCTTCTGTAATTGAAGTTGGGCTTTGCAATCAATTTTTTGCTCCGGCTGGGGTCAGTAATTATTTTAACATCAATATGTTTTCTGACATTTTCAATTGTTTTGCCATACACTGAATTGACCATCAATTTAAACAAGGTCTTATCAAATTGGCTCATTGCAGATGTTCGAAGCTCTGTGTTTGTATCAATATATGGCTTCAACCATCTTGAGTGCCTGAACCTCAAAACTTTTCCAACTTTGGTCACTTGAACACCATGATTCATCAGGAACTGGAGGTTTTTGTAATATATGACATAATCCTGTTTTGGCTCCAGAGTCATCATCAATTTCTTCTGTTTAGAGCCAGGTGAACACTTAACCTCAGGAATTGGGGGCAGATTAGAAAATATGTTGTGTAAATTATCAGGAATTGTCAGATCAACCTCTAAGAACAGGCCATAGTGACTGTCATCAAAATCATGAAGATCTTCAATGTTGAAATCTTCGACCCACTCAAGCCCTGCATATGGCAGTTTTTTCATCATGGCATAACCATAGAGGCTGTTGGCATCTACATACAGTATATAATTTGATGGCAGTGCTGGATCATAATCAGGAATATATTTGTTATTTGCTCTGGCATATCTCTGAGAACATTGCACCATGCCTCCTCTTATACATTGTTCCATAAACAGATACATATCTTGATCTTGGATCAGATCCAACTGCATTTTAGTGTTCAAAAACATTGCAGACCATGCTAGGCCTGGAGCACTGTAAAAATACATTGGATCCAGCTTATAATTTTTCATGGAAGATTTTCTGAATGCCTGCAGTATATCAGCTAAGAGAGTGACATCAAGTTTTAAATATGCCTTGTGATAATCACCAAATGTCTGGCATTTTAAATTGTTCCACATCAACTGGGCATGGTGATAATCTTCATCAGTGATTCCAGATCCTCTGAGTTTGCTGTAGAACTTTTGTTGTGGTGGCAGAGCACACTCATCAAATTTAGAAAAATATGTAACATAATCATATGGATATACACCCTTCCGCCTAATTAATTTCAGGTCCTGATTTGGAAACAAAGCACATGTGATTTTGAATTGATCATCAGATAATTGAGTGGCCAGTGTAGCCAGGCTAGCAGACAGAATTCTGTATGAATCAAGAAATCTTAAGTGAATAGGAACACCATTAACTTTAATTATTTTGCTAATGGCAATATATATTTTTCATTATTTTCAGCTAAAATATTTAAATTCTGCTTGTCAAACCCCTCGTACCTGATCAAATGATGAAAATCATAATTGGATGCACCATGGCAAAATATGGGGACAAATTTTGGTCTCTGGATCTTAATATTACAGCTATTACACAGGGCCATTAAGAATTTACCATCTGTATGAGAATGGTGATGAACCTTGATATTTGTATCTGAAAATTCAGAATCACATACCGGGCATTTTTCTGCATTGTTGAAATCTTCAATCTGTTTCTCTGTTAAAGGCAACATGGGTTTTGATTTTAATAAGACATTAGATGCTATGTCACGGCACTCATTTTCTATTCTATCTGCAAATTTTTTGATGGCATCTGCTCCCATGTATAAGTGTGGTTCACTAACAACCCCATCCTGTACAACCACATAACAAAAACTAGAAGGTTCATGTAGCTGGTATGGTGTATTTGAAGGTTCATCAGGATCTGGGCTACAGAATGCAAAAGGTTTGAGATTTGATTCAAAATCACAGACTATATATGCTGGGTGTTCCAACAAGGCTTCAAATTTTTTGAATTTGGCATTTTCATTTGGGTGAGGCATAAGCATATGAACAGGTTTATGATTCCCACAGTATTTCAGATGCTCAATTAACTTGTTTTTAGCAATTTCTGCATTCTCTTCCCGAACCCCTTTCACCATTTTTTGACCATCAAATACAGACAAACATCTTCTGCACAACTTGAATATTGTATTGGATTTGTCTAGTTGTTTTCTGACTAAAGCTTCAAGATTATGTATCAGAGTGTAATGATATGTGTCATCCTCTTCAATTAAGAGCAGATCAATCGGAACAGCAGAATCATCATCAAATGTACTGATTCTGAGAGGTTCTATCAAGCAATTGCCACGGCCAGTAGAACAAGTAAATACATTAATAGATAATTGTTTACCATTAATATCCCTGGCTTTTTTTTTCAAATTTATCAATATTCTGAACAGACATTGGATATTCTAAGCCCTTCATTGCATCATCAAAATTGTGTTCATATTGTTTATAATAAGTTATTCTCTCAGGATGCCTTAAAACTGGAAACAAAGCAGCTAAAATACACCACAAAAAGCATTTCTCATCATTATTTTCTATATTAACCACGGCTCTTTTGTTTTTAATATTGGCAGGTAATGGCAGATATGTAGATCCTTGTAATGGGCTGAATTCAGAAATATTAACATATAACTTGTGTGGAGATCCGCATAGGCTCCATCCTGACTCTTTTCCAGCAAATTCAGAGTGTTTAATATTCAATTGATCTATCAAACTGCTTATTATTTTGTCTAAATTTGCATTTGAATATACAGGTACAGTTTCTGTTATGTGGGGCTGTGTAAATTTTGTGCCATTTGGCTTCTTATATTGTGTAAACAATTTGAGGGACAGCTTATAAGAGCCATTTTGTGCATTTAGAATTGCCTGCACATCAGGATTTATACTGTTCAAAAAATTCTTAATACCACATCTTGGCTCTGATACAAACCGGTGATCCCTTAATAGGCCATTAAAACTGCTATGGATAGGTAGTGCATAGCGTGGCTGCTTTGCTGCTCTAGCATTAACAGGTGCTTCATGCTTCCTTTTCAGACCAGATGTAGATGGTTGTGGGGGCAATGTTGATGACTGTGCAGAGCAAGTACCTTTATGTTTATATGTGAAATATTCCATGCTATATTTTCTATGGCATTTAGGGCATATTTTAGTGGGAGTTCTGCATTTGTCTGGATTACAATTCTTTTGGTGCCTGGCCCAATTGGGGCTGGTTATATTTTTTTTTGCATTGATTACAATATTTTTGATTTGGCATTTTTGTTGTTGTTTATTATATACAATTTCTTGGGATTCAAATCAAAATTCTATGCTTAATAAAAAATATCAATAGGTTCAGCAGTGTGATTTGTGTGTGTGTATATGTGTGTGTATGTGTGTTAATATTTTTGGCTTTGCTATTTTTGTTGTTGGTTTATTATATAAAATTTCTTGGGAATCAAATCAAAATTCTATGCTTAATAAAAAATATCAGTTGGGTTCAGTGCAGACAAAAAAACTGCATAGCTCTATGTCAATTAGTTCTTGAGATATTAATTATTTTGTATTTAGGAACCACTTTGGCCCCCCTGCCAAAAATTGGCTTTCATTGCATCAGTGTATATTGTTTCTATGACCTTACTTGGGTTTTCTGCCAAATTATATGCTTCTAAGTCTCCTATACTTTGGTGGAGCCTGTTCAGGTTCTATCCCCCGCGATGTGGGTTCCTCTGCCGATCCAGCAAAGGTGAGGAATCTGCACTGTGCTCTGGCTTATATAGATTTATAGAGCCAATAGAAACCTTGCTTATTTAAACCAATCAGAAAACACCACATCATCACATTATGTCATAACCAATTAATCAGAAAACAACACATGCCTAATAATTTATTGCATAATATTATACAACATAATGCAATAGAAGTGTACCGGGAAGTAAATATGTATGGATGTGGGTGGGTGTGGGTGGGTGTGGGTGGGAGTGGCCCCCAGAGCAACATACTGAAATTTTGAAAAAATCGATTATTTTATTTTTGCAATTTTCACTAGTTTTGATCCTAGGCCAGTTATATTCCTGGGGGTGACTCTGCATGTTCCCCAGAGCAACATACTCAAATTTTGAAAAAATTGATAATTTTTTGAATTTTGATTATCTCTGGAACCATGAATCCTAGAGACATGGGGTTTGTTGCTTTGGCCTGGGCATGGCAAGATGCAACTTTTTGATCTCTATAATTTTTCAAAAATCTCTTGTTGTTCTCTAGATCTTAAATAACTTGCTTATTTTTCAAGATAGGTGCATGGGGGTTGCATATTTGAAGTTTAGAAGTTTTGTTAAAAAATCGATAATTTTTTGAATTTTGATTATCTCTGGAACCATGAATCCTAGAGACATGGGGTTTGTTGCTTTGGCCTGGGCATGGCAAGATGCAACTTTTTGATCTCTATAATTTTTCAAAAATCTCTTGCCGTTCTCTAGATCTTGAATAACTTGCCTATTTTTCAAGATAGGTGCATGGGGGTTGCATATTTGAAATCTAGAGGCTGTTTAGAAGTTTTGTTAAAAAATCGATAATTTTTTGAATTTGAGATTTTTCAAAAACTATCAGTACTGGAGACTTGAAATTTTGTAGGCATATTCTAGGCATGATTCTCTACATTTTATGTCTCTATAATTTTCCTGATATATGCAATACTTAAGCTGTAAATGCCTAATTTTTATAAATAGAATTTTCTGAAAAATACAATATTAACAGAATTGTTAATATTTTGAAATCTATACATGGTAGGGCACTATAGCAGTCACTATACTTAAGATATCAAAAAATATCAAGAGTGGCATATTTTTAACAAGCTTATGGACAACAATCTCACAGAAGTGCCTTTTGTAAGTGTGGACAAATCAATCTGAGGGGGCTCATCATTTCACAGGAACTTCCCGAGGGCATTTTTACAAAAATCTTGGATTAGACGGAGTACCACACTTGAGCAAAAAGCTCATATGGGCATGTTGAGCAAGTTTTAAGTGTAGGCAAATCTGCCTGAGGGGGGGTCATCATTTCTCGGGTTTATAATACCCTCAATTACACTACTGAAAATGATTTTGAAAAGCAACAAAAGCACCTCAAATCCCACTGGCCCTCAACACGATAGGATTGGTCACATGAGAATCATTCAGTCGCTATCTTTGTGTGAACCTACATTCAATGTGATAGGAGTTTATCTTCAATCCTTCATACAACTTGGCTATCAGCTACAGGTTTGACATCGTAACAGAACCTCTTATCAAGAGTTAGTCATCAAATATATTTCACCTATCAGCTCTTAATTTAACTTCTAATTTTCACATAGATCTTTATTTTTGTCACTTAGCGTCCCTTTTCTGCCACGTTTTGGTAATCGCGACAATGAAGATGAGTAAAGATTTGATAAAAGAACATTTATATATTTATTTCAGGTTTAATTAATGTTTATTGCTATCCTATTAAGGCTTGTAAATTTTAGTCTGAAGGAAACCCTGTTAGAGAATGGAAACCTTATGTGTGCTATTATGTAATAAAGACTGCCTTGCTCAGCATTTTTAGTGTATTGAATGAATAATGCATTTTCATTTTATGTGAGGCACAAATCCCGTCACCCAGATATTTCATTTCAAAGATGTAGGCCCACTATAGATTAGTTATTTTTTTTTTGTATTGTTGGTCATATCGATTGTTATTTTATACTTTTTTGACAAATGAATATCTTATGAACATAAATCAATTTCATTATATAAAGCAGTAACACACTTGAAAGCAAGCAACATTTAACAATAACAAAATATAACTATTTTTTCCTGGAACGCATGGAAATCGCATTGCATCATGAAACTATCAATATTTTTTTTGTTTAATGTACCAATTTGATAATTGGATAAATCTCATTAAAATGGAAGAAGGACCAAGCTGAATGTACTGAGGAAATCAATAGATTTTCTTAAATCGAACTATTCATCTTTAAAGCACACCAAAACAGATTGTTAACTTTGAGGAGCTGGTCGTTTGCTGGAAACTTGTCATCATCATTATTATGTAACGGTACTAACTTCGCCTTACAGAATCGGGACGATGAGGAATTAAGAATAAATTCAAATTGCGGGAGTAACCGGAACAGACATTGTATTGCTGTATGTAATGACAGGCTAAGAAATGGAGGAAAGACAACGTTTATACTTATTTTGTTCTTTCTATCTTGACTAAAAATATTGTTATTACATAAATAGTAAAAAGAAGCTATAAAATCAAAGATAAAACAGAAAATATTCATCATCTAGCTTACGTGAAGTTAAGACCGCTAATATTTGTGTAATAACAACAGTCATGGCAAGGAAATTTATGTCAAAGAAGTAAAAAAAATGAATATTTATTGAATAACAAAAATAATGATGGTACGTCCATTTGATGAAAAGTAAAGTTCCTGATAAATTTTTTATGTGCATTATTGAAGTGGTGGTGTACATAAATATTTAGAAGGGCCTCTTCGATGGTTTTGCCGTCACCTTGTAATCAATAGATCGCAGCTTCGATATTCAGTGGAGACACATAGTGGTTAGGGTCCAACTTTAAAATGTAGGTCCAGTCCCGATTAGCTTATATTTCTTAGTACTGTCATTCAAAACCGTATGCTCCCAATATAACCTTGTCGGAAGTTATTGATTGATTTATTTGGTTTGTTTCACTTAGCTTTTTGGTGGCACTTTTGGCTAATTTGCGAAGATGGGGATGAGTGATTATCTGATGAAATTTTGAATGGACACTCCCAAACATCCATGCCCAGGCCGGGATTGGAACCCTGGCATCGTAGCCCTGTATGCTATGTAACCACTCTGCCCCGGAGCCGGCTTTTAGCGGAAATGAATGACCATCATTGGCCGATGCTGCGGTGGAATATTATCCAGTGTTTGTAGGAAAATCTATGGAACTTCCTGTGCTGGCCTCCCAATCTGCCAGAAGGAAGGATGAACGAACTTTTAAAAATGACAAATGTTGAGACGAGCTGTTGCTTTACCCGCTCTTCTAGCCAATGATAATCTTTGGTATCGGATGGTATCTGTATAAAAAAATCAACCGATACTCACAGATGCTGATACCGTCAACTCAGCCCTTGTATATACACAAAAGAACACATTACAATTATTACTTCTATAGTACATAGTGTTTTGAAACATTGCTCCTCCCCTACATGCACAAAATACGTGGATTAGAGCATTGCATCGAAAACAAGAAAGGATTTCAAGATTTCATTGAAAGTAATAATTTGATTGATTGGTTGATATCATTCATTTTACTTCACTTTCTGCCACTTTTGGCTAATCGCAAAGATGAGGATGAGTGATAATACTATGATGAAACTGGTGTAGGGACGCTCACAAGGAACACCAAACCAGCTATAGAACAAGGTGCACGTAGTACTTCCTCCCGCCACATCCTAACACTCGGCACCACCATTGTTGTCTGGTTGGATTGATGCTTAAACCCCACTCCTCACTTCCCTTGCCAGCATATTGAGCATCCGCCGTTAGAGTAGACAACACTTATAATGTTATATCAGATAGTACTCTGGATTGAGTTAAATCCAAAGGAAAATTCTTCCATCTTGCGTGAGCGGTACAGGAGTAAACATACATATGGATAACAAACAATATAATCCAATGTGAATAGATGTCATAGATATAATGATTTCCACTTATTGGATTTTATAGACTTATATTAACCATTGCATTCATTTTATTACTGAAGGGGCGGGAGGGCTGCATATACTTTTTTAGTATTCACCCCTTAATTGGTCATCTATACTTCCCTTTCACGGTTTTTTTTAATAGTTGTCCAATACAAGGGCGGCGGTAGTATGACACCCACGAATTCCCCTTGGGCTGATTACTTTAAAGATAATTTTTGTTGTTTTATAACTGTGCTTGCACATGCATGTGACTGTGTTCCATAATTTTTTGCTTTATGTAAAGTACATATTTTTACTTTTTTATTATTTTTCTGCATTTATGTATGTTTGCCATGATTTTCTGATCTTCCCTATAATTTTGTATTTCTTATCATTATTTTATGTATGCCTTATTTTTATTTTACCATTCATTTAAAATATATTTAGTAAATGTGTGTACCTTGTATACCTCTAGTTCTCATACTTTTTGGATCATGCCAAACCCGTCCAGTGGAATGCATTTTAAGATTTCAATCCTTCTGGCCTAGTCTCCTTTGTATGTATTCTCAGGCTTTCCCATTTTAATAAACTTTTATTGTGGATTTTTGCTCACACACATATACCAAAGCCAACCCACACATATTTTACACATTTTTGGTGCAAAATAACGTTTTTTCCTCACTGAGAGGTGTCCAGAGAAAAGGTTATTTTCTTATTTGTTTTTTGTTTCAGTTCATTTGTTAAGATGTTGTTAACATGAAATAAGTCATTGCATGGTAGAATATCCATACACATAAAAATATCCTATGCAAGCCATTACTGAATTCAACTGGCAGCTTGCATTGTAATGAAAAAAAATCTATCATCTCTGAAAAATAATAATTATTGTTAATGGTGGAAATTGTCTATACATTTGACTCAGTATTATTTTATTTATATATTTGTGTGTGATATATTTTAAGATAAGTGTGGACTTTTCTTGAACACTACTGTAACTAAACGGGACACCATGTATTAAAAATTTGCCCCCATAGTAACAATTCCTACATGGCTATGGGCCTGATGGCATATCATCCCCCCCATTAACTCGCACGCTGATATTGAGCCTTTTAGATTACAGATTAAGAATACCATTTAATGATCCACACATTTCCACTTATTTCTGATTTTTATGAATCTTCAAGATTAAAAAATATTACTCTCTAGGTAAACAACACCATATTCCTTTCCAAATGACTGGTTTGCAACATGTCCTGTAATGTGCATACTCCTGAGAGATCTCGGGAAGGTTATGTGACCATTGTTATTCTCAATGGGAGCCCAATTTACAGGACAGCTACACCATGAAAACTAATCTGTTCATATTTTACATGGTCTGCACTGCACCACATGAAAGAATTAAATTGTGAATACATTTAAAAAAAAACAAGACAAAGTTCAGACTGAGGTACATGTAACCTCCTTTATATTTTCATATTTGTTCATTAATTTTTTACTATTTTCTTGAAGATCTAAATCTTTCATTTTCTTTTGTTGTGGGGAGGGACCATGAAATATATAAGTATGTGTGTGTGTGTGTGTGTGTGTTTGGAAACTTTTGTTGCATAGCAAGTTATAGGCCTGGGACTGAAATTGGCCAGTTCACATAGTTTGATCCAACTGTATTTTTGACATTTCAACAACAATGTTTGTTTCAAAAATAAAATCAAAAGAAAAAGAATGATTCCGGTTCTATTGAATGAAGTGATTATCCTAACATGGAAGGTGTAACTACTATAAATTACATAGTCAAATATTCATGATACATTATTTCTTTCTTGCTTGTGCTTATTACTTGTAATTTCATGAGTTGTACATACTTTATGAACCACAAAAATTATCTTGTTTCTGTGATAGAGAGAGAGAGAGAGAAAGAGGGAGTGAATTAGTTTACTTGTGTAAAGTTATGTACTATATGTTACTCAAGTTATTCAACATTGAAAGAAACATACATAGAATTTGACTATCTAAAAGAACGAGAACACACCTTCATGTATTCCTAGAAACAAGCCGATATTTGTTATGAAAGCTATAAAAGGGAGGGGTGCCCTTTTTCTTTTAAAGTGATTGTAGAAAGAAATATGTGAGCCTGTTATAATAAAATCAATGCACTGATACTCAAGTCATGACTTGCATTTCATTGAGCAGGATAAAATTGTATGCAAATTATTCAATTTTCTTGTCTGTTTTTAGTAGTTGGAAATATTATGTATCTTTAAGATTAACTGTTAGTATATCTTGAATAGTTGACTTACAACTGCATTTGTCTTTCTCTGATGAACTGGAAATCATTTTTTTTTTTAGTTTTGGAAACTGTCATGATAACTATGTTTAGGGCTTGGAGTACCCTTACTGATATAGGAACATAAATATTATGATGTAAATTTTCCTTACAATTCCTGTTCACATACCCATTATCCACTTGGCATGTATGTGCATGTGTGTTAGTACCTGATAATGTAGCCTATTGTGGACTCCTTGTTACTGTTGTATGTTTAGTGGAAATAACTTCTCATGCTTTCAGAATGATTTTATGTTGGATACAGTAACATTATTGACTAAATTCTTGCCGATGACCCTCTTACCCCTTTGAAAATTAAGATTTTTTTTTCTTTAATCAACCTATCTCTGTGTTTCATGCCACACTAATTTCTTTCAAGACGAAATGTTACCTGTGTAAGTGTAAATTCAGTATATCCCAGTCTGGATTATTAAAAGAAGTAATACCAAAATTTTAAATGAGATTACATGGCAAACTGTCACATGTCCATGTGTTTCATTCCACATTATGATTCTGAAAGTTGAAGTATTTGAATTTTGATTTGTAGGCGCACACACACACACACACAGTCACTTAGTATTATTAGCAATGTGGTTCATTAGAAAATGTGAGAAACATATCACCAGCATTCTGCACATTTCTGAAATTCACAGACCCTGGAACGTCCAAAATTAGTTTTGTAAAATCAAACTCAAATAAGGGTGGACCATTTGGTGTTGATTATAATGGATGTGTCTGCCTAGTCTAGCAACTAACTGGAATTAACATACCAATTTATTACCATGTATTTCCCAAAATACAAAATATACAAATATGGATAATTATTAGCAAATTAGTTGATAGCACCAGCACTTGTAGTAACATGGTTAGTACAGCATGCTATGAAGACTTATTTTTGTGGGATCATATCCTTGGAAAGGAGGGATATATGCTTCTTCATGATTGTAGATAAGGTATACAAACACAAAATAACAAAAGTAATTCAAATTCTAATTGGAAGTTGTAACATATACTAAATCATTTTCTATTTGGGGGGGGTACAATTAATTTGCTTTTCAGTACTTATTTTGCCATTTCTCTACATTTCTCTACTTTAAGAAAGTCACTATTTCAAAAGAGGTAGATAATCACATTTTTTTACCTGTGCTTAAGATTGTGTTATTTTTTTCCCCAAAGAAAAGCTAACTAGTATATCATACATTTGGTATGAATACCAAACCAACTGCAGGTCTTTTTACTGTGAGGCTGGCCACATAAATCATGTGTGTGACTATATCCGAATAGGATTTGCCCACCTGTGCACTCTGTTGTTATTGGGTTAGATCAATTAGAACATTTCTGCAGTATTGCAGTTGTCTTATACTTTATATTTCTGTTTTCCATACTGGCATATACATTATTTTTTCACTTCTCCTTTTCTTGTCACCAGGTGCTCAACTCTGCTGGTAACCTACATGATGTATCAATGCCTTCAGAACTACAGAGGAAAGTGCCATCACATATCAACTTTCTAAAATTCATAAAAATGATCCACATTTTCATGTTAGTTGCCCTATTTGTACTTATGATTGCAAAACCTGGATCACTTACAAAGTCCATCTACACAAAATGCATCACTCTCCAATATTGGTACCCAAAGAAAATATTTTTACAGATACATTCACAGATAGTGATGAAGATGAAGAGGGTGCTCCTTGCTTCAATGTAGATGTTACACTTTATGGTACCGATGTACAAACCAATGATGACATGGTCTTACAGCTTGCAGCTGGTTTATGTGCATGGCTGGAGAGTCTACATTCTGTCTCACATCCCATACAGCACAACATGGTTTCAGATACGTTAGCAACACATAAGTTGTGAAACATTGTAACATTGCGGCAATGTTGCAGAACATTACAAAAATGTTTCGGGTAAGTTTCAGTAATGTGGAAATGTCCGCGAACATAACACAACATTGATAATGTTACAGAAACATGTAAATGTAACATTACCGACATTACAGAGACATTTCCATTAGGTTGCATAATATTTCAGTTACATTACTGCAATGGTATTTTACATTGTGGTTATATTGCATGTATTCATGGATGGCATATTTGAGGGGGGGTTATTGGGGTTAAGCCCCTTCAAAAATTATTACAATATTTGCTTGTAAATAATTTCCTGAAAATAGAATTCACATGATTCTACTTAGAAAACTAGGTTTACGCAAGATATCTAAATGTATTTATTTTACCTCTCATGAATTGACCACATATCTTAATTGTCGAAATTAATATAAGGGGAGAAAAACTCCACAAAAGTACTGGATATGAATTCATTAATATCAGATAACAGGTAGGGCTAAAAAAAAAAAAATAGTGAAAATGAAATATTGACAACTAAATTCTAAAATAACATCAAATTTGTATAAAATAGTGTTTTACATGCTATAATAAAGCTCTCCCTGGTTTGTAACACTATGTCATGAAAAAGATGAGATTTGAGTGATGTTATCAGCATCATGCTCCAGTCGCTATCCATTCCCTTTACCAATTGATGAGAGGCTGGCAGGATGTAAAACATTTTGCAGAATCATGGTCATCTGAAAATTCGATTCTGTCTGCATTTCTCAGGGGTAACATATATTCAACTTTCATGGTTTTTCAACCTACACAGTGGTCAAACTATCAGTATTACACAGCAATATTCCAAATTAGATTTCAAATGTTACAAATTGAGTATGTGGTTTTAAAGTATATAACTTCCATATACTAAAAATTATCATGTGTAAATTCTGGTATAATCTGGTGTAACATATTGTTCTGTTTTGTAATATTCCTGTTAATTACAAAAGAATCAAGACGTGACTTCAGCCTTTCATCTCAAATAAAATAATTAAATAGCACACTTGCATGTTTGTAGTTTATCAAAACCTTGTACGTACCTATTTGAAATTCTTGACAAGTCTGCATTCTAATAATATTAATTGTGAAGTATTATGCTTATTCTGTAAACTTGAAATACCTCTGGAGATCATGCAAAGGGTCCTAAAGTAACCAGAATTGGAAGACAATGTCTCTTATACTTACATAACTGGAGAATGTAGACACACATTGACCATGAAAGAGATTCAGTTAATGAACCAGTAAAATTTTTTTTAAAAAGAACTGGGAGAAACGACCAGTTCACAAGAGACAAATGCAAAATGGATAGAAGCTAAACTTCAGGAATTTTTGTGTAGTAACATTACAAAAATGAGAACACGCCAGACAATTGTCATGATGTTTACCCGGTTTGAGCCTACACTGTAAGAAATATAAATGAGAGCCTTGTAATCAAGGGGTGTCTAGTTCGATACACAGTGGAGGTACATATCTGTGTATAGTGTTTAAAGCAACAATAACAATCAACCAAATATAAATAAACATACTTTGACACAGTTATGATGACAGTGAGTGATCAGGCACAATTCATGTCCAAGGGCTTCCCCGATGGCACACTGGTTGCGTCATTGCCTTGTAATCAAGGATCCCAAGTTTGATATCTGGTGGAGGCACATAGTGGTTCACATCCCACTTTAAACTGTAGGTCAAGTCTCGATTAGACTTACTGTGCATAAAGTGAACTTAAAACACCAAATCAACCAACCAACCAACCAAGCAATTCATGTCAGTATTGAAGTCCAAAAATTACACATAAATTTTTTCATAAAATATATCCTTTATTTTAATTTTTTTGTTTAAATACACTTTTTTCTGTAGTTCAGAAGAATTCCATTGCAGGTTCTGCAATATACCCTCATGTTGGAGTGGAATAACATTCAGTTCCTTCCTGTAAAGGAAATAGGGTCATGTGTAACATCAATTTGGAATTAACATTCTAGTCAGAACTTTCATTTAAAGAAAAATATTTTGCATCAGTAAAATAACAACAACCCAGATTTTTTTAACTTCTAGTTCCCATATACCAAATATTCTTAACTTCAATTTTATTTCTAAAATATATTGTGTGTGATAAGATAACATCTGCAAAAGAATACCTATGCCACACTAGGGCCTCTAAACAACGATGACTTTCATCAACAAAAAAGACCAACTTCATCACAGAAAGAATACTCCAGCTGCCTCCATGGTGGAGTGGAGTAGTTATCACAACATGCTATGATGCCAAGGGTCCCGGACCGAAGCCTGGCATAGGTATTGTGAGTGTCCATTCATCAGTTTCAGCATCCCCATCTTTGCGATTAGTCAAAAGTGGCAGAAATACAAAGTAAAATAAACCAATTCAATCAATCAACAATCAGGAATATTGCACAAATTTGCAAGACATTTAATTTGAAAATAAAAACGTTGCAACAATGTGAAAAGTGATCGATAAGTTATCGGGAAATTATGATTTGACCAATGTTTGAAGATGAAATTTTGGCATTCTGGGCTATCCAACAACCTACTGCATAACATGACAAGTTTTCTTGTGAGATTATAGAGTTGCAAAAAAGCTAGCTTTTTGAATGAACAGTTTCTTATTTCGATAAAAAAGCAGGCTTTTTTTAAGAAAAACAACAGAAATTTTGGCTTTTTACCAATTGCAGCTAACCTATTTCACTTGAAGTTATCGTTATGAGTTTACAGGTTTGTAGTCACATATTTTACAACTAGCTACAAAAATTTACATGATGCAGCAGCCAAGAGACATATATTGGCCAATCTCAGTGGGCACATATTGCATAGTGGTTCAGCTACAATTTTAATCCTAGCTTACCAAGGAAGAGGGGGAGGGGACTTGCAATCCAACCACCTCTTATTATTTAGATTTTTCAACTGTTTGAAAATAAATTACATGGTTCCCTGGAATGTTCCCAATATTTCTGTATTACTTCTGCTCATAAAAACATAAATGTAATATAATTAGGAGGCAAAATGCACTTGGTGGACATATCATGCGCAATCTTTGAATGCGTCTCATTCGAGATACTCATGCCAGTGACAGGGTACAATTAGTTGGTAATGATGGTAATTATTGTAATAATTATATTTAATAAACAACTGCACTTCTACAAACAAAAAATCATTAATAAAAATGTCATGGGTTTTGAGAGTTTTAGGGAATGATAAAATATATGACACACTCGTGTAATAATTGATTATTATTTTTTATTCATGATAGTAATTTCGGTAATTATTATAATTAATAAATAACTAGCCATATACAGGGAGGTTATTGCAGCATGACACCGCAAGAGCGTCGGCTGCTTGCCGGCCCAGTCATGCAACAGGTGCCGGCAAATTGCGTAACAGATAGCCCGTTACACAAACCGCTTGTTTTGTAATGTTTCCACTTTTCACAATTATAGTTACAATTACAACTTAAATAAGCACGTACCTTGTCGTAAGGATGCTGGAAAAGGTGTCCTCTAAAATACAAATATTTCTGGCACTTTATTTTTGACATGTAATCTTTCTTAGACACCGCGAGAGCGTCGGCCGCTTACCGGCCTTGTCATGCATCAGGTGCCGCCAAATTGCGTAACAGATAGTCCGTAACAGAAACCGCTTGTTTTGTAATGTTTCCACTTTTCACAATTACAGTTACAATTACAACCTTATTTCAGACATCTAATCTTTCTTAGACATCTCTACTTTATCCTCGGTTGACAGAAAGGGAAGACAGCATCGCGGCGCATAAAGCAAACCGAAAGTGTAAAATTATATTTAAAACTAATAATAATGATGATCACTAACCTTCTGTGTTATAAATGATGTTGAAAATGACCTCCTTCAACACCAATACATTTCCGGCATCTGCGTATGAAATTCCTCTGAACATCCATAAGCTCCTCAGGTGTGATTCTGGCAATTTCTCTTCTTATATTTTCTTTTAAATCCTCTATTGTACGCGGGTTATTCTGATACACTTTGTTTTTTAATGTTCCCCATAAATAATAATCACAAGGAGTAAGATCGGGGCTACGAGAGGGCCACAACTCAGTACTGATAATTCTGTCCTCAAAAATCTCGGCAATAAAATTAAGTGATTCATAAGCAGTGTGAGCAGTAGCAGAGTCCTGCTGAAAAAATGACTGCTGGCATTCAATGTCCGTTAATTGTTCAAAAAAAGGTTGTAGTATGTCTCTTCGATACCTTTCACCATTGATAGTACCTTCATAAAAAATAGGCCCTATTATTCTGTGCGCATTCAAACCACACCACACACCAATTTTTGCAGGATGGAGCGGAACTTCATGCACAAGGTCAGGTTTTTCTGCGCTCCAATAGCGATTGTTTTGTGAAATAACTCGGCCATTCAATTCGAACCAAGCTTCGTCTGAAAATATGATTAATTCTGGATTTACTCTGCCAGCAACAATATTATATCATATCATTATATTAAATCATATCATACTATTAGGTTATATTAAAAACACATACAAAACTACTCGAGTTATGTGAATATTTTTATACTACATAGATATATTTAATAAGCCTACCGAAATAAGAAGATGACACTCTGAAAGAGAAGCCCATTCAAAAAAGCCAGCTTTTTTGAAAACACTGTTTATATCTAGCTACGAATTTCATATTGTAAATTGTATTTTATATTTAGAAATGAGTGCCTATTTTACAGTAGGGAGATATACGAAAACCATGCAACAGGAAAATCCTTCAATCAAACATCTCAAACTCTCTGTGCCACATCTAAGGGAAGAGATAGATGTGCCAAAATGAGACTTCTTTTTCTAATGTCTGTGCTTTAAGAATACAATAGGCACAATTTTGGAAAGGGAAAAAAATAAATTAATTATGAGCTCTGTATGTATGTACAATTTCTCAAAGAACCAAAACCATTGTTGGAAAAAATTCTGCATCTCACATAAAAAATGATATCATGAACACTTTATTGCGTCCCTGATGGCATAGTGGTAACGTCGTTGCCTTGTAATTAAGGGGTCCCAGGTTCAATTTCCGGTGGAGGCACTTAGCAGTTCGGTTCCAACTTTAAACTGTAGGTCTAGACCCAATTAGCTTATCTGTGCATAAAGTGAACTTAAACAAAAAAAACACTTCAAACCGCAACAAACACTTTCTTATGCTGTGCGAAAGTCACACAAAAGCACAAACAGGAATGATCATAGGTGAATATATGTCTGATGTAATTTAACCAACATTTTCAAGGCTGATTTGAAAAAGAAATTTGCATTTGATTGTCTCTGGATTCTGAGTTTGAAGTGGAAAATGTTCACTGGGGGATGTTTGATAGCGCCTTGGAGTTAGTTGGGGGGATGCTCATGTACTTCAACATGGTGACAATGAGACAACTAGGGCGTAGGGGTGCTTGCGAAAATGTTTTTTTTTATGGATTTATATGCTTGCCATATGGAGGGAAAACGTTTCACCAAGTTTTCTTGCTATATATGCCTTTAGCAAGCTGTCTCGTGGGAGGAACAATGACTGATGGGAGCAATGGAAGATATCTATATCTTGCTGATGCCAATGTTCTCACTGTAAATCAAGGAGAATGTGATGGTAGATTACACTTTAAAACTAGCACAACCACAAGCCCGGCAAATATCTAATTCGTGGTTAGGTTTCTGTAACTGCAGTGTAAATATGTTAATCTGAATCAGTGTATTGCTTTCATGACTTTTGTGAGTAAAAAAATGCAAATTATCACAGTTTCCATTACATCATTATAACTTACTTGTTTTGTTTGTTGTTTCTGAGTTTGACCCGCACACGCCACTTCTGCCATATTAGACACCTCTTGCTCTAGCATTTGGCCAGTGTTGGTGAACAGTTCCTAAAAGAAGAAATTTTATGAATTAAATCAGTAGTAATCTATTTCTATTTAAATTCGATTTCTGATGTGGATAAATAAATTACTTATGAATTAACATGTGAAATGCTCGGTAGTGCATAGAAGACAAATTGCATAAACAATAGCGCAACCTTGGACATTGGGTATATTCTATCCCAGCCCGAACATAATCATTACATGCAACAGTCAACTGTCAGTAATGAATTGACAGGATTATTTTGATGGGCGACTGATAGTGGAATTATGTAGAGTATAAAAATGGTAGTGGTGGAACCTACCCCACATCCAAGGTTGGAGTTAATGTTTCATTTCCCCCATAGCATTGCAATTGAACATTCATCCCCCCGCCAACCGTGGGACCATTATTACCATTACAGCAAATCACTTTTCCCCCACAATTTTATAATGGAAAATTATTCATCCTTGTAGCATTTTAAAATAGTAGGATTCAATGGTCTGGAATGGCACAGCAGCATTTATCAATCTTAGCACCCTTTTGATGGACTTTCAATTCATCCAGCACTAAAATTGTTGCTTGAGAATAAGAACTAAATTAGGTGTATTTTTTTAATTATTTTTTTATAAGAGGCATGTTCCTGGCTATGATGTTTACATAACTATATATTAACCATTCAGTACAACGAAGGGCCACCTAACTAGCACACTCACATTTTCATTTGGTTGATAACCCCCAACCCCTCTCATAGAAAAATTCCTGCGTGCACCTACGCTGCTTGCACATGTGTTTAAAACATATAAAACTGATTGAATTTTTTTATATTCTCCTCTCCTCGATTGCTGACCTTCCTTGGAACAATTTGGTTTGATTTTAACCACATACCTATGTATGCAGGGCATCTCAAGCCTCACCAGAAAATAAGTCATACCTCCATCCTCAAAAGACTGGAGATCGAGAAAAAAAAAATGAGTAGAGAACATACTTTTTAAAAACAGTTATGGCTTGGCTCTCAAAATGTATATCACAAAATTTAAAAACAGGTACAGCTGGCAGCCGACGAGAAGAGCGCTGGCAGAAGAGGTGTGGCATACTCACTAATTGAGGCCTCGTAATCACGAATCTGAAGTTAAAAGTTGTCGGAAATGTCTAGAAATTGCAAAATAAGCGAAAATAAGGTGTTAGTTTTCGGAATGAAAACAGTCTATTTTCGCGAAATTTTTTGTTTCACAAGCAAATATATATATTCCTGATACTACTACAACACGAAATTTTAACTATGTTTGCCTAACCTAACCACACGTCAATGGTTCGTGGGGCTAGCATCAATGGTTCACAATTATTTTGCAATTTCTAGATCCTGATACTACCACGACACGAAATTTTAACTATGTTTGCCTAACCTAACTGGAACTATCCTAACCACATGTCAATGGTTCGCAATTATTTTGCAATTTCTAGAAGTTTCCGACAAATGTTAACTTCAGATTCGTCATTAGCAGGCCTCAATTAGTAAGTATGCCAAATATGAAGAAAATCGGAGAGGGGTCCGGTCATCTTCAGTCATACCTTGTAATAATATACATGTAACCAGTCAGAGCACTGTGACACTACTGCAAGTCATGGCATGCTGTATCTTTCAGAGGGCTATGGTAGCCAGTACCATGTCTGTTTTGTCTAGAATTGTATACTTAAATGTAAACAGAATTTTGATTAAGTGTGCCATGTACATTTTGTGTTATCAACGGCTAATTTTATTATTGCCACCAAAGGAGCTGAAGTAAAAAGAATCGAGATTCAAAAATAATTTACAATTTTATTTCGTGCATGTTGTAGATCCCATCCATATTTAAAACAAAGTCTGATTGCATAAGTTTGCAAGAATGTGAGAAATTATATTTTTGCAAGCAATGTAATCAAAAATAGAGTTGGGAAAAACAGCTTGGAGACATGTGCGAACATGTAACAAAAAATATTTTTGGGCCTTTTATACAGTATGTATAAACCTGACCTGCCTAACCTACTGACGTATGCATCCAATAGCAGAAATAACCTAAACTTGGCTTACCTATACTATTCACATATTTATTTATGCTATAGATAGGATGCAAACATGAGTAGGTTAGGCAGCTCAGGTTTATGCATACAAAAGGGCAAAAAAGGTTTTTGTTACATGTCAGCACATATCTCGAAGCAGGCATAGCTGTTGCTATCTACTCATTTAGCCAGTGTGTAAAATTCAAAAAACTGCATGACAATGGTGCTGCCCTCAATTTACACATTGTAACAATATCGCAGAATGAATTAGTTGAAACGTGAATATTTTTAGATAGAGGTTGGGAACGTAACAACTTATATGGTACACGGTATTCTACACCTCTTCACTATACACAGGAAAGATAGAAAATTTTCTTTTTCAAAGAATAGGGTAAGTTTTGTGCAAAATTTAGGGGGGGGGGTTTATACTGTAAATGCAAAAGGTGTATATTTAGGCCACAGCTTCTTCACCACGTGATGAGAATAGCGCATGGAATTGCTTTCACACAACAGTCCTAAACCTGGCCTGCCTAACCTAACAAATGCATTTAGGAATGTAATACCCTTTCATACCTACATCACAGGCATTGTAAAGTATTTAAGGAAGAATTTTAATGCTAACAGCCCTAAATTTGCTGCCTAACCTAACAATGAAAGCATTTAGGTCTGTAATAATTATTCATACCAACGTCAAGTGACATTAGCAGCAGCAGCAATCCACAACGGAACACTTTGCAGTATTCTTCCACGTTATTTTATTTGTGTGCGCTGGAAATGTTCACTGCAATAGTGGTACCCTTGTCCCTCTGTACCCCAAAAGAAAGTGAAATATCTTGCATTGTTTATAAAGATTTTGTTGTTTATGAACGTTTTCAGTTGATTTTAGCTCTCGAAAATGTGTTATTGTGAAGTAAAGTAAGTTTGTTTCCTTAGCATGTTACTTTACTGTGAAGCAGAACAGCCCGAAGGCTTCACGCAAGTGAATATAGCACCCAAAACGACTTTCCTCAAAAGCAGCTATAATTTTACGTAGTTAAGTTAGGATTGTTAGGTTTGGTACTGATAGTAATTTTCGGCGCGTTCTTTCGCTATTTTACTGTACATACAAACAATTTTTACCAACAAAAAGTGGCGAAAATACTTAGAAATTGAAGATTTTAACTTACGTGTGCCATTCTATGGTATCAAATATATCAGTTATTTGTGCTTTCCTAATGCTGGAACCACTTTTACATTACATAAAACATTGAAATCTGTCGATTAAAAAAATTTCGACGTAATTATCGAGGGGTCCAGTGGGTAAACGGTCCCGCGATAGTCAGCCACGCTCAGCAGAACGATAACAAACGTTACATGCTTGATTACGTTGCACGTAGAAATAGGAAATAAATTACACGGTACGTGAGTAATTCTGTTGTGTGTGTGTATATATATATTTTTTAATATATGTATGTTCACACACACCACTTTAATTTCACAATAAAAGTAACATACTTTTCGCACTAATCTGAAACTGACTTTGTTTCCAATCATGGAGGAAGCAGAATTAATTATAGTAGGCTATATTTAATTTATTAAATGTTGGGAATTCTGTATTTTCGTCGTAAAGAAGACTACTGTTAAAAAAGTAAATATTAATACACTTACCTCTGCCTTTGCAAAGACGATTGTCCAATGAAACGAAGCACAAACCACGCTAATCATATGTGTTTGAAGCGTCGTTCAACTACAGGTTCAACTTCTTTGGCGCAGTGGATGATGGGAAGCAACGAGGCAGCTATCGCACGTAACTACGCTGAAAGTTCCCTGTGTAAGATGTAACGAGCGCCAAAAATGAAAGCACCACGCAACGTTAAAGCAACCACGACTGGGAAACTTTGAAGTATGTTATGTAAATGAGACTTCGTAACCTTTCAGAAACATGATTCTGACTTCGTGTGCTGTATGGGATGTTGCTGTAGATGCAGTTGTTGAAACCTGTTATCGTTGCCAGAAGTACAAAATGAAATATTCGGTCCCAAAGTTAGAGCAGAAGAAACTAATGTGCTGAAAGACTGGTGTGATGGTAAAGTGGAACCACAAGGAAAGAAACCTGCGCAGACCCCATCGCGCTGGCGGGTGGGGGAAAAAGACAGGAGGAAGGAGCCTTCAGAGCGGCCAACGTCAGTGTTGCCAGACCTATTGATTTCTCGGTAGGTTTCCATAATAAACTATTGCTATGGCACCTCCGACGGCCTGCTCAAAAACAAGTTTCCTGGTCACCTTACTTGAACATGGAGAGGAGAGTGGAACTCCACTCAGCCATGAAAAGTGCTGTTTGAACTGCGAAATTATGCCAAACGATGTGCTAGGATATTATTATTGTTTTATTACTATTACTACATTACCATGGGCGTCCGGAAGGAGGGGCGTGGCCCCCCTGGAAAATGAAAGTCCAAAAATTATATATTTTTCACATATAATTTCATTTCAGCTGCAATAATGTGTGTTAATTATTGCATGAATATGATACATTGAAATTTAAACAATGTTTTTTGAGGGAACAACACTATTATTGGAGAAAATGTGCCTCCTTTGCCCCCCTGGAAAAAAATACCTTCCTTGCCCCTGCCTGGAAAAAATCCTGCGGACGTCCATGTGCATTACTATTTTTAGATGGTTGTATTTTATCCCACCCGAAAATTGAGTTGATTTCAGTTACAGTAATTTACATCCATTATTATAATAGGGATGTAGAAACATGATAATTTCAAACTTAAGTGGTGTTTTCTGGGAGGGCAACATTATACGGGGTAATATGCCTCGTTTACCCGCCTGATAAAAATACATTGTTTCCCCCTCGCTGGAAAAAATCACCAGACATCCTCTTGCCCCCCAGTGCGCACGCCTATGCCACCCCCGAGAAGGTCGTTCATCCGCTACTATTAGATCATCGGATTTTGTAGCAGATCTTCTGGTTTCCCAAGGAACCATCTCCCGATTTTTTCAAGTCTGACCTGGCAACACTGCCCCGAGCACCGATAACGGCAGGGAAGATGCGCGAACGCTTTGGAGGGAAGGTTTTTTTCCTTGTGGTCGAGCTATACAGTTTTCAAAAATCATCCTGTGTTCAAGAACAAGAAAAAATGCTCTTTGTATCATTGTTAGTTTTGATGATATCAAGATTGTCAACCCAATCGGAATGTACACTAAGAAACAAAAACTGACAATTTTTTCATATGAATTGATCAATTTTAACCCTGAATACAGATCAAGAAATCAGTTACTGGCAGTGGCAAAATCCAAACATGTAAAGTCCTTCGGATTGCAGGTTTTGTTGGCAGATTTCTTGTCTACAGTTACACAGCTGGCACATGGTCTGGTGCTTAAAGTTGGAGAATCAAATAAAATGATGTATGGAGGAGCAGTGCTGCAGATACACTGGCTTCCCAATGTATGTGGGGCATCATGCCCTTGTTGCACATGTAATGGCACAAAACCAGCAATATTTCAGACATTTGATGCCAATGATTTCAGTCACAGAACCCTAGAAGGACACACTGAAAGATGCAACTTACTTGCTGAATATCAAACAGCTGCAGCAAGAAAAAGATTCAGTCAGGAATATGGGATAAATTTCCGGAGTGTATTGCTTGATTTACTGTATGTTGACATTACAATGGCAGTGCATGATCCAATGCAAATTCTCCTTCAAGGAGTTGTTACTTTTGAATTAAAGCTTTTGCTGCAAAATTTTGTTGATGACCAACTTCTTTCAGTGAGTTGGCTTAATGCAGAACTGGAGAAATTTGAATACTCATATTTAGAGGCCAGTGACAAACCACCACTCTTTGATTCAGCATCGCTGAGAAATGAAGAATCATTGTCCATGGGAGCTTCCACAGTAATTACATTGTTGGCTGTTCTTCCTTTCATTTTGAGGGATGTTATCCCTGAAGAGAACGAAAAGTGGCAGAACTTTGTTACTTTATTGAACATTGTTCAACTTGTCCTGCACCATGAGTTACAGAAACAACAATTGGACAAGTGGAACTCTTGATTTCAATGCATCATATGATATTTTGAAACTTGTATCCTAATGTTAATATGACACCCAAGTGCCATTACATGATTCATTTTCCACCCCAGATGGAAATGTTTGGGCCATTAAGGCATCAGTGGTGTATGCGCTGGCAAGCACAGTATGCAGCCTTGAAAGGCAAGAAGTACAAAAATTACAGGAACCTTTTGAAGAGTGTATGTGTGTATAGTCAGATGAGGCAGTGCTACTACCAGAATATCTGTGGGGGGCGTAACCCTAACTTTTTCAGTTCCGGTATACAAACCAAAAAAACTAAACAGCTGAATGGGAGAGACTTTCCAATTTTGAATAGATTAAGTCAAGAGGATGTGATTTACAGTACAGTGAGGTGCAAGTTGATGGACATTCCTACTGTATTTGCACATCAGGATACGAAAATGAGGTGGACTATCCACAATTCAGTGTCATATCAAACTGCTTTGTTCTTGGCACTGATGTAGTTTTTCTTTGTAACAATTGAAAAACACTTGATTTCAACAGACATGTTAATGCTTATGAGCTGGCTGTCCTAAGCAATGAATCTCTCCATACATATAAGACTTTGGAAAATAAGTGGCCACTCCCACTTAGAAAATCACAAGATTCCATTTTTATCACTAACAAATATGGACATCTAAGTGATGCCATGTAATTGAATAAGCAGAATGGGATATTCACATAGGGGAATTTAGCAGACACAAATATGCCAACTGTTATACTTTGATATGTTTCCCAGTGACTCCAAGGGTCCCGGGTTCGAATCCCGCTTGGGCTGGGTTGTTTGTGAATGTCCATTCATCAATTTCATCACTCATCCCCATCTTCACAAATTAGCCAAGAGGCACAAAACGCGAAGTAAAATAAACTAAATCAATCAATCAATCAATTTGATATGTTCCTAATAAGTACTAATTTATCTACAATTTATCTACATGACTGGTTTGTTGCAGTAATTTTTCCACATTCACATCTAATTATTTTTCAGAAAAGTATTTTAAACTTCAATTAGCAAGTAAGAATGAAAGTGGTTATCACATTGTTTGCATATTTACCATTTTTTGTGAGTGTGGAGAGACGTGGTTTTGGTTTAAGTCTAGTGTTACGATTTTGTGAAGAAGTTTTAAAAGAACATGTATCTGCTCTTGTTTGGATAAAGTAAGAAGATATGTTGTTACCAATGAACTGTTACTTCTCCTACCAATAATAATTTATGCCAAGGACATATATTTTTTTAAGATTATTATTGTTCCTGTCGTGAAGGGCAAGTGAGGGATTTGGAGAAAGGAGTGCAACGAGTGTGGTGGAGATGATTGTGCCGAGTACGAAGCAGCAGATGAAAGCATGTCTTGCATATATTGTGGCTGCCCACCAACGAAACATGCAAAAGGTATGTATTGCAATCTGCAACAGCAGTTGTTTCATTGCCAAACACATCAATCATATGGGATTTTGTATTTTTTCATACTGACTTTATTTCGGTCTCATTGATGCTGACATTGTTTAAAGAAATTATAAAATTGAAATATCTGTATTGCTCACTTGTAACAAATATTGCCAAACAGATACGAATCTATGTGTGCTATGTGTGTAAATTTTGGAGAACCAGTAATGGTCCCCTTACCAGACAGAAATTAATTGTGCATACCAAATCAACAATTTTTGTACACTTATTTTTCTCATTGTTGCAACAAAGAAAAAATATTTTCAGTTTCTTTTTGTTGTTACTTTACATGAATTGTTTCTAAATATCTATTTCTGTGCAGGAATTCTTTCAATTGAAAATCATTTCTATATTTGTGGAAATCATATGCACATTTTGCACATGAACATGAGAGATTCCCTCTAACTTAGTTCCTTAACTATAACTTCAGAAATGAGCATTTTAGTAATGAAATATGGTATGTGCATTCTCTATGTCTGTATGTTATGTGAGTTACATAATACTTATTTATTTTGTTAAAGAAGTTGCTCCCGAGCAAGAAGATTCCAACCTTGATCCTGTGAATTGCAAATCAAATGCAAAAGAAAGCACAGAGGCTAATGTTCAACAGGATGAAATAGTGGAGGTTCATACATACCAGTTTGATTCAGGGGATATGTGTAAACCTAGTTCAAATTCAAACCTTGGCCCCATGGATGCAGGATCTCACCAAGAAAGTAGGAAGGTAAGAAATTTATTTGGGAATGTTTAATTTGATAATGAAATGAGAGCATGTGTCAGAGTTCAGTACCTAAATCTACTAACTAACTAACTAACTAACTCTCTAGCCTTCTTAAACCCGAAGGTTCATGGCTGCAGCAACAGAGACCTTCCATCTGTCCCAATCTTGAGCAAGATCTATATACTCTTTTCCATCCCTACCGATTTCCCTTAGGTCCATCTCAACGTTGTCCCTCCATCTTCGTCTTGGTCTTCCTACAGGTCTCGTACCATCAGGTTTCCCAACAAGAATCCTGTAAACTCCTCTTTCCTCTCCCATTCGTGCCACATGGCCTGCCCACCTAAGTCTTCTTGATTTAATTATTCTAATAATATCTGGACACGAATACAAATTATGTAGTTCTAAATTATGTAACCTTCTCCACTCACCTGTCTCCTCATCCCTTTTAGGTCCAAATATTTTCCTAAGGATCTTATTTTCAAATACTCTCAATTTATGTTCCTCTTTCAATGTAAGGGACCAAGTTTCACATCCATATAATACTACAGTCAAAATTACTGTTTTGTATATTTTAACTTTTAGTTTTTTAGATATTAAACGAGAAGACAAAAGTTTATGAAGAGAGAAGTAACATGCATTTCCTGAATTAAGCCTACTTTTTATTTCCTCTTTAATATAATTTTCATTTGTTAATATTACTCCTAAGTATTTGAATTTGGAAACTGGTTCAAACGAGTTGTTATCAATAATTAGATTTTGATTATTACCTAACACTTGGTTTCGGCCTGTAAGCATATATTTAGTTTTCTCTTTGTTAACTTCCAAACCTATCTCTTTAGCAGTTTTGAAAAATATTTTAGCATTATTCTTAATTGTATTCACATCATCCCCCAGTAAGTCTACATCATCTGCATATGCTAACAACTGAGTCACACCATTTAATTTTAGTCCTTCTTTAGTTTCTTTTACCTTCCTAACAGCATATTCTAACGCAAAATTAAAGAGCAATGGAGATAATGCATCTCCTTGTTTTAACCCATCATGAATTGTAAATTTGTCAGACATATTAATACCCACACGAATTTTACTTTCTGTTTCACTGGTGCATATTTTTATCATACTAACAAGCTTCTTAGGTATTAAACTCGACTAACATATTATATAATTTATCTCTTTTGACCGAATCATATGCTTTTTTTAAATCAATGAATAGCTGATGGACATTTTGATTATATTCCCACTTTTTTTCAAGTGTCTGTCTGATGTGAAAAATTTGATGTGTAGTTGATCTGTTACGTTTAAATCCACATTGATAATCACCTATAATTTCATTAGCATATGGGGTTAGTCTTGTTAAAAGAATGTTAGACAATATTTTGTATGTTGTTGAGAGTAGAGAAATTCCACGGTAATTATTTCAGTTCATTTTATCACCTTTTTTAAACACAGGAACAATTATGGATTCTTTCCACTGTTGAGGGATTTCTTCTTTATTCCATATTAAACAAATTAACTTATGAATTTGACATATTATTGAATTTCCACCATATTTAATTAACTCAGCTGGTATTAAATCAATGCCAGGTGCTTTGTTATTCTTTAGCCTTTTAATAGCATCTTTAACTTCAGTCAAGTTAGGTTCTGGAACTAAAGGTTCTGCTGTGTGAGTAGTTGTATTTACTGTATTATAAGGGCGAGAAAGTATGAGCCCCCCTCTGGCAGATTTGCCTACACTTAAAACTTGCTCAACATGCCCATATGAGCTTTTTGCTCAAGTGTGGAACCCCGTCTAATCCAAGATTTTTGTAAAAATGCCCTCGGGAATTTCCTGAGAAAGTATGACCCCCCTCAGATTGATTTGCCTACACTTATAAAAGGCACTTCTGTGAGATTGTTGTCCATAAACCTGTCAAAAATATGCCCCTCTAGATATTTTTTTTTGGCTACACCTAAAACTACGCAAACGTATTAACACACACACACACACACACATATATTTACTTCCGGTTTAAGTTCAATTGGACACCTGCCTCAATTTGTTTATCTAATATTAAAACAATGTAATATGCAGAGCTCTTCTAGAATTGTTCTGTAACTCTCTCATTTCTTACATCATAAACATATGATTTTTCACCTATGAGAATAACACTACATATAGTGTCATCAGGGAGTGTATCGTGGAATTCACAGATAATTTTAATGTTTGTCCTGTCATTAACCACAACTTGTTTCCTTTTTGAAGTGTTGATTACAAACATGGGTCTCTGTGCTTTGAATTCATCTGGTGTGTAATACATGTCAGTATTGCCAGTAGTGACCCTTTTGTATGCTGTAAATGCTTCATATAATTTAAGGAAATCATCCTTGGACATGTCTAAATTATAATTTTCTCTAGGGAATACCTCATTTCTGCCATTTTTAAGATATATGTTCTTGATGTTGCAGTTATCAAATCTACTTGAATTTTTTTCCTGATTATTGTGTCTTCCAGTCTGAAACAGTACCACCACAAAATCCGGCAACTCATATTGTATACTGGAGAATGAATTTGTAGCATCAAACTCATAATAAGTACCAGTTGCGGGCTTCTGTACACATTGATATGTATAAAATTGTAAAGGTACTTGTGTATTTTTTATTATATCTGCTTTGTATTTAAGAGCATAACTGGCTTCATATTCAACAACTGGGATTCTTAGCTCCATAGTCTGAATAATGCATTTGCCCTCATCAGGAAGGGTATTAGGCAGAGCTTCCCCTGTAGAGTTTAATGTGCTGTACCTCATCAAAGCATTATTATCATTGGCAGCTCTTCTAAATGTGATTCTTAAACCACCCTTCCACATAATATCTTTGTAATCTGAGAAGAATCCTGGCAACAGGTGCATAGGGAACAGCACTGTGTGGCTCTTCGATATAATTTTATCACCAGCCTCAAATCCACCTATTTTGTAGTAAGAAGCCTCGGTTTTGGATAATTTTAGTGTTGCCAAAGCTGTGGAGGTAATGCCGGGATAATCCACTCTGTTTATAACAACACCATGCTTTCTGATCTCAATTTCAGAGAACAGATGCGGCACAAAATTGTCCACCAATCTTATATTTGAATTTGCCGGATAATCTGTTCCATCGAGCTTTACAACATCAAATTTGATGTATAGATCTGCTCTGTGGGGGTGTATAAAGCCATCCCCTACATCAAGATCAACCTCAATTTCTGTGTTGGGTTGATTTAAATTTGCAAATGTCCTCCTGTTTGGGGGGAATGATTGTAGCTCATAACTCTCAATATTTTCCATTTTTTTTTGTATGTATTTTTATTTAAATATTAATCTCTATGATTGCAGTTGTTGTGGCTCCAGCAAAATCAACTAATTCTTCTTTTTCATTAGTGACCATCAATTCAATGTTATCTATTCTATTATGGCACACAGGAAAATATAATGTTGGGGATGGAGTGTAGATGATTGGCTCCATAAATTCAGAATTAGGTTTAAATGTTGCAATGATGCCAGTTTGTTTGTGAGTGCCTATGCCATTTGATTTGGTGATCATACCCTCGGCCACATTACAGTGAATATTCAGAGTCTCTATGGCTAAGAATTTAGGTATATTAATAGCAGTGTGTTTGATGGCCGGTTCAAGTTTTGTGTTGTTCTCAAAGCCTAACAGCTCTCCTATAGTACCCAGATCCACTGTTTCTGTAGCAGATACAATCTCTACTCTGTGAGTGACAGAATTTTGAGTTAATACTATACCTCTGGGTAATTGAGCATTTAGAGTGGACAGATTATATTGCCCTGGAGTGATGACAATTTTTTGATCCCCTACAGCAATTTTGTTGTTGTGGTGTGTAATATTAGGGATCAAGTACATGCCATAAAATGCTCTGAGAGCTATTGTTTTGGGATACACTATATCATCATGTAATTTGAGTTTCAATATTGAATTTTGGCTGGTGAGATGGAATACCCCCATGATGTTTCAAATACCACAAGGCCTTTTGAAAATTTTCAATTGATGGTTTATTTATTTGAGACATATATCTGAGAACAGATAAACACAAATGTCCACAATTAACATCTTTGAAATTTTGAACACGGGCATTATTGTAATAAAGATTAGCTGATTTTAGATATTTTATTAAATTTTCAGGTGGAACACCTCCAAATGAATCAAACACAAATGCCTCATTGTTTAAATATTTAAGATAACAAATCCAGTGAGTGCCCTGATTTTTGTACTTATCCAAATTAACAATGCCACACTCTTTCTTAAGTGGTTGCTCTGGCAAAGAATCAGACATGTACACACCTCTAAAATTTTTGATGCCCAGTGGCTTGATTAAAGCTTCAATATCTTGGTTTGTAAGCGGCTCTTGTTTTTTTTAAACTTATTCATGGCTCTCTTAACACCTTTGCCTTGTTTCTCCATGGCCAGGTTATGGCGCTTCAATTCATCTAATTCTGCCCTATTTTTCTTGGCATCTATTACTGTTTTTGCTATGGCAGCTGATCCCCCAGCCAAGCTCCCAACAGCCCCGAGAGCAGCTAAGATGGCCGGGATAGTAAATATGAAACCCCCCACATGTGATTTTTTTCTAGATTGTTGTAATTTTTTTAATTGGGGGGTACTAAGCAACAATTTGATACCATGGCCCTTGGCAATACAAGAGCTTTTTTTCTTGCGCTGCTTTTTGGTTAAAAGACTATCAATAGTTTTAAGAGATTTAAGACCTGCATAAGGTATTTGATACATAACACCCTTGGCCTTCATTCTAGGTTTATTATATACATATTCACAGCCCCCACCCCAGTTTTTGTTTGGTGTTCATAGCTATGGTGGTTCCCAATGCTGCTATTTTTTCACTCAAAGAAGCATCTTTGCTTACAAATCTACCAAATGCAGCTTCTTCTAATTTCTTGTCTGCAACATGTCTCTTGTCAAGATCAGAATGTGTGTTGTATGCTATGTCATGGTCTCTACAAGCAGCATCTAGGGGATTAACACCAGGATCACCTCTGTTTAATCTATGGTCCAATTTTGTGCCTGGACCACAATATTGATAGCCTGGAATGTGTAGTTCAAATGGCAGCTTGTTTATAATGTCATTAACCAACCCCCGGCCCTCAGAAATATTCCAAAATTTAGGGGGTAGAGTATTAATAATTTTTATAAGATATCCAATCCCCTTAGTGTCATTCACTATAAAATTAGACAATTTGGTGCTTATCATGTCCATAATTCCAACCTTTTCATTGTAAAAATTGTGGTTGCCAGCATTTTCCTCCCCAGCTATCACCAATAACCTATCTACAAGTTTCCTGACATCATCAACCCAGACAAATTCTTTAGGCAGGGTGTTGTATTGTTTGATTCCACTACCTGTCTTGATTTGTGACCATATGGGCTTGATTAAATTGTTGTATTTTGCTCCACTGCTAGACTTGACTCTTTTTTGTGTGGGATCATTGTTCTGGTATAGAGCATCTGATTTTATTAATATTTCTTTGTAGTGCTCATAATCTTGATCTGTATAGCTGCCAGGCCTTTTCCTAGTCATCAGTTCCCACAATCCAGGTGTTCCGAGATATTTAACAAAACCACCTCTTTCTCCAAGATGAGATTCTGAATATACAATTATATCATCTCCCATAAATGTTACTCTGAAATTGCCAATTCTATGTATGATGCTACCATCACGCTCTGTGTCAGCATATAAGCCAAAGACCTCATCTTTATTGTCTTTAGGTGTGCTTAAATATTTTTGAGCAAGAAGACCCAATTCAATAGGATCTAGAGTAGCTTCAATTCTTCGAGGAGCAACAGGACTAGGTGTATGAATACTGGAAAGTGGGGTAATTGGATAATCTAATATGTTCCTTGCAGCTACAGGTACAAGCTCTGTGATCAAATTTTGATTTTGCTCTGTAACAGTTTTGATATTTTTACCTAATTCACTAATAGCATCAATAATAGGCTGTTCTGTTTGTTTGTGTTGTTCATAAATTCCTCGGTTCTGTGATTTCCATCCCTTAAATCTTTTTACAAGATAATCTCTTAATTTAAGATCATCAATGATTGGCCTTATCATGGTTATTTATATATGTTTCAATGTCTAGAAAATTGTTGATTTTATTTCTGTATTTGCCAGTATTGGGTTTTCTTGTCATATCAATTGTGACAAACCCATAACTATCCTGGTTCCAGCACGTACTGCAAATCTTAGAAAAATCATTGTAGCTCAAGTCCCCACCTACATGTATGTGTTTGAGGTTGGTATGATCTTGATGAAACACACATATAAAATTGCTGTTGTCTCGGATCAGCTGCTTCGGAATTTTAGAAAAAGTCTGTGCCAGGTAGAAACAATCAATGTTTTTGTGTCGGCCCTGTGTAAAGAAATTTCTAACCTTGTTTTGATTATCCAGTATAATGTCATCAAACACAACAACAGAATTATCAAAACATTCATGGAGTGGCTTAACATCTGGTTCAAAAGTGGCTATATCCAATCCATCATATAGCTTCATCAGCTGCTGATATTTTAATTGTTCCAAGCTCTTAGAGAAAACATACAAGTGCCTGTTTTTCCAGTCTAACCAGTTGGGTGCCAATAAAAAATTATCAATCATTAGTGTAGTTTTACCACAAGCTGATGGCCCAACAATAAGACATCTAATATTTTCAGGCAGCAACTTGCCATTTCTCTTAATCTGCTGTTCAGGTTCTGGCAGCCTCTTTATAACATCCCAGGTGCTCATATTATCACTTTGTCTGCATCGATCCAGCTGTGTTCTGGAAGTCCTAGCCATTTGACAAATAAGTTGTTGCCTTTTCTGCGGATGATTTTTTCTATGAGATATGTGTCAGGCTGTTTAGTTTTGCTGAGTTCTTCTTCATAGAATCTGCCTTTGAGAATTTCTCCTCGGTGATCTTTTATTATATATGTGTTAAGGGTCCCAGGTTTAACTTGAACCACTGTAAATAATTCAGTGCTCCAGTTTCTTGTAAAGCCTCTTTTGAATAAGTGCTTATATTTGCTGATTCTTACTTGATCACCTACCTTGTATTTGGCTTTTCTTGTTGTTGGCTGGTATCTAGGATAATAAACAGTCCTGATCAATTTTTGCTCATCAGATGAAGTTACTTCAGAGGGTTTCATGTTGATTGTGGAATGAACCGAGTTGTTATATTTATGTAGAAGTTCTGGAAGAATATTAATCCATTTATAATTACCTTGAAGTGTAAATTGTTTATACATAAGATTTTTTAGGGTTTTGTTGAATCTCTCTACAATTGAGGCTTTGAGATCACTGTAACTCGAGTAATGTTTTATTGACTGGCTTTTAATAAATTGTTGGAACACAGAATTATAAAATTCTTTGCCATTATCTGTTTGCAAATAGCGCGGTGATCTTCCACTCTGATTGATGATTGTCCTGATGGCTTCTGTAACACATTTTCCAGTCTTGGATTTGAGTGGCACAGCCCAGGCAAATTTTGAAAATGTGTCTATTACAGTAAGTAGATACTTGTAGCCGTTGTTGATTTTGTCTAAGTTTTTCAGCTGTCCACTTGCCATCTCAATCAAGTCGCTCTGCCATAAATCATCTATGCCTTTTGTGACTACTGGCAGTCTCTTATAATTATGTCTGGCTTGTCTGTGTAATTCATCAACAATAATTTCTCTAGACATAATATGTAAACAGGAATATTGCAACTATGGGGTGTTCAGCAGCTGATACTACAGGATTTTCTAAATATAATTTGTCCCCTATTTGTATTTTAAATTCCAGAGAGCCATCATCTTCAACATAGGCTGTTTCTAATGTATTGGGATCTGTAAAATCCTCTAACTCTACACTGGTGATTTTTGGTTTGTTGTCAGCATTTGTTATTGATAAGGTGGGGTAGTGGTGTGCCTGTGGTTGAAGCCAATATTTGATCTTGATTGGTCTCAATGTGCCCCCAACAAAAAACTGGTAATAAAATTGTGCAGGGGACAGCATATATATTTTGCCACCTGGTGTAAATGGTGAATCATATTCTTTGTTGGGGATGCTGTACAATTCAAGAATTACTGTATGTTTTGGATTCTCGATTATGCCTGTTATTTCTTTTTCTGCTGTAAGCAATCTGCTTGTTACAGATTCAAGGTGCTCATTGATCGTCCTAACAACATCATCATGGCCTGGCTTGATTTTTATGTCCACAACAAGTTTCTTGTATTGTTGCACAATTTCTTGTAGCTGTGTGGCAAAAACAGACAGAGCATTTGCTTGATTGGATTCCATGGTCCCTAGCTGTTGCTTGATATTAGCTACAATTTGTTGCAAATTTTCAATAACTGCCAATTTTGAATTTTGAGCAGTAAGATCATGGACCTGTCTTCTGATATTCTCAAACAGGGCATGCAGTTCATTAATATGTTGATTAGTTGGTAGAGTGGCCACTGTCTGAGTGAGTTGTTTGATCTCTGTCTGGATATTCTTGATATCTTCTGATTTCAATATGCGATTCACTGCCCTCTTTATATTTTTAAGTTCCTGTGATGTAGGCAGATTTGATACAGTATTTTGCAAAGATTCAAGTGCCAATTTCACATTATTTAATTCAGATGCATCAGCCACATTTTGCATAGCATTTTGGAGCAGGGCTATATCTGCCTGAGTGGGTGTTGATTGTTGTAAAATTTCAAGCTTTGTTTGGATATCATCAATCAAGTGATGAAAATGAGAGAGCTCAGATTCAGTGTTGAGGTTTTCAAGCTTTGTGATCTGTTGCTGGACACTGACAAGTGTGTCTACAATACCGGGCAGGCGGGATTCTAGAGATTCTTGTACATTTGTCAAATCACTTTGCACTGCTGCTATTGTACCCTCAAGATGGGTTATGGTACTTTGAATTTTTCCAAAATCTTCATATGTTTCAAGTTGCAGCTTGATGTTGGCAACACTCCGAGTTATTGCACTCAAAGCATCAGAAGATGGCAAGTTGTTCATAAAATTTTCAAGTGTCTCAATTTTTTCTTTAACCTCGGCTATGGCATTGTTCAGAGGGTCCAGATTAGGTATTTGGAGTGATTGAATCTGTTCCTTTAGAGTGGAAATCACTAGATCAAAATCTTCTTGTGATTTTATGCTTTTGGCAATTGTTTTGGAGCTGTGTCTGGACATTATTTATCTGCTCTTCCAATTGCTGTTTCAATTGCTCAGAGTTGGTGGCCTGGGTCTTAAATTTGGCTTGAAGAGCTGCTACAGCCTCTTCTAAACTTTGAAAATTATCTAATGTTGCCAAATCAGTATATTTTTGAAGCAGCACTTTGAGTTCTGAGTCAATTTTAAGAAGAGGGTCCATGCATTGTGATTGTAAATTTGTAATTTCTAATTGAAGACTGGCATTGAGTGTGGTTTGTAAAGCTTGTAAATCACTTCTTAATTTCTTGACTCTGACATCAAGCATCAGAATCTCATCACTGTGATCTTCATGTCTTGTATGGCCAAATATATCATTAGGCATTTTTGTTTTAGTGGTTATTTATTATTGAATATCTGATTCTTAATTCTATAAAAAAAGGTATAAGCTTGTCATATGACCCAGGGACCTCAATATATAAGCAGTCACCAGCAGAAACAGTATATACAGTGCCAGAAATCATGTTTGAGTGCTTAATTCTATAAATATTTCTCCCTACTGAAATCTTGACATTACCCTCAGGGGTTGTAATAAATTGCAATTGACCACCTACAGGTAATTGGTAATGATTTAAATTATTGTTAAATATGTACAATATTTTACCTGTTTCATCATCAACATCTGTAAGTATGCTGTTCAGATGAATAATTAACAAAGCACTTAGTTTAGATATTATATCAGAAGAGGGTTGTGGTGTTGGCAGGTCCATAATAGCCTGTTTTTTGAACCCAAATAAGTTCATAGGCATGTTTATTTATTTCAAATCATGCTCTGTAATTGGGCATTGATTGCCATTTTTCAAATCACAATGACCCCATGGTAGAGCATGTATGCCACATGACAAACTGCATCTCTTGTCATCATGTGGGTCCAGAGCCACTTTTCTTACAATATTGCTAGTCAACAAGTGATTCACACTCTGAATTCTGGATTCTGATGTTCTGATTGTGCTACATGATTTGAGGCAATTTTTGTAATCTTCAAATTCAAGCTCTTTGTCTACAGTCACTCTGCCAATGCCCTTGGCTTTTTTTTGCAAAAGCACCACTACATGTTTCAAAACTGTACATCTTGGCCCTTAACCCAGCAAATGCCACAATAACATCACCAAGTGTCTCATCTTTTAACTTGCCAGGCACTTTTTTGTTGTGGTGTTTAATTTTTGAATGTTCACTGGTATCAAAATATTTAAACAATTCAGGCTGTGCCATATCTTGATAAACATCTTCTGTTTGAATATCAAGAACAAAACTATCTGTGTCCATGTACATCAATTTTACACAATCACCATAAAAAGGTTTCAACACATCATAATACAATTTTAACATGTGTAATTTGGCCAATTCCAATATCACAGCCCCTACATAAATAGGCTTATCAAATTTAATATTTGTTTTTTTCATGTTGAAAAGTGCCATATTTTCATCATAAATTCTTCTGTAATTGAAGTTGGGCTTTGCAATCAATTTTTTGCTCCGGCTGGGGTCAGTAATTATTTTAACATCAATATGTTTTCTGACATTTTCAATTGTTTTGCCATACACTGAATTGACCATCAATTTAAACAAAGTTTTATCAAATTGGCTTATTGCAGATGTTCGAAGCTCTGTTTTTGTATCAATATATGGTTTCAACCATCTTGAGTGCCTGAACCTCAAAACTTTTCCAATTTTGGTCACTTGAACACCATGATTCATCAGGAACTGGAGGTTTTTGTAATATATAACATAATTCTGTTTCGGCTCTAGAGTCATCATCAATTTCTTTTGTTTAGAGCCAGGTGAACACTTAACCTCGGGAATTGGGGGCAGATCAGAAAATGTGTTGTGTAAATTATCTGGAATTGTCAGATCAACCTCTAAGAATAGGCCATAGTTACTGTCATCAAAATTCTTAAGATCCTCAATATTGAAATCTTCAACCCACTCAAGCCCTGCATATGGCAGTTTATCCATCATAGCATAACCATAGAGGCTGTTGGCATCTACATACAGTATATAATTTGATGGCAGTGCTGGATCATAATCAGGAATATATTTGTTATTTGCTCTGGCATATCTCTGAGAACATTGCACCATGCCTCCTCTTATACATTGTTCCATAAACAGATACATATCTTGATCCTGGATCAGATCCAATTGCATTTTAGTGTTTAAAAACATTGCAGACCATGCTAGGCCCGGAGCACTGTAAAAATACATTGGATCCAGCTTATAATTTTCCATGGAAGATTTTCTGAATGCCTGCAGTATATCAGCTAAGAGAGTCACATCAAGTTTCAAGTATGCCTTGTGATAATCACCAAATGTCTGGCATTTTAAATTGTTCCACATCAACTGGGCATGGTGATAATCTTCATCAGTAATTCCAGATGCTCTGATTTTGCTGTAAAACTCTTGTTGTGGTGGCAGAGAACACTCATCAAATTTAGAAAAATCTGTAACATATTCATATGGATATAAACCCTTCCGCCTAATTAATTTCAGGTCCTGATTTGGAAACAAAGCACATGTGATTTTGAATTGATCATCAGGTAATTGAGTGGCCAGTGTAGCCAGGCTAGCCGATAAAATTCTGTATGAATCAAGAAATCTTAAGTGAATAGGAACACCATTAACTTTAATTATTTTGCTAATGGCAATATATTTCTCATTATTTTCAGCTAAAATATTTAAATTCTGCTTGTCAAACCCCTCGTACCTGATCAAATGATGAAAATCATAATTGGATGCTCCATGGCAAAATATAGGAACAAATTTTGGTCTCTCGATCTTAATATTACAGCTATTACACAGGGCCATTAAGAATTTACCATCTGTATGAGAATGGTGATGTACCTTGATATTTGTATCTGAAGATTCAGAATCACATACCGGGCATTTTTCTGCTTTGTTGAAATCTTCAATCTGTTCCTCTGTTAAAAGCAACATGGTCTTTGATTTTAATAAGACATTAGATGCTATGTCATGGCACTCATTTTCTATTCTATGTGCAAATTCTTTGATGGCATCTGCTCCCATGTATAAATATTCTTTACTAACCACACCACCCTGTACAACCACATAATAAAAGCTGGAAGGTTCATGTAATTGATATGATGTAATTGAAGATTCCTCAGGGTCTGGGCTACAGAATGCAAGGGGTTTGAGGTTTGATTCAAAATCACAGACTATATATGCTGGGTGTTCCAACAAGGCTTCAAACTTTTTGAATTTGGCATTTTCACTTGGCTTAGGCATAAGCATATGAACAGGTTTATGATTCCCACAGTATTTCAGATGCTCAAGTAACTTGTTTTTAGCAATTTCTGTATTCTCTTCCCGAACCCCTTTCACCATTTTTTGACCATCAAATACAGACAAACATCTTCTGCAAAACTTGAATATTCTATGAGTTTTGTCTAGTTGTGTTCTGACTAAAGCTTCAAGATTATGTATCAGAGTGTAATGATTTGTGCCATCCCCTTTAATTAAGAGCAGATCAATCGGAATAGCAGATTCATCATCAAGTGTACTGATTCTGAGAGGATCTATCAAGCAATTGTCACGGCCAGTAGAACAAGTAAATACATTAATAGATAATTGTTTGCCATTGATGTGCCTGGCCTTTTTTTCAAATTTATCAATATTCTGAACAGCATTGGATATTCTAAACCCTCCATTGCTTCATCAAAATTGTGTTCATGCTGTTTATAATAAGTTATTCTATCAGGATTCCTTGAAACTGGATACAAAGCAGCTAAAATACACCACAAAAAGCATTTCTCGTCATTATTTTTTATATTAACCACGGCTGTTTTGTTTTTGATATTGGCAGGTAATGGCACATAAGTGGAACCTTGTAATGGGTTGAATTCAGAAATATTAATATAAAACTTGTGTGGAGAACCGCATAGGCTCCATCCAGACTCTTTTGCTGCAAATTCAGAGTGTTTAATAATCAATTCATCTATCAAACTGCTTATTATTTTGTCTCAATTTGTATTTGAATATACAGGTACAGTTTCTGTTATGTGGGGCTGTGTAAATTTTGTGCCATTTGGCTTCTTATATTGTGAAAACAATTTGAGAGACAGCTTATAAGAGCTATTTTGTGCATTTAGAATTGCCTGCACATCTGGATTTATACTGTTCAAAAAATTCTTAATGTCACATCTTGGCTCTGATTTAAAACAGTGATCCCTTAATTGGCCATTAAAACTGCTACGGATAAGTGGTGCATAGCGTGGCTGCTTTGCTGCTCTAGCATTAACAGGTGCTTCATGCTTCCTTTTCAGACCAGATGTAGATGGTTGTGGGGGCAATGTTGATGACTGTGCAGAGCAAGTACCTTTATGTTTATATGTGAAATATTCCAGATTATATTTTCTATGGCATTTAGGGCAAATTTTTGTGGGAGTTCTGCATTTGTCTGGATTACAATTCCTTTGATGCTTAGCCCAATTGGGGCTGGATATATTCTTTTTGCATTGATTACAATATTTTTGATTTGGCATTTTTGTTGTTGTTTATTATATAAAATTTCCTGGGGTCCAAATCAAAATTCTATGCTTAATAAAAAATATCAGTTGGGTTCAGCAGTGTGATTTGTATATTTAGTGTATATACTTAGTGTGTAAATATGTTTGGCTTTTGGTATGTTTGTTGTTGGTTTATTATATAAAATTTCTTGGGGTTCAAATCAAAATTCTATGCTTAATAAAAAATATCAGTTGGGTTCAGCAGTGTGCTTTGTATACTTTGTATGTGTGTGTGTGTGTGTGTGTGTGTGTGTGTGTGTGTGTGTGTGTGTGGGTGTGTATGTGGGTGGATGTGTATGTGGGTGGGTGTGGGTGGGTGTGGTCAAGGTCAAGGTCAAGGTCAAGGTCATCTCAAGGTCAAGGTCATCTCAAGGTCAAGGTCAAAATAATCGAAAAAATAATCGAAAAAATAATCGAAAAAATAATCGAAAAAATAATCGAAAAATAATCGAAAAATAATCGAAAAAATAATCGAAAAAATTGTCAAGGTCATGTCAAGGTCAAGGTTAAGGTCAGTGTGTGTGGGGGTGTGGGTGTGTATGTGCGTGTTAATACGTTTGGCGTAGTTTTAGGTGTGGGCAAAAAAATATCAAGAGGGGCATATTTTTGACAGGTTTATGGACAACAATCTCACAGAAGTGCCTTTTGTAAGTGTAGGCAAATCAATCTGAGGGGGTCATACTTTCTCAGGGAACTTCCCGAGGGCATTTTCACAAAAATCTTGGATTAGGCAGGGTTCCACACTTGAGCAAAAAGCTCATATGGGCATGTTGAGCCTGTTTTAAGTGTAGCCAAATCTGCCTGAGAGGGGTTCATACTTTCTCGCCCTTATAATACAGTAAATACAACTACTTGTGTGTACTTCATTTACTTCTGATTTATCTCCTACATGGACATTTAAAAGGTCATTAAAGTAGTTTTTTCATCTATTTAGAATATCGCTTGGGTCAGCTAGAAAATCACCGTCTTTATCTTTTATCAAGTTTACTTTAGGTTGCCACTCCTTTCTAAACTCATTTACACCTTTATATAAATCTCTGATATTTTTGTTTTTGCTGCTTGTTTCAATTTCGTTAATTTTGCTTTTCAAGTAATCTCTTTTTTTACTTCTAAACGTGCGGTTAACTTCTCGCTTTATTCTATTATAATTGTTTAGATTTGTATCATCAGAGTTATTTAACCACCTAAGTCTAACCTGATTTCTTATTTCTATTAGATTATGACATTCATTATCAAACCATGGCTTACTTTTTCTCGGTTTATGGTATCCTATACTTTCTTTAGCTGCTGATTCTATTGCATTACGTATGTGCTCCCAATTCTTATTTACGTCTGTTTCATTTATATTTTCATCATCATTTAAATCCTGCAAAACATCAAATCTATTTGACAGTTTAATTTGGTAATCTTTCTTAATTCTTTCATCAGTAAACTTTGCTGTATCAAATTTTAGAACTTTTAGATTTTGTTGCTTATGATTTATCACTGAGAGTCTTTCTCTTAATTTAGCAATTACTAAATAATGGTCACTGGCACAGTCAGCACCTCTATGTGTACGAACGTCAATTATACTAGTATGCCTTCTCTTATCAATGAGAATATGATCTATCTGATTATGAGTTTTACCATCTGGAGAAGACCAGGTATATTTATGGATATCTTTATGTTTAAAAGTGGTACTTTTCACAATTAAATTCTTTGAGGTTGCAAAAGTAATCAATCTTATACAATTATCATTACTTAATTCATGAAGACTTTCTTTACCAATTGTGGGTTTAAATGTCTCTTCTTTGCCAATTTGTGCATTACAGTCACCTAACAGAATTTTCATATCATACCTAAATCTACACATGTGCTAAACATAGGGAGAACATTTTCCTATTAGTTTATTACATTGTCTGTAAAATAACCAATATATTGCAAACTTACATTCCACTTTGAATAGTAAGTACTTTTACATGTAATTGTGTCTGTATGCATATGTAATATATTTTCTCCATTTGAAATAGGCATATACTGTTCGCAACTTCAGTACCCTCGTGAGCAAAGTGTTGAAGGATGGTACATTTAAAGTCCACTGGAACAGGTTTAATAACGAGTGTGCTCTTCACTTCAAGAAGTTCAACCCCACCACAAGGAGAGATTATTCGGATATTGGTGAATTCATGATCCTTCAGTTTCCCAATTTATCAATGACTGGAACAAAACCATGGGTAATATCACTGTTCTTTACATTCAATATACCAGTAATTTGATTTTTTTTTTAAAAAAAATACCTTCAACTGTGAAATGCCCATTTCAGTTTTTACGAAAAAATGGAAAATGATGCACACTGTAATGTAGGGGTATACCCAGACTTCTTTTTTGGTGTAGGGTGGGGCAAAATCACCTTTTCAGGGGTCAAAAAACTTATTTCCAGGATGGGGGGGGATTCCAGGATGGGGGGGACAACACTTTTTCATGGGGTCAAACTTCTTTTTGGGGAATGAGGAGCAATGATCAATGAATATATATTTTGAATTTGAGGAAAATGCTTTGTTTTGAGTTATTTTATGTCAGTATTATTCGAGGTGATTGTGAACTACTGATTTTTCGTGAGGTGGGGGGGGGCAATAGTGCCCTCTAACCCCACAATGAAAATTAATATTTTGTGTAATAAATGTGGTTTTAAATTAGATTCACCAATGACTGGAATGCCATGTTAAAAACACTTTTCAACCCAGTTCAAAATGGTTATCAATTTAGGGTATTTTATAGAATTTGTCCTACTATTGACATTTGAGGAGTGCAGTTATTTGAGATGGCACAGGGATTGAATTGTTGAATTTCATATTGAATTTGAATTCATTTAATTGCAGTTTCATAACATGTAATGTCTCGGCCCATCCAGCATGCAATTTTGACAGTGAGGTGCTTGAATACTTGAATGGCAATTATAATAATGTATAAAAGTTTTGATAAGATTGAGACTTCACTCCTAAGTATGTTCTTAGTGACTTTTGAATATCTCTTAATCCTGTGCATACCAATTCCATACTATAATAACAGTTATTTTAACAACACCTATAACATTTCCCTATATTCACTTTATTTTCAGTCTCTGTTCTGCAAGTCTTTATCGCAACAGATAAGGAGAATAAGGCTTCAAGAAAACAAATCAAGCAAACCAAGTTTTCCGGAACCAAAGAAACAAAAAATGGGCAATACTAGTACATTATCAACTAAACAATCAGTAGGATTGGGAGAAAAGCAAGTATAATAAATAAGTGTTCTTTAAACAATTTCATATGTACATAAGTCGTTTAATTGATTGGAAGATGTTAGTATCTTATTAATGGCCACAGAATGGGGTGTCGGAGCAGGAGATCAAATGCAGAGAAAGGCGAAAGAATCAAAACTCAAGTGTAGTATTGTTCATTGTGGAGTGGTGTGGTGTCATGAAATTTGTAAGAAATCAGGATACATTTTTATATAATACATACACAAAAACAGTCTGCACAATGTTAAAATACTCAACAAACCAACCCCAGAACAAATCCAGATGTTTTGACACAAATAAGGTAACAGTGGATGTGAACCTAGATACAAATATTTCTAACAGAACCTTAAGGAGTTTTGCAGTGGATATTAAATTACAAGTAAACTTCATTTAGGAAACACATCACTTTGGAACCAATAGATCAATGAATTGCAATAAGTTGAATATATATTTATCAGTGTAAAAAGACAAAATAGTGACTAGTACAAGTACAAAAGTTCCTTTTTCACTTGAACGTCACATAGAGGTTGTCTTGAATTGTAATTGAAGCTATCACTTCCAAGTTCTTATTTCTGTTGAAGATATTTTACTGTTGTAGAACTGCTGAGAGTACTTTATTTTCTTTTCAGCTTTGCACGTTCCAATGCCAGGGTGGCATTAAATACAAAAGACGATCCTTCTGATGATATGAGTATACTTGCTAAGGAAAGTTCCAGGCGAAATCCTGATATTGCAAAATTAAAGTCACTCCTGCACTTTCCATAATAGGTCAGTGTTAGTAAAGGAGAAACCAAGTAGTGAGCATTTCACACTTGCTCCATGCCTTCAGGAACTGAAGTTTGTAAGTACATTTCTTTGTCCTTTCACCAGTTTATCAGTTAATTGTTCTATTACGTGCATTCTCTTGCCTCATTGTCATAGTTATAACCACCTGGCTTGTATATTTATGAAGTAAATTTAATACTACCAAAGGTGACTGCTACCTAAGTATGTGTCAGAAATAATAGTTCAGCACAATGGAAAATTACATGTGGAACAAAATATGATTTTATTTTATTGAGGTATATTATATTTGCTTTATGTTATGATTTTGAACACTACAATGGGTGAAGATCATATTTTAAATTGTAAGACAATACATTGTCAGGAAGACTTCTAAGTGGAAAAGCAAACAAGTCAACAAATATTTTGCACCTGTTAAAATTATTTCTGTGGGCCCTCAATTTCAAGCTCATTATGTATCTCCTATCCATGCTGTTGATATTTTCTATTCTATTTCAGTTCGTGTATGAGATGAAACTCTTGTTTGGCAATGAAAAGATGCATGAAATTAAACAAAAACTGAATTAACATGCATCATTCATTGTGTCAATTTATTGTGGACAAACCAGTGATGATTCTGTGAGTACCTACATTTATGTATTTACACGTAAGACCATGCATATTTCATTTTTTTTTTTTTGGAAAAACAGTATTTGACATTATACATTATTAATTTTTGGATGTTTGAAAATTGAGAGATAAGGAATGATATGATATCAAGGGCAAAAACTGGAATATATTCCTAAACTCGAAGTTTTAAATTTATCTACAGGCCCTACAGCTTTTGGAGTCTACAATTTTCTGAGAATTATGTAAAGCAATGTAGCATATATTCTGAACCAAAATGTGTGATGAAAAAGTCTCCAAAAATCCAGGTATGCATGTTGGTAGGAATTGTAATATATATATATATATATATATATATATATATATATATATATATATATATATATATATATGTACAGGGTGTCATTATTTTAATGGCGCCCACGGACCACGGAAACGTATAGAGGACATCAAAACAAACAACTTTTTTCAGTAACATTTTTCTCGTTGGAGCATCGTTTCGGCGCTACAGGCGTTCAAAAAAGCCCGTTTTGCCGCCTGAATGCTGGCAACCACACACAACATTTGATTGCATTTGTGACGTCATATCCCGTCGTGAAGCGATGCGTTCCAGGGTTGCCAGGAACACACATACTCTGTGAAAAATGACATAGCTACAATCAGCCACATTATGTACCGTAAAACAAAACGAGAAAACACGTTCTGTAACCTAACAGGAAGTAAACAAACGGTACGAAAAATGGTAGAAAGGAAATATAATTCAAGTGGAAGTGGTCATATCGAATTTTGTATCAGCTTACATGTCAAATATTTGCAAATCTAGTTACCAAGTTGGCATCTACAATTTAGTCTATCCACTTCGTCCTTCTGATACTAGTTGTCTGTGACACACTGAACAGATGACAAAATAGAAATGAAAGAACTCAAAATTCCAAAGGTAAGCAACACATAATATAATGTATATTCAGGGCATTATGAGGCAAGTGACAAAAATGGTTGAAAATATAGGGATATAAATAGTAGTAAAACAAACTCTCCAACGACTGTGTTTATCTACGCACCGGATACACATGTAATAGTTTGCAACTGTGAACAGGGCAGTGTATTCGCTACTGATTCATAATTAGATTGTTACTGTGGTACGTGTTTTAGCCGTAATGCAACCACGTGAACCTCGGATACTTCCGTTATCAGCACAAATGTACCACAAGGCATCTGGACACAAACCTGTAGGTATCAACCTTGCGACGAGAATTGCAAATATTTGACATGTAGGTGGGCGTAAACAGCCACATGTAAGCTGCAAGTCAAATAAAAGTTATTGTTGTTGATATTTGACATGTAGGCTGAGACAAAATCCGATATTGACTCTTCATTTTGAATACGTTTTTACCATTTCTCATATCGTTGGTTCACTTCCCCCTTCCCCTGAGATGTTGCTGATCTTCTGGCTGGTAGGCTATGATGTTCGGTATACTGGACGCGTTTCTCGCTTAGTTTTACAGCTAATAATGTGGTTGGTAGTTTGTCATTTTTCACAAAATGTGTGTGTTCCTTGCAACCCTACCGTGCGCTGTTTCGCTGCAGGAAATGACGTCACAGATACGATCAAATGTTGTGTTGGGTTGCCAGCATCCAGGCGGCAAAACGGTCTTTTTTGAACGGCTGTAGCGTCGAATTGACGCACCAACGTGAAAAATGTTACTGAGAAAAGTTGTTTGTTTTGATGTCCTCTACACGAATCTGTGGTCCGTGGGCGCCATTAAAATGACACCCTGTGTACATATATATATATATATATATATATATATATATATATATATAAATCTTTTCACTGAACTTCCTGAGAATAATCCAGAACGTTTCTTCAGTTCCATGAAAGCTATTTGAGGTGCTCTATTTAACATTAATTTTGTGTATTTTTTAAACCAGATAAACTTAATGTATTGTGCATTTCACAAAGGTGAAGATAAGAATTTCCATTGTGTAATAACTGTATATATTGACCCAAAATTTGAAATTTGTTTGTTTTTATATTGGAGAGGATAATACAAGTTGATGAATAGAAGAATAGCATGCATTATCTAAATTAATTTTGATTATAATTTCCTCTTTCGTGTCAATATAATTTGCTAATATTACCTTTAACTTATTTCATTTGGTTGATACAATAAATTATTAAAAGTAATAATTGTCTGATTAGCTATATAGCAGAGTGTCTGGGGACAGTTGGCAGGAGTCCCTTTTGGCTAAATTCTCATCAATGCAGCAAAACTTGCCAAAATACAAGTCTGGCTGCTAATAACAAATCATAATATCACCTTTATAGCCATATTACCCTTTCCCACTTGATTTTGGTCTATTGTTTCCTACTCAGGAACTTCCAGAACTATCACCTTTGTTACTTTTACAAATGTTATTATTGTTGATTACATTAGCATAATCTGTTCATCAACCATGTCAAAAATATGTTGAATAAACAAAATGTCTGGTATGTTTCATGAATAATTAATGTTATTGCTGCTCATGGAGGGAAAGGAAGTGAAATATGTTGTCCTCCTTGCAAGTTTCTTCAAAGTGAGGGACGAATTAAATCACTCCAGCCTGCTGACATTTTTACTTGCACTTGTTGGGGCATAGTACGTTCTTGAAGTAGATTACCCCAAAGCATGCACCCCTTTTATAGCAATGTTGGGGTTTATTTTGTTGGGACATAAATACAAAATGTATCCAAAGGCTACAATTTTCTGCCAAAAGTTTGCAGATTGGCAAAGAGTGAATGTGTAGTTTGTAGCGATGTATGTATATGAATGTGTGAGGGGGGGGGTTGTGTGTGTGTGTGTGTGTGTGTGTGTGTGTGTGTGTGTGTGTGTGTGTGTGTGTGTGTGTGTGTGTGTGTGTGTGTGTGTGTGTATAAACATATAAATGGAAAATATAATCTTTGTCTTGTAAAATATATTTTTGTATCGTTTGCCTCTATAAATTCCATATAATTACTCATACTTTGTGCATAGTCAAAGGCTTCCACTAATTTTTCAGAGCTGGTGTATTTAATTAAAGAATGTGTGTTTTTTTTACCTCCTTTTTGAGAGTGATTTTTCAATTCTGTAGCATCACACAAAAATTTGGTTCTGGTTGAAAGTTGTTGCTTTTTTCCCCTTCAATTGTCAAGTTAAATGTGAGTCAACTGTATTTTTATGCTAGAAACTAAGTATAAGTACTGAATTGCGATATATCTCATGTTCTGCAAGAAGTGTTTTCAACGTGTTCTGAAAGTGTCGCTCAAGTATTTTCACATGTGCTCCAAATGTGTAGAGTGTATCAGAAGTGATCAAAAAAAGTTTCTGGAGTATACCTCTTACACGCTTTTGGGACACTTTTATATTAGAAGCACTTCTTGCACACTTCTTTTGCTGCACTTTTGTACACTTCATGTACACTTTTGAAGCACTTCCTGTACACTGTTGAAACACTTCCAAACACTTCTTGTGCACATTTAATGTGTACAAGAAGTGATCAAAAGTAGTTTCTAGGAAGTATTCCAAAAGTGTGCAGAAAGTGTATTTTTTTTACAGTGTAGTGTTTTAGCACATCACATTTCATGATTGTTTCTGGGATATGAACAAGATCTGAACCTTCTCCCAAACAAAACGTGAATTGTCCCAGCCGTACAAATTGTGGATCTAATACCACTTATGAATTAAGTTTCTGAAAGTAACCATCAGGTATGAACAGAACAAAAAATACTCCTGAGCAATTAAAAATAATTATAAGCGGGTTCGCGGCCTAGAGTTATTGACGGTCTTCGCAAACCTCTCCACTTTAGGTTCTGGGTTCGAGTCCTGGTATGTCTATGTCTTTTTTGAGAGTGTCCCTTCATCAATTTAATCTAATTATCATCCATTCTCATAGTTGCGATTAGTTATAAACGAGCCATGGAAGCAAAGCAATATAAGAACAAATAAAAATAATTGTAAAATGACTACAATGTCGGAACTAGATTTGAAAATAAAATGTGAGCAGAAGATTCATCTTCAAACAGGCATTTGGGGATAACTGTCGACAAACAACTTGCTCTCGAAAGTTGCCAGTCCACCTTCAGTAATGGAGTTATTCGTTTCAGGAAAGTTTGCTCAACGCTCCTCATTCACTTATCAACAATGTGCCGGCGTGTGCAGCATTGCCAACTTATTTTCCATCAGACACCTACCTTTTCCTCCTGTTTAATCTGCTGTTGTCTGTACATACATTTAACCTATATGCGGCCCTATAAAACACATACTTGTATAGTGCATAGTGGTCGTTGCCTTGCAATCAAGTGGTTCCAGGTTCGATACCCGGTGGAGGTACATGACACAATGGTTCGGAACCCACTTTAAACTGTAGGTCCAGTCCCGATTAGCCTTACTGTGCATAAAGTGGACTGAAAACATAAAATAAAAAATAAAAATATTTAAAGTTGATACTGAATAGATTGGGTTCAAGCGACCACGATCTTATGCAATGTTTTAGAATGGCAACCATCATGTCAAACAGTTTTGTTAGAGTTAATGTTGTACATATTATTATATATGTAAATTACTATATCAATACGGGTAACAATAACAATGTATCGGTATTATTATTATATTAGCGTTATTGCCACACCTATTGCCATAGGCATCCATACGCGTAATAAGAACGCTAACCAAGAAATCGTTCCCAGTAATTCTGTAATGTATTGAATTAAAAATGGAAAGTACAACGTAGAACTGGAAAGTTACAGCACTTATTAGAAAATGATATACGTGTAACAGTCCAAGAATTCATTTCAATCTAAATATTTTCTAGTAAACAGAACCATAACAGCGAAATAAGTGTTTGGTGTTATTATTCCTTATTATTGTTATTATTATTATTATTATTATTATTATTATTATTACATTTGTATTCATGTCCAGATATTATTAGAATAATTAAATCAAGAAGACTTAGGTGGGCAGGCCATATGGCACGAATGGGAGAGGAAAGAGGAGTTTACAGGATTCTTGTTGGGAAACCTGAAGGTAAGAGACCTGTAGGAAGGCCAAGACGAAGATGGAGGGACAACGTTGAGATGGACCTAAGGGAAATCGGTAGAGATGGAAAAGAGTATATAGAACTTGCTCAAGATAGGGAAAGATGGAAGGCCTGTGTTGCCGCAGCCATAAACCTTCGGGTTTAGGAAGGCTACAGAGTTAGTTAGTTAGTTATTATTATTATTACAAACGCAAATAATAAAATTTCTGATAAGCATGAAATTCTACTACTCTTTCCAGTAGCCTACAGAATAAATTCAGTGAGCAGCGTTTGTTTCCCGTGCGAGGCTGGTAGCACTGCCGTGGAGCCAGTAGGGTCGAATCTGCAACTGTCTTTCCGCGCGCGGAGTTTTGAACGCTGTGATTTACTGTTTTGGTTGTGGCTATTGGAGTAGCAATATTTGGCATATCCGTGTGCACAATGGAAGCTGAGAATAGGAAGCGTTGTGTTTTACACAAGCAAGCACGTGAGATCGTGTACAATTACTTTAAAATCGAGGTCGAGCAGAAAACGATTGTGGAGGGTGAAGCTGAGTACCATGTTGCCAGACCTCAAGGAAGGACTGCCCTGGCGTGCGGGGTAGGCTTGCGTTCAGTGCAGAGAATTGTGAGCGAGGGGAAAAATCTGTTCATGCAAGTGGGAGTGCTGTATTTCGATTACCAGGCAAAAATCGTCGCCGCGAAAAGCCTGTTACCGATATTGATGATTTCGAAAAGACCATATTACGCAGGGAAGTTTTGAACATGTACAGAAATGGTGAATTTCCTACAACATTGAAACTCGCAAAGAAAATGAAGGTGCAATGTAAATTTGTTGGAAGCCAATGGTCGATGCTGCGTATTCTAAAGAGCATGGGATTTTAAAAAAAATGCAATGATGGACGGAAGATGTTAATTGAAAGAACGGACATCGTTGCTGCGACAGCTGCAATCTTGCAAAAGATGCATTGCATCAAACAAGAAGGAAAATCACCGGTTTTCTACCTCGATTAAAAGTCGGTTAACCAGAACCACACACGAAAAACATGTTGGCAAATGAAGAATGGTACGAGTGGCCTAAAAGTTCCTGTAGGAAAGGGGGGCGTCTGATTGTTTGCCACATTGGCTCTGCAAACACCGGCTTCCTTCCCGATTGCAAATTGATTTTCAGGGCAAAATCGAAAAGTACATCTACCGATTACCACAATGAAATGACTGGTGCTGTCTTTAAGCAGTAGTTTGAAGAAAAATTAATTCCGAACCTTCCTCCAAATTCCACTATAGTTATGGATAATGCCAGCATACACACTGTAGAGTTAAATAAGGTCCCAACAACAAATACGAGGAAAGCAGAAATAATATCGTGGCTGGAAAAACACAATATTCCCCACGCATCTTCGCAAACCAGAGCAGAGCATTTACTTTTGGTCAGGAATCACAAGCCGACGTCGAAATCGTAGGAAGTGGATAGATACACTTGCAAGAGGATTCGGCCACCAAGTTGTGCGTCTGCCCCCGTACCATTGCCAATACAACCCCATCGAATTAATCTGTGCACAAGTGAAATCTTACGTTGCAGAAAAGAACAGCACTTTTAAAATGGCTGATGTCGAAAAGTTGACGCACGAGGCTGTAGCGAACGTGTCGGTTTCTGCCTGGGATAAATGTGTGAAACATGCAGAACGTCTGCAAGAAGAGGATTATCACCCTGAAAGCTCCCAAGACGGCATCATGGAGTACTTCGTTATCAACCTCCAGGACTCCGACTCCGAAGACACTGAGGGTGAAAATGAATCTTCTGAATCTGAGTAAAATTGCAGGTATGTATGTTCAGTTGCCGCATTCTTATCCTATTCATTTCTGTTTTGCGATTTCATTTGGATGTTTATAATTGTAGTATCTAGGGAGACAATAATGCTTCGATTTGTTCGCTTAATGTCAAACGAAATTTCTATTTTTCATTTTGGCACAAAGATCTTCTTCATCGTTTCATTGCGGTGCATGCAAAATACATCGCATATCCACGCGGCCGCGGATGCGGCAACGCTCTGCGCGAAGGTAGCAGATGACCGCCTTCCCAGTTGCTCTCTAGTCTAGTTAGTATTCGAACAGAATAACCAAAGAAAAACAGTGTTAGGTCGGGAAATTGATGTTACATTACAGGTACCAGGTTATGTTTTACCATTTAATCCAAAGAATTACTGGTTTCCACAGTTTTCAAAATTCCAAAAATTAAGTTTTATGTGAATGGTTAAACAACATTCTCATTATGACTATAACTTATCTCTCTAACTTTTAAAGCTTTTTCTTGAGGTATTTGTAAAATTTAATAACAAAATATAATAGCTGTTAATTTCAGTACACACTGCATGAAACGTAAGAATGAAAAATAAAAACAGTTGTGCTGCATATTCACACATCTGATGGATAGAGTAAAAAAGTCTGCTCAAGGATATAAGGACAGCATTAATAATAATAACAACAATAATAATAATAATGATAATACGTTTGGAATCAATTAGTTATTTATTATGAAATTTTAATTATTGTTATTAATTAATAATCATTATTGTTATTATTTCTTTTATTCAGATTTCTTGCGATGCCCATGCGAACAATTATGAGTGACACCCACCACCCCGAAAAGTTTTCCTGCCTACAGCCATGGCGTTGTGTTGTTCCCTCCAAGTTCATCATCCATTATTATGCAATGCACTGGGTCAAGAACATGATATTGACAACCAATGAATTGTGGTTCTTCCAATTTCTTTTGAGCAAACAGTCTTTGGAACTGAATTACAATCCCATTCTTTCTTCCAGTCTTCACATTCGTAGTGTCTGCAACAATCATATTTATTCTCTTCCATAAATTTTATTAATCAAGAACAGCTGTAATTCCTTTCACAACAGTATCCGCTTTTCCATCTGGTAGATCTAGTGCTTCTAACTTAAATTATCTTTGTTCATTCTTCATTACTAGCACTTGATGTTCTTGGTCATCAGTACGTTTACCATAAAAATGCAACGACCAGTTTCCTAGGTGTAGTGTTTTCTTCATTTCTTCTTTAAGTTTAACAGCTTCTTTAATGGTGGACCTGTAAATATCAGATTGTGAAGGTGCTCAATGTCGATCCCATCTTGAGATATCTGTCGGCAAATGGTTGCTGCTTTGCTGGTTGATAACTTTCAAGATGTTACTAATTTGGTTGCAGATTTTGTTTTGTTATACTTCTTCCTTGTCCTTGTAGACTGTTCATCTGAATTTTCGTACTCTTCATATTCACTCTCAGTCTCTGATGTTTTGGAAGTTGACGTAGTAGTAGTAGTTGTTGTTGTTGTTGAAGTAGGCTGCAGGGGTATTTTTCTTCTTTTGAATGGATGGATAGTTTTGAAGCTCGCAGCCTTCCCAGTTTTATAACAAACATGTCCTTTGCTTTCGATCTCAAGATGATATAACCTTCTGCCCTCACTGCACAGACATTCACCATTTTCTTATGTGATGTCAAAAATTTCATTCAGTTAATTATATTTTCCTAATTTTACATTCATCGTAAGTGTTCAGCACCTTATTCAGTTCTGCTTCTACGACTTGAATTGATAAGATTGGGAAATTTAATTTCTTTTGCCATAACATTGTTACTTGTTTCGCGATTTTCTTTACACGTTCTTTCCTTCCTTTCGTGGATGCTCCAAGGAACAGATAGCGACCAACAATTTGATTGCTCTTCTAGTGGAACAATTTTTTCCCTATGTGATTCCTCGAATTGTACTAGATTCTTCATCCAGATCATCTTGTTTTTTCAGTGGTAGAAGCACTTTTCTTATACTTCCACCAATTTCCCCCTCTTTTCATTTTTCACTATGTGCACTAATAACGGAGTTGCCTATGGAACCGGACTTTTGAGTCACCCTGTATAGATAGTAAACGGAAATTTTTTATTATTTTTTTACTAGGAGCTTTATTAGCTCAATATGTTAACCACCAATTTTCAGCAGTTGAAATGGTAGACCTGATTTTAGAATCTGTAAGTAGTCATTCACAATCGAACATATCGCAGATAGGTTTGCAGGGAGAATAGCGCAGCAAAATAAAGTTACAGGACGAAAATTATAGCGCTATAGCAACAGTAAAATTCTGCGTCTAAATGTCTGCAGTATATTATGAAGAGTGAACACTGTAACTACGATATATAGTAAATACTAAGAGGGTTCAGACGGAAACATAAACTGAGCAGTAGACTGTACTTGTACCTTTTTATCTGGCTTTATATTCTAGTTTAACGTTATAATTTAAATGAATACGTCAAATCAGAGGCGGGCGGGAGCTCTAAGCCTAAGGGGCCCCGAAAAAGTCAAAATAACTATCATTTCTCATGTGAAACATCAACGCAAAAATTGCTTGGACATTTTTATTCATTTATTATTTTCTTGAATAAAGAGCACTTTATCTTAGCTTTTCTTCTGTCTCGTGACCTTTCATAGCCTACCCGATTTTAATATGTTAACGGTAAAACACCTCAAACTGCCACGGAGCAAAGTATGGGTCATTTAAGTGCTTCCGGTGTTTTAAACTGAAGAAGGGAATGGATAATATTAACAGTTCTTCCTTCGTTCCTACAACTTCAGATGCAGCTATTGCCCTCTGTAACGGACACGAAGATTATTTATCTTCCGAATTTCCAGATCCAAGTTCTACGTTTCAGGAATGTGCTTAAATCTGAAATCAAGTGCTTTGGCAAAGTTTCTTCTCCTTGATAGCTCTATACTAACTTCCAGTGTTCTCTGTATCCTGTACCGCCTTCTGTTTGGGAGGAAGGGGTAAGTAAGTATTTGTATTTTCTTCTTTTGAATACTAAATGGGACACGAAGGTGCGAACCTCCGCCACCACTCGCCACTCTCACTTCTTATACCCTCTCACTCAGCTATCGTTTGTCGTTGGTGCTTCTGCTGAGTGCGGTATTCTTCGTGTCCCGGAGTGAAGGATATACTTTGGAGTGGTTAACTAGGTTCTGGGAATCTCCGCTTCTACACCAGTTTGAATAAGAAGATAAGCGAGTAATATAAATCTCGGTACCTAAGATAAAACCGAGATGTTTGAAATTAGAGTTTGAGAATCTAGAGAAGTTTTCGAGGAGCATGCATAGGTTTAATATAGAATAAGATCCAAATGGTAAATATAAAATAATATATAATACATAAAATATAGAGAATAATAATTCAGGGTCCAATAGGGCCCGTAGAAAACTGGAGTGCCCTTTAATGAAGACCACAACATCCGCTCTAGTGTTGGAATCAGGTCTGCACTACGAATCTGCTTCGAATTCTTCCGACTGTTTTCCTCTAATGGAAGTTATGAAGAAACGTCCTCTATTAAGGGAAGTTGTCCTGTCTCGTAGTACCTGATCTCTTCTTGCTGATGATCTTCCTCAGTGGTCACAGTAATGGCTGATCTCAGTACCCGAGTTGATCTCCTAAGTACATCCTGAACTGCGACAGTCCCACGTATAGTAGAGCCAGGAGTGGTATCTCTTTCTGTGGGGTCTGATCTTCTATACTCGAAATGCTCATAGCTTGATATTATATCCGCAAGCTTGTTGACGATATTGAAGGTCTGCTGGCAGCTCGCCATCTGCTGGAATGAGCCTCTTCTTAAATTGGTCCTCAGACGCCGAATTCGGACGTCGTCAAATTTCTCGCAAGTTAAAAGGGCGTGTTCCGGTGTATCTATTACTCCACATTTCTGGCACTTATCATCAGATCTTAATCCGAACCTCTTTAAATAGGAACTGTAAGGGCCATGCCCTGTAATGAAATGAGTAATACCCTTTGATGGTCGGAAGAAGGAGTTTTTAGGTTTTATCTTCGCCAACGGCAGAAAGCCTTTGGTACGTCGGGAACCGGGATGCTGTTCCCATTCCATCTTCCAGGCATTTTCTAAGTGTTGATCGATGTCCTGAAATGTGTTGAGGTTTTGACCAAGAAGGGCTACGATCTTATTATGCTGCCCTTTCCTCAGCCAGTATCTGGCTGCATATCTCTGAACCTCGAAATCGATTGGAAGAACACCGGCAATTGCTATTACAGCAGCTGTAGCGGACGTCCGAAAGGCGCCCAGTATTCTCAGGAAGATATTCCTCTGTGCTGCCCGTAACTTGACTTTCACATATTGGTTGAGGGTCATCATTGCCCAGGTAGAGGATGCATAACATACTGTCGGCACGAACACCGCTCTGTAATATAGCATTGCTGTGTCAAAAGGCAGCCGGTACCCCAAATTACCCATGCTCATAATGTTATGCATAGTGGTTTTTGCTTTCGTCAAGACATTAACTATGTGAGAGCGAAAACACAGTTGTGTCTCGATTAATATTCCTAAGTACTTGACTTCCGAGGCAGCTCGAATAGAACAATTTCCAAGATTTATTACTGGAGATCTCTGTAGTTTACCTTTTAACAATATCTGATGGGTTTTTTCGGTAGCTATTGTTAGCTTACTTTTCGATGACCATTCTTCAAGCCTTAACATAACATTATTCGTCTTCGTTTCAAGGTCTCTACGATTGTCGGCACTGAAGATAATTAGTAGGTCATCAGCGTATGCAACTACATCAGTTACGTCAGTCATGTGCATGAGCTCCACCAGAATTGGCTCCATCGTGACATTCCAAAGTATGGGTCCCAATACGGAACCTTGAGGGCAGCCTTTATTGATATTTCTATTTATACTGGCTGTACCCCATGTGTATTGGACACTCCTATTGCTTAAGTAATCCTTTATAACATTATATAAAGCCATTGGTATGTGAAGCTTTTGAAGTTCTCCAAGCAAGTACGGCCACCAGACGTTGTCGAACGCTCCACTTATATCAATAGTTATAGCAAGGACATATTTCCTGAGATCTTGTTGTACAATCTGTGTCACCATATTGATTGCATCCTCAGTGGAGCGTCCCTTCTGGAAGCCATACTGCCGTTCAGAGTTGTTGCTAAGGATTAATCTCTCGTTTAAGCGTTTGGCAATAAGTCTCTCAAAAACTTTACCCAGGGTGTCCAATAAACATATCGGCCTGTATGACTTGACGAGAACTGGGTCCCTTTTAGCATCCTTTAAAAAGAGCACAAGTCTGGCCAATTTCCACGTATTGGGAAAGATCCCCTGGAGTAAACACTGATTATAAAGTAGCTGAAGGTCACCAAGTAAGTTGTTCTTCAAAATCTTGATGACTTCATTTTAAATGCCGGCAGGACCAGGGGCACTCCTATTTCTCAATCTATCGATAATAAGTGCAATCTCCTCTTGAGCGAAGGGTATTACCATCAGTTGATTGTTGTAGTTATTATTTGCATTCGCTCTGATGATCCGCTGTTCTGGAGTGTCTTGAAGAGGATCATCCAACGGAAGTAACTTTTCCATCAAGTAGGAAACGGCTTCGTCCCAGGTCTTAGTATAAGTAGTTTCACTTTTCTTCATTGGGACGGGAGCAAACCTTTGCCTGCTCCTCTGCGAGGCCATTCTGTATGGTTTCCCCCAAGGATTTCTTTCAATCTCCTGCTGAACGAACCTTGACCATGATTTCACTTTGTACTGTTCAATAAGGGAAGAGTAGATGCGCTTGGAATTCCGATATTTTTCCAAAAGGAACAACCTGTCTCTTTCTGTGGCAGCCTTTTGGTAGCGCTTTCTCAATCGACGGGTGACACTCCTACGTGTCAATATATACTGGGGCCACTCATGCTTGGGTGAGCTTTTGGTGGATTTGGGAATTGATCGAATTGCTGATGTAATAGCATTTGTAATAGTTTTTGCAATATCCTCAGCCAGTCTTCCTTTACTCATAGGATTTAGCTGAAGCTGATTCGTGACCAGTGACCTCAGAAGGTCTTGATCTCTGGTACTTCAGATTCTCTTGATGTTGTTATTATTAAGTGTGTGTCTTTTCATAAGTTGGATATTATAACTAATCAGATTGTGATCACTAACCGTTTGGTTGTCTTCTACCTTCCAATTGACAACAGACATCCTCCCTCGGTGATTTGTAGTAGTAACATCGATATTTGAAGTCCCTCCTCTATTATTGGAATAAGTAGGAAACTCCGACCTGCGATTTATCACACTAAAGTTTTTGCTTGCTATAAAATCCTCTAGTTCTTGTCCACGATCATCCAGGATTTTGCTATACCAGAGTCTAGACTTTGCGTTGGAATCCATCGCTACCAATAAGTTGTTGCTTGATAGGTCCGTGACAGTCTTATCCAAGATGTCCAGGTAAGGTTTAATGGGATCTTTATACTGACAATATAAATTTGCCAGTACCCATCTCTCAGTCCCCAACGTTATTTCCACAACTATACAGTGAGAGGTTGAGTAATTGAATTGCCAGAATACTTGTAGATTAGAGTTTGAGACAATAGTTAGAACTTTTGGATTGTCTGAAACGGCATGTGTACTCATTTTCTTAGGCACACTTACTGCTTTACCCTTTTTAGTATAAGGTTCTTGGATAAGTGCTATATCTACATTTTTGGTATTTATATAGTTGACCACTTCTTGAGTGGCCAATTGAGAGCCCTGAGCATTTATTTGAATAATGCTTAGATTTCCAATAGTTGTACTTAGATGAGTTTTAGTAGAACTACCCATAATTAATCTTTGAGATGGCTCTGTCATACAACTCTTGATATGTTGGGCAGTTATTCCTAACACAGTTTCTGGATCTGTTCTTGCAGGGTATACAAATACGTACGTTGACAGTCGGACACCGTTCTTCGGGATGGGCTCCACCGCATTTACCACAGGTCTGTTCTTTGCCGCAATGTTTCTTGATATGGCCAAGATCGTGGCAGTTGTAGCACCTTGGAACAGATATATAGTCCTTAATATTTACCACTTGAAAATGGAGATAGAGCTGATTCCAACCAATTATCAAATTCCTCATGGCCGGAGAAACCTCTATAACAACATGAGAAGAAGTTTCCCTTTGCCTGCCTGTCCTAAAACGGATACTTAAATTATTCTCCATTTCTTCTTTGGACATTGTTTCTTCGAAGTTCATTGTATACAACTCGTCGAGTAATTCTTGGTCTTCATAGGATTTGGGAACCTCGTATAAGATAATTAACGGGTTTATCTTTTTAGTTGTTTCCATCTTTAAGCCTTTCGAGTGAAGATTTTGATTCTCGATCATCCGCTCCAACTCATTTTTTGTTGCTAGCTCAACTATAAGTAGGTCTTTGACGGGTCTCATACTAGTGATGCGAATCTTATCCTGAGCAGGTCTTATACTTGAAGTAATATCTTGCCTTATATCTCGAGGAGTTTTGTCCTTCGCCCTAATGAATAACGTCGGTTTAGAGGCTCTAGAAGGCCTGGGAACATCAGGTACTGTGCAGTCCTTCTTCAATGTATCTGCATAGGACTGACTGCTGCTTGACTGGCTCTCGTGTGAATTTGAGGAATATTGTCTACCTCTTAACTCATCCTGCAACATTTGCTTATCCTTTCTCAATTCTTCATTGACGGCCTGGGCAACCTCGAGACTGGTTCTCAGGTCTTCATACTCTGCCAAGAGCTTGCTCACTAACTCGGTCATCAAAGTTTTGGTGGGTATCGTCAACTTCTCTTGAGCGATACCTGCTTGCAGCTCATTAACGTGGAATCTAAACATGTTAGCGATTTCTCTATGCTGATTACCTATACCTGCTTGTTCTTCCATTATTATTTGGTCCCCATTCTCTGGTGCTCGCCTCTTGGGTGTGGGAGCGGAGGGACTGTCGCTTGATCTTTTGTTGGATCTTTCATTATCCATTTCACTCTATCACAACACAAACACAATCATTATAACAATACCTCTAAATTAATAATATCCATTTCTGTCTTCATCCGAGACACACACTTTAAAACTCCCCAGGAAATATCAATAAATTAACAATCACACACACATTAAAATTCCTAGGGGAGCGGCTACCCACCCCCTGGGGCGCCAGTCCCAGATCCGCCCGACCTCAACTCCTCACCTATTGCGTTCCACTGCAAGGTGGATCCCCTGACTAATGATGAGGATGCAAATATTTTAACGTTGGACTTCACCAGTCAGAGGGGGTCGGTCGCGGGGGTCGGGCTACACACTCACTAAAACATTCACTCAAAAAAACCTTTCAGGCTTGCTGTCCAGAGCCGATACGACTCTGAGACCACTTCGCCTGCAATCTCTTCTTTTGAATACATAAATGTCAAAGAAAGATATGTTGTAATATGTGAAAATTCAGAGTTAGAGCATCGATTTGTATAGTTATTAATGTAAGTGTAGCCACAACCAGCCATTCTAATTATATATAAATTTCCTGGAAGAATATGGCTGTTCTTGAGGGACCCAAATTTATTTCTTGCGGACGCGTACTTTACGATTTTGTTACGCCACTGCATCAAATATTTAATATTACAGGAACATTAAAACGTAACAACAAAATGAGATTCACAATTATTATTATCATCTAAGTCCTAAAATTCAAAGTTAACTGGTAAAATTAATGTGCAACAAAGTCAAAACTGCGAATTAAAAAATGTCAAATTAGCTGTATCAATTGAATACACCAAAGATTTCACACTTATGGTGCAAATGACTATAGTTTTAAGATTTGTTGATGTTGAAACCGATTGTGTCGAAGAGATTGTAGGTAGATACTTTGGACCCCTAGGCAGGATTGTGGTTTAGCGCACCCCTTTCCCCCCGCTCTATCAAGCACCGACATTTTATGTGCGTCCTTCGATATTTTCCACTTAAGCCATGGTTTGTGACATTTACATCCTACAAACTTTGAAATGAGGAAACAAAGAAGGACTCATTAAATAATATATAGGTTATATTTCAAGATTCTTACTTTGTATTTCTGATTTTTTTTTTAAAAAAAGTTTAGAACATTAAGGATACTTCAGTTGTCTTACTGCCTAAAGTACATCGGGACTGGACCTATAGTTTAAAGTGGGATCCGAACCACCATGTATTTCCACCGGGTATCGAACCCTGTACTCCTTGATTACAAGGCAACGACACTACCACTGCGCCATAGGGGAGCACCCATCAAAAAGTATAATGTAGAACCACCACCAGTCACACAAAGTTCTAAAATATTTACGATGGCACCTTTTGCGAGAGTTGGTTCATATTCCTTTACAGATGACAGCAGTGGCAGCAATTAGGGGCGGGACCGAGAGAGTGCAGTTGCCCCCCCCCACTTTTTACCCCTTCTGCACCACGCTAACCTTATGTACCAAGGGAAATTAAACTGTCCTTGCCCCCCTACTTTTGCACGTTGACCCCCTAGTTTTGGAACCAAATCGCCGCCACTGAGTGTGAGTGATACAAATGTTTTCTAGAAGGAATAAATGTCAAATTGATAAAAGTGATGAACATTTTAAAATCTAAAAGTTGGCAACGGTGACTGCGTGACTCATGTGTCTGGAGACGTTGCAAAACCGGAATGAGCGTTCGCTGAAGATAAGCGATCTTCGTCTTGCAAGGCCTTCCAGTTACCCGTGGGCTTTCAATGCTTGACGGGTCAAAACCCAGGTATATAGTTTTACTCGCCCGCCCGACCAGCCAGGCGGGCCTAGTAAGCGATTCGGGCCGCTGTGCAGCTCTCCCATGCACATATCTATTACTTTAGTAAGCATTCAGTCGTAAATCATGTGGACACAGTGTGATTTTCGTGCAAGGAAGGGTTCCTGGGACATCAACTAAGTCGACGTTTACTTATAACATTACGAGGGTATGGATTTCTCTCAACAACTGCAACACATGTTTATGGTCATGGAAATTATTCATACAATTTATTTGAGTAACGTCGTTTTCTACCTCTTGAAATTAATGGTGACTGGAGATGAAAAGATACACGTGCCAGATTGTAACATGCTTTGAAGACAGAGGTCTTAAGTTCGAACCATGAATAAGGCATGTTTGCCCCATCACATCCATGTTATCAATTGGTCAATCATTCTCATCGCTACGGATTAACCAAGAGGCAAAAAGGCAACGTAATATATCCTAAGTAGAAAAAAATACAGAAAAGATGCAAGGAAATGCACATTTCGTGCCGAGGCGAAGTTGTGTGTTGCAAGACGGAAATGTGTAACTATTATCGCAAGAACACGTTCAATTATATTAGGGCAGAACCATATATCACACAATACAGGTTAAATTGTTGTAGGTTGACGTGAACTGTTAATTTGCTTAAACTCTTAAAATACTCAAATATCAAGTTTTTTGTTCCACTTATTATTTCAATTTTGAGGTTCTTCGTGAGCGAGTGCTTTGCATACTGCTCTATGAAACCGGAGACCCTATGTTCGATTGATTGATTTGCTTTATTTTACTTCGCTTCTTGTGCCACTTTTGGGTAAGTTGCAAATATGGGGTAGGCCTCCCCGATGGCGCAGTGGTAGCATCATCGCCTTGTGAACAAGGGTTCCCGGGTTCGATACCCGGTGGAGGCACATAGTGGTTTGGATCCCACTTTAAACTGTAGGCCCAGTCCCGATTAGCCTTACTGTGCATAAAGTGGACTTCAAACATAAACTCAATCAATCAAACTCAATCAAATATGGGAATTAGTGACGATATGATGAAATTGATGAATGGACACTCACAAATCCATGCACAGGCCTGGCGTCTTAGCGTGATGTGGTAACTACTCTGCCACTGGGGCCGGAATCTATTTTCGAAGCTTGGGTAATATATAAGAGCTTATTGTGTTCGTTTATTTTTTCTGGTCACTCCAACATTCGTCCTTATCGTTGAAAGTAAACAAGAGGGATATAATATGGTCGTAAAAATAGCGAAGTTACCACATATGCCTGTCACGTGCCAAAAGAAACGACCTTCTTTGCTCGTTTTCTTTTTATATTTGTTTTAGAGCTAATGACAAAAGAGAGAAAAGAAACAAAAAAATGAACAACCTATTTTCATTCATGAAGGAAATAAATCGCCAGCTAAGAACCTGATTTCTTGAAAGCTCAAAATGGAAAACAAATATTTCTTCCGAGGCCGAATGACCACAGAAAGAAACGCTGTGCTAATTCCTTGATGACTCGTGGTTAACATTGCTCTTCTGTGTGGTTTTCACGACTGACAACTGTGCAGATCTTCCTTATCCTGCATAGAGTTTCGGTATTGACGCTGGAGTGTTTCCAATTCAGTATCGGCTTTTGTTTGTTGCTTCCAATCTAACTGAGAGGAGGGAGACCTTTTTTTAAGGTTCGCCAGTGTACAACTGTCGGTGGATCGGAATGGTGGTTGTGGTGTTTGCCTATAACTCGCATAATTTTAAAAGCTCCACCACATCCTCCTCGTTATTCTCACAAGGAGTTTTTGCGTCATTGTGTTCTTGACGCTCGGCTCTGGACGTCGAGCAGAGTAAATTTGGCAACACTGTTTCCCCTAGCGGAGAACCGTGTAACTAAAGGGGGAAAGCTTCGGCTGTGGGCGAAGTTTTCTCCCGAAAAAAACAGAACGTTGCAGCTGAGGCATTGGTATAGTAAGGAGCTTCCTTCTCCTTCCTTGGTCACGGGCGAGGGTGATCGGATCCGCATCGACATAGGAATTTGACTGTGGCATTGGACTGATGTCTGGACATGGAATAACGGGGTATAATAATTTAATTTATTTCAGTTTATGTTAAAGTTAAGTGACCGGTCCTTTTTGTTTAGTAATGATTTTCAGGAATAGTCTTTTTGGAATTATCCGTTTTGTGATTTAAAACTTAGTGCATTTATTCCATGACTGACGTAACACAGTTAAAAATTCGCCACCTTGATTGTTGATAATTTTCGTCGATATAGGATTCCGATCACCTAAACCACAAATATGACTTTGTATTTATTTAACGGGTGTTTCGTGTTATAAATTTTAACGACATGTAGCAAAAAAGGGAAGTATTTACTTTTGCCACGTGGGTTTTATTATATTGTACACACAATTAAATATATATATATATTGGGAGAGATTTTTGTCAAATTGTTGGGGAGATGTTTCTATTTGTCCGGGTGCTAATTTGTTACAATAAATGGACACTAAAATTGAAGTATGACGTATGCAATGGTTCTTATTTTTACGTTCATTAGCGTTCCATCTTGCTTTGATATATATATATATATATATGTTGAGAGCGTTTCCGTTTTCGTGGCTAGACGACCACGAACACGGAAACCAATATTAAATCTCGACGATTAGATAAGCTGGGAAATATATGGTATGGTGGGGATTCGTGCTCGAAGATCCACGTTAATTTCTGAGTCAGCGCAAGGGGGCCAATTATATCTGTGGTCATCGTTTTGGGCTGAATGGTGATTTTACCACGGTAGCAATAAATAGTGGAATAGAGCAAAAGAAAAAAGGGTTGTGGGTTTTTTCGAATATTGGTACAGATCTAGTTTTTTTTTTGGGGGGGCAACCAACCTTTTTGTGGCTCTATTTTTTTTGGCCAGTGCTGATGTGAAGTGGTCGTGTACTTACTGGTATAACAAAACCTATATCATATTTTTGTTTAGCTTCCAAATTTATACCATTATACTAAAGGACGCGACCACGTCACATGGTCCAGTGTCTTGGCCTGGAAGATCGCCAGATCTTACTTCGCGTGACTTTTGTTTGTGGGGCTACGTGAAGAGTGAAGTTTATAATGAACTGCCAACAACGCGTGAGAACGTGATTTAGCGAATCACCAATGCATGTCGAAAGATTACACCGGGCACGCTTCTCAGTTGTGTCCAATCATTCCAAGTGCGGATAAATCAGTGTAGTGGATAGGTGTAGTGGGCGGTGACATTTTCGTGCACTTATTGTAAAATGATTATTAACAACAAACACACCTATGGTGAGAGGCGAGGGAACTCACCTTAAAAAAGCACCCCGATGGGAAAAAAATACTGCTACGTCCACGTCGTTGTTCCTGAGTTATGCTAAATGCAGTATCTTATAAAAATTCAACATGTCTCACGTCATTTTGCGATTGAAAGTGCATTTTTTACAATTTCCGAAATATTTCATTTTTGCGTTACAGCGTCTTCTATCACAAATCCACAAACAAGTTTAAGACAAAACCTACGTATTTTTGTCTGGAGAATCCGAATCTGCAATACAAAATGGGGGTTCCCATTTGAGATTTTAAAGTTGCCCCTCGCCCCACCCCCAGGAGGTGGGGTGGGGGTGGAGATTGACATCATTGGATGAGCCTCTTTCTTGACGAACAAATTTCATTCAGAACTTTTTTTTGATCAGATGCGTACTTTTCCAGATATTTCTTTGTGTCAAGCTAAAAAAACTCACCCGGTATAGTGAAATACTAATGCAGAGATATCTACGCCTGTATGAAAGATGGAGCAAGAATAAAGGTCAACTTTGTTCACGAAGAACAAAAATTGCTTTAAACCTCAACTCCGACTGTATCCAAGGAACATTCTACACACAGATTCAGCCAGATATCTCGGCATACTCCTAGACCACGGCCTTACATTTGAAAAACACATCAAAGACGTTGCCAACAGAGGCACAAAGCGGATAGGTCAGCTATTCCCGGTCTTCCACAGCCCTGTACTGCCAACTTGTATACGGGTCAGAATACAGTCAAGTCTTGCGAACACTACTAACCTACACATGTGCAGTGTGGTTGCGTTGTGCCAAAGGACACCTGGACGCCTTACAAGGTGTCCAAAACGGAGCTCTCCGCACCACATATGCAGCTCAGCTGATCGTTTCACCTCTACAGCGCAGATCCACGAAGACCTGGACCAGTAGATGCTCTTTGAGTTTATGATGGGAGAGAAACCCAAGTTTTGAACCATGCAGCCTCATCATCATAACCCAACACTTCAGATGCTGGGACACATCGAATAGGCTAGAAGAACTCACAAGCTGCCCCGTCTCCAGTAAGAAACTAGACTTTTTCAGCGATCTTCAAAGTCAAGCAGCGTTACGCTGGGACAGTACTTGGATGCGTGACCGTTTCAAAGGAGCGCGACGGCTCTTCCCTTCAGACCACCAAGAAGTCCAAAACATTGGAAAAGTAAACTCCCACTTCACCAATCCTCACCTGCGACAGCTGCACGGCGTCAACAGAAAAACAATGTTAATAAGAATCGCCAGCTACAATACCATCGTAGACGCCCGGAGTCAAAGCTGAGAAGCTGAAACTCCACACCTAATATAAACAGCCATGATCTGCTACATCACTACGATGTTATTAATGAAAGAAAGTTATGTACCTCGAGGATTGTTTATTAATTTAATCGTATCTAAGAATTGATTATTTGAATAAGTGTGCCTTATTTCCACACAACAGCAAAATCAATCCATGGTATAAAGTATACTGAGCTTCAGATATCTACAAACAGATCGACTGAGAGCTGTGCTACAATTGGATCCAGAAGAGTGTAGACATACGACAATATTGAAGTTCTTTTGATTTTTAAAATCCAACTTCTTATGTAATTTTTTACAAGTATAGCCAGCTGGTTAAAAGATTTTTTGGTGGATTCCCTTCACAGCTTCCTTTTGGTGGGGGCCCCGGGGCAATTGCCCCAGTTGCCCATAGGTTAATCCGGCCTTGGTTATCATCCATTACCTAGCCTACCATACCCTACAATAACGTAAAGTAAATCTAACATAACTCCGGATCCCATAGGCGTTCCATTTTAAAATGTTTTATACTTATTAAGTAATAGTGTATGTATGACATGCAAATTTTTGAAAAAAATTAAAAGACCAGTTTTTTCTTTAATCCGCCTTCAATTGTTTTTCTTTTTTTCTTTTACCCTGGCATAGGCATGCTATATATTGTGTGAAAGAATCCTTCAAGAGCTTTCCAACGCCGTCCGAATCACTTCTATTGGTCCCCTGGTTTCTGATTAAATTGCAATTTAAAGTTAACAAAATGTTGAAAAAAATTGTCAAAATCACACAGATTGCAACACTGTAATTTCGGGAACACAAAATACATGGATCTGCAAAGTTATATATTGTCCTACCTCAACTGGCCCTTTCAATATGCCAAATTTCAAATTAATCAAAATATATGAGGTTGAAAAGTGCATTTTCACTGGTTGATTTCGCATAGAATGCCCCTATATATAATGTAAACTGAAGAAGAGAATTGTAGATTTTTAAAAGTTGTTGCAGATGTAACTGTTGCCTACTCTGGTCCAGGCAGTACTGATAATACAGACCAATGGAATTGCAAAAGTCACAGATTATTTCGATGGTTATTTGGGAGCTTTCTTTTTCAATGGCTCCTTTCAGTTCAGCAAATTTGGCGGTTTTTGTTCCATAAATGCCATATTTGGTGTCTTCATAAAAAAAATAAGGCCAACGCTGTGAGATCTTATGAATGTAGGGCGAATTCAGTGCAGTGTTTTATCCACACACACCCTTAACACCCCCATTAAATTTTTCACAACGGTCCAATTTAAAGTCACTTTGACTATAGTGAAGTGTGAATCAATTTAAAACTAGGGAATCTTAGAGTCACAAGGGATGTAACTAATTATGCAATGTGAGACGTTTCATTTTATAATGTTGAATTGCCTTATTTGTCAAGGAGAAGAAAGAAGAGGACGACAGAGCTGATTTCTCTCCACACTTACCTAGATCCGACCGAGATGTCATTAATCCATGTAGTGTCCTTGGTTCGAAGTGCAACCTACTGAGGTGTCTCACACCTTAAGTTATACGTGCCTCAAACTATTACGATCCCGCACTCACTGTTGGACCAACAGTTTAAAGTGGTATCCGAACCACTATGTGCCCCCACTGGTCTGGGTAGACAAGGTTTAGCATTAAGAGGCCATAGTGAAGGAGCAAAAGCAGAAATACTGGTGGGGTCAAATGACCCCCATACCCCTTCAATCACCGCCACTGCTGGTAGCCTTGCATCAATTGTTATAAAACTAAAAGTACCCAATATCGCATACTGCAGCCTTCCGAAAAAAAAAAAATCGTTTATGCAATGCACGGACAGATTTGAAATGTTTACAAGTTTGAAATATCGTCGGTGTTATTTTCGTAGCTTTTTATAGGCACACTTTTGAAAATGTCATGGTTCGAAAGGGGAAGGGGGGGCATGGCCTCCTCTGGGTACGAGCCTGGTGTGCTCAGTATCCCAAGATGTGTGACTTAGCACACAGAGAAGGTTGAAAAGTTGTTAGAATATTAGTTCAGTAGGCAGAGATGAGATTGCCAGGAGCTTAAATTCACAGAAGGCTTGCATCACAAGTGTGTGATACGATCGAGAAGTTCAAGAACGGTCGGACATGCGTTAAGTAAGAAGGAACAGCAATTCACTTCCACTACTGATGGCAACATTGAGCAAGTCCATGCCATGATTCTGGCCTAAGAGTAACTATCGACAATGTGGCAAGTCATCTGCACATTAGTTCTCTATGTTGTAATGCAAGCCTTTGGTAGGTTTCTGTCTCTATACACCGTCAGACCACAAAAGAGAGATTAGTGATCGTATTCTTCTTTGGTACAAATAAGGAGTGGGGCAGCCATTTTCACCCTGTAAACACAACATGAAGAGAAAAAATATGACTGGAGGTCAATTATACACTAAATCAATGATAAATGCACACTCCATTTACATGCCCGTACAGGAATCAGTGTGGCTAACCAAAAGAAAATTACATCAAATGTGCAGGTAGACCCACATTCGTGTGTAGAATGATTTCCTCAAGTTTCCATCATTTGGCATTTTGGATTTGAGTAAAATTGAGGAACATTCCTGTGAAAAACCTTTACTTTAGTATTTAATTCCGGGTTGAGGTCAGATGTGAGCTATTTCCATCCTACTTCATCGCACGCAAAGAGCAACACAAAGGAACAGATGAAATAACTCAAACAATAACAGACATCTCCATCTAAATTTCAATATCTCAAGACTACCGAGGGAGAGAACAAAAGTTAGCTATCAGAAGATGAGAATCCCTTGAGGTCTACAATTAGATCTAAGAATTGAAGTATTTTGACCAAAGTAAAATCCAAGATGAGAATGACACACAATGGCATTGCTTTGTATGCGGAGAAACTGTGGGAGAAAACATACATAGTGCAATGCATAGAGCGCTAGAAATGGGTATATGATTCGTGTTTTCGTGTTCTAGCCTCTAAAATTACAAACTGCATTTCTACATTTGTGATGTTTCCAAATAAACTACAGTCTAATGTTTATTATTTCCAGCTTCAAAATTAATGTAGAGAATACATATACTTGTTTATTATTTTCAATGTTTTATTTCTTATACTGAAGAACTGATATATCACATATGTTTGGAATAATTGTGGCTCTAAATGAATATACTGTCAGAAGATATTTTGTCACTGTATTTTGCAGTCTTTGAGTCTTTGAAATATGTTATTTCTCAATCTTTTGGGTTCCCTGTGGTGAGTTTTAGGAGACAATTTTCCCAAATCGCACCATTTGCAAGGGCTTGGAAATTAATACTTTTCTGGTACTTCCAATTGGAATAAAACTTTCCAAAAAAATATGAACAAAGGTAAAATTTCCCTTTAAAAGCTGTTATAACAAAAACTTACGTCATGTCACTTATTTTGCAGCTACGCCCATTTATTTGAAAACTGGTGCGATTTCTACAACTTCACCTAATAGCTAATCAATTAATCGACGACTGCCTTGAAAAGTGTACCCCTCCCCTTACAAAAAGGAACATTAGTCTGCAGCATGATTACTTAAACTTATTCCACCTCTCACACTCATTTTGAAAAAATTTCATCTCCTTATAATGGTTTCCAAGAGGACAGATAAATGCTGGCTGACATACATTTTGAAAGAAATACTTAATAATTTAAATTTTGCAATCTCGATATAAAAAATGGACAGACTGATTAAGACATGCTTCATAACCGCATTGTTTACTGAAATATGTATAAACATACAAAGTTATTAAAGTATAAACAATCACCAGCAATTTACAATAGAGATATTTTTACATATTCCGAAGAAAATCACAGCATTCCTTGAAAAGAACAAAAGCTCATTCACTCTAAAACAATTATGTAACAATTACATAGTTCTCTTCCAATTTTAGTAATTACTCACAATATCTTATAGATTGTTGTATTTAAAGATGTTTCCACTAAGTAATACTACATATTCTTATTTATAAGATTACCTTCAATTCTGTTCATACAATTTGCTTAACCAATTAGTATTCCCAATTTCTGGATATCACCTGATATTCTTTTTTATTTTGTAAGTTAGTAAAGATGAAAATTCCTTCAAATGAATGATAATTTCATTTGAATTATCCTTTCTCAAAAACCAGTATTGAAAGGAACCTACATAATACCGATTTACATTTCAAGTGCCATATTTACAACATCTTTATTAAATGTTTACAAAGATTGAGATTTCTGTAAAATAATATCTATTAGAACACAAACTTAATTCTACTAAATTTAATGAATTTCTAGTTCCTCCTTATGACTAGACCTCGGATTTTTAGGTTCTAAAAAGTGTGCTTCTAGGTTCCTAAAATAGGCTCTAAAAATCTGAAAATAGACTCTAAATATTATAAAATAGGTTCTAAAAACCTTAAATTATGTTCCAAAAATCCTGAAATAGGTTGCAAAAAGACTTAATTTAGTACAAAATTTCTGAAAAATACTGATTAGAGATAATCGTTAACAACAAAACTTCACAAGAACCGCTAACCAAATATTAATTTTCTAAACAAATTTTCATTTCTTTATATAGCTTGAATTATTGTCTCTGGAAATTATTCATGAATTTTGGCAAAACATGAAATAAGGTACAAGCGGATGTTTTCTCTATTCCAATTTTTTCTCCGTATACGTGAAAAATTGCAACTTTTATTAATCCAAATCCCATTAAATTTATACATGTTTATAAATGCCTTAGGCAAGTTTCTCTCAGTTTAGCTTTTTTTGGAAGAAAAAGAAAACTACATGGAAAATAAAACTAAATTTTCTCAATCCGTTTACTTTGTTAGTGTCTTTTACAGAACAATCTATCTGACAGATGGAAGATTATTCGAAATAATACAGTAGTATCTTGAAGTTGACTAGGTAAATTCTTGGTACATTTGAATCATACAAACCCTTTATATTGTCAATATTTTTGTGTGTGGAATTGAGGGTGAGAGTCGGTAATACGTAAGGTTGGAATAGAGAAAAGATCTGCTTGTATCCTTGATATTTTGGAAAGTTCACCTTGAAAACCAGGAATTGTGACCACCATGAATCTTTTTGCGTTATTCACACTCAAACTCCGCCTTTTGTCTGTGAGGATCATTTCATGTGCTGAAAATTATCTTTCAACAGAAACATAGTCAGTTGTGCGAATTTGAATGCTGAAACATTTCTTCGCAAGGCGTGAATGCCAAGAAGGACCAAACTGACACGAGAGTGGGCAAGGCCGCACAGATCAGAAGTTTGCTCTTGGGACTGTACAGGCAGTAGATATGATTGGGTGCTGAAACTGAGAATGGTGACAGGGGGGAGGGCAAGGACAGTTTACTTTATCTTAGTAGGCAAGGCTTAGAATTAAGAATCCATAGTGCAGGGGTAAAAAGTATGGGGGAACTGTCCTCTTTCTGACGTCACTGTTTCCTGCAAATAACAGTGACGTCAGACATTTTTTGTTTTTTGGAGGAAGGGAAATCGACAGAAAATATGTTTCAGACAAGCCAGTCATTGAATTATTTCACCAGCAAACCTAGTAAATACATCTGTGAGATATAAAAATCCCGTAAAACCTAAAACATATAAAAACCTAAAAAAGGTTTAATTTAGGCACATAAACCTAAAATAGATTCTATCAAGCAAAATAGGTTATTTTAGGCACTATAAAACGTCGTCAGTTGTTTAGTTTTTTTAATGAAACGCTGATATATCTTGTTATATCTTTTTTACTTGCAATGGAAAAAATAGGTTAAAAACCTAAAATCCGAGGTCTACTTATGACAGAATAAATTAATATGTTTTTTAATTAAAAAGTAATAAACAAAACAGTCCTGTCCTTACTTCTAGTTTTTATCAAAAATACAACTTCTCACATTTAATTCATTCAATTGGGCATGATCGCATTCATCTTTTCTTAAAAATATATACAAACTTCCATTAAAAAATATTGAAGTGTACTCATACATAAAAGAAATATAAAATATAATTTAAAAAGGGTTTTAAAGAAACCTACGTATGTAATATTCCACTCGGATTTGTGTAGATTTTTATCCTATGCCTTTGCAGGATGTTTGCAATTAAAGTTATCTATTTTTTATGTAACACTGCCCATTCAAAAAAAATCTTCAATTCAGTTCACGTTATTTCATCTGACGTGTTTTCATGATAAGGCAACTTCATTCTCTATTTACATTGATTTTTAAGTAAAAACAAATATTTTACTTTGAATTCCTTCATTAACGCATAAACTATCACATCCAGAGCTCTAATAAAAATTGTTGCAAATAAACTTATATAACTTATCACACAGTATATAATTGATTATTTTCTTTATCTCTTTCCAATGACAGAATGTTTGCAATTACAGACTTTTTCATTATGAATTACTGTATATTAATAAAGAAATCTTCAATTCAGTTCATAAGATTTGAAACTTTCGAAAAGCAAATTAACAATATTTCTACACTATACCATAGCTTACCACTCTTTTTACTTTCATTTCTAAGTGAAATAACAATCTTCACTTCAAGTTCCCTTGAGACAAAACCAAAATATTATGGTATCATCACGAACACTTGCAATATAGTACAAGCATAATATCGTATTTCCAATTGTGCAGAAAATTTACAAGGGTCTTGCACATTATTAACTAATGCAACACACCTCCCACAGAATTTTTATGAACACAATTTCTTGAGGTGATTTACATAAATAGCCTACATTCTTCAACAATGTCGGTACTTAGTTATGATCATGAGGTTCAAACTCTTTAAATCCATATCTCTTGCATTTTCCATTCATGTACCTATAAGAAAATCGAGTAAAAATTATCTGAGTGAATAAGAATGAAAATGAAAAGTAAATAATCAAACATAAAATATTAAAGTGCTGACCAAGGCAAACTTTTATAGTAAAAAAATATATACATAAAATCGTAATGTTACCACCCTCTAACAGGGTCTTCTTTAGACGAACAACCATCATCTTATATATACACTCCCAGTACAGGGTCCATACACGAAATAACATGAAGGTACCAGTCCTTATCTTAGGATATTTCCTGTCAGGAATTCCTGAGTGTGGACTCTCCTGACAGGTGATTGTCAGGTACCTAGTGGGAGTCTGTGCCTCATCAATTCCTCCACTTCTGGACATAGACAGGTTCCTTATCTTTGGACTCCTTCCCTCTTCTCTTCTTTCTTCGTTTCTCTTCCTTCATCTTTCCTCCTTCCTTTATCTCATCCTTTCCAGTCTTTCTAGCACTCCCCTCCATTCTTTGTTAATTTTCAGCCCTCCCCCATTCCAGTTCATTATTTTTTCTTCTCCTTTTTCTCTATTTCCTTGGCCTATTTCCACTTCCTCACTATTCCTTTCTTCTCCCTCCCTATCCTCCTAGCCTTTGCTGTGTGGTTTTTATGCATACAGCTGAAAAATGGAAATCTTTGTACATGCTCTGGCCTAGGTTGCTTTTTGCACAGTAGCCAGGGAAGCCAACGGTTGCTTTCCCTCAACGGCTTCCCTGTTTGAAAGGTAACAATAGGGCCTTGCCCCGGTTTGGCGGCGGGTCGTTTGTCGGAGGTAAAAATACCGGTTCCGACTTGTTACTGTCTCTTATGCTCTCAGATTTTCAGGCTCTCAGATGGCAGAAAGTGGCCGTGCCTCAATGAATTAAGACAGTTTTTTGGATGCAGAAATACACACAGAGTGAGTTCCGTAGGTTTAGGAACCTTTGCATGATAAACGGCGAAAGCGGGTTAGCGATATGGTAAATAGTGCGCTCGTAGAATGAAGTCCTAAGAAGTGCAATTCTCTGTGTTTTGGAGCAAAAGGCAAAAGGGAGTAGTTGATATATATTTGTAATCAAAAGAGATAGACGTGAGACGTTAATCTTGTCAACACTTTCTCCCATTCTATGACGTGTCCCGTTTCTTTGTGTGCTTGAATATATTTGTACCATGTTTCTCCCTCTTTAATCTTACGTCATCCTTATGTTGCTTCAACCTGTTTTTCAGTCTCTTTATGGTTTCCCCTATGTACACACTCTCACATTCTTTGTACTGAACCTCATATATTATCCCTTCCTCATCCTCCTCTCTGCTTTCTTCCTTCTTCTTTTTCGCTATTCTTAAAATACTGCGGCCTCCCTTTCTGTACGTTTTTATGCCCGCCTTTCTAAGTACTTTGCTTATCGTCTCTGTAGTTTTCCCCACCATTGGACATTTGTTAAAATTTGACATTTTCCGAGTGTAATCAAACATCCGATTTCACTGGCTTTGGTCAGTTATTGTAAGTATTGCACTTTTGCATTTAAATGAGCTCTTTAATTTATGCAGTGAAAATTCCTAGGTGAAGGATGCTTGATAGAGTTTGGGGTTTAGTAGAGGGGGCTGTATGGTTTAACATGGAGATAATAAAGTAGGTGAAAATGTGTGTGCAAATTATCCTGAATAGCGGCATGGTTTATGGATTTTTCTGTTGAGGAGATAGCATCCCTCTCCCAAGTTTCCACTCACTTGAAACATTGATGTTCGATGAAATATGGCTATGAAGGAATCAGTGAGAGATAAAAATATAATGCAAGCAGAGCAAGTGTTGTTAGTAGAATTATGCAATATAGTAATACGTTTAGAAAGAAAAAAGGTTAGTATTTGGAAACCAGATTTAAAATGACTTGAATATTGTTGTGAGAAGAAAGTCACGTAAAGAGCAATGGCAGCTGAAATGCTGTGGGTGGGTTAATTTAAATGAAAATATATTTTTTATGATCTACATAAAAAAATAGGGGCTCAAGGGAGTATGATACGCAACATATGATCTCTACAAGTAAGGCCAATTTGCCTCTCTACTCCAACTTTACTCTCACTTAAACTCCGTGAACCCTGTTAAGTCGAGTAACCCATTCTGAGGTTGTGGTAACCAATCCCTTCGGAGGAATGGGTCAACAAACAGACGAGAAAAGGGGGTCTTGGCAGAGCTACTCGAGGGTAACTTGACGTTAGGTCTGTCAAGATGATGGAAGCTGGCAGCAGGACTTCCATCAAGGAATGGTGGCGGAAGATCCATATCACTTATGATCAATGGCAGCATCCACGTGCGTAGTTAGATCGAACACTACAAAAGGGTAGGAGAGACTCTTTAGCCGAAGTGAAGGCAATTCTCCTAGGAGCAGGACACCCCGACAGAAAAGTCCCTGTCCTCTGGTTAGAGATTGAGCGTAGGGTTGACGACCCTACCTTGGACGAAAATAAACATTGTTCACATACCCCAAAGACATTGAAGGCCGGGCAGATCAATTGGAAGTAAACAAAAGCATGTTAATAGGAAAAGTATTAGAAAAATGGATGTAAAAGCAGCAACGTGGAACGTGATAACTATGTTACAGCCTGGTAAGATGAACAAAATATCTAGTGAAATACTGAAGTATAGTTATGTTATAGTAACTGTACAGGAAAATAGATGCAATGACCAGAGTAGAATTGATAAAAAAGACTATAGAATACTGTGTAGCGAGCAAGATAAGACAACAGGGTAGCTAGGAACAGGCTTTGTTGTCACATAGAAATCAAGACATTATCTCTTTTGAAACATTTTCAGATCGTGTATGTAAAATACTATTAAAAATAAAAGTTAAGAATATGGCAATTTTTTTTCAATTCATGCACCTACTGAAGACAAGGAAGATAACGAAAACGAACAGTTTTATGATACACTCTCAAGACACCTAGAAAAAAGTGCCAATCTATGGTATAAAAGTCATATTAGGCGACTTCAATGCAAAAATAGGACAGAAAAGTTTGTAACAATAGAAGCTGAAAAATACTATTTGCATCATGAATCAAATGAAAATCGAAAATTACTCATACAGTTCGCAGCTTTCAGAATGAATTATAATAAAAAGTACCTTATTCGACCATAAAACTATACATACAGGAGCACGGAAACTACCAAGATCAAATGCAGTAAACAGATAGACCATGTGTTAATATCATCGAGATATTCATCATCTATCATTGATGTAAGAACATGTAAGGGGCCAGATTGCGACAGTGATCATTTTCTTGTGAGAACCATGGTCAGACAAATAATTGGCAATTAAAACTAAGAAAAGAAAGAGATGGAATATAGAGAAGCTAAAGAATAAATAATATCTTAAAGAGTATCAAGATGAAATAGAGAAAACCACTAGAAACAGGAAAACAAGAAGAGAATATTGAAAGAAAATGGGTAAAAATTAAGACAACAATAAAGAATGTAACTGATAAGATAATTGGCCAAATGAAAAATAAAAGAAATGAAGAGTGGTTTGATGAAGAATGTCTAGAGGCTTTATGATTCAAGAATGATGCTAGATAGAAAATGATGCAAATACAACTAGACAGATAACTGAAAGATATGAACAACTAAGAAGAGAAAGTAAAATAGTGTGCACCAACAAAAACAAAGAAATTATGAAGAAGATAATAAACATAGAGACAAGAACTACACAAAATGAGGCCAAGAAGTTTTATAAGGAAATAGAATGGTTTAGAAAGATATATCAACAAATACTCACTGGATGTACAGACAAGCCTGTGAATATAATAGAAGATGAAGATGAAATAATTGAATGATGGACACAATATTTTGAAGAATTACTAACAAGGGAGGTTATCTAAGTGTCTCCCTCGGATTTCCATGAAACTTGGCAGGTGTATAAAGGGGGCCAAAGGAAGAAATGCGTGTTTTTTGTTTCAGCTTAAAAACTGTTTTAGGGGGCAAACTCTCCTCAAATGTCAAGATGAGGACAAATTGAAGTGGGCATTTGACCCCTGTGTCCCCCACCGATTTTCATGAAACTTGGCAGGTGTATAGAGGGACTCTATGCCCCCTGTTTCTTCCTATGCCATATTTACGTGATTTCGGGGTCAGATCCCCACTTCAATTTCTCCTCATCTTGACATTTGAGCGGGGAGTGTGCCCCCAAAAACCGTTTTTTAGCTGAAACACAAAAACATGTACTTCTTCCTTTGGGCCCCTCTATACACCTGCCAAGTTTAATGAAAATCGGAGGGAGGCACTTAGATAACCTCCCTTGTAAGTGAAGAAATTCTAAAAAATACAAATATCTGCAACCATGGATCGAAGAACCAACATTTGAAGCAGTCAAAGCAAAGAAGCTATAAGCCGACTTAGGAATGGAAAACACCTGGCGAGGACGAAATAGCCAGTGAATTTATAATAAGTGGAGAATAGAAATTACATGGAGAGACACACAAATTTATTAAAATGATGTGGGAAAGAGAAGAAATGCCTCAAGAGTGGAAAGTAGGCATAATATGTGCTGTCTATAGAAAGGGAGACAATCTAACCTGAGCAAACTATCGTAGAATAGCCCTTCTAAAAGGTTTGACTGTTACGTAGATATGTCCCGAAAATGGCACTTTTTCACTCAACCCATACAATCGCCAGTCATAAATCCATCAAATGCTGCACATGGTCTGTATTGGTTGCAAATGACATATTAACATGGCAATCAGAAGTCTAATTATGGATCTTTGATAATTTCTTTATCTTTTTCTCACTCAAAAGTGCATTTCTGGAAAATATTTAACGCTGCCTTCCGCCACTTACTAATTAATCTGATTTTCTGTATGGAGAGTGATAATGTTAGGCATTGAAATATATCTCATTGGATGAGGCTTTATAATGCAGAAAACCCGTTGCAAATATCTCTTACGGTTTTCATGATATAAATTTTCAAAAGTAGCACAGACTTTTGAAAAACATTGTAGCTCATATGGTTTTGGAAGATGTACTATTCATATTATTTGCACACACACTGCGTTTTCATACTCCTACTCCTGTCCCAGGCATGACAGGGTCTTTCCTTCCTTGATACTGTCTTATATAACTCTCAAAGTGCAGCACTGTGTTTTCCTTTTGCAGTGAATCTGAACATACTGTATCAATTTTGATATCTCTTGGTATTGAAAAAATTTGTAACCATTGTGCTGCAAATGGTTTTACTAGTTCACGTGCAATATTCATTAGAAACTCCTTCCTTTTTATTCTTCTCTGGGAGTGATACTTGCGGATGTTGTTGTCCAATTCATTTGTACCAAGTACAGGTACAAGAATTGTACACAGAGTCAGCATCATAAGTATATTCTTCCTCTGTAATATCTTCTCATCTTCCGAAGCCCTGTCTCTAACAGCATTATCATCCTTGTAGCCATTATTGTATTCATTGTAACTATGAATATCGTTTACATGTAGATAACTGCTTTAGGCCACTTTTATTCGGAGCACGTTCAAAATATATAAGACGAGTATCTTATAGGTTGCTTTTGCTGTAACAACGAAACTCGCAAACATTATATGAAAAATGTAATAACACGAAAGGCCGTCTGGGGTCAAATTTGACTTCACTCATGGAAATCACTAAAATGTACAAAAACGGTAATCGGCAAAATCACAAAACTATTATGCTGACCTAATGGATAGTTGTCGTGACAAAGACACGAATTTTGGTGTCACGGCGAGGTAAAATTTAAAAAAATATATTAACAAAATACCATCTCTGTGGTCAAATGTACCCAAGGCGGTCTTTCTAGGGTTAAATGGCACTTGCATCCAAAATGAAATATAATTTATCGATTCATCAAAACATGTGTCTATCTTTTCCCAGTTCTCTACTAGGAACAGACCTCCAGTCGCCACCTTTGCCGCTTTTGCAAAGAACGTGAATTACATTCGTACTGAACATATACATTTAGTAACACCATTAAGCCTTGTTTCCATGATATAAAAGACTCAATATGCTGACCAAGGCAGTAATTTATTTTATTATAAAACATAAACTAAACGTAACGTTTCTGCCTTGATATAAGGTTGAAACGTTACGTTTAGTTTATGTTTTATAATAAAATAAATTACTGCCTTGGTCAGCATATTGAGTTCTTTTTATATACATTTAGATATCAACATGTTAGGACATGCCATTTTCACAAAATATCTCTTAAAATTTCATCACTATCACATACGTTTTGCCAATAAATGTGAAATTACAAATGCATTCGTTTCAAATATGTTATTAATTTGTCTAAAAGTGGAGCGTTTTGGATTTGGGATAGGGCCTATGTATATTACCGGTTTCTTTCATCTGATGGGATCTGACGCTGAGTATTCCAGGGTACAACCGAGAGACAAAACCACCATTTTCTCGTCACAATTATATAATGAATGCTCTTGATGATGGATAAACGTTACTTGCACCAAATCACTACAGTAAGCAAGGTCTTTGAATTTAAATTTCCTACCTGCCTTCCTTTCGATTACGGTCTCTGCCTACCCAACTTGTGGAGCGGTTGAGAAGGCAGTCAGAGTTGTTTTCAGTCTGCTTGGTCGCATCGAAGGATGAAACAGTACGTGGGTAGGGTTGTAACATGTTAATTCAAGTTCGCTAATACAACAAATATTGCAAATTTAAAAATTAGAAAAGCAACATAAATTAATGACCTGCTAGATTCGCTAGTTCTCAGTGGCCATGACCATCGCCAAGGCACACAACTTGGACTTCGGGCATACCAGATAATTGAGTATGTGCACTCGTATGGAACGCTTCTAATTTCCAGATTATTCTTGGAGGATGGCGTACATGTATCAGGATCTCGGGTAAGAGAGGACGAGTATCAAAAACTGTTCTATTTATTTTTATTTGTTTTTTTTCAAAAGGGGATTCATGAAATATAGGCCGGAAGAATGGGATGGTAAACCTTTTAGACCGATATTCGTCCTTGGCAATGTGGAAATCGCATTTGAAAACATACGAAAAACTTGATATCCTGAGAGCTTTCTGAGACTTTAAACTTGATTTTCCAACGTAAGGTTTTTCACGTTAAACATTTCTCCACCGATCTACTTATATACCATAACCTTATGCAAGCTATATTATGCCGAATCTCAGAAAATCTTGAAATTTTATTTTAGAAAAACGAGTGCAGCTAATGCGTAACTTAAATCTGGAGCTAGCCAAATTACTAATATTTACATGCAATGGCTTATAGTTTTACATTCTATATTCTAACAATTATGACTTATGAATTCTATTTTGTTGTGAGTTCTACCTTGAGTGTTATTAGGGAATGGATGTGCTGTGCTAGCGATGCCTCATACTGTATTTACATTCTATAATCTTAAGCAATATTCGTAGTCGAACCAAGACTGTCGATAGTTTCATTATTGTAAGCAGCCTTCATTACGCAGGCCAAAGTCCAACGGAATCTTCAGAACATGTACTTACTCCACAAAAATGCTTGGATTTCCTTTCTTATTTTCAGCAGCCCAGATCATTTTGTCAACAATCTCATCATTAATACTGCGTGGTAAATTCAACTTCGGGACATCTTCTTTCTTCTTTAGAGAATTTATTACAGTCTGGTGATAAAACAAGAAGTACAAATATAGTTCATTTGTCAACATTTTAAATAATTTCGTTAACTTACCTTGTGTCGTGTATGTACGAAGGCTAATACGCACGCGTTTTATACATATTAAAATTTGAGACATAAACAGTCCACTAATTAACATTTAACAATAGAGTTACTGACACACAGCTTAACATACAACTTCCACCTCCATATTTCAACAAAACATAAACAAAGCCTAACGATATTTCACACTTAACAATCCCCTATCTTCGATTAAAATTTTCAGTCCTTAACATATTGAAGTCTATCAGGAGGTCTTCTATCCCTGATTGATCACCTAATGGAATCTTCTTTGCTTCCCTGATGTTGCACTGTTCTCTCCGAGAATGACGCTGAACTACAACCTGCCCCATTATAAAAAAACCGGGGTGTCAATTACATCACCTGGATCTGGGAAATCCATCAAAAGTTCATCGCCATAAAATCTTGTAAACGTTGATCCAGTAGAAGTTCCAGGAAGCTCTTGCCGCTTACCAATTTCATTTTCCTCAGTACCTTTTCTTCTATTCGGCCACTTCAGCTGCTATAAGTGCTCCATTCGTCTCTTTCCGTCCACTTCTACCATCCAAGTGACATCGCTGTTTCTTCTCAGTATCCTGCCCTGAACATGTGCATTTTTTCCCATGGATACTGACAGTTATCCCAAGCGTTGTATTCTCTTGATGAATTATCCGGTTTTACTGCTGCGCATATTTCACAATCTCCAACATATGCTTCGACAGCCGCGTCCATTCATGGCCACCAATACTTTTGCCTCAACATCATCTTCATTTTGACAATACCACTATGATCATCGTGTGCTTTCTTAAGTATTATGTTCCGCACTATTTTGGGTACCACCAATTTATAACCCCAAAATAACAATCCTTCAACCATGCTCAATTCTGCTTGCCTCCTTTTAAAGGCAATCAATTCCTTTAAATCATCTCCAATATAACACTTTATCTCATTAGGCCAACCATGCTTAAAGAAGTTCATAACTGCGCTCAGTATTCTGTCTTCACTTGTACATTTTCTCATAACATCTTGCACTTTAGGCGTCAGCGTCACCTGATAAACGAGTTCTTCTTGAAGAGCATCTTCATGACATACATCTGCTAACGGCAATCTTCACAACATTTCAGCCAACTCTACCTTCTTGGTATATATCAACTTGTTTGAAAAAGACGCTAGGAACAAACACCATCTCTGAATACATGGTGACGCAAGAATATAAGTAACTGTCTCGCAGGTTGAGAATCTGTACAAATTTCGAGAACCTTATTTGGACATCCTTTTGAAACCTTTTCACCGCGAATACAATGCACAATGCTTCCTTTTCGTGCATCGGATATTGTAATTCATGTTTGGTTAACATACATGATATGCATTCTATTGTATGAAGCTGCCCATTTATCTTTTGGTACAACTGTGCTCCTAGAACATTTTGTGCAGCATCGCATTACACTACCAAATATTGATTATGATCATATGTCACCAGAACTTTAGCACTTGCCAACGCCTGTTTTGCAGCTTCAAATTGCTTGCGACACGAATCAGTCCACTTCTACATAACATTCTTCCTTAACAGATTATATAATTCAGACAGTATTATCGATAAATTGGGCACACATCTCCTATAAAAATTGATTCCACCAAGAAATGCTTTTACCTCACGAACGTTACGTGGCCCAGGACATTGCAATAATGCAATTCATTTTCCTTTTTGACGGTCTAATTCCTGACCTACTCATCCCAGACATTAGACTTCATACGCATTTGTCCCAATTAATCTTAACGTTGTGTTCTTTTAAACGCTGCAGAACTTCCAGTTTTCGTACACACGTTTCAAGCATTCCTTTCCCTGAAATGAGCAAATCGCCTTGATATGGTATGACATAATTCAAACCGTGAAGTATATCTTCAATTGTCTTCTGAAATATTTGGGAAGATACACTAACTTCAAATGGTAGTCTAGTATGTCGAACCAATCCCCATGGGGTATTCATAACCAGCAATTGCTTGGTCTGATCATCTAATGCTATTTGTAAATAAGCTTTCTTCAGGTCCAAAGAAACAAATGTATCGTGACCATTCACCTTAGGAAAAATTTCATCAATTCTTGGCAATGGATATGTTAAATACGTACATTTTCCACCAACTTATTAACTGTGTTCCTAAAATCACAACTACAACCATTGGACTCGCCCAGTCACTATATTCCACCTTTTCCAAAATATTTTGATCATTCAACTTGTCCAATTCTTCCTTTACTTTATCTCTCATACCGAATTCAATTTGTAAAACTTCTTAAAAATAGGCATAGCACCTGCTTTCATATGTATTTTTGCTTTATAACCTATTATAGGTTGAGACAAATCTTCATTAAGCAGTTCATTGTAATTCACTTTGATTAAATCAACAACTCCTTGCACATTTTTAGTTTCATTCAATTGTTTACATTTATCCAATATCTGCTGTATCGTAACATGCACCTGGATATTTTGTAGCAAGTCGTTGCTATTTACAGCCATAGAGTTAGATTCACAACTTTTCTCATTAATATAAATGTTTAACCGCGACAAATAATCATGGCAATTAGGTATAATCTGTCTAATTCACTGACGTCCCATTAATGGATATTTCATTTTACAATCAACTATGTACAAGTCAAACATCTGTGATATTTGTTGAAATTCAACTTTAACAATAATCTTATCTATTAATAGCAGGATAGAATTATTCGCACCTCGAAGAATACAATTTGGTTCTTCGTATTGTACATTAGGAAAATATCTTTCACAAACAGATTTACTCATAATTGACACATACGATCCAGTGTCTATTTCAAAATTTACCATGATATTATTCATACTTAAATAGACTGAATACTCAGATGATGGTGCTAATTTCGTTACAAATCCATTACAATATGAAATGTTTGTTTCAGATAACAAATTGTTTGAATGCTTCGGTCCTTGATCATTAGATGTATTGGATGAAGTAACATTTCCAGATTCTTTTCTTGAAGTAACATCATCTACTGGATGTGTGTTCCTTGGAATTACTTCAATTATACCAGTAGTCAAGTTGGTTAGGTCCTTATCCAACATCACTTCCTGATCATCACCTGGATCTTCTGGCATTGTAACATTATTGGACTTGTATGTATAATAAGGTTTCTTATAGTTAATATCGTTTCTATCTCTTTAGTTTAACAATTTATAGCAATCTTTTATTTCATGTCCATATTTTTTACAATATTTGCATTGTGTTCTAGGTTGATATTCTTTCTGCAAAGGTGTAAACCGTTTTTCATAATTGCCAAAATTATGTGAATGACCTTGACCCATGGGCGTCGGCAGGGGGGGGTCGAACCGGTCGGTTGACCCCCTGGAAATTTATTCTACTTTTTTTTCAATTTATGCCCATTTATAAACGAAAATTTCACCTCATTTTGCGTCATTGTTTAAAAATGGTCATGAGATATCGAATTTCTTACGCAACTTTCATAATTTGGAACACTGAAAATCTGTCAATTTGTAACTATCACACGTTTTGAAGCTTCTTATACTACTGCGTTTGCTGCTACTACTGATACTGCTACTAATGTTAGAAGTAACTATTATGTAATCTTGGTTGTAACAAGTACTATATTATTCATATAATAAACTTATTGGATGCTAAAATCAACTAACCTAAAACTGCTACTGCTGCTGCCACTACTAGTAGTAGTAGTAGTAGTAGTAATAATAATAATAACATAATTTAAAATACCGATAATGCAATAATTTTAAAAATGAACCCCTCTTTGACAAACTACTGCATATGCCACTGATCTGTATCAGAATATTTTTGAGCTGAGGGTGTGTCCTCGACATCTTCGATTCGACCCCCCCCCCAGGAAAATTTCTGGCTACGCCGATGCCTTGACCTGGTGTGTTCGAGCTCGTATTTTGAAACCTAGCAGAATTCTTACTTGTAAATTGCCATTTGTTAGTATCATGCATCCTATCTGAGCTGAAACCTTGATTTGTCCTTTGCACTTAAGTCGTTTTGTGATCTGCCATCTTCCTTATTGTAAGAACTACTTGGCATATGATGATAAATGTGATTTACATTAGCCTGCTTGTAATATTCTTTCATTTCATGCTCTAATTTTTCCATCTGGTTAGCAATTTCGAATGCCTTTTGAAATTCCGTTATATTTTTAGAAATTATATGCTTTCTAATTACTTCTGATTTAATGCCACTAATTAGAGAATCAAATAAAGCAATTGGCTAAAAGTTGTCATAACCGCATTGATCACCTATTTTCCTTAACCGTCTTACGAAATTTTCAATCTGTTCGTCATTTTCTTGTTTACAGTTTCCTAGTTTCAGCCTTTGAACAATGTAATTACTAGCAGGACTACAGTAAGAAATTAATCTTTGTGAAATTTCTTCATATGTTTTAACTTCCGGCAGGGCTGGAGCAAACAATTCTCGAAGAACTTCATTTGGTTGCGATCCTATTACAGCAATCAATGTAGGAACTTTATCCTCTGGTGCAACGTGCTGAATACGACAATAATTAGCAAATATTTCCAAATGTGCAGAAACAGATCCATTTAGAGGATCGTATTTATCGAAAGGTACTACATAAGCCATTTTACTACACTTGTAACAAACTTGTAATTATTCAAATTTACCTCCTCGTCGCCACATTGTAAGCTGTCGTGTATGTACGCAGGCTAATACGCACGCGTTTTATACATATTAAAACTTGAGATATAAACAGACCACTAATTAACATTTAATTATAGATTTGCTGACACAAAGCTTAACATACAACTTCCACAATGTACACATCTATATTTCAACAAAACATAAACAAAAGCCTAACGATATTTCACACCTAACACCTTTCTACGTTATTTATTTATTCCAAGTTTCAGATACAGCACTTGTAAGGCCATTTTACACTGAAAACTCTAATAAATCAACAAGAACAAGTCAAGATGGTTTTAGGTTAAAACAAAAAAGGATACATATAAACACGATAAGACATAAACAAGAAAACAAACAAAAGATTTACCTATTCATTCTTAGAGAAGATCGGAAAATACTTTCAGGGGCAAAAATGTCGATGTTTATGTGTAGTTTATTGTAGAACTGGGGCTGTCTGTGGAACAGAGAGCGCTGAATAAGGGAAAGCCTAGCGTTAGAGGTGTGGAACAATTGAGTGTTTAGGATAGATCGAGAGGGAATGCTGAAATTGAATTCTGTAAGTAGAAATTCATATCTCAGTTTCCCATTGATGATTTTATAGAAAAACAGGTTCAACATGTGCTCTCCTATCCAACCCTTGTCAGGAAAAAAGATTGCATCTATTTTCTATAAATAGAGTATATATATACAAATATGAAATAAAACTAAGAAAGAAAATACAGATACAAATAAAAATTAAAAGAAGACACAATACTTGGATAATCATAAAAGCAAGACATACATAAAAACTGTAAATATGTAGTTAAAAAACTAAACATTTGTTAAATATAATGAAGAAATTACATCTTCTCATTTGAGAATTGAAAATTTTGTCCCACGAACATATACCACAATCAAGTCTACGCAAAGAAGCATGTGCACATGCATATCTATACATTTTGAAAATAACCCAATAATAAAGCTAAAATAAATACTATCGGTACTAATTCGTGGTACATAATGGCAACTATAGATACTGATTAAATTTAAAGAATTTTTGTTTGTTTTTCAAACCTGATGCCCCAATTTTTCTAAGACTTCCTACGAAAGAAAATTTAAGAAAAAACTTACCTGCATTGCTAAGTCACGAAGCGAGAACATAGGTAGTAAAATATCTACTTCTGCTGAAAGAGGAACATGGAGTGACGAAATAACTTCACCCCACCTGTCTCTTGGCAAAGGTTCCTGTACAATAAAATTAAAACAATAAGTATACTGGAATCAGTATCAGTTTTTCTCAAGGTTTTTGACTTTTCATAATAAAATACAGGGTGTCGCAAAACTCTTTCAACAACGCTTGGGTGCTGGTAGATATTATAAAAACAAGTAACTTTTCCCTATAAAGTTTACCTCGAAAGCGCTTAAAATCTATCCTTTACGTATACAACCCAACACAGCAAACGCTTGCTCTGACATAACTACCAGGGGCGCGTGGCAGGGTTGCCACTAGCGTTCTTCGTTAAGAGAGACGACTTGAAAACAACAACTTGGGAGTCTTGCCTGAGCAAAATTCAAAACATTAATGATACTTGCGATGTTGTAAGAAGCATTGATAGTATTTATAAACTGACCAAGACAAATAATGGGCAGACTGAAATTCAAGATTACTCATTCTAAAATATCTCCATAATTGATTGATTGATTTCCTTTATTTTAATTCGCTTTTCTGCCATCTTTAACTAATCGCGAAGATGAGGATGATATGATGAAATAACAAATGACACCAACGTCTAGGCTAGGATTTAAACCCGAGACATTTGGCGCCGTAGCGAGCTGTGCTAACCACATCACCACTGAGTGTTTTGTGTATCATGTAATATCAACAATTGCAAGACACGTGAGATAGGGGAAATCCACGAACGATCAAATGTAAACATGATGTGTTTGCTACCTCGCTTCGAACACGCAGACTGTAATGTTATTACAATTTATTTGAAAATTATTCCTATCTGTGCTAGCGTTTTTGCTAATCGTGTTCGTCTCATAAGGAAATAATTGCAAAGCTCTTTTAATTTAATGATTAATTGATTCATTGATTTGCTTCATTTTACTTTGCTTTTTGTGCCACTTTTGACTAATTTGCGAAGATGGGGATGAGTGATGATATGATGAAATTGATGAATGGACACTCACAAACATCCATGCCCAAGCCGGGATTCGAACCCAAGACCCCTGGCATCGTAGCGCGATGTTCTAACCACTCCGCCACGTGGGCCGGCTTTTAATTTAATGAAAAAAGTCGTTTAGACATGAATAAATCACACATTAAAACCAGTGCTTAATAAAAACCAAAGCCAAGAAATGCATACTTATATGAAGCGCTAAACTGTAAAGGGCACCTGTATTGTACTGTAACATTTTCGGAAGGCACCAAAATGTCAAATTTTAGTAATTGTTCTGCACATTCAGGCAAATAGTAAATACGAGGACGAGAGATCCAGTGACACCTTTATCCAGGTCGGAACTCGTGTCCGAAACATTCGGTAGAGAGATCATGTGTTGATCACTAAACGTACTCAGTCACCGGAGTGGCTCAAGGATATTCATCTGCCGGAGATTTTTGTTTCTTTTCAGTATAGAGGTTTGCCTGCTTTTTATAACGAACTCGATTCGCAATAGGGCTAGTTCACAATTTTCTAATAAATAAATTGTAATAACGTTACAGTCTGCGTGTTCGAAACGAGGCAGCAAACACATCATGTTTACATTTGCTCGTTCGTGGATTTCCCCTATCTCACGTGTTCCTTGCAATTGTTGATATTGCATGATACACGAAACACTCAGTGGTGATGTGGTAATCACAACTCGCTACGGCGCCAGGTGTCTCGGGTTTAAATCCTGGCCTAGACATTGGTGTCATTTGTTATTCCAACATATCATCCTCATCTTCGCGATTAGTTATAGATGGCAGAAAAGCTAATTAAAATAAAGGAAATCAATCAATCAATTATGGAGATATTTTAGAATGAGTAATCTTGAATTTCAGTCTGCCCATTATTTGTCTTGGTCAGTTTATAAATACTATCAATGCTTCTTACAACATCGCAAGTATCATTAATGTTTTGAATTTTGCTCAGGCAAGACTCCCAAGTTGTTGTTTTCAAGTCGTCTCTCTTAACGAAGAACGCTAGTGGCAACCCTGCCACGCACCCCTGGTAGTTATGTCTGAGCAAGCTTTTGCTGTGTTGGGTTGTATACGTACAGGATAGATTTTAAGCGCTTATAGCGCAGAAACTAAGCGCTTTCGAGGTAAACTTTATAGGGAAAAGTTACTTGTTTTTATGATATCTACCAGCACCCAAGCGTTGTTGAAAGAGTTTTGCGACACCCTGTATATTCAACAGTGTCTACTCCTGCAGTAACTTAAGTCGAATATTGCCTTGGCTGGTTTGAAATCAGAGATGGTCAGAGATACTTTTCAGGGACTAAACATGAGAAATTTACTTCACTGAGCTTACTTCTTCAGATTGTCCAATTTTCCTTACGGCTCTAAGGATGCTAGAGGGTTTGGGCAGAATATTTTCAATATTTTCCTAAATACCATCTTCTTGGGAAACCATTTAGTTTGCTCTACGATCTGAAATCAAGGAGTGTGAGTGGTATATGCAGCTTTCTTTGAGGACTGCGAGGTGTGTTGTGTACGTGTGTGTGTGTGTGTGTGATACTTGCGATGGAGACAGATCAGTGGCGTAAACTAGTCTTCAAGATATTTAAATAATTTACTTAATATCTGGTTAAAAAGCTTGTTAATGGTTTTATAATATATATAATGAGCAAATTGTCCATATATTAAAGCTCAATGCATAAAATATGTGAAAATAGCTGGTTTAACTGCACTAAACGCGGTAACATGGAGATTACGCCCATGGGCGTAGTTGGGTAGGGGCTAGGGGACTGAGCCTCCCCCAGAACTAAACATTACCCCCCCAAACGCATGCAACATGTGCGCAACATACTCAAGTAAAGAAACTGCACGAAAAATGTAATAATTCCCATGAAACTTTCACGTTTTACTCTTGTGGTGTGGCAGTCACACAAGGAAGGAATTTCAAATTATGTTTTGATAGAATACAATAAAAGTTAAAGTGCGTGTACATTTTACGGGACCATATGTTCCGGAGAAGTTTTTCAAAGAAAATATATCACCGGTATTTCTTTCGATCTTCCATCTTGGAGCGCATGGTGAACATTGTTGCATTGTAACGATAGCGGCGTTGCATCCAGTGTTTACATAAATATAGCCTTTCAACAATGAGATCCTACTACATTTGAGTTTTTCTGAACATGAAAAGAGAAGCAGTCATTGCAGACTTGAATAGAATAGCAGTTTTGATAGGGAAAGGGCGTCAGCTCAAATAAGTTAAGTTAGTTCCTGTAGAGCTGAAAGTGCGTGTCGCGATCATATAGAAGCGATTTAATCGCATTAAATCGATGTATTAAATTGTGACCACTGCAGTTCATTAGTGACATCACTCCTATCCAAGATTTTTGTGCATGTTGCAGCGTGTCACGAATATGTATGTAGACGCGCGGGGTTTATTTGGATTTTCTATTGTACGTACGAGACAACTCTCCTTGTGAATTGTGAATCTTGTGGGTCACTTGTAGGTTTCTGCTCCACTAATCTCATGTATCTCTTGGAGTCTCAGGTGTAGTACTTCTCGAGGTAAAAAGAAGTTTATTCGTTGTTTCAAGTAACGCACATGAAGATTATCATGGAATAATACATGGTAAGTGCTGCGTTACCAACCACGATAATATAATAATTTAATGTAGGTTCGATTTTATTTAAAATAATAATTTAATCCATAACTCAGAATATTACAATATGGCTAACTCCATGCTTGACAACCAATCAACAGAACAACTGAACATCTATATTCAAAGATATTATAACATTATAGATGCTTCGCTTCTATCTACTGCACTTATGCTGGTTATAGGTGTAACAACAAAAATTCTTAATGTTTAGAAGATTGGAAATTATAGGAAAACCATTCTTTGATGTTCTGCTCGCCACAAGGTGGCACAGCATGGCAATTGTTCCCCTCAATCTCAAATTTTGTACAAATGAAAATACATTTCGTAAAATTTTCTTGGTCGCTTCGCTCGCAATTTCTCATTTTCTTGCAGTCTCGTCAAGCCCTAGCTAGAGTATGGTGAGAGCCAGCCCTAGGAAGTGAAATATCTCAATTTCAAAATTTAAAAAGAGAATGTCATGGCACAGCGTGAAATTATTTGCGCCATTAATCAATAATGTTTTCATTTTGCAAAATAAATTGGATCTAAAGATTTTCTTACCCACTTTGCTCGCAATATGATTCTTTTCCGTAATGCATTGTAAATTATCAGATAGAGAATCAATACAAACCATGTACAGTCGGAGAAAGAATTACCTGGGCCACGGGACCTAAAATTTCGTAACGTCTTAAAGCCTGTTGTTTATGCAACCCAAATAACAAATTATTCGCTTAAGTTTGTCTGGTGGATCTGAGTTCTCGGAAAGGATTGAGCATTGATAACATGAGTCACATGACTCATGGCCCAGCAACAACAAACAACAGCTGGGTGCTACGTAGCCTCAAGAAGAACATTTCAGCAACTGTTTTCTTAACAAGATCTGCCACACGCTAATTGTTTAAGTCCAGTTTATGCACTGGACCTACAGATTAAAGTGGGATCCGAACCAAATGTTCCTCTATCTGGTATTGAATTCGGAAGCCTTTACATGTCGAAGACGTTACCACTAGGGATGGCCAAACGGATCCGGATCCGAGAAATCCGGATCCAAGAGTTTCGGATCCGGATGCGGGTCCGAAAGTTTCGGATCTGGATCCGGATCCGAAACTTCCGGATCTGGATCCGGATCCGAGAGTTTCGTATCTCAATCCCATTTTAATATTACCACACCTTAAAAGGTATTATGATCTTCGATTTCAAAGAAATTTTTCATTAGTTAGTCCTACAAGATCTTTTTTCAAGTGTTGTTCCTAAAATACTTTGCTTCGCATCGGCTAACACAATCGTGCACAAAAATAATCTTACTTGTTTAACATAAAATGTCAGAGGTGATTTTGTAAATGCCATTTAAAAGAATATGTATTCATTCGAATGTATTGGAAATGGAAACACCCATAAATGTGAGACATTCCATTGCAGGATGAAACCTTTAACAAATTTAACAAGATAGAAATGTTATACAAAAATTATACAATTGTTCTACAGTTACAGTTTCAAAAATTAAAATAAAACATTATAATGTATGCAGTGTTATATAATTACAAAGTGTAAGACTAACAAGGGAGATTATCTAAGTGTCCCCGTCTGACTTCCATGAAACTTGGCAGGTGTATAGAGGTGTTTCGGCTAAAAAACTGTTCTAGGGGCAAAACCTGCCCCTCAAATGTCAAGATGAGGACAAATTGAAGTAGGGATCCGACCCCTGTGTCCCCCTCCGATTTCCATGAAACTTGGCAGGTGTATAAAGGGATCCAAAGGAAGAAATACTTTTTTTGTTTGGGCTAAAAAACTGTTTTAGGGGGCAAACACCCCTCAAATGTCAAAATGAGGACAAATTTAAGTGGGCATTTGACCCCTGTGTCCCCCTTCGATTTTCATGAAACTTAGCAGGTGTATAGAGGGACCCTAAGCCCCTGTTTCTTCCTATGCCATATTTTCGTGGTTTCGGGGTCAGATCCCCACTTCAATTTCTCCTCATCTTGACATTTGGGGGGGGCTTGCTCCCTAAAACCGTTTTTTTTTTAGCTGAAACACAAAAACACGTACTTCTTCCTTTGGCCCCTCCATATACCTGCCAAATTTAATGGAAATCGGAGTGGGACACGGGGGTCAGATCCCCGCGTCAATTTGTCTTCATCTTGACATTTGAGGGGGTTTTGCACCCTAAAACCGTTTCTTTAGCTGAAACACAAAAACACGTATTTCTTCCTTTTGGTCCCTCTATATATCTGCCAAGTTTCATGAAAATCGGAGGGGGACACAGGGCTCAATTCCCACTTCAATTTGTCCTCATCTTGACATTTGAGAGGGGGTTGTCCCCTAAAACAGTTTTTTAGCCTAAACAAAAAAACACATATTTGTTCCTTTGAGCCCCTCTATACCCCTGCCAAGTTTCATGGAAATCGGAGGGGGACACTTAGATAACCTCCCTTGTAAGTGTATTAATTACAAATCGCACACGTGCGCCCACACACTATATATATATATATATATATATATATGTATGTATGTATATTAGCAGGTAACAAACAATATTTTATAAACACATTCTTACTTTCCAAAGAAGCGCTCGTGTGGGATGGCCAAACGGATCCGGATCCGAAAGTTCTGGATCCGGATCTGGATCCGAAAATTCCGGATCCGAAAAATTTTAGGATCCTGAACCAACCCGATCCGGATTTCGGATCCGGTAGGATCCGGATCTGGCCATCCCTAGTTACCACTACGCCATCGGAGAGGCAATGGAACGCCTTGAGAAAGACACAAGTGAAACCGTATTTGGCGTAAATTTTAAAAATAAGATAATTTTTTGTGGTCACAGTTTCGAATCGTGGGAGAGGCATAGATTTTTTTTGTCCCATCTTCCATTTCACGAGTTTATAATTCTTCCTCAGCAACACGATTATTACGAGTGGTAGAAGATAAGTGAAGTAAAATAACTGAAACAGAAATAAAAGGAAAAAGCGAAACAAATTTTATCCATAATATTCTGCAGTCACTTCAGTCGTGTTCAAGGAATGCTACCTTTAAAGAGAGCCGTGGTCTCTAACTTGTCTTTTCCCCTTCCTTTGTGCTCTCGATTCCCTCTGTCACGATTGGTCTAAAACTAATTAATGCGACGTTAATTAAACAATCCAAACAACGAAACAATGCACATTCAACTGCTCAACATTCCAATTTTTTTCGAATCGGAAAACAATTGAGATGCTGTAAAATGAAGCACGATGCAGTAATTTGGTACGGTATAGAATTAAATCGGTGAAGATGTTCCATTTGATTGGATTTTTGTTATTTAGTGTCGCTATTCTTTCACTTTTTGCAAATAGCAACTATGAAGATGAGTAATGAGTGATGATATGATGACATTGATTAAGGGACACTCACCAAGAACACCAAGCCGAGATTCGAACCAGGGACCCATGCTGTCGTAGCGAGCTGTGCTAACCACTCCGCCACGGAGGTTGGTTAGGAGTGGACATTATACCATATTTTGTGTGCGCAATTGGGAACAATTAATGGAATGACTAGGCATATTATATTATTAATATATTCATATCATAATACCACGTCATATTATTCGGCACGAAGTAACATCAGAGACATTCAATCTTGCATTATTGCCTTTCATCTATTTCTTCGACTTCAGGTTAATAACATCAATAAGATAAATTATGAATCAAATGATAATGAATGTGGGATATTGACAGTTGTTTCGAATTACCTGACACAAGCAACATTAAGCAGACTCGGTGGGCAAGCTCATTAAGTGGTCAACCTTCGATCTCGTCACCAAAGTTCCCGGATTTGAGTATCGTCCTTGTCACAGGTGTTTGAGTATTTCGTCATTAATTGCATGTAATGGTCACTCGTCCGCGACTAGGAAGAAAAGTGATGTTACATAACAAAACTACAACCTTGGTGACAATGAAGTTCGACCAGAAAGGAATACGTGATTAAATGCACAGAGGCATAGGCGGTGGAATGGGTGACCCGCAGAAGTGATGCATGTGTGTAAGAGGAGGCGTGTGAGCAGGCAAGAATCGTGATCCCAGCATGTTGCACCCAAGGTCACGTAAAGAACGAAAACGGGGAACTATACGCGTGACATTGAACTTCGACCAGGCACCAGACCCATACGGCAAATTCCAGATAGTGGCGCATTCGACGGAAGCATGACGTCACGGACACGATAAGGGAGTCCGCCGTATATAAGCGCGTGCTGTGCACCGAGGAACCGTAGTGCATCATCACCATGGCCAGGGGCAAACCTATTGACAACACCGTAAGGAGAAGAGTGGTGGAGTTACAACGGGATGGACTCAGTGAACGGGAAATAGGGCGCCAACTGAACTTACCCAAGTCAACCGTCCACTGCACCATCAAACATCACCAAAATACGGGTACTACAGAGCCATGTAAGGCCCCCGGTCGAAAACGCCTGCTGAGCGTACGTGACCTACGGATATTTAGGCGCTATATCCAGACCAACAATCATGTTTCTGTGGCCGAATTACGACTGTGGACTCGAGAACGCTCTCACATTGAAGTGTCAACCAGAACCATTCGCCGTTACCTACAGCGATGCGGTTACCAAGTGTACAAGGCGAAACGTAAACTCTTCCTTTCCATGTTGAACAAAGGCAATCGACTACGGTGGGCACGAATGTACCGAGGATGGACATTTCGGCAGTGGAACAGGGTTTTGTGGACGGACGAATCCATTTTCAATGTTGTGTACGGGAAAATACGGAAAACAGTCATTTGTCGGAAGGAGGAACAGAATGAAGCAAAATGTTATGCACGTCGGGTACAGAAACCTGTGTCCGTGATGGTATGGGGATGCATGACGGCATCTGGGGTTGGCCCACTACACGTCTGTGAGGGCATTGTGAATGCACACGCCTATACACGCATACTGGAGCGGCATCTTCCCACAGTGCGAAGGCACCTGTTCCACAGGCGGGGTCTCACCTTTCAACACGACAATGCCAGGCCGCATACAGCGCGGCTGACAAGAGAATGGTTGACTCGCCATCACGTGCGAACTCTGCCATGGCCACCATCGAGTCCCGACCTCTCGACCATTGAGAATGTGTGGCGTGTTCTTAAGCGACGTGTGCAACAGAGGGGACCCACGACAGTGGCTGCTCTTATTGCCTGCCTGCAGGAGGAATGGCACCGCATCGATGTGGAATACCTTGAACGACTCGTCCGCAGCATGCCCCGACGCATTGCCACAGTTATTCGCCGACGTGGCGGCGTCACACCATGGTAAACAGGATCCCCTCTAACAGTGGTCGAACTTCAATGTCACGTGTAGATGAATGAAAATGTTTTATTTTGTGTGGACACCATACATTGCTGCGTTGCAGCGGAAATTTATGTTTTCCTTTGTTCCATGTAGCCTGCTGAATAAAATATGTTCAGCATATGCATGTGTTCTCCTTCTTTCACAACGCACTCCTATATCTGTGACTGGTCGAACTTCATTGTCACTAAGGTTGTAATAAAAATAAACATGATCCAAGAGTACGTATTTCATATCTCACGAAATCTCCTATAAAACCGGGATGTATGAAATATATGTATCTTCACATACTTTTTCGATTTCTATATTTAACTAGCCGAGATCGAGAACGGGAGAGCAATTTTCAATTCGAGAAACCGAGAGACGGAGACACTGTAAAGTCTTGTTTCTTTCTTGACATCTCCCTAATTGAGTTGTTGTTCTGTTCGTTATTGGCTTTGTATTGGCAATTGTCATTATTCTTCCCCTGTGGGTAAACCATAACGACGATTTATGATGAAATAAAACAGATAAAACGGCAAGAACAAGAAAGTCATGCCTGCCCGGGACTTCAACCCAGAACCTTACGTAACGAGATTTGAAATTCTGGAGAAGGCATCTGTGTTTCGCTTGGCTTTCTCTTTCCTCAACTTCTATTATTTTATCATGCACGTATAATTAAAATGGATCTGAGAAAATACGTTGCGATTCATAATTGTGTTAGTTAGATGCTATAAATGTGAACTCCTACATGGAATAAATTATTCCCTTTTGTATGTGGTTGAACATGAAATTTTCTAACACTCTGACAATTTCTTTTTTGTTTTTCTGCACAGATAAGCTAATCTGGACTGGATCTTCAGTTTAAAATGGCATGCGAACTACTACGTGCATCCACCGTATATCGAACCCGGGATCCCTTGATTATAAGGTGACGACGTTATCATTACGCCATCGAGGAGGCCCCGTGAGAAAATATTATTCACTCGATCTATACAATAATTTATTTAAACATTTACATTTACGTTTTCTTCTTTCTTTTTTGTTAACTACTCTTCTACGACTCTTTTTTTGTCTTGCAATTTCTTCTTGTTTCAGGAAAAAAATAATACATGCAGGCTGTATCCCCCCCGTGCAAATAGATAGAAAGCTCACTCTCGAGAACTAATTTATGAATAACGTAACCATTAGGAAACAATTCGAACGTTAACTGATATAACTGCAGATGAAACAATACTTACAGACGCTAACGAAATATCTATTCTTGTATAAGCTCACAGGCAACAGGTATCTGGTGAGGCATTCACTCTTGCTAACTACGAGCGAAGGTCACTGAACCAAAGGGTGGCAAACAGGCGTCTGTTCTACGAAACTAGGGTTAGCAGACGAGGCCCGTGTTCCTGTTATCAATGATGTACGAAATAAAAAGGAACACAGCTTTCATATCAAACTAGACGTGTGTTTTGGTCCCGTCATTGCATGTAGAACACTTTCTCGTCGTGGCCTTGAAGGCCTACGTAAAGGCTTCTCTGCAAGAAAAATATCTTACCATTGAGGGGAGGAAAAGTGTGTGTGTGTGTATCGAGGTCCTTCAACTTTCGTATTCTTCTTCATTTCAGAACGCGTGCTGTATCGTCGATTTAATCCAATTTAGCCGTTCTAGGTTTTAGGTTCTGTTTCTGTTCGGTAATTTCACATCGTCTTCTTGCTTATGTTATTCGCGATGAAGCTTCTGGTTTCGATAATCTGGACAATAACGTAATTGTGTTTCCCAAGTTTCCTACAGGTACCCACTTTATACGACGCTGGTTGGGCGCCGGAGCCACTTGAACAGGTGGACAAAATTCCAATTCTCCCCAGTCGGGGATCGAACTCAGATCTCTCGCATGGTAATCAAACTCCCTAACGACCGAGCTACTGCGGCACATATAGTATAGTAGCCTTTGTAATTAAGGCAAGAATTATTTTAGCGTTTCGTTCAACGGTTTTAGGGGAATCATTTTCGGACAAAGGCAATAACTCATGTCGGGTCTGCGACCTGGCTTGAGAAAAGGCGATTTTATGACGAACAACATTCCACCTGACAAGTCCTAAATGCATGAATAATTGTTTTTAGGAAAATGATGGAAAAAATCTTACAGACGTCCATGCCATTAATCACATATTAAAAGTATACCTCCTTTATTCTAAAGAATAAATGTGTTCTTTAATGAATTTGCAACCATCTACAATAATGTATTTTTTCCTTCTAACAAAAGTTATACTCGATGGCAACACAATGTGGGGGTTACTTCTTTCCCAAGGAGACTGCCAGTGATGATTTTTATAATGGACAATGACGTGAATAATGTTAGCACCAGTTAGCTCCACCAAGTGGGCATGCGAAACTCCGCCTATGAATACGCCACTGGGTAGATATTATCTGAGCATCGATTTAGAAGTGTAAAATACGAAGATATATATATTTATAAAGGGTTCGTAAGGCATTGAGTTTACATTGTAGGTAGGGCAAACAACATCCATATCTGACGAACAACGAAATGTATTGATGCGAAACTTCGTACAGAGATCCAGTGACAGTTGTAGTATAAGATTATTTGAAGTAACCGCCTTCAGCCACAATGATTGCTTCAGTGCGGGACAGGAAGCTTTGATATGCACGAATCAAATGGTCCTATTGACATTGAACATTAGTCAGATAATGACGGCTTGTAGGGAATCAGTTTTATTGTGGGAACGTCGATTAGTCTCTCGTTCAATAACGCCCCACACATCATTGTCTAAGGGATTTATGATTGGCGAGTTAGGTGACCACATGTTTACTGTAATGTGGTCGTGCAAAGTAGTCGCCATCCAATCTATGTAGTCTTTGTGGGCAGGTACAGAGTCTTGCTTAAACACATGCGGCCTTCCATTGCGTAAGTTGTCTATCCAGAGGTTCACAACTGTTTGCAGCACCTCAATGTAACCGGCAGCATTCACCCTAAGACTCTGTGGAAAGAAGTGTGGTGGCATGACATGCCCTTCCATACTGACCACCTTAAAACTATTACAATTACAGGACACTTGGTGTTCATAAGGCAGGGGACATCAGAAGGAGCCGCACATAACCGCCTTTTATTTCTCCTGTTCACCTTTTGACTGGGGTCAATTTTTTTTCACCGGATAAAATAGAAACGGACTAAACCAAGTTCTTCCGGGTGTTTCACCTTGTTCAGTAATCGCTGTGCTCGGAGCAGCCGTTGTTCTTGTGCGTGCACCAACATGAACTGCTCCTTTCCCATTACATACGACTTATATTTATTTATTAAGAAAATTTCAGATACAGCACAAATGGCCATTTTAGGCTGCAATTGTCAACAAAGGAAAGAATGTCCTCAAGCACCGCATTGCAGATTGTGCCCTCGGACTCCTCGAGATCTCTGGCAATGGCCAGACGTTCTGGGGTTCCCATCGATGATGACCTGCACCTGCTGCACAAACTGTGGTGCCCCACATACTGTCCGATTTTTAGGTTCTAAAAAAGTGTTTTTTGGTTCCTAAAATACGTAGCCTATAAAATAGGTTCTAAAAATCTTAAATTTGGCTCGAAATATCCTGAAGTAGGTTACAATAAACTTAAAATGGTTCAAAATTTATGAAACTATTGATTAGCTACAATTGTTATAAACGTAATTTCAAAAGAACCGCAAGTAAGTTTTATAGGTAACATCCACATATTAATTTTCTAATCAAATTTGAATTTCTTCACATCATTTTAAAATGTATCCACAGATTTTAGTAATGCTATACTTGTGCTGTTATCAAAAGTTACTTCTTGAAGTGAGAAATACATTACGCATGTATAATTTGCTGTACAATAGCGCGATAGCTACCGGGAATTCTGCGTGAATTTTTCTCCGTAGACGTGAAAAATTGCAACTATTATTAACATCCTAAATTTTCATTAAATGCATACATATTTACAAATGCCCTGATGAAAGTGTTTCAGAATTTAGTTTTTGTTTTTATCGAGGAAGGAAAAGAAAGCTGCATGGAAAACAAACCAGAATTATCTCAATCTGTTTACTTTGTTAGTACATGACATCATAGAAACTCACTTCTCATGTGTAAGTATCACACTGACCATCCATACAACACACGATCGTTTCTTTATCTTTACGACATCACCCATTAAGTAGGTGCATAAAACTAGTTTTTCTGATGGAACTCCCGCGATAAACATCACGGCTGCCCTTTTTATTGGTATTATTTTCAATTGGCACTTTCAGTTACCAATAACATTTCACCAAATGCAGTTACATGAGATCTGATTTCAGATTTGACATCCTGACGAAATTGTAGCCTATGGTCATGTATCACATGACCCACCTATCATTTTAAATAAAAAAGTTAAATTCAAGATGTCGGAATCAAGATGGCATACTCCAAAAGGTGTCCCCCTATTCCTATTATGTATCGCCAATATCAAATTCTATAAAAATACATCACTACACATTACGAGGGGTGGTAAGGGACTTCTGATACACCCTGTATATACAGATCGTTTAGTTTAATTGAGTTAGAATTTTTGGATACATTCGAATCACACAAACCCTTTATACAAGGGTCTTATTAATATATTTGTGTGTGCGTAAGGTTGAAATAGAGAAAACAACTGCTTGTACAATTGAATTTTTGAAAAGTTCGCGTTGAAAACCGGGAATTATACATGAATGTTATCATGGTCTTATAGTAGACACGCTGACTACATAAGAATCTTTTTCATATAATCCACAGTCAAAATACACCTGCTGTCTGTATCTTTGAACAGAGACGAAGTTAGTGCTAGAAATTTCAATGCTGAAACCAGGCACGTATCCAGAAATTCTTTCGGGGGGTGGAGATTAAACAACATCTTTTTACAAGGGTATAGGTAGAACCTCACAAGTGTATGTATAATGACAGTGGTGGCCATTTGGTATCAAAATGGAGGGGGGGAGGGCAAGGAAAGTTTACTTTCTTATGGTATTAAGAGGCCATTATGCGGGGGCAATAAATGGGGACCAACTGTCCCCTAAATTGTCGCTTCTGTTTTTAAGGCAGCCATTTTTATCCGAACGTGAAATCGGAACTCTTTTTACCACTCAACTCCTGTGCTGTAATACATGAACGTTGTGTTTGTGCCTAAAGCATCTCAGTATGTGTGGGTTTGTTCATTTCTTCTCATCGGGAATAAAAACATGCATGATGTCTTTGAGTATTTATTACGAAGCTGTTACGCACGGGATTTACAATCCACTCAACAACACGAGATTCAAACTGTGGGCGACGAAGGGATCGTAGACAGCTCTCGGATATTTATCTCTGATTCGAACCAAACATCACCGATTTATGTTCCCATATGTGCAGCTCCATCAAAGCCGAAACCCACCAAATTGTTCATATTCAGGCCTTCGCGAGAAAAAATTATGCACAGTGAAACCTCCCGTCTCCAACATATCCAAGTTTCGTGTCCCAGTATGGTTAATTGCTCACTCATTTATCTCAGACGCATTATTCTTTAATCAGCTCACCAGAAGTGTTTATCATTTTATTGGATAACCGGACTGAATTAAGATGCGTTCTTCCTGCAGGTTCGGATATGGTCCATTAGGGTGTTGTCGCCTCCCTTCGCACCTAACTTTAAGAAAGCACTAATTTCCCCTTTGTGATTTGGATCTTCAAGAGTCAAGACTAGGCAGATTTCAGATCGAAGGTACACGAGGATCATATCGGTTGGAATGAGCCAATCAACAAAAACGTTTCACACTGTAGCGGCACGACAGGGCGCACAAACCTGTGTTAGTAGTGTAATTGACTGTATAACCAGGACGAGAAAGTATGAACCCCCCTCAAGCAGATTTGGCTACACTTAAAACAAGCTCAACATGCCCATATGAGCTTTTTGCTCAAGTGTGGAACCCTGCCTAATCCAAGATTTTTGTAAAAATGCCCTCAAATATTTCCTGAGAAAGTATGAACCCCCCTCAAGCAGATTTGCCTACACTTAAAACTTGCTCAACATGCCCATAAGAGTTTTTTGCTCAAGTGTGGAACCCTGCCTAATCCAAGATTTTTGTAAAAATGCTCTTCGGAAAGTATGAACCCCCCTCAAGCAGATTTGCCCATACTTACAAAAATTGCATCAGCCGGATTTTTGTCCATAAAACTTGTCAAAAATTGATATTTTTTTGGCTACACTTAAAATTAAGCAAAAACCCATACCTACCCACACATATTTACTTCAGGTTTAAGTTCAATTGGATGCCAGGTTCAATTTTTTTATCTATATGCAGAGCCCCTCTAGAATGGCAATGACCTGGCACTGTGTTATGTATTGATTTTTGCTTCCCGAGTAATGAAGCTTTGCGTGCAAACAATTGCATCAGCCACTATTGTGAGAGTGGTTGAGGAGAACAGATGTGTTGTTACAGTGCTTCTCATACTTACAGGCCTGTTTGTTTTAATATCATATTTCTGGTATGTTGAACAATATTTTGCCTGATATTTGTTACATCTAGCTTGTTTGTTGTAATCCACTCATATTTAGGGTCAGGCTTATATCTGTCCCAGCCTGTTATACAAAAATCAATACATAACAAGGTTATTGCCATTCTAGACATGCATGTCCGTGCAGGCATTTGTGCTAGGTCAGTGTGAATGAATATTTATTCTTTTTTCCACTTGTAGGCTATTGGCTTTACAACCTGTCATAAGATAAGCATAGAGTTTTTGATTTGGACCCCAAGAAATTTTATATAAATACCAAAGCCAAAAATATTAACACACATACACACACACAAAATATACAAATCACACTGCTGAACCCAACTGATATTTTTTATTAAGCATAGAATTTTGATTTGGACCCCAGGAAATTGTATATAATAAACAACAACAAAAATGCCAAATCAAAAATATTGTAATCAATGCAATAAAAATATATCCATCCCCAATTGGGTTAAGCACCAAATGAATTGTAATCCAGATAAAAGCAGAATTATCACAAAAATATGCCCAAAATGCCATAAAGAATATAGCATAAAATATTTCACTTATGCTTGTTCTGCACAGTCATCAACATTTCCAAATAAAATTGAATGGAAATATTTGTGTGATTGCCCTGTATAATTTAGATTGCAAGGCCATATTTTGTAATTTTCTAGACTAGGAGCTAGACCCTATGCACCAGAAATAGGCCATAAAATGCCTCTCCACAAATTATGTGAGCATCATGGAGCACACAATACACTTTACAATTTTGAGAATCTCAATTTAAATTCAGGAACAAGAGATTTGGATTTGATGTATCTGGAAATATCAAAAATTATTTCATTCTTCACAAACAAATCTCATCTAACAATTCCATAACAGTTCCATGCTCAGCTCTGTGTCTGTGTGAGGCAAGCACAGCTCTGTTAGAGATAGGTATATTATATAAATTTAAAAATTATTTCATTCTTCACAAACAAATCTCATCTAACAATTCCATAACAGTTCCATGCTCAGCTCTGTGTCTGTGTGAGGCAAGCACAGCTCTGTTAGAGATAGGGATATTGAGTATTGAAACATCTAGAAATTATTTCATTCTTCTCAAGCTCAGCTCTGTGTCTGTGTGGGGATTTGTACCTAATAACATCAAAACAACACAGCTCTGTTAGAGACAGAATATTCAATTCCATATCTAAAACATCTCTGTGTAATTCCATAACAGTTCCATGCTCAGCTCTGTGTCTATGTAGAGCAAAACAGCACAGCTCTGTTAGAGATAGGTATATTATATAAATTTAAAAATTATTTCATTCTTCACAAACAAATCTCATCTAACAATTCCATAACAGTTCCATGCTCAGCTCTGTGTCTGTGTGAGGCAAGCACAGCTCTGTTAGAGATAGGGATATTATATAAATTTAAAAATTATTTCATTCTTCACAAACAAATCTCATCTAACAATTCCATAACAGTTCCATGCTCAGCTCTGTGTCTGTGTGGGATTTGTACAGCAACATAACTTTGTTAGAGATTCATTCAATTCTTCACCTCCATATCCATAACAGCTCTGTGTTTATAATAGATAGGAATATTGAGTGCATCTAACAATTCCTGCCTATAACAGTTCCATGTTGTAGAAATATCAGCAAGGCTTTGTGTCTGTGAGATTTGAAACCTTGTTCCCAATCAGTTCCAAGCTGTACATCTCTGTGTCTGTGAGATTTGAAACCTGTTCCTGTACAGCTCTGTGAGAATTTTCATAGTGCCTAATAATATCAGCACAGCTCAGTTAGGATCGCATCTAACAAATATCAAGGATTTGTACCTAATTACAGTAGCACAGGGATAGGGATAATAAGTATAGACTATTGATATAGAAATTATTTTATTCTTCAATCTTATTCATAACAGTTCTATGCTCCTATGTGTCTGAGCAACATCAGTACAGCACAGCTCTGTTAATTAATATCTATTGAAACATGTGTCTGTGCGTGGATTTGTACCTAAGTATAGCTATTATTGAGTATAGAATTATTATATCTAGATCCATTTTCTGTGTCTGTGCAGGGATTTGTACCTAATAACATCAGTACAGCACAGCTCTGTTAGAGTATAGATTTATATTATTATTGAAACATCTCTTCACAAAAAATCTCATCTAACAATTCTATAACAGTTCCATTCAGCTCTGTGTCTGTGCGGGGATAAACATCAGTGCAGCACAGCTCTGTTGCTCATCTTTTCAGCAATGTGTCTGTGCAGGGATTTGTACCTAATAACATCAGTACAGCACAGCTCTGTTAGAGTATAGATTTAATTATATTATTATTGAAACATCTAGAAATTATTCTTCAAACAAATATCATCTAACAATTCCATGCTCAGCTCTGTTGCTCATCTTTTCAGCTCTGTGTCTGTGCTGGGATTTGTACCTAATAACATCAGTACAGCACAGCTCTGTTAGAGTATAGATTTAATTATTGAAACATCTAGAAATTATTCTTCCTAACAATTCCATAACAATTCCATGCTCAGCTCTGTGTCTGTGTGGGGATTTGTACCTAATAACATCGGTACAGCACAGCTCTGTTAGAGATAGGGATATTGAGTATAGATTTAATTATTGAAACATCTAGAAATTATTCTTCAAACAAATATCATCTAACAATTCCATAACAATTCCATGCTCAGCTCTGTGTCTGTGCGGGGATTTGTACCTAATAACATCAGTACAGCACAGCTCTGTTAGAGATATTTAATTCTTCACATTTATATCCATAACATCTCTGTGTCTGTGTGTCAGTACAGCACAGCTCTGTTAGAGATAGGGATATTGAGTATAGATTTAATTATTGAAACATCTAGAAATTATTTCATTCTTCACAAACAATTCTCATCTAACAATTCCATGCTCAGTTTTGTGTATGTGCGAGGATTTGTACCTAATAACATCAGTACAGCATAGCTCTATTAGAGACATTTAATTCTTCACATTTATATCCATAACAGCTCTGTGTCTGTGTGAGGCAAGCACAGCTCTGTTAGAGATAGGGATATTGAGTATTGAAACATCTAGAAATTATTTCATTCTTCACAAACAAATCTCATCTAACAATTCCATGCTCAGCTCTGTGTCTGTGTGGGGATTTGTACCTAAAAACATCAAAACAACACAGCTCTGTTAGAGACAGAATATTCAATTCTTCACAATTCCATAACAGTTCCATGCTCAGCTCTGTGTCTATGTAGAGCAAAACAGCACAGCTCTGTTAGAGATAGGGATATTAAGTATAAATTTAAAAATTATTTCATTCTTCACAAACAAATCTCATCTAACAATTCCATAACAGTTCCATGCTCAGCTCTGTGTCTGTGTGAGGCAAGCACAGCTCTGTTAAAGATCTTCACAAACAAATCTCATCTAACAATTCCATAACAGTTCCATGCTCAGCTCTGTGTCTGTGTGGGGATTTGTACCTAATAATATCAAAATAACACAGCTCTGTTAGAGACAGAATATTCAATTCTTCACATCTATATCCATAACATCTCTGTATAATTCCATAACAGTTCCATGCTCAGCTCTGTGTCTGTGTGAGACAAGCACAGCTCTGTTAAAGATCTTCACAAACAAATCTCATCTAACAATTCCATAACAGTTCCATGCTCAGCTCTGTATCTGTGTGGGGATTTGTACCTAATAACATCAAAACAACACAGCTCTGTTAGAGACAGAATATTCAATTCTTCACATCCATATCCATAACATCTCTGTGTAAGTCCATAACAATTTCATGCTCAGCTCTATATCTGTGTGAGGCAAGCACAGCTCTGTTAAAGATCTTCACAAACAAATCTCATCTAACAATTCCATAACAATTCCATGCTCAGCTCTGTGTCTGTGTGGGGATTTGTACCTAATAACATCAAAACAACACAGCTCTGTTAGAGACAGAATATTTAATTCTTCACATCCATATCCATAACATCTCTGTATAATTCCATAACAGTTCCATGCTCAGCTCTGTATCTGTGTGGGGATTTGTACCTAATAATATCAAAATAACACAGCTCTGTTAGAGACAGAATATTTAATTCTTCACATCTATATTCTTAACATTTTTGTGTAATTCCATAATAGTTCCATGCTCAGCTCTGTGTCTGTGTGAGGCAAGCACAGCTTTGTTAAAGATCTTCACAAACAAATCTTATCTAATAATTCCATAACAGTTGCATGCTCAGCTCTGTGTCTGTGTGGGGATTTGTACCTAATAATATCAAAACAATACAGTTCTGTTAGAGACAGAATATTAAATTCTTCACATCCATATCCATAACATCTCTGTGTAATTCCATAATAGTTCCATGCTCAGCTCTGTGTCTGTGTGAGGCAAGCACAGCTTTGTTATATGATAGGAATATTAAGTATAGATTTAAATTTCATTCTTCACAAACAAATCTCATCTAACAATTCCATAACAGTTCCATGCTCAGCTCTGTGTCTGTGTGAGGCAAGCACATCTTTGTTAAATATAGGAATATTAAGTATAGATTTAAATTTCATTCTTCACAAACAAATCTCATTTAACAATTCCATAATAGTTCCATGCTCAGCTCTGTGTCTGTGTGGGATTTGTACAGCAACATAGCTTTGTTAGAGACAGAGTAGATGGGTATAAATATTATTTCATTCAATTTTTCACCTCCATATCCATAACAGCTCTGTGAAATTTATTCTTCATATCTAACAATTCCAATAATAGTTTCATGCTCAGCAAGGCTTTGTGTCTGTGTAGATAGGGATATTAATATTACATTCCTTCATAATAGTTCCTGTGTCTGTACAACATGTTGAACATACGTTGAAACGTTTATATAGAAACAATGGGCATTGATTGCCACTTTTCAGACAAGTTCTAAATTCCATACAAATACAGAGTTGAAACTGTCATGGCATAGGGATGAAATAACATCTAGACACTCAATAGATGTAAAGAATTAATTATACCCTAACTATTAATCCCTATCTCAAAGCTGTGCTCTATACAAATCCCACACAGACACAGGAACTATTATGAAGGAATGTAATATTAATATCCCTATCTACACAGACACAAAGCCTTGCTGAGCATGAAACTATTATTGGAATTGTTAGATATGAAGAATAAATTTCACAGAGCTGTTATGGATATGGAGGTGAAAAATTGAATGAAATAATATTTATACCCATCTACTCTGTCTCTAACAAAGCTATGTTGCTGTACAAATCCCACACAGACACAGAGCTGAGCATGGAACTATTATGGAATTGTTAAATGAGATTTGTTTGTGAAGAATGAAATTTAAATCTATACTTAATATTCCTATATTTAACAAAGATGTGCTTGCCTCACACAGACACAGAGCTGAGCATGGAACTGTTATGGAATTGTTAGATGAGATTTGTTTGTGAAGAATGAAATTTAAATCTATACTTAATATTCCTATCATATAACAAAGCTGTGCTTGTCTCACACAGACACAGAGCTGAGCATGGAACTATTATGGAATTACACAGAGATGTTATGGATATGGATGTGAAGAATTTAATATTCTGTCTCTAACAGAACTGTATTGTTTTGATATTATTAGGTACAAATCCCCACACAGACATAGAGCTGAGCATGCAACTGTTATGGAATTATTAGATAAGATTTGTTTGTGAAGATCTTTAACAAAGCTGTGCTTGCCTCACACAGACACAGAGCTGAGCATGGAACTATTATGGAATTACACAAAAATGTTAAGAATATAGATGTGAAGAATTAAATATTCTGTCTCTAACAGAGCTGTGTTATTTTGATATTATTAGGTACAAATCCCCACACAGATACAGAGCTGAGCATGGAACTGTTATGGAATTATACAGAGATGTTATGGTTATGGATGTGAAGAATTAAATATTCTGTCTCTAACAGAGCTGTGTTGTTTTGATGTTATTAGGTACAAATCCCCACACAGACACAGAGCTGAGCATGGAATTGTTATGGAATTGTTAGATGAGATTTGTTGTGAAGATCTTTAACAGAGCTGTGCTTGCCTCACACAGATACAGAGCTGAGCATGAAATTGTTATGGACTTACACAGAGATGTTATGGATATGGATGTGAAGAATTGAATATTCTGTCTCTAACAGAGCTGTGTTGTTTTGATGTTATTAGGTACAAATCCCCACACAGATACAGAGCTGAGCATGGAACTGTTATGGAATTGTTAGATGAGATTTGTTTGTGAAGATCTTTAACAGAGCTGTGCTTGTCTCACACAGACACAGAGCTGAGCATGGAACTGTTATGGAATTATACAGAGATGTTATGGATATAGATGTGAAGAATTGAATATTCTGTCTCTAACAGAGCTGTGTTATTTTGATATTATTAGGTACAAATCCCCACACAGACACAGAGCTGAGCATGGAACTGTTATGGAATTGTTAGATGAGATTTGTTTGTGAAGATCTTTAACAGAGCTGTGCTTGCCTCACACAGACACAGAGCTGAGCATGGAACTGTTATGGAATTGTTAGATGAGATTTGTTTGTGAAGAATGAAATAATTTTTAAATTTATACTTAATATCCCTATCTCTAACAGAGCTGTGCTGTTTTGCTCTACATAGACACAGAGCTGAGCATGGAACTGTTATGGAATTGTGAAGAATTGAATATTCTGTCTCTAACAGAGCTGGGTTGTTTTGATGTTTTTAGGTACAAATCCCCACACAGACACAGAGCTGAGCATGGAATTGTTAGATGAGATTTGTTTGTGAAGAATGAAATAATTTCTAGATGTTTCAATACTCAATATCCCTATCTCTAACAGAGCTGTGCTTGCCTCACACAGACACAGAGCTGTTATGGATATAAATGTGAAGAATTAAATGTCTCTAACAGAGCTATGCTGTACTGATGTTATTAGGTACAAATCCTCGCACAGACACAAAACTGAGCATGGAATTGTTAGATGAGAATTGTTTGTGAAGAATGAAATAATTTCTAGATGTTTCAATAATTAAATCTATACTCAATATCCCTATCTCTAACAGAGCTGTGCTGTACTGACACACAGACACAGAGATGTTATGGATATAAATGTGAAGAATTAAATATCTCTAACAGAGCTGTGCTGTACTGATGTTATTAGGTACAAATCCCCGCACAGACACAGAGCTGAGCATGGAATTGTTATGGAATTGTTAGATGATATTTGTTTGAAGAATAATTTCTAGATGTTTCAATAATTAAATCTATACTCAATATCCCTATCTCTAACAGAGCTGTGCTGTACCGATGTTATTAGGTACAAATCCCCACACAGACACAGAGCTGAGCATGGAATTGTTATGGAATTGTTAGGAAGAATAATTTCTAGATGTTTCAATAATTAAATCTATACTCTAACAGAGCTGTGCTGTACTGATGTTATTAGGTACAAATCCCAGCACAGACACAGAGCTGAAAAGATGAGCAACAGAGCTGAGCATGGAATTGTTAGATGATATTTGTTTGAAGAATAATTTCTAGATGTTTCAATAATAATATAATTAAATCTATACTCTAACAGAGCTGTGCTGTACTGATGTTATTAGGTACAAATCCCTGCACAGACACAGAAAATGGATCTAGATATAATAATTCTATACTCAATAATAGCTATACTTAGGTACAAATCCACGCACAGACACATGTTTCAATAGATATTAATTAACAGAGCTGTGCTGTACTGATGTTGCTCAGACACATAGGAGCATAGAACTGTTATGAATAAGATTGAAGAATAAAATAATTTCTATATCAATAGTCTATACTTATTATCCCTATCCCTGTGCTACTGTAATAAAGGTACAAATCCTTGATATTTGTTAGATGCGATCCTAACTGAGCTGTGCTGATATTATTAGGCACTATGAAAATTCTCACAGAGCTGTACAGGAACAGGTTTCAAATCTCACAGACACAGAGATGTACAGCTTGGAACTGATTGGGAACAAGGTTTCAAATCTCACAGACACAAAGCCTTGCTGATATTTCTACAACATGGAACTGTTATAGGCAGAAATTGTTAGATGCACTCAATATTCCTATCTATTATAAACACAGAGCTGTTATGGATATGGAGGTGAAGAATTGAATGAATCTCTAACAAAGCTATGTTGCTGTACAAATCCCACACAGACACAGAGCTGAGCATGGAACTGTTATGGAATTGTTAGATGAGATTTGTTTGTGAAGAATGAAATAATTTTTAAATTTATATAATATCCCTATCTCTAACAGAGCTGTGCTTGCCTCACACAGACACAGAGCTGAGCATGGAACTGTTATGGAATTGTTAGATGAGATTTGTTTGTGAAGAATGAAATAATTTTTAAATTTATATAATATACCTATCTCTAACAGAGCTGTGCTGTTTTGCTCTACATAGACACAGAGCTGAGCATGGAACTGTTATGGAATTACACAGAGATGTTTTAGATATGGAATTGAATATTCTGTCTCTAACAGAGCTGTGTTGTTTTGATGTTATTAGGTACAAATCCCCACACAGACACAGAGCTGAGCTTGAGAAGAATGAAATAATTTCTAGATGTTTCAATACTCAATATCCCTATCTCTAACAGAGCTGTGCTTGCCTCACACAGACACAGAGCTGAGCATGGAACTGTTATGGAATTGTTAGATGAGATTTGTTTGTGAAGAATGAAATAATTTTTAAATTTATATAATATACCTATCTCTAACAGAGCTGTGCTTGCCTCACACAGACACAGAGCTGAGCATGGAACTGTTATGGAATTGTTAGATGAGATTTGTTTGTGAAGAATGAAATAATTTTTGATATTTCCAGATACATCAAATCCAAATCTCTTGTTCCTGAATTTAAATTGAGATTCTCAAAATTGTAAAGTGTATTGTGTGCTCCATGATGCTCACATAATTTGTGGAGAGGCATTTTATGGCCTATTTCTGGTGCATAGGGTCTAGCTCCTAGTCTAGAAAATTACAAAATATGGCCTTGCAATCTAAATTATACAGGGCAATCACACAAATATTTCCATTCAATTTTATTTGGAAATGTTGATGACTGTGCAGAACAAGCATAAGTGAAATATTTTATGCTATATTCTTTATGGCATTTTGGGCATATTTTTGTGATAATTCTGCTTTTATCTGGATTACAATTCATTTGGTGCTTAACCCAATTGGGGATGGATATATTTTTATTGCATTGATTACAATATTTTTGATTTGGCATTTTTGTTGTTGTTTATTATATACAATTTCCTGGGGTCCAAATCAAAATTCTATGCTTAATAAAAAATATCAGTTGGGTTCAGCAGTGTGATTTGTATATTTTGTGTGTGTGTATGTGTGTATGTGTGTTAATATTTTTGGCTTTGGTATTTATATAAAATTTCTTGGGGTCCAAATCAAAAACTCTATGCTTATCTTATGGCCGCGGTGGCTCAGTCGGTAACGCGTCTGACTACCATGCTCAAGGTCCCGGGTTCGATCCCCGGCCGGTTCAAATCCGGGAACTTTTCTAACGGTGAAAGCGGCCCCGGCGCCCACCCAGCGTCGAATAACATGGGTACCTGGGGGAAACCCTGGGGGGTAAAGGCGGTCAGGGGCGTGATGCTGATCACATCACCCCCACTCACGACCGGATCAAGAAAGTGTGGGGCGTTACCCCCACACCCCCTATACGCCTTCATGGCGTGGTGCTATGCACAGGGGAACACTTTACCTTTTACTTTATCTTATGACAGGTTGTAAAGCCAATAGCCTACAAGTGGAAAAAAGAATAAATATTCATTCACACTGACCTAGCACAAATGCCTGCATGGACATGCATGTCTAGAATGGCAATAACCTTGTTATGTATTGATTTTTGTATAACAGGCTGGGACAGATATAAGCCTGACCCTAAATATGAGTGGATTACAACAAACAAGCTAGATGTAACAAATATCAGGCAAAATATTGTTCAACATACCAGAAATATGATATTAAAACAAACAGGCCTGTAAGTATGAGAAGCACTGTAACAACACATCTGTTCTCCTCAACCACTCTTACAATAGTGGCTGATGCAATTGTTTGCACGCAAAGCTTCACTACTCGGGAAGCAAAAATCAATACATAACACAGTGCCAGGTCATTGCCATTCTAGAGGGGCTCTGCATATAGATAAAAAAATTGAACCTGGCATCCAATTGAACTTAAACCTGAAGTAAATATGTGTGGGTAGGTATGGGTTTTTGCTTAATTTTAAGTGTAGCCAAAAAAATATCAATTTTTGACAAGTTTTATGGACAAAAATCCGGCTGATGCAATTTTTGTAAGTATGGGCAAATCTGCTTGAGGGGGTTTCATACTTTCCGAAGAGCATTTTTACAAAAATCTTGGATTAGGCAGGGTTCCACACTTGAGCAAAAAACTCTTATGGGCATGTTGAGCAAGTTTTAAGTGTAGGCAAATCTGCTTGAGGGGGGTTCATACTTTCTCAGGAAATATTTGAGGGCATTTTTACAAAAATCTTGGATTAGGCAGGGTTCCACACTTGAGCAAAAAGCTCATATGGGCATGTTGAGCTTGTTTTAAGTGTAGCCAAATCTGCTTGAGGGGGGTTCATACTTTCTCGTCCTGGTTATACAGTCAATTACACTACTTGTGTTCTATTTGTAAAATCCTCAAGCGACACATGTCCATTTGTCGCTTCGGTGTGATATCTTGCTTAGTGGCTCACTGTCATCGTCACCTCGAAGCCGCAGCTCGTGTTCACCACAAAAGAGGACCCTCAATGAGGTATCCTCAACCGGGAAGAATGCCCCTCAGTTTTCTTCTTTCTCCTTTATTATGTGCTGGTTGATTAAACAGGCAACATCTTACGATTTGGTACACACGCATTAATTGGTTGGTTCACAACTTCACCACTAAGGATCCTATCGAGACGAGACATGGCAGCCTTGGTCTCGTTCTCGTTGAGAGTTGTAAATGTCTGTCTCGTGTTTATTTGTAAATGTCTCATTGACAGTCTCGTCTCCATTTATAAAAGCCCGTCTCGGTTTGGGAGGGCAATTCTCGTTCTCGTCTCAAGTCTCGAAAAATATTGAATTAACAACTTTTTTTTTTTTGACTCCTCGTTTCGACGGTACGAGCCCTCGAAAACTGAATATTATCCTGCTTATATACGATTGACCACCGTCCATGTTTTTGTTACTAAACGCGTGTCTCTTTTTGTAGTTATCGAAATTTAAAAAAATATATGTAATGTTTCTAACGGTTAATATTCAATACAGTTCCAGTCTGCAGGGCTGTTGTTGTTGATAATATTCGCCGCTGTCGTAAGAACTTGGACATTGGTCTAATATTATAAATAGAGTATTTACCTCATTTTCATAACCTGAATTCTTACAAAATAATATAATACAAGTATTAAAAGTATCATTGTAAAACCATAATATTTTGCTTTTCAATCCCATTCAACTATTTTTATCTTACATTTTTCACTTTTTTGCCAATAATCGTTCCATCAGATCCCGGGCAAAGGACTTCGTACGTCTCTGCATCTCTCATTGCCCAGAGAAAGCAACGGTCAGTCACTGCATAGGCCTTCTTTTGAGGACCGAGTATCTGAAAAAAAAAAAAGTTGTCACTTGGTAAAATATATTTGTTCGTATTATACGGTGCGTTCGAAAAGTCCCCGCACTCATACTTTAAAAATAAGCTACTAAGGCATTCATCTGAATGAGTTGGCAAGTTTGCCAGTATACATTAGTTTCACCTTCAAGAACGAGTTTATATTATATATTTAGAGCAGTGCCGCTGTTACAGTCCTCGGTGTGAGACTTACAATCACAGTTTGTCAATAATACCTTTTAAGCACATCGCCCATTGATACGTGGAGAAATGCGGCTACAGAGCTTCTGTTGTCTGCTTCTATTGGAATAAAATGGTGTAATGCCCACTACAGGGAAACACGCGGAACCGAAGCGCGGAATTTCAGAAGTCTGCAGGTTATCTTACAAGTTGTCGCCCATTGAGACGCTGGAAATGCGTCAGTTGCCTTGAGTTGGCACTTTGCTTCGCGTCTCAGTGGGCGTTAATCTTTACGCGCACACAGCGAATCGTTATGTTGGATGCATATTTTGAGTATCTCATATGAAAGATGTGTGAAGAAATAGAGAAATATATTCCCCGATGATCCGACACCAGCAAGAACTGCAATGGATGTTTTTTTTTTTTTCAAATTTAGTTGCAATATTCTTTCTGTGTATTTCAAAAGATATAGTCAACAAATAAATATGTATTCATTACTTTGACAAGTTCAATAAATTATGAGCTACAAATTCTCAAACTTTGAGTGCAGGGACTTTTCGAACGCACTGTACTATTATTTCAGTAAACAATTGCAATTTAACAAGAATCAATTAACACTTATATAACAAGATATGAAAAAAAACAATATGAATATAAATATGAGCATAAAAATGACATAATTAAATTCTTAACTTGAATAGGTACATCATTAAAAACACTCTCATCTTTCCTTTGTGCATTTTCTCTTTAAGCTCACTTTTCAGTTATGGAAGGGATCACTGACAACTACCTGCCTTCACGATATGAATCTTATCACCATGCAGAAGTGTAAATATTCCATTTCTTACATCAATCATTTTAACTCAACATACACACAACACAGTACCTAATATGACATGATTCACAAAAATATGATTCAATCCATTCCAACACTACTCTGCCAAACTACTATAAACTTTACTCCAGAAAAGGGGCGTAAATTCTCCCAAAATAGTAGCACGTACCTCTCCCCCTTCACACTAAACTTTACATCCAAATTACTAGAGGCAGATAATATTTACGGAAAGATTAATTTCAAAATAAATGAGTAAGGTAAATGCCCCAGTGTTGGACCATGTACGTCGATGTCGACGTCCACCGTGTTTCAAAGGCAACAGATTCCGTTGCAGTAGCACTTGCAGAGACGATTCTGCACAGGTAAAACAGCGACAGCGAAAAATCAGGCGAAGCCAGGCCGGCTCGGTAGCTCAGTGGCAAAAAAAGAAAAAAAGTAAAAATAAAAAAGTGGTAGAGCAATGGCTCGGAATGCCATAGACATGGGTTCTAGTCCTGGTCGAGCCTGCATTTTTCGCTGTAAAATCTACTTTGTACGTACATCTCCTGTGTGTGCCTAATTCAAAGAATAGACATTTTGTGTTTAACATAGTTACCATTTAGCTAGCAGAATGAACAAAGTTAATCTAAAGCAAAGGTTTGGTTGTCGGCGACCTTTGCGCCAAAATTTGTTGGAACAACATCTTCATTCGAGCTTTGTTGATTGATCGATTTCGTGTTTTAAGTACACTTTATACACAGTAAGGCTAATCGGGACTGGACCTGCAGTTAAAAAGTGGGATCCGAACCACAATGTGCCTCCACCGGGTATCAAACCCGGGACACTTTGATTACAATGCGACGACTCTATCATTGCGCCATCGGGGAGGCCATAAATCAAGCTTTGTGATTATTTATTTATTTATTTAGTTGGTGTTGGTGTTTGGGCCGCCTTTTCTTGCCAAGATGTTCCTTTTCTGAAGAAAGCGTGATCGCATTTTGTTCGTATTTTTGACAGTGAGTTCAGGCTACATGTGTCGCTTGACCCCGTTCTGTTGTCCTTCTTCAGAGTCTTTGATTTCATCTGTAAAAGGTAAGGTTGATTTGTAACAAAAGGTTCGAATCTCTGGTTTCTAGAAACTTGGAGCAAGGGTAATAGCCTCAAGGCAGGCAGATTTTATGACTTTGGTTGCAAACCGGAAGCAGCGAAAGGGATGAAATTTGGATGTTCTACATTTGCTTCTAAAGATTTTCTTTAGAATGGCAAGTTTGTTTCCTGCGCAGTGTTTCCAGCTCTGCTACAGATTTACCGGATAATTATATAACTAACTAACTAACTAACTAACTCTCTAGCCTTCTTAAACCCGAAGGTTCATGGCTGCAGCAACACAGGCCTTCCATGATTCCCTATCTTGAGCAAGATCTATATACTCTTTTCCATCCCTACCGATTTCCCTTAGGTCCATCTCAACGTTGTCCCTCCATCTTCGTCTTGGCCTTCCTACAGGTCTCTTACCATCAGGTTTCCCAACAAGAATCCTGTAAACTCCTCTTTCCTCTCCCATTCGTGCCACATGGCCTGCCCACCTAAGTCTTCTTGATTTAATTATTCTAATAATATCTGGACATGAATACAAATTATGTAGTTCTAAATTATGTAACCTTCTCCACTCACCTGTCTCCTCATCCCTTTTAGGTCCCAAGATTTTCCTAAGGATCTTATTTTCAAATACTCTCAATTTATGTTCCTCTTTCAATGTAAGGGACCAAGTTTCACATCCATATAATACTACAGGCAAAATTACGGTTTTGTATATTTTAACTTTTAGCTTCTTAGATATTAAACGAGAAGACAAAAGTTTATGAAGAGAGAAGTAACATGCATTTCCTGAATTAAGCCTACTTTTTATTTCCTCTTTAATATAATTTTCATTTGTTAATATTACTCCTAAGTATTTGAATTTGGAAACTGGTTCAAACAAGTTGTTATCAATAATTAGATTTTGATTATTACCTAATACTTGGTTTCGGCCTGTAAGCATATATTTAGTTTTCTCTTTGTTAACTTCCAAACCTATCTCTTTAGCAGTTTTGAAAAATATTTTAGCATTTTTCTTAATTGTATTCACATCATCCCCCAGTAAGTCTACATCATCTGCATATGCTAACAACTGAGTCATACCATTTAATTTTAGTCCTTCTTTAGTTTCTTTTACCTTCCTAACAGCATATTCTAAGGCAAAATTAAAGAGCAATGGAGATAATGCATCTCCTTGTTTTAACCCATCATGAATTGTAAATTTGTCAGACATATTAATACCCACACGAATTTTACTTTCTGTTTCACTGGTGCATACTTTTATCATGCTAACAAGCTTCTTAGGTATTCCAAACTCTACTAATATATTATATAGTTTATCTCTTTTGACTGAATCATATGCTTTTTTAAAATCAATGAATAGCTGATGGACATTTTGATTATATTCCCACTTTTTCTCAAGTGTCTGTCTGATGTGAAAAATTTGATCAGTAGTTGATCTGTTACGTTTAAATCCACATTGATAATCACCTATAATTTCATTAGCATATGGGGTTAGTCTTGTTAAAAGAATTTTAGATAATATTTTATATGTTGTTGAGAGTAGAGAAATTCCACGGTAATTATTGCAGTTCATTTTATCACCTTTTTTAAACACAGGAACAATTATGGATTCTTTCCACTGTTGAGGTATTTCTTCTTTATTCCATATTAAACAAATTAATTTATGAATTTGACATATTAAGGAATTTCCACCATATTTAATTAACTCAGCTGGTATTAAATCAATGCCAGGTGCTTTGTTATTCTTTAGCCTTTTAATAGCATCTTTAACTTCAGTCAAGTTAGGTTCTGGAACTAAAGGTTCTGCTGTGTGTACTTTATTCACTTCTGATTTATCTCCTACATGGACATTTAAAAGGTCATTAAAGCAGTTCTTCCATCTATTTAGAATATCGCTTGGGTCAGCTAGAAAATCACCGTCTTTATCTTTTATCAAGTTTACTTTAGGTTGCCACCCCTTTCTAAACTCATTTACACCTTTATATAAATCTCTGATATTTTTATTTTTGCTGTTTGTTTCAATTTCGTTAATTTTGCTTTTCAAGTAATCTCTTTTTTTACTTCTAAACGTGCGGTTAACTTCTCGCTTTATTCTATTATAATTGTTTAGATTTGTATCATCAGAGTTATTTAACCACCTAAGTCTAGCCTGATTTCTTATTTCTATTAGATTATGACATTCATTATCAAACCATGGCTTACTTTTTCTCGGTTTATGGTATCCTATACTTTCTTTAGCTGCTGATTCTATTGCATTACGTATGTGCTCCCAATTCTTATTTACGTCTGTTTCATTTATATTTTCATCATCATTTAAATCCTGCAAAACATCAAATCTATTTGACAGTTTAATTTGGTAATCTTTCTTAATTCTTTCATCAGTAAACTTTCCTGTATCAAATTTTAGAACTTTTAGATTTTGTTGCTTATGATTTATCACTGAGAGTCTTTCTCTTAATTTAGCAATTACTAAATAATGGTCACTGGCACAGTCAGCACCTCTATGTGTACGAACGTCAATTATACTAGTATGCCTTCTCTTATCAATGAGAATATGATCTATCTGATTATGAGTTTTACCATCTGGAGAAGACCAGGTATATTTATGGATATCTTTATGTTTAAAAGTGGTACTTTTCACAATTAAATTCTTTGAAGTTGCAAAAGTAATCAATCTTATACCATTATCATTACTTAATTCATGAAGACTTTCTTTACCAATCGTGGGTTTAAATGTCTCTTCTTTGCCAATCTGTGCATTACAGTCACCTAACAGAATTTTCATATCATACTGGGAAAATTTATCAAAGACCTGTTCTAACTCTGTATAAAAATCATCTTTAGTATTATCATCTTTATCTTCCGTTGGTGCATGTATGTTTATTAAAATAATTTTACACCACCTACCCTGTAAAACTGCATATGATATCCTATCATTAATAAATTCTACTGTTTTAAGAGCCGAGATAATTCTATTATTTATAAAAAAGCCTGTTCCAAAATTATGATTTTCAGTACCACCATAGAAAAAAGTATAATTTTTAGTTTTACAATTCCCTTCTCCTGGCCACCTAACTTCCTGGACAGCTACTACATCTAATTTATACTTAACTATCTCATTAACTGTACACTGAAATGCCCCAGGCCGGTAAAGGCTCAGAACATTCCAGGTGCCTAATTTAATATATTTATTCCTAATGTACATCTTATCCTTAGTCCAGAGACCTCCCAAAGTAGTCCCCACCCGGAGATCCGAACGGGGGACTATTTTACCTCCGGAATATTTTACCTTGGGAACATCCATGGCCTTATATTGCTGATTCTTGACATGGCTTTTTACAGTGCAGAGTTGTCAGCTCTACGCCTAACCCCCAATATGAATGGAGGAACTACTACACAAGACAAACACAAACACATTAGACAGTACAATTACTACACAAGACGAACACAAATACATTAGACAGCACAACTACTACACAAGACACACACACAAACACATCACAACTATAACAAAATATAAACACAAACACACCACAACTATACTACACAAGACAAACACAAACGAATTAGACAGCACAACTATTACGCAAGACAAAACCAACATACTAGGCAACACAACTACTACACAAACATACTAGACAGCACAACTACAACACAAGACACATACATACACACCACCGATACTACTCAAGACAAACAGAAACACATTAGACTACTAGGCACCACAACTACTACACAAGACAAACCCAAACACACTACACAGCACAACTACTGCACAAGACACACAAACACATAACAACCAGTACACAAGAAAAAGCACAAACGCACAACTACTACACAAGATTATATATATATATATATATATATATATATATATATATATATATATAAAGTAATAATATAGTGTTTTAAGTTAAGATAATTTCATTTCTTAAAAAAAAATGTTTGGGGGGAGCAAAGCTACAACTGGGCGGGCGCCCTAGCCCCTCCCCTGGTCACTAAAGGGAAATTAATACACAAAGATGGCAGCATTTGGAAATAATCCTCGAACTGAAAACTGCTCTGTTCCCTAATAACCATAGACGGCATGGTTGCCTTGGCTCAACGAGAATGAATGTACTTGGTCCTGCAACAGACAATTACTTCGAGGCGATACAGGTGCGCTTCATATGGACAAAGATTGAAGTAAGAAGTCATTTCCCATATTTCTAATTCTTTGTATTCGTCTTTTAAAGTGGCGACACAAATTTAACTCGTAATCATTGCTCGGAAACACCTTTGAATGTAAGGGGGGTCCGAACCTTTCCCGGGGTGGTGGTGCAGGTCAGGTAGGATCAGGACCCCCGAGCCCCCGCTGATCAGTAGGATGCGCATTTTTTTGCCTATTTGCTTTCTTTCCTTTGTAGTAAAATATAGGCCTTAATGTTTAAAGTTCGTTTCATGGTGTTTCTAGTCCAAAAATATATTTTTATAGTGCCCATTTTAAGGGTTAGCGCCTATTTTCCTTAATCGTGTCTAAAATGCCTATTCTGTCATTTAGCGTACTTCATCTTTTTTTACACACCTTTGATATTCTGTACATTTGGCATTCTGTACAACAGGTAATCCTTTGTTTATGTTGAACTGACTGAAATCCGATATTCGCTAGATTTGAGTGTCTCAAGGGATGTCAGATCTTTATACCAAATGTTGTTTAACCATGGTACACAAACTGGACAATCCGTTGGTGATTCATAGTTGGACAAAAGGATGCCTAACCACCCCTTCTTTTTTCCATCTGAAAGCTTTTATGAGTCAATCAGTGCTCATTCGCTTTGTTGTGCGTGTGAAAGAAAGTAGTTAGTTATCTGTAGAGATATCATGTTCGGGTGTTTACAAATGCCAAAGCACAAGACAGCCAGAAGTGTATCAATTAAAAAATGGAATGCTGCAGACAGGAAATTAGGTTTTTGTTATTTGGCGTCGCTTTTCTCTATCTTTGGCTGGTCGCAACGATGAGGATGAGTGATGATATGATGAAATTCATGAAGGAACACTCAGAAAGAACATGCATGCCCAGGTCAGGATTTGCACTCGGTACCTCTGGCATCGTAGACGTGCTGTACTAACCACTCCGCCAAGGTGGTCGTCCCTACTGTCTGAAAAGTAATTTTTTTTTCAAGCTTCTATGAAGTAGATAGGATTAACTGTTAAATTGCTTTGCAAATATATATTGTTCCCTACGTGGGAAATACTATTTGTACATTTGTAGTTATTATGTAATGGCCTTGTTCAAAACTCTCAGCTGTTTACGTAATTTCCGATTCCTCTGAAAATGTTTTTCTAACTCTCGAGTTATTCGCAAACAAAGATAAATGGTGAACAGTGCACACTCTGACGAGACGCCAATTTACATTACCTTAGTTCTGAATATAACAATGCTAAATTATGTGGAAAATGTAGTTTTGTTGCTTTGTGCACCCCCCCCCCTCACTTCAAGCATTGACACTACGTCAAACGATATTAATTATTCCAAACTTTCAAGTGCATACTCAGATAAACAGGACATATACTCGTGCAAAACTGAGTGAGTACTGTTATTTTCAAAAATTATATTATTCTGTAGATTTTGTTTCATTTTGTTGGTTCGGTCAGTCGGTTATTTCTCATTCGAAATATACAACTGCTAGATAGATTACAACTGATTTTCTGCATGTGGCCGTCGGATCGGCTACCTTATTTGGTGTAAGCAAATTCTTTGCTTTGCTTTGATTTGGTGTTTTGAGTCCACTTAATGCACAGTAAGGCTAATCGGGACTGGACCTACAGTTTAAAGTGGGATCCGAACCACTTGTGCCTCCTCCGGGTATCGAACCCGGGACCCCTTGATTACAAGGCAATGACGCTACGACTGCGCCATGGGGGAGGCCAATATTATTATTCTTGTTCACTATCATCAGCGGAGCGAGGGAGGAAGTGTTTACTAAATATTTTTTAAATCAACAATAATAATGATATTGTAGATCGGTATTTGTATGTTTTGCGTGATTTTGTCAGGTTACCGAATGCTGAATTATTTATAGCCAAATAACATCGCTCTTCTCGTAAACAACGAAAAATTCACCGAGGTATTTCAAATTTGTAAAATTCATATTTTTAAAAATTGTCAAGAAATTCAAAGCTTCAAGAATTACTTAAATCTGCCATAGTTTGATTATCAGTGAAAGGTGGCCATAACGTGGGTTGTCAATACGTTTAGAATCATTGTATACGCATAAAATGGTGTGAGTATTTGAGAGGGGTGATAACACTTCTGGACCCGAGGTTCAAGTACACACCCATGATACAGACAGACCGCCACTGCTGCCAAGGGAATTGTAACGGATAGTATGTATTATCGGAGGTGGTTGGGGGTTTGTAATATCCAAGTCTTACACACAAGGCATTAAATTGACAAGTGAATTCTAGTGGTGGATTGAAAATAATCGTTGGGGGGACAATATCGAACTTTTCAATATCAGTGTTAAGTCTTATATTACGATGGGAATTTTTGTTAGGAGTGGGGGTTGGACATTTAATTTATGAGGATATCCAACTCTTCTGTATTACTATTACGTCTTAGACTGTTGCAGAAATTCCGGAGTGGGGACTGAGAATTATTATTATTATCATTATTATTATTATTAATAATAATAATATCATTGTTAATGATCCGTACTTTTCCGTTGCAAAAAGTAAACAAACCAAGTGAAGCTAAGAAACTGGTGCAAGGTCAAAACTCTTCTAAAAAACTGCCAGTTTTACAGAAAGGGATAAAAGATAAAGCCTTATTTGTTACTAGATTTTATCCTAATGTTACCTCTGCAGAAATTCAAGATTATATCATAAAAACTACCAAAGTAAAAAAGGCAGTTTGTTCAAGGCTGAAAACAAGATATAACACATATGATTCTTTTCACATAGCAGTTACAATAGAGGACTTTGATATATTATTCGATTCTAAAGTGTGACCTGAAGATATATTAATTTTACAATTCTACGGAAAGTTAAAAAATGATAATGTAGTTGAGCTACAGTATAATCCTCCACAATGATCTTGTGAAGACGTCAACAACGGATAATTGCGAGCGAAGCGAGCAGGAAAATTTCTATATGTATTTCTTTGGAAATTTACAAGAATATTAATTTAATTTTGGCGTCAATGCTATCACAGAATGCCGTGATATTTACTCTCTAACAAATTGTTCTCCATTTACTCATGGGCGCCAACAAAGAAAAGGTTTTTGAAAAGTGGTAGAATATCAAATAAATGGTAAGACAAGCAAAAACTCAAATAACTTTTTTGTATGTAATATTATCACAAAATGTGAACCGTGAAATTGTACAGGTTCACACGAGAGGCCACTTCCAACGCTCTATCGCCCCTTCCTTCAATGCAACGCCGTACATTGTGAGAGAAGCGAGCAAGTTAATTTTTAGAGCATTTATTACGAAACTGGCAATAATACTAATTTAATAGGGAGTCAATATGTTCAAAAGGCGCCGCCAGCTTTACTCCTTCCTTTTTCTTTTTCTTTTTGCCCCTTCAGCACCCACTTCGCCTCTGCGCTTGTGGTGCCCCCTCGCCTTCTCACGCAGCTAATGCTGTGTCTCGTTGCCTTGTAATGAAGGGGTCCCGGGTGCGATACCCGGTGGAGGCACACAGTGTTTCGGATCCCACTTTAAACTGTAGGTCCAGTCCCGATTAGCCTTACTGTGCATAAAGTGGACTTGAAACACCAAATCAATCGATCAATCAATCATTAATACGGTGTCTCACCATTACTAATCCTCAATATCCTAAAGTGGCAGAAAAGTGACGTAAAATAACAAATATAAACCTGTGGATTTCTCTTTAGTAGTCGGTGCTATATTTTACTTCATTATTTTTTCATGTATCGGATGTTAGTTTTAGGAGTGAAGGAACAAAGGCGGATGGTTATGACATGCACCGCCACCACCTCTCTTAGCGAATAATCCAGACTAAAATTTACTTGATAACGTACGACTTCCAAATGATACAGAAAAATTACAGCCTAAATAATGATCATTATATGAATTTTATACCAAAGCGCTAAATATTGCTCCTCCCCCGAACTTCAAAGATCGATCCCCCCTTACTATGGAAGTTCTGTGCCAAAATAACAATATAAGACCTAACATTGATATCCTCATCTGGATATTCCACCCTCAAAAGTCCCCCCGTGGTAAATTCCCCGTGATAATCTAGGACTTAATGTTAATAGTCAAGAGTTTTATAGTGCCCCGCCCCCAAATAATACTTAATCTTCCCACAGTAATTCACCTGACAATTTAAAACTTACTAAGTACTGTCCTCCCCTAACCAAAATAATACTTATTACTCGTCCCTTAGCAGTATTAGCAGTATACGAAGTTCAAATTCTCTCCAATGCTGAAATTTTTATTGTCACATTTCCATCATAAAAATGCAAATGAAAAAAATCCTCCCCAAAATTTTGGTTGGACGTAACCTACGTCAACAAACTCGCCCATGGGTATCCCCCTCCCAAATAATTGTGACAATTAACTCATAAACTGTATACCCTGACTATAGGGGGTAGGGGGTACTAACCTTTAGGGAAAGGTTATAATTGTCCCCTGGGCCTCAACTCCCACTGAGTTTTTGGCCCCTTTGAAGTGTTGAACAATTTTAAAAAATCAAAACCTCGTCACAGTATAGATAAAATTGAAAATAACCTGTAACACGTAACAGGTGTGGATCCTGTAGGGAATGCTTTATAATATATTTTTTAAAGGCCATCTCCTACCCCGACGAGGATTATAGCTAGGGAACGGAACTTTATGTGCTAAAAGTCTCAGAAATATTTTGTTTTTGAAAATATGTGATAAAAACAGAAAAATATGTGACAAAAATTTTAAAAAAAATTTGGTAACAAAAACAAAATATTACATGCATTTTAAACATCTGAAATCAGTTTCTAAATGCTTACCTCTTAGCAAGCTATTTTTTGGAAGAGTTGCAGTGGATCACCATAGGTTTTTTTCCAAATTCTCCATTGTAAATCTGTGACTATTATCTCTAAAAAGCATAAGAACGCTCCACGTCACAAGAAACAATTCTTGCATATTTGAAACACGAAATGCCACTAACGCTGAAGTTTTCCAAAGCTTCCTCTTCCTCTACTTCACCTTCTAAAACACGTGCAATTTGGCACAAAGTTTGAAAACCTTGTTTTTCCCAAAACATTCTGTACATTTAATCATTAGCACTTGTGCGTTAGATCCAGTGGGGGTAATATTTTCACCCAATAGGATCGTAGGCGAGGTGCCAGAAGTCTGCGAGGGAGCGTGTTCAAAGACAAAACAAACCTAACACTCTCAATATGAAAGAGGTGGGGAGAAAACATTTTTCCTTCGTGGATTTCGAGGGAGCTGAAGTCAATGAGCGATTTTATGTATTTAAAATGAAAATTTGCAAAATATGTATTTACATACGGAAAACTGGAAAATATGTGTTTTTATGTAAAATAAAATTTGCTGTGTTGACATATAAGGCTATGATCAGAATTTTGGCAACAACGAGGGTCTCTATCTTATCGCAAGAAAAAACAAAAACATTTAATTACCTAAGTTCCGTTCCCTAATTATAGCAATATGGATGTAAACATGTAGGGTAAATTTTGTCACAAATATCTCAAGAACCAGTAATCAGAAAATTTTCAAATTTTAACTGATCACTGAGAAAGGATGTTTCTAGAGGACCACTAATTTATATTTTCATTTACTACATCAGTTATTGATTTGATTGATTGATTTGTTGATTAAGTCCACATTATGCACAAATACCCTAATCTGGACTGCACCTACAGTTTAAAGTGCGATCCGAACCACTATGTGCCACCACCGGGTATCGAACCCGGTGCCACTTCATTAAAAGGCGACGACGTTACCCCTACACAACCGGGAAGGCCCTTGCTGCATCAACATCCTGAAAATTAATTAATTAATTTTCCTCTTGAAATATAATATTTTTTTCTCCCTTTGTTGACCGGGTAACTCGGCGAGGAGTCCTATAGGCTCTCCATGGAATCTCGACTAATGAGATGGGAGGAGAGGGGGATTCCCCAGGAGAACGCAATAGACGCTCTCGATTGCATAAGCCGGTTTGGAGTATAAACGGCCGGGGAGGAAAGCTCTGTGAAGATCAAACTGGATATTTTTCTTAAAAGTTATTGATAGAAAACGATCAGAAGAGAGTGTTCAGGAATGCGAATAGAATAAGCACACTTATAGTCTGGAGTATGAAATTTCTCGAATTACCTGGATCGCGAAAGTAAGCTGTAAAGCATTGCTGGACTCAACGAGGGGTTGAGGTCGACATATTCCAGTATCTCAGATTTCAAAAACAGAGATGACTTACATGATATCCATTTCAAAATATTTCGGCAATGGAATGGAATATTGATATTCTGTGATGACAAGCAAGTAAAATATATTATGTCATATCTCTTGCGCACGTAATGAGGGAGCATAAATGCAGAAATTTTTAGAAAATCTAATTTTCAAATTGAAATACTAAAGAATTCAGGAAAAATCAAAGTAATAAATGCAAACCCCCTTAAATGGACCTGATACCATTTCTCTATGTGAAGAACTTTTTAAAGCAATGTTAGAAATGGTAATTACGAAATGCTTTACAGTGTCCCTCCATATATACACCTTTACAGTTCGAGCCCCCTTCGACATGTCTTGAACGTCTTCCTTGATAGAGACAATATTTACGGAAAAATCCTGAACGCCTTCCTTGAGGCACGGCTGAACGGGGGGTGGAGGAGGGCAATTGAATGGACAAAATTAACAATGATGCAACGTCGTCGTATGGCTGTTCTAATGGCGGGAGATAAGTAATAAGGTCAATTAAAGATAACTCGTCTGTACACTCGTGTTCACAAGTAACAGGTTTCCTGTGTTTACAAATACAATAGCAAGTTACGAAAATTATAAAAATACTAATAATAAAGGTTGCTAATTGTAAATCCGTGATAATATTCCGGGGATATTCAAAAGATCTCTGTAGCAAATGGATAAAAGTTGAGGCTTCTACGAGTAGAAAAAATCCGTTGACAAGTACTCAAATCCTAAAGATTTGCATTTTGCTTACACAACCAAAACAAACGGAACTTCTCAACACTAACGTATTTACGCCTGCGTAGTTTAAAATTATTAGTAATCTTAATTTAAATTATTTAATTTCTGTTTTAGGCACAATTTTCTTTGCTTACTTTATTTTGAATTTATTCTAAATTTATTTTATTTAGTCTCAAATATTATTTTTATTTTTAACTAATGAAAGGTCAGTCAACATGTACTTAGGCACAAGCTGAAGGAGAGTATCTTATTCACTCCTGACCACCTGAAATAAAATAATATTTATAACTATGCAATATTTTAGTTAAATTTAGATATTAACATCACTAAAACTGAAGAATCTATCATTCTCGCAATTCATTCTAAAATACGTTTAGCGTATTGTTATAAAAATAGATTAAAACTAAAACTGTTAATGGTTTAACCATAAATATTCTGCGATTGCAAAATGGATTTCCAAGATTTTGATCCGGAACCAAAACCTGGGAAAAATAATTTGTTAGTGCACAACAATTTTTTTTCGTCGACGTATTCCTATTTACATAAAATTAAATACTCGCAATAACTTTGAGCTTTATGCAAAACTGCACTAGTATGAAAGTTTACCTTCTTCTAGTCGTAGAACTATAATTTTAGTGATGTAACTATTAAGCTGGTGTTTTTAATACCCCTAAAAACAATTTTGCTCCTAAAGCAAATTATCAATACATTAGAGACTAAACTTTAAAATTTTATATTAGTAGTACAATTATTATTATTATTATTATTATTAGGTGTTAAATTACGCAAGTAGAGATATAAGATAAAAAATCCGTTATTTCTTTTTGATTTTCTCATTTTTAGTGACCATTGTCCGCGTGTGGGTTCTCGTCGCCTTCCTGTTCTTCTTCATCTTGGCATGCTATGTTTCCTCCCCCTTCCGTCATCTGGAGAATAATAGGGTTTCAGCCTCTGGACCGCGATGGAGTCTATAATTGATTGCCCCTCTTATTCTGAAGTTCGACTATGTAAGTATTCTGGTTCTCTTGCTGAATGATGGTCGCTAGCCCCTTGTACACCCCTGAGAAACATCGGGCTGTGCCAATTCTCTGCGTGGAATCGTAAATTTGAACGTGGTCACCTGTTAGAATCGGATCTGATTTCTCTCTCTGCACTTTTTGATGTGTCGAATAAGTTGTAAATCTGCACATTATACTGTGTATTTTCAATATTACGTAATGCTTACAGCATATTCTGTGCACGTCCCAGAAAAAAAATCTAGACCCGCCTATGACTGGCGAGCTGCTGCTGTGCACAACGAATAGTTGGACAAAACAATAAAGACACAACAAGACTTTCTGTGCGGCCTTACGAGTTGTTTGCGAGCACTTACAGGTCGGGGGGAGAGATTTGCTTTGGTGCATGCCGGTAATGAACACGGTTTTGTCTCAAACGAGACAGTGTGCCGATAAATGTGAAACAGGCCTCCCCGATGGCACATGAAATGGACAGCAAGACATATGACAAGTACATTCGGGAACAGTTATTTGCAAATCTCCCTCCATGGACCGTCATTAATCTGTACCACAGCTGCATGAAAGAACAGCTTCCCATCAAATCATGGCGAAAGGATTTACATTCTTGTATTGAACAGTACCCGTTCCGTTGATCACCAACTTTTGGTGCGGTGTGTACTACAGCAGACGTTCGATGCGCCCCGGAGCCTTCTTCCACTGCGCACCATGCGGCAACACTGTCGTCATAAGCCCCATACTGAACTCTTAAGTTGGGCTCACCAGTAGTGCCGGATTTATGTCAAATTTGTTTATGTCGTGAACTGTACTAGGCACGGTTCTGGTCTCCTTGGCAGCCAACATTTACGAGATGGAGTCATAGAACTACTATATAAGAGAAAAATATACAAAGATGGAACCAACAGTAACGTTAACTCTTTCACCATTTCCACTTTCACTGGAGGCTGGGTTTTCCCACGCCTGCAGCACCAATACGTGCACCTTTCCTGATAATTACTGTATACGTATTGGAATTTGTAATCCAGATTAATGATGACTCAGGATTTACAATGGCTCTGGGAATCATCAGACCCGTTTCCATCTGAAATTGCAAATATGGTTCCATATAATTTAACGCTTGATCCTTAGAATTTGTCAATTTGACTGCAATACACAAGTGGGATCTAGGTTTTATTCTAATTCTTTTAGGAGCTACAAATTCCGGCACGAATAAGTAAGTCCCTGATGAGATTTGCAACTTTTACAGACACGTCAAATGTTTTCCTGTTTTCTGTTCTAATCTAATTTCTAGGAGGGATCCCAAATCTCCTCAGAGTGAGGCGACTCTCCTCAAAATCTAGAGTTGCTTTATGCCCCCGTAAAAAAATCATTTCACAGGATTTTCCCATGCTCAAAATTTCGAATTGCCCTAAAAGAATGCTTAAAGTTCTGACAATTTACCGAAAATGTTAAAACGACAATCTTTTTAATCTCAATTTGTTCTTTGGATACCTCCCTTATGGCGTTTACGTTTAGCACTCGAGGGAATACCTCGATCGCTAGTGACGGATATTTGACTCCCGGAATGAACAAAAAACGTTTGCCTTTGTCCCTCTATTTTAACGTTGTTGTAGATGAGTTCCTCATATGGGAAAGTTGAGGCCGAGATTTGTTTGCCCACTAATTCTGCACATATGCCTCCGTTGTGTGCAATCACTGCTCGTTTAAAACTCCCTTGTGGTTGCGGTAATTACAAATTGAGTAGCGCAACCCTTCAAGTCACTTGCCTCGTTCTACCCTGCCTCGCCGTGATGGGGATGAGAAACCTCGCGAGTTCTGTCCGCGAATATTTCCTCTCCCTCGCCATTGCTGGGAGTAACCATAACGCCTATTGCGATCTGTAACGTTAGGGCGTGAAGTCGTATACTCTCGACTGGGATTTCTAAAATTCCTCCTGTACGTTCCCCTAGTATAAATTCCTGTCTGAGAATCATTTTTATTGTAAAATGCTCTATTGTTTCGGTCTAAAAGAGTCGGTGCTCGAGTTTTGCTTCCGATTGACTATTACATCATCCAATTTTAGAGTAAGTTTAGCCAGCTGAGCTTCCAAACAGTTGTGTCCCGAACCTGGTTACCTTGATTACTTTTAGCTGATTTTAATGGTTTAACCTTCTGCAGAGCTTATACTATTGCGTTTATTTCTAAATTAGGCTGAGGCTATGTTGACTCTGCGAAAGTGTTGTTGCTCCACTCAGAGGAAAGAGTAAACTTTTCCTTTGAACTTCGCACGCTAGCTCTTGCAAGTTACGCTTCCTCATCAAAAATTGAGCTTTCTCAAAAGCCTTCAAATCCTTAAGCAATTCGTGCACTGAATCATAAGGCTTGTTGTAAATTTCTCGAATATTTTCTGGCTGTAAACCCTGATTGATCTGCTTGATTTATTTCCCTATATTTATGTTAGGATCTGCCATAAGAAGTAACAATTGCTTGTCCCGAACATAGTTTCACACTGGCTCATTCTCATTACGAAACTGATATCGAATCTGTTCCTCGATCTGGAGTTGATCCAAAGACTCCATAAAATCCTCCGTGATTTTGGTTATTCAGTTCTCATGAGAACTGTCTCGGTTTTCTTGTGTCGGCGTCAAGGATTCGTACCAACACAAAGCTGGACCTCCTAATAATACTGGCAGCATTTGCAGCCTTTTGGTATTATCCCAGCCATTGAGGATGGCTAGATTCTCTACTTTATCTAAAAATTTAGAAACATCTTCCCCAGCAATTCCGTGAAATTGTATACCTTCTAACATCATAGGGTGGATAAAATGAGAGTGAGCTATAGTTTCAACCTGTGTTCTGGACTTCAGTCACTAGAATTTTGCGATTGTTTCTATAATTGTTTTTTCTCTAATTAATCTTTACGGAACCTAGTTAGAATTGGGCTACGCTTGGGGGTTGAACTTGCACAGACCTTGAGCTAGCTGCATTAACTGGTCAAAAGTTTCGTCGAGTTCATATGCTCGACATCTATTATGGAATAACAAAGAAATTTTATCCCCACTGAAGTGAACATGAGTAACGCGTTTAAACTCTATGGATTCTCAAAAATAATTGTCTCAACGACATACTAGTACACTTCTGTTCAGAGAAAGTGGCACACTCGTTTGAGTTGAAGTCCAGCTTCGTGGCCGGAAGTACAGCCGGAGCAAGGAATATAGAGATTAGGTAAAGCCATCCGAAGATTGCCGATCTTGCACGAACGCGTGACGTCACCGCAGAAGCAGTGAGCTCGGCTGAAGCAGACGGCCCCTAGCATTTATATGGGAGATTCAGAGAGCGAAAGTATATTATTACTTTTAGGAGGGGGAAAATATTAATTGTCATCCTCCAAGATGGTATTGAGGCATCCTTTTAATGATTAGTAACATAATTGAAAACGCGCTACTTTTAAAAGGGGGCAAAGTACATGTGAAAAAATGTATTCTGAAAATCCATTGAAACTTTCTGACCGATGCGCTACAAAGAAAGTTGCGTGTTCTCCTTTAGAATTTCGTCATTTTACAAATTGTAATATAATTTTAACAAAAACGTTGCATGCTAAAGAAGAATTAAAGAGTTTAAAAAAATAATTGATTAATAGACTTAGTTTATTTTACTTCGCTTATCTGTCACATATGGCTAATCGCAAAGATGAGGATGCGTGATGATATGATGAAATTGAAGAAAGGAAAGACCCATGCCCGGGTGGGGATTCGAACCTGGAGGCCTTTGGCATCGTAAAGCGTTGTGCTAAACACTTCGCCACGGAGGTCAGCATTACAAGGAAATGAACAGAACATGGCATATATGTTTTAATATGCGAGAAACATTTGCGAGGAGGTTATTGAAGTAACATATAATTATACAAATTATTAATATATCTGAAATGTTGAGAGTTGACCTTGCAGTCTCTAAATGTACTTTTGGGGTTACGCAAAACCTTTACTCAAAATTGCTAGTGTAAATTTATAAGCTATTAAAATTTAAAACTTTCCTGTTCGAAAAAAGAAACTGTCAAGTCAAATTAATATTTTGTAGAAATACATATATTTTTCTTTCACGAAGCCAAGAGAGTATTTGGAGGGGACGGTTGCTTGGGAAGGCTATAGCCCCGGATCTCGATCTGCAAAGGGGCTTCCAGTGGGAAAACATTGCTATGAAATAGTCCAGAAGAAAGGGCAAAATAATTTTTTTAAAAAAATGGCTCAAGAATACAAAGATATAAGTGGACAAGCTTAGTCTAAAACTTACAACTGATATCGTACGTGTGTGTGGGGGGGGGGGGTGGCTACTTGAGGTAACACAGTCTAATATGATTCACAATACTAAAATTAAAATAAATATGTGGTAACAATAGAAATCAAAATATGTTGTAGCTAGTGACGGCGCAATGGAAAAGATGGAGGGGTAAATCATATTTTCCCGGGGCAATCATGTTTATTATTCCGTTACATACGACACAAAAATGCATATTTTGGCTAAAAGAGCATTCATTCATTTATTTATTTTTGTCGTTTTACTGGGGGCAGATAAGAGAGAGAGAGAGAGAGAAATTGTTGAACGAGAATAGGGGGGCGTTCCTGCCTTCCCCCTGTAGTGTATCACAATTGTATGTTTAAGGTCAGTGGTGGTAATTGGGTTCCAAAATGGGGGGGGCGGGGTGGACAAGGGGACAAGCATTAAGAGGCCATAGTGTGATAGTACGGAGGCAAAAGAATGGGGAGCAACTATCTCCTAAATAGTTGCCACTGTTTAAGGCTGTCATTTTAATCAGAACGTGAAATCGGGACATTTTCTACCACTCAACTCCTCTGTTTCCATGCTTTAACATTGTGTGCCGGAACCATCTCTGTGTGTGTTTTTGTCCATTTCTTCTCCTCAGGCATCAAAACATCTAGGCTATGTACCAGAAGTATTTTTACGAAGGTGTTACACATGCACGGAATGCACAATCCACTCGACAACTCGAGATGTGTCTTGTCCTCCCATGTTTGCAGCTCTTATAAAAGCTGAAACCCACCAAATTGTTTATATTCAGGCCTAAGCACTCGCAAGTGTTCAAAATTGTCTGTTTAGTGTGTGTCGAACCCAGTAGCCTTAAACAAAAGTATTTTCTTATGCCATGAAATTCTCGGACTGCATACACAAAATTTGGTCCTGGCACAACCAAATCATCACTCAAAACTTTAATTTTTAGTTGATCTGTGCAGCTTATTTCTTTTTTAATAAATAGCTCCAATGCCCAGCCCGATACTGCGGAAATATTCACTTAGAGAGACCTTCGATCTCTTCGTCTTTCGACCCGAACTACTCGTAGCACTACTCGACGTTCCGCTGTCGTCAATGTCTTTAGCTTTGGGACCGAACTGGAACTAGTAGTAGACTTCGTTACTATACGGCATTTAGTCCATTTCATTTTCGAATCACTAGATCTTATAAAGCAACAATAGACACTGACTGATCATCGACTGTATGAATTGTCATACTTATCTCTGAAGTCTCCATCTACTCTGTTGTACAGATCAACCGGGAAATTGAAGCCGCGTATTAATATCCTCATTATATTCTACAACGTTCCGCAGATAAAACGATTCGTAAATATTGCCAGTAGTTCGACTCCTCTCTTTCAAGAACGTTCCCTCTCGCGTTTTATAGAGATTAAAAAATTACAATGAATCCGAATCGCCCTACGTGTGGCGTTACATTTGTTGTGCAGCTTGCAAATGCTGACAAGTCTGTACATAGAGTTCAAGTTCGCTACGACAACACCGAAAGCGTAAGAAAAGTTTACGTGCAATGTTATCAACAGCAGGGTTATAGAACATTCTCCGTCCAGCCTTAATAAGTATTTCTCTCCTAAAATTATCATCACATTATTGAAGAAGACAAAAACCTAATTTTATCTCGTGTAAACTGAAAAATTTGAGGGAGAGGGCTCGAGACACCTGATGCCCACCTTGGATACGCACTATTAACAATAACAGGGTTATAGAACATTCTCCGTCTCGCGTCGATAATTATGTATCTCAAATTATTATCACATTATTCAAGAAGCCAAAAACCTACGTAATTTTGTCTAGTGTAAACAAAACAATTTCCTAAAGGGGAGGAGGGCTCAAACCCCTGATCCCCACCTTAGATACGTGCCATTAACAATAATAGGGTTATAGAACATTCTCCGTCTTGTCTCAATAATTACACTGGGGAACAAAAAAAAGATTTTATTTTGTGGCATAAAGTTTAATAACAGTTTCAACACACAAAACATCTGTGATTGCCAATTGTATGATTGGTTCAGTTGAATTGGCTCCAGTTATAAAAATAAACACACCGTGGAAAATGTAGGAGGTAAAATTACTCCACTCTTTTGTCGGTAATATCAAAATTTGATAATGGGCTGAAATTTCCATTAAGAAACTTATTTATTTTCACAGCACAAAAATAGCAATCATTAACATGATTTTTTGGTTCACTCCATGTCATGGGCACTCCAAATTTGAGTCCCTTTCGCCCGCCTTGGTCCCAATAACGAAGTGATTCCAAAAAAGTTTTGCAAACTATATGTGGGGCCCATATTTTATTCTGTTGTCCCAGATTTTTGGCAAAATAAGTGTGATACAAATCTCTCACTACATCCGTGATATTTCTTCTCTGTGATGGTAGACAATATATTCCACATATATAGCAAAAAAATTTTGGGTTATTGAAACACTTACTAGGTGAGGAACTCATATTTCCAATGTATTCACATTAAACGCATTTCGCTTAGTTATACTACAAAATTCAACATTAAGAGATATATAGCCTAGTAATGATTCATAAGTTGCCTAGCAACAATATACAAATAAGTTAAAGGCATGAATAGATTCAATAAGCGTAATTGGGTGTACCCTAATGTAGAGTCAGCAAAGCCGCCAATACTGCACAGTGAAAATTTAACTTTACCAGTATGTACCTTTTCGCAAAATATCAAGGATGACGTTGAGATATCAGATGAAAGTGCTAGTGACAATAAAAACGAAAGTGATTTTGAAGGATGTAGTTCTACACCGCAAGCATTCTCCCAAAGCCAACTGAATGATTTGATTCGTGACCTAAATTTGTCAAAAAAATCATCTGAGATTCTAGCATCGCGACTAAGAGAAAAACATTGTCTTCAGCCTGGTGTTACTGCAACATCATATAGAACAAGAGAACACAATATTCTTTCTTACTTTAGCGAAGACAATGATCTTGTGTATTGTAACAATATTCCTGAGCTCTTGCTGCTGTTAGGTCTATCAACATATCGCCCAGAGGATTGGCCTTTATTTCTGGACAGTTCTAAAAGAAGTTTGAAATGTGTTTTACTACACAATGGAAATAAACATCCTTCAGTTCCTATCGGACACTCAACAAAGCTTAAGGAAGAATACCAAAACATAAAAATTGTTTTAGAAAGAATTGAATATGCTGAACATAACTTGCTCGTGTGTGTGGATTTGAAGATGGTGAATTTTTTACTAGAACAGCAAAGTGGGTACACAAAACATTACTGTTTCCTATATTTGTGGGATAGTCGTGCTAGAGAAAAGCATTGGACGATAAAAGTTTGGCCCCCAAGGGAAAATATTACAGTGGGAAAAGCTAATATTTTTCATGAACCGCTGATAGATAGGGACAAAATCATCCTTCCGCCACTGCATATTAAACTTGGGTTGATAAAACAGTTTGTCAAGGCCTTAGATACAAGTGGTGATTGTTTCAAATATATATGCCACACTTTTCCAGGACTAAGTATTGAAAAATTGAAGGCAGGAATCTTTGACGGACCACAAATTCGTACACTTAAAAATGATGCCAATTTTACAACTTACATGTCTTACATCGAATCTGAGGTCTGGCTGAGTTTTGTGTCCGTCGTCAAAAACTTTTTGGGGAATCACAGAGCAGAAAACTACCGCGATATAGTTGGAAATATGTTGAAAAATTTTGAGGAATTGGGAGCTAATATGAGCGTGAAGATACATTTTCTACATAGCCACATTGACAGATTCCCTGAGAACCTTGGTGATTTTAGTGAAGAACAGGGAGAAAGGTTCCATCAGGATATAAGGATAATGGAAGAAAGGTACCAAGGACGGTGGGATCGCCACATGATGGCCGACTACTCTTGGAGCTTACAGAGGGGTTGTCCTAAAAAGCAATACAGCAGGAAATCGTATAGAAAACGTTTCACATAGCTTGTTACTTCATTGTGTACATATTTTCTTAATTATTTTGATCATAGGCCTATATAAATTTATTTTTATAATAATGATTGTAATCACAAAAAGAAATATTAAATTGTTGTTGGAGAAGTTCATTTATATGTATGTCTTATGTTTCCGGCATTTTGGTTTAGTTGCATTTATTTCATAAATTAGAGCCAATTCAGGAAATATATTATTATATCATTATTCAGCAGCACGAAATCGCCCTAAATTAGCTCTCAAACACTGTGCCGCAATTTCACTGTTCCCCAGTGTTATTCCTCTCCTTAAATTATCGTCACATTATTCAAGAAGTCAAAAACCTAATTTTATCAGTGTAAACTGAAAAATTTCCTTGGGGAGCGGGGGGGGGCTCGAGCCACCTGATCCCTACCTTGGATACGCGCTATTATTAATAACAGGCTTATAGAACATTCTTCGTCTTGCCTAGATAATTATCTCTCAAATTATCACCATATTATTCAAGAAGCCAAAAACTAAATTTTATCTAGCGTAAACTGAAAATTTTCTAAAGGAGGGTTTGAGCCCCCTGATTCCCACCTTGGGTACGAGCTGTTACCAATAACAGGGTTATGGAATATTCTCCGTCTTGCCTCGATAATTATTTCTCTCCTTAAATTAACGTCACATTATTTTATTTGACACCACAAAAAACAAAAAATCTCATTTTATCTAGTGTAAACCGAAAACGTTTGGGGGGCTCGAGCCCCCTAAGCCCCCCCCTTGGATACTTGCCTGTGAAGCAGTCACGTTTATTACACCCTTACATTTATACACAATATTAAAAAGTTCTGCTTTTAGATCTCGCACAATGCCTTTTTCACAAAAATGGGCAATCCCGCATTTTTTATATCAATCAAGCTGTGATATTTTAGATTTCATCCGTTAGTTTTCTGATAATAGTTTTCACAGCTTTCCATAGCATTTAGGCATGATTTCAGTTGACAAGAACAAAATAATCTTAATTCAAAACATAGAGCAAAAATAAATCCAACGCGCTTAAGTTAAAACTCCCTTACATTCGAAGCCTGGAGAGAACAAAACGGGGGTTCCTTCGTAACACGATTTCTTGAAAACTATTTTACACATTTGAATCAACTTTGTGATAAATTGATTAGAAAGGATAAATCTTAACAGTAAAAGTTGTAACTTTTCCCCTGCTGCTATATTTTAGGAGATATTCGTTGTCAAATTTCTCAATATTTGCATAAGGAACCAGCCTTTTCCGTGCCGAGTGTTTCGATGATGACGTCATGGATCTACGGACAACTGCGCATACGATCTGCGCCGCCGAACGAGCACCCCCTGCAGCCGGAGTAAGTGTTCGGAAAGCAGCAGTTTTGCTTACTATCAATCAATTTAACCATATGCAGGGAATTTTGTGTCTCTCAGACTCATAGGAAAGGGCTAACGGGAAGATTGTAGCGTAAATATTAATTAACTGAAATTTCCATGTCTACAATCAAAGTAAAGTAAATGTGAAATATTCCTGAAATGTATTTTAAAAAGAAACGCGTTTTTGACTTTCGTGACGAAATAGTTATCACAATTCGTTAGAATGCTAGGGGCCCGGGTTCGAATTTGGCCTGAAATGGGTGTTCTTTTTGAGTCTCTCTTCATCGTCGCGAGTAGCCGAAAATGGAAGAAAAGCAACACTAAATAACGAAAAGGAAAAATAACGCAATAAGAATGAGCGAGACAGAAATAGCGCTGTTGCAATTCCTGAAAATGATGGGGAAAAAAATATTTCGGAAATAGTGTTATACTAGTCCAGGAGAATGCTTGAAGGATAAATAAACTCCTTCCCCATACACTTTGGCAAACAGATTCGCAAAGTTGGCACTGAATATGCGATGAGAAAAATAATAGAAATCCTAAAAGAAGGAGAATTTATATCACAGCCATAGGGGCACATGAGAGGAGGTTACCCCCCACACATCAGTTATCCAGGCTATTAAAAATAAGTCAATGGTTGTCCTCTCATTTAACTTTAACAGTAAATGAATTTTTTGTAAAATAAAAATTATCGGGCTTTACTTTTTTACACGTGCACGTTGGTTTCGTAATGGAGCACAAAAATAGAATTGTGACTCTCGTAAATCGTAAAATTCTTACCGAATGAATGAATGTCTCCGTAAATTCCAGAATAATGACTCTTCACTTTGAAATAAATAGTTTAAAATAATAATATAATTTATGTGCCGTTGGTTAATGAGATTCGTCGTCACATAGCAGAATCCGCTATTGATGGGAACTAGAGAACACTAACCTTCCACATGACTTACTAACGTCTTCATTAATTTTCATGCACAAGCTTCACTTGTCTTTTGTCAGCAATGTGTACAGCATATGAACCCTATCAGATGAAACGTATTGCTTTCAAATTAATGTAATTAGCGAGAAGCGACATCAAAAGTTTCGAGCTGTGCAGGAAAGGATGCAATCTTATGGATAAATTACTCGAATAGATTGGATTCTTCACCGTGGCTAGTAGCCATGTCGGTTAAAGGCCGGCTTTGTAAGCTGAAATCCTAGGTGCGAATCCCCGTGTCTCCAAAATATAATTTCTTCCCAAATTGGTGCTAAATAATGTATTTTATTCTAGTCACACCAATTGCAGCCTGAAACTTTGTTATTGTTTACGTGTCAATAAGACAATATGTATTGAAGCTAGTACTAGTTCAGAGAAAGTGACTGTTACTCGAGACTACTGTAGGTCCAGTCTCAATTAGCCTTACTGTGCATAAAGTGTACTTAAAATACCAACTCAATCCAATCCAATCTAATCCTCGATCTCTGTTTGTGTACCGTGGAGGTTTGTGTTCCCTCATGAAGTCTGCCATTCTCAGTCAGAAGGTATTGGTTAAATGTAATCTCTCATGTCATTTCCCTAAGTCAGGTTTAGTATCTCTGTGCACCTCTGAAGGGGGGTTTGTGCTAAGCGAGTGGCGTACCTGAGGGTTAAGTTACCCTACAGACAGCATGGACGGCGCTACAGTGGGTTAGGGGTTTTGAAGCCCCCAAATTGATCTCACCCCCCTTCTTGTACCCCCAGATTTTTATAATACGACAGACGCATTTTTATCGAAAACAAGATAAACTAGAATATTTATTTCATAACATTTTCCATTACATAGTCCGATTACATTTCCTAGTTTAGGAAGGTCGTAAGATTATATTACTAGAAGGTGTTCTTAAATCGTAAAGGGGAAGGTGCAGCTAAAGACCTGCCTGGAATAACAATGTAAATCCAATCAACTATACATTGCAATACGATGCAAAATTTAGCACGCTTGTTCAATTGTACTGCTCGCAGGCCTTGTCCTAGTTGTTGATTAGTTATCATTTGTGAGGTTTGGAAAATAATTTATGAAGTAGCGTCATAGTGGCCAATTTCGATTCCGTGTAGCAGAATATATACTGCTGGACAAAAAAACAAAAACGGACACCTTAATATTTGACATCTGAATTGCAATTTTGTCGCGAGGTGTTTCAAGTTTGTTTAGATTTTAGTATTTATATCAGGTGTGCCGGTTAGTAATTCTTAATTGATCGGAAAGAAAACAAGTGTATCTGGAGAGAAAGGTAACAAATGCTTTATTCAAAGTATGCGCCATCGCTAGCTATACATTTTGTCCATCTGTCCGTCAAATTGTGGATGCTCTACCAGAAAAATCGTTCACATTTTGAGGTGATCCAGACAGCAAGCCATTGTTCGACATTTTCGTAATTGTTGAAATGTTGCTGGGAAAGTGAGCGAGACATCGATGAAAACAAGTGGTAGTCCGAAGGGGCTACGTCTGGTGCGTATGGTGGGTGGGGCAAGAATTCCCAGCCAAGTGCAGAAATGGTGTCTCTGACGCCTTTCGTTGTGTGTGATGAGGTGTTGTCGTGCTGCAAAATCACTTTTCCGTGTCTTGTCGTCCAATTTGGATCTTTCCCATGGCATGAAGACGATCAGATATGGTTTGGCGACCAACATTTAACTTCTCTGCCAGTTGTTGTTGCGTTTGCGTATCGTCTTCGTCCAACAGTGATTGCAATTCGGCGTCTTGGAATTTTTTCGGCTAGCCAGGCCATCTCTGTCTTTCAAGTCGAAATCACCACTTTTGAATCGTCGAAACCAACGCACACACGTGTCTTGCGTTAGGACATTGTCACCGTACGTTTCCACAAGGAAAGGATGGCTTTCACTCGCGTTTTTCTTTTGATTGAACAACAAAAGCAGGACGTGCCGCACATGCTCCTTATTTGGTTTGAAGATCGACATGTTTACCACACAAACCCAATATCACGATCACTCACACTCGGTTTCACATTCACGGCGTTTTGATAGGTACTGTCCTGGCAACACACTGACGTAACAGTTGAGACTGTGCACCAACCCTTGCTTCCAGCGCCATCCAGCGACAAAATTAAGTATTATTAACCGGCACATCTGGTAGTATTAATAACAATACATTGTTTTTATTATAACATTCATTAACAATAGTAATCTAATAATATGAACTGTTTATTTTTTCGCTGCATGTGACACTAATTAGTTTAAAACAGAGCACGAATTAAACATTTCTCAGTATGCCCAGTCAGTGATCACAACAGGTTCACTAGGGCCTCCCCATGGCGCAGTGGTAGCGTCATTGCCTTGTAAACAAGGGGTCCCGGGTTCGATACCCCGTGGAGGCACAAGTGGTTCGGATCCCACTTTAAACTGTAGGTCCAGTCCCGATTAGCCATACTGCGCATAAAGTGGACTTAAAACACCAAATCAAACCAATCAAACCAAACCAACAGGTTCACTGAATGAACAGTGTTCCATAAGATATACACATATCATTCTGATCATGCACAATGAACTACATGTATGCTGAAATTGTAGTTTTACAACTTTGCTTTTACGACGAACAATGCTCACACTGGAAGAGTAAAGTTATGCGTTACTGAATTGAAGACTAAAATTGGTACGATGTAAGTGCCACAATAATCCAAACACCGTTGTCCACGTTAAACTGTAAAATGTGCCATGCTTTATCATGTGGTAAACGTGAAAAGTGGCTGGTAGCCTTCTAAGTAGTTCAAAGGGCGTGTACATAGGTCACTAGTGTGAACGTTCTTACGGGCTGATGTGCGGAACGATGCGATTTCCCAACACTTTCTATTTTGGCACTTACAACGTTTACCACTTTTAATCCTCAATTAGTAGTCTTTCTGTATTATTTTCTGCAGATAAAGTTTATTTCGTGGTGAAGAGTAATGAATGGGATGATGAGAACAGACATTGCCATCTACACCGCAGGGAATGGGGTAGACTGAATTTTCTAAAGGTACATTTATTTTTACAGTTTCGTATGTAGATATACCGGGTGGGCCAGACTCAATTAGGCAGTTTCTGATTAGATGTTATTTTTATTTTTTATTTATTTTATTTTTATTGACAAATGTTAACAATTCCAATGACTACAAAATGGTTACGAAAATGGAATCACACACACATAAGTCATTGATTTTCAAGATAGTGGTCGACCTGGTCACCATGTAAGTCTACACAGGCTTGTAGACGCAAAGCAACATTTTCACACGCCTTCCTACACATGTTAACCGGGCTCACTGTCAATGGGATTGGCGTACACCTTGTGTTTGAGGTAACCCCAATGGAAAAAGTCTGGTGGGTTGATGTCGGGTGATCGGACTGGACACTCCACAGGCCCTCGACGGCCAATCCAGCGATCAACCTCGTTCACAGCATACCGTATGATGCAGCCATCTATCGACAACAAAATGTACTTTCCAATTTTTCCGTGTGCTGTTGGATTGATTGGTTACTAATGTTCGAAAACTGTCTAATTGAGTCTGGCGCACCCTGTATACTATTCCAATTTTTGCTTATTTGAAGTACAAATAACAAGAAAAGAAAAAATTCTGACAAACAATTTAATAAATTATTTTGTTATTTACCTTAAACACACACAACTCAAATGGCAGTGCACTCCAAATAGCAACGCAACAAGGGAACGCCTCTCTAATATGATATTGTACAAATTTGCAATCCCTTAGGAGGAAAAATATTCAATAGCCGAAATAAAAAGTACCACGTTCTCATCCTCTAATATCTTCATCTGAAAAATCCCTGACTGTACTCGAAAAATATCTTGAAAATCACTACTTATAGTTTTGTAACCCCTTTCACAATTCTACGCAGGGATAAGGATAAGGAAGAAAACTGTAAAATGTGCAATTTCATGTAAGGTACCCTCAAAAATGTCAAATTATCGAATTATATGATGTAAAACTCAAATATAATGATTCTAATAGCATCGTGGACATTTTAAGTTTATTTTAGCCGCTAAGGAAAAAATACAAATAATTACATGAAAAGAAAGCGACTCTGTGACAAAGAATAACAAGGCGCTCTATTCCCTTCTGCGATTTCTCAAAGATAGAGATCTGGTGCAGATTCAGATTTATTATTGTTCAGATTATTAGAATAAATAATGATCCAAAAAATTACCTTGCCATGTTCTCTCGTCTCCATTGTTGCAGCATCAACCCTTTCTTTCTTCCATTTGATTTGCTTCTGCGCTCACTTGGATACATTCCTGATTTTTTCCTCGGCGTCATGTTACAAACTCCACTAAAAGGTGAAACGCACACGACACTTCAGTAGTAGGGATGGCCAGATCCGGATCCGGTTGGTTCCGGTTCCAGAACTTTCGGCTCCGGTTCCGGATCCAGATCCAGAATTTTGGCAGGTGTATAGAGGGGCCCAAAGGAAGAAATACGTGTTTTTGTGTTTCAGCTAAAAAACGGTTTTAGGGGGCAACTCTCCCCCCCCTCAAATGTCAAGATGAGGAGAAATTGAAGTGGGGATCTGACCCCGAAACCACGTAAATATGGCATAGGAAGAAACAGGGGGCTTAGGGTCCCTCTATACACCTGCCAAATTTCATGGAAATCGAAGGGGGACACAGAGGTCAGATCCTCACGTCAATTTGTCCTCATCTTGATATTTGAGGCGGGTTTTGCCCTCTAAAACTGCTTTTTAGCCGAAACAAACAAACACGTATTTCTTCCTTTGGGCCCCTCTATACACCTGCGAAGTTTCATGAAAATCGGAGGGGGACACAGGGGTCAAATGGCCACTTCGATTTGTCCTCATTCTGACATTTGAGGGGTTTTTGCCCCCTAAAACCGTTTTTTTAAGCTGAAACATAAAAGGAAGGACTATACCAAACGCGAGAAGGGAAGCAGGTTGAAACACGCTGTAAACAATGCTGTGATATTTCATCTGTGTGCGTTCGCTTGTGTAGTTTTATTTTCGCTCGCTATGTTGTGTTCGTGATTTGTGATAGCTCTTACGCCTCGTAATAAACTGTTTCGAAGTGGAACAAAGAAAATTCTGCACAATCAGGGGCGTATCCAGAAATGTTTCGGGGGAGATCTGATCGAAATGTCTTACAAATAATAATAATAATAATAGCAATAATAATTTTCATGATGATATTTTAATTGAATTAAAGTAATACTAATTTCAATATATAAATTAATATATTATTATTACGTGACTAGGTAAAAAGGCAAACAGTGTATTTTCATTATGTAGCTTACCTGTAGTTAAAAGTAGAAACATTTACATAAGAACAAGTGCCTGGCAATTAAATTAATGTCAAATAGAAGAAGAATTAAATACTATTGCATAACGAAATAAATGTTAGATACAGAGAAGTTTCTGATTAATATTGTATACATATTGTTATGAGTTGTAGTATGCATAAACCTTCTTTGTAATATCATTCAAAGCCGTACGTCCAATATAATCCTTGCCTTCCAATAAGTTCAGTCTCTTCAGATAAAGCTAACAACCATCATATACAACAAATGCTAAACGAGTATTGTTATTATTTTATTACTTGGTAATCTTTTCGTTTTGGGGAGGGGGTCCAGACGGCCTGAATAAATTCTTTATGTCTTTCAAAACTGTATGATCTCAATCCTAATTATTGCCTTCCAATATATTCAGAGTAAAAGTAGTAGTACTTGATAAGTATTTCGGGTGCTATACATCAAAGCCGTATGATATTTATCGCTATAATCCTTCCCTTTCAATACGCGTTCAGAGGAAATTATCCATCTAATATGCAAAAATTTGCTAAAGGAGTATATTTACATACGTAATTTAATGTTAGTACTTCATAATTCTTTCGGCGGGTCCGGACCCCCAGGAAACTTTTTCTACGTATTATAGCGTAATATTTGCCAAGGAGACCGGTTTTATTGATTTACTCAAAATAACATTACTGGTTTTCGTACGTACAATGTAAACGTCTAATGGAAAGTGATAAATACTTCCCCATTTGATGATGTAAACTGATAGGTTTTATTTATATTTCATTCTGAACCCTTCCACAATACGTGAACGTCTCTGTAGTTATTTTGCCGGCGATTTTGTAGCGCTTGAAACTTCATTGTTGTTTCTGCAGCAGACGATTTTCTCGGAGCCCACTTCTTGCGCCAAACACACTTGCTGCCGTCACCCATATTTTGCAATTGACGCATGCAAACTTCCCTGTCGCTTGCGATCGTGGCTTGTCTTCACAAGCTATTTGTTGTATCCCTCCGCGTTCTACTGTGGGTGGGATTTAGAACGCACTAACTATCTGCACGAGGTGTCGCTACAGTGCAGGGACACTTACCTATTGCAAGGGTTTCGTTTTCCTCAAACAGTCTCAAAATAGGAAAACTGAATTTTACAGTGATGATGTTAATATCAAGTACAATGAACATTGCATGACCCCAACAAAACAGTTTTCCATAAGCTTGTGTGGTTAACGAGATAATTGCATGTGAAAATTACTGTTTTCTTCCTTTTTTTGCCCAATTTACGTATTAAGCAGGGTATTTTTTTTTTAATTTCTGCTTTGTAGGAATTACGCAGCCATATTTTCTGAAGGATAGAAAACAAACCCCGAGGTCCTATCTTTGCTCGTAACTGAAAAATCTGTTCAAAACGGAACGTCTGCGCTGCGCGTTTCCGTCAAATGTATGAAGGAGCCTTAATATGAGGACGCGGATGAAGAGGGGTTAAAGTTGATTGCAAAAATTATGGCAAACTGTACAAAGCGGAAAGGAAACTTAAAATATCAAACTTTCAGCAGTTGCTTGCAATGGTTGAAACATTCAAATTGCCTTTCGAAAACTTTATAAGCTTTGTGTTATTGCAGCGTGGATACAACCATCAACAGGTTGTGAAATAACATTCTCTAGCTTGCAGCTAATCAAGTGTTACCTTCGTAATAAAATTGGTAACGAGAGATTTAGTGCTCTTCCTATTCCGGTCATTGAGGAAAAGCTTGCAAACTGTTTGGATTTTAACAAGGTTGTAGATAATTTTTCAGCTGCGCATAGAAACAGACATATATTGTTGTAGTTTCTTGCTGTTCTTTATTGTCTCATACAAGAAAAAACATATTCACTCTCTTTACATAGCAATGCAATAGTGTTACACGTTGTATTTATACGTGTATCCAGAAACTTGAGAATGAGTGTAGTTTTTGTTCTGTTAATATGAATAGAAAATCTGGGATATTTTTCCACTATATAATGACTTATTATTGTATTTTATTTTATATAAAAGGTTTGTGCCTATAAGTACATTTGTATATACTCGTATGATGGAACAGAATGCAATATCTTACATAGTGGTTTATCTTTGGGTTTGACCGTAAAATATGTAATTGATAAAATTACACGGTAGTAAAGTAATAAGTAAATATATTTTATCCGAAATTAGTAAGCAAATGCGTAACTTGGTGGGGATGTTAAAATTCTGATGGATTTTTTTTAACCTCCTGGGACCTGAGGAACAAGAGTGATTTTTATGATTTCTAAAATGTAACGTTATTTAGCAACATAGTCCTAGACGGTAAACCTTTCGATTCTGACCCAAATTTAGGTCCCAAGTTACGCCTATATTAGTTATCCCCCCGAGAATTTGAAACCGAAATCTAACCCCCTCCCATTTATTTCAGGCTGGTGCCTTCACTGACAGACAGGCACGCGGGCGTGCAACTGCTTAAGAGAAGGAGTTATTTCCACCACGTTCCTTTTCATACTTCTTACCAAAAATATATTTGAATTCGAAACCAGATTCTCCTATCAAATTTCCAAACAAGACTGTGTCGCTCTCGAGACCATCATCTTAAAATCGAGAAGAGATTAGAATCATGGAGATTTCATGAAACGAGATCGAGACTTCCATTCAAATCCGACAACAGATTGGAATGCAACAGTTCTATTCAAATCAAGGGATCCTGGGTTAGATTTGATTGATTCATTGATTGACTTGCTTTATTTTACTTCGAATTCTGTGCCACTTTTGGCTAATTTGCGAAGATGGGGATGAGTGGTGATATGATGAAATTGATGAATGGACACTCATGAACATCCACGCCCAGGCCGGGATTCGAACCCGGGACGTGCTAACCACTCCGCCACGGGGGGCCGGCAGGATCCTGTGTTAGATACACGGTAAAGGTACACTACATAAATTTTTAAAAAAATTCTAAATATTAGTCTACACAAATCCAATATTGATGCTACTTTACTACAAAACGTAGGCTACATACCACAAAACTCGTCAGCTTATGTTCATTGTTTTCATCTTCAAATAATATTTCTGCTTGCCTGGTGGTTTTGTTGGTAAAGGCAATGTGGCGCCTACCATGGGGATACGTGTATCTCAGCTCTGGAAGACGAGGCATTGTGGGTTGTGCTCGTAATGCTGTAAAGGAAAAATAATTCTGTCATTCGCTTAACTTGTTTACTTGTGTTAAGATTTGATATCTACTACAAACGAAAACCAATGAAGAGAGAAATTATACACAACTATAATTTCAATGCACCATGAAAGTAAGACCTGATTTTATTTTTTGCTCTCTTTAATTCGAAACATTACAACGTCCAAAATCACATCAACCAAACAATATTTTCTTTGCAAGACAAATTAAATGACACGGACGTTTCTAAGTTTGGAGATTACAAAGTTCAAGTGCCACAGCCACAAGCACGCACACACACATGAAACATGGGTAAGACGTCAGAACCCTGTATTCCTTAAGAATATAATAATTAGTTTGCATTTTTTATTTTTAATAAGGGCATTTTCAAGACGTTAGTTTTGTGTAAATCGTTTTACACACATAAACATTCTGGAACAGATAAAGCAAGATTACTCTTTCTGGGCTCATTACAAATGTAGAGAAACGGATAATCATGTGAAGATATCATATGTTTCTAATATTAAAGTTGCAAACAATACATAAGAATTCGTATTGTTGTTCAATAACATTCGTTTTTACAAAATCTCCATCTGTACGTTTAAGTAAAGTTGTCTAAGCATCTTTTGACAAAGTTATAAAGAAAGGTCTGTGAGATCTCTTGGAAAGAACTGAAGGATAAAGTTGTTGAATTCTAAATGAGGCACATATCATTGTCACGTACTTCAAGAAAACTGAACTGTTATATTTAAAAAAAATTGAATTTAACGATACATTTAGTGACACATTATAGACCTTAATGGAGTGGGTAGCATATTGATTCTCACAATCAGCATTTTCATTATTTCAGGTTAAATATAAGGTTGGCTAAGTTGGACCGTAGAAATATCTGTAAAAACAATTAATCTGGTAAAATTGAATGGCACCTTCAATACACATATCTATGTGTAAAGTGTGGATAATATATTGAATTCTGTTCATAATGAGAATATATGAAAAGCTGTAATTGAAAGCATAATATAGTAGTACACAACAAGCAATTACTCATCGGTCGCATCTTTCCTAAAGATTCACTTGTTCAGAAATGCAATTGATTTGCTGAAATCTCCTATTAAAAATTGCAACTTTGAAAATTTGCGGTGATATTTGAATAAAATAACTAACTAACTAACTAACTACCTCTCTAGCCTTCCTAAACCCGAAGGTTCATGGCTGCAGCAACACAGGCCTTCCATCTTTCCCTATCTTGAGCAAGATCTATATACTCTTTTCCATCCCTACCGATTTCACTTAGGTCCATCTCAACGATGTCCCTCCATCTTCGTCTTGGCCTTGTAAATAAGTTGACATTTGTAATGTATTTCAACACTATTTTAAAATATCCGGATGTGAAGTAGTAACCTCCCAGATCATTATTACGATCATATCACACGCACACGTTCTCTCATCTCTCTATCTTCCTCGCACATAGAGAGCGAGAGACTTCAATATTTGCGAAGATCGAAAGAAAAACATGAGAACAAAGTTTTCATGAAAAATGGCTCGTGAATAATTAGCATAAAGTACGAGAATAGGTATAAATGTTTCCTTCTAGATCATATTTATGAGTTGTCACAAAAACGGCTAAACAAGGGCCCGTACTACTTATTAGCATTACGGTGCACTTAAAATGATTTCAAATCCCCAAAATTTAAACCTCTTATTTACTTTACAAAATTTTAAACTTTTTTACAGAAGATAGCACTGTTTTAAGTATATCAAAGAAAGCGAGCAAAAGGAAGGAAGAAAACAGAGAAGAGGAAGAGGATGGCATTAATTATGGCAATTTACATGTTAATTTAAGACCTAATATGCCAGAGTTTGGTATTACCGTCTTATCACGGCAATACATATTACCCGTTGAAATCAGTGTTTCTTTCTACCGCCTCCCACCCCGGACAAAATTGTACAACAAAACCAAAGTATGAAACTTTTCTGCTACCGTTGTTTCCCTCGCATTGGACCGCATTACTTTGTGTGCCGAATATTTTTACCTTTATATTTCCCTCTGTAAATAACAACGCCCACACTTGTCCAATCTTACAGAAGAAGCAGAATAAAACTGACAACTGCACTAGCCTTATCTCCTCTCTCCCATCTCGAATGAAAGTTTCATTATTACCTGCAATGTGATGAATGAAATCCTCAGTGCACTTTCTATCCTCAGCAACGCTTTGCAAATGAAGGATCTGAGTCTGGCTAAAGTCATCCCTCTAATTACTTCAACCAAATTGCATTTGCAGGATATTTGCAAATCAGTGTGAAAACATCAACAGTGATCTGCAAAAAAGTATTCGGACCGAACTGAAGAATATCGAATCTGAAGCGCACCTGGTTGCTGATGATGATGCTAGGAAAACTTTCTGTAGGATGAAGGAATACGCGGAAAGCGTAATTAAAGAAATGGGAAACAGATTCAACGATCACTCTATTGATACCATGAGATTCGCAAGACAATTTGAAACTTTTGAGTCAGTAGTACACTTGCAAGACACCGAAGTCAAAAGGTTTTGTGCTAATTTTCCCATGCTTAAGGTGGAAGGCGTTCTTGCTGTCCTCAAGTCCTACAAATTTTTTTGTCAAGTCGATGCTTGATAATGGAATATCGTACAGAAGCTGACAATCCATTGTTGAAAATCTTAGAAGCTGACGTGGAATATTGCGAGTTGAAAAAACTCTGTGAAGTCCTTCTAACCATTCCCGTAACGACAGCCGGGGTAGAAAGGTCTTTGTGTGCTATGAATAGGATAGTAAATAGGGCAAGAAGTAGAATGCTACCAGGAACTTGAATGCATTGCATGATAATAAGCATTATTCCAACTGATGATTTTCTGGAGAAAGCAGTAGATTTATATGCCACGAAGTAAGCTCGCAGGATAAGATTGCTGTAAATTATGCATGCCATATTAAGCTTTGCATGATGTGTTCTATTGAGTTTAATAATTGTGATATTTTTCCTGGTTCACTATTGTAGAATTTGTTCTGGATGATGAAATGTAAAAGTAGGTGATGTTTTGTAATTTACTATTTACTATTGTAATGCTAAGATAATATTTGTAAATGTTAGACAACAGACTAATAAAAAGAAAGAGACAAATAAAAAGAAAGATATATATATGTCTTTCCACATTGAATTACTAAGTATACTTAGGTCACCGCATTCTACTTTATTTTTGTTACTGTACGTCATTTCCCACCTGTAACGCTCAGCGTCAAGTTCATTGACGAACCACCCCTGGTAATTCTCAATGTTAAAAGCACATATCTTGTATTTCGCAGATGAGATTCACAACGCCCTCCCGGTTCTCTGGAATGCCCCCTCTACCCCCCCCCCCCCCTCCGGAGCATATTTTCTGAAAGAGACACTGGTTGAAATTTCCTTGGTAGTCTACAAATTGCAATTTCTATAAAAGCAATGGTTAATTGATAACGTAATTCAACTTATATCTAATGATGCACTATTTACTCAGCCAAATTTCCATCACAAAAACTTCCCCTCCAAAAGTTGTGTGGACGCAACCCCCGTCCACAAACCTGCCTTGGGGCACCCCTGCTCATAAACACTTCATTTTTCTTCATCTAATCGATTAAATATGGTGGAAGTGTAAACTTTATTGCATCTATTTCAGATAAAAAGTATATATATATAATGAATGTTATATTATTTAAGAAATAATACCCCCCAAAAATTTCGACAGCGCTGTGTGCGCCATAATTCCTCCTTGTGGGCTGCTCTGCACAAATGTATGATTATGACCAGCCACCATCAGAACCTTCAGCGAAAGAGGATGATGTGTCATCCCTAGGAACTTTTTTGGAGCTAAGTCCCTTGCCATCAAATTCTGGGATATGCAACAGGAAACGTAAAATGGATATTCGCACATATTAACGAATCCCTCCTTCATCGCTCGCCTCAAAGACACAAAACTGAGAGCTGTAAATCGAACATAAAATAATCAAAGTAGGATAAACGCATCACAAGCATTGAGTGCCTTGCATGCAAAAAAGGGTTCAAGCAGGGTAAAAACTTGATGCGGTTCTTAGAATGTTCACCCTGCGAATGGTAATAGCTTACATTTCGTGTGCTATTCCAGTGATGATAGTTTCCAAATTATCTAGTGTCCGTTGCCCCGACTTGGCAAACGGACACTGCAACACCATGTGAATGATTGGACTATCTTGAGACAGCCGTTCCGTATTTTAAATACTATATTATATTATGTGTTTCTTGAATGTTCACAATTTGTGTGACAACAATTATTTTCTTTCCCCAATAAAAAAATTTCAGAGTTATTTTTAAACATGTGCTCAGAGTGTACATACACCATCCTTGCCATATCATACGAAAATCTCGAACGAGACTGAGAGTCATTTCATTAAAATTTGGTTCCGTCTCAATTTTAGTGCAATCTCTCCTGTTCTCGACTTGTCTCGTTCTCGGCTCGGTTTACCATCGCTAAACATAGCTTTGGATCATTCAAAAAGATCGCAACCTCTGACCCACGGAAAGCTAGCATATTCATTGGTTAAATGCTTGACTTAATATCAAGTGTCATGAAGTAAATTACATAAACATGCATTTCAATAGCGTTTGTGAGTGGAGAATAAGATTTTTAGAAACCCCACAATTTCAATATTTAACACAAATTTCTACACAACTTAAGGTAGAAAATTCAACCTGAGCAAACCAAATAACGTGCTGCAGTTGTCTGTTAACCAAAACTGGCTTGCTGATGTCGTGTAACCGCATTGTTTCACGAGTCATATACAGAACCCAGCTAGAAATTATTTTGGCCGAGGTTAGAATATAATAAGGTGCCTCCTTGGAAGAACTCGCCTCCCTTTGCTTGGGGTAAATATAATTGATTTAATAATCGATAGCAAATATTACATGGATTTTATCTTAAGGGCAAATTTCCCTTGCTAAAGTAAAATTGGCCTGCGACAATAAGTTAGAAAACCGAATTTGGCATTATTTATTTTTCTCCTTTATCGAATAATTTGCAAGGTGTTACTCTGAAGTGTACTCAGATCTCCTATTAGAGCATACAGAAAATTAATATACAATAGTACAGGGTATCTATAAAAGAACTCCGGGGTTTTAAACAATCACAGTGCGCAAACGGTATTTGATAACTCAGGTTAGTTTTTTACTCTGAAATCAGTAGCTCATCAAGCTTTATTCACGCCGTTTGTAGTTTATTCCAACAAAGGTTGGCAACGCTGCGCAGTGTTGACCTTGAACTGGCCGAGCCAAGCCGAACACAGTGCAGTTCAGTGCAATGGCGACGCCACAACAGAAGGCGCACTTTATTTCACACTTAATCAAGAGTTTCATATATCCCTCCCCTCTCAAATGTAATATTCTAACCCTCCCATCAACATTTTCATATCAATTTTATACTTACTGTTGCTATTGATGAGTGAATATTGAACGGTCCAAAAAAAATAGCTCTCAGTCCCCACACCAGAATTTTCGCAACCGTCAAAGACGTAATAGTAATGCACAAAAGTTGAATATCCCCCCAAATTTAATTTCCAATGCCCCCTCCCCAACTGAAATTTCCGTCATAATCTAAGACTTAACACTATTATTCAGAGTTGAATATTGTCGCCCACGCAAGGATTTATTTATCATTCCCCTGAATTTAAGGCCTAATATGATTGATTCATTGATTGATTTGGTGTTTTAAGTCCACTTTATGCACAGTAAGGCTAATCGGGACTGGACCTACAGTTTAAAGTGAGATCCGAACCACTATGTGCCTCCAACGTTAAGGCCTAATATGAAAGTATTGAATATTGTCTCCCCTCCCCTATAATGCATACACGCGTTACATTTCCCTTGGCAGTCTATTTCTATTTATATAGCGGCAATGGTTGTGCCCAATGCTGTACGCTGTACTCTTCACTCGGTCAAATTTTCATCATAAATAATTATCACCTCAAAATATAAAGTGGACGCTACGTGAGACCACAAGTCCGCATATGGGATACTTTTCTTCTTCTAATGGATTAAATATTGTGCACCTAAGGTGCAAACTTCATTTTAAAATAGATTTTAGAAAAATATACAAATTTCAATTTTATATTATTTTATGGAAAAATCCACCTCGCCCAAATTCCATGACGCGATCTGCGCAATAATCTCCCCCTGTGAATCCTCTGATTGTCGTGTTCCTTGGCATTTGGAAAAAGAAACATCAAGTTTTCACCTAAGGAAGACGAAAAATTCAAAAATCAGAAGTTTTGTAGATATTCCAGCGTCATTAAATGATAATCGTTATTGTAGATTATTCACAGCTTACCGCGATCAATTCACAACTGGCCAGAGGTCTCTGGTCACTGGTCACTATCACTGTGACAATTTAACTGCAGAAATGTTACCTGCTCACTGCAAGGAACTGCTTCGTAACCCCTTCCACCTTCCATCCCTCAGCCAATCCTATTGTCCGCAATTTATGACTTACGTTGTGTGACAAACAGTCGTAGTACACTGCAATGAAAATACTGAGAAAGGGCCGGGGAGTTGCCTTTGCACTAGTACCAAGTAACTGGCATTCCGATCCTTGAAGGAGTGCTGATAAGTCGTATGAACTTACATTTCCAACGAATAGAATACAATCGAATTATGCGATATTGCATCTACAGACAACACAATACATGTTACAGGTGATATTTCTTAGAATTTGAGACACAAATACTAATTATTGGCTGATTTCTCATCGGGAAGATATGCAAAGTGCACCGAGTATTGTAGATTTCCAATGAATTTCGCTTAGTGGGAATATGTTTTTCTTTATTCTACACAGTGACGCATAAAAAAGGTTGATAAGAAAATTCTAAATTATAAAGGGTTAAAATTTCCGATTGTGTGATAAACAAAAAAAAATGTGAGAGTTCCAAAGTAATTTTTGATCGTTGCTCATTGGTCCCCGTAATTTTCACTTTCTTACGTATTCTTTTAATCATAATGCAAATTGATTCCGTTTTATATTTTTGTGTTAATCGTTAAGAACAATGTATAAAATATGCGCGAGCATAGTAGAATTGTCCGTTGGAACCAAATCAAAGTTGAAAAGATTGGTACGAGTTGAGTGAACCCACTTACACTGTCCACCTTGGCCCGCCATAACTACGGCCCGCAGGTCACATTCGGACCGTTTATAGCATAACATGGCCTACGACCAAGTAGTTAACTTGCCTTCAATAGAAAATAATTCGAACACTTATTACATAGACAAAGCAAGAAACTTTAATATAACTTTAAAATTATTAAGGCTTTCATGCGATTATTTCGAAAGAAGCTCACTGTTCTAGGTATATTTTCCATTGATGAAAGTGCACTGAATATTGGCTGAGAATGGAAATTCAATGGAAACAATGAAAAAGCTGGAAATTTGAGGAACAAGCATAGCATTATATTTGTAGATGATTATAATGAAGAAATTTTAAACTATGATAGTTAAGGTTGATTAGCCTATGTGAACAAAACACACTGAAAATTTTAAATGATTCTTTAAACACAAGGATGTACGGTCACGACCACTTATACATTATAACAGTCCTAATGAAACCAAACTTAATAGGCCGACCTCCGTGGCGGAGTGGTTATCACAGCTAGGGGTCCCGAGTTTGAGTCCCGGTCTGAGCATGTGTATTCTTAGTGAGTGTCTCTTTACCTATTTCATCATATGATCACTCATACTCATCTTCGCGATTAGCAAGAAGTGGTAAAAAGGTGATGTAAAGCAAATCAATCAATCAATCAACAAAAACTAATTGACTTTGGAAATGGAATCCTGGTCTGATGATGATGTTAATACTTTGAAATCGACATGTCCCTCAAAAAATAACACAGTTGACGAGACTGTACGCCAATTCGCCTTGATACACACAGGCCGAAGAATTCGTGGAGATCGATTCATTCTGAAGTTATGTCAGTTTTGTCTCAGGAAGTGAATTCTCCAGCTTCTTTCTTTCTTTTTTACTTATTGTTAATGCATGTACTTAGATCTATTTCTACTCAACAAAAGCTGCTAACTCTGCCGCATATTAGTTCAATTGACCAAAAAAGGACCAAAACGAACTTTGCAAAATTTTTTACACACACATACACAAATTGGAGTCTAAACAGTCGACTGCTTAATCCCTGTAATTGCCTCAATTTGTATATAGAGTGTCTCCTTGGTGGCGGAGTGCGTTGAACGCTGGATTCATAATCTCGCCATTGACGGTCCCAGGTACTTGTCCTGGCGTGTCCTTTCTGAGTGTCCCTCTATCATTTTCATCTATTCATCATCTATCTTCATCGTCGCGATCAGCTTAAAGAAGCAAAAGTCGTCGTACATATAAAGATACAAAATATGCATTATGTGTATGTCACAACACCAGAAAAATGGGCAATTCGCCAACATCCTCTCCGAATTTAACCACATTTGCAGCACTTGTTCTCTCAGGTCTCCCAAACTTGTATGCTTGTATGCTCCCGAAAAGAACCCATTCGTTTTCGACTTACGGCATTTTGAAAAAAAAAATAGGATTTTGCGAAACGCTTCTGCTTCTAGATTAGAGACAAGTCTCGGAGAACACTCGTTTGTAGCTCTTAGATTGCGAGTCCAAGGCTAACAGTGCAATGAAGATTCTCACCGACTGGACATTGGAATCTAAGCTTGAAATAGCGAAAGAAAAGACATATCAAATCCTACTCAAAGGGAAATTACAAAGAGCTCCAACTGTCAGGCTTTTACAACACTCTATAAGGTTTGTCAAGGAAATTAAATACCTAGGAGTTACAATGGAAGCACAGCTAAGTCTAAGAACTCACATAACTAAGACTCTGTCCAAGGCAAAGACTGCCATGCATACCATATTGAGTATGGGAAATTCAGCATATAAAATCCCATTTGCAACGGCGATGAATTATTAGAAATCAGTATTCGTACCTACTGTAAGTTATGCCACGTCGGCATGGGCAATGCTCACTATCAACAAGCAAATAAGACAACGACTTCGGGCAGCTCCACGGAATGTACTTTTGCGTATCTTGGGAGCTTTCAGAACAACAGCCACCTTAGCAGTCATAGTCATAGCTGGAGTTTTACCCCTTGATATGGAAATCCAAAGAATTGCAGCCAGGTATTAGTGGAGGAAAAGGGAATATCGAAAGATTGAACAACTTCTAGGAATCAACATATATTCCCTGCAAGACATTGATCAACACCTCCAAAGTGCCTGGTATGCAGAGTGGAGAGAACATCAGGGATCTCAACACACCAAGGAATACATACCAGAGCCAAAGTCCGATCATCCAAATCTTATATAAAACCCACAAAGGGACTAACATACTACGTTACGGGACACGGTCCTTACAGAACTTATTTAAAGAGATTTGGCCTTGCCACGGACGACCAGTGTTCAACTTGCAAAACATTAGATACACCTGAACATGCCTTGATTCATTGCACAAAATTCCAGGATACCCGGATCAGGAAATTGAGGGCTAATCTACGACAGGATGTATTGCATTTAACAATGACTGATAGAACAATATTTTGTATAGTAAATAAGTTGGCTGAAATAATTTCAAGCAATGAAGTGCTTGAATATAGAACCTCAAGAAGGGTGCCCGTAAATGGCCAACCAAATCCTGGGAAACCAGTGACAGAGAGAAGAGTCACAGTTGAACTAAGAAGATCTACAAGAATACATGGGAGGATGGACCTACTTCCATAAATAGAAGAAGATACTACGTAACTACACTCAGAAAGAGACCGACTGGAATGGAATGAATCCAAATCTTCTGAGATTCCTACCGACACCTCCAGGCTGAAAAAAGGAGGAGATACCAAATACGGAACACCTAATTATACTGGATAGTTCATCAGCCCAGTACCCATATAACTTATTATTATATTCCTACATAAATGTATAATATATATATATATATATATATATGCTTATGTTTATCATCTAATTGTATTGTGTATATATACTTTTTCTCTTATTATATTATATATACTCAACAAACTTATAAAGAACCAATACGAAAGTTCATACGTCTTGGTTTTCATGAAGGTACCAAGACTCAAGTTTCACTTATACTCGTCTTATTCTATTCTCAATCATATTTCAAGAGGAGACAACAGTGGAATCCTGTAACCCACTCCTAATGTAATATCCCTTCTTACGAGGACACGAACGTCAAAACCAGACTCAGTTTTTTGAAGAAAGAAGATCTAAGCAAAGAAGAAAGAAGACACTGAGTGAGAGGGTGAATAAAGAGCGAGTGGTGAGTGGAGGCGGAGGATTCCAGCTTCGTGTCCCTTCCTTAGATTGCGAATATTCGGAAAGAATCAGAAATATAAATTTTAAACTTTAAAACATTTTTCAATCTTTTGAACACATTTTACAAAATGTTCCCATCATCTATTTTGTTCCATTTTAAAAATATTTTCTAGTTACAGTTACATACAGCCTCCATACATTAGCATAGTTTCGTGAAAGTCATTTTAATTTAAGGGATAAATTAATTGTACAAAATTCTCCTGCAAAAACAGAGAATTTACAGCTGTTCATTTTGTCATAGGGTGACCATTTTTTAAAAATTTTAAAAGCATATGGAACTAAAAAAATTGAATTATGTAAAGCATAGTGTTCGAAGTGCAATTTCCTAACATGGTCGAATTTCGGGATAGAAGGTGGATCTTATACGGATCAGCATGGAGACAATACAGTAGATGGAGAATGTTTATGGAAATCAGATTTCTGAAAAGAGTTCCGACACTGCCATGTATCAGACGTTCTTTTTTCTTATCAAACTCGACAAGGGAAAGGTTATAGTTTCCATCCTGCTTCTACGCCCTGGTGAATGTGAGTATGGAGAAGTTCGGATCTACAGGATCGTAACTGATGGTGAAACCGAGCAGGGACTGTTTTGTTTGTTTTGCACTGTTTGCTATTGCTAAAGCCAGTCTCACACTGTAGTTAAATACGCCTTCGATTGCCGACTGATTCCGACTGGAAACTACCATAATATTTGCTTGTAGCAGTGAATATGGGTATATTACAAATGTTATTTCAAGTTGATGTAACACTTTACGGACACACTAGTATAAAGTTGCATTTCCCGTAAATTAGGATAGAGGTTACATCTTCTAATGAAACCCTTCTCAGTACGGTTTTGAAATTTGTTCTGCAATACAAACTATTCAAATTAATTACATAAACTTCACACCAACATTCAAAATGCAAACATTGTAGTGTATACATTATATTATCATAGTTATATTACATTGAAACTTCTTTGTTCATAAAATATTTATTGTTAGATTTACTTGGAATGCCACGAAGAAATATTTAGAGTTCAAAATTTATATATCATTACAACATTAGCAGATATATTTAGTGCGGTGATACACACAGGACAGTCTCACTTCAAAATAGTATTCGTGTCGGTTATTAAAATAAAATGCAAGTATCAGAGTAGGAAATGTAGAAATGTAGACTATTTATTTGAAACAATAATAATTAGTAGACTCTTCACTTAAAAAATAAAATGTTCCCATCAATCATTTATATAGTTGTATTGATCGAATGTTTCTTTTTCTTCAAGTTGTCTTGAATATCGAACATCTGTTGCCCTTCTTCCTCTTCTTCTTCCTACTTCAGCTGGCCAGTGTGCTTCTCAATTCTGATTGGTAGATCTTTGGTATTAACGATGGATTTAAAAAGAGGGGAGTGATTGCTGCTACAACTTTTTCAAGCATTCTATTTGGCTGGTAGCTTTTTGGGATGGTAAATAATCTATGATGGTTAGGTTAGGCTAGTTGGGTTTGGTTCTCTTAGAAGAAGAAGAAGAAGAAGAAGAAGACAAAATTGATGTAGCAGCAATTCGCGATTAAAATTAACCGATATGCCATCTGGTGGGATTTTCAGGAAGTACTCTAAGTAGGATACGTTGTGTTGAAGTCGTTTAAATGCGAGAGATTAAGGTCTACTGTTCAGGTTTTTTTGCTCTAAATCGTTTTATGGGTCAGAACAAATTAAAAGTTTTCCTGTGTTTCCACCCCCTGGAATCAACAAAATGAAATTTGTTAATAAATCAGGGAAATCGTAATTGACAGAAGATTGGTATGGGGGATATAACACTGTAATTCGGCAAGGAAATGACGAAGAATGCACGAGTCTGCTTACTTTATTTTTTTAGAAGTAAATATATATTACCATGAAAGTAAAGTTTTAAATTGTACTTTATAAATAAAGCTTTTTTTTTCCTTCGAAAAATCATGAAGCGTCTTACCCTACCCAATGAGTCCATGTATTACCGGTATTACGTATGTGTGAAATTTGGAACAGGTGCAAGTCGATTAAGAGAGAAGATGAAAATAGTTTGAGAATGAATTAATGTCAAATGTAACCAGAAAAAAAAGTGGGCATGCTAATGTTACTGTTTCATTCAGTACGATGTCCTTTTTCAGTGAGTATAGCCTGGTCAAGAAATCGTGAATATTATTATTAAACCAGCCTTTCTCTTTCGAGAAAGAACTGCAACGATATGCTTGCAATTTTCTCCTGTCACAGCTTTTCAAGTACAGGCCAATCTCAATTCCATTATTTTCAAATAATTTTCGAGAACCCCAGTTACAACATGACGTGCAGATGATACAGCACTGCTTTGGACAACCAGTGCGTATACATAGTTTCGTCTGCATTTCTCGTGTTATTTTTGCTTCTCATAATTAAATACTTCGTTCTCAGTACAGCTTCACGTTTGTTAGAGTACTTGGAATTCACATCGCATTCGCAATATTTAAAAATAATGCGTAATTTAAACGTTTTCTACCATACCAGTCATGACAACAAGCTGCTATTTTGTACTACTGCTGAATGTAAACAAAGATTTATCCTACTTTGAGCGGCCATATTGGAAGCGACACTAGCGCTCAGGTGGTAATTTTAATCGCGAATACCGACCTAGAAAGATAAAGCTCTCAGACGATCTTTAAGTAAGGAAATTAGAAGTCGATCGGGAAGTGAAGACGAACTTAAGTGTCGTTTGAGACTGACTTAAGTACAGACCAGCATGCATTTTAATACCGACAAATTTAAGAACGGCGATACCGACATATTCGACATCGATAATATCGATATCGAACATAGATATCAACGAATCCAATATCTATATCGACGTATCGAATATAGACATCGACGTTTCGAATTTCGATAACACCGCTTAGATATTTTAAAAATATCGACTCGACATCGATATATAGAAATATCGCATAGCCCTACTTCGGGGAGGAGAGATTCTAAAGTTGCCCGGCTTGCCCAAACGGGGAGCCAACGGAAGGAAGCAATAATTGGCTGTTTGATCGCAAGTTTATTCGTTATAGGTAAACATAGCAACAGCGGGTCAATGTCTTAAAGGCGGTCCCCGTGCCGGGACTTAGCTTGGCCGCATTCCTAATTATTGGCATGTGTTTGAGACATTGATTGGAAGTTGAATATCTCTGTGACTGGCCATAGTCTTGAAAATATTTTGCCCATTTTTCCTGCAAAACCACAATTGTTAATATTATTTTGCCCGCTGCTTGCATTCGAATTTAACTTCTGAGAGTTTTAATTTCTTCGCAAATATTATTTAAAACTACGTTAACCGTACAACAACGGAATGATTCAAGCAGTTCTAGAAATTCCAGGTGGAAAAGAGTTGATTGGAGTAAAGCAGTTACATGTTGGCTATCTTTGTCGTTCATTTTTTTTACTGTATATTAAATGGTTATGCTTACAACAGCTTAGTATTTCAAAAATTTATTATTTTGTGTCGTTTTTCTGTCATTTTAAGTTTGTGTTGACGATGACGATGAGGATGATTAAATAGATGGAGATGTATTCATCCATGCCCAGGTCAAGATTCAAACAAAGAGCCTTTAACGGTGAGAGCGTGAGTCGAACATTCATTGATCAACAACCGCTTACGGCATCTTTCCCAACTAGTGTGCCTGAGATGCCATTCCAGAGTTGTGATATCATGTCAGGATTGGGGCAAGATATCTGTATCCCTTTCTTACAGTCTGGAATTTTTCTGTTGCGTAAATATTCTGGTATTAATGCAGGAAAAGAACTTTGCCAATTTGAAACAAGAAAGTGGACAGGCATCGACTTGAAAGCTATGAAGGAATACGGTAATTTTTCATACAGTTTTCTATTCCAGAACAGGACCCTAAAGAGAGACTGCTGATACTTACTTTGTTTCTTTTGTATAATGTTTCACGATATTGTTTTCATTTGTTTGATGCTATGAAACATAATTACCGAAATATAATATTATTGTTGTTGAGATAGGTGAGTTGTTTTGTTATAATTCCACTTTATGCACAGAAAAGCTAATCGGAGCTGAACATAGAGTATAGTGTGGAATTTGAACCACTATGTGCCTCCTAGTTATTACAGAGTCAATGCTAGTTCATAATACTAAAATCCCACCAGTCATCCTACCTTAAGTTCGGGGTAAGATGCTAAAGCTCATGGACATTTATTCTAATATGTTCTAACTTACATTAAGTTATCGAGTTAAAATAATATAATGACTAAAATTAGACGCTATAAGGCATGTACTGTACTAAAAACTAAGAGCTGGAAACGGGCGCGTTAGAGGGAGTGTCTTCCGCCTAATTTCTGATATTTCCTCCAAAATATGAAGGCAATAAAATTGATCGTCCATATTGAATTTTGTTGGCATGAGGAGGTGCTAAAAAAAAGGATCCACTATGGGACGTTGGGCAAATTATCACTAGGTAACTGCGATTTTATATGGACTTTTCACAGTGGCGAGCTCAGGATTTTCTTATGGATTATGATATGACTTTAGAGGGGGGTTATGTCTTCTTCTTTTGTTAGTCAGTCCTGTATTTTGTCATTTTTTAAAAGCATTTGACGTTCTTCTGTAATGAATGCTGGACTATTGAGGTGGGGGACATCCCAAACCCCTTTGGACATTCCATTGACTTCTTCTCATTCCTTGTGATTGGGTCTGTATTTTCCCAAAGTTTTTCAGAGCACATCACTTGCTGGTCGTCCACTAACTTTCTGAAACCCATTTTCCAAGCCATAGTAGTTACAAGAATGCTTTGTTATTTAGTGTTAACACAGGCCATTTAATAAATAATGCAGCATATTTGTCCAGTTGTTGACGGACAGCAGCGATAAACTTTCACAGCGTGTAGAGTACAGTCAGAGAAAGTAGTTTGTGGGCCACGTGACCTACATCTTAAAGCCTGTTGTCCATGCAACTCAAATAACAAAATTGTCGCTTAAGTTTGCCTGGTGGACCTGGATTCTCGGGATCGATTGAGTATTGACAGCAGCTTGAGTCATACCCCCAGGTCCAGCCATAACAAACAAAGCCGGGTGCCGTAAGATCTCCAGAAAAAGTTTCAGGAATTGGTTTATGAACAACAGCTACTCGTAAGGAAATGTTCTCTTTACTGATATTAGAGTCATTGTCAAGAAAGTTCACAGAAGTGGTGGTTTTCATTAAACCGCCATTACGTAACACACATGCTGTCAATCCAGAACTCCTTGAAAAAGATTAGAGTTAAAAACTACTACTTGACAAATTATAAGATGAATCGATATTCATTAGTGCCAACTTAGAATTTTTTGTAAGGCATGGATCATCATGCCCTATCATCTATTTCATAACTTCATTAACCATCCTCATCGCTTTAGTTGACGCAAGTGCTAGAAAAGCAATATAAAATAAGCAAAATTAAGAAAAAAATAAATGACATATTCAGCGATTTTACGCAGCGACTCAGTTGCATGTAAATCAAGGCCCACTCGTTCTGTTTCACTGTCATTTTCCCTCCACTTTCCTTGCCTGGATTAACGTGTTGATTAATGTAACATTAATTGAATCGGCAGGTTTAAGAAGGGAATGAAGACCAAAAATGGCAAAATGACTTTTGTACTCGACATCATCGGAAAGCGTCGCTCTACACGTGACTGTGAAGAAAGATATAAAAAGCAGTCCCTAGAGGTAGATAAAGAACCCTGAAATCAACTTAAGGTGTAAGAAGGAAATTAATCCCTACCACTTATACATGTTCTTTTTGATTTTCCAAAAATTTACTTTTTGAACTTATTCCCTTCTTAAACCTGCCGATTCAATTAAAACAACCAACCAAAGAAACAATAGAATTTAGTAATAAAATTGGATTTTGAGAATCCAGTTAAGTGGCTGCATGATTCATGCACATCTATCATGTAATCGCGATAAAATCAAATGTGTCTACACCTACGTAAAGTGCCAGTCTTCGTGATAGAATATGTGACGCAAACCCAGGGCTTTAAGATCAAATTTAGATTGCTATTGTCTTTATTATTAATTGCCTCAAATTTCTTCCTCTGTAGGTTAATTATTCGTGACGACGATTTATGATTACATTAAACACAAATGAACATACACAACCCATTTCGGTCGGGACTCGAACTCGGTACTTTGTTCGGCGAGAAATGCAAATTCTCGATGAGGCATGAGTATTTCAATGGAGTTGTTCCTCTACAAATATTATATTGCATTTTTACATGCATATGTTTCTTTGACGGTTAGGGTGTGATCTCCCACATGTTTTATTTAGATTGTTCTATGTGTTTCGTGTGTAGTTAAATATAGGATAAATTATTGTGGAATGATTAGGGGGTGTCCGGTAAAAATGGGAAAGGAAAAAATGGCAAAAGTAAAAATGCCGACAAGAAGAAAGAAAAAGCAAATGATAAATAATTGATATAAATAATTCACATGTAAATTGTAAAGAGTATTCATCAGGTTCTTAAGAATGCAATACCTGATACGTGTAAAATTAGTTTATTTATTTATTTATTGAAATTTCCAGTACAGCAGAAGCCATTTTAAACCAGAAAGAAACAACAGTAAAACAACAGACTAAGATTAAAAACAAAAGAAGTATATATTCACCTTAGGTTTCGTCACTTTACAATTCTCTATTTAACTAACAATATGTATCACCATTGATTTCGTTACTTTACATGCATTGCAACTTTAGGTTATGTGAAAATCCTCGTAAGAAATCCTCCAATGTTCTTTTGTTAGCACTGTAATCAATGCACAAATTTCGCAGTCTGTGTTGCATGTCGGTATACATTCTCCTGGTTTTCTTCTTTGGCAGTTGTCCTCTCTCAGCCTGCAGAATAACCGCTATCACTGCTGCATTTTCTTGTTGGATGCACCTGATTAACTTCCACACTGTAGGATGCTTGTAGCCCACCAAATGCAAAAACTTGTTGTTCCATCCCTCGCAGATGTTATTTGTACGAGGGTTGTTTGTTAGCGTTGCCTCATGAGTGTTACAAGTATGCGGAGGAAGTGTGGAGGGACGCTTCTGAGCCTCAACGAGTTGTCAACATGTGTTCCAACTTTTCTGAAACTTCCCGATACATAAGTCGCGTCAAAGTAGTCTACCAGTTCTTCCGCCTCAGGAGGAGCAATTTCTTTAAGGTACTTCAAGCCAGAGATCACATCTGGACATGGCAAAAAAGCCAGAGAATCAATTTGACAGCAAAATAAAGAAAACTGCTTGTTCTCTTTATACATGGTCGAGAGCCCAAGTTCTTGTATTTTTCGCCAAGTACTATGTCGCAAATGAAAGAAACACCCATTTATGGCAACACTATGTCCAAACTTGTTGTGCACTGCATTGTGAACTGCAATTTGGAAATCACAAACAACGCTCACTGGGGAGAGATGGCAACCGAATCTCTGACACTTGCTCAGTAAAGCCTGCAAAGAGAAAATAGTAGTCCTGTAAATTCCCTTTCAATATTGTATTTGCTATTAAATTAATAAAATCAAGAAAAAACATTTACAAAACAAAATTAAAAATAAATGTTAAACTGTGAAAAATATGTGTAAATTCAATGGAATTGGGATTTTGAAAAGTTGCAATTTTTCGCGTCTAGGAGAAAAATTTAAGCATAATTCACGCATAATTTCCGAAGCCAATATGGGTTGACAAAATTTGCGATTTTTTTAAAAAAGAAATGTAACAGAGATTATATGTTTTAATCAAGAACATATTTTAAACAAAAAGAGGAAATTAATAAACTTTTTGAACATAATGCCAAGAAGACATATAGGAGCCGCGGTGGCTCAGTCGGTAACGCGTCTGACTACCATGCTAAAGGTCCCAGGTTCGATCCCCGGCCGGTTCAAATCCGGGAACTTTTCTAACGGTGGAAGCGGCCCCGGCGCCTACCCAGCGTCGAATAACATGGGTACCTGGGGGAAACCCTGGGGGGTAAAGGCGGTCAGGGGCGTGATGCTGATCACATCACCCCCACTCACGACCGGATCAAGAAAGTGTGGGGCGTTACCCCCACCCCCTATACGCCTTCATGGCGTGGTTCTATGCACAGGGGAACACTTTTTTTTCTTTACTTAAGACATATTTTCGAAAGAAAAATGATTAATAAGGAATCTGTTAATCATCTAAGAAAGGACTGTGTTCCTAGTCATAAAGTAAACTCTTGACTAACTTCTGAAAATACCTATTTATGTTGACCTGACAATATTAGAATGGAATGAATGTTTACCTCAAATAACTCTTCGTAAGTTGCCTGTGTTTTATTTTGCAGTAGTGCGTATTTAACAGAAACCGAACTCTCTCCCAATGGAACCAGTATAACATACAGTTGGCTGAACAGTCGTGGTGCAACGGCGAAATTTCCATCCATGAGCCAAGTGTCGGATTTTGAAACAACCTCCAGACATTCCCTCGTACCAAATATTAGGATCCGACTTTCAGAGCAGCACCATTATCGTAGATGAGAAATTGTTCATTGCTTCCTCCGCTCGTCAATTTCCACTCCTCTGAAAGAACAGAAGAAAATACGTTAAATCTCTGACTTCATATTCTAACAGACAAACAATGCATAAAGAAATATAATCAGAAATCAGGCAAGCTTGAAGTATATTGAAAGTGTCCAGAATCAAGTGGATACGCTGCAGATATGAAATTACTACATAAGGTCATAAATGGAAACGTAAGATGCAGCATACCACTCCACGAACTGTCCCTTAGAGTGCCTAGGCATAAAACACGGAGCAAGGAAACTTGGAAATTACAATAAATAAATAAATGAAATGTTCTCTTACCGTCCAAAATCAAATCTTCTAGTGTTCTAGGATCACTTGGATTGCACGGACGTTGATTCCTCATAGTACGTTTACAGGTATCTTCCCGAGGTTGTCGTGCACGAACACAATCTTCTTGCCCTTGAAGAATATCTGCATATATTTGCGATGGTACACCGGCAGTGAGTTTAGCTCGATTCTTCATATCATTACGACACTTCGCTATCTTTACAGCATCGTAATCAGGTGGATGCGTATGGTCATAGGAACACACAGGATTTTGTTTGTTTTTAAAATTCCTCGACACTTGAATTTGTTCCTGTCAGCCTCAGCACACCTCCACCTTATAACATTCTTCAGATCAGACTGTTTTGTATACGCGTATCCTAGGAAGAAGAGCTTCTCTTCACCTTTCTGTGATTTAACAATTTCCATTTCGAAGAAGTAAACAAGTTCGTCTCCCTGAACGGAATGAGTGACACAAATTAGTGCTGGGGGTAGAAAAGGGTTGGGGTGAAGTCATACTTGTATTAAACACGTGTGATTGGACAGCAGGTGCGCGCAAGACGTAAACTTGTTTTCAGTCAAAATTAAAACACCTGCTATGTTACCTTCCAAGTTTCATTTCACATACTTGAAATTATTCAAAAGGTCACCTTTCATTAACATGTGATTTTATAGTAATTTTATAGGAGCCGCAAGTTCTACCAGATTAAAGAATGAAGAATTTAAACGGCATAATAATAATTTTTGGGAACATCAAATACAATTTATCTATTCAAAGACAGTGTTAAGACATCAAAATTATATTATATTTAATTACAAATGATGCAACGCTAGACATAATTTCTCAATTTTCACATAAAATCAGAATATATTGCATTTCCCATTTCTATTCTTGCCATTTCTACCGTTGCCATTTTTTCAATTGCCATCTTTTCCCTTCGCCATTTTTTCCTTTGCCATTTTTCCCTAAATTCGATTAGGGATATAAGAATTCAGACCGTGACGGACTGGTTAGCACAGTGAGCTACGTTGTCTGGTGTCCTGGGTTCGAATCCTGCCGTGGGTATGTGTGTTCTTTGTGCGTGCCCCTTCATAAATTTCATCATATTACTGATCCTCATGGTCGCGACAAAAAGTGACAGAAAAAACACGCTAAATAAGAAAAAAGAGAGGTGCTATAAGAAGCATTCTTATTTCTAGACGTGTCCTACGTTTTAGAGTTGTGTCTGGCCTCCGGAAGGAATTTGAAAGAAATCACAAATGTCTTATATTTTGAGCATCACTTAACTTCAAATTAGATGGAGAAATATAAAATCTGAGGGAAGTCTGAGACAACGTGGTTCCTTGGAGAAGTATGCTTAAAATAAAGAGTGTACACGGTTGCTACTGGATGTTTGAAAAAAATATTCTAGTACCAACTCAGAAATTACTTCCCGACTTTCTAGGTCCCTAAAAGTCCGAATACGTACGTATAAAAATGCTTACTTTGTGAAGTTGTATCGATACCATAAGTGTCGTTAATTTGTTTGAAGTAACAAGTTTCATTCCAGAAATTACATAAACCGTCCTTGGAGAAATAAGGCACACAATTTTGTTTTTTTCCCAGTGTATAGATATCTTTTACATTTCAATAATCAAGATCTTGCCGACTTTGTTTACGGAATTGTGAACATTTTCCGTTCCGAATACATGGATTGTTTCCCCTTCCTGACCCCATTTCTATGAAAAAAGTTCCGTCTTGCATACACAAGTTGATATTATCGGTGTGTGATATTATCGTTATATGCTAATATGCCCTAGAAACCTATTATATTTACTGCAAATGGATTCATGTCCAGCATTTTGAGACAATACGTTCTACTTTTCGCTGAAGAGTGATCTGATAGCTCTATGTATGATGAGAACTGTTTTTAATCAACTTCTAATATCATTTATTTCAGCATTTCCTTCAACTTATATCTCCTTGTTATTACCTCAAATGCTTACAAGACGTTTTCTTCGTGCTCGACCTTTGGATTCAGAAATGTTTACAACACCACCATCTTCCGTGCGTAAATAGCCAGCAACATCACTCTGGAGAATAATGTATGCAACTTGTTCACTACATATTTTACGAAATATTAGAATGTTAGCTTGATATAACTCATGATTGTAAAAATACCATCAGCAACCGAAAAAATACATGTTTTATAAGCACCCTGGAATGAGCACAGGCCTGCTATGAATCACACAGCCAGAGAAGGTCACTGAACTAAGGGGTGGGTGCTTGCTACAAGCAGGTGTTTTATCTCTGATCAAGGAAACACGGAAATATTCGTTACCTTTTTTTCACTCGACTAAACTGAACGCCACGAAACCAGTCCAGTCAAGCTCGGAGCTCCACTTGCCTCCTCCACACCCCTGGCTCTCCAGAGTTGCCACACTTCATCTAAGCTGCTCAGTCGACACTTCGCGCTTAGTACGTTTGTGGTTGATTGCGTCTTTGCTGATGTATTATGTACGGATTATTTTGTTTTGCATTCATTATGAATGACATTTAGGAGCAGCGTTCTACGTACAATAGCAGGTGAAAGTGATAGTGGTGTACGCACCTGTCGAACGGACATTAAAAAACAAAGTAAGGTGATCACTGGAAACGTATACAAGTTTTTTTCAAAAATCTTGCATATAACGAAAAAGCAAGATAGGACATCAACTTTGCACAAGTACAAAAACTGACGGTGAAAGCTTGTGGGATTTCAAAAAAGTGTGTACAACGTATCGCCAGTACTTTAACTTCGGCAGTGGATCGAGGTGTGAACGTTCTCTTCGAGTCACCGCTATTTTTGCATACAGCAGAGAAGCCATTGATCCTAATTTGAAAATGAAGCTGCATTTGCTTTCATGTATTAGCGGAGGTCTCTAAAAAGATCAGCGGCGCTGTCTCTCTTTCGCCAGCATTGTTGTTAAGATAACCATTTTGTTTATTATTGTTTCCTGTTTACTTTTTACAACCATTTTCTTGAAGTGGAAACATGATATACTGTTTGTTGGCTGTGGTAAAATCTTGCAAATATGAAACACCGCCTCAGTGGCACAGTTCAATAAGTGGTCGAATTTTGATCTCCCCGCTGAAGTTCACTGGTTAGATTCCAGGCCTTGTGTTCTTTGTTAGGGCCCATTCATCATTCATCCTCATCGTCCCGATTAGTCAAAGGTGGCAGAAAATCGGTGCTAAATAACATAAATTGACAAAAATTAAGCCAATTGCTATAGTAGAATTCACTTTCAATGGCATATTTTAATGGAAACCTACTAAAAATTGATTGGTATTAACATACGTACATGTTTGTTACTGTAGGCATCTATGGACCTTAAGAATGTTTCACTATTTTTAACAAACCTCTATGACAATCAGTTTTTGTCATCTACTTTTTTATCCTAGGTTTTCGTTATTTTATATTTTTCTGTAACTTCGTATCCGCGTGAAGCTTAGGTAGGAAAACACCACGTTTCTGAACCTTTTGTGTTTTTCTGCTTTTGTCAACTTTTCCCCCTTTCGGTCGTAGGAGCTCGGAACCAACAATGTGCTGTGATAAATCTTTCACTGTTTTTGAGCGACTTTTGTGCATTTGGCGACGGAAAGTCAACTTGGGAGGCCAATTACTGAAGGAACATGTTACGTACCGGATGAGGGTAGAACTATTCTTTTCACCCCCATTCTAACGCAACACGTGTGCCCCAAGAAGCTGGACCAGGCAAAAAATGGACGCTTTACCACCAACGTCGTAACTTCAGATTCCCGCGCCTAAAAGTCAGTCCGTTGTATTCGAAGTTTCAAGCTGTCTTTATATAGTGGCAGAACGAACAAACACATACAGTCTACCGCCAGTTTTCGAACCGACAACACCTCTGCGACAGTCGGAGTAAAGATTCGGGACTTTGTCTTTTTTCTACCACGCCGTGTATTTTTACCTGCGTGAGTGAGTGACAGTGACTAGTTGTACGAATACGCCGTGTTAATTTGTGACCTGTGCACTGGATTCGAGTTATTCGTTTTGTGACGAGGAACATTAATACAACTATGGCGGGCTAAAATCAAGAGAAGGAGGGCTATGGGTCTTCCTAGCCTGCATGAAGCCGACAACGCAGCAGATCATCGCTCAGCGTCGCGACGCCACACCACTAAATCGCCGCCACAAGCGCTACAAAAGCCACAAATGACGCCCACAGCCCTATTAGAAACCATGAAATGATACCGCCGAAAGCCGCCAGTCGAGACGCCGACGCCCGACGAGAATTCTACGGAGAGAGAAAGAGAGAGAGAGAGAGAAATTGGAAGATGAAGCGACACCAGCCCACACTTAGATCTACCGTCTAGAAGAGAAGATTGAGATAATGAAGCGACACCTACTGCGTCTTGAGACGACGCCGACGTCCCGGTGAGAATTTGGCGCCCGAACAGGGACCGGTCTATCTTTTACCCTCGTCGAGGGAAGTACATTTTCATTTTTTTAATTGATAGATAGCGTGAGGATTTTTTTCATTTCTTTGGTTAAACTTTCATTAGGTATTTTGTGTTTACGTGTATTCTTGTGGCGTTATTATTATTTTTTTTGTGTCATTTCGTATTTTGAGTTTGCGTTATTCATTCTTGGCGCGTATTTGATTAACGTAAAGGGCAATTAAGTAGGCGAATATCGGCAAGGGCGAATTTTCTAGGAATTATTTCATGCAAATTTAGTGGCAATTTTTTGTGTGTGCGCGTCGTTTTTATTTTCATTAGGCTTCTACACGGTAGCAGGAAAGGACCCGTTGTGCCCTCCTCTCTGCATTTTTGATAGGTAATTGTTTGTATTGTTTTTCTGTAGTGCGTTATATATTTTTGGAGTGTAGACTTATTTTCTGACGACCTCAGGACATAGTGAGTGTTTTTAGATATCTAATGAAATTGAGAAGTGAGAAAATTATTTATGGAAAGATGAGCGAAGCACGGAAGTGTGTAGTTTGCGGGATTGAAATCCCATTAAGTGAAATGGACCCATCGAACGAAGCGCAGCCGCGCTGTAGTACTTGTGCTATTTCGTCAGGAACTCCAGGACACGGGGGCTTAGTGGTAAATACTGAATCCACGCCGCCTTTTGAAGACCTGAATCAGCTGACCGCTTCCCCTCCGGAAGAAGTCGCTCCGATGAAAGAAACAAATGATGCATTGAATAATGGCACCGGCACCAACGACAGGATGTTCGAGATGATAAGACAGCTGATCCGGGCGGAGCACGCAGACACACAAAAGCGAATCGATCAACTTGAGACCCGATTCCAGGAAGTGGTGCGTATTTCGGTGGAACAAATAACTGATCGTCTTTCCACGCGCTTGCAAGACAGTGAGGAGAAACTCACCGCGGAAATCGCTCGCTTGGATTCCCGTGTTGATGACCAGGACCAGCAGTTGGCAACGCTGTCGCGACGGACAGATCAAACGGACCAGGATTTGGCAGTATTGAGACAATCGTCGGCACAGCTTGAGGCGAGCTGTCACCAAAACTCTGAAGGTTTGGGAGAGTGCGTGGCGAAAACAATAGGCGAGGTTGATGACCACTCGCAAAGGATACAGGCCTTGGAAAAAAGAATGGGCAGTTTGGACCTTTCTCACCCTCAGCGACGAGAAGCGCCCACGGCTACGAGGACAAACCCAGGTACTTCGGCCACCAGCAATAATGAAGACCCTTCGACTGAACTGACAAGTAGCAATGAGCCAGCAGTAAATGAGAGTTTCCCCGGTTTACCCACTCGACCAGCGACCACCAGCTGCTGTCATTATTCGGCACCCACAATTGCGAGGCGAGCTATTTTTCCACTTGAATACAAGAACCATTTCAAAAGATTCAACGGGGCTGATCGGGTTTTACCGTCTGCATTTTTAGAACGGTTCGAAACTACCTCAGAGGAGCTGTCCTTAGGGAATAATGAAAAGATCCTGGTTTTGCGAGGTTTAATGGAAGATCGGGCCAAAAATTGGTTTGAGACGAATGAAAGGCATTTCACATATTATGAAGCTTTCCGGGAGATGTTCCTGAGGCACTTTCAGCGGCCGATCCAAGTAGAACGGATGATAATGGAACTGCGCAACGAGCGGTACAACCGAAACGCGGGAGTTACTTACGCCCAATATTTCTGGAAAAAATATAATGAATTCAAGGCGCTGCAGCCTCATATGACGGCTCCAGAAATAATCGCGGCGCTGATATATCATTTTCCTCAAGATGTCCGGCGTCACCTTAATGGCAGTTGTGTGTTCGACCCCGACTTGATGTCGCTGACGCTGGAGAACTTATACCAGTGCTCAGAAGAAGAAGAACGCGACAGGGCAGAGCGATGGAATAAGCGTCCCAGAGGAGAAGATGATCGTCACGGCCGGAACCGACGCCAGCGAGTTCAGATGGTTCAGCGGGGACAGCACCACGATCCACGCGCCAATGACCAGAACTTCCACCCTTCACCACCTTCGCCACAGAGAGAACGCCGGCAGTACCAGACAGGCAGACGTGGAGGAGGAAATATGCGTCGACCGCCGCGTGGCACAGAACAGGATAACCGCGACGGTACTTTGCGACGAGGTCACATACGTGATGGGTATTACCGACCCCACAGTCGATCAAGGAGCCCGCAGTCGGACCGAGGGACTGAAGAGCGAAATCAGGTGCAAACAAGAAGTGACTCTCCAACACCTGGCGTCTCCGGACTTCAGCGTTCGGGAGACCGCTCTTAGAGATTTCAAGTTTATGTTAATGGACTAGTTATATTTTTATATTTTACACTTGCGTCATTATTGATTTTTATATGGGTATATTCCAATGTATTATCTTTTAACGTCCTTTAAGGATTGTTTTATTGTGTATTTACTCGTAAAAGTATTTTCATGTATAGATCCATATACAGGGTGTTTCAAAAAAGTATTCATATACAGGGTGTTAAAAAAATATGTAACCTTCAAAAATCTCCCCAGCCGAGAGCGATTTTCAAGCCTACAATTTTTTTTGAAGTTAGGGGGGGCGAGATATGACAATCAGTTTTTGTCATCTACTTTTTTATCCTAGGTTTTCGTTATTTTATATTTTTCTGTAACTTCGTATCCGCGTGAAGCTTAGGTAGGAAAACACCACGTTTCTGAACCTTTTGTGTTTTTCTGCTTTTGTCAACTTTTCCCCCTTTCGGTCGTAGGAGCTCGGAACCAACAATGTGCTGTGATAAATCTTTCACTGTTTTTGAGCGACTTTTGTGCATTTGGCGACGGAAAGTCAACTTGGGAGGCCAATTACTGAAGGAACATGTTACGTACCGGATGAGGGTAGAACTATTCTTTTCACCCCCATTCTAACGCAACACGTGTGCCCCAAGAAGCTGGACCAGGCAAAAAATGGACGCTTTACCACCAACGTCGTAACTTCAGATTCCCGCGCCTAAAAGTCAGTCCGTTGTATTCGAAGTTTCAAGCTGTCTTTATATAGTGGCAGAACGAACAAACACATACAGTCTACCGCCAGTTTTCGAACCGACAACACCTCTGCGACAGTCGGAGTAAAGATTCGGGACTTTGTCTTTTTTCTACCACGCCGTGTATTTTTACCTGCGTGAGTGAGTGACAGTGACTAGTTGTACGAATACGCCGTGTTAATTTGTGACCTGTGCACTGGATTCGAGTTATTCGTTTTGTGACGAGGAACATTAATACAACTATGGCGGGCTAAAATCAAGAGAAGGAGGGCTATGGGTCTTCCTAGCCTGCATGAAGCCGACAACGCAGCAGATCATCGCTCAGCGTCGCGACGCCACACCACTAAATCGCCGCCACAAGCGCTACAAAAGCCACAAATGACGCCCACAGCCCTATTAGAAACCATGAAATGATACCGCCGAAAGCCGCCAGTCGAGACGCCGACGCCCGACGAGAATTCTACGGAGAGAGAAAGAGAGAGAGAGAGAGAAATTGGAAGATGAAGCGACACCAGCCCACACTTAGATCTACCGTCTAGAAGAGAAGATTGAGATAATGAAGCGACACCTACTGCGTCTTGAGACGACGCCGACGTCCCGGTGAGAATTTGGCGCCCGAACAGGGACCGGTCTATCTTTTACCCTCGTCGAGGGAAGTACATTTTCATTTTTTTAATTGATAGATAGCGTGAGGATTTTTTTCATTTCTTTGGTTAAACTTTCATTAGGTATTTTGTGTTTACGTGTATTCTTGTGGCGTTATTATTATTTTTTTTGTGTCATTTCGTATTTTGAGTTTGCGTTATTCATTCTTGGCGCGTATTTGATTAACGTAAAGGGCAATTAAGTAGGCGAATATCGGCAAGGGCGAATTTTCTAGGAATTATTTCATGCAAATTTAGTGGCAATTTTTTGTGTGTGCGCGTCGTTTTTATTTTCATTAGGCTTCTACACGGTAGCAGGAAAGGACCCGTTGTGCCCTCCTCTCTGCATTTTTGATAGGTAATTGTTTGTATTGTTTTTCTGTAGTGCGTTATATATTTTTGGAGTGTAGACTTATTTTCTGACGACCTCAGGACATAGTGAGTGTTTTTAGATATCTAATGAAATTGAGAAGTGAGAAAATTATTTATGGAAAGATGAGCGAAGCACGGAAGTGTGTAGTTTGCGGGATTGAAATCCCATTAAGTGAAATGGACCCATCGAACGAAGCGCAGCCGCGCTGTAGTACTTGTGCTATTTCGTCAGGAACTCCAGGACACGGGGGCTTAGTGGTAAATACTGAATCCACGCCGCCTTTTGAAGACCTGAATCAGCTGACCGCTTCCCCTCCGGAAGAAGTCGCTCCGATGAAAGAAACAAATGATGCATTGAATAATGGCACCGGCACCAACGACAGGATGTTCGAGATGATAAGACAGCTGATCCGGGCGGAGCACGCAGACACACAAAAGCGAATCGATCAACTTGAGACCCGATTCCAGGAAGTGGTGCGTATTTCGGTGGAACAAATAACTGATCGTCTTTCCACGCGCTTGCAAGACAGTGAGGAGAAACTCACCGCGGAAATCGCTCGCTTGGATTCCCGTGTTGATGACCAGGACCAGCAGTTGGCAACGCTGTCGCGACGGACAGATCAAACGGACCAGGATTTGGCAGTATTGAGACAATCGTCGGCACAGCTTGAGGCGAGCTGTCACCAAAACTCTGAAGGTTTGGGAGAGTGCGTGGCGAAAACAATAGGCGAGGTTGATGACCACTCGCAAAGGATACAGGCCTTGGAAAAAAGAATGGGCAGTTTGGACCTTTCTCACCCTCAGCGACGAGAAGCGCCCACGGCTACGAGGACAAACCCAGGTACTTCGGCCACCAGCAATAATGAAGACCCTTCGACTGAACTGACAAGTAGCAATGAGCCAGCAGTAAATGAGAGTTTCCCCGGTTTACCCACTCGACCAGCGACCACCAGCTGCGGTCATTATTCGGCACCCACAATTGCGAGGCGAGCTATTTTTCCACTTGAATACAAGAACCATTTCAAAAGATTCAACGGGGCTGATCGGGTTTTACCGTCTACATTTTTAGAACGGTTCGAAACTACCTCAGAGGAGCTGTCCTTAGGGAATAATGAAAAGATCCTGGTTTTGCGAGGTTTAATGGAAGATCGGGCCAAAAATTGGTTTGAGACGAATGAAAGGCATTTCACATATTATGAAGCTTTCCGGGAGATGTTCCTGAGGCACTTTCAGCGGCCGATCCAAGTAGAACGGATGATAATGGAACTGCGCAACGAGCGGTACAACCGAAACGCGGGAGTTACTTACGCCCAATATTTCTGGAAAAAATATAATGAATTCAAGGCGCTGCAGCCTCATATGACGGCTCCAGAAATAATCGCGGCGCTGATATATCATTTTCCTCAAGATGTCCGGCGTCACCTTAATGGCAGTTGTGTGTTCGACCCCGACTTGATGTCGCTGACGCTGGAGAACTTATACCAGTGCTCAGAAGAAGAAGAACGCGACAGGGCAGAGCGATGGAATAAGCGTCCCAGAGGAGAAGATGATCGTCACGGCCGGAACCGACGCCAGCGAGTTCAGATGGTTCAGCGGGGACAGCACCACGATCCACGCGCCAATGACCAGAACTTCCACCCTTCACCACCTTCGCCACAGAGAGAACGCCGGCAGTACCAGACAGGCAGACGTGGAGGAGGAAATATGCGTCGACCGCCGCGTGGCACAGAACAGGATAACCGCGACGGTACTTTGCGACGAGGTCACATACGTGATGGGTATTACCGACCCCACAGTCGATCAAGGAGCCCGCAGTCGGACCGAGGGACTGAAGAGCGAAATCAGGTGCAAACAAGAAGTGACTCTCCAACACCTGGCGTCTCCGGACTTCAGCGTTCGGGAGACCGCTCTTAGAGATTTCAAGTTTATGTTAATGGACTAGTTATATTTTTATATTTTACACTTGCGTCATTATTGATTTTTATATGGGTATATTCCAATGTATTATCTTTTAACGTCCTTTAAGGATTGTTTTATTGTGTATTTACTCGTAAAAGTATTTTCATGTATAGATCCATATACAGGGTGTTTCAAAAAAGTATTCATATACAGGGTGTTAAAAAAATATGTAACCTTCAAAAATCTCCCCAGCCGAGAGCGATTTTCAAGCCTACAATTTTTTTTGAAGTTAGGGGGGGCGAGATATGACAATCAGTTTTTGTCATCTACTTTTTTATCCTAGGTTTTCGTTATTTTATATTTTTCTGTAACTTCGTATCCGCGTGAAGCTTAGGTAGGAAAACACCACGTTTCTGAACCTTTTGTGTTTTTCTGCTTTTGTCAACTTTTCCCCCTTTCGGTCGTAGGAGCTCGGAACCAACAATGTGCTGTGATAAATCTTTCACTGTTTTTGAGCGACTTTTGTGCATTTGGCGACGGAAAGTCAACTTGGGAGGCCAATTACTGAAGGAACATGTTACGTACCGGATGAGGGTAGAACTATTCTTTTCACCCCCATTCTAACGCAACACGTGTGCCCCAAGAAGCTGGACCAGGCAAAAAATGGACGCTTTACCACCAACGTCGTAACTTCAGATTCCCGCGCCTAAAAGTCAGTCCGTTGTATTCGAAGTTTCAAGCTGTCTTTATATAGTGGCAGAACGAACAAACACATACAGTCTACCGCCAGTTTTCGAACCGACAACACCTCTGCGACAGTCGGAGTAAAGATTCGGGACTTTGTCTTTTTTCTACCGCGCCGTGTATTTTTACCTGCGTGAGTGAGTGACAGTGACTAGTTGTACGAATACGCCGTGTTAATTTGTGACCTGTGCACTGGATTCGAGTTATTCGTTTTGTGACGAGGAACATTAATACAACTATGGCGGGCTAAAATCAAGAGAAGGAGGGCTATGGGTCTTCCTAGCCTGCACGAAGCCGACAACGCAGCAGATCATCGCTCAGCGTCGCGACGCCACACCACTAAATCGCCGCCACAAGCGCTACAAAAGCCACAAATGACGCCCACAGCCCTATTAGAAACCATGAAATGATACCGCCGAAAGCCGCCAGTCGAGACGCCGACGCCCGACGAGAATTCTACGGAGAGAGAAAGAGAGAGAGAGAGAGAAATTGGAAGATGAAGCGACACCAGCCCACACTTAGATCTACCGTCTAGAAGAGAAGATTGAGACACCTACTGCGTCTTGAGACGACGCCGACGTCCCGGTGAGACCTCTTGTGTCACTGCTCCCATTATTTTTTAGAGTTTGAAGCAAAAAATAATAATTTACTCGTGAATTTCATGGAAACATGTTTTTTTTTCTTCTGAATGGCCAAAAAAGTATTTCAGTGTAAATAAATACCTCTTTACGTTCTTTACGTTAAGTACTATTTTCTAACATTTTTTTCGGAATTATTATTGAAAGTGGAAATTGTTGCTTATTGGCAACACTGTAGGTGGGTGGTGTGACCTTGAATGGACAGTTTTCGTAGCGTTCACTTTAGTGATGAACATTTACAGGACTGTAAGGAGTAGGATTCCATTGGAAATAGATTTCGTGACGTTTAGAAGATATTATAACAATATTTATATCTCTTTTGTGACGTACACTAAACGTATGTTAAAGTTTTATTGACATGTGAAAGCGGAAATTCTTAGATCCTTCTTCCTTACGATTTCTAAGCAACCGAAGGGTGTGGTGAACGTGAAACTATTATTGCTCGCAGCAACGATATATATTACGGTCATTACAAATATACATCGCAGAAGACGTATTTATCAAATATACAAATGGTCTCTTACCATCACATGAACTGATTTTTAAGACAATTCTACCACGTATACAACGAAACCAATATTTAGATTGATTCCAAGCTTCTGTTTGGGTTATTTTGCTTCTCATTTTTACCTCTTATGATAATCGCGACGATGAAGATGATGGGTAGTGATAGGAATGCAATGCTATATCTAAGCCTCAACAGGTTTCGAAACTGGATCCTCTGGCTTTGTAGAGAGTTACGATGATTTTGATTTTAATTTTCATTTGGTGTCTCAAGTCTACTTTATGCACAGTAAGACTAACCGGGACATCACCTACAATTTAAAATGAGATCCGAACCACTATGTGCCTCCACCGTGTATTGAACCAGGGACTCCATGATTACAAGGCGACGACGCTACCACTGCGCTATCGGGAAGACTAAGAGAGAGAGAGAGAGAGAGATACAGAGAGTTACAGTGACTACGCTAAGGAAGAATTGATAGTAGCCCAACGACTAAGCTATTTTTAGTCAACATTGGGATTGTTAATGAACGTTATGAGTGTTAGTTCAAATTGGAAAAAAACTATGAAATTTCCAGAGTGCGTTACAATGTGTTAATTTTTCTCTTTTGCACACATTACTTTGCTACTAGATATTGGCATGCTAAGATGTAGAAAGTGCTACAATTTCAGTGTGTGGAATTGAGAGTTATTTCAGATACGAAGAATCGGAGAATGGAGTAGTGGGGAAAGGGTCACCTCACATGTTTGAATTATACTCCCCACCCATACAGAGGATATGCAAGTGGATCTTAGAACGAAATATAAGATGTATGGATTGTACGTACAAAAATATAAAGAAAAATTAATGACTATTCACATTCACGTAGAGATTAGAAAGTGCTGTTCCGACAAAATCGGGACGTATAGTAAACTAACCCATTAGTGCCCATTGCCCCTAACAAGAGGCGGTACATTCTGCAATGATTTTTGTTTTCCTTTTTTCACGAATGCAAGTCTTGCAGATTTTATACTTCCGTTCTGGCATCACTGAATGCACGTAGCACATTACACCAGTGATATGTTTCTTTCTTAGGGTGTGGAGCTGACCGCACATTTTAGGTTATCGTCAGTAATAATGCCTGAGCAGAAAAGGTGTGATGTATAAGAGTGTTTATTTGCCTTATGTTAGAACTTTTTTTTTCTTTTGCGTAGTTTAGATGTTGGTTTTCCGCACTTAATCAGATTTTATGTAAAATTCTTATTATTGTTGAAAATGTAATAATATTTAATGATGCCCCTAAATAGGGGTACTGGACATAGCTTTGAAGGGTGTTTTAATATAGGAAGATAAAGTTTCTGCTCATTACAACTGTAATTGCATTCAAGGGATGCATTTATTGCGTAACTCCACACATGTACAGATGCTCTTGTGACAATGAATGAATACATGGACGTATTGTGCAGAAGGTAGCATAGAATGAAAAAAATAGAAAATAAGACGAGGTCTGCTGTTGCCCTGATTACTTAAATCTATTAGGTCACTGATCTTGCTTTCAAGAATGGAACGATGGATTGATTTTTTTTTTTCATGGATGCAAGACATGTCGAGATGCATTGGACTGCGGTGGATGTCTTTGCATCAATTTCCTAACATGCGGACTTAGAGGATAAATGGCGTTTTAGAATTATGACTTTTCTTCAGTAGAATGGACACCCTATAGATAAAATTCCTGTCTTGAAAACAGTTTATTGTATTAATAAATTCTCTGGTAACATCTACCACACTAGTGGTTACTTATCTATATATTTTGTGTGAGGCTTACAGTAGGTGACATGCCAGCCATACTTGAAGAAGATGACTATGCTTTGGAAGCAGATGTGATCATTTGCCTTCCAGAAAATGCTCGAGTGATTGAGGATGAAGTAATGGGGAAAATCCTGTTGGAGATATAAATCACTCGAGTGGAAATCAGCTGCGAGGAAGTGCAGAATTGTTTGGGAAGGGAATTAGAGCAGATGGATTTTTTTTACTCTTCTATTGGAACCGAAGATGACATTGACTGTGGTAATGTTGCATCTGAAGTTGTAAGAACATGTGGATCTTCTGAACCAATAGATGATCTGAATGATGCATATTTTCCGAAAAACAGTGTTCAGAAACCAGTGCCCGTTCCCCGAGGTTGGAGAGAGTGTGATATTGCTACCAAAACAGACCGCAAATCAAATGTACCTCAGTGGTCAGAAAAAGAGCAGTGGGAAGGGCAGGTTGTTTAGATCATAACATATCAAAATACCGAATGCATGTAAGAAATCGTAAATGATACTGGCCGTTAATTGCTTTTGTTCTCAATGTAAGCATGAACAATGCGTGGTTTCTGTATGGGCTGTCACATAAGGGAAAGAAAGACTATAAGACTATTAACAGTAATATTCACACAATTCATTATGCAAACATATCTGTTGTATACTGGCAATCGGCCAAGACTTGGAAGATGCCTAATGGCACGTCCGGATATATTCCATCTTAATAGATGACAACATATGTCTCCAAACATTTCCTCAAGGTCGATGTGCGCAATGACACAAAAATACCACAAAGAAATTCAGAAAATGTATTGTACGATGCCATATCAATTATATTTCACTGTTACACTCACAATTTCTGTATACAGGGTGTCGCAAAATAAAATAACTTCAACATCGCTTGGGTGCTGGTAGATATCATAAAAACAAGTAACTTTTCCTCATAAAGTTTAATTCGAAATCTCTTAATTTCGGCGCTATAAGAGCTTAAAATCTATCCTGTATGTATGCAACCCAACAAAGCGAACGACCGCTCTTACATAACTTCCAGGGGCGCGCGGCAGGGTTGCCACTAGCGTCCCTTACCAGTCTTGCCTGGGCAACATACAAAAGAAGATGATACTTGCGATGTTGTAAGAAGTGTTTACAGTACTTACAAACTTACCAAAAGTAAAGGATTTCCAATAAATTAGGACTGAAATTCAAGAATGCTCATTCTTGCAAATGAGTTTCGACTTGTCATGCAATCAGTGTTTCTTTCAGGCACCTTTCCGGGGATGCGAAGCACCCCCGGAGGAAATCTACCCCCTCCCCCCGACAAAATTGTCTCTTTGAGAAATGAAATGAAGTTAAGTTCAGTATAATGTTCAAAGTTGTTGAGGATAAGGTCCCCGTGGAATTTTTTTTGTCAATAGTCAAAATTCCTAAAGGAAGGGCAGAAACTATTGCAAATACCAGAGATCAGAACGCTACATTTTAAAAGTAGCTTCGCTACAGCTACAGCTACTCTTCCAAAATGTAGCTTCGCTACAGCTACAACTACATTTTCCAAAAAGTAGCTCGCTACGCTACTCCTGTTTGCTACTCGCTACTTCGCTACTTTTTGCGCTACTTCTGCATAAAAAAATGAAAACAACCATATGGGTATTAAACAAGTCCTCTACTACTGGTAAATAGCTTCTGTTATTTATTATCATGATTCCAGTCATTCGATAATTTTGATAGCAGTGTTACTTCAGTTACTTATTTTTACTATAGTTTTTGAGAATACCATACCTATGCAAGTGGCATATCAATTCAAATTTGATGTATGAATTTTGCAATTGGGGTGTTACCCAAATTAATTATTACAATTATACACAAATAAAATTTGGTAGGATTACGTATTTATGTTCACATCAACATATTTTTCTTGAAAATAAATATTTCATTTTTTATAGACTAATATCAAGTCAGCATTTTGAATGAAAAGTGCCTGGAGCCCTTTATACAAAAGGGCCCCAGGTTCAATACCCATTGGAGGCACATAGTGGTTAGGATCCAGTCTCAATCAGCTTATCTATGCATAAAATGGACTCAAAACAAAAACTAGGAAAGACGCCAAGTTGGGAGGATGAGATCCTCCTGCTCCTCAATCCCCCACACTGCTGATCATTCATCATTCTTCCTCGTTCTCACAATTAGCCGAAAGTGGCAGAAAGCGACTATAGATAAGAGAATAATTAAATAAACCATTCATCCTCATTGTCATGATTGAGAGAAGTGGAAGAATAGATGAGGAGGTAAACAGAAGAGGACAAATGGGTGGTGGACTATATCAATGCGTTCGAAGATTAATATGGAACAGGGATGTACCTATGAAATGCAAGAAGGTAATATATAACACATACTATATGCCAATAATTACGTACGGGGCAGAGACTTGGACAATGACAGAGAGAGACAAAGAAAGATGCAGGCAGTGGAGATGATTTTTTTAAGGAGTATTATAGCAATTCTATGTTGCTGCAAGTTGAGAATACTTTCCTTCGGAAAGTTGGGAACTATGTTTCTTCCTGTGTGGGCCACGCTCCTTCCCTCCCCAGCCAAGAAGGGACCAGGACGAAGGAATGCGAGAAGTGACAAATGAGCCAGCCCTACATCCCTTCGACTGGATGCTGTCCATCGCCACTGAACTAATTTCACAACACATGTGGCAGAAACTGGAGGATCCAGAGAACGTCTAGGGGATGCTGTTCCCACGGCTTGGTCAAAACAACGCCGGACAATCTCATTGGGCCAGGGGGGCACGTGATCCAGCAAAAATCTACAGGTTTTTGGGAAACAGTTTTGAAGAAAGGACAGTGTGCGACTAGGCTCGAAAAGGAACATTATCCTCCAAAGTGTGTGAGGAGACTTGAAATGAACAGTGCGTGGGGAGACTTGAGATAGACAGTGTGTGACGAGACTTGAAATACAGAGTACCCGCCAAGATGTGTGACGGGAGTTGAAATAGAGAGTGCGCCAGTAACTTACACGGTAGAGAGTGTGCATAAGAGTTCGAACCCGGGACAGTATTGTGCTATAAGTATACAGTCGTGTGTGGCGATAAGCGCCAATCATGTGTAACAAGTGTATCCTTTTGCTTGTGTAAGTATGTGAGGTTTATGTCTTCATTAATTAAATCTGTTAAAAATCTATAGTTGTTTCCCCTCATGTGCAAGAGGTAGATATTAAGTATCTGATCCTTGGTAACTGCAACGGAAAAACAAGACCAGGTAATGTTAGGTCGAGCTCTTGGCTCATAAATTCCCCTAGCTTCCCTGGCCGAATCCTGGAACGGACCGTTATTAAACCACCAAATCTGTTGTATATGGCCATGCCCTTGAACAGGGACCTAAATTAATCAAAATTGAACCGTTGCAATTAACATGATCAGATCTTAATTTGCCGTCTGTTCGGGAGTGTTGCATGCGCGTCATCCTCACAGCATGTAGAGGAATAAAACAGGCGATAAGTAAGAAATGAGAATAGGGAGTGACCCAACATCTATTGGAATTTATAAATATCAATAATTAGCGATGTGGTAATGTTTTTATAATTACTGAAAGGGAATTTTTTATTGTTGCTCTTAAAGAAAACTTAAAATTTTGATGATTAATTAGTTATGCCCAGAACTCGCGCCATGGACGCCGAACTCGCTACTTTTATTAGGGAACAAATCGAAGCAGCCGTCTCCCCACTTAAGGAAAAAATTCGGCAACAGAATGAAAAACTTCAAGGGTTGGAATACAAGCTACGAGAACAACTTGACACTCAAGAGAAAAACAACAATGAAATTGAAGTCAAATTAAATGATGTGCATGGTAATTTCACAGGAAAAGATGAGAGTCCAGGTTTGAATGGGAAGCTTGATGATAGTGATAATTCTGTGAGGGAAGTAAGGATGGAACTAACGAAGACTAATAAAGAAAGTAGAAAGAACCAAAGAAAAGCAAAACAAAACCAAGCGTGGTCATACAGACCTGAGATGCAAGAGCTTGCCCTGGCTTTCTCCCAGACTCATTACTTGAGTAGCTTGCTAGGCAGGAAACAGCGAAGGATGATGATGATGTCATGATTAGCAAAAGTTACAGAAAAGTGACGCAAAAGTAGGGGAGATACATAAATTTTAAAACTATGTATATTAACTAAAGAAAATCGTCGTATCTGCAGGAAAGTCAATAACTCGTACATACTTTTTGCAATATGATAATTATTGAGGAAACTGTCGTGTAAACCTGAGTGTTCTCAACGTATTGTAATTTTAAAATTTGTGAACAAATACTATCGCGAAAATAATTGTAATTCCAGAAACTCTATCATTCTTGTAACAATAATTTCTTGCTGGTGAGATCCTATATACTGACGATGATCAATGCTGTTAACTTGCTGACCCATTTATTGCTGGCACTATTACCTTGTCAGTGCCGTGGAAAATCCATCGCTCGTTTTTTGCACTGCAAGTTTTGTCTTACACAACAATTAATGACATTTTGGTGTCTCTTACACCATGAATATCCACAGGATTTGTTCCGGGGGTGACGCAAACGTGGCACTTTTTTCCAGTGGTGCAGCAAACGAGGCATGTATCTCCCCAAAAGAGCGATGCTGGTAAAAAAACGTAGCTGTTAGCAAGAATATATTCATATATGTCAGTTATCTGGATATCTGAATTATTCAGATACTAATTTAATAAATTACGCAGATATCTATAATCTACAATCTAGATAATCTGTATGTCCATGTAATAGACTGTCTTTATGAACCTCCTGCAAAATGAAGGGTTATTGTCGATTTTTTCTGATGCTGTTGCCACATTCAAAATTCACCTGAAAATGCTGTGAAAAAATGTAGCTGTAGCGAAATTCTTGCTACAACTACAGGAATTTTGTAGCTTCGCTACCGCTACAACTACAATTTTAAAAATGTTGCGTCGCTACAGCTACAGCTACAAATTTTGTAGCTAGCTACAGTAGCGACGCTACAAGTAGCTCGCTACTTTTGACCACTGGCAAATACTATTGACAAAGAGCTTGCTGCTCTTGATTTAACATACGATGATATTGTTGCTTTCGGCTCTTATGGTCCCTCAAATATGGCTGGGAATGTTGGAGGTGTGAGAAAGAAGCTTTCGGAAAAGACTCACAAAGAGATTCTGTATAGCCTATGCATTGTAGAGCGCACATTTTGTCCCTTGCAGCGGCTTCCTGCAGGAATAAAAAACAAGGTGAAGAGATTTTTTCATGTTTTGAAAAACATTTACAAGCTATTTAGCAAGTCGCCTTAAAAGGAAAATATTTTGCACGATATTCAGGCAATAATCAATGACCCAGTTATCAAGATTCCAGAATGTATTGAAGTCAGCAGGTTGTCGCACTACAGAATAGTCGACGCTGTCTCCAGAAGCTTGAAGTCAATTTCAAAAATGAAAGTTTCATTATTACCTGCAATGTGATGAATGAAATCCTCAGTGCACTTTCTATCCTCAGCAATGCTTTGCAAAAGAAGGATTCGAGTCTAGCCAAAGTCATCCCTCTAATAACTTCAACCAAATTGCATTTGTAGGATATTGCAAATCAGTGTGAAAACATCAACAGTGATCTGGAAAAAAGTATTCGGACCGAACTGAAGAATATCGGATCTGAAGCGTACCTGGTTGCTGATGATGATGCTAGGAAAACTTTCTGTAGAATGAAGGAATACGCGGAAAGTGTAATTGAAAGGAAAACAGATTCAACGATCAATCTATTGATACCATGAGATTCGCAAGTCAATTTGAAATCTTTTAGTCGGTAGTAGACTTGCAAGACACCGAAGTCAAAAGGTTTTGTGCTAATTTTCCCATACTTAAGGTGGAAGGCGTTCTTACTGTCCTCAAGTCCTACAAATTTTTGTCAAGTCGGTGAGTAATAACGGAATATATACAGAAGCTGACAATCCACTGTTGAAAATCTTAAAAGCTGACGTGGGATATTGCGAGTTGAATAAAGTCTGTGAAGTCCTTCTAACCATTCCCGTAACGACAGCCGGCAGAAAGGTCTTTCAGTGCTATGAATAGGACACTAGCTAGGACAAGAAGTAGAATGCCACCAGGAAATTTAATGCGCTGCATGATTTTTGAGGGACCTAAGATTTCAACTGATGATTTTTTTATATGCAACGAAGAAAGCTCGCAGGATAAGATTGCTGTAAATTATGCATGCCATTTTAAGCTTTGCAGGATGTGTTCTATTGAGTTTAATAATAGTGATATTTTTACTGGTTCACCATTGTGGAAGTTGTTCTGGATGATAAAATGTAAATGTAGGTGATGTTTTGTAATTTACTATTTACTATTGTAATGCCAATTGCACAGGATAATATTTGTAAATGTTAGACAACAGACCAATTAAAAAGAAACAGAGGCAAATATAAAGAAAAATCTATGTCTTTCCACATTGATTACTAAGTATACTTAGGTCACCGCATAACTAACTAACTCCCTAGCCTTCTTAAACTCGAAGGTTCATGGCTGCAGCAACACAGGCCTTCCATGTGTCCCTATCTTGAGCAAGTTCTATATACTCTTTTCCATCCCTACCGATTTCCTTTAGGTCCATCTCAACATTGTCCCTCCATCTTCGTCTTCATCTTCCTACAGGTCTCTTACCATCAGGTTTCCCAACAAGAATCCTGTAAACTCCTCTTTCCTCTCCCATTCGTGCCACATGGCCTGCCCACATAAGTCTTCTTGATTTAATCATTCTAATAATATCTGGACATGAATACAAATTATGTAGTTCTAAATTATGTAATCTTCTCCACTCACCTGTCTCCTCATCCCTTTAAGGTCCAAAGATTTTCCTAAGGATCTTATTTTCAAATACTCTCAATTTATGTTCCTCTTTCAATGTAAGGTACCAAGTTTCACATCCATATAATACTACAGGCAAAATTACTGTTTTGTATATTTATTAACTTTTAATTTCTTAGATATTAAACGAGAAGACAAAAGTTTATGAAGAGAGAAGTAACATGCATTTCCTGAATTAAGCCTACTTTTTATTTCCTCTTTAATATAATTTTCATTTGTTAATATTACTCCTAAGTATTTGAATTTGGAAACTGGTTCAAACGAGTTGTTATCAATAATTAGATTTTGATTATTACCTAACACTTGGTTTCGGCCTGTAAGCATATATTTAGTTTTACCTTGGTTAACTTCCAAACCTATCTCTTTAGCAGTTTTGAAAAATATTTTAGCATTATTCTTAATTGTATTCATATCATCCCCCAGTAAGTCTACATCATCTGCATATGCTAACAACTGAGTCACATCATTTAATTTGAGTCCTTCTTTAGTTTCTTTTACCTTCCTAACAGCATATTCTAAGGCAAAATTAAAGAGCAATGGAGATAATGCATCTCCTTGTTTTAACCCATCATGAATTGTAAATTTGTCAGACATATTAATACCCACACGAATTTTACTTTCTGTTTCACTGGTGCACATTTTTATCATACTAACAAGCTTCTTAGGTATTCCAAACTCTACTAATATATTATATAATTTCTCTTTTGGCCGAATCATATGCTTTTTTGAAATCAATGAATAGCTGATGGACATTTTGATTATATTCCCACTTTTTTTCAAGTGTCTGTCTGATGTGAAAATTTTGATCTGTAGTTGATGTGTTACGTTTAAATCCACATTGATAATCACCTATAATTTCATTAGCATATCGGGTTAGTCTTGTTAAAAGAATGTTAGATAATATTTTATGCTGAGAGTAGAGAAATTCCACGGTAATTATTGCAGTTCATTTTATCACCTTTTTTAAACACAGGATCAATTATGGATTCTTTCCACTGTTGAGGGATTTCTTCTTTATTCCATATTAAACAAATTCATTTATGAATTTGACATATTAATGAATTTCCACCATATTTAATTAACTCAGCTGGTATTAAATCAATCCCAGGTACTTTGTTATTCTTTAGCCTTTTAATAGCATCTTCAACTTCAGTCAAGTTAGGTTCTGGAACTAAAGGTTCTGCCGTGTGGACTTCATTTACTTCTGATTTATCTCCTACATGGACATTTAAAAGGTCATTAAAGTAGTTCTTCCATCTATTTAGAATATCCTTTGGGTCAGCTAGAAAATCACCATATTGATCTTTTATCAAGTTTACTTTAGGTTGCCACTCCTTTCTAAACTCATTTACACCTTTATATAAATCTCGGATATTTTCATTTTTGCTGTTTGTTTCAATTTCGTTAATTTTGCTTTTCAAGTAATCTCTTTTTTTACTTCTAAACGTGCGGTTAACTTCTCGCTTTATTCTATTATAATTGTTTAGATTTGTATCATCAGAGTTATTTAACCACCTAAGTGTAGCCTGATTTCTTATTTCTATTAGATTATGACATTCATTATCAAACCATGGCTTACTTTTTCTCGGTTTATGGTATCCTATACTTTCTTTAGCTGCTGATTCTATTGCATTACGTATGTGCTCCCAATTCTTATTTACGTCTGTTTCATTTATATTTTCATCATCATTTAAATCCTGCAAAACATCAAATCTATTTGACAGTTTAATTTGGTAATCTTTCTTAATTCTTTCATCAGTAAAATTTCCTGTATCAAATTTTATAACTTTTAGATTTTGTTGCTTCTGATTTATCATTGAGAGTCTTTCTCTTAATTTAGCAATTACTAAATAATGGTCACTGGCACAGTCAGCACCTCTATGTGTACGAACGTCAATTATACTAGTATGTCTTCTCTTATCAATGAGAATATGATCTATCTGATTATGAGTTTTACCATCTGGAAAAGAACAGGTATATTTATGGATATCTTTATGTTTAAAAGTGGTACTTTTCACAATTAAATTCTTTGAGTTTGCAAAAGTAATCAATCTTATACCATTATCATTACTTAATTCTTGAAGACTTTCTTTACCAATCGTGGGTTTAAATGTATCTTCTTTGCCAATTTGTGCATTACAGTCACCTAACAGAATTTTCATATCATACTGAGAAAATTTATCAAAGACCTGTTCTAACTCTGTATAAAAATCATCTTTAGTATTATCATCTTTATCTTCCATTGGTGCATGTATGTTTATGAAAATTATTTTACACAACCTACCCTGTGAAACTGCATATGATATCCTATCATTAATAAATTCTACTGTTTTAAAAGCCGAGATAATTCTATTATTTATGAAAAAGCCTGTTCCAAAATTATGATTTTCAGTACCACCATAGAAGTGGCCGCGGTGGCTCAGTCGGTGTCGACCTCCGTGGCGAAGTGGTTAGCAGAGCGCGCTACAACGCCAAGGGTTCTGGGTTCGAGTCCCGGGTAAGGCATGGGTATTTGTGTTCGTCCAGTTGATAAGAAACAAAGAAAAATGTAAGAATTGAAAAGTGTAAAAGTGAGAAAAAGAGTGAATGGTGGGGGATACCTCCGTGTAGGGGGTATTTCCTTTAAAAAAAAAAAAAAAAGTCGGTAACGCGTCTGACTACCATGCTCAAGGTCCCGGGTTCGATCCCCGGCCGGTTCAAATCCGGGAACTTTTCTAACGGTGAAAGCGGCCCCGGCGCCCACCCAGCGTCGAATAACATGGGTACCTGGGGGAAACCCTTGGGGGGTAAAGGCGGTCAGGGGCGTGATGCTGATCACATCAACCCCACTCACGACCGGATCAAGAAAGTGTGGGGCGTTACCCCCACACCCCCTATACGCCTTCATAGCGTGGTGCTATGCACAGGGGAACACTTTACCTTTTTTTTTTTTTTTTTTTAGTACCACCATAGAATAAAGTATAATCTTTAGTTTTACAATTCCCTTCTCCTGGCCACCTAACTTCCTTTACAGCAACTACATCTAATTTATACTTAACTATCTCATTAACTGTACACTGAAATGCCCCAGGCCGGTAAAGGCTCAGAACATTCCAGGTGCCTAATTTAATATCCTTAGATCTTCTCCTTAGTCCAGGGACCTCCCAAAGTAGTCCCCACCCGGAGATCCGAACGGGGGACTATTTTACATCCGGAATATTTTACCTCCGGAATATTTTACCTTGGGAACATCCATGGCCTTATATTGCTGTTTCTTGACATTTTTTTTTACAGTGCAGAGTTGTCAGCGCTACGCCTAACCCCCAATATGAATGTACGAACTACTACATAAGACAAACACAAACGCATTAGAAAGCACATTTACTACACAAGACGAACACAAACACATTAGACAGCACAACTACTACACAAGACACACACACAAATACATCACAACTATAACACAATATAAACACAAACATACCACAACTACTACACAATATAAACATATACAAACTACACACCACAACTACTACACATGACAAACACAAACAAATTAGACAGCACAACTACTACGCAAGACAAAACAAACATACTAGACAGCACAACTACTACACAAACATACTAGACAGCACAACTACAACACAAGACACATACATACACACCACCGATACTACACAAGACAAAGAGAAACACATTAGACAGCATAACTACTACACAAGAAAAACACAAACACACTATACAGCACAACTACTACACAAGACATTCCCAACCACATTAGACAGCACATCTACTACACAAGACAAACCCACATACAAGCACACCACAACTACTACACAAGACAAACACAAACACAATATACACCACAGCTACTACACAAGACAAACCCAAACACACTACACAGCACAACTACTGCACAAGACACACAAACACATAACAACCACTACACAAGAAAAAAATATAAACGCACAACTACTACTACACAAGATTATGAAGAAAAAAAATACTGTACTCGTTATTAACAAAAAAAGTAATGGAAATTTCCGTTAAGCCAACTCGAAATATATACTTCTTGAGTTCTGAGATATATTTTTCATTCCAAATTATTTCATTATTCACTGTAGAGTACAACACAGGAACAAGAATGCACGCTCTTCACGGGTTCGAATCCTGGCCTGGATTGTTCGAGGTCCCTTCAATTAATTTCATTACATCATCCTCATCTTCGCGATAACCAAATGTGGCAGAAAAGCGAAGTAAACTAAACCAAACCAACAACAATATGAATGTGCGATCTCTTGCCCAAATAAATACATCCGTTGGAGGCCAAGAGATTAGTATATTAAAAAAAAAAACACTACTAAAACGAGAGCGAGAGAGAGCCTGAGCAAATATTTGTAATTTAATCATTATATACTCCATATTTAAAAACAAAAAAACAAAAAAATAAAGAAAGCATAACATTATTGTCTGCACATAACACGTTCCCATTTCATAAATATCAAAACTACATACCATATTCTTATTCTTAGAAGATTTACATTGGAATCGAATGTTATCCAGCAACATTCATAATCTATCTTCCTCCTACATCCCCCATACTCCTTATCATAAACTTCATTCTGCTTGGATAACATGCTTCATCCTATGTCCCTTCATACCCCTTATCTCATGTATCTTTGTCGATGGATGACTTTCTTGCTCCTATATCCCTCACTACTCCATATCCATCCTACCCTCCATTCTAAATGGAGGCCTGAGTTCCTTCTAGCTCTATTCCAAAACCTTAACTCACTCTCTATTCTCTTTGGAGGCCTCTATCCATCCTATCTCAATCCTTACTTTTTTCTCACCCTATATTCTCTTTGGAGTCCTCTATCCATCCTATCTCTATCCTTACTCCTTTAATCACCCTTCATTCTCCTTGGAGGTTTTGCTGCCTATTATATCACTTACTACTCCACACGTCACTATCCATTCTCAATGGAGGCCAGACTTCCTCCTATCTCTATCCTTACACCTTATCTCACTCACGACTCTCACTATTCTCCTCAGAGGCCTGGCTACATCCAATCTCTCTCACTACTCCTTACCTCAACTTCCATTCTTTGTGGAGGCTTGGTATCCTCCTATATCCCTCCCCACTCATTATTTTTACCCTCCATTCATCTTGAACTACTCGTTATATTATATTTTTCCTCTTTACTTCTCATGTAACACTCCATTCACCTTGCAGAACTCACTCCCTCCCACATCTCTCAAAACTCTTTATTTCATACTTCATATTACTCAGAGGACTTGCTTCCTCCATATCGTTCACTACTCCATATCTCACCCTAATTCTCCATGGAGGCCTGACTTCCTTCTATCTCTATCCATATACCTTAACTCACACTCCATTCTCCTTAGAGACCTTTATCCAATATATCTTTCTCCTTACTTCTTGCCACAGTCACACCCTCCATTCTTCGTGGAGGCCCGGCCCTCTCCCTCATCCATCCCTGCATCTTATCTCATCATCCATTCCGTTTTCTTGGACTGGCATTCTCCCGTATTCCTCCCTACACCTCATCCAACAGTCCATTTTCTTGTGCGTCACACTCCTTCCTATCCCCTTCCATACTCCTTTTCTCACTCTCCATTTTCCCTTGAGTCATTGCTACCTCCTATCACCCTCCTTATTTCTTATCTCACCTTCCATTCTCCATGGAATCATTCTCTTCCTAATATCTCCATCCCTATATCTCACACCATCCCTACAACTCACACCATCCCTACAACTCACAGAAAGAGTCCATACACATGAATACATATACTTATGCATTAAGCACAGTTAGGCACGGCCAACTTAATTTGAATAACTAGAAGAGAATTAGGAGGGCATTACATGGCGTGGACCTTTCTCACCTATTAATCGTATCAATCCCTAAGATTATATGTTTATTTTATTAAGTCTCTCTGAATGCTTCACGTTGACCAGGGCAATCACTTGTTTTTCTCAGTTGTCTCAAGCCTCTGAGGCATGTAATCAATGCACAGTGTTGTGCCATGCAAACTTCCTGAGCATTCAGGAAACAGGTAGTTTCTTCTGGTTATAGAGTCAGCGGTTTGTATGGTGGCAATTAATAACACGATTCGGCATAGAGGAAGAGCTCGATGGCCTAGTGATATAGAGGTGAGACAAGCTGAGAGGGGACTGACTTTTGGATTGAAGTTGAGAAGGGAGAAGTGGTCAGGAGAGCAGTAGGTCAGAAGTGAGACGACGCTCTGGTCAACAAATTGGAGAAGCCAACAGAGGACTTCGCATATTCTATTCAGCCTAATTCTTCAGATAGACAGATAATTATCCTAACACCCAGCCATGATTCAGGTTCAACGGTTCACAAAACCCAACGAGTGACCATTGTCTTTTCTGCAGTTTAGTTCCTTAGTGTGATTTTGTACCTTTCGCATTGCCAAGCGTTAACTCGTCGTGCCAATGACGAGTGCTCTCATCCGAGGATGAATGATGAGTAACTTACATCACCCACAATTAATTGCACAAGGACTGGTTCAGATCCCCTCATTATTTAGAATGACACGTGATGGAAATGCTTAAGGCTTTCATCAATTTTTTCGGAAATGAGATGGAACATTGTTAATCAGTTTAAATTTAAACCCACCTCAAAAATTGACACGTGGTGGAGTGCTTGAGGCCTTTTCATTTTCTTCGGAAATGAAAAGAGTTGCAGTCAATTATTAAGCAGTTTAAATTAATCCCACCCCAAAAATTTTGATAACTTGTTTAGTTTTTTTTTGTATGTCCTTGCCATATTTCATTTCGAAAATAAATAGGGCTTAAAGGTTCCTTTTTTAACATTAATGGGGGAAGAAGAATTTATATATGCCATGATAGATGTCGAGCTTTCACCTTGCTGATGAACTCGATGAAACATTAGACCAGTTATTAGATATAGCACGAGGGACTACAAGTTTTAATTTAGATGTCAGCGGTCCAACTGCAAGTTCCACCCCCAAATTTAAACGTAGCCCACCGCATTCTACTTTATTTTTGTTACTGTACATAATTTCCCACCTGTAACGCTCAGCGTCAAGTTCATTGACAAACCACGAACGACCACTGGTAATTCTCAATGTTAAACGCACATATGTTGAATTTCAAAGATGAGATTCACAACGCCCTCCCGGTTCTCTGGAATGCCCCCCCGGAGAAAATTTTCGGAAAGAAACACTGCATGCAATATCAATAATCGCAAAATAGCTTGCTAGAGACGAATGAAGAGCAAATGCTAACAAAAGGTACTCTCCGCCTCGTTTTGAACACGCACACTATAACGATTTATTTGGAAATTATACCTTGACGTGTAATTTCTAGTCGAGTCCGTCACATAATACGGTAGCAAGCTTCTTACTGAAAACAAAATTATGTTACTGGCTCTTGCAATAAGATTGATTGATTGATTACGTTTATTTTACTTCGCGTTTTGTGCCTCTTGGCTAATTTGCCGAAATTGGGATGAGTAATGAAATGATGAAATTGATGAATGGACATTCACAAACAACCAAGCCCGAGCGGGATTCGAACCTGGGACCCTTGGGCAATAAGTTGAAAAATGACGTTTAAACATACATTAATTCAGAATGAAACTAAAAAAGGGATCAGAACAAAATAAACATCGTCGTTTAAACATACATTATTTCAGAATGAAACTAATAAAGGGATCAACTCCTTATCAAGACCTGGCCTCCGTGGCGGAGTGTTCCATGCGGCCTGCGCATGGATGTTCTTTGTGAGTGTTCCTTCATCAATTTCATCATATCATTACTCATACTCATCTTCGCGATTAGCCAAAAGTAGCAGGAATGCAAAGTAAAATAAATCAAATCAATCAAAATTATGCTTATGTCAAGCGCCGAGCTGTAGGGTAGATCGGGGCAAGTTGAGACGGAGACAAGTTGATACATTGCCATTTACGAGGGAACGCGCATGCGCTGGGTAATGTCCGTTAAACAGAAGACGCCGTTCAGCAGTCCCTATTGTCTGAGCGTGTGCATGGCTAACGAACAATTTTGTGCCCGAAGTTATCCGACCAAGTGTATTTTTCAGGGTGTAAAGTAACTTTTTTGGATGTTGTTTGAAGTCTCCTGGTGGGCTTACATGAACGGTGAATTATTTTCTCTTGGTGGATGTGTGTTGTGCCACTAAAAGGTAAGAAAACTCGGTTATTGTTGTTTGTTTTTCTGTTGTCTGTAGTACGTCATAGTTCGTTAATCGAAATGGCGCCGGTTGGGGAAACTTGATACGGCTGAATTGGGGCGGGTTGATACGGTGTATCATCTTACCCAGCTGCTTCTAATTATTTTTTGGTTTGTTTGTTTACAGAAAATGGTCCGGCATTACGTCAAAAAGACCGGTGGAGGAGAAATACCAATTGAAACATTTAAGAAAGCCTACGCCGATGTCAAGAATGGTACCTTGTCACTGAGAGAAGCTGCAAAGACATATGGGATCAACAAAATGACTCTTATGAGGTATAAAAAGAAAAGAGAAGTAAACCAAAGTGAGGATACCAAAATACGAATGGGTTACTCTTGTAATATTCACAATTTCTATCTTTCACTTGCGAAAATTACACGTACGACATGGTACGGATATAGACCTTATTTGTTTAAATAAGCTCTCAAACAAACCCAATAGACGGCAGCACTACGGTGTTTGGAGCTTCTCGCAATAAAGCGGTGATAATGAAAACTACTTCTCCCCCCCTCCCTTTTTTTCTCCCCGATGATTCCGATCGGGGTAACCTTCAGTTCGCAACCAGACTTCCAAGCAGCAACACAGGAAACCTTCGCCTAGAGTGCCTGTTCCTTTGAGTGCCCGCCAGTACCACGGAGACGGAAGACCTTTTCTTACCAGCTACGGTTCCGGACTCAAGTGGGAATTCTCGGCTGTAGCAATGGGTACCCGAACGGACGAGAGAGAATGATTTAGGAGGAGACACCAAAGGAACGTAAACAAGGTAAATCGGCACTACTATCTTGAAATCCTGTAGTTTGCTTGCTTCAGAACTTTTATCTGCGAACTCGCATTTGACGTCCCATTCCCCCCTTTTTGTGGTGATAAGCGAGTGTCGTGTGTTGATTCCATGAACAGTAACCAAGCCTAATTGCCCCCAAAGGGAATTGACTTAAACGTAGGCTGCATAAAGTGTCGGACATACGAACGTTACTCACGTGGAATAATGACTGTAATATGGGATACTCAAACGCGACTCCTTTTTTACTATGCGAGCTATCATATGATGAAAAGTCCTCTTCATATTTAGAGTGCTGCTTGTGAATCGTTGGGGAGGTTATCAGAATCTTGCGCTTAATTATATTCCCTTTTTTTTTTTTATTCGAACGTCGCAACCCTCGCATTACCAACCTGAATTAGAACTTACCTAAATACCAATATAGTAGCATCAATACCCATTCGTAAGAAATCATACCATTACGAAATAGTAACTGTAAATTGTTAGAACTAAGTTTTCACGCAAATAGCGTGACATGCTATATTGCACCTGTTCTGAATGTTGTCCTCTTTGTGTAACACAACTGATAATGTTAAATCCAGAAGGATTTTTTTTATATTTGTTGTTGAGAAATAAATCAAACAGAAATTGTTAAAGATATAAAAAATCGGTTTGTTCTTGTTTGATTAAAATTCTCCCTGTTTGAATAGCCATTTTTGAACGTATTCGATTAGACAGTTACATAGGTAAAGAGAATGGTGCCTCATATTAACAATTGTTCCCCTCTCCTTTTGGATTGTGTCAATTAATCAACGGTAAATGTTGAGACGTCGCGATTAGTCTTTTTTTTTCTTTGCGACGCCTTGAGGAGATTGACACGCAACAGTTTGTTTGGTTTATGTTATATGTATACTTATGCAAGTGTACCTTTGTGTTTACAAACTTTTAACGGCCTTTTGATGCATTAGGATAAGTGCCCAATTATAATATAATTGACATCTATGAATATAGCCACTACCTTATTTCTCCTATTTGTATAAGAAAAGGAAAAAAGAACGGAATCTTTAGGATTACGCCCGTTCTCTTGGATTCCAGTAAATAATGGAACCTGACGCGACCTTTCTGTTGACTGATTAGTGTTTTAGGAACAACCACGTAACAGGAACGTCGCGTTAGTTTGTGTTTTGTATCTCTTGTCTAGGTGTAGGTGCTGACGAGGGTAACCTTACCACGCGCTTCCATTATATTATTATTAAACTAATTTGGATCAGTTAGCACCGCCCTACACAAGCGTTACAAAGTTTTGGTTGCAGAGCAGGTTTTTTTTTGTTCCACATTATCAATTACGCTACTAGTAACAGAAATTTTTTCACCCCCCCCCAATTTTTTCCCCTTGTTCGATTTTTTTCGCTGCGTCTTTTTTGGAGTTAATTTCTTCCCTATGATGGCACCCCCAGACGAGATGAAGCTCCTTGATGCAAGTTGCCAGACGGCATTGTCGTTTCCTGTCGCGCCGCCTTTGGCAGGCGCGGTTCCGTCCGTGCCTTCGGCCCCCTCCTGCTCCATCTTCTCATTCTTCTTGGTCTTTTCCTCCGTTTTATAGGTGTCTCGATTTGGCGGTTCGCCCTTCGTTGGCTATGCCACCTCGGTCATTGACAACACCCCCTCCTCCTTTTGTTTCTGCTCCTTCCGTTTCTCTGGGTGCTTCTCAGGCCCCTAGCCCATTAGTGACGTCCCATTCACCTCTGGATACAATAAAGATGAAGAACCTCAATAGGGCAATTGATGCCTTACCAGTTTGTGACGATTTAGACCCTCCAATGTCATTTGTAGATTTAGGACCTACCCAGGTGGGGCATACCTTACAATCTCATAATGGTAATACCTAGACCTTTTTTTTCTACAACATATTCTGGCTTATTCTTTCATTGCAAATTGTTACCTTTAGATATAAGGATGTGAATATGATATATGTGTCACAGTTGTATTACCTGTTATTTTTTTTTGATTTGGACCAGGTCTAATATTGGTCTCAATACGTAAGTGTTTGTCATTCAAGATAAAAGTTTATTGATGGTATATTATGTGAATTTTTTAGCTTGTATTTTTGTATGTGGTTTGGGTTTATTTGGATCATTGACATAATTGTGATGCATGCGGCTCTGTGATGATGCTACTTTCCTTCTCTTCCTTCCTTTCGTAGTTAGTTGCCTTAACTTTTCTATTTCTCATTCTAACTTCCTACTTTATTATTCTTCTTTTGTTGATTCCTTTCCTTTTGTTTTGTTACATATTTCACGAGGCTCCTGCGCTACAGTTACGCCTTAGGAAGACTATGCATCGTCATTGCTATCTGGACCGTTTTACTTCGTGTGTGTTCAACACCTATGGGATTATGGATCTACTGTGCATCACTACCCCCCCCCCCTCATACTTCGCCATTACCTTCCGCTTCTACGCTTATGGCGCTGCCATTTTTGCTCCTCATTAGTTATCTGTTTGGCATTGCCGAAGTTTTTTGTCGTGTGTACATGGTGATTTTTGTGCTTAAATTTGTTTCTCCCTTAGATGTTGGATCCGGGATGGCCAGCATGGAGTTATATGTTAATTAATCATATATGTTTGTCCTGAATTATCACATGTTCTCTATCAACTTACTGTTTGGGAGTAAGGATGTATATAGGTATGCTCTTATACCTTGATTATTTGTATGGTCTCAAATATTTTATATACTATTAGTATTACGGGTGCGCTCACCAGTGATTGATTCCTTGGTTTGGGGAAGTATTGTGGTTACACTAAAAAAAAAAAAAGGAAAATCCTTTGGACACAATTTTCTAGGAAGTAAGGTTCTTTTTTTTTGGATGTTTATATGTATACGTTTGTATTATGAATAACTCCATTAAGTTTATGTTCAATTGGGCTGGATTACTGTACATCAATTCAGAATACATTCTTACAATATTATTTAAATTTAATGGGCCAAGCTCATAATCCCGAAGACTCCGATTGGGACTTTACGAATCAAGTAACAGAAAGATTAACCGAAGAAGAGCGAAAGGAAATTAGTAAACCCTTTACGAACACCGAAGTAAGAAATGCAGTTTTCAAAGCGGCCAGAAATAAATCAACGGCAGAGGATGGCCTGCCCTCAGACTTTTATCAAAATTTTTGGAATCTAATAGGGGATGTTTTCACGCAATGGATCAATGGTGTATTACAGAGTGGGAAATTAGGGTCCTCAAGTAGAACAGGAATAGTGGTTTTTGTTCAAAAAAACCCGAAACCTAAAGTGGTTACTGACTACCGCCCGATCACAATTCTAAGTAGCGATATCAAGATTATCAGCAGATACATAAACATCCGATTAATGCCTTACATGCATAAACTAGTAGGGGACATCAATATGCATGTAACCCTCAAAGAACAATTCACCATTTATTACAAACTATACGTGATGTAATTATTACAACACAAAACCAGCAAGTCAACAAAGCAATTTTAACAGTGGATTTCTCACAGGCTTATGATAGAGTTAGTCATCAATATATGTACAGTGTTTTAAGGGCTTTTGGTTTCGGATATACCTTTATAAGATGGATACAAATTTTGTACGGAAACACTAAGTTAAAACTAAAGCTTAATGGGAGTCTTACGAAAACATTTCAAATGAAACGAGGTGTTTTACAAGGAAGTCCACTCAGTAGTGCATTATATGTATTAACACTTGTTCCCTTACTTAAAAGATTACAAGAAATAAATGAGGGAATTTCTGTCATGTCAAAAACGATTCAAGTTAGTAGTTTTATGGATGACATTACGTTATTGTTAAATAGCGAAGGGGATTTGGAAAATGCACAAAAGTACTTGAAATATTTCGAAAATGTCTCGGGTGCAAAGCTAAATTTAAACAAAACGTTTTTGTTACCTTTGGGAGTCAACAATTTGTTTAGTAATAACACTAGTGTACGTGTAGCACAGAAAGTGAAAATACTAGGTATACAATTTTATACAAATATCCGAGATACCATCGAACATAATAGTCGGATAGTGACCGACAAAGTTATATATACTTTACGTGCAAATCAACTCAGGTTTCTTCGCTTGAAATCGCGAGTGAGATACGTAAATATCTACGCCTTATCGAAGTTTTGGTACCTATCCAAGACATTGACCTTGTCAGCGAAGCAAATAGCTAGGGTAAAGCAACAGGTTGGTAAATTCCTCTGGCACGACTCTGTGTTCCGCGTGGCCATGAGCGAGCTCTATCTCCCGGAAAAGAGGGGAGGTATGAACTTTAAGTGTGGCGATGCAATCAAGAGCTTTATTTATTCAAAGCGGTCTTTCAGCGATATATTCTCCAATTGACTCCACTACGCAACAAATAATAATTACAGTATTGAAAGATGTACCATTAACAGCACCAATGGACATACAAAGCATTCCCAGAGAATTAAAGTTTTATACCGAGATCGCTACTCATACATTTTATAGAACTGTGCAACATACTTATAACAAGCCCTTCTGTCAGACAGATTTACAGAGAGCAACTTAACGCAAATATAATAACAGTTCTAATCGAAAGAGAAAATCCCAAATATAATTGGAAACAAATATGGAACAATGTAACGGCGACACATCTAACGAACAAGGCATTATCTATATGGTATAAAGTGATTCAACAAGTAATTGTAACGGCAGATAGATGTCATAACTATGGGTTCAGTAATTCACCAAATTGTTATAATTGTCATTTTTCAGATTCGATTATCCAAAGTTAACAGAATATAAGAAAGCAGCTACAGCTTGGTCTAAATTAAGAACAATGCTCAGCAGAATTTGTCGCACTTCACCTAACCAAGTATCAGCAAAAGACATTATCTTACCAGAGTTTCATTTGTTCCCAAGTACAAAGCAAAAATCAGTTCAGTGGCTAATAGCACAATACCTAATGTTTATATTTCCTGCGGGAAAAAATTACAATTATTTGGACTTCGGACTAACTCTAATACAAGAATATGAACAAATGTCTTTAGATTATAGAAAATCACATTATGCCAACTTTTTAAATGTTATAATTGAATAACATACCTGTAAGAGTTGTAAAGATTTACTGTAATTGTTTGCTTTAAATTGGAAAAAAAAAAGAGGGGTTAGCATCGGGCGCTATGACACCTGAGGTCCCAGGTTCGAATCCTGGCCTGCCCATGGGTGTTATTTTTTGAGTGTCCATCAATTTCATCATATCATCATCACTCATCCTCATCTTCACGATTAGCCAAAAGTGGCAGAAATGCGAAGTAAAATAAACCAAATCAATCAATCAAATATACCCATCTTACTCCCAGAGACCTTGTAAATCCAATCCAAAATCTACCAATAGAACCTGCATTGAGTCTCATTTATCTCGTGCATTCATCTGACTAATGTAATTTTCTTACAATTTCACTTTAGAGTTTAACATAAAATGGCGTTGTGTTTGTGTTGCATTCGATATCACAATTAGATTTTAAGCAATTAATGTCCAATTATAAGTATACCTAATACATAGGTAAAAAATAGTCCCCCCTCTGATAAAATCGCAAATTGCACCCTGTTTAAATGTCTAGGAAAGATTTAATTTCACCTAGGAATGATATCGGGATGCGATGAGTCGAGAATTGTCGCACCCACATCTCGTCTTCTGTGTGGTGAGGTCCTTCTCGTTCTTGTCTGTGCTTAATTTTTCTTTCGGTTTCCACTCTGAAGTTATGAAAACTTATTCCAAATTCACCTCATTCTCAGGTAAACTAATCGGCACTCTATCTTTAAAAAATATATATCATAATATATAGGTTTAAGTATAGTTTTCCCAACACCCTCTTACAAATTTATGAAAAATATGGGTGAGGTACAGGAGTGCATTCTACCCCCCCCCCTCCCAGTTGGTCTGTCGTGTCTCGTCTCGTTCGTGTAAGTGTTCCGTTTCGGAAAATTCCATTATAAATATTCAAAAGAAAATGGGGTCAGTCATATACTCTTCTGATGAAGATTTGTATCTTATTTTCGAATCGACGCGACCACTGCTTTAGAAATGTGTACCCCCCCCCCCTTACGCAAAGCAGCAATCGTCTGCAGCGTAATTGTCTGAGAGTCAATCTGATTCCATCGTTCCACACACATTTTAAACAATTTTCATCTCCTTAAAGAGGTGTCCTTGAATTTAGGTCAATGAGCTAACTAGTAGCAAGCACAATGTAGTATAAGTTTACAATTAAACGTTTTGAATTTCTGTGGTAAGGTCTATAATGCTTAAAATTTATAAACAATAATACATTTTTTATTGGGCGAATTGATAATAGGTAATTTTAACAGGAGCACCTTCCGTCTGCTGTCAAATTACCAAAGGGGAGTACAACTCGATTTACGGATTTAGGGGAGTACAGTACCCCCTTTCAAAACTTTGCGGGGTACAATGTACCCCCCACCCGTTCCTGCGCCACTGCCCCTTCCCATGGGGATACGCTGGGTATATTGTTTTACACCGACCGCATCTGTCCGTAAAATCGAAGCGGAGAATTTCTGAGGGAATAATTGCACCTTACACTTGATTTGCGGAGAGGTGGCTGCGATTCTTATTTGCACATGGATCTTTCTGTCACATACTTCTTTCTGGTATCAAAACTTGAGTCCACATTTATTTAACTAGTGTAAAAATATTTTTCAATTTTTTCAAAACGAAACAACAAAAATATAGTTTCATTTTTAGCAGGCGACCGAGGAAGCAAAAATACTATTTTTCCTCCACTCAATGATGAGGGGGGAGGGGGGCAATTTGACCCACCGGTTCCGACGTCCCTGAGCGGAGTAGAAGCAACGCTTCGGAGTCGCTCTGGAGCGTTCCTTTAATACGCCGCTTAACAACACTGTTTTTAACCATATTTACTAGCCATGAGAAAAGGTGTGATATCACTTCCCCTAACCTTGAGAGACCAATTCTAAGGGGCCAATGGGAAGCAAATATTTAAGTAAAGAAATGCAAGGCTAGCAGAATCTAACAGTAGCAGGATAAAAGGATACTTTAGATGGAATTAGTTTTCATATATTTCTTGCATTTATCTTCCAGACGGCGAAGAGCACCTGTAAGAGGGCACAGATTCAAAATTTTAGGCAAATAAAAATTCGTTTCGCCTCACTCGCAATACCAATACCTGCTGTTCTTAGTCTCATCAAGTTCAGAGCTGTAGCTAGGAGGGAGGTAGGAGTCAGGCCTGAGCACCGAACGATCTAAAGGAAGAAAGTTTGAAGAAGAGAGAATGCCATGGCGCCATGTAAAATTATTTGCGCCCTATTAAATCAATAATGTTTTCAGCTTGCAAAAATTGAATGTAAATATGTTCTTGCTCGCCTAGCTCGCAATGTGATTATTTTCTGTAATGCATTGTAAATTACTAAAGAGAGAAGTGAGACCAAAATGTACTTCAGACTGTTGCTGCTGAACAGTTTTATTTTAAATGTATAAACAATTGCTTTGATGAAAAGGAGCACACACATGTGTGAGAGAATGTATATCATATTTGCTGCTGGTTTGTTATTATGAGTTGGAAGAATTGGTTATGTAATGTGTATTTAAATATGTTCTTTCTTGGAAAATTGGAGGTTAAACGTGAGTTTCTGTTAATCAACCGAATACTGTACAATGTACCATCGTAAACAAGGGTCAAATCTCCTGCCCGCCCGCTTGAATTTCATATGCTTGCAAGAACCGGCCGCAATCATGGCTGCTCGATCCCACAATGCAACAGTTTGTGACGTAGGTGAAACACACCTCGTAGCACACCTATTGGCTAATGTGAAATTGAATGTGTTGAAAAAATACCAGGCAAAATGCCAATAATAATAATAATAATAACAACAACAACAACAACAATGCGATTATTATTATTATTATTTATTATTGGCACGTTTATCTTCCCAGACAAAAATTCGTGGTTGCGCCTCTGTGAGAGGGCAAATATGAAATCTAACCTTAGAAAATATCATGCCTGTTCTCTTGCATAATTTGTTTATTGATATTAAATTTCAAGGATAAATATTAATTAACGTATAAAGTTATAAAAGTAGAAAGCTTTTTACGAGTAAAATAGTTCGGATCGGAGCATCGACGTTTAAAAAACGAATTTACCGGGCCGCCCCCTCGCGCAGGTTGAGAACCATTGCTAAGCTGCTGCTTCGAATGTGAGCGTTGCTACGCACAGTCTGTTGCGCTTGTCAGTTGTTCGAAAACTTATTTGGTAGTTGCCTAGGCAACTAAGCGGATGTGAAACCAGTGCATGATGGAATACAAGTTGTGTATATAAACACTTAATATCTGTCGAAAGTGTTGGATTTGATTTGGATTTGAAGCATGTCCTTTATCTTTTGAATGGTATGTATATAGTATTATACAGTATAACATAGTATTAAGGAAAATTCTTGGCAATTTTTCGACAAGAAATTTCGGTAACACGTTACTATACCTGAGACAGATTTCTTCAAATTTACAGGAGAAAGTACTTACGCAAATCATTTTCTGTAGCGTTGTTGATGTTCGGGAATGTAATTTTGATTCATTTTTATGCGAATGCATGTGGTTTTGTACGAAAATCTATTTCCGACGCGCTATTGCTGCTGCCGCCATTTGCTTCCTGCATGAGAGCACAATACGCTCTCGTATTGTCCGTATATGCTAAATTGAACGAAAGGAGTGCTAATGGAACCAAACCTAACAGGCCTAACCTAACCTAGCAGGCATACTTCGTCCCCGTGATGGTTCTTGGGGCTATCGTGAATTTTTGGGCTAACGTCAATGGTTTTTCTGGCTCAAGGAACGATCAACGGTAAGCTATCGCCATGTTGTGTGTGGAAATAAACGAGAACAGTTAGTACTCGTAAATGTAAGAAATATACATTACTTTCCTAACAAATTCAATTATTTCACCTAAATAAGTGTTCCGGAATGCAGAATAGTACGTTAGCAATGTCAAAAAGTGCGAAAGAAATGATTCCCAGGTGTCTCAGGTATAGTAAAGTAGTACCAAAATTTCAAAGTATTTTAGCATCCTGATTTCGCGTATCAAATTTCACTGGATGTTCTAACACTATACTGAATGCAGGCATGAAATAAACTTTGCTTTTAGTCATATGTTGTCTACCATGTTTAGTGGAGATAGTTAATAGTTTATGGCTGATACTGGTGTGATTTAATGTAGCTTGAGAGCAAATTCAAACAATCAAAAATTTATGTCAACATGTAACTTGTTAAGATTCGAACAATGTGCGAATGCTGCATCATTTCACTGCTTCCAAACATTACATGGAACAAGAAAGTCCTTGACGATCACGAATGTTCGCCTTTTACCATCAAAATGCCTCAGTACTACTTTACTATACCAGAGACACCTATCAATGATTTATTTTGCAATTTTTTACATTGCTAATGTACTATTCTGCATTGCGGAACATTTATTTAGGTGAATTAATGAATTTCTAACGAAAATAATGTCTATTTCTTACATTAACGAGTACTTACTCTCTCACAAACCATCCACGGGTAGCCTCAAAAACCATTGACATTAGCCCAAAAATTCACGATAGCCCCACGAACCATCACGGGGACGAGGGATGCCTACTAGGTTAGGTTAGGCCTGTTAGGTTAGGTTCCATTAGCACTCCTTTCATTCAATTTAGCATATACGGAGCGTATTGTGCTCTCGTGCAGAAAGCAAATGACAGCAGCAGCAATAGCGTATCGGAAATAGATTTTCGTACAAAACCACATGCATTCGCATTAAAATGGATCAAAACTAAATTTCCGAACATCAACAATGCTACAGAAAATGATTTGCGTAAGTACTTTCTCCTGTAAATTTGAAGAAATCCGTCTCTGGTATAGTAAAGTGTTACCGAAATTTTCCTTGCTCTACAGAAAACGTACATCAAATCTTAATTTTATATCTGTATTTTTAATTGAGGGGATATTTTAAAGATGACAAAATTTATACCTCACATTTTGAGTATGTAATACAGGTGAAGTAGCCTATTTGCAAGTTTAGATAGTAGATGCAAGGGTGGAAAATGGTAACTAATGTCAGTTTTTCATGTTAATCTGTAATTTTTCAGTTTTTAAAATGGCAGTGTCTGCTGCCACGTTCTTTTTCTGCTGGAACCTCAAAAAAGATGCACGTGGCAGTAGACTCGGTCTTTGTCTTATCGTGATTTCATCATGCTATGTATGCAATTACGTCTGTAACACATACTGTGAAGTTGTAGCAATTACTTTCACAAAAATGTTTTAAGATTAGGTCCCTCAGCATTCTTCTAATAATAATAGTAGGTTAGGTTAAGTTCTGTTAGCATTAAAATAATATCGCTAAATGTTTTCTAAAGATAAAGGTTCTAAATTACCTGTACATTCATTCCCACTAATCATAAACTTGCATTTCTCTCGTCTTAATCTGTTCTTAAGATTTGTAACACAGCAGCAAATTTGACGCTTATTCTTACTGCTGACACGTGCGTGGCAGCAGACTCGGCCTTTTAAAATTGGTCAGCATATTTTTGTCAGCGTAATTGCAGTTTGTGACATTTTCTTTTTACGCATTGTTTTTTTTGTTCACTGAAGACAAGATATATATATATATATATATGTGTGTGTGTGTGTATATGTATATTGTAATTTTTCCAACCAGTATGTCATGTTTATGAGATCAAGGTACACTTTGTTAATATCATACTGGAGCTCCTACAGATGACAAGAGCAGTTCATGTTCATTACACTTCCACATTGTAATAAACATTGTGCTATTTAAGATCAGGAGTGAAGGGAGAAAGTGAAAAGACAGAGAAATTATGAATTGATGGAGTTAGGCAATGAAAATAATAATGTCGCAAAACAAAGAAACGAATCTGGAGAATTTGAGACATGAACATAATACAGCTCATGTTAGAAGGAGTGGGGGAAAGCAATGGAAGAAGCGAATGAGAAAAAATTTGATACCGATGAAGTGCAGATAACTATAGAGAAAGAAAACAATTTATTAATAATATTTTTTTCAGTAAAAACAAAAGACAAAATTAAAGAGAACTTGTGCTGCATTTGAATATCTGCTACACAACTTTAAAAAAAATGGTAACGGTTTCAAATGTTTAATGATTTTTTGCAAGTTTCATGTGAGTATTACGAAGTGCTTTTGAATACTGGGAAAGATTGTGAAAGTAAATTCAAAAGTTGGAGAAATTATGATTTGAAATGTAACTTACACGAGCATCCACATTTTGCATTCTTGGTTTTCGGTCATCTCGGACCATAGGTGTAGGTTATAATTTCAGACACTGAATTTTATATGAGGTTCAAGGGGTGTTTTGTGCTTGAGACCCAACATTACATGATGAGGTGCTGGAAGATTTAAGGGCATTATCTTAATGTTAAGAGTCTCAAACCTGACCCACCTAACCTGACAATCAAAGCACTTAGGGATGCTTTATTAATGCTAAGAGCCCTAAACCTGACAAGCTTAAGCTAAATTGAAAGCATTTAGGGATGTAATACTCCTTCGCACCCAAAGCACATGAAGTTGATGGCAGCAGCAATCTGCATCAAATACAACAATAAATGAATGGATGCTTGCAAACAAAGTATCATATCGGATTATGCAGAAGGGAAAATCGTTCTCCATAAAATGCACACTAGGCTTCAGAAGTATGTGTTAACAGACATAAATAGAAATCGAACCATGTACAAAATGTATGTGTAGCTACCATGATTACTTCAGAATTAAACAATCAGTACATGTACATTTTGTACGATAATGAAAACTAATGTTTTTTTTAAATGAATTTTTACTTTTAAGTTTAAAATTTATTGATATGGTGTAAATAAATTGATTAGTAATTTTTCACTATGTGGTCAGCTAAATCTGTAACCTGACCACTTGACTAGTTCCCACCCCTGTAAATGCTTGGTTGAAGATGGCATTTGAAGTGAAAATTTAAATATCGAAACTTTGAAGATCAAATCATACAAATTGCACATGTAATTCCCACTTAAAGTTCTTGGAGAGTCATATTCTGACTGTCACGGAAGTGATGTAAAAAGAATGTGTCCCAGAGAGATTCCAAAATCCTTAACTCTCTGTACTCAAACTAACTACTCTGCCATGGTGGTAAGTTTGTAAAAATAAAATAAAAATTGCAATTGCTCAATGCACAACTAATAAAGTTAAAGACCATGATACAAGATATTGATATAACTTAATGTCACAATATTATTTACTCAGTGTATCATGGGTTTACTGATTCATATGTACTACTATAAAATCTTGCCTCCAAATTACAGACTGACATTAATGTTGGAATTGCTAATAATTTCTTGGCAAACTGTCATTTCAAGAAAAACTCAATATTTATTGAATTTACGCTATACATGTCAATGTTGTCAGAAACACAAACACAAAATATAGAAACTAATGTTACTAGCATCCCGCAGCTTGGTGTGGTATCATGGTATCATGCTTTGGCCTCTGGCTACAGGATGCACTCAGGTTCTAGGATCCTGGAGGAAGCGTAACAACTTTTCTTCTGAGATTTCAGCCTGTGTATGGGACCGGTGGTCACTCACCATCATGAGAAAATTGGGGAGTTATGAATGAGTAGTGTAACCCAGTCATGGAAACCTACAACAGCAACTGGGTGTTTGTCTTTAAAAAAAAAACATTCATTTATGCATATTGAACATGCACCTCTCAGATCATTACTACGTCAAATGACACGCAAATCATATCCTACAAACACTAAGCATGCACAAGATATCTTGGTAACATTATCGTATGGGCAAAACGGATTCCTTGAAATTTCCTTCAAATTTACAGGAGAAAGTACTTACGGAAATCATTTTCTTGAGCGTTTTGGAAGTTCCTGAATGTAGATTTGATCCATTTTAATGTGAATGCGTGTTGTTTTCTGCGAAAATCTCTGTCCGACACGCTGTTTCTCCTCACGCCATTTGCTTTTTGCATGAGAGTGCAATGTTCCGTGTGTTAAGACAATGCAACCCCGTAGCCAGTGTTTCAGCCTCGCCGTGTTTTCACTAGAACCACCTGTCGAGTTCGGAACAAGCCAATTTTTCCGAATGGGTGTCACTTATCGCACAACATTGTAGCAACATTGTGTTCCGACGTCACAGGAGAGAGGTTTTTTTATAATTTTTCTTTGTAATTATGCTAATGGAACCTAACCTAACAGGCCTAACCTAACCACGTAGGCATTCCTCGTCTCACGTCTGACGTCAATATTCAAGGTTGGAAGGAAGAGAATTACGAATGAAAGATGGTTCCAACCCGAATGGGTGTCACTTATCGCACAACACTGTAGCAACATTGTGTTCTGACGTCACAGGAGAGACCTTTTTCATGTTAGGCAATACAAAGGTAATGCGTCTCTTAGCGAAAATATTATTTTTTCTTTGTATTTATGCTAATGGAACCTAACCTAACAGGCCTAACCTAACCACGTACGCATTCCTCGTCTGACGTCAATGTTCAAGGTTGCAAGAGTGTTGTGCGTAAAGGAAGAGCATTAACGAATTGCGAAAGAAAGATGGTTCCGAATTGCGAAAGGAAGATGGTTCCGAATTGCTGTTTATGGACAATGAACGTGGTAAATCGCAAGGTTATTTCACAAGTTCTACACGTAAATGCGACGTATTAGCATAATTTCAAATAGGGGCACGAAAGTAGATATTTTCCGGTGAACGAGGTTGCACCACTGCATAAATCGACAAAACACTCTCAGAACGCCCCCTAAACCAGTATGCTATCACGGCCATAATGTGTTACAGATTCGAAACAACAAGTAACAGTAAGTACTCGTAAATAGAGAAAATAAACATTATCTTAGTTAGAAATGCATTATTTCGCCTTAAGAAATGTTCCGCAACACGTTAGCAATGTAAAGAAGTCCGAAATATATGATTCGTAGGTGTTTTGCCCATACGATAATAGTACCGATATCTTTAAACCATGTGACGTGCACCAAAACATAATCTGTACTAATTCTTGAACCCAATGATGTTACACATATTTGAAAGAAGTTAAAGTGTAGTTACGTAATGTTTTGGTTTATGTTCTAGAGCAGTATTGGAAGTATTGTATATTGAAAATTGGAAACCATGGTGTTTTATTTTCTGCTACTTCGATGCATCATTATGTTTAATTTTTCACAGATATAAAATTGTGCTTTTCCATTGAGTATGTTACTAGACAGTAATTGTTACTTGTGCTTGCTTTATCCTAGTTGTATCTGCAATTATTACATATATTATTTCAAATTTTAATGTTAAAATAATACTCTGTACTTAATGCTATTGTTTCTCAGGTAACTTCTTGAGGACACTTAGACATATTGATAAGGATAAAACCGTGTTAAAAAATGTTGTTAGGAGGGTTATTCCACATCAAATGAATGCATAAATCAAAGATTTTGTCATCCACCATCTCAGATTTTGATGAAACTTGATGTACACCCTTCTCTTATAGTTGAAGGAAATCCCCTAAAATTGTTTTCGCTCAATCAGAAACGGGTTTAAGTTTAGAGCACTTTGAAATGTCATTTAATCCATGTTGCCTTTCACTCTTAAGACCCTCGGCACAAGATACCCTTACATTTTATTTTTTTCCTCCTTAACCAATGAAATTTTACACAAAGCTCAATGAAATAATGAGAATATCAGAAAAAATATATCAGCAATCAATAGATTTTATAAAAGTCTAAAAAGGCATAATTTTTGTGGTGGAAAAACTAGGTTGTAAAAAACTAGTTATGAAAACCTGAATTTTCAGCATGAGGGCATGATGGAACCAAATTTTTTTAAAGTTGAAAATCATTGCAAAGACATGCCATTCAACATCAAAAATGTTTGGTTCCATCATGCACACATGCTGAAAATTCAGGTTTACATAACCTACTTTTTCCATCACAAAAATTAGGCTACTATTTGTAATATATAATATTTGTAACTTAATTTGTTTATTGATCTCTTTATACTTTTATATCATTGAGCTTTGTGTTAAATTTCAAAGAGATCTGATCATTAGTTAAGGAGAAAAAATAATAAATAAAGCATTAACGGGCTTTGCATGCTCCCTGGGACTTTTGGCCTAGAACAACCTTCTCATTTTCAGAAGCAATAGCTTCATATTTTGGAATATCACTTAACCCGCTGATGTCACTTCATTCGCTGCATTTTAGTTTCATATCAATAGACACTCATGGTTCCCACTAACATTGCGATGCTCTTCACGTAAGTCTTTCAGCATGAAACCTGGTCCAAGAATACCATTTTAGTGTAAATGTCCTTGTCACACTTGATGTATTTGGAAGCGAAAGTGAATGATCAGATCTGGATTCTGATAAAAGTGATACTGTAACACTTATTTCCACTATCATTGTGATCATTGAACTTATCCCCTTATTTTTACATTGTGCAGAATTTGTTTGTCTAAATTTACTATGTGATTTTGTTCTCTTTGGGTAACTGCATGTATGATCTGTGATAATTCAACAACTAAAGCATATTTTTAACTTACAGTCATATGGCAGTGTATTTATGGAGTCATTTACAAATATGTGACAGATTTTTGTAGCGTTAGATGAATTGAGTAATTAAAATGGCAATAATAGAGCTAGTGGATAACATTTTATTATAATTCCATAAAAGAGGTCCAAAACACGTAATAATATCTGAAAAAGGTCACTACTTTTCGATATCTCTTGGAAATAGTAAATTCAATTTGGTGGTTCACAGGACCATGCAATGCCTTTGTGCTACAATCTGGCACCATGTCCATTACAGGTTTAGAGTGACAAACAACATGGACTTGAAGACATTTCAAAGTGCTTTAAAATTATAGCCATTTTAGATTGAGCGAAAAAAATTCAGGGAGTTTATTTCAACCATAAGAGAAGGTGTACATCTAGTTTCATCAAAATCTGAGATGATGGGTGCAATAACCTCATTGAAAAAACCTCATTAAATGACCCAAGTGAGAATTAACCATGCCACTGTGTTCACACTTCTGTGTAGAAGTTGTTGTTTTTTTATGATCAGTGTATGGTATGAATACATTTAGTGTACCTTTTGGATGGTTTAACATGTTCAGTCCACATATGAAAGGTTATGTCAGTTGCTCATTACTTTTTTTATTTCATTCTGTTTAGTTGTACCATCAAACACAATGATGTATACAAGTTATGCTGTTAATTTACAATTCTCATGTAAAATTTGCACTGTCTTACATGTCTGTCAATTTGTAATTAACGTATTTATTTTGGTACTATTATCGTATGAGGGAAACACCTACGAATCATATATTTCGGACTTCTTTACATTGCTAACGTGTTATTTTTGAATGCGGAACATATCTTAAGGTGAAATAATGCATTTCTAACTAAGATAATGTCTATATCTTCTATTTACGAGTACTTACTGTTACTTGTTGTTTCGAATCTGTAACACATTATGGCCGTGATAGCGTACTGGTTTAGGGGGCATTCTGAGAGTGTTTTGTCGATTTATGCAGTGTTGCAACCTCGTTCACAGGAAAATATCTACTTTCGTGCCCGGATTTGAAATTATGCTAATACGTCGCAAACCATTGACATTAGCCTCACAAACCATTGACGTTAGCCCCACAAACCATTGACGTTAGCCCCACAAACCATTGACGTTAGCCCCACAAACCATTCATGTTAGCCCCACAAACCATTCACGTTAGCCCCAAAAACCATTTTCCGTAAGGTTAGGTTAGGTTAAGTTAGGTTAGGCAAGCATAGTTAAAAAAAAAATACTAGACACGTGGTTCTAGTGAAAACACGGCGAGGCTGAAACACTGGCTACGGGGTTTCATCATCTTAACACACGGAACATTGCATTCTCATGCAGAAAGCAAATGACGGGAGCAGAAACAGCGTGTCTGACAGAGATTTTCGCAGAAAACAACATGCATTCACATTAAAATGGATAAAATCTATATTCAGGAACTTCCACAACGCTAAAGAAAATGATTTCCGTAAGTACTTTCTCCTGTAAATTTGAACGAAATTTGAAGGAATCCGTTTCCCTCATACGATAATGTTACCTTTATTTTTATTATGTTAGTCACATTTTAAAGTTTTCAGAGGATTTTCATTCTTTCCTATTTTGTCTAATAAACATATTGTCTAACATTACAAACTTATATTGTACAATTTTATTTGGGTACACTCCTCTAACCAATACATATTCATTTCATTTGTTTCTTCTACCAACAGTTTGAAGTCGCTATTTGTAAACACTCAGAAGACATGAATAATCTTCATTCAGGATAAAATAATCTGTAGCCCAGAATTTCTTCTTATAGCCTTTTCTTCTTCCTGGGAGGATCCGGGATGCACCAAGAATGTTCAACTTCAGAAATGTCGAGACACACTAGTGAACAGATTCATCACACTAGTGAACAGATTCATCATTTTCGGAAACTCTCTCACCCTCACCCTCTCCGCTATCACTTTCACCCTCACCACACTTCCAGTCCTTCCAGCAATGCTAAAATATTTTCCTTGGTTATAATTCCACTTTTCTCCCCATTTTGAGATAAACCTGGGGCACCTACTATGTTGGAGACATACTGGTAATGTGCTAATTGCTGACAATCGAATATCAACTAAAGGTTAAAAGATTATAAATCAGTAACTTACGTGTGTAAGCATGAGATTTGTCGAACTACGTTTCGAAGGTTATACTACCTCCTTCCTCAGGTTGAAGCAATGTTTACAGACACCTGACATGGTGCCTCATCGAGAAAGTGTTGGTTGAGGATTTAGGTCAAAAGGTATAGGAAAAGACACTTTCTAAAAATATGATCTAAAATACACATACTAAAACCGCACAATACTCTTTTAAAACAAAAGAGCGTTCAAAACTCCTCCCCTCCAGTCTTTCCAACTGGGGCTCGTGAGTCATAAATCCAACGTGAATTCAACTTCCACCTCGGCGGCTTTCCTAACTTAAGGGGTAACATGGAAGCCCATCTCATCTGTATTCCCGGCGGCTTTATCCCATTTTTTAAAAAAGTTTATCTAGCTCTCTTCCAAGTTTCCGTCATCCCTATTGGGTTTATTCCTATCATCCGTGCATATATAGGCTGCCTCATACACATTCCTATACACTTGCTCTTTCACAGCTGAACACACAATGGTCAGTAGTGAACGTCAGCACCAGCATGGTTCATGAGCTTGACTACGGGATGTACAGTCCAAGTGGAAAGTTTGTAACAGTATTTATGGCCAGACTAGGTAATATAATAATGAGTTATGGAGAAGCAAATTACTTATCAAGTTTTTTCTATATCTATTTGGGACAACCTCCATGGTGCAGTGGTAAGCAATGTGCACTATAATGTCAGGGGTCCTGGGTTCTAATTCCGGACTGGGCATGGTCCTCTTATCAATTTCACATCATTCATCCATATCTTCATCTTCACGATTAGCCAAAAAGTGTCAGAAAGGCATATTAATATTAACCAAATCAATCATTTTAAATTATTATTTTATGCAGTTCTTCTACCTCTTGGGTTAAATGCAATGACCGATGAGGATAAATGATGAGCCGGAGGAATGGCGATGGGACAGACATAATACAATGATACCTGTCCAAGGTCTGAACTTTGGACCTCTGGTTTTGTAACTTTTACAGAAACTCTAAAAGTAGGGTGAAAGGAAACAAGATTGTACAATGCATAACTTAAAAACTTACAATTATAGATTTTGATCAAGTTGGTGTTTTAAGTCCACTTTATGCACAGTAAGGCTAATCAGGACTGGACCTATAGTTCAAAGTTGGATCTGAACCACTATGTGCCTCCAGAGGGTATTGAACCCAGGACCCCTTGATTACGTGGTGGCAACTTTACCACTGCATCATCGAGGAGGCCCAGAAAAACTCACAATTTGTCAGTAAATTAATATTGAGGGACAATTCCTGTGAAGTGTTATTTCATTTGTTGATGCGTGGTCATCACATTGAGTCACATCTAGTTTCGAGAGAGGAATTTGCTTCCATATTGCTTTCAAGTATTTCTCAAATTGTCCTCACGATGCTGGGACAGCACAAAATTTTGGAACTAACACCAGCAAGCATGTGGCCAGTGAAGGTGCTCGGGGGACTGCAGTTCTTTCCCGAAATCCTAGAAATATCTGATTTAAATAGCATGTAGTGGTAAATAATTGATTGATAGAATGAATTGTTGTTTTAAGTCCACTTTATGCACAGTAAGGCTAATCGGGACTGGACCTACAGTTTAAAGTGGGATCCGAACCATTATGTTTCTCCATCAAGTATCAAACCTGGGACCCCTTGATTACAAGGCGACAACTTTACCACTACGCCATTGAGGAGGCATAGTGCCTAATTAAATTTACATCATTAAGAGGATTATACATCTTGTATGGTAAGTTGTTATATTCAGAAGATATCATTTTCCGCGCATTAACCACCCCCCCCCACACATTTTGTCTTTAAATGGTGGCTGTTTATAAGGGATAATACCCCTCCAAAATAAAATTCTGGCTACGGGCCTGCCCACCAGGGTTTGAACCTTGAACCTGTCAAACGAAAGACGAGAGTGTAATCATTTGAGCATGTAGGAACCTTTGTTTTATCCAGTGCCATCATATATTCAGTTTTCCACACACAAATAAGACAACTTTTAAGAAATTTGACGTGTGCATCAATTTTTTTTTAACATTATCATTCTCCAAGTGAACACCCAGATGCCATAGAAGACTCAGGCTCGTCCCATAGAATAGTGCTTAACACGGTCGCCTTGAACTAAGGGGTACCGAATACGATTCCAGTATAAACTGTATACATGAGATGCCTAGCTTCAACTCATTACACACACATTTCATATTCGCACTGTTGTCATACTTATACACCTGATTCCAGCACTCCTTTATATCTATAACCACAAGAAAGGGTTTTCTCTACTTCTCAGTTTTCTTTGAGCAAATTTACAAATCTAAAAACTAATGGCATTGTTCTTGGTATATCAGCCATTAAGTTAATGAGTTCATTCTGCATTTAGTTTCCCGAGTAATGGCTGTGGAATTTGCTAGACTATTTCCATATACTGTTGGGGGCTACAGGAGAAAATTATGTTCCTTTTGAGCATGACTACACACACACACACACACACACACACACACACATATACATACACATATACATACATACATACACACATACATACATACATACATATATATATATATATATATATACCACCTGGAATAGCGAAGAAACCAGAAACAGTAGTGATGTGAGGTTTGCGGGGAAACAATAATATCAAATGGGGCCGTAAATCGGAGGTATGGGGTGGGTCGAAAAATATCGACAAATGGGGCATCTGGAGCAAAGTCATATTTTTTTTAATGGAACGATATACAATAACATGCATAATATAAAAGAGCACACGCAGAGAAACACAACACCGTTGGTCTCATGCATCTACTGCACATGGGAACGAAGATATGGCCATGTGAAAATATGTAAACAAACTAACAAGTGGCCCACTTGTACCACGGCATGTACAAGTATGAGATGTCGGAAGTCATTGGACAAGATGAAGACAGAACGTGTTAAAGGAAGAAAAAATACAGTAGACATCATCAGCACCATGTATTTGACAGTGTTACAGCATAATGAAAATGACCATGACAGTATGTCGAAGAACCACTGCGTAAGAAGGGAAAACCTGTCAAAGTGTGTGTTCAAAGTGGTGGCCGTCAGCTGCGATACAGGCAACGAGGTGCCCACGCAAAGATCGTTGCACAGAATGTAGCATCTTGTAGGGAATGTCCCTACAGGCTGCAGTAATGCGGTGTTGCATATCCTCTGGAGTTGTTGGCACATCCCGGTAGATAATGTCCTTCAGTTTTCCCCACAGGATAAAGTCTAACGGTGTCAAATCTGGGGAACGAGCCGGCCATTTGACAGGCCCTCCACGTCCAATCCAACGATTTGGAAATGTATTTTCCACACATGCTGTAGCGCGTCTTGCACTGTGAGCTGGTCACTCATCATGTTGGTACCACATTTCCCTCCTTGTCTGAAGTGGTATGTCCTCCAATAGTACAGGCAGTTCATGTTGTAAAAACTGTATGTATCGGTCAGCATTCAGTGTCCCTTGTATAAAAAGAGGGCCAATGAGATGTTTGCCCACTATACCACACCACACGTTCACACTCCATGGGTGCTGGCGTTCCACTTGGCGAAGCCAATGTGGATTTGTCACTGACCAATAGTGCATGTTCCTTAGGTTGACATTTCCATGATTGGTAAAAGTTGCCTCGTCAGTGAAGAGGATACGTGACAAATCAGGTGTGTCGTGTCGTAACATCCATGTGCAAAACCGAACACGGTCCACAAAATCATTCCCGTGAAGTTCCTGATGGAGGGAGATATGATATGGGTGAAACTTGTGTGTGTGTGCAGAATGCGCAATACACTTCGCTGACTCATCCCAGCATCCGTACATGCTACTAGCTCCTTGAGGTTAAGCAACCATGTTCTACGTGTCACATGTCACACCACCCGAGCTCTAACTGTAATCATTTTCTTATCTTATTATGAACTACATATTTGCCAAGTTTCGTGTTTCTATCTCATTTCCTTCTGGGTGTTGCAATTTTAATGGCGAGCAGTGTATTATGTGTTGCTTAATTACCTTTTGGATTTTGAGTTCTTTCATTTCTATTTTGTCATCTGTTCAGTGTGTCACAGACAACTAGTATCAGAAGAACGAAATGGATAGAATAAATTGTAGATGCCAACTTGGTAACTAAATTTGCAAATATTTGACATGCAAGCTGAGACATATGACCACTTCCACTTGAATTCTATTTTCTTTCTACCATTTTTCGTATTGTTTGTTTACTTCCTGTTAAGTTACAGAACGTGTTTTCTCATTTTGTTTTACGGTACATAATGTGGCTGATTTTACCTATGTCATTTTACACAGAATATGTGTGTTCCTGGCAACCCTGTAACGCATTGCTTCACGATGGGATATGACGTCACAAATGCTATCAAATGTTGTGTTGGGTTGCCAGCATTCAGGCGGCAAAACAAGCGTTTTTGAACGACTGTAGCGCTGCAACAAAGTTCCAAAGAGAGAAATGGTACTGAGAAAGTTGTTTGTTTTGATGTCCTCTATACGTTTCCGTGGTCCATGGGTGCCATTAAAATGACACACTGTATATAGTATATATATATATATATATATATATATATATATATATATATATATATATATGGTGTATAAATAGTTTGTTAATTTATAACAGTATGATAGAAAATAATGTTACATTTGAGCTTCTCAATCTGATCAGCTTATGTATCAGATGTATTCCCTGAAAGGGGTTAAAGTAGAGACAATTTGCAATAAATTTGACCATATGATACCCTGTCCGAAAATTAGTAGTTTTCGAGATAATTGAATTTCTATTGTTTTTTTTTTTTAAAAAAAATGACAATTTTCCACATAAAATGATGAATTGAGAAAAAACTGCTCATTGTTGGCACTTATTTCAGCGTTTTCTGATAGCTAACAAATAAGTGGTTCATTGAAAAAAAAGTTTTCCCCAATAACAATCACATTTAAGTAACGGGTGGGTCTAAACTTACAAGTGATGATAAAAAATGCACTCTTAGTTTACTTGGCAACGTATTAATAACAAAAATGGTATGACACGAAGCGTACAAATTACTTAAATTACTTCCTTGCGTCATCTGCTATCCAACAAGGTACAAATGTTGCTAACATTCACATCTGTGTACAAGAAATAATACTTCATTCATCTTCATGTGAATAGAATCAATGAACAATACCATTAAATAACATTACACGTCTTGCTCAAAGTGGGCACCTTCGTTACGAATGCAGGAACGCAGGTTTTTACGGACATTTGGTATCGTAACTCATGATGTGATGGTGTCCTTGATGTGTTGACCAGCTGTTAAGATCCTCTCCCTGAGTTCTTCTTGCGAGTTTACCTGTGTCTTGTAAACTAAGTCTTTCATGTGGCTCCAAATGTAAATGTCACAAGGTGTCAAATTGATCAGGGGATCGAGCTGGGCAGTCATCATGCTGATAAATCATGTCACGTCTTGTAACTAGAGGCACATCCTCGAACAACATTGCCATCCCGTTCCTCAAAAAATGTTCATAAGTGATGCCATTTAAGATTTGGAGCAGGAAAAATGAACCCCGTGGTTGAGTGGATAAGAACCAATTCCAAGAATTTAATTCAAGATGAAAGAACTTCGATGTATCACTATGTACAGATGCAAAAACAACAAAAAACACCCATGATAAACAATATTGTGGATTCAGGTGGAGAATCGCATGTGAGTCAGCCAGGAATCATGCAAACATTTTATGACTATTATGTTGAGCTTTATCAGACTGGGGAGGGGGAATCAGAAGCAAGGGAGACACTACTGAATTCTCTAACTAATGGTTTGCAAGAAGAGGACAGACAACTTTTAGATACTGAAGTAACAATAGAAGAAGTATATGAAGCATTACGAACATGCAACCTTAAAGGAGCACCAGAAAAAGATGGTATTGGTTACAAGTTTTATTTGCAGTTATTTGAAATAGCGAGAGACATTCACATGGCAAAAGATAGCGAGAGACATTTGCATAGAATGTTATAACATGTGAAGTAGACAGTTAAACACGATACAACGAGTGTGGTTTTTGCAAACATACATGTTTAGTAAATTCAACTATATGGCCCAAGTGATCCCAATCAATCAAAAATACCTGAGAATAATGAATTCAGGAATTGGTTGGTTTATGTGGTATGGACATTTTTTTCGAATACCACTATCAAATCTATGGCAAATGAAACTAAAAGGAGGATTGGAGCTGACAAATATTGAGATCAAATGCAAATCCTTATTCCTGGCACGATCCCATATGCTATCTGGCATTGAAGATTCCATTACATCATTATGGATACAGTTATGGACGGAGGAATTTCCACCCCAAAATCTGCCAGATCTACGCAGATTGAAAAAATGACCGATATATCTACGAAGTTTGATGCAAGAATTCAGTTATGTGGTGCTTCCGCCAGAAGGTGAAGACGTAAAACCCTCTCAATACTCATATACACTGTTTCACAAACAGTTGCAGATACCGACTCACCGCACTGAAAAACATTTTCCCAATAACAGATGGCAAAATGTTTGGAAAAATTTAAATAAGAAATTTTTTGATACAACAGTGTATAGTGTTTGGTACAATGTAATACATGATATCATACCAACTAATGAATGCTTACATAATATCAAGAGAGTAACAACTAATAAATGCCACATATGTGAAGAGATAGACACCACTGAGCATAGAATTGCAACATGTAATGGAGTAAAGGGAATTTGGAAATGCCTGACGACATATCTAGGACAAATATGTCGAACAGCACCTCGGTACTTTCAACCGTCTATGTGTACAAGACCAGATTTCAAATATTTTCCAGAAAAGAAAAACAATGCAGTAATTTGGTTAATAGCTAATACAATATATTATGTATTTTGTAAAAAGTATGAGAACAAATGAGTATTTTGGAAACTACCTCAGTGTTGTTTAGAAAACAATAATTGTATATTTGTGGTGTGAAAGTGTCAACAGGTATGTAATATATGAAGAAATGTATATTTATATTACAGGTACAAATGCATGTTTACGTCAAAAAAATCTTGTATCAGATAACGAAAATGGGACTCTTACTATATTACTTACTCTGTTAAAAATTCTATACAATACTTTTAACAGAAATTATGTAAGTAAACAGATGTATTTTGTATATATGCTGATAAAATAAAAAATAATGATAATAATAATAATAATAATAATAATAATAATAATAATAAAAGTTGTTAGCACATCGTGCTGCGATGCTAGGGATCCCAGGTTCGAATCCTGCTCAGGCTTGGTTGTTTGTAAATGTCCATTCATCAATTTCATCATTTCATCCCTCATCCCCATCTTTGCAAATTAGCCAAGAGGCACAAAACGTGAAGTAAAATAAATTAAATCAATCAATCAATCTATCTATCTATCTATCTATATATGTATGTGTGTGTGTGTGTGTGTGTGTATATATATATATATATATATATATATATATATATATATATTGTATTGCAGAAAAGGGAAAAATTTGAGCATGGAGAACCAGACACAAAATATTTCCATGGATGTAGCAACTATCAATTCATCTATTGAGGAAAACCCATTTTTAAGGTATTTTATTTACTATTTATTAATTAAAAGTTAATTTTTAATTTTATGGAATGTGGTTAAATCTATTAACAAATAACCTTGAGATACAGTTAGTGATCAATATTATTTTTATACTGTAAATTTGGATCTGACTTTGTTAGTGTGAATAACAACAACAAAAATGCTAATTGGAGAAATCAGTAAGTAATAAATATGAAAGGGCATGTGAATGTGAATTTATAGTTTGATGAATGTAAAACAGTGGTACATCTCCCTCCTCTACCCTCTTCTTTACATTACCTGCAGAAGTCACAGGCTCAGGTGCCAACTAATTTAGGATATTCTTTCTTGTCAGTTGATGACTCACCCATCCTTCTTGCTCTTGATATTTCATGGTACTCTGTGGTTATGGCTTCTCCATGAAAGAGGGAACAGCGGATAACAACAATACGATAGGCTTAGTTAAATTTCCCAATCCCTTTGCTTTTAGTCACACACATACAAAATCCTATTATTTCCTGTGAAACATGGAATTCTAATTAGGAGGAAAAAATTGATATGGAAACCCAATGATCAAGCTCTTATGCTCTGTAATCATGCAGTACCAGGTTCAATCCGCTGTAAAAACACATTTCACACTGGATTAAACTGGAGGTCCAATCTGGATTAGTCTGAGCGTAAAATGTACTTCAAGCAAACTTTGACTTTTGTCCTCTGCTCGGAGACCCCTCCTCATGAGGTTGCTTCCAAGGAAGTTTATTTTTGGAGGGAGGATGGGATCGAATTTAATAAGTTCAAATTTTCAAATTATATATTTTACGTCGTTCGGAAAGTAAGTTCCATCATGCCATAAAATGAAAAATATAAATAGTAATATCATGATCTTTATAGGGGTGAGAATATATACATGGTACAACATTCACACATAATCGCTATAAGAATTCAAGCACGCATCACAGCGAGATACCAAGTTTGTTATACCCCTATCATAGAACGTTTCCGCCTGAATGGAGAACCATTGGGAAACTGCAAGTTTCAGTTCTTCGTCAGTACCATAATGTTTTCCAGCAAGGAATGCCTTAAGGTGGAGGAACAAATGAAAATCAGATGGGGCAAGATCAGGACTGTAAGGGGGTGTGGTAGTTTTTCCCAAGGAAGGTCGTCAGGAGTTCCTGAGTTGCGTTTGCCACATGCGTACGAGCATTGTCGTGGAGGAGAATGACACCCCGACTGAGCATGCCACGTCGTTTGTTTTGTATTGCACGACGCAGGTTTTGAAGTGTCACACAATAGGTTTCGGCATTGATGTGCTGTCCACGCTCCATAAATTCCACAAGCAATACTCCATGCCTATCCCAAAACACAGTGCACGATGCACATGATTTTTTTGTTCGTAAGCTTTGGTTTTGGTTGCGTTTTCCGCGGTGACGCGGAGTGCCTCCACTCCATGGTGCTTCGTTTCTGTTCTGGGGTTTCATGCAAAACCCATGTCTAGTCTCCAGTCACAATCCGATCCAACAACTCTTCCCCCTCCTCACTATACCGTTTCAAAAACTAATGCACTTCCCATTGTTTCCTTTTTGGCATTTTCGGAGAGCTGGTGAGGGACCCAACGGTTACACAATTTTCGAAATTTCAAATTTACTATTACAATTTCATACAGCACAGTTCTGGAGATTTGTGGAAACTCTAATGAAAGCTCAGACAAAGTGAATCGTCTGTTCTCTCTAATCTGCTCTTCCACTAAACGAACCAAATTGGGATTCACAACAGACGGTCGACCACTTCGTTCTTCATCATGAACACTAACCCGTCCACCTCGAAACCGTCTCACCCATCTTCTTACTATTGAAGCACTCATTATTCCTTCTCCGTACACCTCACAAATCTGACGGTGGATATCCGTAGCTGGAACATTACGTGCATCCAGAAAACGGATCACGGACCGCACCTCACACGTGGCGGGAGTTTGGATTGTCCGAAACATAACAACAACGCACTACGCACTACTCTCCTGACCAACTTGCCTCAGACTGACGTCTGGACTTCATCAAGGTTGTGGCTACACAAGGCGCATGCGCATTCACACTGCCCCGCTTGCAGCGCCACGGTATTCATCAGTGGAACTTACTTTCCGAACGACGTATATATGCATGTGATTAATTGAGAAATTCGACACTTGTAAACTAGAGGGTCAGTTGGGAAATCAGAAGAGTAATATGTAGTAAACTATGTTTCTCTATCTTTCAATAAAGCAGGCAATGTCTTAACTGACTAACTCTCTAGCCTTCTTAAACCTAAAGGTTTATGGCTGCAGCAACACAAGCCTTCCATCTGTCCCAATCCTGGGTAAGATCAACCCAATCTTTTCCATCCTTACCGATTTCCTTCAGGTCCATCTCAACTTTATCCTTCCATATTTGTCTCAGCCTTCCTACAGGTCTTTTAGGCCAGCCGCACACCGGATCTGACACAACGAGTCACGATGCAACACAACATGGCGAGACACAAAGCAACGTGACGAGTCACTTTGCTTTCGACAAAATGAAACAAATATTAATTATTCTTATCAGTGTTTTTTTCTGGAAAGAAAGTTTTCGGTACAAGTTAGTTTTTTGTTATTATTTGTTATTGTGTTTATCATAAGAACTGCTCTAAATATTGTGGTATATAAATGATCATTAGACCTCCTATTTTAGGTATTTAACCTATTTTTTTCCTTTCCAGGTAAATGAGAAATAAAAAGTTACATCAGCTATTCATTAAAAAAAAATGCAACAAGTTATGAAGTTTTATAGTGCCTAAAATAATCTATTTTGCTTGTTAGAACCTATTTTAGGTTTTTGTATATTTTTTAAGGTTTTATATTATTGTTATATCACACAGAGGTATTTGTTCTGTTTCATAATGAATAAAATTCAATGACTAACTTGTTTGAAACATACCCTAGAGAACAAAATTGCTAATGATACAAGTATTAGTTTTACAACAATTAGTGGATCATTTTGAAAATGATGCATAAAAATAAAAATTTTGTTAGAAAATTAATATTTTTGATAGTTATATATCTATTAAAATTTCTCACAGTCCCTTTGAAATATTGTTTTTAACAATTGTATTAATTAATATTTTTCAGGAACTATAAACCATTTTAAGTTTTTTGGAACCTACTTCAGGATTCTTTTAGTCTAATATTTTTAGAACCTGTCTTAAGATTTTTGGAACCTATTTTAGAATTTTTAGAACCTATTTCAGGATTTTTAGAACCTATTTTAGGAACTTAAAAGTACATTTTTCAGAACCTAAAAATCTGAGGTCTAATGATCATGCATACATGTACTCACACACACACACACACACACATTTATTATTATTGCATCTAAAGTTATTATTGCATCACAGGATCTAACACATCTGTCATTTCAAGACATTAGGTTCTCATTTGCATCTTAAACGAATAGCACTCACCGCAATATATAATTTTTCTTTTTACATTTGCACCGACAGAAGGCAAATTCAGTAAAAGAACTTTCTTTTATCCCTTTCATCTATTCTTTACAAGAATTAATGTGATGAAGAATGGAATTTTGTATGGTGCATTAAATAAATAAAATGGATGCCCAATGTCGCAGCAGAAACTGAGTTTTGCCAGAATTGAGTACTGGTTTATTCCAGCTCACTTTAAACTCTGCTTCCCTTGAAAAAAGGAAAAAGTTTAATTCGCGTACTGCAACCACATAGTTATTTGAGGAATAAATATCAAACAGCCCTGAACGTCGTTTTCTTGTACAATTTATGAAATGTTTTGTACATTACATGATAATTTCTAATAAGCCTATTTCTTTCATGTAATGTAATTCATCTCCTGTGCCACCTCATTCCATAGCACATCAATTTTGTCATTATTATTGTACCTTGACCGCACTGTTAAACTTACATATGTATGTGTTGCCAAACAATACAGTGATGAGTCACGTGCAGGTGGTGTGTTGAGAAGAAAGGATTCGTGCATGCGCAGAGCGTTTTGTCACATAGTGCTCCTGTGAAACCAAATTCCTGGGACCTTCACTGTTTTGTCGCAACGTGACTCAAGATGACTCGAGGTGATTTGAGTCAAATGTTTCGTCCGGTGTGCGGCGGCTCATAAGAGCCCCATGTTGAACGTTCCCTCGAGTTGGTTTGCAACAAAATGAGTCGTCGTGACTCATCGTGTCAGATCCGGTGTGTGGCTGACTGTACAATCAGGTTTCCCAACAAGAATCCTGTAAACTCTTCTTTCCCTTCTCATTCATGCCACATGTCCTGCCCACCTACCTCTTCTTAATCTAATTATTCTAATAATATCTGAACATGAATTCTAATTGTGCAGTTCTAAATCATGTAACCTTCTCCTCTCAACTGTCTCGTCATCCCTTTTAGGACAAAATATTTTTCTCAAGATTATATTTTCAAATTCTCTTAATCTATGTTCCTCTTTTAATGTAAAAAAAAAAAAAAGTTTTGCATCCATATAATACTACAGGCAAAATTACTGTTCAATTTTAACTTCTAGTTTCTTAGATATTATACTAGAAGATAGAAGTTTATGAAGAGAAAAGTAACATGTATTTCCTTAATTAAGACTACTTTTTATTTCCTCTTTAATATCATTTTCATTTGCTAGTATTACTACTAAGTACTCGAATTTGGAAACTGTTTGAAACGAGTTCAGACTATTTAACATTACATAATATTTGATATGATGTTCAGAGGAGTGAAATTCCAAAGTAATTATTAGAGTTCATTTCATCACCTTTATCAAACACCAGAACAATGATGGATTCTTTCCACTGTTGAGCAATTTCTTCATTATTCCACATGAAATAAATTATTTTTATCCTACATCATCATTTAAAAGTTCTACCATCTATTCAAAATAAGGCTTGAATCAGCCCAAAAATCACTGTCATTGTCAGTGTCATTAATTAGCCAATGACAGAAAGACAGATAGAGCTTGTATCAAAATAAAATTTGCTAACATATTACATTTCTACTTTCAGTAAACTTGGGTATAAAATAGATTGGAATCAGAAGCAAAGTGAAATCTATGTTGATTGGATCAATGAACAAATATCTGTGCCCACAGAACTTATTGATGATACTTGTATTGATGACGGTAAGGATTTTAACTTAGAGTAAATAAATGTTGAAATTTTAATGTTAAGATTTACTGAAATTATTATTATCTTTTTAAAATTTCTGAAATGCATGTGCTACATGGGCTCAAAACCATGTGAAATCAATGGTCCTAGGTTCAAGTCCTGATATTGACATTGGTGTTTCTTATTGAGTGTCCCTTGCTCAATTTAATCTAATCACCATTCATCCTCATTATCACAGTTAACCGAAAGTGTCAGAAAAGCAATGTTAAGTACTTAAAGTGCAAATATCGAAGCTACGTAAAGATGTTGAACCATCTAGCTGTTGAGTGTTGGTTTATTTAGATGGTGCCAGTGATGAACTGTGCACCCTTGAAAGTTATAATTTTTTTAAATTTTATCCACAAATTTTGGTGTTTTACATGACTTAATATTTTTTCTAGTTGCAGAAACCATATATAACTGCGATATTTAGCCCTAAAATGTGACCAGTGTTCATCCAATTTCTCATATCTTGGAGCAGTTTTACATTTTTTTAAACAACATATCATTATGTGCACATAGATAAATAATAAAGAATCTGCAGAAATTCTAGCAGTATGAAACCTAACACACCTAACCTAACAAAAATGTAAAATTACTTCCTACCAAGGTTAAAGAGCCTAACAGTGTAAAATCACTAATATAGTTAAATCTAATAACACCAAACCAAATAAAACTAATCACATCTAAAATCAAACGATCATCACATATGTACAGTCACAGACACTTCTGTCAATTTTAATGGAATTATTACAACTCATCAGTGATGTGGGGTGATGTCCACACTCGGGGTACAAATCAGTGGTGTGCCTATCAAGGTTGGTGTGGTTCATAACCCCCCACACCTTTTGGGCCCAGTATTCCTAAAAAAATGTCAAAGACAGGAAAAGATTGCAAAATGAGGAATGACTACTAAAAACAAACTTTCACCCCTTTCAAAAATCCAAAATGAGTTGACTTGAGTAGTAAGCCACAGATCCCGGGTTCGAATCTCGGCTTGTCCATGGATGTTCTTTGTGTGTGTCCCTTCATTAATTTTATGGTATCATCTTCACGATTAGCCAAAAGTGGTGGCAAAATAAAGTAAATAAACCAATTCAAACAATCAATCAATGATTTGATTTGATTTTTGTTTCTTAGTGTCATTGTCACATTTGGTTAATCCCAAAGATGATATGATAAAATTTATGAAGGGACAAACACAAAAAACACCCATGCCCAGGTCGGAGTTCGAACTCCTGATGTTGTAGCATGCTGTGATAACCACAACCCCACTGTTGCTTGATTTGGTGTTTTAAACCACTTTATACACAGAAAGGCTAATCAGGACTGGACCTACAGTTTAAAGTGGGATCCAAACAACTATGTGCCTCCATGGGGTACTGATCCGGGACCACATGCAGTCACTCCCCCGCGGAGGTTGGCCAACAACAAAGATGAGTGGAAAGCTGTAACTATTCAGATACATGGGTATCAGTAAAGCAAACTGCATTTTTCCTCAATGGTAATTTTCAATTGGATTATTGAAACACCATTCTTGTATATGAATAACTTTTTTTTTTCATTGCTTGATTTCCCTAATTTCTCCATTTCATGATATCGTTATAGATACAGGCTCGAGCCCTAGCCTGTGCATGAGTGTTTCTTTGTATCCACCCTTCACCCATTTAATTTATTCAACGTTCATCACCATGGCAGAAGTTAGGTAAAGTGATGGAAGAGCAACGCAAAAATAGTAGTAATAATAATAATAATAATAATAATAATAATAATTTCCTTCCAGTGCATCTGCAGGGTACTGTGAAATCAGGAGTCCAGAATTCTCTGTTTATGATTGTCACTCATGACTTCCATAAGCTCATTAGCTACTTATCGCGATTAAATCTATACAGCTAGAAAAAGTCATGAGAGGTGGCAAAAATTCAATATATTAGAGGGGATAAACTAACAAAATACACATTTCTGTAGTTTCTTCAAAAATATTCATTTGGCTTTTTGAGTTCTGGGATACATTTTTCATTCCAAATTATTTCATTATTCACTGCAGAGTACAACACGTAGGAATAAGAATGTGTGCACGTCACGGGTTCAAATCCCTGCCTGAATTGTTCTTTGTGAGGTCCCTTCATCAATTTCATCATATCATCACTCATCCTCATTTTCGCGATTAGCAAATGTGGCAGAAAAACAAAGTAAAATAAACCAAACCAAAACCAAATAGAACACAAAATCTCTTGCCCAAATAAATTCATCCATATTTATGACTGTTTAGCTTACCTCATTATTTTTATTAGAGGCCAAGAGATTAGTATATTTAAATAGAACACTACTAAAACTAGAGCGAAAGAGAGTGTGAGCAAATATTTGTAATATTTGTTGTTTAATCATTATATATTCATATGGAATATATAATGGAATCATTATATATGGAATATATAATGGAATATATAATGATTAAATTACAAATATTTGCTCACACTCTCTTTCGCTCTAGTTTTAGTAGTGTTCTATTTAAATATACTAATCTCTTGGCCTCTAATAAAAATAATGAGGAATATATAATGCTTAAATAACAAATATTTGCTCACACTCTCTTTCGCTCTAGTTTTAGTAGTGTTCTATTTAAATATACTAATCTAACATGGGTACCTGGGGTAAACCCTGGGGGGTAAAGGCGGTCAGGGGCATGATGCTGATCACATCACCCCCACTCACGATCGGATCAAGAAAGTGTGGGGCGTTACCTTACCCCCCACACCCCCTATATGCCTTCATGGCATGGTGATAAGCACAGGGGAGCACTTTACCTTTTTTTTATGTATTCCTTATTAGAAGAAAAAGGCATAACATTTTTGTCCACACATAATACGATCACATTTCATAAACAAATAAAACTACACCCTATATTATGCATACATATTGTGCATCGTGTAAAAAGTTGTGGTGTAAATACAGAGAACATAAGTACTGCAGAAAATTTTCCCGTGAGTTCTTTAGAGAATTTACAAAATAATCTAAGAGAAACCAATCCCCTATGTGTTTCTATAGCAGATAGACTCAGGGACCTTAAAGCACGGGCTTTCAACCATTGAAGCAGGGGGCGAGGGGGTAATGGAGGTACAGGCAGAAATCTTCCCTTTCCCTTCTGGCAGCTGTTTCTACCTGGAACTTGTGAGGCGGAGGAAAAGCCAGCTAGAGTAGATTCTTCCAGCCTTCCCAGCTAATCGAGAAGCACATAAAAAGAAATGTTTCATATGAACTGTAGCTTCAACAAGGCAATAAATATTGTCATTTGAAAATGGTTAGAGATGTGAGAGTGATTGATCTATCTCTGCTACACTAGCTACTCGTTTGTGCACATCACTGCAACTCAGAAGTGTCCATGACTGTACATGCACACCTTGAAAATGTACATTTTCTGCTATATAGTTGCAGGGGTGAAAGAATATCCATGAACACATCATTATCCAGGTGACCACTGTACATTCTATTCATTGTATCCCATGGCATTTTGACCAATTCTTTTTAAATCAAAATATAATTTTATGAGTACATGCAGGGGAAAGTTGCTAGTCCTGGCAAGGTGCCAAAACTTTTTTGGGGGGGTGCAAAGACAGTTTTCTTTCGCTCGTAGATAAGGTTTAGCATAGTGCGGGGGCAAAAGTGACAAAAAGTAAAGGGGAAACTGCATCTCTAATTGCCGCCACTGTTTTTAAGTACTAGATAAATATCGCCAAATTTAAATTTAAATAATACATAATACATAAATGAAAATTTAGACCACACATTTAAAAAATTGTCAATTTGCACTGGACTGTTTATGTATTGTTAATTTACAATTTTATGTTGTTCCAAATTATTCCAAAATAATTTTACTATCACTACTTGAAAATCCCATTTAATGCGTATCTGTTGGTTCAGTTGGTTGTGCAGTTTTGACATCAGCTATCCACGTTTTGCACTATTGGTACAACAAACACAATCCTTTCGTGTACTTTCCCCTTCCATCTGGTGATATCTTGTATTTCTTTTTTGGACAGAGACATCCAACTAATCAAGCTTCAATTTTTTGTGCAATTTTGTTCTTCACATAAGGCCTTTCACTTTTGTCATTGTCATGTCTAAACCCCTTCCATTATTTTAGTAACCATTTTGCACCAATTGTATATTCAAATAAACAAAGTTAAAAATTAGTGATAACACTACATTGATTACTAACACTACATTATAATATTCCATTTTATGTATACTTATAAACAAATAGCATAACTGTAAATTAATTCATATAGGGCAAAAAGCTGTTCTTAGTTCAGAATTAATGTAAAGAAAATTGTAAGCTTAATTGTAACCCTACTTTAATAATAATAATAAATAATAATAATAATAATTCTATCATTAGCAAATTTTCCTGTATGAAATTTTAGAACTTTTAGATTTTGTTGCTTATGATTTATCACTGAGGGTCATTTTCTTAATTTAGCAATTACTAAATAGGTCACTGGCACAGTCAGCACATCTATGTGAATGAACATCAATTATACAATTGGGATTGAACCTACAGTTTAAAACCACTGGGCAATGTTCCTCCACAGGGTATTGAACCCAGGATGGATTGATTGATTGAGTTGGTGTTTTTGATTCCACTTTATGCACAAAAAGGCTAATCAGGACTGGACCTAAAGTTTAAACTGAACTACTAAGTGCCTCCACCAGATAACGAACCAGGGACTCCTTGATAACAATGAACCCATTACCTATGCACACGCATTTGGTCATGATATTGTTTGTTAAGATTAATTTTGTATGGTGATTGGTTTGCTCTTTTAAAATTGATAGTTTTAATATAATATTCTTCTCACTACTAGCTGATGTTTGAGGGAAATCCGCATTCTCTGTGTGAGGTTAAGAGACTCACTTCCCTACAAATGATAAGAAACTGTGTTTCCTTGTTTATTGTAGGATAGTCGAATTGAGTTGTTTGTGGTGTCTGATACTATCCTTCAATCAGATGTCCAGAAATACCACACACACAACACACCTTGTTATCTAAATGCATTCTAGTAACTCCATTCAATTTCCAATATGAGATGTTCAGATATACATTATCTAAGAATATAAACATTTTTCTGTTATACCTACCCAGTGAAGACAAACCAACTTTCAATTTCTTTGCTGAAAACAATGTCACTGAAACACAACAGCATGTAAATATTCCACACTACTATACTGGCAAAATCCAACTGTACACACATGGCATGCAAAACAGAGATTTTTCTTTTATTCAAACACTCATCTGCCAACAACCAGGGACCAGCATGGTGTCTGTGTCTGAGGCTATCAGATTCACACCTCCCCAGAGAAACCCGAAAAAAAATTCTAACAGTACTAAATTTAACACTCCAATCCTAACAAAAATGAAAATTATCATCAATGGTGTCATGACTTGACAAATAGAAAGAAAATCAGTCAAACATTGTAACAATTGGTCATTTATTTTTATTATTTTATTATTATTATTATTACATTCAACTACCAAATTCTTAAAATTTCTACATTTTTATGTTGTCAGAAGAGAGGTAGTTCAAAGTAATATGCATATATTTATATACAGTTTGGTCCAAAAGTATGGAGACACCTGAATAAAAGTTGAATGACATACTGTTCCACAAGACAATGATTATAGGTTTGTAATAGGAGTGGGAGATATGTTATAGGGTATATGACACTGACTACCGTCATCTTTAAACCTGCCATCTTGAATTCAACTTCAAAATTTTAAATGGAAACCACCCTGGTACCATCAGTAAGGTGCTTACCAAATTTCTGGAAACCCGGTCTGTGGATGATAAACTCAAATCAGAAAGGCCACATACATCGACGGATCAATGATGTAGGCTGCATTGTGCAAGAGTCCGAAATGAAGTGCTCATTGTGTAGCCCAGGAATGAGTGTTAGCTGCACATCCATTATACAGATTTTGAGAGTGCATAAGTGGTACAGTCATGTTCAAAAAATCTGTCGCATGGATTTTTTCTAAGTCCAACGTCTTACGAAATTATGTTGGTAGCTCTGAAACAAGGAAGTGTTGTGAAATATACGATCCTCCAATCAGAGTCAAGTTCGATTCGGAGGAGCAGGAGGCGTGACTCACGGTCTTGTCCACAGGAAGTTCAACCAATGCAGCATTTCCAAATATGAGATAACGTCCCCATTGGTTAAATATGTTTCAATAATGCGAATCGGCAGAAAGATTGCGCAAAAGTTTACTTTGTCGTTTTAATGCTTTTAATCATTTCAAATTAGTATTAAATTGTCCCAATTATAGTTCATGAGCTTAATATAATGTATTCATGTATGTGTTTGACAATCATATATCACTCATTAGAACAATTTTCACATTGTTTTCACTACGTGAGATGACATTTCATTTACATTTACGATAAAATAGTGGTTTGGGTGTAATAACAGTTTTCATTAATTAATTTAGAGATGCATTTTATTTGTTGAGTTAATGATTAGGTTAATTCGTTATTTCTCACGAAAAGAGGGAACTACAGCTGAAAGAAAATACACAGCTTGTATTATTGAGGTCAAGAGTTCGTTTTAACATCACTTTTTGCACACACAGGCTAATCACGACTTGGGATACATTTAAATTGGAATCTGAAACATTATGCGACCTGACTGGAACTCGGAAAAGGACACACCGATTACAAGATGTCGATACATTACCACTTGGTCTGGCGAACGCCAATAACAATGTGGGGTTTTGGGAGTGGAAGAGGGGTGACGGAAAGTAGAAAATAAATAGTATTTTTGGGGGTATTTAATGTTATATTTATACACATACAAACCTAAGAAAATATTTATTTTGATACATGTGTGGGGGGAGGGTGGGGAAGGGGGAAAAGAGAGGGAGAGAAAGATATTGGGAGAGATGGGACGAAGAGGTGATTGTGGAAAATGTTTTATTTTACGTTCAGTAATAAAAACAATCAAATCAATGATGATTATCTTATAAATACCATATTTAATGTAATTTTTTTTCAAAAATGGGGGTGGAGCTGTTTGTTTTACGTTCAGTGCAGGATAACAAGTGGAGACACATAGTGATTCGTATATCACTTTAAACTGTAGGTCCAGGCCCCATTAGCCTATCTGTGTATAACGTGGATTAAGAATTCAGTAGAAAATAATGTCGATCTAGTATTTTGGATTTTAGATGCGTTGAGACCACTAAAATTTCCAATTATTATAATAAGAAACCTGTCCTCATATTACCATTTTGAACGAGAGAGAGTTAATTGTATAATCTTTCGTTGTTAGTTTCCAAGAAGACTAATTCAAATAGTAACAATGGGAACGAATAAAGCTTATGAAAAGTTTTTGCCACCATTAGAGTGACAACCCAGTGCGATAACCACTACCCCACGAGTTCGTTCCTTCTTATGGCATGATTATGAGTTAAGGCCAATTCGTTCAATATACATTAGAAATATAATCCCCACCCGCCTCTTTATAAACAACAAACCCAAACACTCCTTTGTAGCAAATGAAATAAAGGTGGTATGAATGTCACAAAACATTTAAGCAAAATCTACTATATTTACGACGCAATCGTTTTACATGGATAGGCTACAGCTTCAAGAATTGTGGCAGTGAGGTGGCTTCTTGTAGTGGTAGGGTAGATATTCGTATGGCAAGGTTCCAGCGTGCACTAGCCAGTAATTTCCGAGAAAAAAACTTCAATTTATTTTATGATGGTAAAGTTGTTCGGTGATAGGCTGTCAGTAGGGACATTGAATTTTCGCGATGCGCGAAATCACGAAATGGAAAAAAAAGATTCAATTCTGAACATTCTGCACGTAACTACACCCCCAATGATGGAATATGCATGAGTTTTATTCGCGAAGTAATGCGAAATGTGTGCTTTTCCATGAAATGAATGCTTTTTTGCGAAATAACCGTGAAATATCATCAAATTAAGTAGAAAACATGCAAAAACCGGCAATCGAGGTTGCGCGCACAAACTGTCGATTTGTAAGGAAACGTTTACCTAAAGTTTCCTACCACTAGCAGCTGAAGAATGTTTTAGCTTCAATCACATCAGGAAGACGCTGTAAATTGGGATTTCCCATGCACATAATCTCAGTTCGAAAACTTCGCTCCCTGTCAAGCTGCATTCCTTTTTTCCCCCGAATGTCTACTCAACTTCCAGTTTCATTGAACTTGCTAGCTATAGCAGCAATAAGATTAGTCTGTTCCCGCACATCAAGGGAAAGAATGGTGTCATTGGTGTTCAGTCATGAATGAATTTTGTTTATCATCATGTGATTTTTAACATGTGTTTGTGTATGTGCAGAAGTGATTATTTTATTTGTTGGACAGCAAGGATATCCTTTAAATACATACAATGAATAAATCACTTGAGATATGCAATTTAGAAATGAAGTGATTTTGTGTTGATGTTTTCTTTTTGGTTGGACAACTAAGTACTTGTGCATGTGTACAGTATATAAAAATGAAGTAGTTTTTTTAATTTATAGGTCTTTTGTATTTTGTTTCCTCTTATAATGAAAAAGTGTGTGCATTTTTTTTTCACCGCTGGTATATACCGCTGATCTAACATTTTATTTACCGCTCTCCTCAGTTTTTATTTACCATAAATTTGTGTCCCTAGCTATCAGTATTACTCGCCGAAGATTATAAGTTTGACTCTGTTCGATTACCCTTATTATTATTATATATAGCAACTAAGTATTGTATTTTATTAATAATTGAAAGAAATAAAAATGTTATATATATTTTTTTAAAAAATAACACTCCTTTCTAATGATTTTTCAATGTTATTTTTGAAAATAATTTTTTCGAATATGTTTTTGAATTTCTCATCATTTTACTAGGATTTGCATAAAAATGATCCATGTGTCATATTCGATGAAATGTCATGTACAGCGAAAGTTATACATTTTTATTTTAGGAAAAATTGTCAAGAAACAAAACAAATAAATACTATTGACATCCTTTTGTGAATAGTATTTATATTACATTATTTTTTGTTCACCATGCATAGTTGTATTCTTGTAAAAAGCATGAAAAACAATATATTCTCTACATTTCGCAAAGCAAATAATATACGAATTTTTGTAATAAGTAAAATGCAATAAATAATTTTTCGGTTTAATAAAGAAATAAATATTGCAGAGTTAACCGAACGGTGAATCGAACACAGAATTTTACAACCCATAAAATGCCTTGTAGCCTTTGCAATGAAGTGATATAGATTCAAGTAATAAAATTTCATGCAAAATCGTACGTTATAAGATTGTTCAAATATATTAAATCATTGTGTCCATAAGTTATTATACTGTCAGCCATTTGGCACATCTCGTTACAAAATCTCAGCACATCACCATTCACTAGTTAATCGAATTGAATATTGATTCACTTCACAGTTCAATGTGCAACAATAGTTTCGACTCATATCACGTGAGATGTAAACTCAATTCAATTTTCTCATTGTATGTAACTTGTATGTTGAGCTCATGTAGAAATTATGAGCTCTAAGCTAAATTTGATGCTACAATCGCTTGATCAACTCTTGCGTCTCACTGCCAGACATTCTACGTTCCTGTTTGCTCCAGGTCGCTTCTTCATTTCATTATCATTGTTTTTACCTCTGTTTCATTCTCATCGTCGTTATAAACCTACGTAATTTCTACTGTTTACAGTAGACAGAATCTACTGTTATCAATTGTAGTACTCTACTGTGTCTCTCGGAAATCTACTCAAAATCAATGATTTCAAACTGAACACTTTCAGTAGGCCTAATGTGTAATTACAGTTGAGGAACTACAAGTGAAATATTCTCTTCAGTACTACATGTAATATTGCATGTAGTGTGTTTGAATTTGAATTTGAATTCAAAATTTTGGGTGCATCAGCACTTAGGCTATTTTGCACCTGTCACTTTATATGGGGTCCAGCCCCTTACCAGAATTAAAATAACATAACTGTAACGTCGTGTTGTAATTAAAATATTAAAATATTCTGAATTCGGTTAAAAGCTGAGGCTGTAAAGAGGCACTCAGCACCCACAAGGACAAAACACAGGACAACACAGAAAATTATACTGGTCATGGGTCCAGTCGCCAAAACCTCGTTCGTCTGAAAACTGAAGCCCAGGGTGTATAACGTGGAAGCAATAATTGGGTGTACATACTTCGTGGAAGGTCTTCCCTTACACCCTTGCAGTGTGTTTAGCTCAGCATGTTAGCTGTAAATATAACTTTTTTTTCCTCCTCACTAACAATTTGTTTTTATATCTATTTAAAATTTAAACCAACCTCACTTCCATGTAGTACACCCTGAACTGGATTTTGCAGACTAACGAGGCTCTGGTGACTGGACCTACTGTTTGTATAATCTTTGTAGGACTGCGTGTGTGTTGTCCTTGTTTGTGCTGACTGTCTGTCGCTTTACAGGCTCAGCTTTTAACCCAGGTAAGGATATTTTAGTTTTCAGACACGCTTTAATTTTTTTTCATGATAAGGGGCTGGACCTCGTATAGCGTGATGGGTGTAAAATACCCTAAGTTTTCAGGCACACAAATTGTAATTCAAATTTAAAAGAATCTTAACATAGATGTTTCAAAACACCTATTGATCTACTGAAACCAGTACAGTAGAGAATCTGCAAGTGAAATTAATTTATTCAGTATAGTGTATAATATGTTAAGTTTAATATTTTGGCTGCAAATATTAATTTCATACCCAATTATTATTATTTTGTATTTATATCTTTTTGAAAATCTGAACACAGTAGATGTTTCAAAACACCTATCGATCTACTGAAAACAGTAGACAAAAGTTTCATTGGAGTAAGTAGAAAAGAGTCATTAAATAATACCCAAAGAAGTCAACCATTATGAATTAATGTTACATACTTTTTTTTATTTCACTTTCCAAAACCTAGGAGCTCAAAATAATACATGGAATGTGATTTACTAGACAGTCTGCTTTTCTGTGATCGATTCGTCGGGCCCAGTCGGGGATAACTTCCGTTCAAGGTAAAAGGGGAAGGGGAAGAAATCCACCACAGTACCATGACGTATTAAGTAACATGTTCACAGGCATCCAATGCAACTGATAAGGGTTCACCTGAACTTGGAAGTGTGGGAAACACGTTTCACGCTGGTTTCGAGAATGCTGTGGCTAAATCTGGAACTAACGGTGGAATAAGAAATAGTTTCTAACATTTAACAATGACATTTCGCTTTTACAAAATATGAGATATGTAGACTTTGATTTATTTATTATAGTAGATGGTAGAGAATTACTTACCACGAAAGTCAAGTTCTAAATTGCAGACATCAAAATGTACTCCAAGTTGTAAAATACATTTGTGATAGACAGCAGATAGGTTAATAAGGTTTACAAGATTGCTAACGACTCTTAAGACAAATGTTCAATGAAGGTTATTCAGTGAGAAAATGGGAAATTATTAAAAATAGCGGCCTAGTTGAGTGAAGATCGAAGGTTCGAATCTCTTATAGAACCGGCTATTTTTTTACACTAATTTTTGGTGCGTAATATATTTAATGTATTGTCGACATTTATAAGAAACAAAATATGAAAATTCTCCTCCTCTGTAACGGTGCAGTCTAAGACTCTGTGCTTTGGATTCCAACTTCAGTGGGACGGCATGGATTCGAGTCGTCCTGTTTGTCGGCCTCTTATCTGTATAGGACCAGTGGCAACTCACCATCGTGAGGAAATTGGGGAGCTACGAGTGACTGGTGTAACCTGGTTTCAGATATCTTCTATAATGGCTGAGGGTTCGACGTACTGACCAACGTCACCTCGTTGCCAGTTGAAGATAACTCTAGGTAGGATTGTGGAAGGGAGACTGACAGTCGGGAGATAGCCCATGGCCCTTCGAGGTTTTAAAATATGAAAACTATTCCTTCCGTAAATCTAATTTCTCGTCATTGTCACGTGAGATTTCTTTTCAGTATGACTGCTGCAATACTAATTAGTTCCTAAGTAGCATAATGAGATGGACAGAGAGATATTAAATTATGAGTTCACTGTTTAAAAAATTAGCATTAACACATTTTTATATTCACATACCTCTTTACAAATTCCTGAGCACGTCACTACAAATGAACCAATCTAGTGCACACTAGAGCCTTGGCTTATCGATACCTATGGGGTATCCTACAATTACAGTCAAACCACAACCTCAATTCTCGAAGCTGTAGCCTCTCCATGTAAAACGATTGCGTCGTAAATATAGTAGATTTTGCTTAAATGTTTTGTGACATTCATACCACCTTTATTTCATTTGCTACAAAGGAGCGTTTGGGTGTGTTGTTTATAAAGAGGCGGGTGGGGATTATATTTCTAATGTATATTGAACGAATTGGCCTTAACTCATAATCATGCCATAAGAAGGAACGAACTCGTGGGGTAGTGGTTATCGCACTGGGTTGTCACTCTAATGGTGGCAAAAACTTTTCATAAGCTTTATTCGTTCCCATTGTTACTATTTGAATTAGTCTTCTTTGAAACTAACAACGAAAGATTATACAATTAACTCTCTCTCTTTCAAAATGGTAATATGAGGACAGGTTTCTTATTATAATAATTGGAAATTTTAGTGGTCTCAACGCATCTAAAATCCAAAATACTAGATCGACATTATTTTCTACTGAATTCTAAATCCACGTTATACACAGATAGGCTAATGGGGCCTGGACCTACAGTTTAAAGTGATATACGAATCACTATGTGTCTCCACTTGTTATCCTGCACTGAACGTAAAACAAACAGCTCCACCCCCATTTTTGAAAAAAAATTACATTAAATATGGTATTTATAAGATAATCATCATTGATTTGATTGTTTTTATTACTGAACGTAAAATAAAACATTTTCCACAATCACCTCTTCGTCCCATCTCTCCCAATATCTTTCTCTCCCTCTCTTTTCCCCCTTCCCCACACTCCCCCCCACACATGTATCAAAATAAATATTTTCTTAGGCTTGTATGTGTATAAATATAACATTAAATACCCCCAAAAATACTATTTATTTTCTACTTTCCGTCACCCCTCTTCCACTCCCAAAACCCCACATTGTTATTGGCGTTCGCCAGACCAAGTGGTAATGTATCGACATCATGTAATCAGTGTGTCCTTTTCCGAGTTCCAGTCAGGTCGCATAATGTTTCAGATTCCAATTTAAATGTATCCCGAGTCGTGATTAGCCTATGTGTGCAAAAAGTGATGTTAAAACGAACTCTTGACCTCAATAATACAAGCTGTGTATTTTCTTTCAGCTGTAGTTCCCTCTTTTCGTGAGAAATAACGTATTAACCTAATCATTAACTCAACAAATAAAATGCATCTCTAAATTAATTAATGAAAACTGTTATTACACCCAAACCACTATTTTATCGTAAATGTAAATGAAATGTCATCTCACGTAGTGAAAACAATGTGAAAATTGTTCTAATGAGTGATATATGATTGTCAAACACATACATGAATACATTATATTAAGCTCATGAACTATAATTGGGACAATTTAATACTAATTTGAAATGATTAAAAGCATTAAAACGACAAAGTAAACTTTTGCGCAATCTTTCTGCCGATTCGCATTATTGAAACATATTTAACCAATGGGGACGTTATCTCATATTTGGAAATGCTGCATTGGTTGAACTTCCTGTGGACAAGACCGTGAGTCACGCCTCCTGCTCCTCCGAATCGAACTTGACTCTGATTGGAGGATCGTATATTTCACAACACTTCCTTGTTTCAGAGCTACCAACATAATTTCGTAAGACGTTGGACTTAGAAAAAATCCATGCGACAGATTTTTTGAACATGACTGTACCCCTATAAGCTGCAAATTATCCACCACCTATCAGTAGACGATCCTGATCGCCATGTGGAATTTGCATGTGTAACCTGCCTGAATTGGTTTATCATCCACAGACCTCATTTCCTGAAATTTGACAAGCACCTTACCGATGGTATACCAGGGTGGATAGGGGGCCCTACCAATACAGCACACACATATCCATGAGACATCTAAAGGATGTCTTCTGGATATTCATGCTGAAATTCTACATATGCATAGGATGTCTCGGAATGTCCAGTAGACATCCATAGGACGTCCATAGGATATCTAGGAAGGATGTGTTTCTTACATTTTTGGATGTGTTTTGGATATTCTGGATATTTTCGGACATCCCATGGATCATTTTTGAACTAGTTTTGAACATCCTGTGGGTCACTTTTGGATGTGTTTTGCACATTACATGGATCATTTTGGACATTCTATGGATGACTTTTGGACATGTTTTGGACATGAGTTCAGATGATAAGGACATAATCTGGATGTTTTTATTTCATTGTGGATAAGGATATATTCTCCATTAAAATTGTACATAATCTGGACATTATGCTGATACTTTTTGCACATACTTTGGATATGAAAAGAACATTCCTGGACTAGATTTACACATATCGAAGACGTCAAGTGCACATATGCTTATAACAAGCACTCCACTCTCTCTCTCTCTCTCACTCACTCACTCACACACATGCACTTATGCACACAAATTCACACACATCTAGACATTCAAAATGTACTTTGTATTCACATGCATAAGCATAGTAAACAGAGATTATTTTTCACTATGATGCAAGGCAGCATCCTCGTGCAAACTGTTGTTGTCTTCGAGATGAGACACAACTTTCGTGGCAACTTTCACCTGCTTGGCAGGCATGTGTGACAACGCACTTTCTGTGGGAGATATTTTTAATTTACGATTTATTACTGCCTATCCGAGTTTGAGTGCTAACACAATTGAGACTAGATACAATGACTGAATCTTTACATGGATATCAAAACATTTATGTTAAATTTGTGATAACAAGTGGATGTATTACCACATATCCCATGAATATCCAGAACAGGACGTCTTGTGGATATCCAGGATGGGAGGATGGGAGATTCTCTGGATATCCCGGACAAGATATCCCATAGATGTCACATGAATATCCACAATATCCATGAATGTGATCTCGACATTGTTGATATCTTATGGACGTCCCTTGGAGATGTGGGCTGTATTGGTATCTGGGTGACGGCAGTTGAAATTATGTGCAATAATCCTCATGCTACGCTTGCCTGAGATCAACCCGATCTCAATGCGTTCTGCCTGCGTCCAAGCCTTGCTGTGTTATGTCACCTCACCTGCAACGATAAAGCAAACAAAGAAATGTTAATAACTTCGTCACCACACTTGGGGCTAGAGCAACAATAAGCATACCATTGAACTCATGAAAAAATTTTGTATTCAATTGAGGTGTCACAAGTTATAGTTTCCATTTAAAATTTCGAAGTTGAATTCAAGATGGCGGCCATCATGGTCATATACCGTATAACATTCCCCCCCTCCCCCTATTACAAACCTACAGTGTTAGTTTTGTGGAACAGTATGTTATTCAGGTGTCTCCATAATTTTGGACCACCCTGCGTATACCATATTTTGCTGAAATTGGAAATGAGTTGTGATCTATATGAAACACAATATAACAGAAAATAAATGTAAGTAATGGTAAGTCTGTGAGTCTGCTCGCAAGGATAAAATTTCTGTGAGGTATGAGAAACAAAGGATAGACATCATGACCTTGACAACTTATAGCCAGTCACCCTAACTGAATGATATGGAGAAAGTTCCACTTGTGATTGAATGGGTACTAGAAATAAATTAAAAGATAAATTCAACAGGTCAGAGATATGGTCTATAGTATCGTAGTTAGGATTAACATGGCGACCCAGCTCTTAGCACCAGCAGAGTTTAGTCGACTATACTATATGTTCCTTTACTAGACAAAAATATAGTAGTGAAATATTTACATTCTTGCACATAACATGAAGTCAAGTGAGTTCAAATCCAAACATTTCATTTTTGTTTTCTACTTTTCTTTTTTTAATTGTGGCATTGAAATGTGTATAAAGTGTAGTAACAGTGTGAAATTAATCTGTTTTATAAATTCTTTGTAATTTGATGTAGAACTTGAATTAGGTTTTCATTTGCTCAACTTCTTTTATTTTTCTGGCACTGAAGTTAGAAGGTATGAGATTGAAAGATGAGATTATCTTTTGTAATGCACTTTTGGTGATAGATATTCAAGTGTATTTTTCTTTTCTATAGAAAATATCAACAAATTATGGACAGAAATCCTTGAAAGTGAATTCAATTACACCCCTTTACTGAAAATGGGTGAGAAAGCAAGAAAAATGATTATTCTAGTTAAATGTAGTGTCGCTGCTGCATATAGAAACAAATGCACAGAAAGAATAATCAAGACATTGGATAAGAAAATTAACAAAATAGCCGTTTCCTTTGCAAATGGAAACCGAGATTACATGGAGCTTAGTAAGTATAGCGTACAGATAGTTGTAATATATGTAAATTGCAGTACTTCACATTTTGAAAATGGTTTCCTCCATTTTTACAGCCATTCTTTCTCACTGTTACAATAAATTGCTGTGCCTAATTACATACTCATTTATTTTTGTGTACTATAATGTTATTCAGTTGCACCATTTTTCTGTATTATTTGTTGCTAAAGTCAGTTGTTCCAAATATGTGTGTCAAAGTTAAGTAAGTGGCAAGTTAATAGATAGTTCTATAGTTCTAGGAGAGAAAGTGAGAGGGGAACCAGGTTGCGAAATCCTAGGGGCACAGACAGGGATGATTTCCCCTCACCAACAAACTTGTTCTAAAAAATTACCCACCAAAAAAATTCTGGTTAGGGGTGTACTTGTTATAACAACAAGAGATAAGCTATTAGCTTTGACTTCAAATATACTTTACAAAGGATAAATCGAAAAAAAAAGCACACACACAATCTAATTGATTTGTATTAATAGAAATCACAAAGTACCTAGGTAAGCAAAAACTTATCAATAAAGAAAACAACTACAATACTCATTCAATATATACAGGGTGTCCACGCTAGAGGGATCGAGAAATGAGTGATAATTTCTAGTGAACAGAATGTATTGGTAACATAAATTTTACTTTTACTTGATACAAAACTCACCGAGTTTCAGACGATGTTCAATGCAACTCGATATGTGCACCTTTGGTGGCTCTGCACACATCTAAATGGTATTCAACTTCCCGCCAAGTGTTCTCTAGCATTTGGGGAGTCACAAGCGCTACTGCATTTGTGATGCGGCCCCTCAGTTCCTGCAAATTTCTTGGTCTGTCTCCTTGATAAACAACGTCCTTAACATATTCCCAGAAAAAAAATCCAAAGGGGTCAAATCGGGTGACCTGGATGGCTAGGCAAGGGGTCCTTCTCTTCCGATCCACATATCGGGGAAACATTCATCCAAGAAGTCACGCACCTGTCGATGATAATGGGCCAGTGCTCCATCTTGCTGGAAAATCTATCCTGGGGGAAATTGGTCTATGGCGAAGTTCTGCAACATGTCCAGGTACACATGTCCTGTGACTGTAGCCTCTAAGAAGAAGAATGGTCCAATGACAGAGTTCCTCGTCAATCCACACCAGACATTCACTTTAGGCGTGTCTCTCTCATGTTCTTGAATAACATGGGGAATCTCTGAACCCCATATCCGACAGTTGTGCCTATTGATTTTGCCGCATAAATGAAAGGTTGCTTCATCCGAGAAAACAATCTTGTCCAGATACGAGTTGTCATTTTCAATTCGCAGAAGCATTTCAGCTTCAAAATGTGCCCTAAGCGGACGATCATTTGGCTTTATGTGGTGATGAAGCTCGATCTTGTAAGCAGTCAAATGGAGTCACTTGTGTAAGACCTTGTGAATAGTTGATCTAGGAATTTGAAGTTCGGAACTAGCTCTTTGGATAGACTTCCTTGGACTCCTTGCAAATGCCGTTCTCACATGTTCGATTGTTGCCTCATTCACAGACACTTTCGCATGTTTGCCGGTTTGCGGTAGTAAAGAACCTGTTTCTCGGAGTGTTCTGTCCCATTGGAGAATCACTTTATGACCAGGTGGATCCACATTCCACGTATGATGAACACGGCGTTGAACCCGAGTAACAGATTTCTCTTCTGCTAGCCATAACACACACTGAACTTTCTGTTGCGGTGTCCACATGTTTTCCACTGCGCGATCGACTACTGAATGGCACCTGGCTTCCTTTCGAGACAAAAGCTATTGACGCGCATGCGCGACCGTGTAGCTGTCTGAAAACAGTGTTGCACAATCTCAGAGAGTTTCCCTTTCGTGTCATATGAAAAATACAGCAATATCCTTATCTGGTTTTAAATGGCGAGCATTTATTTCTCGATCCCTCTAGCATGGACACGCTGTATAATCGGAAATATATTGTGACAAATGTTTATTACAAGCACCAGAAGAAACTACAGTACTATGTTTCAACATATTCCCCCCTAGTTCAATGCACCTATGCCAGCACTTGATAAGGGTACTGATTCCACAGAAAAAAAATTGTTTTGAACGCATGCGTAACCACTCATGCACCACTGACTGGACTTTGTGGTCATTCTGGAACCTCGATCCACTTAGTCCATCTTTCAGTGGACCAAAGGTGTGGAAATCGGAACGTGCGAGATCAGATGAATATGGAGGGTGGGGTAGCACTTAAAACTTTAGGTCCTCGATGGTAGATAATGTGACACTGGCAGTATGTGGTCTTGCATTATCATGGCACACCAGTGGACACCAGACCACATTGTCTCTGCAGAATGGCTGGTTTCAGCTTTTCACACAAGAGGTTGGAGTAGGTAGTAATGTTTACATTATGACCTCTGGGCATTTTACGTATGAAGTAATGGGGGAGGGGGGTGGGGAATTTAAGGCAAATCATCTCCTGTATCAAATCTTCCACTCGAGCAGTGTCGCTTTCTGTGACTGCAGTGACAGAGTGACCTGGATGCGGAGAATCTCCAACACTGGTTATGTCCTGTTTGAACTTCGCAGCCCATGCATACACTTGTGATCGACTCATACAGTTGTCACCATACTGAACTATCGTGCGGCGATGAATTTCTGTCATTTGTTTTTCAGACAAACAGAAAAAGTACATATGCAAGTGATTTTCATGTAAAAAACACTTTGATACAAAATTGAAATTATTATGTAATGTTAATGAAAGATAGATCAAGATCAAGAAAGTGTAAGGGCATATTAATGCACTTATAACTAATAGATGCAACTAAAGGTACAATTTGTAAAATCATTAAATCTGAACTTTGAAAATATACTTTGAAACAAACATTTCTCCTGAAATTGAATGAATGAAGTGTGAAATTTAATATTCAATAGGTCCACTTGTAAGTTTCAAACACCTTTGCACACGTTTTCTCATGCTGCAGACTAATTTCTGGCATTCTTGGGGCGTAATCTCATTCCATACTTCGGAGTTTTATTCATGAAGTTCCTGAACATTCCTTGGCTGGCGTCTGGCTACACTAACACCAATGGTGTTCCATAGGTTTTCTATATGATTCGTGCTGGCCAAGGCAACAATGGGATTTCCCTCGCTTGATTCCAAGCCATTGTTGCTGCTGACATGTGGCAAGTCGTATTGTCCTGCTGGAAGATGAAGTACCCATTGTGGGGGCGTCTGCAGCATGGATTATCAACCACTGTACCTTCCTGCTTGAATTTGTTTATTGTGTTCGCCACGCAGGTTTTACTCACATTCAATGTGACTGCAATTTCTCTATGAGATCTATTGCATCTGTACATACCAATTATTTGCCATTTCATGGCCACGGGCACAGATTTTTTCCCCATTATCACGTAGTTTGCGATTCAAACAGCCTGTTTATTATCAAGCCTAACGAAAACAGGTTTGGACTTGCACAATGTCGAATTATGTCTTTCTGCACCATCTATTGACACACATTTCAACTAATGACTGCTAAAATTTGTTCACTCCAGTGCAGTCGCTGAGGAAGATATTGTTATCTGAAGACCTCTCAGTTTTCGCTGTATTATTTTTATTTTGCAAATTTTAGAAAAAAATATAAAAGACGAGAAAATTTTTTTGGATTTTTTTTTGCGCCAAAACCATCGTTCATGTTCCACAATAGTGGAAAAAATTCAGTACTGTCATAACGATGTTGGTTATGTGTATACACATTCATCTGTATTTCAAAATGCTGGATTTTTCAGTTAAGAAATTTGATTTTCCAGTTTTGTATCTCAAGAACTACAAGACGTATACCAATATTTTTTCGGCCATACACACACTATATTACTTTCATACAATTTCACTCCATATTTGTACCAAAAACTTTCGGTCAGGATTCATTTAAATGAAAAAAGTTGGTGCTCTTAAACTTTTGGTAGGGACTGTAGTTACCTTCATAGTCACCGATTTTGATGATATTTGGTACACAGCTTTGCTTTGCTCCAAAACTGACTCTTGTAAATTTTTCTCACTCTTCATATTTTTTGATATTTTTAACTATTATCATTCCTCTCTCTACTGAGAAAGTCCTGTCATTGTCTTATCATTTTCCATGTAAGAAAGAAAAGTGAGATTGAAATTTGTCCATCAGTAGACCTCGGATTTTTAGGTTCTAAAATCTGTGCTTTTAGGTTCCTAAAATAGGCTCTAAAAATCCTAAAATAGGTTCGAAAAACCCTAAAATAGGTTCTAAAAATCCTAAAATAGGTCCTAAAAATCCTAAAATAGGTCCTAAATATCTTAAGTTAGGCTCAAAAAATCTTGAAGTAGGTTAAAAAAACTTAAAATAATTCAAAATTCCTGAAAAATGCTGATTAGATATAGTCAAAGGCAATGATAATAGGACATCTATATCCTGAAATCTTGCATCTCCACTGCGATGGCAGAACTTACAATTGGAAATTTGCTATTAAAATCCACTCTTTGCTGTATAGTTAGGCAAGAATCTTTTTTTCATGTTATCCTCAGTCAAACTCCGCAATTTTATCTGTGAGGATACTCTTGTATGCTGAAAATAATATTTCAACAAAAACATTGTCAGTGGTGCGAACATCAAATGCTGAAATGTTAGTTTCCAAGGCGTGCATGCCACAAAACACAGAAGTGATGTGAAAATGAGCAAGACCACAGAGCAGACTACTTTGGACTTTACAGGTAACAATGGCACCAGACATTTTGTTTTGTTTAGAGCTTTGAAAAATCACCATGTATTTGGAGGAAGGGAAATCGACAGAGAGTATGTTTCAAACACCTTCGTCATTGAATTTTTTCATGACCAAACAAAGCAAATGCCTCTGGGTGTCATAAAAATTCTGTAAAACCTTTAAAAATGTATAAAAACATAATAAAAGGCTTGATTTAGGTGCATAAACCTAAAATAGGTTCTAACGTGCAAAATAGTTTTTTTGTTAGGCACTATAAAACTTCATCAGTTGTTGTGTATTTTAACGAAACGCTGAAATAACTTATTATTTCTTACACACCTGCAAAGGAAGAAAATAGGTAACAAATCTAAAATCTGAGGTCTATTCATCAGCAATGAACTGAACAACAGTGGGCCTATGCTGAGACTTAATTTGCTAATGAACGTATATATTCTTATTATACAGGGACAAGATGATAAACCACTTGATTTTGTCTTGGTTTTTGTGCTGATACTGCTATTTTTTTCACTGCTGTTTCAATGTTTTTAACTGCACACTTGTGGAACGAGATGTGGACATGTTGTTGAAAATGCTGAAATGTATGATCTTGATCCTTGAATAGATGTTGCATAATGTTCATTCTCTTTGAATGTTGTTATTATTTTTTTTTCAACATTTTCAAATTCTCTTTCAAAATGTATGACCATTCTGTTAATATTTTTTTTCCCTTGATGTGTTTTTCTTTGTAAATGTAAGGTCTCTGTAAGCTTGCATGGGCTGCAACACTCTTGAGAGTACCTTCTAATCCATCACTGCAGCCTTTTTGATGGACAAGAAATACCACTCAGGGTGTGCCCTGAACTTATCTACATGATGTAATAAATTCGAAACATTCCATTTGTTTCATAGTGAGCAGGAGCTCTATCAAAAAAATATAATAACCTGAATATTTTATATCTTTTTGCTACAGAAATTTAGCATACCTCATTGAAAAGTACAAAAGCCAGTGTAGAGTGAGAGAAAATCAGAAATGATATGAAACTGTGTGTTCATGTCTTCATCTTTAGTTGGCTAAATATCTGCCATTCCTATTCATGAAGGCATATCTCTAAACCAACAAGTACTTTCCATCTGTTTCTATCCTGGACAAGATCAGTCCAACTTATAATCATCGTTACCAATTTTGTTCAGACCCACTTCATTTCCACTTGCATTTCAATAACAAGCAAAAAATAGAGTTGTTTGTCTATTGTTTTATTGTGCATCTTGAAATTCATTCTGCAATCAAAAATTATAGTTTTCATCTCATATTGATGATAATGTGCAGGGAAGGTGTAAAGTGTTTCAGATCCCACTTTCAGATCCAAGTCCCAATTACCCTTTCTGTACATAAAATGGTCTTCAAAAGTCCATATAACTTTCTGTGCATAAAGTGCACAGAGGACTATGTTTTTTTCCAACATGTGGTTAAATGCCTCAAACTCATACATTAGTTTGTTAACTTCAGCTTGAATGCAATACAGAAATAATTTGAATATCTCCACTCACTTTGTTAGTGTTTTGAAACTTTTCCTTTAGTTGAACTAGTTTTTCCTTTCCAGCAGGTGATTATCAGTTCCTCATTCACTTGCTTCACTATCAACATCTGAACATAATTTGGTTTATCATGTTGTTGCAGTGGCACCAGGATAAACCATGTAGGGGTTCTGAGAGGATGCAGAATGAAATTTAGGGGGTGAAATGTTGAAATGAAAACATGAACCATGCATACATGCTTTAACTATTGTATCAAAAACCAATCAATGAAATGAAAATATGCCATTGAAACTGAACACTACTAGTGACGTTTCACTTTTGCTTGCTTTGACTACAACAGTCACATGTTTTGTAATTTGAAACAAAGATTGTTTGAATTTTTATTTTAAGTTCACTTTATTTACACAGATAGGCGAATTGGGATTGAACATACAATTTAGAGTGGTATCAGATTCAGAACCATAATGATGATGAGCAGTGGTGGTCTAGTCGGTTGGCCATCTGACTGCCATGCGGGAAATCTGGGTTTGATTCCAAGAGTGGGTGATCTACAGTTGGAACTTTTCCAGCCTTGTCCCTGGGGGCAACCCTGGCAGCATCCCTGTGGTATAAAGGTCGTTGGAGCATGGTGCTGATCACATCACCTCCAAAATGTCCACAATCGAGAATATGTGAAACCCTACAATCACATCCCCTAATGTGCCTTCATGGCACAGTGCTATGTACGTACACGGGGAACTTTACCTTTTACCTTTATCTGAACCACTATGTGCCTCAACTGGGCTTCGAACCCATAACCCCTTGATTTTAATGTGACAATGTCACCACTATGCTCTCAGAAAGATATGAACAAAGTTTAAGGTATTTCAATGACACATATTATGTATAATGAAAGAAGAAACAATTCTAAACAATATTAATGATGAATGAGAGAAAATCAACAGCAGCTGAACATTATAGAGAATGTCCCCTGTGCATGAAAGTAAATGTGGCTTCTATTTCAGATAAGAATCCAAAACTTTCCTATTGTATTAGTGTTTTCGGTTAATAATAGGTTTTGAAAAGGTGGTGCTGAAGGGTGCAAAGAAGAAAATTAAGGGATGTGCAAGCACCCCTTTGTGCCATGCTGGCATTGCCCCTGGTATGTTCACATCTGGTCGCACAATATCCCGGCTAAAAATATGGAAAAAGCATTGAACAAATTAGTAATAATTAGCATGTAAACAAGAAAACAATCAAGAGTTTTATCATGTTGTCCCTGTATACTTAGAATATATATCTTTTAGCAAAACACAAGTGAGGCCTCTGCATAGGCCCATTACTGGTACAGAGCAAATTTCAATCTCATTTTTCTATCTTGCATGGAAAAACATAATGATAAGACTTTCTCAGTCGAAATGGGAATGATGGTAATTAAAAATATCCAAAAATGAGAAAAAATCGATTGTGGGTGTGTTGAGCTGTTTAAACTTGAAATTTGAGCATTTGAATGAAGTAGATAGGTGAATTCAATATCGGTAAAGGAATAAAACAGGGATATATCCTTAGCTGAATCCTATTCAATATATTCTTATATGAAATTGCTAAAATATGTAAGCAGAGAACAAAACTAGGTTTGTGGAGTGTACAACCAATATACCTTCAAGTTCTACTATATGCCAATGATACAGACATGGTTTCCCCTATAGAGCACAGGAGCAGTTAATTCCCAGTAATGCATGGTATTTACCTCAAGAATGAACAATAAAAAATGTATTTATCTTTTCACAATTTTTCGCTGAAATTTTTACACAATAAACCATGTATTTTTTTCTGTAACGTGTTGTATTATTTTGCTGAGAAAGAGAAACTGCAAGTCAGCTGGCCTGGCCCAGTTTCTCAGTTGAACCCCCACAGAACAAGTCATGCCATAGTGAAAGAAAGCTTCCGGCAGCAGGCAGAAGCTTGAGTTTGGTACATGAGCAAAATACATGCAAAAAGATACTTTTGAACCTTCAAGAAACACACATGCACAGTTAATGCTCTTACAGAAGTTGCGAGTGAGATCTCCTTGCTGCTTCCTTACTTCCAGTGTTGCCTTTTGGGGTTCAAATAGGAAGCACATATTCAATCTTCTCTTTGTATCATTTCTGTGCCTAACATCTTGGAATAAATGCAAGATTGTGGCAGAGATGGATGAGTAGAAATGAATGAGTGTTGGAATACATATGAAATCCATTCATTACAAAGAAATGAAAACACAACTAAATTTCGAAAAAGGACCAAAACAAAATATGAACTACAACACACAGACACACAGAGAAAATCAAACTTAAAATTAAAAAAAAATGTGATTATCAATTTTGTTGCATCATTTAAACTCTACTCATAAACAAACATGACACATTCGTATTCTATTCTGATAAATATGACTTACTATTTAGTATTTGATAATGCATGTCATCTCTAGCACATTCAAGATCAAAATGGGTACATTTTTGTGTTTCAGGTACTAAGAAGAAAATTACAAAGTTACTGTTAACAATTAATCCAGTTTGGTTACATGCAATATTGGAAAATTTGTTTGATGAGTGCATCACCATATCATCATATACTGACAGCATTTTAATTGTCCAGTTCATGATGAAAAGGTAAATTGATATTTTTTCTTAGTTCATAAGTAAGTACTTGGTATTAATTTACTGTGAAACATTTGATACCTCACACATAGTTGAATGATGCTTCAAGTTGGTTTCTTCAAAGAGTATAATTTTCAAAGTAGCTTGAAAATTTATCCCTTTCAGTAAGAGAACAATATTCACATTCACAGAATGAAACAAACATATTAAATTACACTTCATAGAAATTTTAGCAAAAAAAATGTAAGCTTGACCAGGAATCGGACCTGGGGACCATGGTATACCATGCCATTGTTCTGCCAACTAAGCTACTCTGTCAGCCCTGGTTTCAGCTGATTTTTCACTGTTGCCTTACCTATGTGAAATGAGACTTGTTTTTTGAGGGAAAAAGTGCTAATTACAGATAAGAATATATTTTATAAACAGCAACCCAAAAGTTACACAGCTCACATGTGAATATAATAGTTGTAAATCTGATGTTTTACCAACTTTGCACTGATAGTGTCAAGATTAAAATGGAGTTTAAAAGCAAGTGAGGGAAGTAAGTTCAGCAAGAGTAATTATACTGGTTGTGAAAGTACACATTGCATCTGGTGATGAGATGGTCCTAGGTGTGACCAGAATTACCTTACGATTTGGCACACACAGGAGATGTACTTTGAAGAAATTTTAGCAAAAAATGCAGGCTCGACTAGAACTCAAACCTGGGTCTCTGGCATACCATGCCATTGCCCTACCAACTTACGTACCGAACCAGCCCTGGCTTTGCCTGATTTTTTGCTGTTCCTGTTTTACCTGTGTTGAATTGTCTCTACCAGTGGAAATTCGTAAATTTGTAAATTACCTTATTATCTACTTATATTTTCATGATAAGGCAATTTACAACTCTATGCTGAGAGAAACTAGGCACTGTCAGCATCATCGGTGTTTCGAGATCAACAGATCACATTGCAGTAGCAATGAAAACATAGGAAAACAGCATTTTTCCAACAACTTCCCCCTCTTGCTATTTTTGGCTCTCTGCAGTAATAAGGGAGTTGCCATATGGTGTCAGACTTTTGAACTACCCTGCAGATATATAGATTGTCAAAAAAAAATTGATTGATTGATTTTGTTTTTTGTACTTCGCGTTTTGTGCCACTTTTGGCTAATTTACGAAGATGGGGATGAGTGATGAAATTGATGAATGGACACTGACAAACACCCTTACCCAGGCCAGGATTCGAACCCGGGACCCCCCAGCATCGTAGTGCAATGTGCTAACCACACTGCCACAGGGGCTGGCACTAAAAAGAAAATTAGTATTATTTCATGTACTAGTCTGACACTATTTTTGCTGCCACCATTGAATTCTGGAACCTACAATACCCCCAAACATGATCATGTGGCTGAAATGCTTATTTTTAGACTTTTGGCACCCATGTTGGCTGTTGACTGATTCCATGTCAAATCATTCAGGCCATGCAACCCACCGATTCATATTTCAATGAAACTTGGTGTATTTGTAATACCAACAAGGCATGTCATGAACACATGCAAAAATTTTCTTCCCTAGACCTCATAGTTACTGAGAAACAGGAGGCTAAAGTTTCAGAATTTTGCACGCATCAATCATTGCTGAGGACATGGTGATGGCTCACAGTGCTTAACAGAAAATGTTATTTCTCTGAGTCAAATCGACATATCACTATATTTTTTTTCCTAAACTTCATATATGTGTGTATTCCATTTAAATAGTTTTCATCAAGATTCCTTTGCACCGAGAGTCAGAAAAAGATACTGTATTGTATGTAAATAATGTTGATTTCTTGCGTCAATGTGTGGTGTCACTAAAATTGCATTATCACTAAAAGACACTGCAGTTATCAAACCAATTTTTTTTTAATTGAAGCTTAAAGTATGTTCTAAAAAGCTATAAAATAAAATTAGTGGCTTTTTCACTGCATCTATTAATAAATCTTCATTAAAACAAATTTTATGTATATATATATGGGTTATTCCATGTCAAATCATCAACAAAAAAATGAACTTTTCAACCTGACAATTTCAGATTTTCATGAAATTTGGTAGGATGAAAGAAGACATAAAGTAACTTACACATGTAAAATTTTAGCCTCCACTAATACACAGTATTCATACAGCAGGGTTGCCAACCTTATAACAAATATAACATTTATGGTTACAAACTTAAATAAAACAATTTATGACTTTGCTTGCAGTTATGGTATAACTTTCATCTTTGGCTTGTTTTGAAGCTCAGGGAGCATAGTTTTCATAAAAAATATATTTATATGAAAATATTCAAATTTTCATTTCAAGGTCTCATCATGTGACCTTTGACCTTGCATATATGAACATATGTATGTTCAATTTTGTGGGAGAAAAAGTATGTTACACAGTTAAATTCAATATCTGTGTGGTGTATGTTTCATATTTGGGTGACTTTGGAAACAGGAATAAAAAATAATTTGACAGTAGTATCCTGCATTTATTTAACCTTGTAAGCACTTAAATGTTATGTTTGTAATTAAGTTGGCAACCCTGCTGTATGAATACTGTTTATCACTGAGGGCTAAAATTTTACATATGTAAGTTACTTCATATTTTCTACCATCCTACCAAATTTCATGCAAATCTGATATGGTCGGGTTGAAAAGTTTTCTTTTTTTTATGATTTGGCATGGAATAACTCATATGAATGTACAGTCAAGGACAGTTCTGGGTTGTAACATTCCCATTGAGAGTCAATAACATTCCCATTACGAGTCAATGGGATTGTTACAATCCAGAACTGTCCGTGACTGTACATAAAATTTGTTTTAATGAAGATTTATTAATAGAAGCAGTGAGAAAGCCACTAATTTTATTTCATAGCCTTTTAGAACATTCTTTAAGTTTCAATTTTAAAAAAAATGGTTTGATAACTGCAGTATCTTTTAGTGATAATGTAATTTTAATGACGTCAGATGTTGACGCAAGAAATCAACATTATTTACAATACAATATTTTATCTGACTCTCAGTGCACAGGAATCTTGATGACATTTATTTAAATGGAATACACATATATCTATGAACTTTATAAAAAGAATTCAAAGCGATATGTCAATTTCACCCAGAGAAATTACTTTTTCTGTTAAGCACTGTGGGCCATCACCATGGTCTCGGCAATGATTGATGTTTACAAAATTCTGAAACTTTAGCCTCCTGTTTCTCAGTAACAATGAACTCTAAGGAAAAAAAAATTGCATGTTAGTATTAACAAATACACCAAGTTTCATGAAAATCTGAATCGGTGGGTTGCATTTTGAAATTTTACGGAGTGATTTGATGTGGAATTAGCCTGTCATAATGTTTTATGATAAAATGCATCTTTTTAATCTCCTATTTCCAAAGCAAAGATTTAAACTTCAACTTATGTGGAAATAAGATGCTGTGATCGATAAATAACTGTAATGAAGTAACGGAGTTCTGGAATAAAATTGTCATCATGACCACCATGCTGAAGATGCCATTACAGATGAACGAGGCCTCAAAAAATGTGGTCTGGGGCATTTTACATTCAGGAATGAATGTAGTATCCACTCCAAAGGGCATGTTCTCAGCCAGAAGTGAAATATTCTGCCTCTTTTTCTTACTTTCTAATCACACTAATAGCGAATTCAATTATGTTCTTTTCATTTAGATTTTGGTGAAGTTGAGAAAAAGTGAAAAAGTTTGAATCATGATTTATTGTTGTAAATACTTGTTACGATGAATATTCAGAATTTATAATTTAGCACAGCAGCCAGTATTGCACATATAAATATTTTGCTTTGCAAGAAGTGAATTATACTTCTTCAAATTCATCAAAACCTGGATTTGATTTGATTTAACAATGAACAAAGAAGTATTTTCTGTACCCTGAGTATCATTAGTGAATGCTGTTTTTTTCATGTGAATATATTCTTGTGTGTGTGTGTGTGTTATAAACCAGGTTCTTGTGGTCAAGATAAAATGTGTCAATCATAAGTGATAAAAATGAGAGTAATATCATTTTATCCACAGAGGGAAGGTGGGTGATTTTTCTTTATCAAATGATTACAAATTGGAATTGTTTAAAAAATAGCAAGTTTCCCCACTCCTTTTATTTAATGAACAACTTTTGAGAAATAAAATGAGTGCAGTGTATTCAATATAAATTAAAGTTCATAGCCATCAGATGACAATGAAATTATCCCTTGTACAGCAGAGACAGCAATCAGGGACATGATTTGGCAGGCATGGCCTCAATAAACAAAGTATGAGTATTATTGCAAATGTATACAGCTTTTTCAAACATTAGCTGATAATCCAGCAATGGATGTTCAATCATGTTCAAAAGCTGACTGGAGATGCATGTGGTGTAGGCAGAATAACTGTTCAAAGCATTAAAAGGGCTATAGATATTGCAAAGGGATTGAAGCCCAATTCTATTTATAATGGAAGCACTCAAAAGAGAAAATAATATAACTGGATAAGATTGATTGATTGATTTGTTGTTTTAAGTACACTTTATGCACAGGAAGGCTAATCGGGACTGGACCTACAGCTTAAAGTGGGATCCAAAGCACTGTCCATGTGCCTCCACCGGGTATCAAACCCAGGACCCCTTGATTACATTACCACTATCCCATCTGGGAGGCCCCTAAAATAACCGGATAAGATAAGTTTGATAACGTATTGTGAAGGTTTGTGTTTAGATTTTAAGATTGTGGACCTCATTTAGCAGAAAATAGTTTTGTGGGTTAAAAAAACATGTTACAAATTCTTCAAAATTTAAAGAAAAGTATAAAATTAAGTATAAAAAATATCAAGTGTAAATGTATAAAATGTGTTGTACAAGGGAGAGAGTATCAAACCAACATGAAAACAGTGTCCTAGCTATGCATGCCCAAGAGGTTTGCATTTTCATGTCTTGCAGTATAGTAATGTGAAATTAAATGATGAATTTCAAATTTATTTAAAAACCAACATCATTAGTGTTAGGTGTGAAATATCGTTAGGCTTCTGTTTATGTTTTGTTGAAATATGGAGGTGTCCATCGTAGGAGCTGTATGTTAAGCTGTCTATCAGTAAATCTATTGTTAAATGTTAATTAGTGGTCTGTTTATATCTCAAGTTTAAGTATGTATAAAACGCATGCGTATTAGCCTGTGTGCATACACGACAGCTTACAATGTGGCGACGAGAAGGTAAATTTGAGTAATAATTACAAGTTTGTTACAAGTCTAGTAAAATGGCTTATGTAGTACCTTTCGATAAATATGGTCCTCTAAATGGATCTGTTTCTGCATATTTGGAAAGATTTGCTAATTATTGTCGTATTCAGCACTTTGCACCAGAGGATAAATTTCCTACATTGATTGCTGTAATAGGATCGCAACTATATGAAGTTCTTCGAGAATTGTTTGCTCCAGCCCTGCCGGAAGTTAAAACATATGAAGAAATTTCACAAAGATTAATTTCTTACTGTAGTCCTGCTAGTAATTACATTGTTCAAAGGCTGAAACTAGGAAACTGTAAACAAGAAAATGACGAACAGATTGAAAATTTCGTAAGACGGTTAAGGAAAATAGGTGATCAATGCGGTTATGACAACTTTTAGCCAATTGCTTTATTTGATTCTCTAATTAGTGGTATTAAATCAGAAGCAATTAGAAAGCACATAATTTCTAAAAATATAACGGAATTTCAAAAGGCATTCGAAATTGCTAACCAGATGGAAAAATTAGAGAATGTTACAAGAATGTTACAAGCAGGCTAATGTAAATCACATTTATCATCATAGGCCAGGTAGTTCTTACAATAAGGAAGATATGGAGGCTAATGTAAATCACATTTATCATCATAGGCCAGGTAGTTCTTACAATAAGGAAGATAACAGACCACAGAAAGGATTAAATGCAAGGGCAAATCAACGTTTCAGCTTGGATAGGATGCATGATACCAACAAAAGGCACTTTACAAGTAAGAATTCTGCTAGGTTTCAAAATACGAGCTCGAACACACCAGGACAAGGTCATTCATGTAATTTTAGCAATTATGAAAAACAATTTACAACTTTTCGTAAAGAGTATCAATCTAGAACACAATACAAATATTGTAAAAAATATGGACATGAAATAAAAGATTGCTATAAATTGTTGAATCAGAAAGATAGAAATGATTTCAATTTAAAGAAACCTTATTATACTTACAAATCCAATAATGTTAACGTGCCAGAGGATCCATGTTTGAAGAAAATGCAAGTGAATAAAGACTTAACCGACTTGACAATTGGTATAATTAAAGTAATTCCAAGGAATAAACATCCAGTAGATGATGTTACTTCAAGTAAAGAATCTGGAAATGTTACTTCTTCCAATATATCTAATGATCAAGGATGGAAGCATTCAAACAATTTATTATCTGAGACAAACATTTCATTTGTAATGGATTTGTAACCAAATTAGCACCTTCATCTGAGTATTTAGTCAATTTAAGTATGAATAATATCATGGTAAATTTTGAAATAGACACTGGATCGTATGTGTCAATTATGAGTAAATCTGTTTGTGAAAGCTATTTGTCTAATGTACAATACAAAGAACCAAATTGTATTCTTTGAGGTGCGAATAATTCTATCCTGCCATTAATAGGAAAGATTGTTGTTAAAGTTGAATTTCAACAAATTCCCCAGATGTTATACTTGTACATAGTTGATTGTAAAATGAAATATCCTTTAGTGAATTAGACAGATTATACCTAATTACCATGATTATTTATCTCGGTTAAACATTAATATTAATGAGAAATGTTGTAAATCAAACTCTATGGCTGTAAATAGCAACGACTTGTTACAAAATGTCCAAGAGCATGTTACGATGCAGCAGATATTGGATAAATGTAAGCAAATGCACGAAACTAAAAATGTGCAAGGAGTTGTTGATTTAATCAAAGTGAATTACAATAAATTGTTTAATGAAGATTTGTCTCATACCATAATACGTTATAAAGCAAAGATACCTATGAAAGCAGGTGCTACGCCTATTTTTAAGAAGTTTTACAACAGTGCATTTGGTATGAGAGATAAAGTAAAGGAAGAATTGGACAAGTTGATTGACCAAAATATTCTGGAAAAGATGGAATCGAGTGACTGGGCGAGTCCAATGGTTGTAGTTGCAAAGAGAGATGGTAATGTACGCTTGTGTTGTGATTTTAAGAACACAATTAATAGGTTTGTGGAAAATGTAAAATATCCTTTGCCAAGAATTGATGAAATTTTTCCTAAGGTGAATGGTCACGATACATTTGTTTCTTTGGACCTGAAGAAAGCTTATTTACAAATAGCATTAGACAATCAAGCGAAACAATTGCTCGTTAAGAATACCCCATGGGGCTTGGTTCGACATATGAGAGAGACTACCATTTGGAGTTAGTGTATCTTCCCAAATATTTCAGAAGACAATTGAAGATATACTTCACGATTTGAATTATGTCATAGCATATCAAGACGATTTGCTCATATCAGGGATAGGAATACTGGAAGTTCAGCAGTGTTTAAAAGAACACAATGTTAAGATTAACTGGGACAAATATGTATGGTTTGTACATGAAGTAGAATATCTGGGATATGTGCTGAGTAGGACAGGGTTTAGACCGTCAGAAAAGAAAATGAAAGCATTATTGCAATGTCCTGAGCCACGTAACGTTCGTGAGGTAAAAGCATTTCTTGGTGGAATCAATTTTTATAGGAGATGTGTGCCCAATTTATCGATAATACTGTCTGAATTATATAATCTGTTAAGGAAGAATGTCATGTGGAAGTGGACTGATTCGTGTCGCAAGCAATTTGAAGCTGCAAAACAGGCGTTTGCAAGTGCTAAAGTTCTGGTGCCATATGATCAGAATCAAGATTTGGTAGTGCAATGTGATGCTGCACAAAATGGTCTAGGAGCACAGTTGTGCCACAAGATAAATGGGCAGCTTCATACAATAGAATACATATCATGTACGTTAACCAAACATGAATTGCAATATCCTATGCACGAAAAGGAAGCATTGTGCATTGTATTCGCGGTGAAAAGGTTTCAAAAGGATGTCCAAGGAAGGTTTTTCGAAATTTGTACAGATTCTCAACCTGCGCAACAGTCACTTACGTTAGATAAGCCAATATCCATTCTTGCGTCACCACGTATTCAAAGATTGTGCTTGTTCCTTTTTCACACAAACTTATATATACCAAGAAAGTGGAGTTGGCTGACATGTTGTCTAGATTCCCGTTAGCAGATGTATGTCATGAAGATGCTCTTCAAGAGAAATACGTTTATCAGGTGACGCTGACGCCTAAAGTGCAAGAAGTTATGAGAAAATGTACAAGTGAAGACAGAATACTCAGTGCAGTTATAAACTTCGTTAAGGAGGTTGGCCTAATGAGATAAAGTGTTATATTGGAGATGATTTAAAGGAATTGATTGCCTTTAAAAGGAGGCAAGCAGAATTGAGCATGGTTGAAGGATTGTTATTTTGGGGTTATAAATTGGTGGTACCCAAAATAGTATGGAAAATAATACTTAAGAAAGCACACAATGATCATAGTGGCATTGTGAAAACGAAAATGTTGTTGAGACAAAAGTATTGGTGGCCACGAATAGATGCAGATGTCGAAGCATATGTTAAAGATTGTGGAATATACGCAGCAGTAAAACCAGATAATTCATCGAGAGAATACAGCTCTTGGGATAACTGTCAAAATCCATGGGAAAGAATGCACATTAACTTTTTCTCATACAGAAATAGTACTTACATCATAATAGTAGATGCGTACATTAAATGGATAGATTGTCAGAGGGTCTCTTCCATGTCTTTCAAGGAAGTGAAAGATTATTTAGTAAAAAGTTTTGCTACATTTGGTTTTCCAAAACACATAGTTTGTGATAATGATCCACCATTTTCATCTGAAGAATTTGGAGCTATCTGTAAAAAGCACAGCATTACATTATACCATTCGCCGGCCTACCACCCAGAGAGCAATGGTCAAGTGAAGAGGTGTGTCTAGACAATTAAAACTAAATTGGATTGTGCAGTACGAGAGTGCCTAAATAAAAACATGCATTTTGACATCATTCATTTGCTGCAAAAGATCTTGCTGGCCATGCGGAGTGAATGTAGTACAATGACGGGTAAATCTCCGCAGCAAGTTATATTTTCATATACGCCGGTCAACACATTTGACGTGAAGATAGAGAAGATATCAAAAGAGGATTATGAACAGATGAAGAAACCTCAGAAGAAGGACAATGATAATTTAGGAAGTAATGTAGTGTGGGTGAAATTACCGTTCAAAGACAAAAAGAACACAATGAGATATATTCAGGGCAGAACACTGAGAAGAAACAGCATTGTCACTTGGATGGTAGAAGTGGACGGGAAGAGAAGAATGGTGGACAAAAACCAGCTGAAGTGGCCGAATAGAAGAAAAGGTACTGAGGAGAATGAAATTGAGAATCTGCAAGTGTCTCCTGGAACTTCTACTGGATCAACGTTTCCAAGATATTGTGACTATGAACTTTTGATGGATTTCCCAGATCCAGGTGATGTAAATGACACCCTGATTTTGGATAATGGGGCAGGTAGTAGTTCAGAATCATCCTCGGAGAGACCAGAGCAACATCAGGGAATTAAAGAAGATGCCATTAGGAGATCAATCAGGGAGAGAAGAACTCCTGATAGACTTCAATATGTTAAGGACTGAAAATTTTAAAGGAAGATAGGGGAATGTTAGGTGTAAAATATCCTAAGGCTTCTGTTTATGTTTTGTTGAAATATGGAGGTGTCCATCGTGGGAGTTGTATGTTAAGCTGTCTGTCAGTAAATCTATTGTTAAATATTAATTAGTGGTCTGTTTATATCGCAAGTTTAAGTATGTATAAAACGCGTGTGTATTAGCCTGTGTGCATACACGACAATGAAAATTGTAATATTTTTGTTTATCGAATATTATGTTTTACATGTTTTCAGCTATTATTTTAACAATTATAATTTCAATTATGCAAAGATCATGAAAGACTGAAGACAAATTTCCTAACTTAAAAGAGCAAAAGCCAATCTCCATGGTGCCATGATTAGCACGGTGTGCTATGATGCCAGGAACCTTGGGGCATCCCCAACCTGGGCATGTTCTTTGTTACTCTCCTCTCATAAATTTCATCATATCATCCATCCCTCATCCTCATCTTCATGAGTCATCAAATAGTGCCAGAAAAAGTAATTGTAAAATAAACCAAATCAATCAATCAATCAATTAAAACATTAAAATACAAAAGGGATGTTAACAGACAAATCGTTCAAATTTTCCAGAATTTTTAGTAACATGCTAATCAAAACTGGTGTTTGTAATGGTCGGATTGACCATTACAGGTTTGTGGTATTGTATTAGTTAATTGCTGGCCAGCTACAAGATGTAGGGTTAATTAATATGTATCCATGTGTGTACTTTTATATGTTATGGCTTGTAAGAATATGTGCTTGTGTTTTTACTGGATTTTACAATCCCCTGTTTTTTTAGCTTCCCAGTTTGGCGAGCTGTCTTTCAAAAGACCGTTGCTGTGGAAAATCCCAGTGGTATGGGGTGGACGTCCAAGCACTCCCACCCCAACTATAAAAACGGCCAATTGGCTTAACAAAAAAAAACGTTATTTCCCAACATCAAATATCAATATTTTGATAATGACCTATCGGACTACCAAAGAATATAAAAATAAAGTTTAACATAAATAGACTAATCGGGACTGTATCTACTTTATATTTACAGGTCAATAATGTTAATAAATGATTAATATGTACCAACATCTTTGGGCTTCTCTGCAGAACTGATCAAGGAAGTCCTTTATAGATCGTGCTTCATAATGTTTCCCTCTAGTTTCCAGTATGCAAGATTTTTACGCACAAAGGAATCTAACGAGAATCCAACAACACCATTGTGTTGTGTTATGCAAGAAAAATCAAATTAATTAAATAATAATGGTTACATATTATCTACACTTTGATGAATTGTGTAAAAATTTGTAATACATATTTTGTAGGACTTGCTAAAACATTAAAACATGGGTTCCTTAGTCTACCACAGATTCTATTTGCTTCAAATGAAAGACTCTTGTGACAATGTTTGTCTACTGGTTACCTTAACCATTTTGCAAAATATTGTGTTGTTGAAATACTGTGTTTGACACCCGACAAACAAATAGGAATACCTTGATTAATCAATGACTTCTTGGATTACAGTGTCATCATTAATATTTCATATCAAGTTTTATAAAGGGAAATCCTCTTTACATTATGAAAAATACCTTCCTTAATGACTATGGTACGAAACCGAACGATATAAGTGCCCTCCTTCGCCTTACCCCATTTCTGCTGCACAAGGTCTCTGGGCTGCTTATCGCCATCACTTTTTGAGGAGAAGCGTACAAACCCCAAATATCATTATTTTTTATGCTGATACTGATTTCTTCCAGTCACAGAATGGCTTAAGATATATGAATAAAATTAGGAGGATCCACTCCATAGCAGAAGAGTTGGCATAATTATTTGTCAAAAGATTAGGTTGTGTCTAATGTACTTTCACAGACATGGTCTGCTACAGACAAAATGTAATATTATAAATATAAGAAAATAAATAGAATATAATTTGAGAGATTTTCAATTGTATTTATTTGACTGCAGCTTTTTTCTACTTGTCATTTTCGTGAACTCATATTCATAGGGTGCTGCCTGATGAACACTGGCAACTTTTACAGTGTGTACAGGACATCAAGGCAAGCAACTTTTGTTAGTCACTATTGGCTCGTCTAATTCTTCTTTCGATGTTACAAGCAATCGAAATATGACATCTTTTGTCCTTAATGTATGCAATCCCATTGATAGCTTTGCAGTTGAAAATGTCATTTATTCTTACTGCTGTTTAAAATTCTTAGAGCAATATACTGTATAACATGCTATGGAAACGATATTGTGCGAAGAGTCAGGATTTAAACTTCATTTTTCTTTTATAAAATGGATATCATAACACACACCTATGTTGCTTATCATATTTGATGTGTTTGCATAGAGAAATTATTCATAAGATTTGATTGATTGATTGATTGACTTGCTTTATTTTACATCGCCTTTTGTGCCACTTTTGGCTAATTTGCAAAGATGGGGATGAGTGGTGATATGATCAAATTTATGAATGGACACTCACAAACATCCATGCCCAGGCCAGGGTTCGAAGCTGGGACCCCTGGCGTTGTAGCATGAAGTGCTAACCACTCTGCCACGGGAGCCAGCTCATAAGATTTGAAATTGATATTTACACTCCATAAGATGCTTAGTGCAACCCGTATCAAACTACACATTTTATTGCTTTCTAACCAAAATAATAAATGTGAAACACTATCACATTTTCATTGTGTTTGATAATAAAATTGGAGCCGGTAAGCTGTCCTACATCTTTCACTAGCTGACCTCCATGGTGGGATGGTTTCATAACACACTACGAAGCCAGGGGTTCCAGATTTCGAGACTGGCCATGAGTGTTGTTTGTGAGCAGAGGTGAAACGACAAATTTTTATCTGGAGGGGAGAGGGTCAAATACCAGGGCAAATGTGCCAATAATAATAATAATAATAGTGGTGGTAGTGGTAGTAATAATAGTAGCATTGAAAGACGTTATTATTGTTGTAAATCATACAAAAGGGTGTAGAAGTCAGTGCTAAAGCAATTGTGTTTGAACAAATGATTTGAAATAATTTTTCCAACATGTTCAATTTCATGTTAGCTAATAATGGAAAACAATCACCCAAACTATATTTTTGAAAGACAGAATATGCATGACGAACGTTATTCTTTTTGTACATATGACACGTATAACTTTCATGTTCAACATATATTTTACACATATGCAACATGGAGCGACCTAAAATAAGAAAATACATGTGCAATATGTTAACGCCAAATTGTGTACGAATCCAAAGTTTATTTAATATATATATATATTATTTAAATACATTATATGATAAATTCATCCGCCAAATTGTCTCTGAAATGTGGGCATCCCACCTTTGCGAGTGAAGGGAGCAAGAAAATTTTACAAAATGTTCTTTTATTTGCATAAAATTTGAAATCAAGGGGTCAATTGCCTCTCTGTGCCTCCTGCAAGTGCCCTTAACCATCTGGAAGAAAAATGCAAGAAACACTTGAAAATTAATTTCATTTTGAGTATCCATTTGTCCTGCTATCCTTAGATTCTGCTAGTCATGTTTCTTTACTTCAATGTTTGACCCCCCCTAGATTGGGCATCCATCCAAAATTGGGGTGGGTCAATGCCCCTGCCCCCCTGTGGTTGCAGCACTGTTTGTGAGTGTCTCTTCTTCAATTTCAAGTCATCACTCATTGTCACGATTAACTAGATGTGGTAGAACAGCAACGCTAAGTAAAAATAATTAAATATCCACTCCTATCTCTCTATCACGTGAATCACTATTACCAAAAGGTAGCCTGGGGAAACAAAAAAATATGCAGTTCAAACTTCATAGCAACACATCCAAGAAAAACATCCAAACACATTAGGCAACTTTAATACAAAACTTCTCAAACTATCACAACTGTTCTAGATACTTAAAATTGCAAGATCATTTCCCGAAATCTGAATCTGGAAGGTAATTTTTTTCCCCCATTACTGATACATTATACAGAATCCCACACACCTTCATAAATCATAAAATCAATAAATGTCTTTGTTATGTTGCTAGAGTAATAGGGGATATAATATTGTAAATTGTAGTGAGAATTCCAGGTAGGAATGTATTTTGTAGGTTAGTTGCGTGTTACTCACAAATGCAAAATATAAAAAAGTTGAAAATTGTACTTACGTATGTGAGTATATGTTCCTACTATCGAAAGACGTTTCAGACATAGACTATCTCCTTCCTCAGGTTCATATAAAAAACTAGGTACTTGGCATAGTACTGCTTCAAAAATGTAATATGAGGATAGTGGTTAAGGGTTGGTTAAGATACATTTAAAAATATTATGTTTTTGCTATTAAAAATACGTAAAAAGCGTGTCGTTCCCTAAAAAGACTTGTACTATAGACCTATTCACAGGTATAAAAGTTAAAAAAGTTAAAAATCAAAAAGACCTGCATAAATCACTATGCTACTTGCAGGTTTAGTCATTCCTACCCAACTGTGCATCCCAATCCGCATGAAGGTCAATTCTCCACGAATGTCTCCCCTCCCCTTAACTTTCTCATTTCCCCTTATTACATCACAAGTCCAACGTAAATTCATGTTCCTCCCGTGCTGCTTGCATAACTTCCGGAGTGACGTGGAAACCGATATTGGGTTCAATCTTCCATGCTTTGTCCCATTTTTTGAGGAAATTGATCCACTCTTCTTCCAAATTTCCTTCATCCCTATTAAGATTATTCTCCCCCCTACAAATATTCACTGTTTCATACACGTTTCTTCATAACTTCCTCCTTTCTTTTCTAATTATCTCTTTTTTTGCGATTCCATGCCCACTTTCCAAAGTGTGTTCTGAGAGACCCGTTTTGGGAACTTTTTCCCTTATATCCTTTTCATGCTCACTCCATCTTTTACCCATATTTCGACCCGTCTGTCCTATATACTCCTTCCCACATTGACATTCTATTCGATAAACCCCCTTCTGTTTTTCAGGTATTTCCCTAATTATCTTCCCTTTCTTATAATCAGTAAAGTATTTCTCAACATTCTTTGGTTCTTTCATCCTGCAAACAATTCCAAAATCTCTCGTTATTTTTCCGATTTTTTCCAATGCGAATTGATGGTATGGGATACCAATGTACTTTACCTTCCTATTTTCGATTTTTCCCCCTCATTTTGATCCCCTTTCTCTTTTTTGTTTTCTTTCCTAATAATTTTCTGTGCTCTCCTCGCGATCTTATCCATTTCTCTATTCGTACACCCATTTTTTAATCCTGTTTTTCCTATCCATCGGATTTCGTTGTCTTTTTCTTTTCCATTATTGCATAGTCTACCGGCCCTAATAAAAAAGTTTAGGAATACGTTTCTCTTTGTTTTTTCGGGGTGCGCCAATTCCTTGTTAATATATAAGTTGCCCGATAGGGGTTTATGATGTACTCCTGTTTTAATCCTATTCCCTTCTTTCAAAATACTAAGATCCAGAAAATTGATTTTTCCATCGCTTAAGTTTTCCCTAGTGAAGTTTATTCTTTCGTCTTGTTTTTCTAATTCTTCAAATACCTTGTTCAGTGCTACCGCCTTTCCTATAATCAAAATATCATCAACGTATCTCCCATAATATTTGATACGCATTCTCGTTTTTTCCAAAGCTGCCTTCTCAATGAAGTGCATAAAAATGCTCGCTACCATACCGGAAATGGGGTTTCCCATCGCCAAGCCTTCTTTTTGTCTATAAATATTGTCATTGACGTACAAAAAGTTATATTCCGTTACAAGGTTATACCATTGTACATACTCCCAAGCAGTTAGGATGTCTATTCCTTTTTCTAACAGCCACCTTAGTAAACAATCTCCCGCCCGCCCCCTCGGTACACTTGGGTATAAGTTAATAACATCAAAACTACTTATTGTATCCTCGTTATCAATTTCCAGATTTTCTATACATTCTTTAACTTCTACGGCATTCCTAATGTTATATTGGGTGTTCTCATTTGTCTTCCTTATTCTTTTTACCAGCATTTTTGCTAGCTCATATCCCGGATGCTCGTATGTTGGTATAATAGGCCTAAGTGGTATGCCATCTTTGTGTGTCTTAGGTATTCCGAAAGCTATTGGTATGTTGCCATCTTTAATTTCCTTTATAAGGATTTTCTTTTCACTTGTGCCCAATGTAATGCTAGTCCCTAAAAGGGGTAGAGACTTCAGGGCCTTGACAAATACCTTCATTAGGCCTAATTTTATATGGAGAGGTGGTAAGAATACTTTCTCCAGATCCACAAAAGGTTCATTAGAATCGTTCATCTCTCCTGGGACCAGTTGGTTCCTTGGTGGCCATTTTGTGAAGGTGTACTGCTCTTTGGCTCGACTGTCCCAATGACACAAGAAACATCAGTGTTTGGTGTAACCTCCTTGTAAACCTGTGAGGATGGCAATAACCTTAAAGTCAGCACATACACACCACTTAAACTGTTCATAATTTAATTTCTGTAGTAGGTTCCACATGTTCTCGTATGTTTCTTTCATACGCACAGCATGAGCAACAGGGATGGCAGGATATTGATTGCCATTGTGTAGTAACACTGGCTTGAGGCTAGTTCATGACGAATCTACGAACAGTCTATATTCTTCAGTGATGTAGTCAAATTTCAGTTGTTCCATAAGCGACAGAATGTCACTGCAATACACCAAATCACCATCCTTTGTAAAATAAGGAACTAGGCTCACCTCTCTTTTTCTGTACATCGATATATTCACATCTCGGTCAAGTAGATTCCATTGTTGAACTCGTGATGCAAGCAACAGGGCCTTGTTCTTTGGAAGGTTTAAGTCTCTGATCAGATCATTCAGTTCTTCCTGACTTATCACATGTGGTTCCTTAGTACCAGACACTCGGGCGTAATTGGGATCTGAATGCATACTTGAAGATTGTGCAACATCCTGACAAGCCGCAGCAATCTTCGTCGGATGATCCAGGAGCTCGCACCACATCATAGGTATGGCGAACGGCATCGATTTATGTGTACCTTTCAACCATCCTTTTAGAGTACGCGCACATGAGTTACAACTTTGTTTGGGAGCCCAATTGTAACTTTACATCCAAAGTACAAGTGGTACGCTGTTTTTAGGAATGGTGACAATGGCCTACTTTGCCCCTTGAAGACCACTTCACCACATATGTAGCAGAATAAATCTATTGAATTTTTGCAAGTTCGTGGAATGTTGGTTTAACACAAATGTCAATATTTCACGCAGAAATATTTTTCCTTAACGGTACACACAGACACAGAGTAACACGACTCTCTTACACCACGATCACCTCGGAAGTAAAATATCTGGTTCACAGGACAACGAGGTGGATGTCTTGGTACCTTTTTCCAGCCACATCCGGTTTGTCGTCTAGAGAAGGCAAGCCTTTAGGTATCCGAGGTGACAGTGTAGGAAGAGTGTAACGAAAATAAAATGTTGAACTCCAATGTACACAGATAAGCCTGTCACACATAGTTAAACTGTAAGATACCATTCATTTTAGAGCCAGTCACTTATGGCTCGTGGGACATCGTGAAAATATTTCTTCCATCAGTAATGTTAAAATGCAATATTATTGACATTTTTGTTTTGACATTTATCTGGAATTCTCAACAAAAAAAAATGTGTGTTGTGGCCGAATTCACTGTTTTTTGGGGTGGGGTGTATTTGGTAGTTTTTCCTATTTCGGGGGAGGGAGGCAGTGGGGGCAGGGGAAAGAATGTTCCTAGAATATAGTAACAATTCTTGGATTGAGGTAAAAATACACAATTATGCATTCCAAGCATAAAAAACATATATTTCATTAAAATAATACAATTTTTCGGTAAATTTTTATGGAAAACGCCCCCTAAAAAAAAACTTACGTGCTGGAACTTTTTCAATGTGATATTCATAATCAGCGACTCGAAATCTATAAGGTACACCGTTTCATTTTTGTGGGAGGATTTTCATGCCAATCAGTGTTATTGGTATTGGTATTGGTACTTCCACCCCAGACAAAAATTCGCGGTTGCACCTCTGCAGGTAGCCTATCTGCAATACCTGCTCCTTGTGTATTTTTTGCCTTCCTGAGGCAGAAAGGCAAGAAACCAGAAAATTACAAATGTTGTCTAAGGTAATTCTTTGAACACATCATTCATGCGCATGGGGACTGTTCTATAATTGTATTCTACACTTTATGATCTATGCATATCACACGGTCTATTCATTGTTTACATGATAATGTAGCCTACAGATATCTTAAGCTAACATTTAGTGGAAGTTAAATTTTTGCTCTTGCAATATTTAGAATAATAACAAAATTATCATGTCCAACTTTCCTAAACTTAATAATTCAAATGTTTCTTTTGTGTGTGTGGGGGGGGGGGTGTAAGTGTGTGTGTGTGTATGTGTTATGTATGACCACTCCACTTTTCAGGACATGATATAATTTAAGGAATTTTGTTACAAATACGCCAATTGTACTATTTTCAGGATATTATCCGATCCAGTTTATGAAAAAAACTACTTCAATCCAATGATTGAACGTAGCGAATTGAAGACATATGATCAACTTGTGAAGAAACACTCTTTGAGATATTGTTTAATTTTATTTTTCATTCTCGATAAGAGTACATCCCAATCATTTATTCAACCAAAGTTTCCAATTTTTAAGAGAACAGGCACAATAAAGGTATGTATTAAATTATAATAATTTAAACATATTTCTGCAAAATTGGTGTATTATTCAACAGAAAGATGTTTTAACAAAGAGCAGTCCACATTTTCTTCAAGTATGTAATAACTAGAGCCCGGAAGTTTGGCAAAATGCCTCTTTTTATCTACTGCATATATTGATAAAATTTTTCCGGATATACGTTTCTCATGTTGTTTCGAATGTTTTAGAAGCCTTTTCATTTTGCCTATTTTGCCTATTTGGGACCCCACTGCCTATTTTTAATTATAATGCCTTTTTTTGCCTTTTTCAATTAAATTTGACCATTTTTTTAAAAAAAATGTGTATATAAATTATTTTTCTCCCAAAAAACATTGTTGGCATTTATTTTTCTTTTGTTTATTATGTGAATAATTTTCGCCTTATTTAAGTAATATTGAACTCATGTATGTTTCAACATTGCTGAAGGAGAAAAGTGTGAGAAAAATGTATTTGATGCTCAGTTAGGATATTGTCTTTCGGTTAACATATCCTTGTGTATGATTGACTGCTGAAGTGGACAGGTTGATTTCGAACACAAAGAAGATATTTCTGAAATCTCCCTCTCGAACCTGAAATTAGGAAGTTGCATCTGAGCTTAGTTTACCTCTGCAACCAGTCTTGACCAGATGGGGAACCTGGATATCAGCAGCTATATATTATGCTAACAACCTTTAAAAAAATCAGTGAGGTGATAGATGCTCTTCCAGAAAATGAAGCGGCTTCAATTCGTTAAGTGAAAAAACTCCTGTGCTATTCAAGTTTATTTTTGCACATTATGGTGCATTCCCAGAGACAATTACAATTACAAAACTTAAAAAAACACCTTGTAGCATCCATGAAAATGTACGAGGAATCTATGCAGCAGATGATGGAAGTGCCAGGAGAAAAGGGGTCAGCTGTTGCGGAAAAGTGCAAGCGGGTAGTGAGTGCAAATGAGGACTTGAAGCAATTGAAAACAATTTGTGATATTCTAAAAGGTGAAAATGCTGTTACCAAAATACGTCCAGCTACATTAGCTTGTTTTATGTATGCTCCAATAACTTCTGTCGAAGTAGAAATATCATTTTCTATTATGAAAAACATTCTCTCTGACAGACTACTATCAATGAATGTTGAGTAATTAAAAAAACACCTTGTAGTTATGTGCAATCAAGACGGAGAAAATTGAAATGCTCTTCCCAATGTAGATTTTAACATGTTGCCAGAAATTATAGATAAAAGTAAGAGACTTCCAAATGTGCCTTTTTTCGGTTTATTTTGCCTTTTTTTTTCATTTTTAGTGCCTATTTTCCACATTATAAATGCCTTTTTGCCTGCCTATTTTAACGAAAATAAATGCCTGAACTTCCGGGCTCTAGTAATAACTCTTCACCTTTCTTGAGTTTTCTACTAAATTTGTTAAAAATTAAATATATTTTGAATGATAGTGACACTTTGGTCAATGCAGTAAACAAAGTGTTTATAATTTTTCTTGGTACAATCATAGTTATTAGTGGGAGACTCCTCCTCAAATTGAAGCAATAACTTGCATGAAAATGTGACTTTGCCTGCCTGGCTGCTTGTAGATGTGAAAATGTTATAGAAGATTCATTCCATGGTTTTTCCACTTAAAAAGCAAAATGGAAACCTCAAGTTCTTGATTTTCAACTTGTTTTCCAATTATGAAGTTATCTTCAGAATGTTAATTTCTCATTCAGGTTTTCTGGAGTTTCCTTTTTGTATAAGACTATAATAATAATAGAACAAAATCTATTGTGCTCTCAGTTGGCAGTTGTTCTGATTTCCATCATCTGGTTTTGCTGGTGGGTGATAATTGGTGGGTTAAAGTTTCTGCTGTGTGTTGCTGCTCTGTGTTGTGTGTTGCTTGTGTTCCTTGAGTATGTAGTAGGGGTTTGTGCATGAGGTCTCCATATGTTCTTGCTCTCTGGAATTTTTTACGTACAGGGTGATTGTCTATTTCTGAGTTTAGTGTCAGTTTCTGCTCGATTATACTGTTGTGCATTTCTTTGATAATTTTCTCTGTGAGGGAACTACTTGTGTGAAGTATGGACATGGAGGAGATGGAATGGCTTCTGGTGTTTAAGTGGCATTGCTTAAGTGCTCTCCAATTTATTTCTGTACTGTGCAGATGGTACTGCCCATGTAGTGGCTGTGGCACTGGCATGTGGTTTTGCACACACCTGGGGATATGAGTTTTGGTAATAATATCTCTTCATGTTCAGAGGGCTCTTTCAATCTGGTATATCTGATTTGTGTGCTACTTTGATGCTGAATGGTTTGAATGCCTGGGATAATTTGCTTGATGCAGTGAGGTGATTTGGATCTGCATTCCATTTGATTTTGGGCGCTTGGTTTGGATTATCTTTACGCTTTGGACATTTGAACTGGGCTTTGGCTTTTACACACCACACTGAAATCTGTCATTCCATGTATATATTATTCAGCCCTATATCTGTCATGTGTGCTATTTCATCTTGAAGGTTGTCTTCCATAGAGCTGAGTGTGAATGCTCTTCCATAGAAGTTGATCCATTCTCTGGCTTTCTGTTTTGGGGTGGTTGGATTTATCATAAACATACTGAGTGTCTCGGTCTGGTTTCAAGCCATAATTGTTACATCAAAAGAACTTGAAGATACTAATTTGCATGCTTCCCAAGTTTCAAATTGCCTTGACAATATTAGAAAACACAGTGTCTACTTAACCTACCACTCAATAATGGAATGGCATGAGAAGGAACATAACAAGTGTGATGCCTCTCTTAGATTATGGTTGATAGAATAAGGTGTTGTAAATGGAAACAGTACTGTGATGAAACCAAGCAAAGAGTACAATTGCTTCAAGGTGCTGGCCTCTTTGGAGATTGGCCAGAGAAAATTACTTTGTTTGTGCAAAAGAACATACCAAGAACTATCATATATGTAGTTTTGTGTCAAAATCAATTAACAGCTTCTTTTATACAGTTACTCCAACTTAGTTAAAAGTGGTTAAATTGATTAAATATCAATTGTTCGTATTCTGAATACATTTAAATTGTAAGTTGTATTCCAAAGACAATGAACAAATTGTACGATTTTTGCTCATGCTAAAAAATCTCATCGACAATCTTAACCTTCACATCATAAACTCTAAAGTTATTCACATCAATAGTCATTTTGTGTTATGTGGAAGTCTTCCTGGAAAACAAACCTTTTTTTTGTGGAAAGCAATGTTTTTCTCAGTTGTAACTATTTTAATGTTGACTATGGCTGACAAAACTATAATTCTACAAAAGAACTTCCAAGATTTGAATTGTAACTATGCTGTAAAGCGGGCCCACATTGAAGAGCATGTTCTATTTCTACTGCTTTTCTGCCATAATTCATAAGACAGAAACAGTATCTACCAAACCGAGTGCTAGTGGATATGTGCTGTGGACATAGTCCACTATTCCAGGAAATCAACTCAATCAATCAATCATGAGCTGTTTCTCCCAACTCCAAGTCCTCCACTCATGTTGCTGTGACCTTCATGCTCATCCTGCAGCAGAGTCAGCCATGTTCCTTGCAGAAAGATAGAGGTAGAGAATTTTACAATACCATTGATTGATTTTTTTTTCACGTTTTGTGCCTTTTGGCTAATTTGCGAAGATGGGGATGAGTGATGAAATGATGAAATAGGTGAATGAACATTCACAAACTACCAAGCCTGAGCAGGATTCGAACCTGGGACCCTTGACGTCGCAGAGCGATGTGCTAACCACTCGGCCACAGGGTCCGGCTTTCAATACCATGTTTTAACAATTGATGCATTAGTGTAATATTAAACATTATTCAAGTTTCATTGACTTGAAAGTCAGTACTGAGGAGTGTTTCAACAGGACACTGAAGAATCTTATGTGCAAATATTTCACGTTAATGGGCAATTAGAATTTTTTGGAATTGCTACCACAGCTATTGAAGCAATAAAACAACATGGTATACTCCACTATATGCACTTTATCTTCACAGATCACTGTTGTAATTTAAAGGGCCCATTGAAGAAGTCCAAATACAAAATAGGAGATTAAGTAAGAAGTAGTAAATTTAAATCCATCTTTGATAAGGTCTTTACCAAAAACTGGAGCACTGGGCTCTTTACTGCAGCCAAATTTCTACTGGGGATCAGAAGGGCCACTTTTATGAAGAAGAACATTTTGCCACACTAGTGATCCTGTTGGAACAGTGGCAAAGCTGCATAAGTGCACCAAGTGGGAATAAAACTGCCGAGTTTCTAGTTTCTTTTTAATATTGATGCTTTGTTTAATTTTCTGTAATAAATAATTATGCCATAATAACTGTGTAAAGTTGTTTCGTGTCTGTTTGTGTGTGTGTGTGTGCCCTGCACTGTGGCCATGTAGTCTAAGGTATCAGGCTTTGGGTTTGGACTATGTGATGCATGCTGATTTGAGTCTCCTTGGGGGAAACATAACAAAAGTTAAAGTGAGTTAAAAAGCATATATTGAAACAAATATACTCAAAATGTTAGCATGAGACCCAGTGAAACTAAAAGAAAAATATCTGATTTTTGTTAGTTATAAATTGTGAGAAGCTCTCTGCTTTTCTAATGTTACACTCTTATTTCACTCTATTCTGTATTGGCAGTTTATCAGTATTAGCAAATATTTTATATTGGTCCATCCCTACTAAATATATATTTTTATTTATGATTGTAAACATCTCTACATTTTGTTTTTTTAAATATGTATTGAGAAAGTTCTATCAGTCAAATTCATTCATGTAGATATTGTCATTATTATAAACTCTGCTTATTATTTTTACAGTCCACAGACACATTTCTGAAAAGGTTTTGTGCCTTATTCTTGTTTAGTGACAAGAATATTATTGATAATATTAAGAAGTTCGGATATGAACTCACATACAAAGAAGAATCAGTTGATGAGTATAATTTCAGGACAGAAAATATTTCAGAAGACCTTAAAGATGGAATCAAATTAGGGTAAGTTAGTTTTTGATAATACATATTTTAGATTCTTTTATTATATTTTAATGTATTTCATTTGGTGGTGGTGAATAAAATTATTTAAAAAAATCAAGGTTTTGGTACAAGGACTTAGCACATTTCAGGTTCAGATTGAGTTAATAATATGGCATATTAGTGTTGTTATACTAAATTTAATTCTGGCCATTGATGAGTTTTAAGTTCAATTTATGCACAGATACTCTTATCGAGACTAGACCTAAAGTTTAAAGTAGGAAACAAACTAGTGTATTGATTGCAAGGTGACATCATTACCACTATGCCATTTGGGAGGACTGATGCTGTACATTGATTTCTTCAACTGATTCTATTTGGTAAAACTTGTATAGCTGGCCTCCATAGCAGGCTGGTCAATGTAACATGATACAAGACCAGAGGTGCCTGGTTTGAACTCTGGGTAAGACATAGGTGTATCCTTGTAGATGTGCCATCATGTTTTCCATCAATCATTCTTCTTATTACAGTCAGGCTTCCCTGGTGGAAGCCTGATTATATCGACTTGTAATCAAGAAGTCCGGAGTTTGATACCCAGTGGTGGTACATAAGTGATTCGGATGGTGTTGTTCACTTTTTGAAGGCTTGTCAGCACCACAATTCAAAGAAAACACCAGCACATCTGGAATACCCCATTTTGCTTGCAAGGTGAAGCACCCGAAAATATAAATTGGTGTCTGATATTCTAAAATTTAGTTTAAAAAATGCCATAATCATAAAAAAAAAGCATGTTGGTTATTTGCAGTAACAATATTAAAGATGATGGAAATATCCTAAACCTGCTTTTCTTAGCCCTATTTGAGATTGATATTAGGTTATTTTACGTCATTTTTCTGTCACTTTTGATTAATCACGGCAATGAGGGTGAGTGATGATATGAAATTGAGGAAGCGACACTCACAAAGAACAATCAATCATTCCCAGACCAGAATTTGAACCCGGGTCCCCTGGCATCGTGGTGTGCTGTGGTAATCACTCCATCACGAAGATCCGCTCTTATGCCTACCTGAATTGAAATCAGTTTATTTTGGAAACCTCGCACACAGCATAGTGCTACGTGTACAGACTTTTACAAGAAAGTTAAGTTTTCTTTGGTACAATAATACAGAATATTTTGCAAATGTTCTCTTCTCGCAATATACTGTGGCATTCCTTAAGGGGGTTTGGGGTTGGTGCAGATAATAACCCCCCCCCCCCCTTTTGGTCAAGTAAAATGAATGTCAAAGGCAGGAAAAGATGGCAAAAGATGACTGCCTACTAAGAAAATGTATAAGTCCCCATCCCTTTTTGAAAGTCTTTGGCACGCCACTGCAGAGCATTGTTTTTAAACCCAGTTTTTGGACAGGAAGGCTAATCGGGACTGGGGACTTGCAGTTTAAAGTGGAATCCGAACAACTTGTACCACAACCTTGCATCAAACCCAGGACCCGTTGATTACAAGGATGCAACGTTACCACTATGCTATCCATCAAAGAAAGAAAAATGGAATCTGTCCGACAACTTGTCAAGACATGTGCTGTTCCATTTGGAACAAAGAAAAATAGGAGAAAGTGCTGTTCCACTTTTTGATAAGGGAGGAAGAGTGATAATTTGCATTGACATATTTTTTAATATTTTAATTTCTTTTTTCTCAAAAATGGGACGAGGCCTCAAAGATCTTTCATTTCCATGTGTTGGTACATATTACAGCTACAAGATGGCATACTTAGTTTATTTTTGGCTTGATGCTGTTTTGAGATAAGTCTAATTCTAAAGTTGCGGATTTTGCAATTTTTGAGCATTCAAAGGGTTATATCTGCTAACAGCATCATTATCCAAGTAATGTGCTATATCAGGTAGCTTGCCCTAATAGTGAGCTTCAATGTCCAGTTAATAAATCTTTGGGGTACTGTTAAGAGCCGAAAAGAGGAAAAAACTGCATTTTGGGCCCTCTTTGTTGCAGCGTAACGATAGCAACAATGTCCCATCAAAATTGAATTGAATGTATATAAGCAACCAGTCTTATATTAACAGTATATCAAAACAAAAGTTTGGGATGTTGTTGATTTCCAAAGATAGAGCACTCCGAAATTACTCATGTTTCACTTTTCATGAAAAATGGGTGGTCTGACCTTGAACTTTGACATTTTCTACAGGGGAGGGAAAATTTTTTCAAGGTCTCAAAATTACACAATATTCATTTCTCATGACCTACTACAACATATAAAAAAATCAAGCCAATCAAAAAATACAACTATCCAAATATCCCTTTTTTGTTCAAATTTCAAAATAATGGCTCTTAGTAGTTTCTCACTGCTACACACATAATGCAAGCATGCACAAAATTTTATCAATAATATCTTTGTTCTACAGGTTTTCTGCTAAGCAGAAGTTAGAAACAGTGTTGCCAGTGTAACATATTTTTCAGTAATTTTTTTTTAAAAAAATGAATATTCAGAACATTTTTTTTTAAAAATGTCTTCCTGTTTGTGCACAAAAATATTGCCTGGTCTGATTGCACCTCCTGCAAGTGCAGTAACCAGAAACTACATTGCGTATTTTTGAGAAATTTTGAGATGGGTCTTTTTGAGAAACTGATTTCTAAAAAAAGGGTCAAAATGGATATTTTAAATTTTTACAAAGATATTTTCTGCATAATGTAAGAAGTTAATGCGCAAATGGCATTGCTAATAGTTAGTCCAACTTCCATATTTTATTATCGCATCAAAACTCATGTCCCCTGGTTCTTCACTTTTTTTAAAAATATTAGAAGTTTGAGAAAAATGTAAGTTTTAATATTTTGATTTTTAATTTTATAGTTGAGGAGGGCTTCATAAATATGTTCCTTAATAAGGTTTTGGAAGTGCTTTGAACAAACTTTCAAATAAAGGAAACATTAAGTTTCTACCATTTTTGGTTTTTGATTTATAATGGTTTGGAAACTGCATAATTTTCTTTTTTTCCCTTTTTATCAAATAATGTCTTTCTTCGTGAGCTTCTAACGCTGTAACAAATTAACAGAAAAGGAAAATATTTCATTTTTAAACGTCTGTCATATCGTCCTTTAACATATACAGGATGTTTCAGACTGACCCAGACACTACCTTTTTCTCGAGAATGGGAGATCGTATCAAGTTGAAACAAAAAAAAAATGCACCGCTAAGTTGGGCCCAAAGAATCCATAGAAATTATTTGCAACAGCCCGAAAGCCACCCTTTGTGGTTATCGTGGGGGGCACATGCCCCGTTCGTGCGATTTTCAAATGGGAAGGGTATGTTTGGAATACAGATTCGGAAAGCAGGGGAAAAAATATGATTGCCATATGAAACATTTGTCTGTACCACCTACCGTTTTCCGTGTAGAAAATGGTTTTGCAAGAAAAGGAAGGTGAGCCAAATCGAGTATACGGAGCTTAAGAATTAAGATAAGTGCAGCACCATAACAGTTTCGGAAAGTGCAGGACACAAGCTTTCCAACGATATGCCACATGATGACTGCAGGACTAAAAAAGGATGAAACCGCGTGACCCAAAAAAGGGGGTCTAAAGTTAGGGATGAACTCGAAAATTTCGAATGGCAAGGGGGTCGAGTAATACCTCGTTTTAAAGGTCACAGAAAATGTGAAAGGTGTGGTGAACTATGAGCTGCTGCAACCAGGTGAAACTATTAATGGAGAACGTTATCGACAACAATTAATGCGTTTGAAGCAAGCTCTGGCCAGGAAATGACCAGAATGGGAGAACAGACATGATAAACTTATTTTTCAACATGAAACACTCGCCCACATGTCCCAAAACCTGTCAAAACCTATTTAGAAAATGTCAGATGGGAAGTTTTACCCCACCTGCCGTATTCACCAGACATTGCTCCTTCGGACTACTACTTGTTCGATTGCATGAATAACGATTTGATTGGACAGCGGTTCACTTCTTCAGAAGATATCGAAAAATGGGTCTCTGACTGGATCGCTTCAAAGGATGAGGACTTCTTTTGCCACGGAATCCGTAACTTGCCTGGCAGATGGGCGAAAGTGGTGGTTTGCGATGGACAATATTTTTCTTAAGGTATTGTATGTATTTTGTGTTTGAACCGCACGAATTAATTCCTAGACCAAATACATTTACGATAAAATATTGGTTTGGATGTAATAACAGTTTTCATTAATTGATTAAGATTTGAATTTTTATTTGTTGAGTTGATGATTAGGTTAATTCATTAATTTTTGGGAAAAGATGGAACAACAGCTGAAAGAAAATACACAAATTGCATTATTGATAGGCTAATCATGACTCGGGATACAAATACCCTAAGTTTTGATGCACACAAATTGTAATTCAAATTTAAAAAAATCTTAACATAGATGTTTCAAATCACCTATTGATCTACTGAAACCAGTACACTAGAGAAACTGCAAGTGAAAATAATTTATTCAGTATAGTGTATAATATGTTAAGCTTAATATTTTGGCTGTAAATATTAATTTCATTCCCCCATATTATTTTTTGTATTTATATCTTTTTGAAAATCTGAACAAAGTAGATGTTTAAAGAAAACACCTATATATATACTAAAAACAGTAGACAAAAGTTTCAGAGGAGTAAGTAGAAAAGAGACATGAAATAATACCCAAAGAAGTCAACCATTATGAATTTATGTTACATACTTTTTTATTTCACTTTCCAAAACCTAGGAGCTCGAAATAATACATGGCATGCGATTTACTAGACAGTCTGCTTTTCTGTGATTGATTCGTCGTGCCCAGTCTGGGATAATGTCCGTTCAAGGTAAAAGGGGAAGGGGAAGAAATTCACAACAGTACCATGACGTATGAAGTAACATGTTCACAGGCATCCAATACAACTGATAAGGGTCCACCTGACCCTGTAAATGTGGGAAACACCTTTCACGCGGGTTTCCAGAATGCAAATATGTGGTGGCTGTGGCTAAATCTGGACGATATCTTCGTCAACGTTACCTCATTGTCAGTTGAAGATCTCTCACACCTCTAGGTAGGATTGTAGAAGGGAGACTGACAGTCGGGAGACAGCCCAAGGCCCTTCGAGGTTTTAAAATATGAAAACTATTCCTTCCGTAAATCTAATTTCTCATCATTGTCACGTGAGATTTTTTTTCAGTATGACTCCTGCAATACTAATTAGTTCCTAAGTGAGATAATGAGATGGACGGAGAGATATTAAGATATGAGTTCACTGTTTAAAAAATAAGCATTAACACACTTTTATATTCACATAGCTCTTTACAAATTCCTGAGCACGTCACTATAAATGAACCAATCTAGTACACACTATAGCCTTGGCTTATCAATAACTATGGGGTATCCTACAATTACAGTCAAACCACAACCTCAATTTTCGAAGCTGTAACCTCTCCATGTAAAGCGATTGCGTCGTTTGGGTGTGTTGTATATAAAGAGGCGGGTGGTGATTATATTTCTAATGCACATTGAACGAATTGGTCTTAACTTATAATCATGAAGTATGAAGGAATGAACTTGTGGGGTAGTAGTTATTGCACTGGGTTGTCACTGTAATGGTTGTAGTTTCAAATCCCCAAGGTGGCAAAAACTTTTCGTAAGCTTCATTCGTTCCCATTGTTACTATTTGAATTAGTCTTCTTTGAAATTAACAATGAAAGATTATACAATTAACTCTCTATCTTTCAAAATGGTAATATGAGGACAGGTTTCTTATTATAAGAATTGGTAATTTTAGTGCTTTCAATGCATCTAAAATCCAAAATGCTAGATCCACGTTATTTTCCTACTGAATTCTAAGTCCACTTTATGCACAGATAGCCTAATTTGGCCTGGACATAAAGTTTAAAGTGAGATACGAAGCACTCCACTTGTTATCCTGCAATGAACTTAAACAAACAGCTCTCCGCCCCCATTCCTAAAACAAATTTACATGAAATATGGTATTTATATGATAATCATTATTGATTTGATTGTTTTTATTACTGAACGTCAAATAATTCGTTTGCTACAGTCACCTCTTCGTCCCATCTCTCCCAATATCTTTCTGTCCCTCTCTTTTTCCCCTCCCCCCACACATGTATCAAAATAAATGTTTTCATAGGTTTGTATTTGTATGAATATAAAATTAAATACCCCCAAAATACTATTTATTGTCTACTTTCCGTCACCCCTCTCCCACTCCCACAACACTTCATTATTATTGGCGTTCGCCAGACCATAGTGGTAATGTATCGACGTTTTGTAATCAGTGTGTCCTTTTCCGAGTTCCAGTCAGGTCGCATAATGTTTCAGTTTCCAATTTAAATGTATTCCCAGTCGTGATTAGCCTGTGTGTGCAAAAAGTTGTGTTAAAATGAACTCTTGACCTTAATAATGCAATTTGTGTATTTTCTTTCAGCTGTGGTTCCGTCTTTCTGTGAAAAATAATGAATTAACCTAATCATTAACTCAACAAATAAAAATGCATCAAAAATAATTAATGAAAACTGTTATTAAACCCAAACCACTATTTTAACGTAAATGTAAATGAAATGTCATCTCACATAGTGAAAACAAAGTGAAAATTGTTCTAATGATTGATATATGATTGTCAAACACATACATGAATACATATATTAAGTTCATGAATTATAATTTGGACAATTTAATACTAATTTGAAACGATTAAAGGCAATTAAAGCGACAAAGTAAACTTTTGCACAATCTTTCTGCTGATTTGCGTTATTGAAACAATATTTAACCAATGGGGACGTTATCTCATGTTTGAAATGCTGCATTGGTTGAACTTCCTGTGGAGAAGACCATGAGTCATGCCTCCTGCTCCTCTGCATCGAACTTCACTCTGATTGGAGGATCGTATATTTCACAACACTTCCTTGTTTCAGAGCTACCAACATAATTTCGTAAGACATTGCACTTAGAAAAATTCCATGCGACAGATTTTTTTTAACATGACTGTACCTGAAAAAAGTCCAAGTCCAAAGTTACAACTAGCGAAGTTGATTGATTTGCTTTATTACTTCTCCCTTGAGGTGTGTCTGAACAGATTTAGACATACAAGTGGAAAACCATTAGTGCAAAGCTGCAACTACTCCAGTAGCCAGTCTTACCTCTTTGCTTGATCTGAATTCGTCCATGTGCAATGAAATTCTGAATTGACATTTTTAGAGGGACTAGCATAAAATGTTAAGTTTCTGAGAAAATTGTAAGATCCGATACCTGACGTTTCACAAGATATCTTTGTGATTTTGTAAATAATCATATATCTTAAGGAAACACAATCTATGATTAAAGTCACGAGAATAATAACCCAGATGCAGGGCCAGCCTTAGTGTAAATGTCACCTTGGGTGACGGTTCAAGGTGTCCCCACTTATTCTCAAAACTGCAAATTATGTAAGGTACCAATAAAGTTCTGTCGGATTTCCATAGGGTGGCATTGTACGTATTCCATACACCTTTCATTTCCAGATGAGACAGATAAGAGGAAGGTAATAAGTTAGAGAGTGCTTTGCACTAACTAGACTGCTGGTTGTGGTTGGCACAGTTGAACATGAACATCAGTGAGAGATGATCAAACATGGGAACCCCAAACAGTGTTATACAGGCCTGTATTCTTTACGAACTTGAACTGGGAACAATTGCTAGTGAAGCAGGAAAAATGTGCCAGGCATTTGGTAAGGATGTGGTAAATGAGCAGACAGTATTACGGTGGTTTAGCAAATTTAAAAATGGCAATGAATATCCCTCCAGGAGGGATGTTCACAAGTCATGTACAAAAAGGCACTCAAGGTGGCTACTGAGGCCGATACTGGCTGACATCTAAGACAATGGGAGAAGCATTTAATTTGCAGTTCAGAGTCCATTTGCCAACACCTCCATCAGCTTGGAAAATAGTATGAAGTGGGACAAGTGGTCCCACTTGAGTTGACGGAGGCTCAGAAAGAGACATAAGTCAATGCCTGTGCTGTATTTTTTGCTGTGTCTCATCAGAAGTATCCATTTCTGGAGAGGGTACTGACGTGGAATGAGCAGTGTTTTTTTTTTTTTGGCGATATGCCATGGCACCGTTATCATTGGTGGACACCACATGAATGCCCTTCCAAACAACCAAGACCACAACCACATCAACAGAAGGTTATGCTCTGTGTTTGGTGAACTGCTCAGGGTATCATGCATTGTGAACTGCTGCAATCTGGCCAGATGATCAATGCTACTGTGTACACCCAACAGCAGATTAATTAGGAGGAAAATGTTTTGCCCAACAGGAAATAAATTGGCAATGCTGAAGAGGCTCCAGCAAACTTTCCTGAAATGCATAAATTCAGTACCAAAGGCAAGGCTACATGTTGATTGGCAACTCTTGGAAGCATGTTGTCTGTCTACACAGTTCTCCCAACCCTTTTCAAACGCAGTTCTCATTGCAGTAATCTTACAATTATTTTCATTTGTTCTTATTTTGCTTTGTTTTTAGGTCACTTTTATAATTAATTGCAACTGTGAGGATGGATAATAATTAGATTAAATTGATAAAGGAACACTCACGAAGAGATAGCCATGCCCTGACTAGGACTCCAATTGGAACATAAAGTGAAGAAGTTTGTGTAGATTGTCCATAACTCTCGGACATGAGCTAGCACATAATTATTAGCAATTGCTCAGGAGAATTTTGTTCTGCTCATGTCTAATAGCTGTTTTGAACACTTGATTTATAAGTGGCATTAGATCTAATATTCCGTCAGAGGAGACAATCCACATTTTGTTTTGTTGGAGGGACACGTCTCGTTCATATCCCAGAAATAATAATTTCCTCTACTTGAAATGTGGCATGCTAAACACTAGTTATGGAGATCAGTTGGACATGGCAATTGTGATATGCAGGTTTCATTTTCTCTATTCAGAATCAGTATGTCCAAATTTTGTCCCAATAGATAATCTCGAAACAACGCGAAATGTTTGCTGATTTACATGAATTCACAAACTGTAATATATTCTGGACCAACATTTTTCAAATGTTAAATCTGGGTGACAGAATTTGTGGCTCAACATCAAATGAAAATGTAGTACTCATTCAGTGCACTAAAAATGCTGATCAAGGCAAACTTAGGTTTTAGTGTGAATCTTAGTTTGAAGAAGACCCTGTTAGAGAGTGGAAACATTATGTATGTAGTGTTACACATGTATCACATCAAATAGTGATTCGAGAATAGATATTTTTTATGTAGCACCCCGATCTAGAGCTCAAATAATTAATGTTCAAAATTTTCCGGTATGCTTTAGTGATCACAGTGAACCTATTCTCAAAACAAATATATATATATATGGTGTTTGGTGGCTACCACAACAATAAAAGTTGGAAGTTTCATAGACGATGTAACAATTGTCCTAAAGGATGAAAGTGATCTTCAGAGTTCAGTGTCAAATAAACAAATTTGAGCACACATCTGGTGCAAAACTTAACGGCCGAAAGTCATTCCTGTTGCCCATTGGTAATGAAAATCCATTCAAAAAATGTAATGAGATTTCTGTAGCCATGAAACTGAAAGTTTTGGGCATTTATACAAATATCGAAAACACGATTGAAGCAAATAGTAAGCTCACATGCAAGAGGGCAATCCACATCATTAGAGTGAACAAGATGCGCTCTTTGAGTTTAAAATCACTAGTGCAGTTCATTAATGCTTTCGCCCTATTCATTGGTATGTTGCGAAAATCTTGCCATTCAAAACCCAGCACATAGCCAAGGTCAAAGAAGTTGTTGGCACGTTTCTGTGGCAAGATACAATCTTCCACGTAGGAATGAGCGAGCTCACCTTATCAGTGAAGACAGGTGGTTTGCCACTGATCCACATGACCCCACAGGCAAGAGCATTGTTTATACACACCAGCCTTGACACAACATTCTCACTGCAGGAGACAGTGACCCAAGAACTAATCCTTACATAACATTCCATTAGAAGCTCTCATTGATATCCAACATATACCAAGGAGATTTCTGTTGTATAAGGATCTTGCTGTACATGTATACTACCAGTTACTATGGAATGAAAACATCGCACCATCTGTAAAAATGTTATACAGTGAATTAAATAGCCAGATGAACACAGTGCCGCAAATAGTCCAAGACTCTCCCAACCTAATTGGCCATGGATATGGGCAAATGTCTCAAGCGCTGGACAATCAATTTGGTATAAAGTGGTCCACGGTGTTATAGTGACAGGAGATAGAACCTATCAATCCATCCACTAACCAGGAACAAATGTTACTCAAATTTCCAAAGAGTACTCTATACCTAAATGTAGTTTCCACTAAAATGTAGTGTACATATAAAAATAGAATCATATTTCTATATACTGTAGTTAATACTTAACATGTAAGATACTAAAATGTAATCTTCCTAAGCAAGTACATTAGTTCTTGGGTGAATAGAAAAAAAAGGGTACTACTTTACTATAGGTGAGACACCTATAAATCATTTATTTTGCACTTTTTTACATTGCTAATGTACTATTCTGCATTGCAGAACATTTCTTTAGGTGAAATAATGAATTTCTAACAAAAATAATGTATATTTCTTACTGTATAACGAGTACTTACTGTTCTTCCTTATTTACACACACAATATGGCGATAGCTTACCTGTTCATCACATGTTGTGCCAGTGCTTTGTCGATTTCAAGTGTGCATGCAGTGTTGCAACCTTGTTCACTGAAAAATACATAAATTTTTTAAAAAAATTAAAAGCACCACAACATTTTTTCACGAAATAGTTCAATTGTTGACATAAAGAGTAATTATTAAACCATTGATGTTAGCCCCAAAAACCATTGACATTAGCCCCACAAACTATCCAAGGCTAGCCCCAAAAACCATTAACGTTAGCCCAAAAATTCACGATAGCCCCACGAACCATCATGGGGACAAGGTATGCCTACTAGGTTAGGTTAGGCCTGTTAAGTTAGGTTCCATTAGCACTCATTTCGTTCAATTTAGCATAACGGACAACATCAGTTTTTCTCAATGAAAGAAAATACATGGAATTCTTTTAATTTTAACTTTCCACATCCTGTATTCCACTTTTTTATTCAAGATTCCATGTTGAATTACAAATTCCATGGCATCTTCCACACACGGCAAGAATTTCATTACGCAACCTCGAGACGTCATCTTATAGCGAAAACACGGCATGTGTTGAAACACTGACTATGGTGTTTACGTCATCGTACACATGGAACATTGTGCTCTCACGCAGAAAGCAAATGGCGTCAGCTGCAATAGAGCATCGGTAAGAGATTTTCGTAGAAAACCACATGCATTCGCATTAAAATGGATCAAAACTACATTCCCCGAACTTCAACAACACTACAGGAAATGATTTGCGTAAGTACTTTCTTCTGTCAATTTGAAGAAATCCGTCTCACCTATAGTAAAGTGTTACCAAAAAAAGTGGTTAGCACTGTGTGCTACAATGCCAAGGTTCCCGAGTTCGAATCCCAGTTTGGACATGGATGTTTGTGTTTGCCCCAATGAGAAACTGAGAGTAGTAAGAAAATTGACACATGTGAAACTTTGAGAAAATGTGAAGAACAAGGCATACTATTGAAAAAAAAAAGTTGTTAGGGTGTCTGACTGCCAAGTGATAGACCTGGGTTCGATCCCCGGTGGGGGAGAACCGGGATTTTTCCACCTTTTCAAGTGGCTCCGTCATCCTCCTGCCATAAAGTGGGTGCCTGGAAGAAATTCTGGGGAGTAAAGGCAGCCAGAGGTGTGGTGGGTGCTGATCACATCACCCCAAGCTTTTGCTGTGATCAAGAAAGTGTGGGGCAACATCCCTTATACACTTTCGTGGAGTGGTGCAAAGTACTGGAGAGCTCATTGCTTTTACTTTATAATGACACATCCATAGTTTTTAGACCAGGTTCTAACCCCAGATATTTGACTTCAAATAGTGTTACACTAGCCAATTTGCCATGGAGTCGGCTTTTTCATGTTTGTCAGATCATCAACTTAATCCATTCGTCACTGAACATCCAGAGGTAGAAAAGGGATGTATAATCATGAATGAAGGAAATCGAGAGAAAACAATTCCATCATCCAACACTTCCATGCTGAACAAATCCACACACAAACCTCTTTTGGCATGAATGACCTTCGGGACTTAGGATCACCCATTTCCTGGTTCAGCTTGAGATAATTCAGGTGCCTTATCAAAGCTGCCATTGAGCATGCAAGGTTTCTAACTCAATTCACTAAGGTCACCCGTGACACATTATCCCATTTTGGTTGGGAAACAGTAATGCATCCACCAGGACATCATACCATCGGATTAACAATTGTTCCATTCATTAGATAACTATCAGAGGGGACGATGGTTCTAAACAAGTTAAAACGTGCACTGGACGACTTCTCTGGTTCACATTCTGCTGAGTTCTACCACCCTGGGATCCATGAGATGCCAGAACACTGACGACAGGTTATTGCTGCTGATGGGGACTATTTCTGAATGTCCACGTATGCCTTGCTTCATATTCTTGCCTTTCTCCTTGCAGTGGTAAAAATCCAACAGAACTTTATTGGGTACCTTATATTTCTTCCAGAATCACAAGCACAGATGGTTGCAAGAATTGTGTCTGTGGTGTGTGTGCATGTGGATTTGCTGGAATAGAAAAATGTAATGTAAAAAATTAATAAGGAAAAAATTCTAACTGATTTGGACTTTTAATTAACTACAATTGTGGATTTTATTTTTTTATTTGATTTAGTTTATTTTACTTCGTGTTTTGTGCCTCTTGGCTAATTTGCGAAGATGCAGATGACTGATGAAATGATGAAATTGATGAATGAACATTCACAAGCAACCAAACCTGAGCAGGATTCAAACCCTGGACCCTTGGTGTCGCAGAGCGATGGGCTAACCACTGGGCCACAGGGTCAGGCTACAATTGTGGAGCCTTCCATGCTTTGACATCGGCAAACTCTGACAAAACCTCTCAATAGTCAACTTTGTGCCTATTTCATGTTTTTTGGATGACATTGCAAGCAATGTCAGTCCCTCGTTAAGCATATATGATTGGATATACCTTTTTATGAACTTCAACTTAGAGAAGCTGATCTCTCCACTTCAACAGTTACTGGGATTGTGGAGGATTCGTAACACCATCTATACGTTAAGTCAGACGTCAATTGTGTTTGTGCCTTTTAAGAATTGCAGGACTTCTCATGGCACACCTTTGTCTTGTGGCAAAATCTTGCAGAGTTGTTTGAGTTCTTCACATAATTCTTCTTCCTGTTGTCTGAATGATCTCCATCTGCAAGGGAGCAATGAGGGTCCACACAGTGAACCACAAGGTTATCCGAAGGCACTTTGATCACCACAAATACACATGAGAATGAAGCTGGTTGAAACACTCCTATTTGGATGCATTGGTAATATCTACAACAGGATAAAATTAATCTCCCTTGAACACCTCTTAAGGCTGGTAGATTCCTTGCCCTGACGTTATATGTAAACATTCTTTCCTTAGAGTGCTTACAGGGTGGATCCACAAAGCATGTGTCAACATCCAAACTTTCAGCAATCTCCTTTGAAACGAGAACTGCACTTACATAGTCACTACACCTGTTGGAATTGACTAACTGCAATAAGGATTTCAGGAGGGTTGTTGCTGTTGAAATATCCATGGTCTAACTCTGCATCGCCTGCCTTACAATATTTACTTCAAATAATATATCATACTATATGGCTAGTGACAGTAAGAGCTTGATGTCGTTAAGATATCATTTGCATGATGTAATTAATAAATACAATAATTCAAATTACATGATAGTTTATTAAAAAGTAAATATTTACTTGTAACTAATAACAAAATTTGCCATTTTTTTAGTAACTTCCCTCTATTGCAACTTTGATATCCATGGAATTTCAATCTTGAAATGTATTATTATTGTTATTATTATTATTATTATTATTACTTTTTGCAAGTACCTTCCATACAGTACTGTTTATGCAATAAATATCAATTTCTTATTAGGTCCTCCACCAGATATATTAGGGGCTCAAATTAAAAGTAGCATTTTCAAAAAGCTATTAGGCCTACTAAATTATGAAATCAGTATCGGAGCTCATATATTTTCTGCTAAAACTTTGGATGTGTATGTTTCCTCTGAAAAAATACAACTCTGATATTACGTAACTTCCCTACTAAAGAAAACTCCTAAACTCTCACTTTTGTTCAAAATTGAATATCAATCTTGGCCCTAAATTTCAGTAATTTGCATTAGAGATGGTGAAAAAGATACAGAACATAACATGTAGCTTAAAGTATACTGAAAACAATGCTTTATACCTCAATTTTCTATATTTTTTCTATGCTGAGTTATCATAATTATTGTAACTCTTTGGAAAGGCCAAAAGTGCTGCAAGCCAAGAAACAAAAATGGCCATCACTTTTACTCGAAGTCAGTTTTAGAAAAAATATTGCCTGTTTTGAAGTACACTAGAAATCTAAGGAAACACCCCCCCCCCTTAAAGTTATGCAACCCAGAATTTTATATCATCTAGTTTCACCAGGAAGAGCAGCTCGCGAGAAGCATAGTGTTTCCAACTCTTGAATCTAGCCACAGATTCACGCGACCGGGTGGAGATCTTGCTTTCCTCTTGATTTGACTTCAACCGACAAGTTTATTTTGAGAATGCGTCTGGTAATAATAACAAGTGTTATTAACATTTATGCTTGAGTTTTTTATTATTCTTTTACCACTTCCGAACGAATATGTGAAGAAAGGAGGTATCACGGATTTCGTTATCGCTCGGATACTTGACACCTCCCATGAGACAGTCCTGCAGTTATTCTTTTCGAGATTTTTTCTAGTTTTTCCTGCCACCATAGGTAAGTCCAAAGAGAGGATTCTGACCCCCATAACCACCCCCTCCCCGTTCAGTGTGCTTATGCCTGTCACGCTTGTCTTTTCCCGCTGTATCCTATTTGCACCCATTACACTTTTTTTTTCATTTTGCAATAATGCTTTCTGCATTATTTCTTCACAGTTATTCTCTTTGTTTTTAAATTTTTGGCAACATCTGTTTTGGAAAAAGTTCCATGAAGTTTGTTTTAAGTGTAAATGCATCTGGACAAACACTGTAGATTGGGATTCGAACAACAAATATGAGCTTCCGTCGCGAATCGAACAAGCGCTCCTTTGATTATGTTTTCTTTCCACGTTTATTAATATTTGCTTCCTTCAGCCTACTTCCGATTGTCGAATATTTCAATTCGTATTAGTTCTTTTCCCGTTTTTTGTTTCATTTGCAGTGTTCGAGCCATGATAACTTTCTCTCTTAATCTGGTTTTTCGAATACTTTTATACTTTTTTTTCCTTTTCTCGATTTTCCCTTCGCACTCATTACAGATTTCGGTATCATGCTTTTCCATATTTTCAGTAATTTAATTCTCTTGTGTATAATTCCTTTGACTATTTTTAATTTGCCCTTTGTCCGAATCAAGAAAATATGTTAGGAAATGTTTTCCGTGTAAATCTTATTGTATGGTGGTGTAAAATTGATGCCAGCTTTTTCTTGCGATAAGGGTTTTGAAAGTGCAAGGGTCTCATTTATTAACCATGGTGGGAAGGGGGGGGGGTGGAGGGGTGCCAGAAACCTTCCACACCGAATATGCTTGAAACGAAAAGTAGGTGCAACATTTGACCGTACTCTTCCATCAGCAGGTGATAGCTGAGAAGGCTACCTGCGAGCGAGGGGGAGGGAATGGCGAGGAACACTGCCACAGTGAGTCGCTGCATATGATTTCATCTTCTGTGCTGGGCGAAACCGGTTCTTGGTGCTCCTATACTTTTCCGATACATTTCTGCCAGCCTTTTTAGGAAAGCGAGGTCATACGAGTATGTTCTAGATTCGAACTCTGGTCAGGCATGAATGTATCACTGAGTTTGTCCCGTCACAATTTTATAAATTGATAATTCATCCGTATTATCGCGATTAACTCAAGAGGCAGAAGAGTGATGTAAAATAACCGAAATAGAAATTAATGCATTTGTGCTAGTGTAGGCGACGAAGTTAACTCTTTATAAATGATGTAATAGGTAGCCCTTGCACTCAAATACACTTATACCTTAGCAAAAAAAAAAAAAAAAATACAACTTATCGCTGATCTCTTACTACATTTGGAATACAGCCAAAAGCAATGTAAAGCAATGCAATTACATTGTGAATGTTTCACATCCTATAGTCTTTCTTTTTCTCGTAGCGGGGGCGGGGGTTCATTCATTACAAATATCTAGGAAAGGATTTTGCAGCAATCCGGGATATACTTAAATATCATAACATGCTGTGTAGCCAGGGTTCTTGGGTCCTAGCCTCTGATAATTATGAGTCTTTCTTTTTCGTTGTTTTTTCATCAATTTCCCTGAAGCATCATTCATTCTCTGTTGCCGTTGGCTATATGTAAAGGTTGACATAAAATTAGTAACATTCCAAAAGAAAACACAAGGATCTACTTTTCTCATAGCTCGCCAAACATGCACATTTCCATATTTTATGCTTTCAGCGCTATCATTATTCTTGGCAGGTAATGGAATTGAAGCAACTCTCACAACTAACATAAACTACATGTCACTCAGGCATGACAATTCTCGCGGACAAAGTGGATTTTTTTTTGTAATGGCACATGGTAGTGCAATAACTATCTTCTGGCCTCCTAGATTTAAATCCGTGCTTTTTATTCTAGTTGAGTGATTGACTCACAATTTTGCCATTGAAGGTTTGGGTTGTATTTGGGTTATACGTATTGTGATATTGGTGCGCTAGGAAAAAGCAATTCCAAAGGTTCGCACTGAACAGAAAATTGTGTGCTTTCCCTCTCTCTCTTCCAACTCCGTCCCTATCTCTCACCCCATGTTCCTACTATTAGAAACATATTTTCCGAAGAATATCCACATTGATAATAATATTCCCCAATTATTTTGATAGGGCATTTCTATTGCTCCAAACGAATTATCTCCGTACGAGGACTAGGGCCTCCCCGATGGTGCAGTCATAGAGTCGTCACCTTTTAATCAAGGGTTCACGGGTTCGATACCTGGTGGAGGCACATAGTGGTCCGGAACCCACTATAAACTGTAGGTCCAGTCCCAATTAGCCTTTCTGTGCACAAAGTGGACTTAAAAAACAACAATTCAATTCAATTCAATTGAATCATCTTATCAATATTTTTAAATCTGCATGGACCTGCTTAATTTAATAGATTATACATTTATATTCATTGCGGGCAGAAATGTTCGAGAAAGCAATGCATTTTTTTCCGGGAATGCACGAGACAATAATAATGTATATTTTATGGTATATACTATTTTATATTGCATTGATTCAATAGTATCCTTATTTCCTAAAGTAAGCATGAGTTTATTTGCACACACCTCGCAGGCCCTGCTTGACGTAAATCTCAGATGCAGTAACTTCACGGTTGTCTATTGCCACCATGCTTTGGCTTTAATTTGAACCCCGGTGGGTGCTTCGTTTGAGATCCTGCAGCAGTTTTACACGTATCTATGCCGTGAGCATGTCACTTGCAACGGAACCAATAAAATTAAACTTTCTGCACCGGAATGGGCATGAAACTACATTCACCAATGATAAGCTGTTTTCAAGAGGCATGTGCCATGTGCAGCATGTCCCTTTGGTCCGAATGTTCCTTTACGATATAATTTCATCATGTCTTACACTTCGGAATTTACAAGAGGGAAGATAGTCCCGCAAGTTCTTGTGCGGCGGATCTGGTGCACTACAGATTGCTACGACCCTTTGTGTGGACGATTCATGCATCAGGCATTGGATTCGGCGTTACGAGGAAGAAGGGGACCAAGGAATGAAGTCAAGACCCAACAAAGGCCAGCCGAGGAAGACAACCAGGGAAGAAGATGCAGGCATCATTGAGATGAGCGAGGGCAATCCCTTCATGGCTGCAACGAAGATTCACCAAGAGTTGAAACTGGAGTGCCATGCTGCAACAGTTTGGCACCGTCGAGCGGCAAAGAAAGAAGCAATGATGCATTTCCATCAGGAAGCACGGTTCAGTTTTGCTTTACAATATTTACCAGCTCCTCAAGAATTTTGGCAGAACGTAATTTTGAGCGACGAGAAAGTATTTTCGTCTGACGAAAATGGTCAGGTTTATGTTTGGAGGTGCAACAACACTCGCTATGGCCACGAGAACATTTCTACCCATGCTAGGAGTGGCAGGATATCCGTGGCGGTGTGGGGATAGATCAGTTCGCCTGGAGTAGATGGATTGGTAGAAGTGTCCTTGAGAATGAATTCGCAGGAATACGTCGCAGTGCTGGAAAACCACATGCTTCCCAGTGAGATTCCTCACGTGACTTTCGATCAAGACAACAACAGCGTCCATACATCGAAAGCGACATCACGTTGTCACAGTTCTAAATCAGCGGTGCTCAGGGGGAGGGGCATTATGGCACAGACTGTGATGGAAATTTGACTGAGTAAACAGGGCACAAGTTGAATTACGTCAATTGGCCATTGATGTTATACAAATAGTAATTTGTAGATTGCCAGGGGAATTGTTACGGGTAATAAGTAATATTGGTGGGGGGCGATATCCAACTCTTACATATTAGACCTTAGATTGATAGGGAAATTATGGTGGGAGATTAATGAAGTTGGTGGGATTTTCAGGTAGCGGGATTGATAATTATTTTGGGGGGCAGGGAATCCCAACTCTTGTGTATTACTATTATGTCTTAGATTGCTTTTTTTGAGGGAGCAATATCAACGGGAAGTCTAAAATTGGCATGGAAATTTTCTTGGGAAGATTGAGTATTAAATTTGAGGTGGAGGGGAGGGGAATGAAGTTTTGATAAAGTGTTATGTTTTAGATTGTGAAGGGATTTCTGAAGATTAAGAAATTGACAAAGATCTGAGCAGGACTCGAACCCGGAGCATTCAGTGTCTGGATCGTCAGTCCACCACTAACCGCGCTTGGCCGCAGAGCCGGTTCTCTTTGGTGGCCAAGCGCGTTATGTGGTCCACTTCCGATACCACGAAATTTCCGGGGTTCGAGCCAGGGCTTCAGTATTGGTATCATGGTATCAATTTAATCCAATCGCCACTCATCCTTATTAGCCGAAAGTGGCAGAAGAGTGACTTAACATAACAAAAGATACAAAAACAACTTTAACACTCTAGTAATTTCTGATCAATAGATGCGTATTGGCTTTGATTGTTGACACTTTAATGATAAGCTTACGATTATTATTGTTAATATGAATTTCCATCCATCAACAGAAGGACAAACCAATCGATAATAATTCATGTCGTTTTTTTGGTATTTGTTGTCCCTTCGGATCAGCTTTGAAACCTAAGGAAATGATTAGATGTTTGTCTGAAGTTAGTGACAATGGTTCTTTAATTTCCCGTCGCTCTTTCAGCCGGTGTGGGAACCACCTTTATGGCAGTGATCCTCTGTTCTTGGGCAAGAAATGATAACTTTACAAAGCCCCCTTTCCCGAAGCAGCCAGCATGGAAACAGGATTTTTTCAAAATAACCCTTCTGCTCTGTGAATGAACACCGGTTCTAACAGCGTTTCGACTTATTTGGATATTATCCATTGTTATTCTTTTGGATTGACCATATATTCTATCTATATCTTTCAAGACATTTCAAGAGATGACCTCTTCTCTCATCTTCAGGCAAACAATTTTTGCTATGTCTGTAGTGTGATTGGAACTATGACAGTCCGTGATTTTGCTCCAAATGTGGTCCGTGAAGCAACCAGTCTTAGATGCCCATTCGAAATCGACAGCTATAGAGCAAAATATGTTTGAAGTGAGTCTTATTGAATGAAATATAGCTCGATTCACCCTCACATTTGAATTTTTTTTCAGATAACTTGCGTGCACTTCGTATATAAGGCAACATGAGACTGAAAATTCACACTATTTGGCATGGCAAATAGACCTTATTCCAGCTTCGCTGAAACTTCGATGTATATAAAAAAATTGTCAGTCATTAAATTCAACGCCCTCTGCGTATGTGTTGTGATGGGTTACCATGTTCCAATTTTGTTTTAATTCCATTTCATGCTCAAAAAGGCTACCCGAAGTTTGACCTACAGTTGAAAGTGGGATCCGAACCATTAGGCAGTTGTGTCTCCACCAGGAATTGAACCTGGGACTCCGTGATTATAGGGGGTTGACGCGTTCATGGCTTTACAGTTTCGTGAATTCAAGGAAGCCAAGATGAGAAAAATGTGCAGAAAAGTCTTCTACACGGAACTAACTATGTGTGTGTATGTATGTAAAAAAACTTTCTAGCACATCCATTTTCCTACATTCATTTTATCATCATTATGTTGAATTTTGCACCAGTGATTTTTCACTACGTTCTAGGTCATGTCACTTTGAGTCGTAAAGCATTGTCTGTAATTCAGTTTTAGAAACGTTTGTAGCCTCTCGCCCAAGAATTTTTAAGGTGGGAGAAGGGAGCTTGGGCTCAACTTCTGGAAAAAATAGTGCGAGTTCAATTGAGAATACGAAAATGGAGCGGAATGATTATATTGCTACAATACGAGCTTCAGGAAAGTAAAGCATAAAATTGAATTCTGCCTCTGAGTGAGTCCATGATATTGTTTATGTTTGAAGGTAATATATTAAACATGACTATCAGCATAACCGAACGCATATAATGAGATGATTTATTAGTGTTACCAGGCTAAAGGTGTTGAGTGCAACCTGTTGCCTCTTTCATTACGGAATACCGCATTTAAAAATTGATCAGCTCTTATTGCGAGTAACCATTATAGGCTTAGACCAAATTCTGGCGTTTATATTTCAATTCACTTCCTCAACAAATCCTTTCTTGATTCACTAGATTTCAAGCGGAGTGTCATTCAGTTGTGTGTGAGTGTTCTTTTTGCAGAAGCAACAGCAGCTCGCTCGCACCCACAGTGCCCTGCCCACTCGACAAGATGGGTTGTCTGTGCAGTGCAGAACAGTGACAGTGTTGCCTCTCTATTCGATCTTTGTATTCTCTTTTGCGTGCCACTACACACACATTTCACACAATTCTTCCCACACAAGTAATGGAAAAGCAATCAGGCAACTGTTAAGTGGCTCTTTTCTAGATTTTGTATTAACACTTTCCACGGTCAAGATATGTTAACTTGGTTCTATTTCGTATTTCCACAATTTGGCTTCGTGCAGTAGGTGTTCATATTGCAAGCTTAAAAAAAACGTAGGCAGGTATTTTAACATTTTAATTTTCATCCGTTTCATGATTGTGTGAAAGAATATGGTGGAAAAATACACTACTTGAGACAATATCACTAATAATAATTGGCCGCCGCTGTGCCCGAGCGTTGTAAAACGTCGGCTTTTGATCTCGCTGCCGAAATTCCCGGGTTCGAGTCCCGGCCTGGGTATGATTGTTTATGAGTGTTCCTTCATGAATTTTATCATGCACTAATCCTCATCGTTGCGATTAACCAAAAGTAAAGTAAAAAAAGAAAGCTATAATAGTAATAATAATAATATGAATCTAGCCCCCCATGGTTTCTTTATGACTGTCCTTTTATCAATTTCATCGAGTCATCATTCATCCTCATTGTTGCGATTAGCCAATAAATGGTAGAGAAGCTGGGAAAAGTAAGATGTAAAATAATAACAGAATTTTCTCCGCAGAAGGAAAAATCAATGCTCCAGAAAACATGCAATACAGGAAAAGAGTGTCCTGTAATGTGAGTCTGTAAACCAAATGTAACTCACGAATATAGAAGTTTACGTGAAGGTTTCATCTTCTACGAAGGAATACAGGCTTGGATGGCGCAGTGTTAGCGTCGTCGCCTTGTAATCAAGGGGTCCCGGTGGAGGCACAAAGGGATTCGGATCCCACTTTAAACTGTAGGTCCAGTCCCGATTAGTCATACTGTGCATTGTGGACTTAAAACACCAAATCAACAACCAACCAACCAATACAGGGTTGGAAACACTACAGTTGTAGGTTTGGAAACACTGCTCCTCTCTGGAACTACTCTACCAGGCGAAACTAGATGATAAAATTCCGGGTTGCATAACCGTAAGGGAGGGCATTCTCTCGAATTCCTGTGTACCTTTGCACATGCACAGGGGTTACAACAAAAATATGAAATTGATTTAAAAATGGTCAAGCAACCAGTGCTGGACCATTTGGTATGGATTGACCCATGTATGAAGAAGTTGGTGTGTGATGTGACCCATGCTTTAAATTATATGAATTCATCACTAATTTGTAAATGCTAATTTTCTTTATGAGTATTATATTGCTCCTTTTACAGACGACTGGCTGAATATTTAACAGGTGAGTTTCGCCTTTTAAGAGACTTTCACATACCGGCCATTTCATCTGAGGAGAAAATGCACAATGTGAGTGCAGCTTTAGCTACACTTGAATTTGTGGGATGCAAAGTGGATCAGATATCATCAGATGCTATAGTAGAAGGAAATATCAGACTAACACTAGCACTTTTATGGGAAATCAAGAGTTGCAAGGTAATATAAAATGATAAACATGTTGTATTTTTATACTAACTATGTATATATATATACATCTTATTCTGTCTATTTCTCCTCACACTGATGATGCTATGAAATTAGCGAAAATTTTGAATTTTTCTACTGTCCGGTGAGTGTTTCCTTTTACCTTCTTTGATTTTGAAGAATTAAGCTTAGGACTGGACTTCATGTAATGATAGAGTACCCTGTAGGTGTTGATACGCCAAGGTACTAGCATGCACTAGCCAGTCATTTACGAGTTATAGCACTTCAATGTTTTGAAGATTTCCAAGCATGCCTCATGTGGCAAATATATTATACAACTGCCAATTGACCCAGTTGCCAGCCGATAGCCTATCAGTTTCACGTGCTGATGGTTTTGGGTTCAATTTACATTCAGCTACCCTTACTGAATTTTTATTAATTCGAACAACTGTTTATACATTTGTTTAATAATTAATTGAAGTAAATTTTAAATAAAATTATCTTTAATTTCTTTGTGGGGAAAATTCTCCTTTCCTAATGATTTTTTTAATTTTCTCATCATTTTACAAACATTTTCATATTAAATCATGCACATGGTATTTTTTACAAAATAATATGTACAGCGAAAGGTATACTTTTTCTTTTTTTAGAAAGTATTCAAGAAACAAGACAGAAGAATACTATTCACAAGCAGTGCTTTTATTTACAATTTTTTGTTCATGATCCAGAATGGTAATTATCAAAAACAAAATATTTCTCGACAATTCACACAGCTAATAAAGATGAATTTTCAAAATAAATATTTGCTTCAGTTAATGAAAAAGATAAAAGAATAAGGGGCAATCAAAAGGGAATCGAATGCAGAATTGTTGGCAAATGAAATTGATATTCTACCACCTGGCTACTTAGCAGTTAGACAATATCTTCGCCTAATAAGGCATGCATGGAAAACTTTGAAACTTTGAAGTGTGTATCAATATCTTTAGGGTACCTACCCTACCATTACTCAAAGTTCCATCCCAGACTCATTGTTCCACGCTGTACACCAGGGGCATATTCTGATAAAACATGGTTTACGACAACAGTTCATATTTATTGTTAATATATTAATTAGATAGATATAATAGAAATGAAACATCAATGCAAGCATGCAAATGAAACAAAAATAGAAGTCCAACAACTTCAAATTTTCTGGTAATTTCTATATAAGGGAAATCCGGGAGAGATGCCCCTGCTATGAAAGATGGACTGTGAAATTGTTCAGTGTAATAAAAAACATACATGAAAGGATGGGAAATTTATTCAATTTTACTGTTATAAAATTCTGAGTCTCAAAATATTAAATGTCTTAGTTTTAAAGGTAAAAATGAAACGCCTTTTTGATTGACCATTTCTGTCGAGTGTCCTGGTAAAATACCCCATCTTGTCAGGAGAGATGTCCCACTTTCCAGGAGAGGTGCCTCACCTATGAATTACGAGATTTAGATTACATTACAGAAATAATAAACTTATTATAAAATACAGGAGCACTTCACTTAAGTATTTTCTTATTCTAAGCTCTTCATTCTTCCCTACCACACTTGTTTGTACATGCTTCCATACATCATGGAATTAGGCACAATTTAAGGTTATGTTAGTGCCGACGCACCCAAAAATTTTTAAATCAATCAATCAATCAATCAATTAAGGTTATGTTAAAGGATCACTTTGCCCTGGGGTTCAGGGCAAAGTAATCCTTTGTAAAGTAAAGTAAAAAGTAAAGTGCTCCCCTGTGCATAGCACCACGCCATGAAGGTGTATAGGGGGTGTGGGGATAACGCCCCACACTTTCTTGATCCGGTCATGAGTGGGGGTGATGTGATCAGCATCACGCCCCTGACCGCCTTTACCCCCCAGGGTTACCCCCAGGTACCCATGTTATTTGACGCTGGGTGGGCGCCGGGGCTGCTTCCATCGTTAGAAAAGTTCCCGGATTTGAACCAGCCAGGGATCGAACCCGGGACCTTTAGCATGGTAGTCAGATGCGTTACCGACTGAGCCACCGTGGCCAGTGTAGTAATCCTTTGGCATAATATATTTCTTTTATAATTTTACATTGCAGTTTCATACCATAGCTTAGTCTGTAACAAAACAAACAAATTTATAAATAAAATATAAATTACAAATAACTTTACTTGTAGGCTATAAAGAATTTTCTAAATTATAAATGTGTCTATATTTAAGGAGAAGTATTACCATGTTTCTTAAAGCTTAACCAATACTCTTCCATAATACATTTTAAGCAGTTTATTTAGTCAGCAATATAATAAACAGAGTGAAATCACTTAAACTGCTTACCTTAGATCAGAAGTTCCAAAAAGTGAGTTTTTGTTCAGTTCATATTAACCCATCCCTATTAATATTCTGTTGTTTGATCTTGGACATTCACAAGTAGTGAGTTTTATTATTTGCTGAGATACATTAAGTATCACAACCAAAATGCAATCAACTTATGGCCAAACTTTATGAAATTTTATTGGCAATTTTTGTATAACAGCCCTATTCTTGTAGAACAATGTCTTCAGAATTGAATCTTTCAATTGAAATTTGCTCATTCAGGAGTCCCTTTTTCTTATTTGTTGCGATTGCTTGAATCATAATTTGCACTTCAGGTTATTAATGCAACTTTAAAAATTATCAGAGATATGTGGCTTTGTTGTGCACTTTAGTAGCAACACAGATTATTTCAATGCATTGTTAGTATGCTGTCATTTATTGAGAATACAACCTGTATCTTATATAGGCTACTACATTTACTTTGTTGTATGCATAAGCTGCATAGAACATTTCCATCTGGTTGTGTGTAAGTTCCTTATATAGATGAGTGTAAAGGTAAACTTAGAGCCAAATTGACAATGTTTGGCCTCTGTAAAAAATAAATAGGAGATTTATAAGGGGCATGGGCTTGTATGTATCACCATACATAAGAATGAGATACATTGATTATTCAATAAATAATTTCTGTAAACAAGGGCACCCGCAGAATTTTTTCTCAGGGTGGGAAGAGTAAGATTTCACATCTTGGTCTTCAATCATAAAATGTAATATTTTACCATTTATACTTACTACTCTCTAGCATTCTTAAACCCAAAGGTTTATGGCTTGAACACAGCAACACAAGCTTTCCATCTGCCCGTATCCTGGGCAAGATCAATCCATTCCCCCCTTTTCCATCCATACCAATTTCATTCAGGTTCATCTCCATGCCCATCTTCATCTTGGCGTTCCAATAGGTCTCTTACCCTCAGGCAGTAGCAGCTTCTGCTTATTCGCATGTGCACACCCAAATAAATCTGCAATGCAATTATTTTTAATTAAACTTATTCACTGAACACTATCTCCTTCAAAACATCAAACGTTCTGAAGCCCAGTTGCCCCATCAGCTTTGATTTACCAGTGTCTGCCGCTGAGATATGTTTGCTTCGCACACAAGTTGCCCTATGCTGGTTTGCCGCACATAAGAAATGAGAAGGGATTCATTCTTCTAAATCGCAGTATTATGGGCTAAACTTGCACTGCTACTACTGTGTTCACAATATAGCAGTGTTGCAATCCCATTCCATTGAAAATTATGTGGCGGCATAGAGGCAGCACACACATCACCATAAATCGAGTGATTTTTTTTTTTTGGAAAAGGGACATTTCTATGGTATCCTCGCCCACTCTGTTCTGAGCTTGACAGGGGAAAGAAAGAAGAGAGGAGGGAGGGGAGGACAACTGAATGCGAAAAGCGTGCTTTAAACAATGTCTTGCATTGCCCTTGCTTGGCCAAAATAAACTGTCCTTGTGGCGCTGTAGTCGAAATATCCATCTGCTCAGGCAGGGTGGGGGGGACGTGAATCAGTCAGCTCTTTCCATTGAGTGGCAAAATTGTTACACTATCAAAAGTTCATTCCTCTTTCATTGCAAAGTAAACATGATGGAAGGGGAAATTGTACATAGCGAAAGCAAATACGTAATTTTTTAACGTTGTTGAATATTTGGATGGAAGTTAGCTGCTGGTACAAAGCATGCAGTGACTGCAGTAATAAGGCAGATAAGGTGGAAGGGAAAGACACATTATGAAGTACGAAGAACGGTAGTGTGGACTGAGTATATACTGTCATTTTCTTTAATATTTTTTATTTATCCTCTTGATTTCCCTTGAATATATTGATTTGGTTAGTTGTTTGTTAGAAATAAACAACTGCTAGATAGATTACAACTGATTTTCTGCATGTGGTCGTTGGATCGGCTACCTCATTTGCATTTTCACCCAGGCGAGATGGAATTTTGGCTCTCTTTACTTTCCACATTCCTCTAATATAAATCATGACCATGTTATAAATTTTCGGTTTTAATGACGAAAAATAATAGCCTTATTTGAAAACTACTATAATGCTGTTAAAGAACACGTTTATTGTAGGTACCATATGTGTTTATTTAATACCAACATAATGACATCATAACAATGATAATCTCTGAGCTTAGTTGATTTTGCAATATACTTATTAAGTTTTTCAGCAGTAGCTTCAATTAATTCTTGTCAACAATAAATCCAACGTTTTTTTAAAACAGCCGGGCCCTTAGGCCGAGTGGTTAGCACATCGTGCTGCGATGCCAAGGGTTCTGGGTTTAAATCCCACTCGGGCTTGGTTGTTCGTGAATGTCCATTCATCAATTTTGTCATTTCATCACTCATCCCCATCTTCACAAATTAGCCAAGAGCACAAAACGCAATGTAAAATAAACAAAATCAATCAATCAATCGATCGTTTTAAAACAAATAGCCATGCAGATGGTGGAGGCACATAGTGGTTCGGGCCCATCTTTAAATTGTAGATCGTCTGTCTCTATTTGCTTTTCTGTGCTTAAAGTGGACTTAAAAATAAACTTACGCTTAGGATTTGTCTCTAATTAAGAAGGATGGCCCGGTTTGGCACCTTGGTTAGTCACCCAAACCTGCTTGTTTCAGGTATGCAAATGTAATTATTCTTGTTCACATTTATCAGTGGAGCAAGGTGGGAAGTTTTTACTAATTCTTTTGCAAATCGATAATAATATTGAATATTGTAGATCGGTATTTCTAACTTGATAGTGATTTTGTCAGGTTATCAAATGTTGAACTATCTAGGGGAAGGTTGCCGAAATTGGACCATTGCCTTTGTTTTTGCATATAGACGAGTATTTAAAACATGTGAGTTGGCACTACTGCTTGGCGACAGTACCGTGTGCAAATGACTCAGCGGTCAGTCAACTAGATACGTTCAATGAAGTAGGAGTGCTGTTATTGTGTTTCCATTGTTCGTGTTGCAATTATTGTGCTTTGGATCTTAAGCTGTTGTGTAGGGTAGGGGTAAGTAACCAAATATCCTGTAGTATATTATACTATTATTCCATTCATTAACCACTAACTACATGTCTTAAAACTAAGGTTTAGTTGCATATGTTCGTGTAGCATCATATTTTTATTTATGGGGAATAGTTGCATAAGTTGGACCACCACGTGTTTCTTAAATTGGACTGGTCCATTTTTAGAGACGTTAGGCAAGGAAAGATGATTTTTGTTAAATTTCGATTGGAAGTAATTGGAGGACTGTCCTTCATTAGGTTCCCAAAATGTCGAAAAGAGGCACGTATGGGAAATGGAACAAATATGATTTGCAGATGGCTATGGCTGGTTACAGAAATGGTGACTATGGACTCATTGAGTGTGCCCGCATATATGGAGTGTCAAAGACTACAATAAGGAGACATGCTGACAGTAAAAATACATTTTCGAATTCAATAAAGTGCTTTGGTAGGCAAGCAACCTTTACTGCAGAAGTTGAAAAAAATTCTCGCCGACCACATTCTGTTATTTGAGGAAGGGTTTTGTGGCTTTAAAAATATTTAACTTATGTAAATAGCTGCTTGTTTCAACAAAAATATGTTAATACATAAGTAAAGAACAGTGCATACAAATATTAAAAATTTCCTTTAAAAATTGTGCATTTCTTTATATACGAGGGGCATGTAAAAAAGAAGGGCCCATTGGTTATTACAAAGAATAAAATCAAGCGAGAAAATTTTATTTTGATGGTATACAAGTACATACCCTGGCTATTTTTCTACATAGTCACCATGACGCTCCAAGCATTTTTGGTACCATGGAATAACTTTACTTAGATCCTCTGCATAGAAATCTGCCACCTGGGATCTCAGCCACTCCCGAACTGATGTCTTGAGAACTTCAATATCCTCGAAACATTGTGAAGCAAGCCACTTTTTGAGGTGAAGGAACAGAAAGTAATCACTTGGGGCAAGGTCGAGACTGTATGGTGAGTGATTAAAACGTTCTCATCTGAATTTTTTAATTGTCGCAACATTACAGTCAGCTGTGTGTGGGCCGGCATTGTCATGAATAAGCAGAATTCCAGACTGTAACATTCCTCTTTGCCAGTTTTGGATGGCACATCGCAGATTAGGCAGTGTTTGGCAATACACATCTGCTGTGATGGTTCATCCCAGTTCCAGGTATTCCACGAGGATTACACCTTTTTCGTCCCAGAACATGGTTGCCATGATTTTGCAATGTGATGGTGTTTGCTTGAATTTCTTTGGATTTGGTGAACTGGAGTGACACCATTTCATGGATTGCTGCTTCAACTCACCAGTGACGTACGATATCCAGGTTTCGTCTTCAGTCACTCTGTGAGAAAACAAGTTATCCCCACCCTTCTCCCAGCAGGCCAAAAATCACATGCTGATTTCATTCTGTCATCTTTGTGAGTGTTTGTCAACATTTTTGGCATCCACCTAGCACACAGTTTGCGATAACCCAGATTGTCCGTTACAATTCCGTTTCAATGTTTTATCAGACACTTCAGGAAACTGCTTGCCTAGATCAGTAATGTTGAAACAGCAATTGGATCGCAGTTTCTCATTAACGCGTTGCATAAGGTCGTCCGTCTGAACACTAGGCCATCATCATGAATATTTGAACATCCTTCCCGAAAAACACGGTACTATTGTCTTACCTTCCCTTCACTCATTACTGTTGGACCATAAATGGCACACAATTCCCGATGAATGTCAGCTGTACTCAGTCCTTTTACGTTGAGAAATCTAATCACCAACCTCACCTTGCATTTGGCAGGATTTTCTGTTGCAGCAGCCATTTCAACTTCCTGCTACTCGCACATACACACCTCAACACTGAGAAATATACCTCTGTTGCAGGCACAGAATACTAAAACATGCTTCCATGCACCTACAGATTCGTCAGTGTTGCCAGTCCCAAGAAAGAAATTATCAGCCCCTTTTTTTCTACATGTGCCTCGTATTTGAGCTCATGTGTAGATCTTTTTAGCGTAAGTTTCATATTTCCTATTTTCCAGTAAATACTAGGGGTGTGCGGGACATCATTTTTTTGGTCGGGATGGGATCGGCATGGGAGATTTTTTTAATCCCTACATTCGGGATGGGAAATAATCGAAATTTCCCAAAGCTCTGAAAATCTTGAATTCTACAAGTAATTTTCACTTTAAGTGATTGTTTTTGCATTTCTGCAATAAAAACTAACAATTTGCGATAAGTTCCAGAAATTTACATAGCAGAAAACGACGAAAATTAACGACTGTTTTAAAATGCCATTCGGTATTTCTCGACTGCTCGGGATCCCGAATATTTAAAAAATATATTTAAAAAATACTAAACTTATTTTACTTACAATTAGTGAGTATGTACTATTTCCAAACAACATTTCAGGAATCAACTGTTCCCTTCATCAGGTTCCTTCTTGACTAGCGAGATCCCTTCATAGTCATGTCAGATTGAATTAAAAACATGGAAAAAGGATATAGGAATAACTATGGTAGAAAAGGAATTGTAAAAACTTGCCCAATCCTGTTAAAACTTCCATCCCCACTACCATCCTTTCGTAAAAACACATAAGTTAAAAAAGTAAATCTTCAAAGAACATTTTGACTTGAAAAGTTAAAAGATGCATGCCCACGAGGGATCCATAATGCAGGTGACTGTAATGCAAATGATGTTGCATATTCAATTTACTTTTCTAAAAACTAGGGCATGGAGATTATCCATAAAAATTACAGCAAAATGGCACTATTTTGCACTAAATTATAATTATAATTATAAATTTATAGATATATCAGATTGGTAAAATAATTGGTAATTTTACCACAAAACCGATACACCTGTATATCTTATCAACCGATTAATACCGATTAATCTGTACCATCCCTAATCATAAAACTGAAATTGAATTGAAATATTAAAACTTTGGCATTGTTGAGAAATTCAGACTTGAGTCCACTATTTAAATACATTCCTCCTGCCTTTCCATAAACATCATTACATTGTTTGTGAATAATTCTTTATCTTTGTGTAATTTTTCAAAATTAATAGATATCACACAGAGATTGCTTAACACTAGAATGACCTACCCATCATTGAAAGGTGACCCATACAAATGTAATAATTTTGAAAATGTTGACTTTACTCCACGTCTTCCATGATTTAATGGAATATCAATAACACAGTCCTTCTGGTGAGACTATTTGTTCCTAATGTGCCTCTCAGTTATCTACTGTAGGTGGCAGAAGTTGTAACAAATGGTTATGATAATGTGAAAGTAAAAGAAATATAGAAACATGGCAGTTGTTTCATGCTCAGAATAATAACAATGAAAAGTACTGCAAAGAAAACTGTAACCATCAAAATGATGGGTTAGTCCTAATTGGTAGCTAGGAAATCACCATCCTCCCAGTGTTAATATAGCCTCCATTATGCGTAGAAAATACTGTGAAAAAAAGTAATTCAAAATGGTGGTGTGTGAATCATGGGCACCCACAGGATTTTTCTCAGTGGGGAAGAGTAAGATTTCATATCTTGCCCTTCAGTCATGGAAACATTATCATCATCATCATCATCATCATCATCATCATCATCATCATCATCGTTACTTTATTTGGAAATCATTAAATGAAAATTGAATTGAAATGCTTTGGCCATATTTTCTTATACATGTTCAGTCTGCTATTTAGATAGAAACTGGACCCACCTTGCTTCCTTTCCATAAATATCGTCCACTTTCTTGATGAACAGTTCTTGGTCTTTTCGTACTTTTTCACAAAGCACAGATATCAAACAGAGACCAGTTAATTTACTGTCTTCATAGTACCTCTGATCCATGTTTTTACATGCTCAAGGGTACTGTAAAGAAGTAATAATTCAAAATTTCAAGGTGAATTATCAAGGTCAGAAAATAATTTCCTGACTTTCTGTAATCGCGAGCAGCCAAGAAATTCCAAATGATATTATTTAAAAGAGGTTAATTATTGATATTTTCTGCACTCTAAGTGTCCGAAATTTCTTGAAATTAACTGTTTTTATTCCAGATACAACAGTCAACATGATTTTCCCTTGTGAAAATGTTCTCTCATCTTTTTGTTGGACATAGCAGTTATTTGCTGTAACTGTCTGTAAGATGCACAACAATACATATTTCTGTAATAATTTTATTTGATAGTTAAGGGCACGCATCACATTATCTATTTGCGGGTGTCACTTAATACAGGGACAAGTCCCTTAACTAAAACAAAGTTGAGGACAAGGTCTTATAGAAGAATTAGACTTCATTTTAGAACTGACTCATTTTCAAAAACAGCTATGTAATTGTTAACAACGAATTTTAAACTACTTCTCTACATAGTCTCCATGTACATTTAAGCATTTGTCATAATGTGCGACGAGTTTTTGTAACCCAGCTTCATATTCCTCTGCCGCCAGTCCATTGAGAAAAGTAGTCACCCATTCTTTCAGTTCCTCATCACTATGAAATGTAAGGAAGCGAGGGATCCACCTTGCACAAATTTTCCCATACTTCAGATGATCTTCGACAATTTCATGAAGAATTGTTCGTGAAACATCAGTGAACTGTTCACTGATTTCATTCAGTGTGACGCACCGATCGTTCTTGATGAATTTGTCAACTCCACTCAGCAGTTTGTCCATAATGACAGACGGCTGCCCGGAACGCTCATCATCATGGACGTTCTCCCTCCCCAAGTTTCGACACCAGCTTCGATCAGACGACTCATCAATAACATTGTCTTCATAAACCTCCTTTAATTGACGGTGAATATCACAAGTTCACACATTCCTGGCATTGAGAAATCTGATCACAGCCCTAACTTCACAAGTAGGGTTGTTTTCAATTCTTTTTAACATTGTAAACACTTACAGAAACAATAACTACAATGACAGCACTACAAAACTTTGCACACACTGAGCAGACAGTCAACTGAAGTCATTTGACCTTGAGCAGTGGCTATTCGCATCACTAGCACTCCACATGGTACGGACGGGTACTACTTTCCGGATGGCCCTCGTATAATACTGTAACAACAATGTTGTTCAATGACTAAATATTCCCATACACTAGTTCAAAAGTGTGCTGTAAATTAGCAAACTCAGCACATGTAAAGAGAAACATGGAATGACACACAATCCCGCTAGCTGTGGGTTCAGTTGAAAGAGCCTGGTTAGTCCTCAAAAATGAAATCCACGTTTGGGTGGCTTTCATAAAGATCACCTATTAGAGGCCACAGCACAGATCCCAATTTTCATTTTGTCTCCCTCCCTCTTAGCATCATGAGTTCTATCATTCTCACCCATCTTCCCCATTGTTGCCACGATTCATTTCATTCCTGGACACACTCGTGTAAACATAATTGAAAACAATTGAATAGCACTCCAGCTCATGGTTCACACCATTTTACAGGGACGTTAATGTGGCAATATAGCATGATGTAATGGTTGCTTCTTTTACACAATGCATTTTCATTGGCTAGCTAATAACTAATGTTGTTGCCAACTGTATTATGGAAGCACTATTTCTATTATGGAAGGAGAAGACAAAGTGGTGGTGAAATATATATGTTCAGTACCAGTTCAGATGGGTTTACATGGAGTGAACAGTTAAAATACCACCAGATCCATTAATGCAATGGAAAATAATAAATTGTTTATTTTGTTTGAAATCACTCAAATAAGGAATCACTATGAAGAAATCTTCTTTGCATCATTTTGGTTAATTTTATGGATATGCTAGTCCATATTTTGCGAATTTTTAGTCCATATGTATGTACATACAAAGCCACTTGTTAGTACATATTAATCCCAGTCCTGGTTATAATGCGTCGTTTAAAACTCAACGTTACATAGAGCTGAGTTATTTAATTTCCTTGATCTATGTAAGAGCTGTGCCTCGGTGCACTTTAGCGATTTTTCTATCTGTTCCATTAGCAACACTGCTTCTTGAGTTGTGCCATGCAGCATGTGGCAGAGATTCGTGTGTCAGACTCTACAACCATTGAGTACCTTAACAAAGAAAAAAAGTAGAAAATCTACCTCTTAATGAAATGTTATGTTCTTAAGCTATATTTTGTTATGTTTGGTTTGGAAAAAAAAGTTGATGATAACCACATTATGTTTGTAACATCTTTGTCTGAACCAATTTTTTCAGTATATAAAACATGTAATACCAGTGATAGTTGTAGTATGTACAGAAGCACAAATTTTGCTTTCAGTACTTAGTGCACACCTCTTATTTAAACTTCCAAGTCAATTGTAAATTTTACATTTTTCTGGATTATTTTATTTAGAATTTGGAGAGAAGAATTTTGTGAATGATAGATCTGGTTACATTCTTGTATTTTCAAGATATAATTTAACCAAGAGATTAACTATGCATGCATAATATCATGCATCATATTTATGATAATTATTATTATGATTTGTTGTTATACATAATCCATGTGCATATCAATAAATAAATTTTTCTCTCAGAAATCCAAAATGAATCTAGAAGGCACCAGGGTTTATGGACAAAGTGAAACAATTCATCAAACAAAGTCTTACTACCGATTACAGCAAGAAAGTTTCCGCTATCGAGTGAGAAACATAGCTGCACAGAATATTCAAAGATGGTACAGAACAATTTTGCAAACAAGGAAGAAGGTTTGTATTAACAGGCATTTTCTTTTATATACTGCAATGCTAAATTTGTGTAGATAAATAAATACTTATACTATTTTTTTCTTTAATGTGAGAGGAAATTGTATGTGTCATAAACTGATAGAATCAATAGCATGCCCAGTATTTTCATAAAGGAATAGAGTTTTATCTCAAGGGTGAAATACTTTCTTTATAGTGCTATAGGAAAATCAAAAACATATATGGTGCACAATTTGCATAATAATATACTTTTCTTCACACAAAGTGAAGTTCGTTTAAGTTCGAATCCAGCTTCAGAGACGATTGAGTGTGGCAGTACACCCGAAGTGTGTAAAAAAGATTTGCGTCCCCAAGAGTTGCCACCCCTAGGCACGTGCCTAGTGGGCCTATTTGGTAATCCACCACTGGGTACATCCTGGTCCTCACGGTCTGTTATGCTGTGGGTTATTATTGTTATTCCATGTAGACAGATAGATATAATTTCCATGCATGATTATAAAATTGGGATAAATAACACTTGCAATGCATCAGCTAACATAAACCATCCAAGGTTTTGTAAGAGTAAGTTATTCTACAAATTAATGGAATTTATTGCCAACAATTATTGAAGTGAACTGATTTTGATTTTTTTAAATATATATATATATTTTTTTACGTCTTTTATTTAAGTAGCATCTGTAAAATTTTATGTTGTTGACATTCAAAAGCATGAAATATTTGTGTCAATTATGGTTGTGTGTGATATTGAATAGGAAAGAGCAAAGTATGTAGCTCATCAATTTAAAAATTTATTTAGTTAATCTTAGTATAATTATGGGTTTTATTCACCAGCAGCAGGAAGAAGAAATGAAAATCTCTAGTATACCAGAAAAGTATGTTTTCGATGATTTCTATTGGGCACAGCTTAAAATTGTAGCAACTGTCAAGACTCTAAATATGACTAACCAACATAAAACAATAATTGATTGTCTCCACGTGCTAGGTAAGTACACTAAAAAAAATTGAGGTTTTCTATAGAAATAAATGGAAATTTATGTTGAATCTATGAACTATTTCTTTTGCCTCCCTCTTTACAGTCATCCTTTCCCTCACATTCATCTCCTTTTTCCAGTAATATCTTGATTATTCTGTAATTACACCTCAATTGTCTGTATCTCTATCTCACAACTAGCCACATGTTACACAGCCCACCCCCAAATACTTGTAACAATTTATATTCTTATCCACACAATAAATTCAACAATCAAGGTTTCATTAAATTGTCATGTGATAAAATATGGTGTTTACATCAATTTTTTATTTGGCCCGACTTCTGTTTCCCACGTATATACTTTTCTCAAGCAATATTTATGTCATAAAATTTTCTAGAGGGTTGTAGACTCTGCTAGTTGAACTTCCTGTGGCAGTTCAAGTCATGGAAAGAAGATGTCTTTGCTGGAGAAAACCTGCTTGTGCTTGGTAAGTAAGGATAACAAATCTTGAAATGGGATATGTGGCTTCTTTCATTCAATGGTAAGTAAAAGGGTTGAATGAGGCACTTGTTTTCTTCCATAATGAAGAAGAGGAAGAATGTTTTCCTTTTTCCAACCTTCCATGGGCAATGTGAATAAAGTTGGAAAGATCCTTTCCTATTTATTTGAGTACATTCTTGGCAATTTAGGACCAAAATATTATATCATTTGACAGCTGCAGGATTCATATTTTCATGCTGTCTATAATAATTGTCCAGTCTCCAAAAATGCCACCACAAACAAGTACAAGGCCAATATCTCCTATATGCACTGATTGATTGATTGATTTGTTTTTCTTTTATTTAACTGTTCTGCCACTATGAGGTTGAGTGATGATATGAACTTGATGAAGGGATGCTCACAAAGAACACTCATGCCCAGGGCAGGATTCAAACCCAGGATCCCTGGCATCATAGAACTGCACACTGTGAAAACCATTCTGCTACAGAGGTCAGACAATATGCATTGCATCTACACATGAGTATTCACATATTTGGTGCACTCCATGTTATATTTTTGTTTCTTTCAACCTATCAGTTGGATTATATTAGGCTGCATTGATATTTTTCTTAGGGGAAAATCCTGCATCCTGATTCCTAATTTTCACAGAAAAAATCAGAATTTTATTCAGTTCATCAAGAGTTGAAGTTTCATGTTTCAAGATAAAATGAGAAAAATTGTTGCTAATTTGTATTACAACTTACAATGGAAATTAAATTCATGAACAAATATAAGAAATAGGGTTTATAATATGTCTATTGTAAGAATAGTACATTGAATATATGTAAGCACATGTGTGATGTGTGTGTAGGGTGGATGCACATTGGGGGAGTCATCTTAGAAGAATTGCTATCACAATATGATGGATTTCCACAATATTGTAATGGGAGAATGCATTTGCCTATTTAATAGAAATCCTCTGATATCGAAGTAACAAGATTCAGTTTTGTTTGTGTCTAGTCAGCAGTGGCATTCCTGGGGAATTGGGGGGGGGGGTGCTAAAACCCATACTTCAATCAAATGTTCTTTAGAAGAAGAATGTTGAGTATGGTCTATGAAAATATTATATAATTTGAGGCTGGGTAATGCCACTATATTTCAGCTTTCAATACTCCTGGATGCACTACAGCAAGTATGAAGCCCTAAATCCACACCCCCTATATGCCTTCATGGCATTGTGCAAAGCACAGGGGAGCACTTTACTTTCTTTTCTTTACTTTACCACAGCAAGTAGGAAGTTAATTTTGTTATCACTAAATCTTTAGTTCTTGTGAGAAGCTTTCAAATCTGCCATTAATTTAAATTTGAAGACTTATTTGACATATAATGCAATTTTATTTTCATTGCACTGATCCAGAATTAAAAGCAGGTGAAAGTTTTGAAGAAAAATTGAAATTATATTTTAAAATTTTGATTTTCCTCCAATACTTATAGTTTTTCATTATGTGTTATTGAAATGATGAATGGTATTAAAAAACATTTTAAGTAATTATGCCTGTAAAAAAATAAAATAATAAACTGAAACTTAAAAAGTTAAATATATTTTTTTTCTAAAATGACTTTCATGTAAATATGCTAAATATGAAAATTTAAGTTTATTAAAGTGTGATCTGTTGAAGAAATTACCAGATAGGCAGAATAAGAAAGCTGACAAATATGAGAAACAACAGAAAGGTAGTTGTGGTTGGAGTTAATATATTAGTATATCTTCATAGCACTGGATGATCGACTCATGTTCATCCCACCAATGTTTCTAGGTTCAAGTCTTGGCCTGCGTATGGGTGCTTCTTTGTTCATAACCTTCATAACTTTCATACAATCAATATTCAATCTTATCATGTCGAAAGTGGCAGAGTGGTGATGTAATATAAGAAAAATAGAGGTGAATAAAATTGTTGCACACAGGAAGTTTAATAAACTTAGAAGAAAGGAGAGGGGGAAACTGTTATTTGTAGGCTTGTGACTCAATCTCATTAAATAGGTACATAACACTAAAGATCAACATGTTAAATACTTTGAAACCAACTTGCTCATCAGAAATTCCAATTGAGCAAAAACTTATTAAATTCCAATCAATATCAATTTTGTGAATGTATATCAAGCTTGGAGTAGTGAAAGTGGTGTTTTTGAATGCAGAAAATGGGCCTTTTCTCACACAGTCACAACACTACAACACTACAAGTGAATGTGGCTTAAGTCTTCACATTCAAAGTACTTAATTGTTCATCGAAGAGTTTTCCAACTAGACATTTTGATATTGGATAGGAAGCAACATTTTTCTTTTAATTTCCTCATATTCTTCCATCAATGAAACTAAATCTTTAGTGTATTTAATGTGCATGATTTTGAATCTCAGGAGTTTTCATAATATCTAACATTATAAATTAGAACTGGCTGCCTTAATCACAGGATTGGCCATTCTGCCTGAGTCCCAGATGGGCTTTTTTTTTAAAAAAAACTGACAAAATTGTTTTATTATTATTATTATTATTATTTTTTTTTTACAATACATGTACAAAGTTGTTCTTCCTTACAGTAACCTATGATTATATTGAATTTCTGTTATGATTTAGTGATTTTGTCTTTATATATTTGACATTTAATTCTACTTTCCACTATTGTGGCTTACAAATAAATCAGGTATTCATTATGTTTTGTTCACAAGCACCTGGTTGCACTTTGGAGAAGGAAAAGTTCTTGTTTAATAGCTGACAGAGAGTGCAGGGGAAAAACAAGTTACCTAGATAAAAAATGTAAAACCACCAGAAATGAAAAGTCATAAAAATTGATGAATTGTCATTAAAATGTGTGTTTCTGCATACTGTAATTTTAAATGTAGCTGTTTCCCATTTCTGCAAAGTTGCTGAATAATTATTTGATGTTTTCTTTAATTATGTCTTGAATTGCAAAACATTAGTGCAACAATATTGTAAACTGGTCCAAAATTACTGTCCATCACTGAAATAAAAAAGACTGTTCAATTGCATGTACAAGTTTTGTAAGCTCTGCTAGGAATTAATTGTATGCGAGAATTTTACTTAAACTGATCACGGTTCATTGGGTCTTACAATTTCTAACATGATGTGAAATTTCCTTTTAAAAAAACATGCATGGGGAAAACTGGGCTCTGCTGGGCCAAACCTACTTAAGCAGGCATTAAAAGTATCTCATTACCAGAAGGCTTTAATTGTTAGTATGAGTTTTTTTAAGTTATTATAGTGATTTGTTTCTAGATAAACATATTACATAATTTGTATCTTCAAAGAAAATACGAGGATATATTAAAGATGCTTGCTTATAGTGCTTCCTACAGTTTCAAAAGATTGGACAGAAAGTCTGTACTTTGTATTCATCATGGAACATAACTGGCAGTTGAATGTTGGGTCTGTTTTTTTGGGCTAATTTTGCCATGGTAATAGTGGAGTTGTTTTATTGCATTTAAAGTAAATTTATTAAACTTATATCACTTGATGATAATTCGACAACATAAAGTTTTTTTTTTACAGATGTGGTAACTAAAGAATCTTCAAGACTGTCAGTAGTTCTTGCTGAATGTGGTGCATTGAAAGTCATATTTCATATTATTGAGAGTTCTAATCAGTCTGATCCATGCTTGGAAGCATTATCGTTGTGCTTGAAGACTCTCTTAAACATGCAGAATTGGGAGGAATCTGAATCCAGCGTGTGGATGGTAAGTTCCATTTTATACCATGTGATGGGTTTATTGCTTGTTGCAAAATTGAGCGTAATTGGGCCGAATATGGGGGCATGGGAAAAGGCAACACCACAAAGAAACCCAGTCCCATTTTTTTTTTTTCTTACTGTGGGATTCTATTTCCAATCAAAAGGCAAACACTCATTCCTACAAGGCAATCACAACAAGATGTACACTAATTCAATCTCTGCACATTTGTCTATTCTACTCTCATACTCTACTACTCTATTTTTATTTCATAAAAATCATAAAAGAAACATTTATTTTAACTTGCGTTTATTTTGTACTCTTTGAAAATTGATATTGAATTGACATACAAAATATAATGGTTTACAAAGTCAAAATGCCTTCAACATTTTTTGTCTTAAAACTGTTTATTTTTGTGGCAAAAAATTGATAACAATTACATTAAAATCTTTAGTGATATGTTTTCAATTATTGGCTTAATTACCTTGCTATGCATTCTAACTAAAATATAAGCCATAAAACATGTTTGTTAAAATTCGTTCTAACACCGACCTTTTACACTACTTAAAATCTGCCACATGGTTGGAGCTCTCAAAAAAGTTAAATTTGCATCTTTGGTTTTGGTTCAAAGCGTCAGAAGATCTCAATGATCAAAAGGGATAGTAAAATATTCTTGATGACTAACAGCTCAAAGCACTATAAATCACGCACTATACCGCATGCTGATTTTACATCTTTTTTTCTTCCAATGCATTTGCCATTTCATTTATTTTAACTTTATGATGTAAATACACATGTCAGTAGGATTCATAACTAATCAGGTCACAGTTCCCAAGCATTTACGATAAATTCAAATAGTTGATCAAGAACATTGTACACGCGTCTCACTAATCTGTACGATGAAATAATGACAGTTAGACATCTTGAAGAAAGGAATTACTATTCACATGCAATTTAGCTTTGTTCATTTCGAGACGATGTATGCCACACACATAACAAGAGGGGAAAATGGTTTTATCATCTTAATTTCGATGTGCATACAATAGTCCAGTACATACCTTTAGTACATTTATCATGGTTTGGCTTGGCATCGCAAAACAGCACCCTTTTTGTTTCGCAGGAATCAAACATCCATCCTTCCTTCTCTGGGACGTTATATTGGCCTTCTTTAGGAATTTCTGCTAAACAGCTTTCCGGAACATCTCTTATGCACCTTCTACCTGGCACAAGAAGCTATACTGGCAAACACCACAAAGACTGCTGACTTTTTGAGACAAAACATCCTTCTTCACTTTATAGATAATTCTTCGTGTCTTCCAAAAATCATTCTCATTTGATGAAAAATCCACGTAATCCTACCACGTAATGCACAGTAGAAGTAAATGAAGGCATTATTCCCAAAGAAAGTCATTCTATACACAAAATTTGACAGGTCCGCTTAGACTATCTGGACATATCGGCTGCACACATATACATACGTAACTGTATGATAAACAAGGCTCTCGCTACTCAGAGATGAGGTCGACGTGCGTAAGCTGAAGGAATAGGAACGACTGTTTTTGTTCTCAATTGGGAAGAGTTAATTTGCCGGCAGTGCTAGAGGGCGCCAGCTAATGGAGTGCTGCACTCTAGTGACTAAAAGAGGAGCTCGAAGAACAGGGCAATGAATCGAAGTTGCTGCGAAAGCAGAAATTTTCCACGGGGAAATCTCTACATAATGTTGCAGCGATGATGATATTTTGAGGCACTATTTGTGCTAAATCGTCATCGACGTTACAACCAGCAAATCACTTGATGTAGAACAATTCATGTACTATTTGTCTAGAAAGTAAATGCTTGCGTTGCAAGCAAAACTTCAAAGATGAAAATTGTTGAGGTCAAATGTATGACTGAACACATTATTCCCACCTCAAGTATTTTGAAACTAAGATATTCTCTTTTCTGGGAGTTGCATCCCAATAATGTATTCCATAAGGATCTCCATGGATGGCAGAAGTTAAAAAATTGTAGCGGTCTGGAAAAACAACTACATCTGAAAGAAAATCAGTGAGAAGAAATACTAGTGACCAGTGGTTAAACAATTCCAAAACTTACATGATAACCAAATAACGACCTACCAGTAGAAGTTGTAGGTGAGTGGTTGTTGACCTCCATGGTGGAGTGTTTAGCACAGTGCACTACGATGCCAGGGGTTCTGGGTTCGAGTCCTGGGTAAGGCATGGATATTCGTGTTTGTCAAAAATGAGAAAAAACCCTGAAAATTGAGAAAAACCGAGAAATGAAAAATTGAGAAAAAAGTGAATAACGGGGGACGCTACCGCATAGGGGTATTCCTTTTGAAAAAAAAAAAGTGGTTAGTGTTAAGGCTTCACATTCTTAAGGATGTGGTTAGAAAGTGTTTTTTTTTTTAGTTGCAAATGAGGCTCCACATGTGTGTGTGTTCGAATCAGCATTTACACTGTGAAACTTTTTTTTTAATTTTGTAGCCACAGATTCTTGAATACATGGGATGCAGAAAGTTTATATCACATGCATTTTTATTCCATGATTTCACCTGCTAATATCGAAAAGCACACTTCGTAGCAAAATCTTTTTACACTTGCAGACCAAATATAGCTGTCAGATCATACCTACTATCACTGTGATTATAAATTACATGCCTCTATATCTTAAACTTAAGGTGATTTCGAGTTTGTTGACACAAGTTTGTATTGTCACCTACAAATATGTTCAATTTAATCTGTATCTAAAGACATATTGTTCTGGAATCCTAGAATACAGATGAATTACACATTTATAATTTTCGCTATTCTTATATATAGTTACAGATTTTACAACACAATTATAATGATAAGATCTGGAATACTTCGGACGACTTATATAACCAACTATATTCTCAGCTACTACATTTTTAGTTTCAAAAAATTGAAATCTGTTTAGTGTAAATTCTATTCATAATTCAACCTATATTTTTTTTAATAACAGCTCAAACTTTTGACCTGGTTGCTGAGAATTCCACATTAACGTTCAACTATTTCTTGATCTTGAACGAAATGCAAAGCAAGACCTGTGTGTCTCATTCACATGCCTTTTCACATTTTGTAAGAGGTTTTATATGACGTAGTTACTCTAAAAAACAATTACAGTTTTATTAAAAATAACAGTCGTATAATTAATTCCATCGTAGGTATACACTAGTTGGCACTGCACTGTAAAAATAGCTCTGCCTTTGATCAGAAGCGAACCCAGGACCATTGGCACATTTGGCAGTTATTATACCGAATTGACTACAATGTCACATTCAAAGAGCATTTTATTTGCCTACTTAGGCTTCTGTAGAAAAAAATATACGACTTTATCTGTTATTAGACAAAAAATGTAAGTTTAGGTATTAAGTGGAAGAGGGGATGATGCACAGAAAAGCCTGTTTTGTCCGATTTTCATTTCACACACAGTTAGTTAGTTCTTCTCTGCTTCAAAGCATAGCCTCCATGATATGGCGTCATCCCTTCCATGACGTGGTTCCACAAATGAAACCTTGTGCGGTGGAGAGATGAGTAATTTTGTAAGCAAGTAATGTAACTGTATAAAGAGGGCATGGGGGGGGGGAGGTGATGAAGTTATTTCAGTTTTTAAAGAACGTTGGTATGTAGTTAGGGACTGATGAGTGCAGTGATACAAAGTCAATATCATCTTTGCTCACTGCATGCATACAACACCTGAAACTACACAATTTTTCAAGGTATGAATCAATATAAATCATTTATTATTTTAATAGAAACTGAAGAAATATAAATGGCAAACTGAAAGAAACATCACTTTATGAAATTACAGCTTGATACTGGGTTATTAACAATTCCAGCAATAATGCCTGTGTCTGTGTTTGGATTTAGAGGCAAGATTTAATAGCACAGTAAACCAATGGTACACTAAGCATAAAATATAGTTCCATCAATTCCATGCAAACACTAGTTTTGAATAATACACTGTTTATTGTTTTTATTATTACATTTATTTTATTCGTCTCATTTTATGATTTCAAATTTATTAAAGTAGTTTTGTTTGTATTGAGCAGTTTCAAAACTATTTGCAATTTGTATTAAGAGGTAAAATCATTTGTCATCAAATTCACAATAAATATTTCACAGACTTAACATTATTTGGCATTCAATCTTTTAAGAAAAGGTGCTGAATAGATAGAATTGAACCGAGGACCCTTTGTGTCATGAGTAGGTATTGTAGTGACTGGACCATACAGTCATTCTTGATTTTTTGCTTGTATGCTCATACTCATGTCTTGAAACCATATTGCACTATTTTATCTGATATTCATAAAAAATATTGCAAACCGAATATTACAAATAAACTGGTGTTTTTCGAAACTACGAAACATTATGTTTTCTTGTTAACTCTAATCATTGAATAGGAGGAAATTGAGAATTCGGTCACAGACAGGATAGCCCATATCGTGTATGATTCAACAGTCTTACTTACTGAAGCCTGTGAGCTGAGCATGCACAGTTCAACAATTGGCAAGCATTGTAATCTCTGCCTGAGACCACAATTCACACAGTTAACTTGAAGGTTCTCTCAGAAGCATGACGTCATCCTTGGTTGATTTCCAGTGGAGTGCCAAGGAATTTGTAAATGAGGTGTATGGGTTTTCATGGCTTCTATTTTTTAAATTTATTTATTTTATTTTTTAAGAATTCTATACTTTGCTCCTCATAAAAAATCTAGACATCAGATCTGCTACATGCATATTTGTACACTTCTGTTCAGAGAAAGTGGCACACTCGTTTGAATTGAAGTCCAGCTTTGTGTCTGGTCGTACAGCCCAAGGAAGTGTTCAGAAAGCAGCAGTGTTACTTACTATCAATCATTTTAACCACATGCAGGGAAGTTTGTGTCTCTCAGACTCAAAGAAAAGGGTTAACGGAAAGATTGCAGCGTAAATATTAATTAACTGGACTGTCCACGCCTACAATCAAAGTAATGTAAATGTGAAAAATTCGTGAAAAATTCATTTTAAAAAACGCATTTTTGACGTTAGTGATGAAGTGGTTATCAGAATGCATTACATTGCGAGGGCCCCGGGTTCGAATTTGACCTGAGCATGGGTATTCTTTTTGAATCTCTCTTCATTGTCGCAAGTAGCCGAAAATGGAAGAATAGCAACACTAAATAAGGAAACGAAAAAAAAAAACGCAATTAGAATAAGCGAGACGGAAATAGTGCTGTTGTAATTCCTGAAAATTATGCAAAAAAAAAAAAAAATTACGAAAATAGTGTTAACCTAGTCCAGGAGAAGGCTTGAATAATAAAATAAAACTCCTTCCCCCTACTCTTTGGTAAACAGAATCCCAAAGTTGGCACTGAATATGAGATGGGAAAAATAATAGAAATCCGAAAGGAAGAAGAGTTTATGTCACATTACATGAGAAAAGGTACCCCCAACATCAGTCATCCAGGCTATTAAAAATAAGTCAATGGTTGTCCTCTCATTTAACTTTATCAAGTAAATGGAATTTTTGTAAAATAAAAATTGTCGGGCTTTACTTTTTTTACACGTGAATGTTGGTTTCATAATGAAGCACAAAAATTGAATTTAGGTCTCAGTGCATGAGGTACTCTTCTAGGAGGCTTAGCAACTGTTTTTTACATTTAAATTTATTTCTATTTTTAATATACCTGCATATTTACCTACTCCTTCAAAAATATTTTGGTTATATTGAATGAGTTCATGTTTGTCATTTGCAGATACTGGGTTAACCTTCACCCTATTTACTAGATTTAGGCTGACACATGCATTTACACCTAGAATTCTTTTACACTGCTTGCACTCATATTTAACCACTCAGACTGGAATTTAAATATCCCACTTGCTGAACCTCAAGCAGCATTTAAATTGCTCAGCTTTAGCATTTTCTGGTTGTAACAAAGGACTATATTTTTAAAACTAGATAATATATTTAAATCAACTTTTCAGTTACTCATTCACAATGTACTCTATTCCGTTTGATGTAATTTTTGTGGTTTATGTATTTTCCATGTATTGTAGATACATCTTTTCCATCACCATGATGTGTGAAAGTAATTAACCTCCCACTGTCATACAGCTTCACAATAACTCACTGTCCCAGAAATTTCCTTTTTGAATTTTTCCCTCTTCAGCTTCATTATTTGCAAAGAGATTAAGTTCTTCTTGCACACATTCAGCACTAGTGAAAGCCAATTCAAAACTACTAACACTACTTCCATCTTACAAGATTTGTTCCAGTTCCAGATCACTTACTGGTTGTGACAAGGCAGCCATTGTAAGATTTGACTTTCAAAAACAAAGTTCTCTGCAGATGGCAGTAAATGCCTACACTCGTCTAAGCAACTGGTTAAAACAGATTATTTCTACTGCCAATAGATTGCATGTGACAGCAGTTTGAAGATAGCCATGCATCAAATATATACGTGTACATCAAACTGCCATTAGCACAGAATTCTGTGAATGTACTCTTCACAACTTCTTATTTGATCGCCCTGAAACAATTCTAACTCCCGAATTCATAAACTTAGCAACATTACACTTCAGCGCCAGCTGAGAGTAGCCAACTTTGAGTTGGTCTCTCCACTAGGCGAAAACCGCTGTGGTGAGAGGTTTTCAATTTCGCATATTCCATGAACTTAGAAACTATAACTTGCTATTATAATACACAATAAAACAGAAATAATAAACTGGATAAAGAATTTTGAGGAATTTTTACGATTCTGCTTGCTCGACTTTAAATCAGAGGAGTTTCATACACTGAATGGAACTTTTCTTCACCTGGAGGAAATTGCCATCAAGTTTGTGCAGATTGAAGCAAATTTGTGAGGAGTTTATGCGACATTTTATTTACATTACTTTGCATAATATGGAACAGTTCTCAAAAAATAATATTTTTCACAACTTGTCCAGAAAATGGGCTTGGAAGATAGGAAAGTGGATGTTTTCATAAAAGTCAACTTGTTTTAAGGGCATATTTTAATGCTTGAAGCATTCCCCAGCTATCCTAAAGGCTCAGCAAATATTCTCCACCTAAAACGTTCCACTTTACACTACACTACACCTCTAGAGAAATATGTATGGCTTCATCTCTCAAATCGAGTGCTTAAAGTAACGTGAGCTGTGTGGTGTAGGGGGATCATGTTTACCTGCAGAATGGATGGTCGTGGATTCAAGCCTACTTCTTTGTAAAAAAACTTTTACAGAAAGAAAGTGGCCTTGGACAAAAATACTTAGTTACATTTCTTGGAAATTTCCGTTGATATTTATGCAATTCACGTCCAGGATTTCCAGATGACATTTTAGTCGTAGTAAGGAAAATGTAACTTGGAATGTGCAGAAACATGCGATGTAAAGTCTGAAGTGGATAGTTTCAAACTTTGAATATAGCATATAATTTGTGGTTGTATCATGGAAAATCCGATGTATATTTTAGGTCCCCAGTGAAGAGCACAAAGAAAGAATATCGTATTTGTGTGTCTGTGTATTTGTATTGTATGGTCTACTTTATGCACAGATAGGCTAAATGGAACTGGACCTACAGTTTAAACAAAAATCTGAACCACTGTGCAATGAGCCTCCACTGGATATAAAACCCGGGACACCTTGATTACAACATCCTGTTTAAGAACATATATTTATGACATTTAAATTCTTAATGTGTGTTTCGACAGCTGAATGAAAAGGAAGTTCTTGCCAAAAATACTGCCAATCACTGAAAAATCAAGAAGATGAGCTGAAACATTCCTCGAAGTATGCATCGCATAAATATTTACAGCGATTTAATATAATCTTATTCTAATATTACATTATTACAACACTTCGTACTCGGTAAATAACAATAAAAAAAGAAGCAGAAGAGGATGAGATTTGAACCTATGATGTTTCTTTCTTGGTGAAAAAGTATAATAAGACGACCATCTAACCAACTGCTCCAGGAGATTGCTAATGTGAAACTCTAAAACAAGTTGATCTCAGTTGAAAGAACATTGTGTCCGAGTTCCAAAACATTTTTCTCCACAGATCAAGGAAAAGCTGTACTTTGCAGAATCGTCGGGTATTGTGCAAGGTATCTTTACTGTAATTTTGCCTAAAATAGTGAGAAATTTGCTTCATTGTATTCAAATTTGATGGCAATTCTCTCCATGTGGAGGAGAACCAGTTCAGTGTTTCAAACGGCACATAAATTCTTCTTTTTTCAATTTCAGAACGGAGAATTATAATAAAATTCAACATTCGTATTTCCAATTTACGATTTTTGTTTAATTGCGTATTGTATTACTAGTTTAGGATTCCTAACTTCATGGAATGTGAAAGAATGAAAAATGTTAACAAGAGCGTTTTCATTTAGAAAGGAAAACGTACTAAGTTTGATACTATTTGTTGGCTCTGAAGGGCTATGTTGCCAAATTTATGAATTCAGGACTTTGAATATTTTCAGAGCAGACAAATAAGGTGTTGTGCAGAGTACATGTGTACGTCATCCTACCAAATTAATTATTTTTTGAAAATTGCGATGACAGCTTAACTACAGCACCTTGAATATGCAGTGTGGAAAATGGCACTGTTCTGGACTCTCTGGCATGTTCTACTCAGATATGATACTGCTAGAGGCACTGAGGTTGGTCTCGCTGCATGGTATTTCTCTGCTTATAATGGAAGTAAATGGAGTTTTTGGCTGTAATGTCAGGTTCTTTTACATGAAGCATTTCTATGAATGTGATAATTGCTATGATATTTGGTACAGTGGTTGTGAATATATTAACGAACCTTCTAGACAGTCGACTACATCCTGTTGTCATTACTTTCATTAATAATGAGGGAGAAAATATCTGTGTGGAATGCTCTTGATAACTAAATTTTTGTGTATGAATTAAGTTCATTATTATTATTATTAACATCATCATCATCATTTATTTTAAATACATACACACTGAAGCATTTGTATCTTTGATATTTACTGTCTCTTTTCTTCCACTTCAAAACTAATTGTGGTGATAATGATAATGATGATTGCATGAAACGACAAGGGGAACCCACAAACCTTCCTTAGTGCCATCGGTATGAGTGTAAGGAAACTTTCAGACCAATGGGACAAGCGACACGGAATGTTCACATTAATGTGACTAGTGACACTAACACTTCCAGACTGTAAAATAGCATTCATTGTGCATTTGGGTCCAAACAGCAAACGACACGTTCAGCACATGTTCATATGTCTTATTTGCATGCTACTTGTTTCTTTGGTCAGAAATCTCCTTAAAGGAAGGGTACTCAGACTGAAGTGACGTGCCACAGGGGGAGTTCCCAAGGAAAGTGACAAGCGACATGGTGCCTTCACTTGCTGCTAATTGTGCAAACAACAGATCTAGGCAACATGACAAACCACATGTTACAACAACAGATCTAGGTGACATGATAAACCGCACGTTACAAGAACAGATCTAGGCGATACGATAAGCCACACACATTGCTTTGTCACTTGCGTGTTACTCAAACTGGGTCATTTCCTCAATTTGCGATTAAAATTACCACCTGAGCACTAGTGTTGCTTCCAATATGGCCGCTCTATGTAGCAGTGGCGTATGCTGGTTCTAACGAGTGGGTAATCTCCCACCTTTGATCATCAAACTCCAAAAGTTTTTATATCAGGATCCATATGGGATTTAGGAATATTGTGTGGGAATGTTTGTCTTATTGTTGCGACCACAATCAATTAATTCTCATTATTGCAGTTTAATATATGTGTAGAATTTCAAATAATGAAACAAGACAGTATTATAAAGCTAAAAAAACAACCTGTGAAATATAAAATGAAAGACATGCACTAGTGAAATAGAAACGCTCATTATTAATTTAAGTGCAAAATTCAACTTACCCCAGGACCCGATTACTTGTAGTTGAACTCTAGTCTTCTTATTTGAGAGGTGAACTTCCCAATAACAGCTTCATGAAATGGAAAAGTGGGGTTGTTCTGAAGATTACGTAGCAACTCCATTTCAATTGATAGCAGAGCATTTGCACCCAATAGTCAACCTCACTTCCACATAGTACACCCTGGACTGCAGACCAACAAGGCTCTGGCGACTGGCCCCTTGGCCAGTATAATTTTGTGTTTTGTCCTTATTTGTGCTGAGTGCTCCTTTACAGCCTCAACTTTTAATGAAAGTCAGAAGATTTTAATATTTTATGATTTTAGTTATGCAACGTTAGAGTTGTTCTGTGTAACGATAAGGGGCTGGACCCCGTATAATGTGACGGGTGCAAAATAGCCTTAGTGCTGATGCACCCAAAATTTTAAATTCAAATCCAAATTAAATAGCAGAGCAAGTCCACTTAACCTGTCCTGTCCTTGGGTTGATCTGCAGAATGATTTTATTCTTTTAAGTGCCGAAAAAGAACGTTCAACAGAAGCTGTAGTGGATGGTATAGTGAGAATGAGTGTTGCCAACTTATATACTTCTGGCAAGGCAACAGTTAGTTTGTTCTTTACCATATTAGGATCTATCTCGTAAATTGGCTTCCCAGTAAAATTGAGATCTTGAGATGCAAAGAGAACAGTGAGTTCATTTTTCAGCCTCACAGAATCAAAGTGTGCACCATATTTTTCCAATAAAGACATGAAAGCTCTTTCTGGAAAGTTACTCTTAAACACTGGGAACTGAAATGAATCCAAGAGGGAAACAAAGTGCAATGTATGAAAATCGCCAAATCTATCATTAAGTTGACCATGTAATGTGTCGATAACTTCATTAAACAATCTTTTGTAACTAGTTTCTGGGTCTTCATTTTTCCGTTTCATTTCCAGGTCTGTAACTTCACTCTTAGTCGAGTACCATACCTGCTCAAAACCATCAACTCTCATTTCTTTAAGTATTTGCATCATGTCATGAATTTTTTGTGAACAATAGGCTATGTCCAAACTCTTAGTTTGCAATGTGTTGTACAACACATCAGTGTAGGAAAAAAAATTGGAAAATAGTTCGAGCAAGAAACAAGTTTGGAACTTGTTTAAGAAAGAAATGCACCCATTAGCCTATAGCATAGTCTCGGAATCCCATTCCCCAGCACTTTCGGCAACATTCTCAAAAAACTCTATTAGTTCACTTCTGCTTTCCTTTATAGTGTTCACAAGACACAAAGAGAAATTCCATCTGGTAGGTGCAACTTTTGGCAACTTTTTCACGACAAATTCTTTTAATGCTTGGGTTCTTTTCGTCGATTTAGAGAAAAAAGAACCCAAACCAGATAATGTTGTAAAAAAGATGCTACATTCTTTGATTCTGCAGACCGATTGCTGAAGCACAAGATTCAGTACGTGGCTCTGACAATGGATAAACAGCGCCTGAGGATAGACTTCCCTAACTTTCGCTTGCAGTCCACTAGTGCTTCGAGACAAGACTGATGCCCCGTCGTAAGTCTGACTGCAGAGTTTATTACTAATGCGGTAGTCACATATCACATCTTGGACATGCGTGAACAAACCATTGGCTGTTTGGTCAACACTAACGTCAGCGAAAAACAAAAATTTTTCTTGTGCATGGCCATTTTCGTCAACATAACGAATGCATGCTGACAATTGGGATTTATTAGTAATGTCAGTTGTTTCATCTAATAATATAGCTACAAAATTAGCGTTGTCTACTTCGTCTTTTATAGCATCACTGACCACGTTACAAACTGCCTTAATAAGGTCAATTTGAATTATAGGAGACGTGCCTTTAAAGACCGTTGCAGTTTGCAAGTGATCGGCAAGTTGCGAGTCATTCTCGGCTGTATACTGCAACAATTCTACAAAGTTTCCTTTGTTCAAGGAGTCACTTTCTTCACCATGGCCTCGAAAAGGAAGTTATTGCTTTGCGAGGAAACACACTGCATTTATTAAGCGCACTAGTATATCTCTATTTCTCTTCACCATTTCATTGTGCCGTACCGCATCCAAAGAACGCTGATTGTCCAGTTGCGCGTTAATACGTGTCTGTGCGAAAGATTGCAGCTTAACAAAGGAAGTTATATGACTTTTTGATTTTTCATGTTTGGCACAAGCGTTGCAAAGATTGTTTAGATTACAGTATCCGCCACGCATCCAAACATTCTTTTCAGCCCCGAAAAGTAAGCACGGCCAACAAAAAAGCTTATTAACACTTGTACTTCCTGTCAACCATGGTGTTTTGTGATAATTTGCTTGCGAGAAATGTCTCACATATTCCCGATTTTTGTCTTTGTATATAGAAGTAAGTTCAAGCGATGGCACTGGCCTACCTGTATTAACAATTTGCAACTTCTCCTGAAAAGATCTTGTTCCAAAAGGTTTCACCAGCAAATCTTCTATCACATCCATTATCCTTTAACACAGCACTATCACGACAAATACTAACACCTAAATAAATAATAAACATCAAGTACAGCATAAAGCCAATGACCACATGCATTCAGTTTCACGCACCAAACTTCTGTTGTGTTCCTGGCTCAGACTGAAATTCCCTATGAATGATAAAAAAAAATCCCTTTTGGAGCTCCAAATTTCCTGCGATGACAGGTTTTAAAAGTTCGAAGCATTGCAGGCCTGAGCCAGAAATTTATTTCGGGGTGGGGGTGGAGAGGAGGGTACTCAGCCCTTATTAGCAGCCATCACATAAAGTTGAAAAAGTGGGGGTAGAAGTTCTGAAAGTAAATCTCAGATAATTACAACGTATTATGCAAGGTGTATAATCCTGCAAATGAAGTAAAATTAATTACCACTATACACTTTTTAAATTATATATAAGTAGGATTTCGGGGAGGGGGATTTCAGCTCCCCGAGTCCTCCACCTGGCTATGTGCCTGATGTGTTTGTTCTTTATATGTTTTAGTCGTTCATCTCCATCACTATTAATCTAAAGAGGTGGAATAGCAACTTAAATTAACTAAAATATATATAATTTATTTATATCTTTCCCTTTCAAAAATATTCAGTTCCGTGAAGGAAGTACTCTCGCTGCTTTTGAAGATTAGAGTGAAGAAGCAGTGTTTCCTCCCCACTCTTTCCTCTCTCTTCTCTCCTCACCAAGGGTTGTAAAGAAGCGGTGGAATGACGTCAGGGTGAGATTCCCTAACATCATTCCACCGGCTGGAGAAAAGTTCCCAGACATTCAGCGGCAAATGGTTGGAAGCATTCGCGCACTGGAAGCAAAGAAATGTATGCATCGAAATTGGTTTGGAAGAATATTGCGAAGAAATGTATATTTTTTTGAAAAAAAAAATCTGCGATTACCTAGATGACCCAGAGTATATGCCGCTGCTATGTAAGATAAATCTTTGTTTACAATCAGAAGTACTAGCTATGAAATAGCAGCATGCTGTCATGGCTGGTATGGTAGAAACATTTATATTACGCAATATTTTTAAATATTGTGAATTTTTGCATATACCCCATGCTTTAAATGACATCACAATGTATCCTACATAGAGTAGTTCCTGAAAATCCCACCAGATGGCATATCAGTTAATTTTATAGGCAAATAGCTTATAATGTATTTCCGTGGTTTGTTGTTCGTGCATGCACGATGCAATGAGTGTCTTCCTTTAGAAAGATTGCACACCAAAGCGGCACACAACACTTATCACTTGAGGATTTCACCAACCGAACACTGGTCTATGCTGCCCATCATGCCATTGAAATTTTGCTCTTGATTGGCTCATTTTAAAGTGAGATATGTCGCTGTTGCTTCGGTATGAAAGTTGCCTTGGACAGAAGGACCCGTGTCACTTTGGTGTGAAATCCCCATGTCCTTTGTCACATGTCGCTTTGGTCTAAAATCTCCTTCAGGAAACAGTGCAGTCAGATCTTGTGTCCCTACAGTTCGAAAGGCTGCATTGCTTACCAACTGCTCGCTTCCAAGTGACACTTGTGGTTTGCTGCCTCGGTATATCTTTCAGGATACTATTTATATTCTAATAACATAGAAAAATAAACTCTAGTACATAATCCAACACCTGACGTCCGAAATCACATTGCGATGTTTCTTCTTGTGTTACGCTTGCTATTCATTTATTAATTTTATTTTACTTTTCTTTCCAAATTAATGCCATTTCGTGACTGCAAATCACTCCACAAATATAACTGTTTCCATCAATTCCTGTGCCGCCTTTCAAGACAAACAAATCTACACAATTATTCCAAAAACTAACTAAGCCGCATTACTTTCATAAGAAAATTAGAAGTGATACTGATTGCACTGCCATCTATGTTGTCTTCCACAGTTTTTTGGGTCGTTTTTCAAACTGTCTTTTCAAAGCGCTGTAGCTTAACATTTCAAACCTAATGGACAAATTTTTGGACCTTCGTAGCTTTCTATAACTAACTTTGTTGGTCTCAACTCACCTTCACTTTAGATTTTATTTAATACCCTCAATGGCATTACATTAACATCAGCAACTGTATCTACTTTGAACTGAACTTCCTTGTTTTCGACTTTTATCTTTTCTAGTCACTCTTTATTACTATTCTTTATGTGTAATTACACTCATGCTGGCTACAAACACAGATGCTACACTTAGCACCTCACTCCCACTATCTGATGTGTCTTCTTCGAATTTGTCATTTTTTACTTGTTTCACTTTACATTCCACTGCAAAATGATTACAAGCATTACACTTGTTACATCGATTAACAAACACTAGGCATAATGCTATTTTATGCTTATTAACACACTTCTAACGCAGATATTCCTCCTTAATTTTTCATATTTCTCAAACCCTCCTTGCCTCTTAATAGACAAGCATCCTCTTCTTTATGAACTTTCACCACCATGACAACATTCATACTTGGTGTTGCATATTTATTTCTGCTGCACGCCCCATTCCCACTGCTTTTTCTCTCTTTCTCAACATTCTTTCTTGCTGGTTTCTACATAAACCTGTCATTCTTCACAGGTGAGCACAGCGCTCACTTGTGTTTTCAAAGAATTGTAATTTGATCTTCGTGAAAGTGTGAGAGCAAGCTCTCGTCTACCTTCCTTTCCAAGTATCTTCTTCAATAAGATATTGCATTCAAAAATATGAGTCAAAGCTAACGTCCTCTGAGCCAACATTGCTTCAATCCTGTCATAGAAGTGAGCACAGTGCAACCATGTGACTTTTCATGAAAATGGATATATATATATGCGGGGAGAAAAAACAGCCTGAAAGGCCCTTCTTATTAGGCAATAGTCCTAACAGTGTCATCATAAGAATGGTTCATCCAATATTGATTTGTTGTTTTAAGTCCACTTTATGCACAGAAAGGCTAATCGGGACTGGACCTACAGTTTAAAGTGGGATCCGAACCACTGTGTGCCTCCACCAGGTATCGAATCCAGGATCCCTTGATTACAAGACAATGACACTACCACTGTGCCATCGGGGAGATCCTGGTTCATCCAATAGAAAACAGTGGCAGGAATGTGACTGTCGATAGACAACTGGTTATCTTCTATTGGAATAATAAATAAGCTTGTGCATGAGATAAAATCTGACAATGGTCGCAAAACTGAATAAAAGTAAGAGGGATATTCCACAGAACTAGTTAACACTGGATCCAACGCTAGACTTGTAATTAGCAGCCTTTTCGCTTTTGGTGAGCATTGTATGTTAGTTTCGTACATGCCTAAAAAGAACAGAAAATACATTGATTACCTGTATGCCTATATCTCCTGCCATTGATGAAACAACTGGGGAGTGGGGACCTTATGAGACCAGATATAAAATGTATTATTCATGAATCAAAATATACATATATTGCATAACTTACTGATCTGAGTCAAATTTAGCAAACAAAATCATTACAAATACGAAAATATGTGGGGTGAGTTCCAAGCTCAACCACCAGCAAGGGCATGACAGATAAAACCATAAGTAGTGCCGGGTAAATGCCTAATACTATGTGATCCTGTACAATACTATCCCTTTGTTCACCGAAATTATGTTACTAGTTGTTTTTTTGTTTTTTTGTTTTTTTTTAATATCAGTCACATAACTGTTGATGCACTGCGCTTCAATTTGTACATAAGAATTGAGAACATACTATGGTAGAGTATTTCTTTTTGTAATTTGCTTAGTTCTTATTATGCCATTATAACCTGTTCATAATTATTTTTTGATTCCTCTGACAAATTAAAAGTAGTCATGAAGTCAACAGCTTCCTCACCTCACTGTTTTTTGCATTATGGCCCACTGCTTTTATGTACATGTCAAAGTTTTGTCGAAAGTAACACCAGTTTTCACTCAGATTACCTTTGAGTTGTAATTCCTTGGGAACCTTAGCTAATTCCATTATGTTGAACAGTAGTCCTAATATGGCATTGCACTCACCTGTTACTAGTGTTTGTTATGATGCTGTTGTTTTACTGTTGACCTGACACTTTTCCACACAACTGCACCATGTTTTTTTTTCTTGTTATTAGTAAAAAAGAATAAGAAAATTAAAAACTGAAAATCTTATTTATTCTAGTGTTTGACTGAAAATTGTAACTTGTCAAGCAGTTATGTCGTACAAGTATTGACTTCCACCATCTCCAAATATAGAAATCATCCTCAGATTTTCAATAAATGTTGCGACATCCTTTGGAGGTTTGTGCAGGATCCTGAGAAAGTATCTGTAAGTATGATATACTCTATCTCAAACGCTACTTTACATAATAGGGTTTGTAACATAAAAATTATTTTCAAAACAAAATATTGGCAAATATTTGATACTGTACATACTCTTGTTAATTGATCTTGAGAGTAATAACTTGAGATCATGTTGAAATCATTTGTTTCTAATACAAGCTACCAGTCTGAAGTGTTTTACTGAAAATTATATCACCCCAGAGCAGAGGTGCCCACAGGGGAGGTTTATGCAACAGACTGCACCATTGAGATTTTTGGGGGAATTTTTTCTCTTCAAATAATATAAAATTCAACATTTATATATTTTTCAAAAATGTATGTAAAAAAATCTACACATTAAATATGCCATATTTAATCCAATAGATGAAGATAAGAAAGTATTTAGGTGCTGGGGTGCCTACAGGTGAGTTTGCGAATGGAAATTTAATATGAACAATGTTGCATTGGACACAAGTTGAATTACGTTGTCAATTAATTATTACTGCTACATAAGTAGCAATTTTTAGACTTAAATGGGAATTATAATGGGTAGTGAGTGTGTATTATCGGTCTGGAAGGAGGGGGGTTGCATTATCCAATTCTTACATTGATTGATTGAGTTGGTGTTAAAAGTCCACTTTATGCACAGTAAGGCTAATCGGGAGTGGATCTACAGTTTTAAAGTGGGATCCAAACCACCTTGTGCCTCCACCGGGAATCAAACCAGGACCCCTTGATTTCACTGCACCATCAGGGAGGTCCCAAACTCTTACATATTAGGCCTAAAATTGACACGTGGATTTTGGGGGGTTGATAATCAAAGATTGGGCAGGGGGACAATATCCAACTCTTGAATATAAAGAGTAAGTCTACAATTGACATGGAAATTATGGTGTGAGAATTGAGTATTACATTTAAGTGAGAGATATGAAGTTCTTGATTAAGTTTTAAAATTTAGATTGTCAGGAGAATTCTGTATTTGGGGAAGGGAATGAATATTATATTTTCGGAACTATATTTAGTGATGTATTCACGTTTTCGTATTCACGTTTTCGGCATCAAACGTGCAAAAAGAGAAGCCGGAATTGAGTAAACATTGCACGATCTGAATACATTCTATTAAATTAATATTCTTGAAAGCATGTAAAGAAATTAATCTAAAAATTTTCTAACTAGCTTTGCTCACAATGATGTCACACGGAAATGCATGTTTCGGGTTTTACTGAGATGAATGTGAAGTTTTATATTAAGCTGGATTACAAGACATGAACGATATTCTCGATATTGATTAATAATAGCACTTCCTAAAGTGTAATGCTTAGTATTGGTATACTGCTTAATTTAAAGCAGGTGCATCATTTAGATGATATGGTTCTATTAGCAATATTATTGTACAGCGTGTTTGAAAAAGAACTCCCTAGTTTTAATGTGTCCTATAATCTGTACAAAGTGACATACAGTATTCTAGTTTGTGGTGTTTGATTCATCAACTCTCCAAGTTTGGCACCCTTGCACTTGGTAGGTCTGCTTGACCTTGAGACGTCACCAGTGCTGTGTTTTTTCCTTTGTTCCCTCAGTTCAGTTCCGGCGTTCGTGTAGTGCAGAGCAACTCAGCAACAATGTGTACTCCGCAACAGAAAGCGCAGTGTGTTATTTGGCTTGTGAAAACTGAGTCAGTTATAACAAAAAAAAAAAAAAGGTAAAGTGCTCCCCTGTGCTTAGCACCATGCCATGAAGGCGTATAGGGGGTGTGGGGGTAACGCCCCACACTTCCTTGATCCGGTCGTGAGTGGGGTGATGTGATCAGCATCACGCCCCTGACTGCCTTTACCCCCCAGGGTTTCCCCCAGGTACCCATGTTATTCGACTCTGGGTGGGCGCCGGGGCCGCTTCCATCGTTAGAAAAGTTCCTGGATTTGAACCGGCCGGGGATCGAACCCGGGACCTTTAGCATGCCAGTCAGACGCGTTACCGACTGAACAGTGCAATGTAATTTTAGCACCATTAAGCCTTGTTTCCATTATTATGAAAAAATATAAATATGCTGACCAAGGCAGTAATTTATTTTATTAAAAACATAAACTAAACGTAACGTTTAAACCTTCTAGCAAGGTCTTCATCAGACTCTGTATCAAGTACAAAAGTAACAAGATACCAAAAACAGGGCATTATATACACAAAACATTACTCCCTCCAGACTAATAGAAAGTTGTTTTGGAACTTTACGTTTAGTTTATGTTTTTAATAAAATAAATTACTGCCTTGGTCAGCATATTTATATTTTTTCATAATAATGGAAACAAGGCTTAATGGTGTTATAATTGGACATTTTCCAAGGCTGATGAGGAAAATTAACAACTGGAAGGACTTGAAGAGGAAAGAAATACACAAAGACGAACAAGAGAAGTTTCTGAGAAAATGTTTGGAGAGAGGCACAGCACCTAAAGGATTAAAAATAAGTAAGAAGGGAGTGGTTTGCAATGCCAGGAGATATAAGATATTGGTTCAGAAAATGGAAAAAGAACTGATATGGAATGAAATAAGGGCAAGAAGAAAGGAGATAAAAATAATAAAGGAGAACCTTAAAAGAATTGAAAAAGCTATTGAAGATGGTCTCACCATTTTTACGAGAGAATATACATTTTACGAAATGAAAAGCTGGCAGGAGAAATTTAGAGAGAAAATACAAATAAAGTTGAAAAAGAAGGGAGAGGGACTAGGATGGAAAGAAGAAAGGGGAGAAGAGGAAGAAGAAGAGGATACCAGAAGAAGAGTTGTGGTAATAGGGAACGTTGACCTATCAAAAGAAGAGGAAGCTTTTTTAAAACTAGGAAGAGGTTTCAAAGTTAAAGAAAGAAATGTAGATTATGAGGAAGTTATATATGACATTGAAGAAGCAGTACTCCATATAAAAGAAGAACCAGCTAGAGACAAGATTAGAAGAAGAACAGCAGCCATTCTGAAGAAAGAAATGGGAAAACAAAGAAAAGTAGATAATTTGAGTCAGAAAGAAAGGGAAGGGATAAAGAAAATCAAGAAAAGAAATGATGTGGTGATAGAGCAGGCAGATAAAGGTGGAGCAATTGTGGTGATGGAAAGAGAATGGTACGAGAGGAAGTTTGAAGACCTAAAAGAAAATGGATATGAGGAGATTTGTGGAACAGGTGAAGAACAAACTATAAAAGAAAGAATCATTAAAGACTGTAGGAGGAGTGGATTCAAGAAATGCATAAAGGAGACAGGAAGACTACCAAGTTTGAAGGGCTTTCCAAAGATACACAAAGAGGAGATAAAGTTAAGACCAGTAATGAATTGCAGAAACAATATTTTGGAACCCTTGGAAAAGAAATTAAAGAAAGTTATTGAAGTGTTAGTAACACAGCAAGAAAGCAGAGCAGTTAAGAACAGTAAGCAAGTAGTAGACCTCATAAAAGGACTTAAGTTAAATGAGATGAAGACGACAATGTTTAGCTTAGATGTAAAAAGTATGTTCCCAAGCATCAAGAGGGAACACGTTTTGGACATTATTAAAAAGAGAATGGGAAAGGAAATTATAGGAGAATGGGATAGTGAAAGGGTAGTGAAGGCGCTGGAAACCATTTGGAATAACGGTTACAGTATAATGGGAGATAAAATAATGTTAATGAGTGAAAGACTGAATATAGGTTCTAGCCTAAGCCCAGCATTGGCTGAATTGGTTATGAATGAATGGGAAAAGAAAGTGATAGAAAAAGGAGGTGACAAAATAATTTTGTTTTGCAGATATGTGGACGATTGTTTTGGCATATGGAAGGGAACAAAGAGGCAGCTTGACATTTTTGCCAAAGAAATACAAGATGAAGAAAGAGGGATATTATTGGAACTTGAAATAGAAGAAGAAGGCAAGTTAAGCTACCTTGATATATTGATGAAAAGGAAGAGAGGAGAAGAAATTGAAACTGCTTGGCATCAGAAGAAGTGTGCAGCAGGGGTATTCTGCCACAAAAGAAGTGATGTAAGTGAGGTGACAAAAAGAAATTTCATAAAGAATATGGAGGACAGAATAACGAAAATATGCACGAAGGAATGTGAAAAAGAAGGCAAAATAAATAGCCTATGGAAACAGCTGGAAAAGAATGGCTATGAGAAGCAGGATAGACTGGACATAAACAGAAGAAGGAAGAAAAGAGGAAGGGGAGAATTGGAAGAGAAAGAAAAAGATGAAGAGAAAGAAAAAGAGATGTGGTTTGGAATAAGGAGTATGGGGGAGACCACAGAAAAGATATGCAAAGTGCTTAGGAAAGCGGGCATTAAAACTTACAGGAAGGGAGGGAGAAGCATCTTAGGAATAGCGAAGAATGCAAACAAGAAAAAGGAAAACAGAGAAGAGGAAGAGGAAGGGATTATCTACGAAGTAAAATGTAAAGAATGTCAGAGTGTGTACATAGGAGAAACGAAAAAGAGACTGAAAGATAGGTTGAAACAACATAGGGATGATGTACTTAAGAGAGAGAGAAATGAGATATTTAAACACACGAGAGAAACAGGACATGACATAGAGTGGGATGAGGCTAAGCAGATAGGAAGGGAGAAGAGAATGCTAGTGAGAAAATGGAAGGAAGCCAAGGAAATAGAGAAGAAAGGTGAAGAAGACACAATGAACTGGAATGGGGGACTGAAGTTAAACAAAGAATGGAAGAAAGTGTTAGAAAGAGTGGAAAGGACAAGAGAGAAAGAGGAGAGGAGAAGGAAGAAAATGAAGGAAAAAGAGCGTGATATATATAAAGCCCAATCCACATTCTATATGAAAGTATATATTTTTCGCCTTTTAGGTGAAAGTATAGTGAAAGCCACCTGCGAGAAAGTTCCAAAACAACTTTCTAATAGTCTGGAGGGAGTAATGTTTTGTGTATATAATGCCCAGTTTTTGGTATGTTGTTACTTTTGTACTTGATACAGAGTCTGATGAAGACCTTGCTAGAAGGTTGAAACGTTACGTTTAGTTTATGTTTTTAATAAAATAAATTACTGCCTTGGTCAGCATATTTATATTTTTTCATGTAATTTTAGACGTCAGTATGGTGGTGAACCACCTACAGCAATAACTATCCACCATTGGCTAAAGTCTTTCAAGGAAACCGGTAGTGTTTTAAAAGGTAAATCACCAGGTAGACCGAGAACTTCCGAAGATGTTGTTGAACAGATCCGTGTTTTGTGTGTTCGGAGCCCGAAGAAGTAATTGGCCAGACGTAGTCTACAATTAGGAGTGCCTAAAGGTGCAGTGTATGATGTTGTTCGTAAAAGACTAAAGTTGCGCGCCTACAAATTGCAACTGTTACATGAAGTGAAACCTACTGATAAAATCCAAAGGTATGAGTTTGCTGTTGACTTTCTACACAGAATTGATGATGATGACAATTTTTTACCAAACATTCTCTTTTCTGATGAGGCTACATTTCATGTCAGTGGAACAGTTAATCGTCATAATTGTAGAATTTGGGGGGCAGAGCATCCACATGAAGTTATTCAGCATCAACGTGACTCTCCCAAACTTAATGTCTGGTGCGGTTTGATGGAAGATCGTGTGGTTGGTCCTTTCTTTTTTGTAGAAAAAACAATAAACGGGGACGTTTACCATAACATGTTGACATAGTACGTCTTTCCCCAAATTGACGAAAATGAGGCTGAAAGGGGCTTGTGTTTTTCCAACAAGATGGCGCCCCACCTCATTACAGTAAACAGGTGCGTGCGGTTCTTAACACTTGCTTTCCAGGAAGGTGGATAGGCAGGGCTGGCCCAATACATTGGCCACCACAAAGCCCAGACTTAACCCCACTGGACTTTTTCTTTTGGGGCCACATAAAAAATGTTGTGTACAGTGCTAGGATCAGAGACATCAATCATTTACGGGAAAGAATCGTCGCTACGGTTGGGACAGTTACACCTGAAATGTTGGTGAATACGTGGCGAGAAGTGGAATATCGTCTCGACGTGTGCAGGGCAACAGATGGATCCCACGTTGAGGTGTACTAACTTGAAGGAATCCTCTTTCATGATATGTACTCATTGATGTAAGTTTTCATTACTTTCCCTATTAAATTTATACTTAAAACTAGGGAGTTCTTTTTCAAACACCCTATTATTGATTACCTGTATGCTGTAATAGTTTTACTAAAAGTACTTCACCTTGAACATTACCCAAGAAAACAGAAAAAATAAATAATATCAAATTCTCATTTCTACCTTCATGTCTCAGGACAATTTAACTTTAACAAGTGAAATTTGCACAGAAGATAAAATCCACGTAACTATTGCTATTGATTACTAAAATGATTAGGCCTATGTTCATCCCAAGCAGAGGGGTGTAAGGGGTGACCTTCCACATAGTACACCCAAATGTCTACCTCACTTCCTTGTAGTACACCCTGGACTAACGAGGCTCTGGCGACTGGCCCTATAGCCAGTATAATTCTGTGTGTTGTCCTCTGTTTTGTCGCTATATGCTGAGTGCCTCTTTGCAGCCTCAGCTTTTAATCAGTCAGAACATTTTAAAGATTTTAGTTACAACATGATGAAAACAGAATTGGGAGCATTACAATTATGCTATTTTAGTTATGGTAAGGGGCTGGAGCCCGTATAGTGTGATGGGTGCAAAATAGCCTTAGTACTGATGCACCCAAAATTTTAAATTCAAAATCAAATCAAATCAAATCCAAAGCGGAGGAGTGAGTTCTTTGAAAAAGGAACTGAATTACATTCTTGCTTGAGCTTAAGAATTTCTAGTTTGGGTTATGTCTCGTGAAACAATAAATTGAATTGGTTACATGGCTGCATCATGTTTTTTGGTTTGCCAAGGTTGAATATTCTATCTTAGTTGTGTAACAATTTGCGTTAAATACTCAAATTGTTGGATCTTATTCTTCTCTCACAAACACTGTTCAAATGCATGTTCACATAATTTAATTTATTTCATTTAAACAGCCAATATGCTAGCTTTCCATTATTTCAAAAGGCTGCTACAACTGTTTTAAGCATTGCCATTTTCTGGTAGCTTTGTGGAGTCTGTGAAATGCAGGATTACCCACCATTTCGAAAATTGAACAATTATAAAATATGGCCAGTTTAACATGTATTGCATTCAAATAAACATACATTATTACGTATCCATCCAAATTATTTTGGGGGATGATGCTGAATGATAGGGGGGAGTAATGCATTCACGGTCTTGGGGTGATGGACATCCCTGTTTAGGGAGGAGGGGCAAGTAAAATGAAGCTAATAATACATTGTTTCAGTAAACACACTGTTGTAATTAAATACTTTATAGGGATTGTGACATGGTTTGAGGGGATGCATGACATGATTTGGGGAGATGCATAATATGATTTGAGGGGACACATGACAAGATTTTGGAGGTGCCATTGGTCTTGGGGGGGGGGGATGGGCACCCCTGCATCACCCACATTTTACTGATAGATTAAGTGCATAGCATGACTTACTTGCATTATTGGGTCCCACTTTAAACTGTAGGTCCAGTCGCAATTAGTCTATCTGTGCATAAAGTGGACTTAAAAAACAGTTGCTGACTGTTGAATTTCACATGTCTTCAGATCATTGAACTTTGAATAAGACAGGTGTTAGATTTAATTCATAACAGTGTAACATAAAGGGAAACGTGTTAATAGTTTTCGAAAAAGTTTTATCTTTCTCTCGCCCAAAGATACATTGAAATAGGTTTTCCCATTTTAAACTGTGAGTCCAGCCCTGATTAGCCTTATTGTGCATAAAGTAGACTTAAGACACCAACTCAATCAATCAATCAATCAATTTTTCCCATTTTATGAACTACTTATTTATTATTATTTTTTATTTTTTTTAGCCATAATCAGGTGAGTGTATGGTATCAGTTACACAATGCACATGTGTATTGCCAGTGTATGCATTGATGTATTTGAAGGCTGGTAAAGTGAGTCGCTTAAAACTTTGAATAACTAATAGGAATTGTTGTGCTAAATGAGAAAATTGTATCAAGCTGTAAGTAATAACAAAAACTTTTGATTTGGCAGGGCTACTCCTAGCAACACATGCAAGGGGAATGGTGTGAATTGCAACCTGCCTCCATCTAACTCAATTTCCACTTTTAAAATATCCGCATGTAGACTGTTATGGTAAAATATAAAATGGACTCCTAAACGAAAAAGGCGATAATCATGCTCTTGAATTTCATGGTCACACTCTTGGGTACTTTTTCTAGTGCGAGAAGGTGCAGTTGAGCAGGGAAGGCTTCTGGGATTATTTAAATTGATAACTCAGTCTAGCATCATTCAATTTCCGCAGCTTTCATTTTCTATCAAGTGGATACTGATGTTAGGTACTTCGAATTTGAACAAATATGCTAATATAAAAGATTTAAATATTTGCGAAGGTGTATCCTTACATCCTAATTTCTTTTTATTCATACAAAATTGTAAAATAATAAGACTGTACTATTTGTATTTTTTATGTCACTACATTTTTCACTTTAAAAGGATAAAAATACAATGGAAACGGAGAGCTTATTATTGCATGTAAAACTTTACACACATTTGAAGGTAGTTTAGGATTTGGTGGAGAATACGAGTATTTTTCTTTTTTTAGTTGTAACTGTTTGGTGTGAATGAATGTGTATTTCATACTTTTATACACTTTTCCCCCCCCTCGAGAATAATTGTAGCAATTGAGGTACGTGGTCATTTGAGGAGAGGTAAAATAAATATAATTAAATATCATTCCTAATTAGGTATCAAACATTGTGAATTTTATTTTCAGGAAATGATTTACAAATAAATATTGAAATAAAAGGGCTTAACCCCAATAGGCCCCCTTAAATTTCACTCGTGAATACAGTACTGGTAAAGGTAAAGTGTTCCCCTGTGCATAGCACCACGCCATGAAGGCGTATAGGGGGTGTAGGGGTAACGCCCCACACTTTCTTGATCCGGTCGTGAGTGGGGGTGATGTGATCAGCATCACGCCCCTGACCGCCTTTACCAGTACTGATTCCATTCAATATAACCGTAATGTAAAATTATGTCACTGTAATGTAGCTGAAATATCACAAAACCTTACGGAAATGTATTTGTAATGTTACACTGACATGTTTCTGCAATGTTACATTGACAGGTTTTTGTAATGTTGCACTGATATATTTCTGTAACATTACGAATGTTATGTTACATTCGCGGACATTTTTACATTGCTGAAACATACCTGAAACATCACAGTAATGTTTCGCAATGTTGCTGCAATGTTACAATGTTTCACGAGTTACGTATCCGTAACATATCTGAAACCATGTTGTGCTGTATGGGATGGTTTTGGGTTAGAATTTCACCAGGAATTCAGTGGTGAAGTCAGATGTATGAAAACTTTAATGATAAGGTAGTTATGGGCTTCCCATTTAAAGAAATGACATTGGAACCAAGATGGTGGACATTGTCATGATGCACCAAAAAAGTTTCCCCCTAGGCGTGACATATATCTACCATGACCAATTGCTGCAATCTAAACTCCCTTCCATTTTATAAGAGGCAGTCAGGGACAGGTCAGGTCAAAAACACACTGTAGATGTTATTTGTAACTTGTAGTCACTCGCCAGTCCTTTGTCAGCCACCATGGATGAAAGATATTTCTGTGTTAAAAAGTACTAAAGCTTTGCCTGTTTAGTTCTAGCAGACAGGCGCGGCTCGTGCATTACTTTCCTGGGGGTTCACCGAAGTCATATGACACATATTCAGTTTCCGCAAAAAACGTTCTTCGCGAAACAAAGGGATCGGGGGGGTTAAAAAGATTGGCACATAATTTTATCATAGAATGAGGTTTCATAGTAGAGGTGTGCGAATAAATTTAGGACTAAAACTAAGTGCAATAAATTGTGCCTCAATGAAAGAAATTTCGGGTCTCATTAGAAAATCATGGACGTCCTCAGGATTTGTTCCAGGAATGGGAAGCAAGATCTTTTTTTTTTTTCAGGGGGAACAAACGAGGCACATTTTTCCCTGTAATAGTGTTGTTCTCTCAAAAAACACTCCTTCAGTCCCTGCAACGCCTTTATAATACATATCATAAATTATTGTGACTGAAATAAAATTATATGTGTGTAATAAATGGTTTAAGGTTGACATTAATTTTCCAGGGGGGAGTGTGGCCCCTTTTCCCCTTCGGACGTTCATGCCTGCAATTATAAAATGACTAAACACAATGGTCCTACAATTATTAAAGGGAAATGGCAATCAATGGCATGTGCGTACTAGAAACCTGAGACCCTTTCATTGAAACGCTACAGCTTTTTTTTTTTCCTATCTTCAAATTTGGAGTTGGTCGACCAGCACACGCTTTATCTCTAATTTTCTTTCAACAGACGAGAAAATTTTTTTCTGTTAATTGTATGCATTTTAGCGGTCATTTCTTACCTGCGCAGACAGTAGCACCTACACTGCATCAAATGACGTAACATAGTCCATCCTTTGGAGCATCAATACTTTGCAACAACTATCCAAGCACTTCGAAAACTTACAACCTTGAAACATTGACACCGACAGGATTTGTTACGTCTTCCTTTCTTGTCTAAGATCGCGGCATTATTTTATTTTCACATATCCGAAGTGTTTCCATCTTTAAGGAAAAAGTCTGAATTCATGCTCGAATTATTTTAGTAATGTATTTCTTTTATTTTAATTCATCGCGTCCATTCCCAGCTTTCATTCATTTCTACTCATCCTTCTCTGCCCAATTTTGCATTTATGCCAAGAAGTTCGGCACAAAAATTGTTCAACAGAGAAGATTGAATATGTAACGAATGCGCTTCAAACTTGAACCTCACAGGGCAACACTGGATGTAAGGAACCAGCTGGGCCTCACTCGCAGCCTGCAGCGAGGACGGTGCCTTCTGGCTTCTGCTGCGGCTTCTGAGAGAGCACGAACTGCGCATGACCGTTGGTTGGAGATCGAGGTTCCTCAGCATCCTTTGCCATATATTTTGCCCATATAGCTTACCCCGAGCTTCTGCCTGCCGCCCGAACCTTCACAATGGCAGGAGTTCTCCTGAGGGGGTTCAGCTCAGGGTCTGAACGAGGGTGGCCGACTCGCGGTTTCTCTTTCTCAGGAAAATAATTTGCCGTGTTACGGACACAAATACATGACTTATTGTGTAGAAATTTTAGCGAAAAATTGCCAAAGGTAAAGACATTGTTTATTGTCCATTCTCGAGGTAAATGCCGTATATTACTGGGGGTTCACTGATCCTGTGCTCTATAGGGCCAACCGCGCCTGCTAGCAGAACAAGTATATTCTTGAAGTAAATCTTGAAGCTTTCCTGGTGACAAATGATGAAAAGATTCTTTCGGTCTATCGACCAGGGGAGTAGTGGAAAATATTCCAAGCTTTTGAGAGCTAACGTCATTCACATCTTCTTCTACCCTGAAGATGTGAGTGACATTAGCTCTCGATAGCTTGGAATCTTTTCCCCAACTCACCTGGTCGATAGCACAAGAGAATCTTTTTAACAAGTGCATTTTTAATGGAATTCTTGTGAAAGTGGTTTTTCACTTGGACATATATACACATAAATTAAACAATGCTAACTGAAAATGTAGATTTTGTCAAAAAATATCTACCAAAAGTAGGGGGGGTTGAAAAATGCAAGATTAACTATTGGCTACATGTATCTAAATAAATTTACTGGTACTTTATCAATATTTGTAAATTTTTATGTCAGTTTCTCCTCTTATTTTAGAAACTACATAATATTTGCGAAGTTCCAACTCATAAAGATAATGATGAAATAATTTATCTTTGCAGCTTATTGTGGGACAGTCTGTAGCTTGCAAGTATCTCAAGTACCTTTATAAATATGTTGGAGGTGGAAGTGTTAAGTACAGACAGAAGAATAAATTTGAGCGTAGGTCATCGACTGCACCTAAGTTCTATGTAGAAAAAATTATTCAGTATAAAGCAATAATAAGTATCTTAGGTATTAAATAATAAATTCATATATACTTTTGAATTTAGTTACATTAATTTATTTTAGAATTGTGAAATTTGAATAAATTGTTCTGTCATACAGTGTTGTGTGCAATGATTTTGTCTGACTGTATTCAAGAAATATATATAAAAAAATCTGTATGTAACAAAAGCATTTATATTGTGAATTAAAAACATATTTAAACAAATTAAACTGCTGTATTAAACTTAAAGAGAACAAGAAAACCCTTAGTTCCATTCCATGGTGTTGCATGCATCTCCTGCATTACACACATTAATAGGTATTCCTTCTGAATTATTTACATTAATTTCCTTTGGAACTTTGAAGACGTGAATTGATTGTAACAGTTGAAAATCATGCCATGCTATATGTAATTAATTATTTTGTGTGATTCTTGCAGGAGATTTATAAAACAAATGTACGTATATGTTTGTAGGTGTTACTTTTGAATTTAGTTACATTAATTTCTTTTAGAATTGTGAAATTTGAATAAATTGTTCTGTCATACAGTGTTATGTGCAATGATTTTGTCTGAGTGTATTCAAAAAATATATATAAAAAAAAATCTGTATGTAACAAAAGCCTTTATATCATGAATTAAAAACATATTTAAACAAATTAAACTGCTGTATTAAACTTAAAGAGAACAAGAAAACCCTTAGTTCCATTCCATGGTGTTGCATGCATCTCCTACATTACACACATTAATAGGTATTCCTTCTGAATTATTTACATTAATTTCCTTTGGAACTTTGAAGACGTGAATTGATTGTAACAGTTGAAAACCATGCCATGCTATATGTAATTAATTATTTTGTGTGATTCTTGCAGGAGATTTATAAAACAAATGTTCTTCCTGTCACGAGAAACACTTACGTCTCAAGTTAATTAAAAAGAACGTATGTGGCAAAAATTTAAGAAAGAAAAACTTGTCCCATGCCAAGATTGTAAATATGTATAATGTAGGAGATTCAAGCAAAACTAGCCTATCTCTGTGGCATGCTATGTCACCACAGGTCTCAGGTTCAAATTCTGGACTAGGCATGGGTGTTCTTTGTGAGTGTCCCTGCATCAATTTCACAAATCATAACATATACTCATGGTTTGGATTAGCCAAAAGTGGCAGAAAAGCAAAGTAAAATCGATCAATCAATCAATTATGCAAGACTAAAAATAACATTTTGTATCTACATTTATGGCAATCGAAAATGCATCTTTTGGTTGCATGTTAATGTCAATACAGATTTCACAGATGTAAAAATGACTCAACACATGCACTAAATTTGTTCTGTGATATCAAGGAAAATAAATATCTGTAATGTCTAGCTCAAGGAGCCGCGGTTGTCTAGTCTGTAGGGTGTCTGAGTGCCATGTGGGAGATCCAGGTTTGATTCCCAGGATGGGCGATCTAAGGTCAGAATTTTTCGGCCTTGTCCACATATATAGCAGCTTTGGGGCTCACCCAAATCATTGAGCACCTGGGGGCAACCCATGAGGGGTAAAGGCAGCCAAAGCATAGTGCTGATGACACAACCTTAAAGTGCCAGAGATCGAGAATATGTGGCCCCTACCCCCACTTCCCCTAAATGTGCCTTCATGGCACAGGGAATATTACCCAGGTACCTGTAACGTAACATAACTTGTAATTCTTTCAAGTTACAAATGAAACTATGGACATGCGTTACAAAGGTACTGGAAGGACTGGACCTACCAACAACTGGGTAAACTAGGCATACCATTACTCTACAACTTATTCACTTCAGGTACTGAGTGGAACTGGTCTTGGATGAAATGGGTACGACCACACCTGTACATACTGTACCAGAACGGTGGCTACCATGTATGAAATGGAACCTGGGGTTATTAACTAATATGGATGTACTATGACCAGCGCTTGTGATTAGCATACCGATACTTGGATAGAAATGGATGAAGTGGGTAACATTTGTAACGAGAGGTTACTGTACACTTCTGTTCACAAAAAGTGGCACACTCGTTTGAGTTGAAGTCCAGCTTCGTGGCCAGAAGTACAGCCGAAGTAAGTGTTCGGAAAGCAGCAGTGTTGCTTACTATCAATCAATTCAACCATATGCAGGGAATTTTGTGTCTATCAGACTCAAAGAAAAGGGCTAACAGAAAGATTGCAGCGTAAATATTAATTAATTGGACATTATTATGTTTAGGTAAATAATTGTAGTTACTGATTAATTCTGTTTGTTTCTGATTTTAACATCTACAACATGTCTTTACTTTAAAATTGGGACCAGGCTTTTTTCTTTCCAATCTAAAAATTACTCTTAAAGTGCGAGCATTCTTAGAGTGGGTCACTTGTAAATATCTATCTATGTATAAAATGAGGAGAGTGACACATGAATGATGGAACATCTTAAGATACATCTGCTGATGTTCCTCACAACTTACAAATTTAATTTCAATGGTTTTCTTCTTGAGAATATTAATGGTGTGTTTTATCACACAACAATTTTCAATTTTATCACTTGTTGTAAATATCGAGGCTTAGCAGCAACTAAAAATCTCAATTTCAAGTAGTTTCATGTAACAGTCACGTTCTCTAAATGAGTAATAGCTTCATTACATATTTTCTTATTGGCACGCAAACAATAACAAAGTTTCAGGCTGCAATTGGTGTGACGAGAATAAAGTACATTATGTAGCACCATTTTGTAAGAAAAAAATATTTTGGAGACAATCTATTCGAGTTTATCCATAAGATTGCATCTTTTCCTGTCCAGCTCGAAACTTTTGATGTCGCTTCTCGCTAATTACATTAATTTGAAAGCAATACGCTTCATCAGGTAAGGTTCATATTGCTGACAAAATACAAGTGAAGCTTGTGCATGAAAATTAATGACGAAGTTTGGAAGTCGTGCTTTTGTGGAAGGTTTATGTTTCCAACATAAATGATTCCCATTCTCTAGTTCCCGTCCATATAGAAGATTCTGCTATGTGACGACGAATCTCATTAACCAAAAGTACATAAATTTTATTATTTTAAACTATTTATTTCAAAATGAATAATCATTATTCTGGAATCTATGGAGGTATTCATTCATTCGGTAAGAATTTTACGAGAGTCACAATTTTTTTTTGTGCTCCATTATGAAACCAACGTGCACGTGTAGAAAAAGTAAGCCCAACAATTTTTATTGTACAAAAATTCCATTTACTGGTATAGTTAAATGAGAGGACAACCACTGACTTATTTTTAATAGCCTGGATGACTGATATGGGGGGAGTACCTCCTCTCATGTGCCCCCCTGGCTGTGACATAAACTCTTCTTCCTTCAGGATTTCTATTATTTTTCATATCACATATTCAGTGCTAACTTTGCGATTCTTTTGCCAAAATGTATGGGGAAGTAGCTTATTTATTCCTCAAGCCTTCTTCTGTACTAGGATAACACTATTTCGAAATTATTATTATTATTATTATTATTATTATTATTTTTGCATCATTTCAGGAATTGCAACAGCACCATTTCTGTCTTGCTTATTCTTATTGCGTTTTTACCTTTTCGTTATTTAGTGTTGCTTTTCTTCCATTTTCGGCTACTCGCGACAATGAAGAGAGACTGAAAAAGAACACCCATGCTCAGGCCAAATTTGAACCCGGGGCCCTCGCATTCTAACGAATTGTGATAACTTCTTCGTCACAAACATCAAAAACGCATTTCTTTTTAAAATCAATTTCAGTAATATTTCACATTTACATTACTTTGATTGTAGATGTGGAAATTCCAATTAATTAATATTAACATTGCAATCCTTCCATTAGCCCTTTTCTTTGAGTCTGACAGACACAAAATTCCCTGCACATGGTTGAGTTGATTGATAGTAAGCAACACTGCTGCTTTCCGAACACTTACTTCGGCTGTACTTCTGGCCACGAAGCTGGACTTCAACTCAAACGAGTGTGCCACTTTTTGTGAACAGAAGTGTACCACAACACATACTTGGAATATTGAATTACGTTTTCTGTTATTTAAAATTTCACAAAAACAGAAATAAATAGCATTAAAATTATACTTCTTTGTTTAATACCTAATTGTAATAATTTTAAAAAAGTAATTCACTGTCTCTCTGAGTACAGTATCATATCTGTAAATATTATCTAGTTTATCTTTTATAATGGGTTGCATAGAAGATTGCACTTTCATCGTTTTTACAATTATTAATATTTAGAATGTACGCTAAGAGCTATCATGTTAATTTGTTAATAACAGTAAAAAACTATGGAAGCTGTTCAAGGACTGTCACTCTGGCAAACTATTAACAGTGGGTTCCATTATATTTGCCTGTTAGTGAAAAATATATTAATTATTACAACCTGTACAGTAACTGAATATTAGTTGTTCTGTCAACGTGTTAATAGAAGGCATGTGCAGTAGGCACCATTAGGTTTACCTGTTAGTGCAAAATATACTAATTATAATGACCTGTGCAGTAACTCGATATTCGTCATTCTTTACAACCTGTTAATAGGAGGCATGCTCAGCAGGTACCATTAGATTTACCTCTTAGTCAGTAACTCGATATTCGTCATTCTGGCAACCTATTAATAGGAGGCATGCGCAGTAGGCACCATTAGGTTGCACGCTCACACAAGTACAGAAGGATGGACGTACAACACACACACACACACACAGAGAGAGAGAGAGAGAGATATACATTTCTACATGAACAGTATTCTAAGTCAAGGGAGATGCTAGGTAAAATTTTGCAATTCAACAACCAGCTCCCAAGTTAAAGCTTAGGATTATCCATCTAATCAACCTGAAAACTTAAGAACAGATCCTCCCATCAAATTCAAGCACAGCATAAAAAGTTTGTAAATCTAACTCCAAAATCATATCAAGTCAAAACCACTGCCTATCTTCATACTATTTTTTGCCTATTAGCTTGCCTAATTTGGAGGTTTCTGATTGTCTATAAATTAACTCCTGATATTTTGTCCATTTCAAGTGATTTACCTTACAACATTATATTCAGGGCTATCCCTAATGAACAATCATGTGCTCCAATTGCTTACTTCTTATTTCCCTTTTAATGCAATTCTCCCAGTTCATCTGCTTTTTCTGTTCTTTCTATGTTCAGCAATTTTTCACAATAATTTCTTGACACACACAAACGCTGAACAAAGGAAAACTTTATTGCATAAAAATACACTAAAAATGTGATGTTTCCACCTTCTAGCAGGGTCTTCTTCAGACAAAGTTTCACACTAAATTGAAATTAAGATCTAATCATCACATTATACATACACTTGCAGTACAGTGTCTATACACATAACAAACGAAGGTGCCATATTCTGAGACATTTCCAGTCAGATATACCTGAGTGTGGAATCTCCTGTCAGTTATGACACTCTACCTGATTCGTACCTGGTGAGAGTCCCTGTCATCAATTCCTCCAAGTGTAGCCATGAACAGATTCATTATCTCCTGGACTTCTTCCCTCCTCTTTTCTTCCTTCTTCTTTCCTCCTTTCTTTCTCTTATCCTTTCTACTCTTTCTAATACTCCTTTCCATTCTTTGTTAATCCTCAGTCCCCCATTCCAGTCCATTATGTCGTCTTCTTCTTTCTTTATTTCCTTGTCCTCTTTCCACTTCCTCACTAGTTTTCTCTTCTCCCTCTCTATCCTTATACCTTCTCCCATTCTATGTCATCTCCTGTATCTCTCGTGTGCTTGAATACCATGCTTTTCTGTCTCTTTAGTCTTAAGTCATCCATATGTTCTTTCCACCTGTCTTTCAGTCTCTTTTTTGTTTCTCCTATGTATTCTTCGCAACATCTTATTTGACTGCCCCGAATGAATGCTAACTTCCGAATTCGTAAACTTAGCAACATTGCACTTTGGCTGCAGGTGAGAGTAGCCAACTTTGAGTTGGTCCTTCCACCACACGAAAAATGTTGCGGTGAGATGTTTTCAATCTCGCACATTCCATGAACTTAGAAACTATAAACCTTTATTATAATACACAATCAAAAAAAAATAATACATTGGAAAAAGAACCTTGAGGAATTTTTATGATTCTGCTTGCTCGACTTGAAATTAGAGGTGTTTGAAGCAGTGAATACAGTTTTTCTCCACATGGAGGAAATCGCTATCAAGTTTGTGCAGCTTTTGCCACCAAACTAGTAACTAAATTGAAAGTTAGTTGTACACTCCTGTTCACATAAAGTGTCACTCTTTATAGGGTCGAACAGTTGAACTATGTTCCACTTGATCTGAACAGAAGTGTACAACTACTATTTTTTTCGCATAGAAAGAAATTATCTTCTGTACCATTTTTACAATTTGTTGAATCATATCCTCGCCTGAAAGAATGAATGAATTAATGATTATCAAAATCGTGAGACCATGAGAAGAATGTTATTTATGCCCAAGAACCAGATTGTATCTACTCCAAGCATATTTTAATTAGAAAAATTTGGACATAAGGCTATATAATCTCCAACAATCCTCATTGGTATACCACAGTTCAACAGTAATTCTGAATAATATATTGTTTGCTCAACAAAAATACAATGAAATATTATTTTTTCATCTTTAAGTAAAAGATGTGGATTTTATTGTGTCTGTATTTATAACACCATTAAGCCTTGTTTCCGTGATATGAAAAACTCAATATGCTGACCAAGGCAGAAATTTATTTTATTATAAAACATAAACTAAACGTAACGTTTCAACCTTCTAGCAAAATCTTCTTCAGACTCTGTACCAAGTACAAATGTAACAAGATACACAACAGGATGATATATATACACAAAAATACTCCCCTCCAGACTATTAGAAAGTAGTTCTGGAACAATCTAGCAGGTGCCTTTCCCTTGTCAACTGTACTTTCACCTGAAAGAGAATGTGGTTGGACTCTTTATCTCATGCTCTATTTCCTTCATTCTCCTTCCTTCTTCTCTCATTTTTTTCTCTTGTCCTTTCCACTCTTTCTAACACCTTCTTCCATTCTTTGTTTATCTTCAGTCCCCCATTCCAGTTCATTGTGTCTTCTTCACCTTTCTTCTCTATTTCCTTGGACTCCTTCCATTTTCTCTTTTATATCGGAAAATTTCTTCCTTACCGAATCTATATTAGTTGTACGGTTATCCAAAAAAAATTGGGCCTATGCTTTAGTATGACTTTAGAACCCCCTTAAATAATAAAAAAGAGTGGTTAGCACATCGCACTATGACGACAGGTGTCCTCGGTTCGAATTCTGGCCTGGGCATGGATGTTTGCCAGTTTCCATTCATAAATTTCATCATATCATCACTCATCCTCATTTTCGCAAATTAGCCAAAAGTGGCACAAAAAGCAAAGTAAAATAAAGCAAATGAAACATTACACATAGAAGCGGATATCTTCTTCCCATGGGCCAGTGTACTCAACTGGTGTAATTTTGAGAGAACGTTTTCTAATTCCATTTCTAGGTTTGTTATTTTTTTGTTGTTTTTCTTTAATCGAGGCGGTGAGGATGAATGAAGAACTGAGACATGGTGATGGGACAAGCATGGTACACCCATGTCTGACCAGAGTTAGAGCCTGGGGCCTCTGGTTTCATAGTGTATTGTGCTTTACACATCGAAAGCGGAATCCTTTGTAAACACTGTAAAACTGGGCTGAAGGAAACTACCATGACTGAGTGCATAAAAAGCCACGTTCGGCTCACTTATAAAAATAAAGTTAGCCAATATCTGTTATATCCAGTGCCATCAATATTTAGCTCTGCACTCACAAACAATATTATTTTTTAAGAAATTATACCATAAATATATGTAAAATTTGTTATTCAGTGTCATTATTCTTGAAGTCCACAACCAGTTGGAAAACAGACAGGGTCCTCCCCAAAGGGTAGTGAGTAACACGATTGCCTTGAAATGAAAGGTGCTAGGTTCAATTCTGGTATAAACTATATACATGCGATGCCTAGTAGAGGATTTTTTGGAGTTATATTCCCATATAACAGATCCATCATCACATTTGAAACCCTAGCATGGATGTGCCAGGGTGAAAGAAAGAGGAAGGGAAGTCTGTAGTTCCGATGTTTCAGTTATCGTTGTGAAAGTATACACTGCTCAAGGCTTATGTCAGCGTCTATGTTACATTATGAAAACTGACATAACAGACAAGACAACATCCATTTCTATAAAACTCTACTCTCAAAACCAACATGGTTTATGATGATTACTTATTGTTACACACACACACAAACGGGCGCTTGCGGTATCACAGTAAACCACCAATATTATTTATAATAGGGAGTGGTGTTTTGGAGGGTACTCAAGTATCAACATTTCTTCCACATAGTACACCGTGGACTGCATTGTTGCTGATTAATGAGGCTCCGATATGTGGACCCACAGCCGGTGTAATCCTATGACGGGTTCAATTTTCTCTTGTCAAGTTTCTTCATGATTGTCATTTTATCTTATCACCATTTGTCCTCTAGTTTTTGAGAACTAGATATTATCGTAGGAATATAAGGGAAGGATAACAATGAAGCAGAAGCAGTAAATGTATCCACAATTTTCAAGTTCTTCCCTGCAATATGCCAAAATTCACATTTCTTGTTAATATTATTATTATAATATTATGTTTGAATAAAGCATTTTTCCTAAAATCAATTTCTTATAGCTACTATTCATCTAATTCGTTGTGATTAACCGAATGTAAATAGAGTGATGCAAAAATAAGAAAAATACAATAAAATACCAAAACAATCAAGTCAATACTTTTGCCATCAAGTGCCTACGCATATTGTCATCATTTTGGGTGCCTATTTGCCTGCCGTTTTAAAAATTTTTAGAGTCTATAAATCTACACCCCTGCTCATTACTTTAAGAAACAACAGTACTACGTACTTTGTAGTACTGAAGTATGGGTTACTCGGAAATCAGTTTCATCTTGACGTCAGAGAAACCCTTCCACGGTTGTAAACACAAGAAGGTGGAAAAGAGCCCAGTGGACCTTCAGGCCCTGAATGCCGATGGTCTGTTCGTTTCTTGTCATCTTTCCTCATTTCGGCTACATCCTCATTACAAGTGAGCAGAGCAATTTTGTATCTATCAAATTCGACACAAAAGAATCCTGAATATACTCTCTCCAGGAATATTTTATGATGGGAAATCAGTAGAATAAATATGCCACTGTTCCGTGTGGGACTGTCAGCGAATTTGAACTGGTAACATCAGAAAGAAATGAAGTGGCAAATGGAAACCCCCATTAGCCGCCCCCAGTGACGGAGTGGTTAGCACATTGCGCTACGATACCAGGGATCCCCGGTTCGAATCCCGGTCTGAACATGGGTGTTTGTGAGTGTCCATTCATCAATTTCATCATATCATCACTCATCCTGACCTTCGCAATTAGCCAAAAGTGGCAGAAAAGTGAAGTAAAATACATCAAATCAATCAAGCAAGCAAATCCTCAATACTGGCCTCCCCGATGGCACAGTGGTATAGCATCATCGCCTTGTAATCAAGGAGTCCTTAGTTCGATACCCGTTGGAGGTGCATAGTGGTTCAGATCCCACTTTAATCTGTAGGTCAAGTCCCGATTAGCCTTACTGTGCATAAAGTGGACCTAAAACACTAAAGCAATCAATCTTCCAATTAGACAAAAGTGGCAGGAAACCAAAGCAAAATAAATCAAATCAATCAGTCAAGCAAACCCCCATTACTGGTCTCTCCGATGGGGTAGTGGTAGCGTCGCCACTTGTAATCAAGGGTTCCCAGTTTTGGATCCTAGCTGATGCACATAGATGTTCGGATGCTACTTTGAACTGTAGGTCCAGTCCCGATAAACCTTACTGTGCTTAAAACGCCAACTTAATGAAGCAAACCCCCATTCAAATTAGCCATGATTGCTATTTTTTCAGAGTACAGTTTAAGATTATATATTTTTACAATCCCCCAGCCAGAAAACCATCCTGCGTATGCTGGTGAGTGGCATGCGTGTGTATGCAAGAGTTGATTTTAATATTAACAAAGTCTGTATGTCTCCCATTCTCTCTATCTCACTCTCATATATATATATATATATATTTATATATATATATATATATATATATATATATATACATACACACATACATACACACACACACACACACACACACACACACACATACATAAAGTTGATTATAACACCATTAAGCCTTGTTTCCATGATTATAAAAAACTAAATATGCTGACCTAGGCAGTAATTTATTTTATTAAAAACATAAACTAAACGTAACGTTTCAACCTTCTAGCAAGGTCTTCATCAGACTCTGTATCAAGTACAAAAGTAACAAGATACACAAAAAGGGCATTATATATACACAAACATTACTCCCTCCAGACTATTAGAAAGTTGTTAGGAACTTTCTAGCAGGTGGCTTTCACTTGCCAACTGTACTTTCACCTAAAAGGCTAAACATAATTACTTTCATATAGAATGTGGTTGGACTTTTTATCACACACTCTTTTTCCTTCATTTTTCTCGCTTCTCCTCTCCTCTTTTTCTCTTGTCCTTCCCACTCTTTCTAACACCTTCTTCCATTCTTTGTTTAACTTCAGTCCCCAATTCCAGTTCATTGACCTTTCTTCTCTATTTCCTTGGCTTCCTTCAATTTTCTCACTAGCATTCTCTTCTCCCTTCCTATCTGCTTAGCCTCATCCCACTCTATGTCACGTCCTGTTTCTCTCATGTGTTTAAATATTGTATTTCTCTCTCTCTTAAGTCGTACATCATCCCTATGTTGTTTCAACCTGTCTTTCAGCCTTTTTTCGTTTCTCCTATGTACACACTCTGACATTCTTTACATTTCACTTCGTAGAAAATCCCTTCCTCTTCCTCTTCTCTGTTCTCCTTTTTCTTGCTTGCATTCTTCGCTATTCCTAGGATGCTTCTCCCTCCCTTCCTGTAAGTTTTAATTCCCGCTTTCCTAAGCACTTTGCATATCTTTTCTGTGGTCTTCCCCATACTCCTTATTCCAAACCTTCTCTCCTCTTTTTCTTTCTCTTCCAATTCTCCCCTTCCTCTTTTCTTCCTTCTTCTGTTTATGTCCAGTCTATCCTGCTTCTCATAGCCATTCTTTTCCAGCTGTTTCCATAGGCTATTTATTTTGCCTTCCTTTTCACATTCTTTCATGCATATTTTCTTGATTCTGTCCTCCATATTCTTTAAAAAATTTCTTTTTGTCACCTCACTTACATCACTTCTTTTGTGGCAGAATACCCCTGCTGCACACTTCTTCTGATGCCAAGCGGTTTCAATTTCTTGTCCTCTGTTCCTTTTCATCAATATATCTAGGTAGCTTAATTTGTCTTCTTCTTCTATTTCAAGTTCCAATAATATCCCTCTTTCTTCATCTTGTATTTCTTTGGCAAAAATGTCGAGCTGCCTCTTTGTTCCCTTCCATATGCCAAAACAATCGTCCACATATCTGCAAAACAGAATTATTTTGTCACCTCCTTTTTCTATCACTTTCTTTTCCCATTCATTCATAACCAATTCAGCCAATGCTGGGCTTAGGCTTGAACCTATATTTAGTCCTTTACTCATTAACATTATTTTATCTCCCATTATATTGTAACCGTTATTCCAAATGGTTTCCAGTGCCTTCACTACCCTTTCACTATCCCATTCTCCTACAATTTCTTGTCCCATTCTCTTTTTAATAATGTCCAAAACGTGTCCCCTCTTGATGCCCGGGAACATACTTTTCACGTCTAAGCTAAACATTGCCGTCTTCATCTCATTTAACTTAAGTCCTTTTATGAGGTCTACTACTTGTTCACTGTTCTTAACTCCTCTGCTTTCTTGCTGTGTTACTAACACTTTAATAACTTTCTTTAATTTCTTTTCAAAGGGTTCCAAAATATTGTTTCTGCAGTTCATTACTGGTCTTAACTTTATCTCCTCTTTGTGTATCTTTGGAAAGCCTTTCAAACTTGGTAGTCTTCCTGTCTCCTTTATGCATTTCTTGAATCCTCTCCTCCTACAGTCTTTTATGACCCTTTCTTTTATAGTTTGTTCTTCTCCTGTTCCACAAATCTCCTCATATCCGTTTTCTTTTATGTCTTCAAACTTCCTCTCATACCATTCTCTTTCCATAACCACAATTGCTCCTCCTTTATCTGCCTGCTCTATCACCACATCATTTCTTGTCTTGATTTTCTTCTTCCTTTCTCTTTCTTTTTTTACGCAAATTATCTACTTTTCCTTGTTTTCCCATTTCTTTCTTCAGTATGGCTGCTGTTCTTCTGCTGTTACATTTAGTTTATGTTTTTAAGAAAATAAATTACTGCCTTGGTCAGTATATTTAGTTTTTCATAATCATTGAAACAAGGCTAAATGGTGTTATAATTGGACATTTTCTAAGGTTGATGAGGAAAATTAACAACTGGAAGGACTTGAATAGGAAAGAAATACACAAAGACGAACAAAAGAAGTTTCTGAGAAAATGTTTGGAGAGACACACAGCGCCTATAGGATTAAAAATTAGTAAGAAGGGAGTTGTATGGAATGAAATAAGGGCAAGAAGAAAGGAGATAAAGATAATAAAAAAGAACCTGACAAAAATTGAAAAAAGCTATTGAAGATGATCTCGCCATTTTTACGAGAGAATATACATTTCATGAAATGAAAATCTGGCAAGAGAAATTTAGAGAGAAAATAAAAATAAAATTGAAGAAGAAAGGAGAGGGACTAGGATGGAAAGAAGAAAGAGGAGAAGAGGAAGAAGAAGAGGATACCAGAAGAAGAGTTGTGGTAATAGGAAATGTAGACCTAACAAAAGAAGAGGAAGCTTTTTTAAAACTAGGGAGAGGTTTCAAAGTTAAAGAAAGAAATATAGATTATGAGGAAGTTATCTATGACATTGAAGAAGCAGTGCTCCATATAAAAGAAGAACCAGAAAGAGACAAGATTAGAAGAAGAACAGCAGCCATACTGAAGAAAGAAATGGGAAAACAAGGAAAAGTAGATAATTTGCATAAAAAAAGAAAGAGAAAGGAAGAAGAAAATCAAGACAAGAAATGATGTGGTGATAGAGCAGGCAGATAAAGGAGGAGCAATTGTGGTTATGGAAAGAGAATGGTATGAGAGGAAGTTTGAAGACATAAAAGAAAACGGATATGAGGAGATTTGTGGAACAGGAGAAGAACAAACTATAAAAGAAAGGGTCATAAAAGACTGTAGGAGGAGAGGATTCAAGAAATGCATAAAGGAGACAGGAAGACTACCAAGTTTGAAAGGCTTTCCAAAGATACACAAAGAGGAGATAAAGTTAAGACCAGTAATGAACTGCAGAAACAATATTTTGGAACCCTTTGAAAAGAAATTAAAGAAAGTTATTAAAGTGTTAGTAACACAGCAAGAAAGCAGAGGAGTTAAGAACAGTGAACAAGTAGTAGACCTCATAAAAGGACTTAAGTTAAATGAGATGAAGACGGCAATGTTTAGCTTAGACGTGAAAAGTATGTTCCCGGGCATCAAGAGGGGACACGTTTTGGACATTATTAAAAAGAGAATGGGACAAGAAATTGTAGGAGAATGGGATAGTGAAAGGGTAGTGAAGGCGCTGGAAACCATTTGGAATAACGGTTACAATATAATGGGAGATAAAATAATGTTAATGAGTAAAGGACTAAATATAGGTTCAAGCCTAAGCCCAGCATTGGCTGAATTGGTTATGAATGAATGGGAAAAGAAAGTGATAGAAAAAGGAGGTGACAAAATAATTCTGTTTTGCAGATATGTGGACGATTGTTTTGGCATATGGAAGGGAACAAAGAGGCAGCTCGACATTTTTGCCAAAGAAATACAAGATGAAGAAAGAGGGATATTATTGGAACTTGAAATAGAAGAAGAAGACAAATTAAGCTACCTAGATATATTGATGAAAAGGAACAGAGGACAAGAAATTGAAACCGCTTGGCATCAGAAGAAGTGTGCAGCAGGGGTATTCTGCCACAAAAGAAGTGATGTAAGTGAGGTGACAAAAAGAAATTTTTTAAAGAATATGGAGGACAGAATCAAGAAAATATGCATGAAAGAATGTGAAAAGGAAGGCAAAATAAATAGCCTATGGAAACAGCTGGAAAAGAATGGCTATGAGAAGCAGGATAGACTGGACATAAACAGAAGAAGGAAGAAAATAGGAAGGGGAGAATTGGAAGAGAAAGAAAAAGAGGAGAGAAGGTTTGGAATAAGGAGTATGGGGAAGACCACAGAAAAGATATGCAAAGTGCTTAGGAAAGCGGGAATTAAAACTTACAGGAAGGGAGGGAGAAGCATCCTAGGAATAGCGAAGAATGCAAGCAAGAAAAAGGAGAACAGAGAAGAGGAAGAGGAAGGGATTTTCTACGAAGTGAAATGTAAAGAATGTCAGTGTGTGTACATAGGAGAAACGAAAAAAGGCTGAAAGACAGGTTGAAACAACATAGGGATGATGTACGACTTAAGAGAGAGAGAAATACAATATTTAAACACATGAGAGAAACAGGACGTGACATAGAGTGGGATGAGGCTAAGCAGATAGGAAGGGAGAAGAGAATGCTAGTGAGAAAATTGAAGGAAGCCAAGGAAATAGAGAAGAAAGTTCAAGAAGACATAATGAACTGGAATTAGGGACTGAAGTTAAACAAAGAATGGATTGATTAATTGATTGATTTAGTTTATTTTACTTTGCGTTTTGTGCCTCTTGGCTAATTTGCGAAGATGGGGATGAGTGATGAAATGATGAAATTGATGAATGGACATTCACAAACAACCAAGCCCGACCAGGATTCGAACCCGGGACCCTTGGCGTCGCAGCGCAATGTGCTAACCGCTCGGCCACAGGGTCGGGCAAACAAAGAATGGAAGAAGGTGTTAGAAAGAGTGGGAAGGACAAGAGAAAAAGAGGAGAGGAGAAGGGAGAAAAATGAAGGAAAAAGAGCGTGTGATATAAAGTCCAACCACATTCTATATGAAAGTAATTATGTTTAGCCTTTTAGGTGAAAGTACAGTTGGCAAGTGAAAGCCACCTGCTAGAAAGTTCCTGCAACTTTCTAATAGTCTGGAGGGAGTAATGTTTGTGTATATATAATGGCCTTTTTTTGTATCTTGTTACTTTTGTACTTGATACAGAGTCTGATGAAGACCTTGCTAGAAGGTTGAAACGTTACGTTTAGTTTATATTTTTAATAAAATAAATTATTGCCTTGGTCAGCATATTTAGTTTTTCATAAAGTTGATTGTTGTTAAATTTCTTAATGGTTTGATAGAGAAATTTCTGACATTTGCCTCCACCCAAACTGATCAATCTAGCTACGTCCCTGGTGTGGGTACAATAAAGAACATAATCTGTATGTAAAGTTCAAGTAAATATTGTAACATTAATAAAGATATTTGTGAACTTTTCAAGAATGTTTCAAGAATTTGTTTATTATAAATCAATGTACTAATTGCAGTATTGAAGTGTGTAATTGGACAATAACAACAGCTTTTTCATTTCATAGCTTCTCCTTTACTTTCACATATGATTTCAGTAACATACAACCATAATGCCAAGTTATGTATCTCATGGAATGATTAAGTTCAAAGAAGTCCTGCTTAAATAAGTTAAATTGCAAATGTTATTAATTGTTTCAAAACCTTTAGCATATCAATCAGAATCGGAATATGATTCAAGTACATATATGCCATCTATTTGATAATTGTAAAACTTCTCTGCAAATTCTTCCACTGCACTCTCTTGAAAACGAAAACATCCAGTTATGTCTATCTCTTCAAGATCAGCCATAACTTTTTCCTTGCTGGCTAATAAGTGAAGACTCTGGTCAGTCAGCTGATAACAATATGCTATGTTTAAATGTGTAATACCAGGAAGCTTCTCTTCTCCTTTAGTTGTGGGTGGTGACTCTAATCTTTTACGTTTGCTTACTGGTAGATATGGATTTTCTTTAATTTTGTATATACGCCCATATCTGCTGACACGAACTGTTTTTTTTCTCTCTGAGGTTTGAGGAGACCAACAAGTAGTAAAGTGGGAAATAGCTTTATCATCAATAAAGAAACAACCACTTATATTTACATGTTTCAATTTGGTGCATGCACGGAATGATGCAATTCTGTGAACAAACAAATAAAATAAATTATATTTTATATATTCATTCTACAGTAAATTTCATTTTATATCATGCAACATGTAAAACTAGAAGTCTTGGTACATTAATTTTATCACATTTTGCTGCATATTACAATTGGACTTTTGTTGTCAAATTTGCAAACCAAAGCAAATTTTCAGTGGAACAACCTAAAGAAATAAATCAGTCCAAACCTCATTCGCCCATTTTATGGCATTAGTATTAATTAACTACTATAATACCTCTTACAATTCAAAGAATCAATTGGAACAGTTAGGGGACTAGTTCCATATTTTTTAATTGAATGTTAAACTGTATATCCCATTCAAATTTGCATATGTATGCATACATAAAAAGGATTAGTGCAAAGTTTCTATTTACGAATAGTATGTCCATAAACTACAATGTGTCAAAAAACGATTGCATGAGAGGACTAATGTGCTACATTTTTTAGTGAGAGAGTGTGTCATAGACTTTGAGTGAAGAAAGGCACTCCTGACAGCATCTGTTTGTCCTTTAGAACCTGACATTTGAAGTGTTTCTATTAAGTGTGTTTTTTTCCCAATAGGAGTTGATAAATAAATGATAAAATGCAAGCTCCCCTGAGACAACAAACACTCTTTAGTTTCAGATTCTTCTGGATTTGGAGGCAGTGATCATTTCTATGTGAATATTCCAAATGAAAGTATTGAAGTGCACCAAAATTGCAGGTTCAAACAATTTATTATTAATTTATTATTTTGTTCTAATGATAAGTACAGTTTAATAATAATTAAAAAATACTGATAAAAACAATAACAATAACAATTTGGGTTAACTGAGAGTTGTCTTTCCACATTGCTTACACAAGTATTTGCTTTGTTCCCACCAGAATTAAAAAGCAATTGAGACCTTTGATTGCCCTGATTCCAATAATTTGAAGTTAACGATGCTAATGATTAAACAAATTAATGTTAAGGGGATCCATAATCATTGGTTAAAACATTCAGGATGAGGATTCAGGTGAATACATGTGTCATTTAATGAAGTGGATTTGATTCCTGGCCTGAGCAGGGGTGTTAAATTGTGGGTTCCTTCCGATCATTATTCATCCTCATCATCACAATGAGCCCAAAATTAACAAAAATAAAGAATGAACGTAATACCACAGTCAATTGTAAAAGATGTGAGTCAGTCTTGTATTTTGTATTTCGATAGCCAACAGGCCTCCCCAATGGCGCAGTGGTAGCGTCGTCACCTTGTAATCAAGGGGTCCCGGGTTCGATACCCGGTGGAGGCACAAGTGGTTCGGATCCCACTTTAAACTGTAGGTCCAGTCCCGATTAGCCTTAATGTGCATAAAGTGGACTTAAAACACTAAATCAACAACAAATCAACAACGATAGCCAACAAATTCAGTCACAATAGAATAATAGAAATTATTTCACTTTTGTGAAATACATTGATTTTAACATTAGTATCTCCATAACAATTGCTCAAAGTCTTTCCTATTATTTCTACTTTGTTTTATTTACACTTAGCAAATTCAGTATTTTTTTATGATTACTTCCAGAGTTTGAAGTGGAGTTTGTTATTTGGGCGCATTTTGCTTGAGCTTTGGAGATACCTGGGGAGATGCCGATATGTTTTAGCATGGAGACAACAGATTAGCTGAGAGAATGTTTTGCATAATTCTTCCTAACTGGAGGATATCATCATCCCACATCCTTGTCAACTTTGACCACTCATTGTAATATTATTAGCTAATTACTTATTATAAAATCAATAATTTTCAAATGTTGAGAACATATAAAACTATATTTTATATTGTATAATGATGTGCAATTTCTTGCTGGATATAATATTTTCTGTCTACTGTTTGAATCAGTATAATGAAACAGATAATTAATATTGAGCAAGTGTTGCCTGTTCCTTGGTTGCATCTATAGGTAATAGGTTTGGGTGGGAGTTCAGGAAACACCAAGAACCTACATATTTCTGAAGTTTGGGTGAGTCAGAAAAAACAATTTTTGTTGGCAAAATCATAGCTGGTATCAGGTTTGTTATGGACAACAAGAACATGGAATAAAGGATATGTTTGATTATTATTATTAAGTGGCAATAGCAGTAGGAGATAACTCATTCTAAAGTGTTGATACATAGTTTCCTGACTAATGTGTGAAAAGAAGCTGTACAAATTTGTTTAAATATAAAAATTGATGATTACTTAATATTACATAATTATGTGATAGCATTATGAGGGACATAGTCAATTGAATAAGGCAATGAGAACAAGAATCTTTAAAATATATAAAAGCTATTTTTTGTTGTACACTGTGTATTTTCCGGGGTGCAAAGGCTGTTCCTTCCACGTAGTGCACCCAATAGTCAACCTCACTTCCAAATAGTACACCCTGGACTGCAGACTAATGAGGCTCTGGCGACTGGCCCCATGGCAAGTATAATTTTGTGCCATCCTGTGTTTTGTCCTTATTTGTGCTGAGCACCCTTCTTAGCCTCAGCTATTAACCAAGGTAAGGAAATTTTAGTTTTCAGACACGCTTTTATTTTTGTTATGATAAGGGGCTGGACCCCATATAGTGTGACGGGTGCAAAATAGCCTCAGTGCTAAATTTTAATTCAAATTCAAAAATTCAAACTGTGTATTTTCCATTATGTTATAGAGGTAGGGCCCCACACAATCTCAGTCTTAGCCACAGTTTGATGTAATGTTATAAGCACCATGCTCCAGCTACCTTAAACCCCTCCTCCCACCTCCTGAATTACCAGCAGCTGCCCATTGATGAGAGGCTGGGTGAGCTGTAGACCTGTTCTATGCAGCTACATTGTCGGCAAAATTCCCACTTCAGATGATCCAGATAAGGAACTGAACTTCGGTCTCCCACATGGCAGTCAGATAGTCTACTAACTTGACCACTGTAACTCCTAAATTCAAAGTATTACATTTGGTTTAGAAATTATGATCAGCAATTAATCACATTATCATTTCAAATTTTGTCACAGATCTCATGCATGATACATTCTCCAGGTCTCATGAAAACTATACAATATGCAGCTAAGATCAAAGTAAATCAATTTTTCTGTGCTATCTAAAATACATTATCACTTTTTAAAAAATACTTACTCTTTGAAAGCAGTTCTATTAATTCGTGTGTAGCTCACATTGAGATATTGCAAATTAGGACAAAGTACCAAAATATCTCTGAGCATTTGGCTTGTGAGACATCTACTAGTTGCTGCAACAAATTTTGTAACAGCATGACCAACATTGGGCAGTATCTGGTATCTCAATCTGCAAAGAAATGTATCAGATTTCTTGAGATACAAGATGACTTGTAAAGACAAGAGAAAATTATTGTTGAATTATTTTGACTTTTAATTACAGTACTTGAGATATAGAATAACCCAAGTTCAAACAATTCAACATTAGTCGACCACCACTGATCAGCTGCAAAGAAGGAGAATTTTTTTTAAGGAAGCATTAAAAAAACATAAAATTCTTATGGCTTACATAACTTTTCGCACCAGTGGCAGTGGTGCCAGAAAATTTTCATCAGGTGAGGAGGAGCTATATTTGATTAAATTAGAATGGGCAGGTATAAAGTATAGGAGTTTCCTAATCATATATCCTCCCCTCATTTCCTTTCTCTTTCCTCAAAGCCTATGTTTCATTTTGTTTTTCTTTACTAGAATTTCTCTCTGCTTGTTTACCTCTACCCTGCAAGTGGTCCATTTTTCAAATCCTATAATGAAATTTCTCATTCATATTTGCTCTTTCATAATATCTATTCCCTATGTCTAACTTGACTAATTTTGGTATTTTTCTCACATTTGTTTTTCCATTCCATTCACTCTGTCTCCCTACCTCTGTCTCTCAACCTCTCACTGTTTATGTCTTTCTCGCTTTATGTCATGAATATGTTTTGTCATTGCTTTAAACTATCAGATTTGAATACTTTAATACAAACAACAAATACTTTCCACATACTATAGGACCATTGAAGAAGGATATATTGGAAATCAAAAGCCTCCCTTTGGATTTCATTGTCTGAAAATAGGGAAATATGATTATTTAGTTCCACTTTCCAATCTGTGGGGCTTAATTGCCCTTGAAATCCCTTTATCACCAATTGAACTCCCTCCCCCTACAAGAACTCCTGGGCGCCCTCATGCCATACACTCTTCATTGTTTCATAGAACAGAACAATGATGTGAAATACAAGTATGTGCTATATCAAATAATAGCAATCATAATAATAATAATAATAATCAATCCACTATGTATCATTACTATCAAAGACATCAATGTTCACAGAGAAACTAGACTCTATAATTTTTCAGTTTTCTTGTTTTTTTTTAACACTCGCATATTATTTGTTTAAAGACTTACATCCAACAAGGATCGACTCTGTGTGTATTGATGCATTCCAATCAATCATATGATATTATAAAATAAACTTAAATTTAAATTACATCAATCTCTTTTGTTTCATATTTTGAAGAATACAAGAAGAATCAGAGATTTGCAGTTATGTGAGTATCAGCGCTCTTATATTTAGCCATTATTAACCAGACATGCCCTCAACACCCCACCAAAATTTTTCCTTACAGCCTGTCAAGATGGAAAACTGTGGATAAATTCCTGCTAATAACGTTTAAAACAAACTACATCAGTGGTGAGGCATGACATTCTTCAAACTGTAATCAATCTTAGTAATAACCCCATCCAAGAGCATCCTCAGAGGGGATTGGGGGGGCATTTGCCCCTCCCAAATCCGAGATATCTGGAAACACCAGTTTGGAAAAGTTGGGGGATGCTTACATGGATCAACATGGAGAAAATGCAGTAGGGGATGTCCCTGCAAATTATCCTAATGTGGGATGTTTTTTTAAGAATTTTTTTAACCCACTGCTATCCCCTGAGAAAAACTCCTGGGGGTTCCCTTGAACCCATCACTGCTCAGCAACTTTAACTACCATAATGATTTCAATAATAAAAAAAATCACAAAGGTCTACAGTATTGGCCAAATTATTGGACTCATTGTAAAAAAGAAGCATATTTCCTTGTTTTGAAAATGATCTAACTAAATATATGTGACGATTGTTATAACTTTTTATGGCATCAAACTGTTTGTCTGCTTTGATATAATCTTGTTTCCCAAAATCCTTTCTATTACTGTGTCCCAAGAAGAGATTGCAGCACGATTCTTTGAACATTCTCAAAAATGCCTGGAACAATACATACATTGTTTACCCTGTTATTTGTGTTATTTACAGTCATTTCCAGCACTAAAAGCAAAAGTATAATCATTCTTCCAGTTGCTTTCATGGCAGGTTGCAGTCACATACTGTGGCTGGTACTGACTAGCACAGAGCAATGACCATTATCATATGTGGCAGATAGTGTGATGCTTACATGTGTCTTATGGTAACATGTGTTGGCATTATTAAATACTGGGCCTACAATAAGCTAGCCACAATGATTAACATTTGAATGCATTAAATTTTGCCCTGTAGAAATATGCTCAGGATACATTATTATTTCTTTTGTTTGTCTTCCTAATTAATCATTTTGTTTTCACGCTACATAGACTACACAGACTTCAGTTGCGATTTAATTTCTAATGTGTCAACAAATGGTTTTTAACCCTGATACTTGGAGTCCTGTTGCTGCTATCCCTGTAGGTCACAAGCTTTCTGAACAATGGCTGAAGAGGAGAGGGCAACAGCCATGTGTTTGAGAAAACCTGCTGCTTGATGGTAACACTCAGAGACCTTCCTGGTGCTGTCATTTCGGCCGAAATTTCTAAATTTAATTCTCAACTTAAAGTTTGTTACTAAAATATATATGGTATTGAAAACGGTTTCCTGGAATACATCATGAACTCCATTGATTTTCACGTAATCTGTGTAGACAAAAGTTGGCTGAAGCATTCAACAACAGACACTGTTGTACAACTTTATAGTTATGATGTCATACAGAAGGACAGACTACGATGTTCTCCAGGGGGAATATGCATGCATGTTAAGAAGGGAATGCAATGGACAGTGCTGAATATAGACGAGGTCATATGCATTGATGAAAAGAATTGAAATATTGGCTGAAGAAGTAAATGTCAACAAGTAAAAGGAGATAATCGTGGTAGTGAATAGACCTCCAAATGTACCCTACACTTTATTCAGTTACTTGCATGATGTATTGCAATATATTTTTTAAAAAAATTATGAGTCATTTAATTTTTCTAGGTGATATTAATACTGATATGATAAGGCTAACTGAATGTGACAGTGAACTATTAAATAGCATAATCAAGGATGTCCATTGCAAACACTTGATTCAAAAATCGACACGAAAAATGCCAACATCCAAAACATTGCTAGATTTAATCATGTGTTCAGAGAATATGAATGTAGATTATGCTAATTAGTAATCTCTTCCTGGCATATCAGATCACGATATTGTTTATACAGTTATCCAACTGAAGCAAAACACAATAAAATCATGTTTTGTATGACCACACAACTATAAAGGCATGGACTACATTAATTTTGCCAAGGAAGCCAGTGAAATTCCCTGGAGTTCCATAGATTCATTCTCTACTGTAGACAATCAATTTGCCTTCCTGACAGATGCCCTTACTAAATTAAGCAATAAATATATTTCCCTTAAAACCTACAAAGTTACCAAACCGCTCACCCCCTGGATTAATGACAAGGTCCAGAGATTCTGTAAGCCAGGATACCATAATCTTTCAAAATTCAGGAGCACAAGCAATACAGACACACAACTTAGCTACAAATACTTAAAAAATGGAGCCAACAAAACAGTGCAGAATAATATATTTCACTATTACAAAGCAATTGTTGTATCAGAGCTGCAAAATGGCAAGGCTGTGTGGACTGCCCTAAGATGACATGGACTGCCCCAAAACTTGTCAGATGCCAATGCAATTATTGACTTCCAATGTGTGAATGAAGTCGAAACAAAACAGAAAACATTCAAAAATATTTATGTCCATGAAATCGCAAAGCAACTGCTGTAATAAATATTGTGAATGACATCCAAAAAGCAATCAAAACTAATAAGAACACACTCTTCTCGTATTTCATGACTTTCCAAACCTCTTGATCAAGTAAACCATGAGATACATCATGTGTTCAGAGAATATGAATGTAGATTATGCTAATTAGTAATCTCTTCCTGGCATATCAGATCACGGTATTGTTTATACAGTTATCCAACTGAAGAAAAACACAATAAAATCATGTTTTGTATGACCACACAACTATAAAGGCATGGACTACATTAATTTTGCCAAGGAAGCCAGTGAAATTCCCTGGAGTTCCATAGATTCATTCTCTACTGTAGACAATCAATTTGCCTTCCTGACAGATGCCCTTACTAAATTAAGCAATAAATATATTTCCCTTAAAACCTACAAAGTTACCAAACCGCTCACCCCCTGGATTAATGACAAGGTCCAGAGATTCTGTAAGCCAGGATACCATAATCTTTCAAAATTCAGGAGCACGAGCAATACAGACACACAACTTAGCTACAAATACTTAAAAAAATGGAGCCAACAAAACAGTGCAGAATAATATATTTCACTATTACAAAGCAATTGTTGTATCAGAGCTGCAAAATGGCAAGGCTGTGTGGACTGCCCTAAGATGACATGGACTGTACCAAAAACTTGTCAGATGCCAATGCAATTATTGACTTCCAATGTGTGAATGAAGTCGAAACAAAACAGAAAATATCCAAAAATATTTATGTCCATGAAATCGCAAAGCAACTGCTGTAATAAATATTGTGAAAGACATCCAAAAAGCAATCAAAACTAATAAGAACACACTCTTCTCGTATTTCATGACTTTCCAAACCTCTCGATCAAGTAAACCATGAAATACATCTGTCCAAGCTCCAGAGCATCGGCATATCAAACACAGCATTTGACTGATTTGCATCCTATTTGTCCGACAGAAAGCAACATGTCAAGCTAAGAGGCAAAACCATCAAGTCCTTTATGTAGATGAATGTACCGAGTTTCATTCTGCAAGGTAGTATTCTAGGGCTCCTCTTTTTCTCAATATATACCATGAATATGCACAAATTCTTATTGCACACCCAGTGATATCAATATGCCAACGATACACACTCAAATATGACAACTTAAAAGCAGACTTAAATGCAATTTGTAAGTAGGCAGAGGAAAATTCACTAAAGACAAATCCCAGAAAATGCAAGTATTTCATTACAGGCGCATGTGCTAAGCTGAGAACACTAGAAACAAGTGAACATTACAGTGTAAAACCAACAATAAATAATCATGCTCTGAATATTGAAAAACAAGTTAATAACCTTTGTTTCACAATTATTTCCAATTTAGACTGGACAGATCACATAACACAGTTAACCAAATCAGCTAACAAGAGTCTCAGATTGCTACATTGCTCAAAAATTTGTTAAGTGTAAAAACAAAGCAGAAATTGTGCAAATCCCTACTATTATTGTGACTGGAATATGTCATGATTGTTACATGCAGAGAAACAGGGTTCCACCATCGACTACAATTGGGCTACAGAATTCCTGCATGAGATTCATCTTTAAACTAAAAACAAGGCAGAACACATGTCATCTTACATTCAGAATTATAAGTGGCTCAAAATTTTTAATAGGGGAAAATACTATTTATGGAGTCTTGCTCATAAACTCCAATGAACCATTTTATCATTTCAAAAGATAGGCTATCAACTCCAACTAACACTCCCATTCAACAAAACAAAAGAATTTGCTCTCATTGCCTCCACATAAAATGGTGGTCTACAATAAATCATTCACAGTAAAGGAATGCACTGCCAACCTTGCTGAAACATACCAATGCAATACGCATACCACACTTAAAAGAAACCTCAAGCAATATGTGTTGGAACAACAATGGCATCAAAACTAGACAAGTGACCATAAAGGAAAACTTTCACTTCCCTTGGCCATTTATATTATTTTTCTCTCTTTACTATTATCATTAGTATTATTACAATTACTATATGTTACCTACTAATTCCTAATACCTCTTACCATGAAATAATGTTACTATTAATATTGTATGTAACTACCTCTTTTATTAATTTTGTAAATATTTTATGTATTAATTATCATTCCTCATGTATTTTTTATTCTCTATGTCACTTTTTTACAGACAAGGGTTGGTTGGAAGAGTGGCCCAAGAGGCCGATACATGCCTGCTTTAATAAAGACACTTATTATTAATAATAATAACATTTCTTTTATTTGTAAGCAATGCTTTTGATCAAGTAAACCATGAGATACATCTGGCCAAGCTCCTGAAGCACATTGTGTATTCTGTTGTGATACAAAACACATATTGCATATACTGACCAAGTGTGGTAACACCAATAATATCAAAGAAATATTTTTTTTTTTTAATGTTGCAGGAAAATAAATGTTCACATGGTTCAAAATGCATCATGATTGGGAAAGCAAATACTTATGTTTCTTGGAGAAAGTAATTTTAGACAAAAAGTCATAAATAGAGGCACATATTTTTCGTAAATAAAAAATCAAAATTTGGGTCCAAAAAGAGAGTTAATTTCAGGTTCAAAAGTGGTAAATAAAATAAAATTTTGGTATTATAGCGGTGAAAAAAAAAATCAAAAGCGGCATATAAAATGACATTTTGGTTTTAAAATTGTGAACATAATCCAAAATTTGATATAAAAGCTGCACTTATTACACAATAAAACCCTTCTAATAACTCATGTATGTATTAAGAGTCTATTTTGCATTTTGCAGTTTATTTTGCATCATTTCGTGACAAAGCAGGGTAGGAAAATGCACCTCACACCTTTCAGAAACATTAAAAATTAGCATTAGAATGTGTTATTTCACATTTTGTGTTTTCGTCAAAAACAAAATATGCATGTCCCTAGTCATAAATATTGATCATGGCAATTCTTCTCTTGTCTGCTGTTTCTTGTATATGAATGAGGTTTCTCTTGTTCATAGAACTTTGAGTCTTTTAATAGTTTCAATGACTGACAATTGCCAAATGAGTGAAAGTCATAACCAACAATGTTAGGTAATGAAGACTTGTCATAGATCAAGTTTATTTTCAATTCCATGTGGAAGTAATATGAAGCAAATATTTATATTTATTTCATTATTTGTGGATAATCTTTGTCATATGATTTTGCACCTCAAGCCCAAGAAAACCTGCATTTAAACTCAGAGGCATATATTCTAGGCTATCTAGGCTATCTGCGAAGCCTAGCCTCAGAAGAGCAGAAAAATCGATTGGAAAATGTGCATGAAATTGTTCATTTTAATAAGAAGATGATGGCGTTTCAGGAGTTGGCACACTTATTTCTTAGAAGTTGTTACACTAATATCTTACGAGTTGGCAATCTTGCCTGCTTTCTTTGAACGTGAGTCTCATGAGTTTAGGATGGCATTCTTCTAGCAGGAATTCTGTCAGTGGAATCTTCACAGGAATGGGGAATTTTGGAGCGAGGAAAAGGGAAACTGGTTGCTTGTGACAGAGAAATTTCCACTCTGGGCCAAGCACACCACTTGCAGCTAATTAGGACAAAAAGGAGAGGCCGCTGACCTCTTCAAACAGCCAGAGGAGGCCAATGATAAACTGCCTACTGAATACAAACTATATGAAATCTTAATCATCTGATATCCAGCCATAATTCAGAAGATATTTATTAGATATATATATATATAAAGGCAGTCTTGCAACCTAAGTGTTGAAATAATTTTTATAGAAATACATTAATATTACAGCAAGGATTCCCAAAATCACCTCTCAATCACCATCCAATGTGCCCCTCACACACACAGGGTGAGGGGGGTATTTAAAGAATGGAACGATGGGAAGTTCTACCATCTGGCTTCAAAATGTTGACCCTTGTACATAATTTATATAATATTCTTTCAACCATCTTCCACTGAAAATTTTACAAATACCACACTTCACACACAATTTTAATGCAGTATTCTATCAATTCAATTATTAAAAATTACTTACAGATTTAGAATATTCCACTCAAAATTCACTTCCGTACATGAAAGAAGATCAAGTTCAACATCTTCATTATTATATAGGATATTTACAAACCGGAAAATGCTCATGTTGCTATTCCCTTTTCTAAATCTTAGAGGCAAATTGGTTTGTTTTTCTAATAAGCTTTCAGCAGGTTCTTCTTCCTTTGACCAGTTTCCTGCATGGAGAGAAATCATTGCAAACTTTTAATTAATGATACGTATAATGTATATGAATTGTCAATAACACAAATTAACAACCTGCAATTAGTAAACAACCTTCAACTAGTAAAATGTGCAACATTTGCTTATATTTCATTAAATAAAATATGTAGTGACAAATAGATAAAATAATATTACTAATAATATTATCAAAAATGGTTTTCTGGACTGTATTTCTTATCGAAGAAAATTTAGATTAACTAACTAACTCTCTAGCCTTCTTGAACCTGAAGGTTCATTGTTGCAGCAACACAGGCCTTTCATCTGTCCCTATCCTGAGCAAGATCTATATACTCTTTTCAATCCATACCAATTTCTTTTAGGTACATTTCAACATTATCCCTCCATCTTCGTCTTGGTCTTCCTAATGGTCTCTTACCATCAGGTTTCCAAAAAAGAATCCTGTAAACTCTTCTCTCCTCTCCCATTCATGCCACATGGCCTGCCCACCTAAGTCTTTTTGATTTAATCTTTCTAATAATATCTGCACATGAATACAAATTATGTACTTCTAAATTACGTAACCTTCTCCACTCACCTGTCTCCTCATCCCTTTTAGGTCCCAATATTTCCCTAAGGATCTTGTTTTCAAATACTATATATTTATGTTCCTCTTTCAAGTTTCGCATCCATGTAATATTACAGGCAAAATTACTGTTTTGTATATTTTAACTTTTAGTTTCTTAGATATTAAATGAGAAGACAAAAGTTTATGAAAAGAAAAGTAACATGCATTTACTGAATTAAGCCTGCTTTTTATTTCCTCTTTAATATCATTTTCATTTCTTAGTATACTCCTAAGTACTTGGATTTGGAAACTGGTTCAAATGAGTTGTTATCAATAATTAGATTTTGATTATTAGTTAACACTTGGTTTCGTCCTGTAAGCATATTATTTAGTTTTCTCCTTGCTAACTTCCAAACCTATCTCTTTAGTTGCTTTGAAAAATATTTTAGCATTATTTTTAAATGTATTTATATCATCCCCTAATAAGTCTACATCATCTGCATATGCTAACAGCTGAGTCACACCATTTAATTTTAGTCCTTCATTAGTTTCTTTTACCTTCCTAACAGCATATTCTAAGGCAAAATTATAGAGCAATGGAAATAATGCATCTCCTTGTTTTAACCCATCGTGAATTGTAAATTTGTCAGACATATTAATATCCACACGAATTTTACTTTCTGTTTCACTGGTGCATACTTCTATCATATTAACAAGTTTCTTAGGTATTCCAAACTCGAATAATATATTATATAATTTTTCTCTTTTGACTGAATCATATGCTTTTTTAAAAATCAATGAATAGCTGATGGACATTTTGATTATATTCCCACTTTTTCTCAAGTGTCTGCCTGATGTGAAAAATTTGATCTGCTGTTAATCTGTTACATTTAAATCCACATTGATAATCACCTATAATTTCATTAGCATGTGGGGTTAGTCTTGCTAAAAGAATGTTAGATAATATTTTATATGTTGTTGAGAGTAGAGAAATTCCATGGTGATTATTGCAGTTCATTTTATCACCATTTTTATACACAGGAACAATTATGGATTCTTTCCACTGTTCAGGAATTTCTTCATAAAATTTAGATTACTTTTGAATAACATGAGCCACGGTAGTCTAATCTGTAGTGTGCCTGATTGCCATGTGGGAGACCCAGTTTTGATTCCTGGGGTAGGTGATGTAAGGTCAGAATTCTTCCTACCTTATCCCCTCAAAAAGCGGCTCTCTGGCTCACCAAGCTTCAAATTAATGGTTACCTAGGGGCAACCCTGGGGGGTAAATGCAGCCGAAGCATGTTGCTGATCACATCACTTTTAAAATGGTCAAGATCGAGAATGTGTGGGGACTCTACCTCCACATTCCCTAAATGTGCATTCATGTCATGGTGCTATATGCATGGCGAACTTTATCTTTACCTATGGAATAACAGACAATGAAGATCTTTAGAAAAAATGTTGATTTTTTAATTGAAATTTTGAGTATTTTTTCTCCTTAAAACACCTCAACCCTTTTCAGCCTGACGGGACTTAAAAGTCCCACATTGTTCACACGCTAGCTACACGACACATTTCGGTTCTGACCCAGTGGAACTTGTGCGTCCCTGTTAAATGTAGTGTCTCTTATTCACAAAAGATGGCAGGAGTTGCTGGCCTAATAAACAGCTGAGCAGTACACACGTTTTTAGACCAAGGCGTCAGTAAGGCAGCCATATTGCAAGGGCGAAATTGCAACTGTTGTTTTTCCACAATAATTAAGGGTTTCAATAACTGTAAGTACCCCAGATTTTTTTATATCTTAGTTTTAACTATTGTAAATTTGTGTCGGAAATAATTTTGGCGAAATGTGTTCGGAAATGTGTTTCATGAACAAAAAATCACCCCAGACTTTCCAGTCTCGACAAGCGTCTGCTGTTTTTGTCAATGGTGCGTGAATAAGTCGACGTATCTTTTCTCCGTTTCTAAACTACTCTTTTTTGGTGTTGTAGGGCTATGGCACGGAAACCGACAACTGATGATGATATTGAGGGTTGGCTCGCTGATGATCTCTCGTTTGCAGATACGTCATTTGAGGACAGTGGTGATGAGTGGGAGGGCATTTGTGATGATGCAGGACAGCAACATGATAGTGGAGAACAACCTGAATCTTCTGACAGCGAATGTGAAGATGTATCATCTGTATCATCTGCGCATTCACTAGTGAATAGAAACTTCAGAAAACGTAACAGTGTAACTACAGTGCCTATCTTTACTTTACAAAAGGGTACTGTTGAGCAGTTCTTTGCAGGCAAAACATGTCCAACAGATTTTTTTCCTCACAGTACTAGGTGAAACTACTGTTTGCGATATAATATTTCAAAGCAACTTATATATCCAGCAAAAACAAAAGAGAGTATTACAAATATCAGAGGAAGAACTATACGGTTTCCTTGGTCTTGATTTCCTATTCGGTTATCATCGTCTACCACAGTTGCAGCATTACTGGTGTAGTGATTTTGACCTCACAGTACCAGCTGTATCTCAAACAATGACACGGGAAAGATACAAACAAATATTGACCAATTTGCATGTGAATGACAATGAGTCAATCCCTTCAGATAATAGTGACAGATTATACAAGCTTCGTCCACTGATAACTGCTTTGAATCTGAATTTTCAAAAATTCAGGTTACCTGATCAATTTCAGAGCATTGATGAAAGTATGGTGCGATTCAAAGGACGTTCATCGTTGAAACAATACAATCCCATGAAACCTATCAAACGGGGATTCGAATTATGGTGCCGGGCAGACATGTCTGGATATATATATGAATTTCATGTTTATCAGGGCAAACAGGGTAACGACATGGGTAATAAACGATTTGGCCTAGGTGGAAGTGTAGTTGAGAAACTGACCTTGTCTTTGTGTCATAAAAATTATGTTGTTATGATGGACAATTATTTTACATCTCTGGAGCTTCTTGAATATCTGAAGGCACAGGGTGTGAATGCATGTGGAACTGTGCGTCCCAATGTGTTGGACTTCCAAAACTTGCGGATGACAGAAAGTTACAAAGGGGTGATTTTGATTTCAGAATATCAGATCAAGGAATTGCCTACTTCAAATGGAGAGACAATCGTTGTGTGCATCTGATATCTAACTACCATGGCAATGAGACTGTAACAATCAAACGTACACAAAAAGATGGAACAAAGGTTGATATCCAAGCACATACAGTTGTTCAAGATTATAATTCACACATGGGGGGAGTAGATAAGGCTGATATGTTGAGATCGCAACAAACGATCAAAGAAATGGTGGCACAGATTGTTCTTTTCATTTATAGAAATTGCTCTGGTGAATTCTCACATAATTTATTCAGATCTGTATGGCACGATGCCTTTGTTAGATTTCAAGAGAAGAGTGGTGCAGGGATTACTAGCTAAGTGCAGAGTTCCGACCAAGAAGAGAGGGAGACCCAAACAGGACTCCTCTCCATCAACATCCACACTAAGCCCACCGGTGAAGCGGAGAAGGGGAGGTTTCTCTGTCAGCTCAGATATTCGACTTCAGAACGTGGGAGGACACTGGCCAGAATTTACTACTAAACGAGGAAGGTGTGAATTGTGTGCTATGCATAAGACTGAGTCTAGACCACATTCACGTTGTACACTATGTAAGGTTTTCCTCTGTGTGAATGAGAAGAAGAATTGTTTTATCGAATACCACCAATCGTAAGACATTGATCATCAGTTATACATTTATACTTTCTTCCAATTTTGGCTCTTAATTTTGTAATTTCATTTCTGTGTAAATGACCAGAAGAACAACTGTTTTTATTTTTTAGTACCACCAATCATAAGACACTGTTCCATCTATTATACATTTATTTCTCTTTGGCTTATATATTGGATTTTGTTTCTATCAAATGTATATTTTAGACTGTAGCATGTAGTGTGTAGATATTTTGAATGTAACTGTTGAAAGGAATATATATATATATATATAGTAACCACGCACCATCTGATATTTCATTCCAGCGTTTACACATCAGATGCCAATTGCCTGTCGGGACTTTCAGGTTCCATTAGTTGTAATTAGTTGTAATTAACACTATTTTAATGTCAGGTGATAATTTATTCTCAATCCAGCCACAAGAGGTCTTACCAATACATATAAAAAATACAAACAGACATTTTGGCCATTAACAAAAATTCAGGCTGAAAAGGGTTAAAAAGAGTAAAACAATTCCATCTGCCTTTGGAAATAACAAAGTCCAGTAATAAATTATGCATCATACAATAGAAGATCAGAAAGGGTGACATTTATTTACATTGGGATCAAACAATTGATATTACTTTTTAATCATTATATGTACGTACATGAATGTAATATTTTACCAGAAGTATGCAAGAATGTCAATCCCCAGCTAGCAAAAATTAACAGAAAGTATTTATTAGTTACGCTCCTTAAAGAAGTATTCTTCGCCCAACAATTTCTGCTTAAAGGTTCCAGAACTAGCCAAACTAACAATTTTCACCCTTGGTACCAGCTTCTGCAATGTTCCACAAGAAACAAAACACATAAAGAAGCTCACAACTTGTTGTTGAAATTTGTGATGATGGCATTTTCAGTATTAAATGGCGGCCCGTATGGTCTACGCGTAGTTGGAGCTCCGCAATTTCTCCCGAATTTAGCCTGGCTCATTGAGATATTTATATCTAGAACTTTATATATTCCACTCGCCGGCAACTTGCAACTATTTGCATAAGCGTCGTGAAGTGTTGTGATACCAGGAATTGAATAATCAAAGATTACAATGTCGAAGCCATCTATCAATACAGTTTCAACTCGGGTAGACGGTGTGGAGTCGATGCTACGGGACTTCGAGAGCCGCCTGCAAGAGATCGTCGAGCAGCAGCCTGCCCCTAACAGCGTGGACAGCAGCGCCGTTACACCGTTGCAAGATCTCTGCGCTTCCTTCAAGAAATTCAAGGAGGAGGTTGAAGACACATTCAAAGTTGTGAAGTCCGACCTGCAGATTTTAAGGAAGGAAGCGGCAGAAAATGCCATCAGAATCGACGACCTCGAAATGTACTCTCGGAGAAACTGCCTCCTCCTGCATGGAATTCCTGAAAGATCAAACGAAAATACAGACTCCCTGGTACTTGACGTTCTCCACCGGAATCTAAACCTACAACACATCACCCTGGAGCACATCGAAAGATCTCACCGCCTTGGCCCTCAAAGAAGAACCGCCGCCGATGCCGTCCGTGAAGGAAGGAGGCCTATCATCTTTCGTCTGACCAGCTACCGCACCAGGGACGAAGTTTGGAGGCGGAAGAAATCTCTGAAAGGGACGAAGCTGCTCATTACCGAATCCCTGACGTCCGTGCGACAAGATGTGTTGCGGAGGGCAAAAGACCGCCACGGCCAACGGAACGTGTGGACCCAAGATGGAAGAATTATCATCCTCTTACCGACTGGCCGAAAAGTATCCGTCACAACACTAGCGGCACTTGACAACATGAAATAAATGCGGGATGAAAAGTAAATTTGCAATAAGGATTCATGAGTGTATGTTTAAATAATGCAATTGTGTGTGTGTTGTGTGTTATGTGTTTTTATTGTGTACAAGCGCGTGAAACTATTTTTTCTTTGCGTATCAATTTTTCTTCCTTGTGCATACGTTCCGTCCATTTGAGTGTCTTTAAATTTAAATCTAATGGAAGTGTGTTATTTCTGTGTTCACTGCACCTGCCTTTCATCAACGCTACTTTTATGGTAAGTCAAATCTTTTTTAAACTAATTATATATGTAATCTCGTTTAAAATGAGTGCTTTCCATACATTTGTCAGCACTTTTAAAAACCGTAAGCAATATTATGGCTGATAGAGACGATTTGTGTACTGTAAATTCGGCAACGCCGACGTCAAACTTTTTCAACCAACTTTGCAACATTTGTACCTCTCCAACAAACAGCAACAATGGCCTTTCCTACTCAACTGCAGCGCTACAAACGGAAACGGTTTATCCATATTCTGGGCCGCAGCTGAATCTTACACCCGGCAGCTTTAACGCAATTCATATCAACGCGCAAAGTATTCTCGCTCATTTCCTAGAAGTAGAAAATATAATTCAAATAAACAAAGACGTACATGCCTTACTGGTCTCGGAAACATGGTTGAAGGAGAGTCTTTCGGACGATCTGGTGCATCTTCCGGGATTTCGTTTATTTAGGAAAGACAGAATCGGAAAGAGGGGAGGGGGAGTGGCAATTTATTTGCGCGAGGACGTCCCTGCCAAAATTCTCTCAAAGTCGCCCGATGCCTATGAAGGTTCATCGGAATATATAATCCTCGAAATCAGTATCTGTCAACAAAAACTCCTCCTGGCGTTAGTCTATCGTCCACCTTGCACTCGCCTTGATAACTTCGAGAACGACGTTGCAAACTTTCTACCAAAATATTCACACACGATCATTCTGGGAGATATGAATACCGACCTATGTAGCAAAAAAGAAAAGGTTATAGAATTCCGTGATACGTTCTCTGCTTTAAATCTTTCCATTTGCCATTTAAATCCAACCCACCACACGGCCACTTCCGACTCGTGGCTTGACGTCATCTTGGTTTCTGACAAAAATCGTGTAACGCGCCATGGCCAAATACCAGTGCCTAGAATTTCCTACCACGATTTAATTTACGTGTCCTATTATCTTCGCATTCCTAAATACAAAGCAAAACAAGTTTCATATAGAGACCTCAAAAACATTAACGAAGCCCGCCTAAATGAAGACGCTGCCCTTGTACCATGGCATTTAATCAGTACGTTACCTACAGTGGATGAGCAAGTCTTATTGTTAAATACCTTTATCCTCCAATTGTACAATAAACATGCTCCAGTCAGGAAGAAGCGTGTTTCGCGTCCCCCTGCTCCCTGGATGACGGACGAGTTGCACCGGCTTATGGCGATGCGTGACAAAGCGTACACCAAATATAGGAAGGCGATCAAGGTCGGTGATTATAACACATCCATCTTTGAAAATTACAGAATTCTGAGGAACCGTTGCACCCAGGAAGTGCGAAAATCAAAGCGTCGATTCGCGTCTGAACTACTAACATACGAAAGCAAACCTGACGTCCTCTGGAAAAAATTGAAAATACTGGGAGTTGGGAAGCGGAGAAACCACGAATCCGTGAATAAATTTCCACCGGAAGTATTGAACGATCACTTTTGTGATCTTCCGATCGTCGATGATAATGTGAAACACGAAACGATTCGTAACATTGAAACACGCTCCACAACTGCTCCAAAATTTTGTTTTTCTTATTTTTCGCCGGAACAGGTCAGAAAATCGTTACAGAAGATAAAGTCATCGGCCGTAGGAGTAGATGAAATTTCTATCCTCATGATTAAAAAAATTCTCTACCACGTACTTGCTCCTATCACTCATATTTTTAATTTTTCTTTAATCACCGGCGCATTTCCCTCGTCTTGGAAACTCGCCCTGGTACGCCCTATACCTAAAACAAACAACATAATAAACGTCAACGATTACCGACCAATCAGCATCCTCCCAGCCTTGTCTAAAGCCCTAGAGCATCTCGTTAGCGATCAAACCCGGGACTTTCTAACGCGGAATAATTTAATAGATCCTCTTCAGTCTGGCTTTCGAAGTAACCACAGCACTTGCACGGCTCTGGTCAACGTAACCGATGACATGAGGCTAGCCATGGACAATAAACAACTTACGATTCTGGTACTTCTAGACTTTACAAAAGCTTTTCAGACAATTGATCATGAAATTCTACTCGCTAAATTATCATCGATTTTCAATTTTTCCGACTCCGCGGTTAATTGGTTCTGCTCCTATCTACAAGAACGTCGACAATGTGTCGTTGACCTATATGGAAAATCGTCGTGGAAAAACATTCCATGTGGTGTCCCTCAAGGCACTGTACTCGGCCCCCTCTTATTTGCTCTGTATATAAACGACCTCCCGACGGTGCTTAACGGCTGTAAATACCATATCTATGCCGACGATTTTCAGTTATATTTGTCTTTCCCCCCGCAAGAAATACTGCATGCAATAGAAATTGTGAACAATGACCTTAAACAAATAAGTACTTGGTCTGCACACCATGGCTTACATCTAAACCCGACTAAAACCCAGTGTATTCTTGTAGGTTCCCCTAGAATTTTGAGCAAAATAGATAAATCTAGCCTCCCTAGACTCAACATAAATGATATTCATCTGCCCTTCTCCACTACTGTTAAGAATCTGGGTGTGATACTCAACCAACATCTCACCTGGGCAGAGCAAGTTAACTCTGTATCTAGAAGAGCTTTCGGTGCATTGCATTCACTCTATCGGCTCAAAAACTTCCTCCCTGAACGCATAAAAATTAAACTGGTCCAGTCTCTTGTATTTCCCATTGTTGACTATTGCGACATTGCTTTCTTGGATGTCAATCACGAGCAAGCTAAACGACTGCAGCGAATTCAAAATGCCTGCATTCGTTTCGTTTTCGACCTAAAATATTAAGACCATTTGACATCGTACTTTGCGAAGGTCGAGTGGCTTAAATTAAGCGATAAACGTAATTTTCATAAGTTAATTTTACTGTACAAAATCCTTCAAATAAAAGACCCGCAATATCTCTATAACCGATTTCAACATCTTTCCGACTTTCACAGCCACAACACCAGATCGCGCGAAAGGTCTCTGCTGTCCATTCCACTCCACAAATCCAACTTTTATGCAAATTCTTTTACTGTTACCTCAGCAGGCCTTTGGAACAAGTTGCCACCTGAAATTCATGTCTCTTCCTCAATTGTGACGTTCAAAAAATTGTTAAAGTTACACATATTATACAATGAAAATTAAATGTTTGATTTCCCTATTAATATGGCGGGTGCAGAGAATGATAGAAGGACGTAAGGCACTAAAATGAATTAGAGTAATAGTTAAGATGAATTATCATCAAAGTATACCGTATTGGACTGTGTTTTAAGTATGTGTAATATTGGACTGTGCTTAAGTAAATGTAGTGTTATGTATTTGCTTGTACGTGTGTAAGGGCAAAGATATGTATGTGTGTGTGTGAGTGTGTGTGTCCGTATCTATAGGTTAGATTACCTTTCTTATATGTAATTTCTCTTTGTATTTTTTATTTCTCTGTAATTTTTTATATATTTTTTTTCTTCCTTTTTTTTCAAAATTTTAATTATTTCATATTCAATTTTTTTGTAAACATGGTCAAGTGGAAGAAAAGGCTCCACAGCCTTAACTTCGCCATGTAAAAGAAGACGAAATAAATAATACAAGCATGTTAGCTCATATGTTACATTATTATCATTCTTTTTTGTTTGTTTCTTCATTATAATGCACTTGGTTTCTTAATGAAATATCTAATTGTTGTTTTCATATTTGCAGTTTTCACATCCAAAAATCTTTGATAAATTTATATGAAATGATGAGACATAGACAGACTGACATTCTAAACAGCATGACTCCTAAAACTCTAAGTATTTGCAAATATAAAGAATTTGTTGATTTCAAAGCTTGAAGTATATTTTAAGTTTTGTTTCTATACATAAATATGTTCAAACAAGATTTAAGGCAACCATAGTTTCAATACATAACATAATGTCTTTTAATTTTGTAACAAATAGAACAAAAAAACACTTACCTAAGGCCCATTGTGTCGGAAGAAGTGATTTCCAAAAGGAGCCAGAGTAAGCAAGGTCTTTCCACTTTTTACACACCTGACTGCACTTCACAAGCTCAATGACATTGAGAAAAGAAAATATGTGCAGAATCGCAACCTCTGGAAGGTCATCAATTCCGTTAGCCTTTGCAGGACTGTTAGTATCATTAGATGTTCCTGCAGTAATACAGTGCTCAGTTGTTAGCATGTCACTGTCATCATTCTTCTCATTCATAAAATCGACCTTATTGTCAAAATTGTCATTTGAAATATCATCAATCATGGTGACTGAACCCTCTCCTTCAACTTCAAAATCTATATTCTTCTTTTTAACTTGTCCTCCTAAGGGTTCAATTCTACAATAAAAACAGTAAGAGCAATAAGAAATATAACACATTTCATTTATTTACCCAAATTTTTAACAAAGAAAAAAGCTGCTAGAACAAGCTCTGGATATACTCATACTTGAACAAGACGTTACTGCACTTAGAAATATAGTCGATATTCATATTCAATTGATATTTAAAAAAACATACAAATGGGTCAAAGTGACATTATTTTTATTTAGCAGAATGAAAATACAAAGTAATCGATTTCAATATTTTTAAATGATAACATAGGATATAAAAAAACTCTGTTTATATATATATATATATATATATATATATATATATATATATATATATATATATATGTGTGTGTGTGTGTGTGTCTGTGTGTGGTGGAGTGTGTGAGTGTGTGTGTGTGTGTGTGTATGTGTGTGAGTACCATGTGTCAGCATAATCCGGAAATAGATTAAGTTGAAGTTTCTGCTAAAAATAACTTCAGTAGTAGTTGGATGTTGACATGTCAAGAGACCAGTTTATGTAAGATGAGCAGAATGTCGAAATGGCTGAGTTGGTGAGGTCGAGTACGAAATACAATCAAAGAGCGTCAATTATTGATTGATTGATTGATTTATTAGCATCCATTCAACTTTACAAAAGTTTGGAATTGTCACATTGTACATGTACATTTAGAATACATCTATAAAATTATAGGCATAATATAATATAAAATAGAATAGATAGTATGAGATACAAGATATCGCATAAATAAAAGAAAATAAATGCATGCTCAATGTTATTTTCTTGAGACAAATAGGCTAAAAATTTGTTATCTATATTCAATGTTCGCTTCATCTGCTATGACATTATGTACACACACACACACACACACACACACACACACACAGACACACACCTATATATATATATATATATATATATATATATATATATATATATATATATATATATATATATATATATACCCCCATATATATACACACACACACACAAACATATATTGAGCATTACATAGTCACCTATACTTACATCTAGATAAGTGTAATCGAACAGCAAAGGAAAAATAAAATAAAAAATCTAATGATAGGGCAGTTCTACTTTGTTACATTATTGTTGTTATTCCTGCCACTTATGGTGTCAATGTACTCTTGCACTGTGTAAAAACAATGCACCTTTAGGAATCTTTTTAGATGTAACTTGTATACTGGCAATGACTTTATGTATTTTAATGCATTTGGTAGCATGTTAATTAAGCGTATAGCATTATATGTTACCTTCTTTTGGTAGAATGTGGTATTGTGTAATTACATATGTAAGTCATTCTTTCCCCTGGTGTTGTAGGTGTGGTAGTCCTTATTTGCTGCATGTGTATTTTGACAAATTTTCATGAATGTTAGGATTTCATATAGGTATATGCATGGAACTGGCAATTTCTGTAATTCTTGAAATAATGGTTTGCATGGTGCATCTGTTGGAGCATTTGCCAGAATTCTAACAGCTCTTTTTTGTAGTCTGAATAATGTAATGCTTTTGTTCATGTTCCCCCAGAAAATGATGCCGTACCGTAATACAGAGTGAATGATGCCATAGTATAGTGTTTTTGCTGCTTCTAGATTTACTACATTTCTTACTGTTCTTATTGTATAACAAAACCCACTAACCCTGTTTGGTGTAGCTTCAATATGTAGATCCCACTTTAAATTTTCAGATAGTTGTACACCAAGAAATTTTATGTTAGATACATATTCTATGCCCTGATCTTGAAAGTTAATTTCTGGAGTTTCACTGCTACAGCTGTTGATTTGAAATCTAATTGCATTTGTTTTTTAATGTTTACCACAAGACCATTTTTTTCTATCCACTCTGAGATGTGTATGATTGTATTCTTTATGTTGTGTTTTAACCATTCTGTGTTTCTTCCTGCTATAAGAACAGTTGTATCATCAGCAAAGAGAGTTGCGTTTGCATCTTTACAGTTCTGTGAAAGGTCATTGATGTAAATTAAAAAAAGCAAGGGTCCTAAAATGGAACCTTGGGGTACACCACATGTAATACGTTGTTTCTTTGATCGATAATTTTCCTTGATATTATTCTCATCGATGTGAGTTATTTCTACTATCTGATTTATGTCTGTTAGATATGATTTAAACCATTCTTTTGCTACTCCCCTGATCCCATACTGGTCCATTTTTTTCACCAAAAGTTTGTGGTTGACAGTGTCAAATGCTTTTGTTAGATCAAGAAAGAGCCCTACACAGTGTTCTTTTTTATCCAAAATTTCTCTAATTGCTTCTGTGAATGTGTGTATAGCAGATTGTGTAGATTTTCCTTTGCAAACACCATGTTGTTGTTCTGAAATGATGGAAAATTTGTTGAAAAATGTTATTAATCTATTGTACATAACTCTTTCTAGTATTTTTGAGATGACTGGAAGAAGAGACATTGGTCTGTAATTACTCATTTCAATTTTTGACCCTTTCTTGTGCAGAGGTTTTATTATGGCAGTCTTTAGCTGTTCTGGATATTTACTGGTAAGGAGACTTACATTAACTACATGACATATTGGGCCACATAGGTGTGAAGCACATTTTTTTATTACAATGTCAGGTATTTCATCTATGCCGGCAGAATAATTGTTTTCAAGCGACTTATTAACCTAAATATTTCCTTCTTGTATGCTGGGAGTAAGTATATATTAGAATCTACTTTAGTTATATCATTAGTTTTATAATTTTGTTTTTGGATGTTTTTTGTTATTTTTTCTGCTATCCCAGTAAAGTATTTATTGAAAGTTGATGCTACATCTTGGGTATTGACCACGCTTTTGCCTTCATGTTTTAGTGATATGTTGTCATTGTATTTTTCTTTCCCTACTATACCTAATTCGGTTTTTGCAATATGCCACAAGGTCTTTTGTTTGTTATTTGAGTCGAGGATCATATTGCTATTATAGTTTTTTTTTGCTTTCTTGACTGAGTTTTCAATCTCCTTTCTTTTTTTCTTTTTAGATATGAATTGAATGTTTCACTTTTGAACTGGTGTCTGCATTTATTCATTATGATGAAATCTTTCCCGTTTTCTTTGATGTCGGGTGTTATCCAATTTGATTTTGTTTCAATGTATATTTTTTTTTGTTATTTTGGGAAATGCTAAATTAAATGAGTATGAAATGGCAGACAGCAATATCTTGTATGCTTCATTCACATCAGTTTGGTAGTATAGGCCATCCCACGATTCTCTACTTATTAAGTACTTAAAGTAACTAAAATTAGCTTCATTAAATTCTCTTTTTGTGGTATTTATTTGTCTATACGGTGTGTGTGTTTGGTTTGTGTTTTGTGCTGCAGTAAGTTTTATGCATTGTGCCTCATGGTCTGAAAAGCCAGTACTAATTGTATTGACACTGTATACAAATAAGTTGGTGTTTAAGAAAACCTGATCAATTGCTGTTTTTGAAGTTGATGTGATTCGTGTGGGTACTCTCACAACTGCTGTCAGATTGTGAGCTTTCATGAATATTTCTACCTCATGTTCTATTTTGTGACTCAGGAAATCAATATTAAAATCTCCTATTAGTATGGATTTGATTTTTCTTTTGGAATAAGCATCTAATATTACATCTAGTTTCCTAGTAAAGTTGTTGATATTACTGTCGGGTGTTCTGTATACATAAATTAATACTAGCCTAAGTGGTGGAAATTCAACTATGGAACTTTCAAATTCTTTTTCCTCATTCAGGTAGTTGAATTGTTTGCTTTCTTTTGCCTTAATGTTATTTTTTACAAATATTCATGACCTTCCCCTGATTTTATTTTCTCTGCAGAAACTGGTTGCTAGGGTAAAATTTGGAAAGTTTATGTAGTTAAGATCATCTTTTTTCAGACAAATTACATCAATGTTACATAATTCATTTTGCAAAAATATTTCTAAATTAAGCTTTTTGCTGTGGTAAGGCCTTGTACGTTTTGATTAAATATATTTAATGTGTTTTCTTTTGCATTTACTTTTTTATCATGAGCACCTTTCCCTTCTTTTGTTTTTTTTATCATCACTCTTGTCACTTGGTTCTACAATAAAAAATCTTCATGAAATTTTTGTGGTACACGTTTTTCTCTTCTTGACAGTCTTAGAGCTCCATCACTTGCATTCGCAATTTCAGGTTTTTCATTTTTTCCAGTGGGTTGTCACTCACTTCATCTTCATGGTGGAGCATATTACACAAAGATTCTTTACTCACCTTTTTGTTAGTATTGTTTGTTACCTTTTCCCTTTCAACTGCATCTTTTTCAGTTATCTTCTCGAGAGGATTTTCACTATTCAGCACTTGCACTAGGATTGTTTCCTTCTCCTTTCCAATAGATTGAGGTGCAGGGAGGACTATGGTAACATTGCTGTTTTGTGGGGATGAATTGTTCAGCAGTAAGCAAATTTTATTACACAGAACGTCTTTGCCTCTTCTGTTCAGATGCTGACCATGGGTAGAATGCCCTTCTCTACCAATGTCATTGACACTCAACATTTTTACTGAGGGGAAGAATTTTCACAATTTTGAGATTTTTGAGTTTACCCTATCAATTTCCATGTTTACACAAGAGGTTGGAATGAGATCATACCTATGTGGGACTTCTGTGACAATGACATTTGTGTTTTGTACACTTTCGAGGCACTTTTTTAGCACTGGTATCACATTTTTTGCCTCATTTTTGGCGACATCGTTTGATCGACCATCTTTGCTTCCATAGTTCTTGCACATGGAAGCCACTGATTTCACTACTTCATTCAGTGGAGCCCCTGGTTTAGTGTATCCACTTATTTCGTAATTATTGCATTTTTCTGACATTTTTGATGCAATATCACGACTATGGCTATCCCTTAAAATTTAGACCTTGCCTTTGAACTGTTTATTTGGTTTAAATTTGTTTTGCTTTTTGAGTTTACCAGTTTCGTTACCATTTTCTTTTTTGCTTGGCCCAGTTAAGTTGACAGATTTTGTTGTTGAGGGGTTAGCTTCTGCATTGTGTAGTATCTCATATGGATTTCGATGTATAAATTGGTTTGATACCTTGTAGTTTTGTCCGTTTGTGCTGGTACACAAATTCATTAGTGTGTTTTGCTTACATTACCCTTGACTACTTCTGTCCACACATTTTCCCCTTTTTTTCGTTTTTAGCAGTTCAAGTTTGTCTGTTTCAAGCAGTTTTATGATCTCATCTTTAGACGATAGTTCCAGTTTCAGTCTTTCCATTTCTCGTATCATTCTGTTGCAATCACAGCAGCCCGGCATTTTTCTTCTATCACGTTTCACTCACTCTCACGTTATTTTACCTGTTATTTCAGCTCTGTAGTATATTTATATGTTCGCAATGAGTATGTAGTATGCCAGACGAACTTTTAGTGTGTATTTCGAGGAAGATTTGGATTTTTTTACATGCTCACTAACGACGCACAACAGTACTGAATATCTTCATGCTGGGAGGTCACCGACTGAAATCATAAGGTTCTTTAGGTACCCAAGATTGACCGTGTATGATATCACACACAAGAATGCGGCATCGGAGAAGTCCATGGAAAATCACGAAGGAAGTCTACCTACAGATTCTGAAGATGGTAGTGAAGCCATAGATGGAAACTGTGACATCCATGATGCCATACATCTTCCTGCTCACATGAGCCATTTAGTGCAAAATTGACTCTCCGACAATGTGGACATGTTTTGGTCCAAGGAATCCTGGCCTCTGAATAGTTCAGATATAAGTCATCTGGACTATTATATGTGGAGTTGTCATGTGTAATGCTGCATATGTAAATGAACTGTATAGTTTGTAAGACCTTTGGAATTGTCAATATGTTTGTATTAACAGATTGTGTTTTGTCTTTTAGACATGGAGTTCGTTATAAATTGTTAAGTGGCAGTTTGATGGATAATGTTGGATTATGCTAATGCATATCTTTTAAAATCAGCTTGATACCTTGAGTGCAATCTGCATCTGTTTGAATACACAAGAGGAGTGTTATTGAAAGGGTTACTAATACTAAGTCTCAGTCCACTATGGGGGCCTCCCCGATGGCGCAGTGGTAGCGTCATTGCCTTGTAATCAAGGGGTCCCGGGTTCGATACCCAATGGAGGCACAAGTGGTTCGGATCCCACTTTAAACTGTAGGTCCAGTCCCGATTAGCCTTACTGTGCATAAAGTGGACTTAAAACACCAAATCAAACCAAATCAGTCCACTATGGAGGAAGCATTCATGGATTTGGACTGAGAGCAGATAAAGTTGGTGCGCCCAGGCTTCAGGCACAGAATCAAGGCAGTAATTGAAGTGAAAGGGGGTTACTTGAAGAACAGGACTCAGGAGTGACATAAAAGCTTGTTTGGTAAGTGTTAAGTTTTTAATTAATAAACACTTGCTACAATACACAGTTTGTATTTTCTGGATATTGCTGATGCCCTGTGTGTGTGGGTGATGTAGACAGAGAGAGATTGGGGGGGGGAGAGGGAAGGAAATAGAAAACACTGGTCAGACAATGGAATTCTTTCAATTTTTGTTGCCATGGTCTGCAGCTTCATATCTAAGTAAAAGATAGTGGAAATGGTAGTAATGATTCGACCTGTAAGCTTGCTAGGTCCAGAACAATTATGCACTTGGCACAGAAAAAGATGGTTCACTCATCAGGATTGTTGAAAATTGTATGTTGCAGGTGTGATGAGAGTGTGTTTGGGAGCAATACGAAATCAAGAGGACTCGGAATGGGGATGCAGGATGGAGATGAAATTTGGTTAAAAAAAATACTGTTTGGTCTTATTCAGGTCAGGGGTTGTGATTACACTCATGGCTGGTGTTGGATTTAGGTAAAAGGTGGATGATTGCTACCTGGAAGCAGTCATTGAAAGGAATATGTTGAGTGTTTGTATGGATGATGGCAGTTCTGGATGGAAAAAAGTAGTGGTTGTTGATCTTGAGGTTTAGAACGTAAATTTGCACTCATAAACACTGCAATTGAGAGAATAATGAGTCCATGAATAAATCCACCCCTGCAAGATTCATGGGTACCAATGACCCCAATCCACCTCATAACAGCCAGTGTGTTTTTAAGTTTTCCAGCCAGGGCCTTCCCGATAGCGCAGTGGTAGCATCATTGCCTTATAATCAAGGGGTCTTGGGTTTCATTCCCATGGAGGCACATAGTGGTTCAGATTCCACTTTAAATTGTAGGTCCAGTCCCGATTAGCCTCACTGTGCATAAAGTGGGCTTAAAACACCAACTCAACTTTTCCAGCCATTAAGTTACCACTGCTGATATATATGACTTATCCGAAGGCTTCACCTTCTTTCTCTCAGCTCCCATGATCAATTCCCTCCAGGCCACAGCCCACAAATCTCATCATAGTCTCCTACAATTTCGCTCCCTCTCCTCTGCCCACCAACCATCCTCTTGAAAGGTACATCGTTGTTATTATTTCCACAACTTCTGACAGGTCATTTCTAGAGCAGTGGTATTCAACCTGGGGTACTCGTACCCCTGCAGGTACGTAAAGACTTTTTAGGGGGTACACACAATTTAAAATAATTATAAATAATGAAAACTGTTTCTAACAGAGATAACTTGAAAATGTAATAAAGTGAAGCAAAGAAAATAGACATTTCTTTGTCAACATTTTCCTCAAAGTAAATATAAAAAGGGATCGATTGAGGATTTCATGTTACTCCCCCCCCACCACCGACCACCAGCCTAAAGGATTCTAACTCTGATTTATTATTATGCTCAGAACTTGTATTATCCTCTATTTCCAAGAATCGCTTTTGTTTACTATTTGCAACAATGAAATCTTGCAGCTGCGCTCATTGCTAATCCTGCTCCGAATGGTATTTGAATTGTTTGTTTCAAACGCTGACATTAATGTGAGTGTTTGTGAATGTACGTTACGGACTGGAGAACGAAAGAATGAGAGGGAGAGAAGAGGGGAGAGAAAGGGGAGTTCAGTGTTATTTCGTGATTGTTGTGTGAAGGTGCTGTTTCTTCTCGTCTCTCCCTCTTTATAGTTGCGTTCAGTTTCTCGTTATTAGTGTGGTGATTTTAGCTTCTGTTGCATCATGGATAAATTTATTATAAGAGGAAAACGTAAAATCAGTGAGGCAATGGAAAGTGGTGCCAGTGCTGAACCACCAAGAGTGAAAAGTGCCGCAGAATCGTTTCCTCCTCCACCGGATATAGTGTTGTGTTGAACCATCTACGAGCAAGTCGGAAATCTCGAAAAATGTGAAATACAAGTATTACAATGAATCTTACATTAAATATGGATTTGTATCGAATACGTGTGATCCACCTCTTCCCCTCTGCGTTATTTGTAATTAAACTTTATCGAATAACTGTATGAAACCATCCCTCCTTCACAGACACTTGGAAACCAATCATAACGAGTATAAAGACAAGCAAGTTGAATTTTTCAGGCACAAAGCGAAAAATGTAGGTAAAAGTTCAAATGTAATACAGAATTTTACACAATCGACAAAGGTGGCACTGCAAACATCGTATGAGTTAGCGTTGTTAGTTGCCAAAAATAAATCACCCTACACCGGGGTTGAATCTCTTATCATTCCTGGCGCTTTGATTATAGCAGATAAAATGTTACACAAAAATTCCGCCAACGTAATAAAAACAATTCTTAATTCTGACACAAGTGTAGGGCATAGAATTCATGACATGGCAGAAGATGTTGTTGAGCAAATAGTAGAAAGCATTAAAATGGACGAAAGATTTGCGATTCAAATCGATGAATCGGTGGGTGTCTCCGATGATGCCGAGCTACTTATATATGTTCGGTATTTTGACGTTAAGAAATGTGTTATTAGTGATGAAATTCTGGGATGTAAACAATTACCAGAACATACAAAGGGAGAGCATATATTTAAAATTCTTAATAATTTCATAACGTTAGAATTAAATTTGTCGTGGGACTGGTGTGTAAGTTTGTCACTGACAGGTCAGAAAACCGGTCTTGTTGCTCGTATTCGCCAATGAACCCTCAAATAATTTGGGAACATTGCATTATACATAGGGTTACCAGATCGCTATAAGGGAAATGTAGGACATAATGTCCTAAAATGTAGGACACAAAACATTCGCAATAAATAGTACATATTTCTCTAAAATACGTTAGAGAGTAATTTAAAATTGACACTTCTCAGTTAAAGAAAAGATTTCTTAATTAATTATTTAATGCAAAGCTTCCAAACTTGTAATCATACTAAACAATGCACCTCTTACTAGATGTTTTAACTGGTAACAGGAGCCAATTTTTCTCAAAATTTCAGGTTGAGTAAAAATATATTTATGAGAGATTGGACATTGCAAAGGTTCAACAAGTGTGTATTTTTAAAACAAGGATGGGGTGGAAGGGGTGACCCTTACCGAAAATACACAGATGCCAACCTCTCTTCCACGTAGTACACTCTGGACTTTGCAAGTTTGTGAATGTCCCTTCATCGTTTTCATCTTATCGCCATTCATTCTCATCCTTGTGATTAGCCAAGAGTGGCAGAAACAAAATAAAAGAATAAGATTTTTTTTGGTATTTGGCCACATAGTTCAATACCGTACTTTATCACCACTTTCTTGGAGTGTAAGACACAATATATATCATTGGCCTACCTTAAACAAGCTTTGTTCGTTTCAAATATCCAAACATGTGGTTGTCATGCAAAAATCGAGCAAAAATGAAACAACCATGGCATAATGTCATTAACGCTTACTAAACGTTGGTTCGCACATGTAAGTTTATGCTATGTTTGTTTTCAACTTAACACTCTCTAAATTTCATTCCCCACACCCTCAGCACCCCTATATGATTAATCCTGGCATCGCCACTGGTGAAAGTAGTCTCTCAACATTTGTGTTATGTTCTGTAATGGCAAACAAATATTCAGGAATTACCGTTATTGAAATGCGTAGCTTTTAGTTGAATAACAAAAAAGTTGAGTTTTTCAGGCCTTCTTTACTTTCTTTCTTAACCTTTATTTATTCGACCCCTACTTAGGTAAAGTTGGAAATTAGCAATTAAGGAAATAAATATCTATTTAATGAGAGAAAAACACCAAAAGGCCAGTTAAAATTAAAACTGAAGCTGTATAAGAGATTTTGACCTATTGTATCTATTAATAAATACTAGACTGCATTTGGCAGACTAGCGAGGCTCTGGCGTCTGGACTCACAGCCCGTATAATCTTATGTGGGGCTTGTGTTGTCGTCCCTACATGTTTGTGATTGTGATTGTTCCTTCATCCATCTTGTATTACCACCATCCACCCTCATCTTCGCGATTAGCCAAAGGTGCAGAAAAGTAAAGTAAAATAAACTAAATCATTCTGATAGAAAAAATTCTTGACCACAAGTAAAATTTCTTGACTATTTATTTACATCTGGACCTACTTGTTGATTTATTTACTTTTTCTCGACTTTCATAACATTCTTGACTGGTAGACACCCTAAATAACTTTGTTCTCTATACCCCTGATTTACAGTCTAAATAATGAATAAGAATGGGAAACATCTTGTTCCATCAGTATCAACCCCAAGGCAAGAAATTACCTTCACGCATTGAACAGTTACACCATCAATATGTGGCCTCAAAACTTTGTTCATTAATTGCTTCCGTTGTTCTTCTAGCATATACTTTTAATCTTTTTTTGGGCAATGATTGAATCAAAATATCTTCCACTATTGAGTTTGGGAGCGCAGTCCATAAGCTCGTAACTTGCATGATTTCTTTTTGTTCAACTGAAACACGTATTGTCCTAATTAATATTATGTGACGCTCAAAATGTAGGACATTTATGATATTTTTAAAATTCTTCCCGGACGCTGGACATAAGGCTAAAATGTAGGACATGTCCGGGGAAAACCGGACGTCTGGTAACCCTAATTATACACAGAGAAAATTTGGTCGCGACAAAAATAACTCCTGATTTACACGAAACGCTGAACATTGCTGTAAAATAGTCAACTTAATCAAGTCGCGTGCACTGAACTCCCGTATTTTCAAAAAAATGTGCAAAGAGATGGGATCCGCACACACTCAACTGTTTATGCACACCGATGTGCGGTGGTTATCGGGGGGACGCGTATTGACTCGCCTTTTTGAACTGAAAAATGAGGTAAAATGTTTCCTTTCAAAATTAAAATCCGATCTGGTGACGTATTTTGAGAATGAACAGTGGCTTTGCCAACTAGCTTACTTGATGGATATATTCAACAAATTTAACGATTTCAATCTTCAACTCCAAGGCTTCGACAAAAATATATTTAAAACCCGTGAGAAAGTGAAGGGATTTTATAAGAAAGTATTACTTTGGATTAATTGGGTTAATGAAGGAAATATTGCAGTTTTTCCAACTGTGTTGGAATATTGTGGACAAAATGATGTTAGTATTGCTGGTGAACTTCTGGAAATAATCAAATTCCACCTAGAAAATCTCAGGTTACAGTTTTTTAAATACTTTGCAGAAATTGAGAAAAACGATAACACACAAGATTGGATTACAAATACGTTTTCCACCACCGGCATCAATTCCTCTGATCTTCCTGTAAAATTAAAAGAAAGTCTGCTCGAAATGTCCACTGATAGATCACTTGAAATAAAATTCGAAAACGTGTCTGTTTGCGAGTTCTGGTGTTACGCAGGCAAAGAGTATATTGAACTTAGTGACACTGCCATCACACGCCTTCTTTCCTTCCCCTCCACGTATTTGTGTGAGCAGGGGTTTTCTGCATTGACAGCCATCAAAACGAAACACAGAAATCGCCTGAATCCAGAATCATCACTGATACTCGCACTAACGAAGATTCAGCCACGAATCGAGGAGCTGGTGTGCAGAAAACAAGCTCAGCCATCTCATTAACAGGTAAGAAATATTAAAGTTCATAATATATTTTTGCTATACCCGTAATTTTCCTTTATTTATTTTATAATTCTCCTTTTTATAGTAAAACTGTATTATTTAATAGGTAATGATTTGCATAATTTATTTTAGATGTAGTTATGTATAACCTGAATTAAGGATAACTCGGGGAAGGGTGGGAGGTACACACTTGAGTGGAAAAGTTTCTTTAGGGGTACGCGGAGAAAAAAGGTTGAATACCACTGTTCTAGAGGACCTCCACACCAAATCAAACCTCGATCCCTCCCAACAACATGCTCTCTTGGACCTCCACAACAAACATGGCATCAAATTCTTCCCAGTCAACAAGTGTCCACCATGGAAGTCTTCAATTCTTGTGAGTATCTGGCTGAAGCCACTCACCAGTTGGTAGACCCCTCCACCTACAAAACCGCCACTGTTTAGCTATCAACCAACACATTTCAGCAAAATCAAGGCTTCATACACACCCAAAGCTCTCCTGAGCGCCTGACAGTCTATAACAGTTGGGCTGAAAAGTTCGTAGGCTGACTCATAGATGGTGTTACTAGAATTGAATCCATGTGATTTTTACTTAGTATTAACCTTCAAAAGATACGTGTATAAATTTCACAGCTGCCGGATAATTAGTTCGTGAGATATAGCATTGTGAGTGAAGCAGCTTTTGTTATTGTGAAAAAATGGATAAAAAAGAATTTCGTGTGTTAATAAAGCATTGCTTTTTGGCGAAAAAAAATACTGTTGAAGCCAAGGCTTGGCTTGATAAACATTATTCGGACTCTGCACCAGGAAAATCAACCGTTGAGAAGTGGTTTGCTAAATTTAAACGAGGCGAAATGAGCTTCGAAGACGATGCACGCAGTGGACGCCCCAAAGAGGCTGGTACCGACGAAAACATCAAAAAAGTCCACAAAATAATTTTATATGATCGTAAAGTTAAGTTGATCGAGATAGCTGAGACTTTAAAAATATCAAAGGAACGTGTTGGGCATATTGTGCATGAATATTTGAACATGCGAAAGCTGTGTGCAAAATGGGTGCCGCGCGTGCTCACAATCGATCAAAAGCAACAACGTTTTGATGATTCGGAGCAATGTTTAGCGATATTCAACCGTAATAAAATTGCTTCCCCATCCACCATATTCTCCAGATCTGGCCCCCAATGACTTTTTTTCTGTTTGCAGACCTTAAAATTTAGCACTGATGAAGAGGTAATCGCCGAAACTGAGGCCTATTTTGAGGCTAAAGAGAAATCGTACTATAAAAATGGCATCGAAAAATTGTATGACCGCTATAATCGTTGTATCGCCCTCGAAGGCAACTATATTGAATAATAAAATCGAATTTTGTCAAAAAAATATTTTTTACTATGTTAGCCTACGAACTTTTCAGCCCAACTGTTACAGTATCTACTTGCACATTCATCTCCCCACACCTCTACTTTTTACCTACTTCCACTGGCTTGACTGATTGATTGATTTGCTTTTTTCTTTACTTCGTTTTTGTGCCACTTTTGGCTAATTTGCGAAGATGGACACTCACAAACATCCATGCCCAGGCCGGGCCCCCAGGCGTCGTAGCACGACTACTACCACTAGCGTACACAAATGAGGCTGCAGCCCCTCCAGAAATTTTGAGAAAATCAAAATTTTCAAATGAAAGCATAAAGAACTCGGGGAAAATCCAAAGTGGTAACTGAATACCCTCTCTTAAAATGACCCCTGATTACCATTTTTGTCTTTCAACAACATTTAAAACGAACATTAAAAATTGTAATTATGAAAATATTTTATTGTGCATTCCATCCCCCCCTCATCCCAGAATGGAGCTACGTAATATCCACCTTTACAATCTTAGCCCCCATCCGAAATAAAATTCTGTGTATGCCAGTGCCTACCTGCTCAAATTCACAAACCCGGTAATCCTGGCAACTCCCGCAAGAGAAAAAAACTACCTTCATGGATTTCCTCTCGCAGCCTCTTGTAAAACCTCTGTCTTCCTACTATTGTGACACCAACCACTTCCTACAGAAAATCAACAAACGGCCTTCTACCATTGCCTCCAGACACCATTTTTGCGACCATTGTGGTCTCTTCCTTCTACACCAGCATTCCTCACTCTCACGGCCTCTGCTCCATTGAATTCTACTTTAGCAGCAGAGTTATGAACCGTCACACTTACCTCTGAAGTCTCGTTAACCGATTCTGTTTTACAGATCAACCTGGAAATTGAAGCTGCGTATTTATACCTAATTATATTCTAGAACGTTCCTCAGATAACACTATTCGTTATTATTGCCAGTAAGTCGACTCCTTCTCTTATTCAAGAACGTTCCCTCTCGAGCTTTCCAGAGATTAAAAATTACAACGAATCGTCCTACATGTGGTGCTAGTGCAATCTTTGTTGTGCAGCTTCCAATCTTTCAAGTTTGCTGCGACAACACCGAAAGCGCAAGAAATGTTTACGTGCAATATCAACAACAGGGTTATAGAACATTCTTGCCTTGGCTTATTTAGCTCCTTAAATTATCGTCACATTATTCAAGAAGCCAAGAACCTAATTTTCTTTTGTGTAAACTGAAAAATTTCCTGGGGGTGAGGTGGGTCCAGGCCCTTTACCCCACCTTTCATACGTACTAACATTACAGAACATTCTCCGTCTTGCCTCGATAATTATTTCTCTCCTTAAATTATCGTCACATTATTTTATTTCACACCACAAGAAGCCAAAATATTCATTTCATTTAGTGTGAACCGAAAACTTTCGGGGGGGGGGCTCGAACCCCCTAAGCCCCGCTTGGATACGTACCTGATTAGAATATAACTAAAGACACTTGAGGCAGAAACACAGTTTCGAGAATTAACCTTCCAAAATTTGCACACACTGGACTATTGCATTAAAAGAAAAGTTGCATATCCATTAACTTAGATAGTTCTCTCCTTAACATAAAAGACTCAAAAAATAAACATGTGATATCATTAACTTACCTATCAGCTGCTTTATTCATTTGGAGAAGAGCGCCTCGAACACCTATCTTCAACGTACAGTTGCTTCCTTCGAAGTGAAGCTTGAGCTGCAAAATACTTCCAACACCGCTCACTAGGCATGGAAGAATACAAGCAAAAAAACACGCACACACGCACACACATACATACAATGATGTTTATAGTATGAAACACCGATGCAGTGAAGTTAGCATGATTCATCAATGCGATTATTCTGGCATCTACTCAGGCATTTCAATTCTTCAATATATATAAACATATTTCCACTCGCATACCTACATACCTTCGTATTTATGTGTATCGTTTGTTTCCCTACTGACAACATGGTCAGCATAGTCAAGTGATAAACAAAGAAGTCTTTCGCTGAACGAAAACGGATATTTTGACAAAAACACAAAACTAGGGACGGTTCCGAGAGGAGACGAGACTTGACACATTCTCGTCTCGTCTTCTGAACGGAGGAATCGGCTCGATCTCGGTCTCGTCTCGAGTTACGAACTCTGTCTTGCTCTCGATCTCGTTTAGAGTTTTAATTGCCAATCTCTATCTCGGTCTTGTCTTGATGTCTAGACTTCGGACTTCGGCAGGGACGGCGACAGGGGTGGGCACGGCTGGGCAAGCGCCCACCCAAAAATTCCTGTGCCCACCCGATTGCCCACCCAATCAAATTCAATAAGTATACTTGGAGATAGCTATATGAATGATTCGATAAATAAGTGTATCCTGGTATTCATAACATGTATGAAATGTTCACATATTATCATCCCATAAAAAAACAATTTTGTCATTAGAAAGTGAAATTAATTACTAGAGCTATTGAAACAAAAACTGTGATTAAAAGCAGTTAGTAGGCTTAGGAGGCTCAAAATTATGCAGGGTATGATCAAGATTAGATCAGAATTGAGGGTGAACTTGAGGACTGCAGCTCCGGGCCTCCACATACGTATATAAATCCCGGCCTGGGTATGGTTAAAATAAACTCCAAATAAACAAATAGAAACATCATCTTAGGGTTACTTCCTCCGGCAACACAATACATTATTTCGACTTTTTAATTATTATTAGAATAATTTAGTCAAGAAGACTTAGATGGGCAGGCCATGTGACACGAATGGCAGAGGAAAGAATAGTTTACAGGATTCTTGTTGGGAAACCTGATGGTAAGAGACCAGTAGGAAGGCCAAGACGAGGATGGAGGGATAACGTTGAGATGGACATAAGAGAGTAAGTTGTGGTTGTGATTTGTTTTATTTAAAGTCATTTTTCTGCTAATTTTGATAATGACGCCGATAAGGTTCAATGGTGATTACATGAAAGTAACGAAGTGGCGAAAACAAACACATGCTGACACTCAAAATACAAACCCTCATAAATTATTACTTTGACAGTGGTTCCAAGCGCCAGGGACTCGTTACCCTGAAAGAATAAAGTTTCCAGGGTATGCTGCACAGGATAGAGGTTGACATTCTAGTGTGTTCGAAATGGTCACGCCATGCAACCCAAATCATTATGAAAAATAGATGAATTATTACTGGCACGGTGATCAACTTCGATGAATTCCTTGTGTCCTAAATAATTTTGTTACCTCAAAAAATATGTTCATGTAACAAACCATACGTGTATTGCTTCTCCCGCATTAGTAACATGTAGTGTTGCCCACGAGACGAGACTTTGGCCTGTCTCGTCTCGTGGAAATGCTGTGAAATGCTGTCTCGTCTCGAAAATATTCGTTTGTCTCGGGATACATGATCTATCTCGTCTCGTCTCGAATTTTTAAAAGCCTGTCCCGTCTCGTCCCGTGGGCAACACTAGTAACATGACAGTTCAGAAAATGAATAGCAACTTAGCTAATAATCTCTTCAATTCTGAACAGATTTTTCGATCTTACTTGTTTGTGAGTGATATTCTGTCAAAATAGCCTTTCATTAGCCTAGGAATACTTCATGGACAATGAACAAAGAATTTGATTTCCGTGTGTGTTTTAAATCATTCCCAATAAGACGTTCATTTTAATCCAAACATTCAGTGGCGGCGATTAGGAGGACCGGGAAGTGGGGGATGCAGTTCCCCCCCGCCACATTTTGCCACTTTTTGCCCCCGCACTATGGCTTCTTTATGCTAAGCCTTTTCTACCAAGAAAAAGTATATTGTCCTTGCCCCTCAAATGTTGGCACCCAATCGCCGCTACTGCAAACATGCAGATTGATTTGTCAGTTGTACAAACCTTGTAAGCTAAGAAAAGTGACCTCCTAGGAGTAAGACAACTCTTTCAGTAAAAAAACTCATACGATGAAAATACTATGCTCAGGACACATGCATTTAAATTACGAGAAACTTCACGATTGTCTACCATCGCACTTTCTATCATTGTCGCCGAATACATAAAATCAAGTATGTGCCTCGTATTTGCAACACAAGCTTAAACTTAATTCACATTTATTTCACTGTATTAATATTGCATGAAAGAATGTGATTAGAAAGTATGGCTGGGTTATGGCTGTGCATGGGTAAACACTTCCTTGAAATAATTGTGTCCATCAAAGCGAAAGGAAATGGAACAAGATGCGACAATAGATTAGAAAAGATAAAGAGGAAAACAAGAAAAGGAAAGAGAAAAGAAGTAAGAGAAAAATCGGGAGTGTAAGAGAGAGGGGGATACATACGTCTTACATACACATACAGTGGCGTACGCAAGGGGGGGGTTACCGGGTTTAAACCCCCCCCTTGGGCTTTTGAAATATTATGGAAAATGCTGTAGAAAAAAATAAAAATAGCTAATTTATCAGTCAAAGATCTGCGACAATAATAATAATAATAATAATAATAATAATAATTTGAATTATTATTCCCATGCAGCATGAAGAAAAACACAACATTCCAAACACAATCTAAGCGGCCGCAAAGTTCAATTTTAAAATTTTTCTTGCAAAAAGTCGCGCAGTGACTCTTGCGAGAATTGTGAAAATTCCTTGCTTCCTCGCAGTGTGCCCACCTTATTGCAAACGTTCTTCCCGGTACTGATTTCACATCCCCTTGTGAACTCTCAAGTGATGCTGAATCTACATCCACATCATTAAATAATGTTGAAGAGGTGCTTATTGAATCACCTAGAAGTGATAAATGTGTTGGAATGTCTATAAACTTACTTTACAACGAAAACATAGACTCAGTAGAATTTAGCAACATGTATTTTCGCACTTCATCATCATCATGGGCGAGTTCCATAGGTAAAGGTAATGTAAATTCCCCCGTGCATACAGCATCGTGCCATGAAGGCACACGTAGTGGTGTGGTGGGTCCCAAAGATTCTCGATCTCGAACTATTTTGCAGGTGATGTGATCAGCACCATGCTCCGGCAGCGTTCATCCCCCAGGGTTGCTCTCATGTACCCATTGCTATGAGGCTGGGTGCGGAGACAAGGCTGGATAACTTCCAACCAATTCCGGGAATCGAACCCGGATATCCCACGAAGTTGTCAGACTAGACCAGCGCGGCTCCTTGAATAAGTTTTATATTTCGATTATTTCAATAAATTTAATATATTTGCTTGTTTTTATGGATTTTCTTCACACTTAAAATGTCTCACTTATCATATACAAATAACCGTTGACTAGACAATTATTTTGTAACAAAGAAACAAAAGAAATGTAATTTTCTTCTATTTCTTTCATAAATAGCAGCTGCATTAGTAGTAATTATTAGTAGTAATTAAACTAATTAATTAATTAATTATAAGAATTATTAATTTATTATTATTATTAATTAAAGTATAATAAAACAATGGTAATGTGAATTTGTAGAAAGTTTTCGAAATAACACCCCCCTTGATGAAATCCTGCGTACGCTACTGTGTATATACTAGAGCATTCCCTGACATTCGCTACGAGACTCGGCGGCAAGCGGCCCGGCGCCAGCGCTTGTCTTTCCCAGTGAACGGGTCCGCGACAGTCGCACGCTACAGTGTTTTTTTCGCTCTCTCTGCCTTCGCTCTCTTTCCCTGTCTGTTGACGTTGCAGACTGACGCCAGTATAATCCTCCCTCGGAAGTTGTGTTGTCTCGTGTCCGTGTGTTGAAATTGTGGCTTAATATGGCACCACAAAAGTTTACATTACAACAAAGGATTTATCTTGTCGAGTGTTACTTCGGAATGAGGAATTGTGGAGAAGTGCGACGATGTTTTGCAACGAAATTTCCTGGTGTTCCCGTTCCACATAGGACCACTATATTAAACCTCGTAAAAAAGTTTAGAGTGGAAAGAAAAATGGGAAAATAAAGTATACAATCCGCACACCATCCGTGAGTTAAAAGAGAGTATTGTACGAGAAATCGGGAGAATTATAGTAGACGAACTTGCACGTGTAAATGCCAATTTCCTTCGGAGATGCCAGGAATGTGTTGCAGCAGAGAGACATCATTTTCAACACCTTCTGTAGTCAAGGTTAGTACACAATATGAAAACTGTAATTTTAATAGCCGACTCCAGCGACTATCGCGGACCCCGTTCACCGGGAAAGACAAGCGCTGATGCCGGGCCGCTTGCCGCCGAGTCCCGCAGCGAATGTTAGGGAATGCTCTGTATATATAGTCTTACATTTATACTGCACACCCTAATTTATCAATAAGAAGCTTCTGCCCACCCAGTCGACAATTTCTGGCGCCGCCCCTGGACTTCGGGGCTCTTTCTTGTCTCGCTCTCGAAGGAAAAGTTCTTGTCTCGAGTCTTGAAGTAATATAATAAATCCAAAGCTCTTTAAAAAAAAAAAGCCGAGGGTTATCCAGAAAGTAAGTTCTGCAAGGCTAGTAAGAAAAACAAGAATATATTTACAAACCATTTATATTGCCGTTTTATAAACACTTCTACAAAAGTTACCTGACCGCTCTGATATATTTTTAAGTTAAAATATCGTTAATGTGGCAAAGTAGCACCAGTTGAGAGTAACCAATTATACTGCGTGTTGCTTCAGTAGGCAAGAAACACAGTGACGTAAGACTTGCATTCTTGTTTATCATATTATGTCAGAAGATATATTCAAACGTCGTATTTTTATCACTTTTTCGGAGAAATGTATCGGCTATAACGTCGAATGTTGATTTTTTTTAACGTTTTTGGGGATTGCCGACAACAATGTAACGCTTATTTTCAAACTCTTGTTTTCAGTAGATTGTAGATTTCAAATCAGTATGTCTGTTAAATAGTCAAGGCAAGCATCGCTGTCAAGATGTCGCCAAAGAAAAGGAAAGTGTTTAATATTGAAGAAAAGTCACGCATAATATGGCGATTAGAAAATGGGGAAACAAACGTCAGTATCACGAAGGAATTGGATGTATCACACTCAACGATTTCTACAATTTGGAAGGACAGAGAGAAAATACAGTTTCTTTTCGAACAAAATTGTCTAAAAATCAAGCGGGCAAGATCATCTGACATGAGCACAAAGACATTGAAGAAGCTTTACCTAGATGGTTTAAGCAGTAAAAAACAAGTAATGTGCAGATCAATGGACCTATTCTGCAAGTGAAAGCCAATGAATTTGCGCGTCGGTTGGGCAATCCAAACTTCAATTGTTCTTCCTCTTGGATACAACGTTTCCGAGCTAGCCATGATATTGTTGCCGGGAAAATTTGTGGCCAAGCTGCCGGTGTACCTTATGGCGTAACAGACGAGTGGCTATCTAAGAAGTGGCCTGTTTTGTGTGAAGGTTAGAACCCAGATGATATATTCCATGCAGATGAAACTGGCTTGTTTTACAATATGACCCCAGATAAAACACTCAAATTTAAAGGTGAACAGTGTTCGGGTGGGGAAAATGTCTAAGACAAGAATCACAGTTATGGTTGCTGCAAATATGACAGGATCATGTAAAGAAAAACTTTTGGTGATTGGCAAATCGAGAAAACCAAGTTGTTTTAAAAACATTCACTCCCTACTTGTAGTTTATGAAAACAATGCGAAGTCTTGGATGACATCGGAAATTTTTCAAAAGTGGTTGCGCAGCTGAAATCAAAGAAACGAAAAATTCTTCTCCTAGTTGATAACTGCCCTGCTCATCCAGTAGTCGACAATCTACAGTGCATAAAGCTTGTGTTTTTACCTCCAAACGTCACTTCAGTTTTACAACCTATGGACCAGGGAGTTATAAAATCTCTTAAAATGTAGTACAGGAAACTTCAAGTGATGAACATGTTACAGAGAATCGAAGAAGGTAAAGAAACAGTTATCAACGTTCTGGATGCAATTTTAATGATATCGGAAGCTTGGCATAATGGCACTCAAAGGACCATTGCCAATTGTTTTAAACATGCAGGTTTCAGAGATCTTTCTTCATCATCCCACGGTGAGGGCGACACGTTTTCAACAACTGATGGTGCTGATGATGAAGATGAAGAGGATGACATTCTTCTAGCGCGATTAGTGCGAGAACTTCGTCCATCTTTGTCAACTTGTGAAGTAGAGGACTTTGCCGAGGTAGACAACAACCTATCCGTGTGCGCCTCAGCAAGTGAAGAAGATATTGTAGCTGACATCCAAAGCCAACACATGATTGACGAAAATGAAAACGAACAAGAAGAACAGTTTGTTGTTAACGAAGCTCTCAGTGCAGTGAAATTTTACAAAAAAATCTTACTTTAAAAGAAGAGTTTAATACAAATGACAATAATGAGGCGTTGAAACGAATGCATCGTCAAATGCAAAATGCGTACGCACATCTTAAGTGCAAAAAGCAAACAAAGATAACTGATTACATGAAGTAGAACAGTATACTGTAGTAGTAGGTGTTACTGTATTGGATTTTAAAGTGAAAGCAACAGGTTAAAAAAATAAACAACACAGTCTTAGTTGTCTTATTGTAGAAAACCAAAAAATTAAATTCCGATAATGTGTCATTTTTTTAAAGTACAGAAGTGGAATGATAGTGTATTCGTTATTGAGGTTTTGTGGTTATGTAATGTGTGTTGGATTTTTCTAATGTGTAAGGTACAGTACAGCACATTTGTACAACATTGTAAAAAGAGAAACAGGATAAAGTGTAGGCCTTCGTAATTTACAGTATTGCATTTATTGTAAGAGACTGACTGATTGATTTAGTTTATTTTACTTCGCGTTATGTGCCTCTTGGCTAATTTGCGAAGATGGGGATGAGTGATGAAATGATGAATGGACATTCACAAACAACCAAGCCCATGCGGGATTCGAACCAGGGACCCCTGGCGTCGTAGCGGGATGTGCTAACCACTTTTTTTTATTACATATATTTGCAATTTACATTTCAACTCATTTGGCAAGTAAACATTACAGTAAGAAAATTAGCATACAATCTATTTCTTTTACAGTGAGGTATCCTGTGGTATTCTTGATGGAGATAATTTACAAATTGTATATTAAAATCTGGTTGCCGATATGTCGATAGGAAATAGGCATAGTGTCCTAAGAGCCATTGTACACTTTTACGTTTTGTTTTTGGGTAATAGGCAAAAGCTGGATATAAAAGAATATCTACAGAGATCTTATACACTGATTGATTGATTGATTGATTGATTTAGTTTATTTTACTTCGCGTTTTGTGCCTCTTGGCTAATTTGCGAAGATGGGGATGAGTGATGAAATCATGAAATTGATGAATGGACATTCACAAACAACCAAGCCCGACCGGGATTCGAACCCGGGACCCTTGGCGTCGCAGCGCGATGTTATACACTGATGTTCGACAAATGGTACTCACAAGTTTCCTTATATAAAGCCATGATGTTTCTATTATTTGGCATGCACTCAGTCTATGGACTAAACTATCAGATACATTACATTTAGCACACATTGGCGTATTTATTAATTTAAGATCATAGAGTCTCTCCACAGTGATTAATTTTTAGTGGACAATTATATACCATGCTGATCGGATTCGTGATGTAAGATGGTGAGCCTGAATATTATTCCATATTTCTCTCCACTTCATTCTGGGATTTTGCTCAATAATTTTACATGTTGGTTGTTCTAATTTACATAGTCTGCGATATATTTCCGATGTCACTGGTATTGTTAATATCGGAGATTGTAATAGGGCATAACTAATATCCACTATTGTTGCCTTAAAATACCATAAAGTCTACAAGTCTAGTAATATCAATAGGAGCCTCTAGTGAAATATAGTCCAAAGCGCTTCTCAAAATTTACTTGTGAGGCTGAGTGGATGCTGAATCAATGTCTGCGTGTCAGCTTGAATACGTAAAGCCTGGCATTTGAGTTCTATATTCACAAGATTCATTCCTCCCTCGGCAAAAGGCAAACAAATTAACACATGTTTCACCCTCAATATCTGACCATTCCAAATAAACCAATTTACTGCACTCTTAAGTTTATTTATATCTAACTTCCGTTGTGGGAGGATTTTTGCCATGTACCATACCTTTGAGAGTGCATACACCTGTACAAAGGTCACCCTTGACTGTAAACTAACGCTGCGAAATTTATTTGTTTGTAATATCGATTTAACCCCAGTTATTACTCTGTCATAATTTAATTGGATCATACTTTGAAAAGAGTGCGTATATACCGTGCGTCCATTTCGATCTGCAGCCGAGAGATCGGGAGAAGCGTGGCGGGCGGCACTGACGGAGATGCCGACATTTGCGGCCTGAAATGCCCGCTTATTTTTATGGACATATGCAGACATTTATATAAATATTGCAAAACGAGCACTAACCTGTGTTATAAGAGTATGGTTTTAATTTTAGTAGCTTAGTGACTGTATGTGCCGATGATTTTGACACGCCCACCTCTTGTGAAACACGGCGTAGAGGTTTGTTTGGAGAACGTTCTAACGCTGCACCAATATCATCGAGTTTTGCTTCGGTTAGAATCCGTCGTTTTTGCTTAGGTGTTTTAAAATTTAACGATACAGTTTCTCGTAATTTAAGGACAAGATGTCTAACCGTATCTCTGTGTGGAGTTGAAACGCATGGGAATTTCTGTACAAATTACCTACACACGTCTCGACACGAGTTTGTTTTCACGTAGGTACGTGTCATACATAAAAAAATCTTTGTTCTAACGTGAATCTTGCGGCTGGCATTCCAATCGTCTCACTGACACGTCACACATACACACTACAATAACACAAACAAGTAACTGCAAGTAACCAAGAATAACACTCTTGCGCACAGTACGAAATTAACACGCTCTTGGTTTACATTGCTCGCCACTATATTTACAACTCTGTCTTCATCTAGTCGCGAAGGAACAAAAAACTCGAGCTCGGAGATTTCGGATTGCAAGGAAGCCCACGAACACTATTGACTTTTAACGGTTTCTTCTACAGCGTAATCTTGATACAGTGTTGCACATTCAAAACCTCCAAACGATCCCTATCGGCACAAAACTCTTTCAAGGATATAAACTTAAGCAGGACGTTACTGGTCAAAACTATGATTAAAATGTTTTATTATCTGTGGCTCTTAACATCGTTTCTAAAGCGTATTTATTTGTGCATATAAGAGCAGAACTTGGATGAATTACAGAAGAACTTTTGCGTGTTATAACACAGATTAGTGATCGTTTTGCAATATTTATATAAATGTCTGCATATGTCTATAAAAATAAGCGGGCATTACAGGCCGCAAATGTCGGCATCTCCGTCAGCGCCGCCCGCCACGCTTCTCCCGATCTCTCGGCTGCAGATCGAAATGAACGCACGGTATTATACCTAGTATACGTATCGTTTGTACAACCTTAAAATTACCTCGCTGCGAGTGAGAATGACCCAAATTTAAATTCAAAAGTGACGATTTTTCTTGGTTTATTTTTAATCCCGACCATTTTCCAAATTTCTGTAATACCTGACACGTTGCATCAATGTCAAACTGTTCATTTATTAATACAGTAATATCGTCAGCATACGCTAACACCTTAATGGTAGTAGAGTGTATGTTAATTCCTTGAACTTTTCGGCCTAATTCAGAAAGAATGGGTCTCAGTGCAATACAAAACGCTAACATCGACAAAGGATCTCCTTGTCTTACACCTTTATAAATATAGAGCTCTTTTGTCAGAAAACCATTTATTTGAATTTTTGCTGTTGCATGACTATAAAGACTTTTAAATACTGAAAGAAAATGTCCACGTATACCGTAGCCCTGCAAAACGTTAAATAGATATTCATGATTTATCAAGTCAAAAGCACGTTCAAAGTCTAATGCTAATATAGCATTTTCAGAATTTTTGTTCTGTAGTCTATAACATGTAATTACTTCACGCATCGTTTGTAAAACATTTGTGATTTTCTTATTTAAACCAAAAACATATTGATCCTCTCCTACTAATTTGTCGACATAAGGCATAAGTCTGCCAAGCATACATCGTGCCAATATTTTGTAATCCGTACATAGGAGGGTGATGGGTCTATAATGACCAGCTTCGCTTGGTTTTGGACATTTTGGAATTAGAATTATAATACCCGTATTGGACGATTTACCCATTTGATACTTGCTAAACACTGCATTTATCCAGTCCGTTATTGTTTGACCCATCAATTTCCAAAAGGTTTGATAAAATTTATTGGGTATCCCATCCCAACCAGGAGCTGAAAATGATGGCCTACCTTAACCGCTCGAAACACTTCCTCACTTGTATATTCTTTGTTTAAATTTTCACTTTCTTCATTTGTAAAAACCTCTGATTCGGATGCCAATGCATCCATCAAAGCTCCATTATGTGACGCTGGTTGGGAATATTGTTGCTCAAAATAATTATAAATGCAATTACGTATTTCAGGGGCTGAATTGATCTTTGTTCCCCCATTATCAAATATTTCACTAATACATTGTCTTTTAGCATTTTTTCTTTCATAAATTTCATGGCTGATAGAGGCGACCTCATCGTTGTCAAAATGAGGAAGTCTACTACGAATTTTAACCCCTTGATGCCTTTCTGCAGTCATTTTTAACAGTAGAGCTTGTATATGTTTTACTTCAGTTTGCACTTTTTTCCCGTCTGTTGCTTGCTGAATTTGTTCTCGCAACACCCTGTAGTAAAAATTATATTTATTTGTCCAATCTCTCGACCGTTCCTTACAGTAACTGATACAAAATCTTTTTATACCCGGTTTGAGAATCTCCTCCCACCAGCGGATTATATCTATCCTCCTCAGACGGTGTGTTATCCATCTCGACCATTGGTCATTAAATGCTTGTTGGAAATTTTTCTCATTAAGAATTGAAGCATTTATTTTCCAACAACCGTACCCTCTAGGGACTATTGGAATGTCCACATTTATCATCATGATGACAGCACTGTGATCTGAAAAACATGAAGGTGTTATATTGATGGACTTTACAGACTGACGTAATGTGGGTGTTACATAAAATCTATCCAATCGGGATGCACAATTGTCACGTATATACGTGAAACCTCTCTGCCTAAAATATTTGTCACTCCAGACATCTGTGAAGTTAAGCCAGTTACTAATTTTTGCAATGAATTCGACGTGTTAAATCCAGATCTTTGATCCTGCGGATACAATACACAATTGAAATCTCCCCCACATATTATGTGTTCTCTCCTACCCTGCATTTTAACCGCAACTTCCTGCGCAAAAAAACTCATCCCTTTGTTTCCTACACAGTGACCCGGATGGGGCATATATATCCATACATTTGCAACTTTTGCTGATAAGATTCTATTATTAGGATGACATACCACATTTGTGAGGGGAACCGTATTACGTGTTAACAAAGCTGTTCCTGTCGATTGAAAATTCGCATTATTATGAACTCTTATCGTCGGGGAAAAATTGAAATTCATTTGTCCACATTCTTGGAGAAATACAATATCTAATGATGCTTGTATAATAAAGTCCTCTAACGCCGCCTGTTTTCATTTCATTTTGTTTATAATTATCGTCGGAAAACGAAGGGTCGTCATCATAAATAGTATGATCAAAATATTTGGGATTGTGTATTCCCAATACTTATACTCCCACCTTTGCCCCATCTAAGAGTAATAGTTCTTACACTATTTTTATATAGCCCTAATGTTATACACCAAAAATTAACAAACACACTAACAATATTATTTTAGTAGGGGGCAGAGGAAATACCCCTTCCCTTTATATACCTTAATCCATAAATAACTACCACCACGCAATTCAATATCATTAACTTACTGACAGTCCATATAAAAATATTCATTCCAAATAATACTATTTTCTAATCTTAAAGTGATTACCTGTACCCAGTATTCACAAACTTTCATGGCCTATCGGACTCAGATCAATAACCATTTCTTGTACATTTGCTTTTACATGTCGCAATGATCGTCTTTTCGTTCGATTGCTGCCTGACGCTTTCCTTATACTCTTTGGTCGTTTTTGTGAGCCGGAAACCGAACGACCCGTACTACTTTGGACACTTCCACTTTCACTATCAGTTTCCGAATCTTTTTCCTGTTCAGCTTCTTGTCTGAAGTCCTTTTGCTTGGTCTTATTCTGCTTCCTCTCCTTCTTGCTCTGTAGCACTTGATCACTCGATTCCTCTTGCACTTTAGTTATGTCTTCTTGTCGTCTTAGTGGTCCACCCTTCTTCTGCTCCATAGTATGCAGGGACATTTCTTCACTTTGTCGCGTAAGTTGAACATTTAACACAGGTTCTTTTGGTTGCTCTTGCATATTTTCTTCAGTTCCTTCCTTGGTCAAAGTCTGTTGATCATTCTTGTGAATATTTTTCTCTTCCTGTATATGTATTCCCTGTTGAAGCCCTTCTATCACCGTCAGTTGTGCTGATTCTTGACTCTGTGTCGTATTATGGTGACCCACATTTATAACTTCGTGTGTAGATGTAGACGGTGCAATTGCTTCGCTATAGGACCGAACTGCACGACCAATAACTTTGAACACTGTTGGTTTCTGTAAGTTACAATTAAACTGCATGTGGTCACTACTACCAAATCATTCACAAGTCGGGATTTGACCATTATATACTACATGTGCCGTATATTGGCCTATTTTCACAAAGGAGGGAATTGGCTTCTTAATTGCCATCAAAACCTGACGCACCCCATTATACACTTTGTACCTGAATTTGTCACTCCAAGTTTCTGCTATCAATTCATCGATTGTTCCATATTCACTCAGTTTTTCACGAATTTGTCGTTCTGGCACTTCCAAAAGAAGATTAAACACTCGAACCGACTTCACAATTAGATTCGCATCACTCAGTTCCACTTGTGTCACAGCTCCACTACTATAATAAAAATTCACTTCACCAGTATTTTCTTCTAATTTTTTTCTCATTTTTCCAGGACGCGCTAATTTCAAAAATACACATTTAGTCGTCGTGGGAATTTGTAATGCTGCAATTTCATCCACACTCAGTTTGAATTTATCATGAATAAATTCATGTACGTCCAAAGGACTAGGTTTCAAAGTTCTAGTTTCAAAACTGATTTGTATCGTATTTTCGCGATCCATTCTATACTTTACTTTTGTCCAATTCTTCACTAGCACAGTTCAACAGCACACCCTCTCCCACACGTACGTACCGATATCGCGCTGAACTTTCACTTTTCCTCAAAGCACAGAGCTCGTACGGCACGACCTACCTGTTCCGCGCTAGGCGCGAGACTGACCACCACTCGGCCACAGGGTCCGGCTTATTGTAGGAGAGAACATACAATAATTTATGTATAGAGTACTGTACTGTATTTTCATTTTTGTACTGTAATAAATTTTTGTAATACAGTAACTGGAACAAGGATGTTTCATTCATGACTATTATAGCACATACAGCAAGTTTAAAACATAAAACGTACGGATTTGAAATGTTTAGGAAAAAAACGGTTTCTGCGACTATCGGCTATAACGAAAGTAAATTGGCGGTCCCTTCGGAGTCGTTATAACCGGTTTCGACTGTATATATATATATATATATATATAGTAATTATTATTAAATGGCTTATTTTATTTTATTGTTATATATATTACATATTATTACATAAATAATAAATATATACTTATTGAATAAATCAATATCCACAATGGCGAAGCCTCATAAGAGATAAGAGAACGCCCAGAGACCTCTATTACGGAATATTTTATTACTTATAATTCCATTAAACGCCGCTTAATAGGTACATAAAAACTGAAATTTTAAGTCTTACGATAATTACCGCAAATTTCCACCCCTGCCTGGTACTCGATCTTCGCATGCAGTGAAGCATGGTGGTATTGCTGCATTCCTTTAATGATTAGAAGCATAACTGAAAACGCTTTACTTTTAAAAGGGTGCGAAGTACACGTGCAAACGTATTGAGCAAATCCATCTTTCTGAAGCTTTCTGATCGATGTGTTCAAAGAAAGTTTCCCGTGGCCGTGTTCTCACATTTACCATTTCATAATATTATAAATCTTAGTATAATTTTAACAAAAACGTCGCATACTAAAGAAGAATTACATGAATGAAAGAGTTAAAAGGAAAAAATTTAATGATAGATTTAGTTTATTTTACTTCACCTTTCTACCATTTTTGGTTGATCGCGAAGGCAGTCGATGAGATTGGGGCAATATGGTATATTTTATTTGGTAAGCGCTATATTTTTCATATTTCAACATATAAAACATTTCTGATTGATTCTAAAATGGCGTAACAAAACGATTATTTCATCTTTTACTGATATTTTCAAATCCCAGACTGCTATTCAGAGATTAAGATTAAGAAATGAAACTATCAGTAATTTTAGAGTATTTCTAGGCTAAAATTTTGCAACGAAGACTTTCAAATAGGTATAGTGCATGGTTGGTTAGGATCGAGGTGTCAAATATGGGGCAAGTCACCACGCTACGCCAACAGCTTTAAAATTAGATATTTTGATCTGTAATTATCGTAGGAGCTAGGTACTTGGTATTCTGTTTGAATGAAATCAGTCTGAGCTTTGCATGTCTTTTCAGATCAATGGCCCCTCTTAGATGTTTCAGATTTGAGAGAAGAACCTAAGACTGAAGGCGACACCCTACCCCCAACCCGAGAAGTCTAAAATATCGATCATGCCTCGACCTTGCCACCTAAAACTAACCTCCCAATGTAATAATAAAATAATAAATCACTCGTGATCATAAGAATGAACGGTGTTATCTCTCTCTGAGGTCTAAAACTAAACGACCAGCCCTAAACATGACGTTTAAAATAAAACAGTAAACTTTTAATAAATCTAAATGGCCAAGAAATAAAAGTTCCTCCTTTCCCACGAGAGAGGGGTGGTTTATACACTCCAAAATTTGCAGCGTTAAAATCCGAAAGGGCAGAGAACTGATGGTGTATCGGAACGATACTTGTCTGTGTCTAGTCTCGTCTTTTTATGGCCTTTCACAGAAAATATAAATTAGTAAAGAAAACATAAGGAGATAAGTAAAACTTACTAATCTCTTGATCCTATATCAGGCGATTACAGTCATTACAGTGCACAGATTCGCGATCTTGTAGTCGGTCTACTATCTACAAATGATTTAAATGTATATAAACTACGTATATATGCACAGTTATATCGATTGGTGTGGAAGGAAATCCAAACTCATCACTACAGTTTGCATAGTAAATGCCGAGACACGCCTTCTGCAGTTATTCTACTTTGAACAATGACTGTGTAGTCTGACCAAGTCTGAATTTGGAAAGGGAAGGGGAGATTAGCCTAGGCTTGAATTTCCAAGAACTTACAAGGTGCACCTTTTCTCATGGCCGATGATCTTTTTTACAGCAAGGGATCCTTAATGAAAGCTCGTGTTCGGAAAGCGCACCGGAAGATTTAAAGTTAAGTTGTCCTCTGTTCCCTTACCCCGGTGAATTGTTATATGTGAGCGCACTTGTAGGTACAAAACCTGGCAGGCTTCAAAGCAAGACTGAAAACAAAAGCAGCGAATTCATACGGGGATACTTGATTTGCAGAGACCTGACTTCGATGTCACGTGCTTCTTGTTGTTAACGGAAACTTGAGTGCACGTTCACAAATGTAGTGCAAAAATATTTTCCCAAATATTCTTCACAACCAATATAAGTTGAAATTTATGTAGTCTCATTTTTTAGGGCGTGACTGGGGGGAGGGGGAGCAAAAAGACAATCTTGCCCCTCCTCTGAGGATTCTTCACATCAGCCAATGCTGAAAGCACTTTTGGGTAGAGGCGGAACAACCAAGGAAGGAACTTTCATTTCTTGGCCATTTAGATTTATTAAAAGATTACTGTTTGTTTTAAAAGTCATGTTCAGTGCTGATGGCTTAGTTTTAGACCTCAGAGAGAGGTAACAATATTCATTCTTATGTTCACATGTGATTTTGTTTTTTAACCCGTGTTAATAGCACCATGTCATGTAGGTACATTTAAGGGTTGTGGGGGTAGGGTCCACACATTTTCGAACTCGAACATTTTGGAGGTGATATGATCAGCATTATGCTCCGCCCCCATGTACCCATTCATTTTAGGCTGGGTGAGCCCGGGAGCAGTTTTTTGTGAGGGTAAGGCTGGAAAAATTCCAACCTTAGATCACCCACCACCGAAATCGAACCCGAGACTCCTCGTGGCAGTCAGACGTCCTACAGACCACCGCGTCGTCTCACTTTCACCTTCTTACCTAGAAGGCTCAAGCTCCACCTGTCCCCCTGGTTCGGAACCCTTGCATCCATGGAATTTAGTTACAGATGGAAAAGAGAAGATTTAAAGTTAGGCTGCTCTCTGCCCGCTTCCCATCAGGGTATGCGGGGTATATTGTTTCAAACCGACCGCATCTGTCCGTAAAATCGAAGCGGCGAATTTCTAAGGGAATAATTCCACCTTACACTTGATTTGCGGAGACGTGGCTGCGATTCTTATTTGCACATGGATCTTTCTGTCACGTACTTCTTGCTGGTATCGAAACTTGAGTCCACCTTCATTTAACTAGTGCAAACATATTTTTCAAATATTTTCAAAACGAAACACATGTTGGAAATAATATAGTCTCATTTTTAGCACAATATATGTTATTTTATACGTCACTGGATACCGTGACACGACAACCACAATAAAGTAAAATATATATATATATATATATATATATATATATCATCTTTCAATCGAATAACTTGCAATTTCAGCGTCAGAAAAAAATAAAAGAAGCTGAACACATGAAAACATAATTCGAATTCTACAGCGAAGTAATTATTAAAAACAATTCTGAAACATTTTTTCCACTTAATTATTAGATTTCACACTAAATTGATTGATTGAGTTGGTGTTTTAAGTCCACTTTATGCACAGTAAGGCTAATCGGGACCGGACGGGGGGGGAGCGAAAGGACTATTTTGCCCCTCGATGATGAGTGGGGGGGGAAGTCGTCCCCCTGCCCCCCCGGTTCCGACGTCCCTGATCCAACATATTAACAGAGAACGAAATGTAAAGAGTAAATATCAAGATTAATATTGGAGAATATTTACGATTCCGCATGTTAAAATTGGAAATAGAGAAACTTTAGCGGGGTTGGTGGTTCACATGAATGAGATCGCTGTTAAGTATGACCACAGAAAGGATAATTATGAATAGTTTCTGAGAAATATATTTAACAGTACCTTGCGAAGAATTGTACAAGGACTGAAGGTTAATATTTTTCAGAATCTGCAGCGAAGATGAATTCGTGACACTGGAAATTGGTAGCTTGAGCAATCATAAACACGTTTCAAGACACTTGAAATCCCGTGATATTATAGAGCAGTTGGTACAATACGTACGTCTCGTCTATCTTCTTTTCCAATGAATTGGAAGTCGCGGGTTGAAATCCAAACCTCTATAGTTTTATTCTTTCTAGTATGACATTGAGAATTGTTTAGTGTGAAATAGAGGGGCCTCCTGATGGCGCAGTGGTAGCGTCGTCGCCTTGTAATCAAGGTGTCCCGGGTTCGATTCCCGGTGGAGGCTCATAGTGGTTCGGATTCCACTTTAAACTGTAGGTCCGGTCCCGATTAGCCTTACTGTGCATAAAGTGGACTTAAAACACCAACTCAATCAATCAATTTAGTGTGAAATCTAATAATTAAGTGGAAAAAATGTTTCAGAATTGTTTTTAATAATTACTTCGCTGTAGAATTCGAATTATGTTTTCATGTGTTCAGCTTCTTTTATTTTTTCTGACGCTGAAATTGCAAGTTATTCGATTGAAAGATGAGATATATATTTATTTTACTTTATTGTGGTTGTCGTGTCACGGTATCCAGTGACGTATAAAATAACATATATTATGATTTTGTTTATTTAATCATATTATGACTTGTCTAAAGTGTGAAGTTTGGTTTATGTAATCTGAATATTTCCAATGCATATATGGTAAAATTGATATTCGAGCAAGACATCGGGAGTTGGGGGACAGGTTTTCTGAATCAAAGCACGAACCGTCAACACGGCAAAGTACATGACATTTTTGCAACCGAAGCGGCTCATAACGGAGGAAAGATGGACTTATTTTCAGAGAATTCACCGCGGGAGGGCAAGCTGCTTTTCATCAGAGCTGCACGGCATACCACAGATTTCCAGATAAGAGCCAGACAGGCAAGAACTTAATTCCCCGCACCAACCTATAGACACGCCCTTTGACCGCGTTTCGAGACAATAGGGCCGATGTTGTTGCACCTCGCCCAAAAAACCGAAGCCAAGCCATCTTAACGTCAACTGACATTTTTGAATCTCATCTAAATCTGCAGGACTTCAAGTTTGCCACACAGTTTGTCAGGATTTTCGTAGAGAGAGCATCTCCACGCTAGACTCCCGTGCAAGTGACCGCATCTGAAGTGATCAGTGTGTGCTTTGTCCTGTGAAGCCATTCGCGGTGATGTGTTTCTATGAAACAAGAACTATAATAACCATGGGCGGCTAGGCTAACACCATAGAGAAAGAGGGCAGTCGCTTTTCCCCGAAACCCGCAACGACGCTGCGCCACCACCATCTCGCGAAGCCAACCGACGATAACGCCAACAGCACCGACGGACAATGACGCGAAGCCAACCAACGCCCGACGCCAAGAAGGATGATTCCAGATCGACGCCCGACAGAAGCCCGATACCCGAGAGAGAGAGAGAGAGAGAGATGATGATGATGATGATGCCAGGACGACGCTTGATAGATGCCTGATACACAAGGAAGATTCCGGACTGACGCGTGAGAACGTACAGCCGACGCTTGTGAGAAGAAGGCATACGCGACGTCCTGTGAAAGTGAAAGCGCCCGATATCGCCGCAACCACCCTTCGTCGCGGTCGACCTCAAAGGAACATTTTCGCTACAAAGAAACCTTGTGCAAATCCCCGCATCCAGGAACGATGAACGATCCCACAATGTAGCAGAGTCTGGGTAGAGTATTCTTCAGCTGGTTCATGTTCATGTACGCATGTATTGTTTGTATCAACGCCGTACCGTAAAAGCCGAAGTCTCATTGATTTGCAAAGTGAACTCCGAAACTAACTTCCGTATCTGATATTTTTGAGTAATGTTATATAAAAGGTCATTTCATGTTCATATGTAATCATTTGATTGTCTGCATTTAGAGTTAGAAGCTCCTTTCTATTACGTTAATTTTCCGGGTAACTTGTCAAAGTGTGCTCCATTTTTGTGTAACTAACCGCCCAATCGCGTCGCGTCAATTATCTTGTCAAAGGTCGACTGATTAGTCTTTTAATTTGTTGAAAGCGTATGTTATATTGCAAGGTCGTGCAAGTGTAGTATTCTTTATTGCATAGTGTTTTTGTTGTAATTTTTGCTAGCGCCGATGATTAATTTGTTTATTCCGGCAGCTGGAGCCGATTAAGTTTTGCATCACTATGTAATGGTGTAATTGTTCTCAATGGACGAGAGAGGCTTGTGTGTATTACCCCCGTCCGAGAAACTTGGTAAAGTCGTGCTTACGACTTTGATGCGTATGTTCATTCAAACGAAAAGTTTAACTACGCCGACCTAATTGTTTCAGGTAATTGCTTTCCGAGAGCTGGCGCATATTTGATTTAAATGAGCGCAGGAGCGGGCAGATTAATGACCAAAATTCACGTAAATGTTTAAACAAAAAAGAAATGGTACGTTGATTAGATCCATGCTTTGTATGTATATTCCCATGTGACACACTTCAGGAGTGAGAATGAGTGAGAGAATGAGAGAGTGAATCAGGGGGACCTGTAAGATGTTTGTTATTCCAATATTTTCTTTGACACAATATATTCATATTTTACCGTTCGTCCGAGTTATCATTTGATGTTTTCAGGTATCAGGTATAATGCTATTTGTGTTTTGTTATTGTTCGAGTCGACACAACTAAGGTAAAGCCAAAAGTGTAATATTTCAAGGTATTTTATCTCCGCCTCGCACTAGTACGACAACAATGACCGTCTCAGTACCCGAACTAAAAACCTGGATCGTTTGCAATCACACGACCGGCATCCCCTACCTATTGTGACGTCTGGCCCCGTGCCGGGGAATGAAAGATATGTCACCAGGGGACCGGGAATGCGATTAATTACTGTCGGATTTAACGCATAAAGTTTTCTGCTCAATTGAGGTTTGCTTCCAAGTCGAATGGCACGCGACACAATAGATGTGAGAAAACTTGCGTCACTGCTCACGAAATTACGTTTTCAGAATTCACACACAGCCTAATGTGAATCACCAGCTTCTTCTGAATTAAGCATACCCTTTATGTATACAACCAAAATATGCCGTTCCAGAAGGTATAACAAATTAACTTCTGGGTGCTTAAGACAGAGGAAAGAGGAAATGTTCACTAATGTTACAGAGCTAGTAGTGGATTCATAAGTGGGATTTCATGATGGGCTTCCAAAACTTCTTTCCAGAATACTTGCAAATATCTGCAAAGTAAGTATCTCAACTAAACAGACTGTCCAAAATACGATTAAAATAATTGCTTCAAACTATTTTGAATGCAGTGACTGGAGGTAGAATAGTGGAAATGAAAACTATCCTGAATCACTAACTGTCACCAATCTCACTGCCTTTGTAAACACTGGATGAGAGACGAGTTCAATAAATAAAGCAGAACTGGTTACGACATAGGTTGACATTGCATTTTTTTCGTTATCTGAGGAGGGATTCAATCAAATCTGGTACCACAGCAAGACATGTGATCAAGAAGAGACCTATTCGAAAGCTGATAGATGAGCCTGTACCACTACCTCAGGTTTGGAAAATGTTTTTTGCTATGCATGAAATCAAGGCAGACATTGCATATTCCATGAAACCTGGGAGGACTCTGAAGCAGCGCTGAAGAGAGTATTGGGTGACAAGGTAGAAACGGCCGCAGGAGACAGGATATTCGAACGGGTGCACAGGCTGGGTACGAGAAGGGACAAAACTAAGCCGCGGTCATTAATCGCAAGGTTCGCTCATTACAAAGACAGATCGGCAGTGCTACGTAGGGCGAAAGATCTTCGTGAGGCAGGAGTAAGTGTGGCGGAAGATTTTTCTTATGAAACCCGCCAGTACAGACGGAAACTGAAAATATACATGTCCCAGGCTAGAGATGAAGGATGCAGAGTGCAACTGAAGTTCAGGACCCTCTACGTCAATGACAGACCGTGGACGTTGGAAGAGCTTCAAAGGAAAGAGGAGAGTAAAACCAAGGACGGCAATCTGGCAACGTCGCCTCGTGAAGAAAGGAACTTCGCAGGAGCGGGGACATCTAGCCAGGACGGACCCCCGCGGGGCGCTTCCGAGAGGGACCCACGGCTACGCGAGGGACGTACGCCGCCAGGACCCCGCTGGGCAAGAAGAATTGTTCAATGAGATAGGTGGACGCCGGAAGGAGAGGAGGGGGGGAGTATTGACCCGTCGAGGCCTTCGGAGCTGCAGCCGAAATCAGGGCAACCGCCGGAGGGAGACAAGGATGATTCTGGACACTTCCAAGATGCAGGTGAGGGAACTTTCTCTTTAGTCCAAAATGTGGAACGCTCTGTCAACAACCCCAGGTTGCGAATCCTAACCTGGAATATCGAGGGTCTGGAGAAGAGGGTGCGTGACGAGAGTTTTATGGAATTTGTCCAGCAATTTGACATTCAGTGTTATACGGAAACTTGGGGAAGGTCTAATAGTGTTCCAGAGTCACTGGGGGAGGGGTTCTCGAAAGTCACGTGTAGAAGGGCTAATAGGGGCAGGCATCCGGGTGGGATAGCAATCATATTTAAACAAAAATGGAAAAAGTTCATAAAACCACTAGATATTAATTATGAGGGGATGCTGGGGATTCAATTTTCGGGGGTCTCTGAACTTCATGCTAATAGCAGTATACAGGCAACCACCGGGGTCAAAATTCTACTCAGAACAGTTTTTCGATAACCTTGGAAACTATTTGCTGCGTTTGGGGGAGGATCACCCGGGAATCAGCATCGTAGTCACGGGCGACCTGAATGCTCGCATAGGGGGGGAGGAAGTTCCATGGGACACTTACCGAGAGATCGATGGGGACCAAATGACGGATGACAGAATGTATTTGGGACACAGGAGAGAAAGCAGGGACAAAACTTTAAACGCGGGGGGGAGGGCGCTGTTGGATCTCTGTGCGATACATAGGATGCAGATATTAAACGGCAAATTTTTCGATGATCAACCAGGACACTTTACGTACGTGGGGGAGGGGGGAAGCAGCACAATTGACTATACCATATGCTCACTCGATTTGCTGAAAGAAATCAGGGAGTTTCGTGTACATGCCCAAACGCAATCGCATCATATGCCCCTCGAATTCTCCCTCCAGTACAAAATAAACGGGAAGGCAGTTTTCAATAACAGTAATACGAAACTCAAGACAGAGCCGGGGAAAAATATACGTAAATACATATGGACAAAGGAGGGGGAGGAACGATACGTGGGTTTTATGGGGGATGACATAACAAAAATGATGCGTGAACGCATATGCGCAGCCTTAGACGAATCCAATATAGACGAAGCGGTCCAGCTGGGATATCATATCTTTGAACGTGCAGGAAGAAATATGGTAAAGGGAAGGGGGAAGGGGGACAGGCCTGCAAAGACAGGGTGGTACAACGGGAAGTGTAAAGCGATGAAAAAGAAACTAGATCACGCGTTTAAAGGGTATAGATACGTAAATAGCATGGAAACCAGAAACAATTATACATCGAGCAGAAAGGCGTATAATAACATTTTAACGGAAGAAAAGGAGAAATGGGAACAGGGAAATTTTGAAGATATAAAAAAGGACGTAGCAGAAAAGAATATCACCGCTTTGTGGGACATATTACGGAAATTACGGGGACAAAAGAGCAACTGGGCACATATTGAACCTTACATTTGGGAAGCACACTGTCGTCGTCTCGGCGGGGGGGAAGGGGGGCCACCACGCCTAGAAGTTACGCGGGAAATATACTTTTTAGGGGATTTCGTTCCGATTCTCGACGAAGATATAGGGGTCGATGAGATAAAAATTGCGATAAGGAAACTGAAAAAGGGGAAAGCGGCAGGACTTGACTCCATTGGGGCGGAATTTTTCAAAGCCAACGAAACTGACATTCATTGGGTGGAAGCACAAAGCAAATTAATGGACAAGATTTTTAAAGAGGGGTACTTTCCGAAGGACTGGGCAAGCTCCATAATCTGTCCTATTTATAAAGGGAAAGGGGATAGATCTGACGCAAACAATTTCAGGGGCATTTCTTTATTACCTATATGGAGTAAAATTTACACACACATCTTAAACCGTAGGATCCAGAAATGGACAGAAATATTCGACAAAATTTCACCGCTACAAGCGGGCTTCAGGAAAGGGTACAGCACGTTAGACAACATATTCATATTACAAACTCTCGTACAGAGGAAAATAAAACAGAAGCGGGGGAAATTATACGCATGTTTCATTGATTTTGAAAAAGCATTCGACAAAGTTCATAGGGATATTTTGTGGGGAAAATTGTATGAGAAGGGAATGTCCGCGCGCATGATCAGAGCACTGCAAGCAATATATGCGAGGGTAGAATTCGGAGTAAGATGCGAAGGAAACCAAGTCTCGGCACTGCAGCCTTCGCTCAGGGGACTCAAACAAGGATGCATCCTCTCACCAGTGCTATTTTCACTTTTCATAGATTGGGTAGCGCATGAAACTAAAATGGACCAGGATTCTATCCCATGTATAGGAGTGCAAAGTATACCAGTCCTTATGTATGCAGACGACATAGTCATCTTGTCCGAGACAGTAGAGGGTCTGCAAAGGGGCATAGATAGCATATACGAGGGGTGCATCAAATATAAAATGAAGGTAAACATTAAAAAAACAAAAATTATTGCTTTCAAAAATGGCTACATATTTAGCAGACAAGAGACATGGACATACGGGGGAGAGTTAATCGAGCGGGTTAAAAACTTCACATACTACCTTGGGGCAACACTCTCCATGACAGGGAGTTGGACACACCACATAAGGGCAAGAAAAACTAAAACAAAATTTGCAATAGAACAAGTCATAAGGACAATAAATAAGGCACCTCAAATGCCTTTCCCGGTCATTCAAAACCTCTATTCATCAATAGTGTTAGGTACATTAAACTATGGAATAGAACTATGGGGGTTAAGGGGGGACAACACAATAATTGGCATACAAACAGAATTTTATAAGAGAGTAATGGGCGTAAGCAGAGGCACGGCCAACTGTGGGATTCTTAAGGAATTGGGCCTGAACAGAGACGCGGTACAAGCACGGATGAGGGTTGTTAAATGTTGGATGCGATTATCACAAGAGGGCCAAACTACGATGAGGGGACAATGTTTGGAAATACAGACAAGAGAGGATAACGTTTACAGCTGGGGCCTGGAAGTGAAAAATCTCTTATATAATAGCGGAATGGGTTGGGTATGGGAAGAGGGAGGAAAGGGGGGGGGCATCTCAACAGAAAATCAAATCAGGGACAGGTTACTCGACATAGACAGACAAGAAATAATAGCAGACTGCCAAACAAAGACCTCAATCAGGGAACAGCTAAGAGTAAGAGAATGGGGGAAAGCGAAATATATCCAGGTGGTGGGAAAAAATGAAAGAGGCACGCTGGCATGGTTCAGATTAGGGGGATGGAAACAACTAAGAAAGAGAAACGAAGCAGGGGAAACGATATGTCCTTTGTGCGATGGGGAGGAGACGGACAAGCATATCCTACTGAACTGCCCTTCTACACGTGACCTAAGGGACAACTGGATGAAAAACTTAACAGGGAGGGAGGTGATAGAAGTGGTAGACGACAGAATAAAGATAAAGGAAGCGGGGCAGCAAGTGGGGAAATACCTGGGGGAAGTAAGAGAACGGCGGGGGAAAGCTATTAGAGAAGGCAACGAAATGAGTGATCATGCTCCAGACGAGCCATCTTTATAGTGTAAGTGTGTGTAGTGTGTGTAAAGCAAAATGTATGCGTGTTTTGTTGAGAGTGCAGGAAAAGAGAAGTGAGGAGAAAGACTGGAAGAAGAACTGTCGAGGGAGGGGAAGAATGTGTATATAGGGAACAAAGTAAGAGACAGCTTAAACGAAAACTAAATGTAACAAAATAGTGTAGTAAAATCAAAAATATGTAGTGCGTACTGCCTATGGCTCGCACAAAAAGAAAATAAATCTAATATCTAATATCATTGCATATTCCCTCTTTGAAATGATCATTGAATAAGAAAAGATCTTCCAGAAGAAAAAGAGATGGAAACGTCGTTCACACAATGAAAGTAAAAGTTGGTGTGAAGTTTAAGAAAGCAGTTTGAATGTTTTTGTCTAGTGGCAGATTAATCTTTCCAACTCTCAATGATCATTCTGCTCCATTTCCGTCAGCACAGCGAGTCGTCCGCTGAGCGGCGGCATGCTCACCGGGCAGGTGGGAGCGCGTCTGCCGACATTTATATCCACAGCTGTACGCTGACAGTGACAGTGACAGTGCTTCAGCATCCAGACAGCTGGTGTCCAGTTTGCACGTGTTTGTGAAGTGTTTACAAGTGTTCTTGATTATTTTGTTTTACTTTACGTATTAGATATTGGTGCTTTTGTGCAATCTAATAATGCTACGCTATCCCTACAATTAAAAACAACGAATTTGTATGTACAACTCTTAAGTCATTACGAATTCTTGTTTATATATTTATTCTGCGTTTCGCAGCAGCATTTCCAGATGTTCCTGTTCCACACAGAGACAGTGTTCGAAAACTTTTGAACAAATTTAGGAAAACAGGGTTTGTTCTTTATAAGAAGCGAAGGGTAAAACGACGTGTGCTTACTGAGGAGAAAGTAGACGATGCTAGAGCACGATTGGAACATAATACTCCCAGCGCCTTGCACAAGAAACAGACATTTTTAAGTCGTCTGCGTGGTGAGCTATCAAGCTTTTAAACCTGAAGCCATACATTAGAAGAATTGAAAGACAATATCAGGAGATAAATTGAAGCAGTTTCGGAAGCGAAACTGATACCTGTTAGTGAAAATTAAAAGATACCGTAAATGTTTGGATACAGGAGGAGAACATTTCCAACGCCTCTTGTAACAACGTACATGTTTATTCTAATTGTAACTGTCCACATAATTGTACAGTCACGGACACTGCCGGCTTGTTATGAATACATTGACTGTACGATCTTCATTACATAGCTAGCGTTTCCAGTTGCACGGACATTGCACCAAGTTTGCCGGCATACGAGCTCTCACTGCCAGGTGCGTTTGCCGCCGCTCTGCTGACGATTTGACCATGAAAAGCACTGTATACTTTTAAAAAAAATATTTATTTCGCAAAGGATGGTCATTATTCTGGAATCTACGGAGACGTTCATTCAGCCGGTACTGATTTTACGAGTTTTACTATTCTATTTCTGTGCTCCTTTTCGTTATGAAAGCAACGTTCACGTGTTAAAAAAAGGAAAAACCGACAGTTTGCTTTAAACTTTCTACTACATACTGTTAAATGTAGAGAACAATCGTCGACTTTTTGATTGATTGATTTGGTGTTTAAAGTTGGATTGTTATTATCGTATTAGGGCCCGGATTCTCATGTTTTAACCTATTTTATCCCTTACTTGGTAACGTCACTATTCTAACATATATTTTCGTTTTAGCCATTTCTTAATGGAATACATGAATCCTATAGGTCCTAAAAACGGCTAAACCGTTAAGATCTTAAAAAAGTTAAATTGAACTTTTCAGCTAAATAAATGTTAAAAAATAAAAAATGCTGAAACCTTGCTTTGTTTTATAAGAGTGAACACATTGTTAACTGTACGGCAATATGAAAACTTATTCTCTCCCCCCCCTCTTTCTCTCTCTCATACACACAGAAGGGGGAATGGAAATGAGAGAAGAGAAATGGCATGAGGAAAAAAAAGGGAAGCAAAGTTGGCATTACAAAAGAAATAGCTTAACAATGACACGTTTTAAATTTTTTCCAAAATTTCATTGTTGTTGTAATCCAACAGATTCCCGTTTAAGATTGTAAATGTAAGAAAAGCAGTTACAGCTTAGAATAGAGACGAGAACAGAGCTAGTCCAAGTTATTCTTGCTGCAACATGACTAAAGTGAAAGCAGCAAAAACTAATTTACTTCGACAATGAAGACTAAAATTGGTTTTTGATTGAGTTGGTGTTTTAAGTCCATTTTATGCACAGCAAGGCTAATCGGGACTGGACCTACAGTTTAAAGTGGGGTCCGAACCACTTTGTGCCTCCACCGGGAGTGCCAACGACAGTGCCACTTTTTTTTTTTTTTTTTAGGAATACCACTATTCGGCAGTATCCCCCTTCATTCACACATGTCAAGTTTCACTGTATTCACATTGGTTCTCATAATTCGGACAAACACAAACATCGAAGCCCGAGCGGGATTCGAACCCGAGACCCCTGGCGTAACCACCTTTTTTAATATATAATTTACGTTACACAATATCAATCATCAAGACTTTACACAAGTAATTAAGAGATGTTACAAATTGGTAGATAGTGGATTATACAATAGGTTTCAATCTGTATAGAATTTTACATAAGAGATTATGTTAATGCTAGAAATCCGGCCTTCACGTCAGTAATTCAATATAATTTCGTAATTCTACTAAGTAAGTTCTCTTTGTCAGTATGTTCAGAGTTTACATAAGATATTACATTACATTATGAAGTACATTAATCAATTGTTATTAAGATACAATCGTACCAAAGTTACGCTATTTTTACATTAGTACATTTTGTAAAAAGTTTGCATACAAACTTCTCTTGTCGTAATTGTTCAGTTGTAAGTATTCATTTTGTACATAATTCTGTAATGATTCTTCACATTTGGCTGTCCTCTTCTTTAAGGCGTAATACACATACTGAGCTATGATCCACTGCACACCCTGTAATTTGGTTGTTGGATAAAAATTAAAGTCTGGAAGTAGGATGTGGTCTACTGTAAGGTAGTTGGCAGGAAGTCGGCATATTTTCCTTAGTCTTTGGCAAAGGTATTGCCAATCATCACGTATTTCGGAGCACGTACTGAGTCTATGTTTCAAAGTATCACTTTGATTGCAAAATCAGCACTCTTCGTTCCCTTCCAATTGTAGCCAGAGTGCCATCTGTTTTGTCAAGACTTTGTCATGCACTGCTAAGTACCACATAGATCGCACAGGTGTAGGTATGTGTCGTGCAGTTACATTACGCCACGCTTTTGACCATTGGATAGTAGGGTGCACGGTTTGAATTCTTGGCATCACTCGTCGTCTTTGTAACTGCATTCGATATAAGAATTTGCCCGTAATTGTTTAACTTTGTAATTGCGGGCATGCTATGAGTAAATACGTAAATTCCACCATCGTCGTTTGAAAATAGTTGAGAGTACTGGTTAATTTAGGCACTGAGACAGGGGCTTAAGTTCGACATCTCGTAAGTAAGAAAGTAGAACATGCCCTGTCTGGTTCCGTGTTGTACTCAATAACTGTTTTATGTTGCGGTGTATTAGAAGTGACTGTGCTTTTATTTCAACATTCATCAGGTTAAGTCCTCCAACTCGTTCAGGTAGACACAATGTCTCATACGCGACCCGTAATACATGTGCTTGCCAAATAAACTGTGTTGCTATACGCCGTATTTCAGCAGCTTTTGGTTTGGGGAGTTCTAAGACTTGCGCTACGTACCACACTTTAGAGAAGAGAAACACATTAACGTAGGTTACTCCGATCTAGAAAAGTTGCATGTCGGAGGCGTGTCACTACTTGATTATATGTTTTTACTTTGGTTTCTGTTAAGGTGGTACCGAAAACTATTCCTAATATCGTCATGTTCTTTATAATCTCATAGACAGAGGATCTATAACAATGTGCTGGGTGCTTTCCCAGTTGTAGAATTTTCGATTTTTTGTAATTCACTCAAGCCCGTTATTTCTTGTGTTCCTCCAATTATTTTTTGTACTGATCTCAGATCATGTTCATCTTGAAATATTATAGTCACATCGTCTGCATATGCCAGGATTCGATGTGTTTGAGAATATAGTTCAATTCCTTTTACCTCATCCTGTAGCCAGTTTATGATAGATGTTAACGCTAAACAAAAGGCGAGAAGTGAGAATGGACATCCCTGTCGGAGGCTTCGTTGAAAGGAAACTGTTTCGTCAGCGTTCCATTTAAATTAAGTTTTACTCTTACTTGGAAATAGAGACCTTGGACCGCCTCGATAATTTTGTCTCCTAGTCCAATTTTGTGTAATAATGCAAATAGATAATCATGTTTTATGGAATCAAATGCACTTGCAAAATCTAATTCTAAAATTGCTGTTGTAGATTCCTTTTCATCTTGTCTTAAGGTTACTATTTCTCTCAAGGTAGTTAATAATTAAAATATTGTTCCTTTGTTTCCAAATACATGTTGTTGTTTACCAATTATTTTATCTGTATATAGATGCAAACGACTAGTAAGAAGGCGAGCGTAGATTTTATAGTCTACACATAACAACGTTATTGGCTGGTAATGTTGTGCAGATTGACAGCGGCCAGGTTTCAGTACTAATACCATAACTCCTAACAAGCTTGAGGGACCCATCCGTTGACGCCGAAAAACGTCGTTTACCCATCTTGTCATTAAGTTTTTCATCAGGGGCCAAAAAGTTTGAAATAGTTCCATGGGAAGGCCATCAATTCCACCCGCTTAATTCTTTTTTCCTGTCATTACCGCTTGATTTACTTCGTCCAATATAAAGGGTTGCTCCAGCGTTTTTGTTGTCTTCCTTTGTTATCTTCCGAATGTAATTGGCGAGAATCGATAGGTCTGGCGGTTCTGTGGTAGCCTGGGCCCCAAATTTACTAGAAAAGTGATTGACGAGATATCGGTATTGTTACGTACCCAATAGGACCAAGTTATGTAAATAGTTTGCCAAAGAGGAATAGAGATGGCAGCACCAGGCGTGCAAGATTAAGAATTATATGTGAATAACAAAGCAAATTTGAAAATGAAAAACAATAGAATCTACTATAAGAAGATAAAGAATAAATATAAAAGAAATAAATTAATGTATGTACGCGATAAATAAAATCGGTGATCATATGTAAGTTAATATGAAAAAAATAAAAGTCAAAGCACTGATACAAATTTGTGTCTTTGAACAGATATTACATCTGTTTGGTTGATTTACCATTCCCATAGCGAAAACTTCGTTTACACCAGTGGGGGCGCGTTCCAATCGACGCCCCTCAGCACTTTTTGGTTGCGCGTTTCAACCGTAGCACCTACTTGGATGCGCGTCTCAATCGTTTGGCACCAAGTATATATACTCTGTTGTACCCAGTTAGTGTTGGCGCGTTCCAATCGTTTCCGCAAGGGAGGAGATTAGTATATTTCCCAAAGCTTGAGGGAAAAAGCTGAATAGAGGAATTCATTAAATCGTCAAAAACATAAATAAATGGAAATCCAGAGGGAAGTTCACAAATAAGATAAGAAGGAAGTCCAGATCCAGAACATCCATTAAGAAGGAAGTCCAGATCCAGATCCTCCATATTGAGAAGGAAGTCCAGATCCTCCATATTGAGAAGGAAGTCCAGATTCAGACCGTCCATTGAGAAGGAAGTCCCGATCCAGACCGTCCATTAAGAAGGAAGTCCAGATCCAGATCTGTCCATTACGAAGGAAGTCCAGTTAGAAGAATATTTAAATAGAGAAAAGAAATAATAAAAAGCATATTGAGATGAAAATTGACTGTAAACGAGAATTATAGAAAAAAGTAGCTCATCATGTAAATATTCTATTTCCATGTATCCTTGTTTATATAATATATTCGTTTAAACGTCTCCATTGGAAGGCATCCTTTCTGGTGTCGCTGTCTACAAAGAACCCTACCCTGCAGATAAGCTAGCTGAGGATTAAGATTAAGATTTATGCTCCTTGCACCAAATAGAGGTAGCAGTATATATCCGCTGAATTTGTATGTTTACATCCATTCTCATCTTCTATTTCTGTGATGAATTTCCGTTGTTCTCTTTGTCGCTATTTTAACACGTGGGATAATGTTGGTAGTTCCTTAGGATCGTACATAGGTAATTGACTACGATAGTTGTATCCCTGTTATACATCTTCAAGACAACAGCTTACATTTTCTTGTATTCGGGCAATATTGAGGAGTCACTTTCATGGGCTAGTTCACGTAATACAGCATAATAAAAATTATATTTCTTGTAGAAGTCAGACATTCGTTGTTTACTGTATTGTTGACAAAAATATTTTATGGACGGTTTGAGGAAAGAGTCCCACCACTGAATCAAATCTTTCTGACGCAAACTCATGGATTCCCATTTCTTCCACTGTTGTTCAAATTCCATACGGAATGTGGAATCTTGCAATAGTTCCTAACGTGAGCTATATTTAACTGAATGTCCATGTTTACTCCAAGGTGATCACTAAAACATGTTGGTTGTACAGTTATTCTTCTAGTCTGTGAAAGTAAACTGCTGGTTACGTAAAATTAGTCCAGTCTACTTGCCGAGTCGGTTCTTATATATGTGGAGCCTGAATCGTGAGGGTGTTTTTTCTCCCATACATCACTTAACTTAAACCCATTCACTAGAGCTTGAAAACTGTCGCAGGGATTAAATCCGGGGTTTTGGTTTTCTTTTCGCAAAGTACAATTAAAATCGCCCACACATATCAAATGTTGTCGATTTCCCCCTAATGCTGTCGCCACAGGGGTATTAAAAAAGTCTGCGCGCTCCTTCCTTGCTGCAGTACCCGAGGGTGCATATACATTACATAGCCACACCGATCCCACAAACACACATGTAATCATCCCTGATGGGTGGTATAATACCTTAGACACAGGGATAGTTTTCTTAACAATTATTGCCGTTCCTGTGAATTGAGGGTTACTATTATTATAAACTACATAGTCTATTCCTACCTCAAGGTTTTCTATACCAACTTCCTGTATACATACGATGTCCAAATCATAATTTATTAAATAATCTTTGAAAGCTTTAATTTTTACTGTCGAGGTAAATGTATTTATATTAATCGTGGCTAAATGAAATATTGTATCTTGCGCCATATCGTTTATGGTATTCAAATCTAGGTTATTCGTGACAAGTAATAGAAATACACACCAAAAAGTACCCGTTACTAGCATTTCTGTTAAATATATCTCTTAACTCAACCCGTAAACAAAACCTTCTCTTACACTCAATACCAACAAAAGAGGATGAGAGAAGGGGACATGAACACATCTAGTTAATAACACATCTTTTATGTCAAATGTTGTATAACAAAAGTACTTACAGACTTTCTGTAGAGCCATTCTTCACATGTTTATCATCAAGAGCAAGGGTTGTTTCCATATTGTTGGGTACACTTTGGGACAGGTTATCCATCACTTGCGAAGTGGAACGTTGTTCATTTGGTTTCTTTGCTGGAGGGCCATTGATCGGTTCGATGCGACGATTCCTCCTCCGTCTCTGCCTCCCCACTGTAGGTGATGATGTGATCTGCATTGATGAACGTGCTGGAGACTGGTCCCTGGTAGTCATCTGCAATGAACTTTCATATGTTATCGGTGAATCTTCAAATGTTTCCCTTGGTTCTTTTTCCTTAAAAGTGTTGGTGATCGGCAAACTGGGATCCTCTTCTTTGGTTGACACTGAACTCTCCATAAATTCGTCAGTACTTTCATCATTTGATTCGATTTGTTCTTTTCTGGTCGACATTTGTGGAACATCCTGTATTGTCTCATGACTGACACATGCAGGAGGTTCGTTTTGTTGCTTGGTGGTTACACCTGAGAGTATTGTAGGCTCACTGGTTATCACTTCTTCTGTGCTTTTCAAGTTATACGGGATGGGTCGGGCTCTTCCTGCATACGGATTGTCACCCACTCTTGCTGATGATCGCTATCGATTGGGGCATTGATTGAAGAAGTGTTCCTGGAATCGCGCGCCGAACAAGTCTAAGCGTGACCATTATGTGTGACCCAATACCTCCCTCCACTTTAGACACGTAAGAAGATATTGAACGTTTCAAGGTCATCTTTACAATTTTTCTTCCCGTACGTACTGGGAATATATGATCTTCATTATACTTCTCATCTACTAATGTATGTATGGTTCCATATTGGTTCAAAACTACTCGTATCGGGTCATCGTCTAATTCACTTGGGATCACATGATGTCGCACTATGACTGTTGCACTGTCCGCCCATGTCATTAAAACCTCATGGGCACCTTCCGAATCATTATACACATAAGATCCATTCGATTGATTCAACAACCGTTCACACAGAAGCTTCGAAGCTAGCTTCAGATACAAACATTTTCTAAAGTGATCTAACTCGATACTCACGAACTGATCCGGTGTTAGTTTCAATGTGTCGTTTATCCATTGGTGTAATCCCGGCGACGTGGGTTTGTCTCTGATGTTGCTGAAATTTATTTTCAGTGTGTTGACCCTTTTAATCGCCATTTTACGTCTATGTATTAAACTTCCACAAGACACTTACGTAAAGCACTGGCTACGCGTACGCGTGATCGGGAGTTGTACGAGCGAGCGTTCGCACAACTTCCTTGTATCGCAGCTCTCGCCAGACAAGCCACCACTCGGCCACAGGGTCCGGCACCACTGAGCCATTGGGAGGCCCTGACCCTAAAATTGGTAAACGATGTTAGTTTACCGTTTTCCACGTTTTTCACGTTAAACTGTGAAATGTGCCATGCTTTATAATGTGGTAAACGTGAAATGTGGCTGGTAGCCCTCTAAGTAGTTCAAAGGGCGTGTAAAGAGGTCACTAGTGTGAACGTTCTGATGTGCGGAACGATGCGATTTCCCAACACTTTCGCTTTTGGCACTTACAACGTTTACCACTTTTAGTCCTCGATTCCCATTTTTCAACAGATGTCAAGTGTGTCAAAAACAATTAAGTTGTGATAAAATATCACTAGGGCTGAGCCAGTACCGATGCCGATACTTTCACCGATATCCACCGATGCCGATACCGATACTTGTATAATTCCAATTTAAAATAACGAAGGCTAGTTATTACATGTGTGTGTGTGTGTGTGTGTGTTTAGTATTGTTGCATTTTGTAGATATGTATTTTTCACGAAGGGCGATGAATAAATTAACCCACCAAACGATGCTCTCTTGCAACGATACATCACAATTTTACAGGTTTTTATAGATCAGTGACAATCAATCAGATGTTTCAAATATGAGAAAAATATTATGAGAAACTAAGAGCGAGGCGATCGTGCCCCCCCCCCCCCTCCCCATGTTGAAAAATGAGATCATGCCTCTTCAACCTCCTTTAAACTAAGGGATCACGCAAGAATAATTGGCGATTTACCAGTCCCGGACACGACGTCTAAAAAACTAACAGTAAAACTGTAATGTAAACCCTACCTCTTCTCTTTCTTGTCCTTTAACAAAGAGAATAATAAATAATAAACGAAATGTAATGAGAAAATTATAACTTGCCAGTCTCTTGCTTATATATCAGGCGATTCATTACAGTACAGTGATATTCCCACTTGACTTTGCTTTCGACATACTCTATGTGATCAAAAATATCCGGACACCAGGCAAAATGTGTGTTGCGCATAGTAGGTCAATCTGTGGTGCCATCTACAGCGAGGTGAGGCAAGCAAGGGACCACCACAGGCAGCATAGTGCACGAGACAGCAGAATTGGTCGGTCGAAGGAACTTAACTTACAGACTTCGAACGTGGTGAAGTGATTGGGTGCCACAGGAGTAACAACTCAGTGCGCGAGATATCAACCCTCCTAAACATCCCGAAGTCCACTGTCGCCGATGTGATAGTAAAGTGGAAACGTAATGGGACGTGTACAACCGCAAAACGTTCTGGCCGAGCGCCCATGTTGACAGACAGAGACCGCCGAGTGTTCAATAGGGTAGTACAAGAGAACGGCAATAAGCGATCGCCGCCATCACACAGGAATTCCAAACCAGAGCAGGATGTAAACCTAGCAGCATGATTGTGCGGCGTGAGGTACGACGACTCGGTTACCATGGACGGGCGACTGGCCGTAAACCCCACATCACCCAACGAAACGCGAAGCGTTGCCTCGCATGGTGTAAGGAGAGGCGCATCTGGTCGTTTGAACAGTGGAAATCCGTGGTGTGGATCCCGATGGTCGTGTGTGGGTGTGGCGAATGCCTCATGAACGACATTTAGCATCCTGTGTTGTGCCGACAGTGAAATTCGGTGGAGGTGGGTGACAGTGTGGGCATGTTTTTCCTGGAAGGGGCTTGGTCCCCTCGTTGCTTTGCACGGTACTTTCACGGCACATCATTACGTTGACATTTTACAAACGTTCATGCTGCCTACCATCGAAGAACAGTTCGCGGATGATGATTGCGTGTTTCAACACGACAATGCGCCCGTCCACACTGAGGGCGTGTGGGACAGTGGTTTCAAGAGAACAACGTCCCACTTATGGCCTGGCTTGCGCAAAGCCCCGATTTGAATCCCATTGAACATCTCTGGGGTGTTTTGGAACGCCGACTTCGTGCCAGACCATGCCGACCAACATCCACTGCTCTTCTCATCTCGGCACTCCGCGAAGAATGGGCCGCCATTCCCCAAGATACCTTTCACCACCTGATTGCCAGTATGCCTGCGAGAGTGGAGGCTGTCATCAAGGCCAAGGGTGGCCCCACACGGTATTGATTGCCAGTGCATCCAATGGAGGATGCTTCGAACTTCACGCCCTAATTCCAGTGAGTGTCCGGATATTTTTGATCACATAGAGTATATACTTCCGGCAAATGATTTCTAAAAAGGTATTAAATGCTTAGTACTATCCCTTGGAGTGGAAGGAAATCCAAACTCACCACTGTACTTTTCAGAAAGTAAGTGCCATCAACTGTTGTTCAATTAAAATTATTCCCTTGCCGAAACACGCCTGTTGAAACCCAGTTATGCAGGTCGGGACAACAAAAGTCAAAAGTTGGAAAGGAAAAGGGGGATTAGCCCAGGTATTTGAATTTCCAGGAATAAGGAATATGCTATGTACTACGTCTGAGACACGTGCACCACTCACATGGGCGATGACTATTTTGACTGCGGGAGGTCTCTAAACAGAGAATTATTCCTATGGGAATAATTTCTCGTTACCCTTGATTTGCAAGATACTTGACCGCGAGTCTTATCTCCGTATGGATCTTCGTCACGTACTTGCTGTTCACGGAACTTGAGTCCAGGTTCAATTAACAAATGCACAAATACGTATTTTTCATTTTCTTCAAAGCCAAATGTAAGTTGGAAAAGGTGAACGAACCTTTGAAAAGAAACAAATGTTGGTCTTGGCCGCGCTTCTAGTGTCTCAAAAACAATGGTATCGGCTGGTATCGGTGAAAAAATTTCAACCGATACTTTCCGATACCGATACCGATACCGATACATCGGTATCGGTATCGGCTCAGCCCTAAAACTCACATTTTGAGCAACATAAAGGGTCGACAACCCCCAAAAACAATATCACAAGAAAGCAGAAAACATTGATTCAGCCGTTTATTTCTTCATCTGCGACAAGTTCTAAGGTGGATATTTTTAATATGCGGTTGTGAGAGGCATTTGTATCAGCAAACGTGGCAGGGAATGTGTTGAAGAACAAGGTTTTACACAGTTTCCTTGAAGATATATATGTGGTCGCAAAATTCCTGATGAGTCTACCTTGAGGAAGGACTATTTGAAGCCCCTCTATGAGACGACACTAGATACCATAAGAGCCAACATAGGTGACCATTACATGTGGCTTTGTGTTGATGAGACCACGGATAGCTGCGGCCGTTACATTGCCAATATTGTCATTGGGAAGCTTGATTCTGCCGAAACTGGAAACCCGCATCTGGTCCTATGCAAAGAACTAGAGAAAACAAATCACAGCACTATAGCTTGTGTTGTTAGAGAAGCCCTGCGTATCTTGTGGTCTACAGAGAATCGAGATGAAAAGTTTCTCCTCCTGCTTAGTGATAGTGCCGCCTATATGATTAAAGCAGGAGACGTTCTGTCAAATTTCTATGTGAATATGATTCACGTAACGTGCCCAGCCTATGGTTTACATCGGTATGCAGAAGAAATAAGAAACAATTTCCCAGGACTAAATGATATTGTTTATTCTGTCCAGAAAGTTTTCCTGAAATCGCATTCAGACATTCAAAGAGTTGCTACCAGAAATACATTTTCCTCCGGAGCCAATTATCACTCGCTGGGGAACTTGGTTGTCAGCTGCACTCTACTACGCTGAACATTATCAGGAAATAAAAAGTGTTGTGGATAAATTTGACAGCAGCGAAGCTGCTTCCATCTCGACGGCGAAGAATGCTCTACATAATAGCAATAATATCGATTCTCTTGCATTAAAAAAAACCAACATCGCTGACTTTCCTGCTACCATTGAACACCTGGAAGGTGCATCACTTCCAATAAACGAAGCAACGAACATCATTGAAACACTTTCAAAGAAGGAAGTACTAAGGGTATTGGGCGGTATACTCTCTTCAACGCTCTCTAAAGTCCTGGAACGAAATCCTGGATATGTGAGTATGAAGGACATATCTGCAGCTCTCCAAGGAGAACAAATAAGTGGAGAACTACCATGGGGACCTAAAGAACTTGCATTTATGAAGTATGCACCAATCATTTCATGTTGTGTAAAACGAACCTTTTCTCAATACAAAAATGTGCTGGGGGACAATAGGAAATCTTTCACAACAGATAATGTGGGATTGTACATGATGGTTCATTGCAACACTTCATCGATTTCGTGACGATTTCGTTTTGCATGTTAACCTTTAACTTGGTATTTTAAAAACTGGAATTTGGAGTTTTTATTATTTTCTGTATTTTCTAAAATCTGTGTTTCTTGTATGCTTTAAGTTTAGTAAACATTATGTGAAGAAAAATGTGTTTGCAGTATTGATGCTGAAATGATATCTATAAAATTAAAACCCTAAAAGTCCGGGTCCTAGTTATTACTTTTCCCATAGCATATTCAGTACTGACTTTGCGATTCGGTTTACCAAAGTGGATTGGGAAGGAGTTAGTACATTCTTCAACCCTTCCCCCGAGGCAGGAAAACAGTTTTCCGAAACAAAAAAGAGGGTTTCTTTGCATCATGTGCAGGAATTACAACAGCACTTTGTCCATATCACTTATTCCAATTGCGTTTTTCCTTTTTATTTTCGTTATTTAGCGTTGCTTTTCACTTTTCTTCAACTTTTGGCTACTCGCCACCCCCATAACGGCAAAAAAATATTTCTAACAGCGAGGCAAGATTGTTGCAAGAAATGTTGATACATGTAAAGCACATTTAGAGCTGATCAGTGCTCAAAATGGAAACTTCTAGCTGGGGGGGGGGGGGCTTTGTCAAGTTTCGGGATAAGAAGGGGGATCTTGTATGGATCAATGGGTCGACTTAGCACATCCCGCAACAACACTCTTCATCATCGCGATTAGCCAAAAGTTGCAGATAAGCGACGCTAAATATCACAAATATTTTTTTAAAATGTATGGATCAACATGGAGACAATGCACTACTAGTAGGTGAGGGAATGTTTGCGCAAAGTATCCTAGCTGGCATTGGTGCCGAATAGGGGGTGTGGGGTGCAGGTGCCCCCACTTTTGTCACTTTGCCCCCGCAATATGCTAAACCTTATCTATCAAGGGAAAGAAAACTGTACTTGCCCCTCCCAATTTTAGCACCTTGCCACCCCCACTCTCCCAGTTTTTGAACCCAATCGCCGACACTGCTAGCTGGGGATACTTTATGAAAATTGTCTTAACTGGGGATAGCATCCTGCGCTAAACAGGACTCGAACATGCAACCTTTCTAGGGGAAATATTGAGTAGATCAATGCATGTTCTCAGCCGACGTGGTGCTACATAATTGTGTAAAATTAGGAAAAGTAAAACAATGATAAACATATTCATGGGTGAAAACAAAAAACATAAGCAAGAAATGAGAAGGAAAAATTATTGAAGTTACTATTACTTCTACCGTTCTCCTCCGTGGCCGTGCAGTCTAAGGAGCTGTGCTTTGGGCTCCGACTGCGGGACGGTATGGGCTCGAGTCCGCCTGGGTTCAGTCTCTGGGTTCTCATTATTATGTATAGAACCGGTGGCAACCCACCATCGTGAGGAAAATGGGGAGCTACGAGTGAGTAGCGTAACCCGGTCTCGGAAATCTCCTATAACGATTGGAGGTTCGACGTGCTGACCCCATGTCATCCCATTACCGGTTGAAGATATCCACACCTCTAGGTAGGAATGTGGGAGGGAGACTGGCAGTCGGGAGATCGGTCTAGGCCCTTTAAGGTCTGTCGACCCACGCTACTACCACTACCACCAACACCACCACTACTACTACAATACTAAAATTATTATTATTTAGTAGTAGCAGCAGCGGCAGCAGTAGTAGTAGTAGTAAAAGTAGTAGTAGTATCATCGTCATCAACATCAGTTGATCACGATTTTCGACCATAGAATATGCACCTTAGGAGTCATGACTTCTGAAGCAGAGCTTACCTATAAATATTTCGTCCAGCCCAGTGCGCGTCCCAACAATATTTTTGGCAACTCCACTACATGGCGATGACAATGAAATATGACTCTACACGCGTTTCATTCCTTGTAAGGTGTTTGATGCTTCTCTAAGTCAAGAGAATGGCACTGCTTTGGTTTTTCTCACCTGTTTCATTTCATCACCAGTGGCGACGATTAGGGGGACAGTTGCCCACCCCACCACTTATTACCACTTTTGCTCCAGCACTATGCTACACCTTATCTACCAAGGAAAAGTAAACTGTTTTTGCCCCCCCCCCCAGATTTGGCACCTTACCACTCCAGTTTTGGAACCCAATCGTCACCACTGTTCATCACTATCCATTCTCATCGTTGCGATCCGACGAAAGGAAAACTACGTTAAATGAACAAATGCAATACGACGGAACAAGGTCGGAAATTCAATCTCATCGCCACCGACTTCATTCTTCATTCTCTTCCAAGAAAGTAAAGAATCATGGAGGTGAGCACCCCTCCTCCTTGACGTATATCTTCAATTTAGACTTGAGTAAAGTATCATGGCAACCCCCAACCCACACACACACCCCGCTTTCTTGACTTCTGAAATTAGGCATCTTCCAGAGATAAAAATGGGCAATTCGGTTACACGCACACCAACGATTTTCTGTCGCACGTAAAATAGTCGTAAGCGCGGAGTGCTAGCGACAATCGTTAGAGGTATGCTCCCACATACAACCGAAAGTCGCAATGGAAAGATCATTTTTGCCACAGAAGCTCCTTTTTATGCCTCTTGTATCAACAATTAAAAGGGAGGTCAAAGTCGCCACACGAATTATGCTTTGGTGTATTATGCTTGGCATTATTATGCACCCACATTATGCATTAATCACATAGCCGTGTGACTTCGGACCTCCCAATTTTAGTAAGGATTCGGCTCGCTATATATACCAACGTCTTACCTGAACGTGAGACATCTGGGTTTGTGGATTCCAATCACTATACAAATTTTATGAGCAATGAAACTTTCTATTTGACTGCACTTTTTTATTAAGTGTATTTTTGTAAATTAATTTGTCATGTTTAAATATTCAAACTATTTATTATGAATATATATACTATGAGCCAACCTTTTCGTTTATGTTCAATAAGATAAATTTGAAATAAAATTATATTCTGCAAGGAATAATAAATGTAAACCTTATTTGCGACATAGTAACACACTATAATGCTTTATGAACGAAATTGTAACTCAACGAATTTGTCGTTAGGTACTTCCCCTTCCCGAGTTAGGTACGGACGGAAATACAATTTAATTTTTGGATTCTCTAATAGATGGCTCTAGTAGTGGAAGCGCTTCAAATAGCGGATTTTCATTTGATTGTTTCACTAAAAGATGGCACTACATGTAGCTGCATGTACAGTGAAGTCTGTCTGCTAATCTTTGCACCATCTATGACATTATGTGAAACTAAAATTCAATTGCTGCAAGCACATCCTTGTAATCCATGAGATGCTTTATTTGTGAATCAATCAGAATTGGAGAGTGACATAAGCAAGTAACGCACTACTTTTGCTGTAGATACTTGCATTAGTAGCGCGTTAGCGAAATAACAAGAGTAGTTGTTGCTGTAGTGTGTTACTTTGCTTTACTTCATTTGGGTTACGTTGAAAAATTCGGAACTGGAGGAACTATGCTATTTTAAAGTAACATTGGGAAAACATGCGATGATGATTGCAAATTGTGATACTTCCTTAATGCTTGACAAAGTAAGAGGAACGGTAACGCATTGTTCTTGGAAGCAAAGTAACGGTGTTACATTTTTTAGTAACTTACCAACATAGGCGTGCTCAGATCCTCAGATTATTGTGGTGGAGGTGGGGGGGGCGGGGGTCAAAAGCCAGGGTGAATGTATCATTTCATTTCATTTATTTTCCGTTCATTTGGATTATTTATTCTAGATCATTATGTACATGATGTTGAACAGGTCAATTCATTTACAATTACATATATCAACACACTATTACAAACAGTGGCGCAACCACAGTAAGCAGGGGGGAATGCTCCCCCCCCCAACCTTGGTCGGAAATGAGTTCTAAGGGGCAAGGGGGCAAACATTGACGGCCAAGTGTACATGCAGGAGGCAATTACCGCCAACAACTTCAAATTTATGCAAATAAATATACTTTTTGTAATATTTTTGCTCGCTTCGCTCGCAATGCGTCCTTTTCTTAATCTTATCAAGTTCAGATCTATAGTTAGGGGACGGCGGAAGATGGTCCTGGGCGCCGAACGATCTAAATAAAGAAAAGTTGTAAAATTGATTGATTGATTGATTTTTTAAGCCTACTTTATACACAGAAGGACTAATTGAGACTGGACCTATAGTTTCAATTGGGTTCCGAACCACTATGTTCGTCCACTGGGTATCGAACCCGGGACCCCTTGACCACAAGGTGACAATGTTACCACTATACCATCGGGGAGGCACAAAAGTTGTAAATGATATGCCATGGCGTTCCGTGAAATTATTTACACCCTATTCAATAAATATTTATTTTAACCTGTAAAAAAATTGAATCCAAAAATTTTCTTGGTCGCTTGCCTCGCAATTTCTGTTTGTTAGCTGTAATGCATTGTAAGTCATCAGACAGAGAAATAAGAGACGTTAGGGTTGCGTCCTAATTGCGAACAGTGACTGAATCGTCCTAATTGCGAACACATGAAACTGAGAAATCGTCCTAATTCCGAACACATTGAGCTGAAAACCTGTTTTTAAAAACCGAAGGAAGAGAGACTTTGAAGACCCAAACACATTTTTTTATGGATGAAACGTTCAAAAGATGTGCTAGCCAGTTTTCTTAGATATACACCATACATGCAGACTTGGGCAGTACGATTTCAGAAGCAAATGTTATACCTCTAGTCTTTGCGGTTCCCACACAAGAAGAAAGACATTTATTTACGATTGTTTCTATTAATCTTGAGGGAAATACCAGAGTGGAAACTGTAAACAATGACTTCGAGGCTGCTGCTATTTCTGCTTTAAAAGAGGTTTTTTTTTTACCGCGATTAACATTCACGGTTGTTTTTTTCCACTTTACACAAAGTCTTTGAAGTAAAGTTCAAGAAATTCGCATGACTACATCTTACAATGAAGATGAAGAAATAAAGAGGAGCATCCATATGTGAGCGTCCTTAGCTTTTCTAAACCTAGAAGATATTGAAGAAGGACGGCTTGGTATTTACGAGCAAACTCCTCGTAATGAAAACCTTGTGATGTTCTTCGACTATTTTGTTGACCGGTGGCTCAAAAGATATGTGGAACTGTTTCAACAGGAGGCACCGGACAAATAATGTAGTGGAGGGATGGAATCATAAAATCAATCTATTGGTAGGCCACATCCAAGAGTGGCAGAGCTCATTAAATGCTTATTTTTTTTTTTTTATTTATTATCTCAATAACATAACCCTACAGCTCTACAGCACCATGGCGGGCCTTGGCTTACCTACCGACTGCTGGTCTCCCTCCCACACTGTTCCGCCGTCACCTGTTATAGCGTGGAGGTCTCAGACCAGTTTTGGGATGACGGGTGATCAGCCCGACGAACCCCCAGCCGTTATTGTAGGTCTTCTTGACCAGGTTACGCTCACTCACTCGGAGCTTCCCAATTTCCTCACGATGGTGGGTTGCCACCGGCCCTATACGTAGGCCGAATAAATTCCGACCAGAGCCGGATTCGAACCTACGCCGTCCCGCAGCGAACGATCTCAAGACGAGTGAACGCCTTAACCCGCTCGACTACGGAGGAGGACTTATTATCTCAATAGGGTTACAATTAAGCCATACAACATTTCATTTAGAAAAATATTAATACAAAAAATGACTTGATGCCCTATGTGGTAAAAAATATACAAAAGCTACATCTAAGGAAAATTAGATGAATTTACATGAGTATACAGTATAAAGGCGGGACGGCGTAGGTTCGAATCCAGCTCTGGTCGGAATTTATTCGGCGTACGTATAGGGCAGGTGGAAACCCACCATCGTGAGGAAATTGGGGAACTTCGAATGAGTAAGCGTAATCCGGTCCCGGAAACCTACTATAACGGCTGGGGATACGTCGGGCTGACCCCCCGACTATTCCAATCCTGGTTGAAGATCTCCACGCTTAGAGGTGACGAAGGAAAGCCTGGGAGGGAGATCGGCAGTCGGTAGGTAAGCCAAGGCCCTTTCAGGGCTGTTGCGCAAAGGATTATTATTATATATACAGTATAAAGTGTTCTATAGTAGCAATGAAATAAAGAAAGTTGGAGAGTTATACACATTTAGAAGAAAGGAAAATGTAAGGGTGTGTGGGTTTGGCTATGAGTGTGTATGAAATTAATGTTGGAAGCACATGGATGAAAATTTTAAAACATATGTGTTTGGCGGAAATGGTGGTGGTGGGGGGGGGGAAGCACTGAAAATAATGTTACTGGAGTTAGAATTTATATGCATGTGAACGTAGAAGACGACAGAACTGCGCTTTGCTGGTACCGAGTTTGACCTTCGTAGGGAGTGAATTCCAGGTTACCGCTGCTAGGTACGAGAAGGACTTCTGGCCAAATCTGTTATTTTTTAGGTTTGGGGATTACTAGGTCTCTATGTAAGGACGATCTGGTGTTTCGGGTACTGAACTCAGAGCGGAGCTTAATCGTATTATGCAATGGAGATGATTTGTTATGTATACTATGGAATACCTTATTCAGGTAGATGTAATGTATTCTCGAATGACTGTAGGTATGTTGTAAATCTTGCGCAATTCTTGAGAATTATATTCTTGGGGGTGCATGTGAATAGTTCTTAAGCAGTTGTTTTGGATTGTTTCAAGTTTCTTCAGATGAGTTAAGTTACCGCCATAAATAAGACTAGCACCATACTCGAATACGGGACGGATTAAGGAAAGGTAGAAATGTCTACTAAGATTTCAATTGAGATATTTACGAATTTTTCGAAATATGTAAACATGGTGATAAATTTTACGAATATAGTTATTTATTTGGAGGTTAAAATTTATCTGGGGGTCTCTAATGATTTCTAGTTACTTTAAATGATTGCTCAAAGGTACTCTGGCGTCATTAAGGATAATTTCTATCGTGTTAGTCGGGATTCCCTTACCGGTGTGAAGCACCATAGCCTTCGTCTTTGCAACGTTAAGCTTCAGGTTGTTGACGTTGTACCAATTTAGTACTTTGGGGAATGAGTTCCATTTTCTCCTTTACATCCTGGTACGTTTCTCCCACATGGATTAGAAGGCAGTCATCTGCGTACAGAGTAATCGACAGATCTGAATTTATTAGTGTGATATCGTCAATAAATAGATTGAATAATTTTGGGACAAGTATAGAGCCTTGTGGAATGCCTGAGGACACTGACTGCTCGGTGGAAAGTGAACATCCTACTTTCGTTGAGATTTTTCTATTCGCGAGGAAACTTTCCATCCAGAGAATTGTTTTGCTATTGAAAGCAAATCTGTTCTTTAATTTTTCTATTAGCAACTTGTGATCAACGGTATCGAAGGCTTTGCATACGTCCAGGGATATCAATCCAACTAGGGAACTGCTTTTTTTGTCCAGTGTCTCATGCCATTCATTAATTAGATTAAGTAAAAATAATTCCGAGGATACATCCTTTCTGAATCCATACTGTCGATCAGACATCAGATTGTTGACTTCCAGGAAAGTTGCCAGTTGCTTCTCTATTACTTTTTCCATAACTCGGCTTAATGTTGGGGTTAAGGAAAACGGCCTGTAGTTACACGCTAGGGTAGGAGATCCAGATTTGTGAATTGGAGTTATTATAGAGTGCTTCCAGGTCGTTGGAAATTGGCCACGTTTGAAGGACGTGTTTATTATGTCGGCGAGGGGCTCCGCTATAAGTGGAGCCAACACCACCAGAACGCTGTTGGGAATGCCGTCCGAACCTCCTGCCTTTTTTACCTTTAATTTATTAAGAAATGCCAAAACTTCATCGACCGTAACAGATTTTAATGTGAACTCTTCAATTTGTTGGACAACAGCTGAATTTGGGTCTTTTCTTAGAATATTTATGTTCGAATTGCGAGGATTAACGTGCGCCGATGCTTTGCAGATATTAGAAAAATGAATATTTAAATAATGAGCTATGTCGGACGGGCTCGTTAGGAGGACATTGTCGACTAGTAAATGATTAATTGTAGGTTTTTTTTTATTATTATTATTATTATTATTATTATTGTCCTCCTCCGTAGCCGAGCGGGTTAAGGCGTTCACTCGTCTTGAGATCGTTCGCTGCGGGACGGCGTAGGTTCGAATCCGGCTCTGGTCGGAATTTATTCGGCCTACGTATAGGGCCGGTGGCAACCCACCATCGTGAGGAAATTGGGGAGCTCCGAGTGAGTGAGCGTAATCCGGTCACGGAGACCTACTATAACGGCTGGGGATACGTCGGGCCGACCCCCCGACTATTCCAATACTGGTTGAAGATCTCCACGCTTAGAGGTGACGAAGGAAAGCGTGGGAGGGAGACCGGCAGTCGGTAGGTACGCCTAGGCCATTCATGGGCTGTTGCGCGACGGATTATTATTATTATTATAGTTTTTTATTCTCTACCCGTGATCTCATTGATAACCTTCCATTTGCAGTTGTTATTGCTAGTGGTCTGGTTCACCATATCTCTGTAGTAATTTACTTTTGCCTGCCTAGTAATTGTTGTGCAATGATTTCTAAAAGATTTGTATTGCTCCCACGTATAGTCACAGGAAGGATCCACCGCTTTCTTGAACAAGCGGTTCTTCTGTGATATTAATTTAATAATTTGAGGGGTAATCCAGGGTTTCCTGCTTTCTCTCACCCTGAGAGTTTTCAAGGGAGAAAATTCGTCTAGTGCAGTCGAAATGAGAGACTGCAGATGACTGACCTTGTCGTCTACGGTTAAATTGGGAGATGCACTTGCGTAGAACGGAAGAGAGGAAGCGAAGGTGAAAAAAATTTGTTCGTATATTTTATGAATTTTACGGGTAGTAATTAGCTTCCTTGGCGTGTGCGTTATATTAATTTTGAGTGTGGTGTAAACGAGAAAATTGTCACTCATGTCCTCATAGACAGTTCGTGTAACTGTGTGCAAGTGAGGGTTCGATAAATAAATGTGGTCAATTAACGATTCGGATGTCCACGTAATTCTTGTAGGCAGAGTAACGAGTTCTTTGTGTCCTAGGACTGATAACGTTTCCAATAATGTATCTGAGTCTTTGTCATCTTTCAGCAAATTTACGTTCATATCTCCAAGGAATATTGATAGGTGGCTCGGTGATAAGATACTGATCATTCTTTTAAAGATTTCGCACTATTTTCCAACCTATGCCATAGCCCTTCAAGGTCAATTTCATTGACCGAAATTACGTTAGAGGCAAGAAGGTTGTTCTTAACAAAAATAGCGGTACCACCTCCCCGGGTGTCTCGGTCGTTTCTAAAGAGATGGAAATTAGGAATTCTGTATAGAGGGTCAGGAATAGATGACTGCAGCCACGTTTAACTCAATGCAATAACATCGAATTTTGTTATTTCAGATGCGGATAATTAAGTGAATTTGTTGTCGAGGGACTGAACGTTAAGGTGGCAGACGTGAATGTGGCCTTCCCCTTCCGCGAGCTGGACGTCCGGCAGGAGGAGTCGCGACAAATGCGGACAGCGACATATGCGGACAAGAGGAAATTCCGCGACAAAAGAGGACAATGTTTCGCTATAGGCCGCAGGGGAAAGAGCGAAACGTCACTCAAATTTTAACATGCGACATAAGCGGACAACACCTGCATGTGCCAATGTTGCAAACATATATTTATGTTAACTGATTCCCATCACACTTTTTCCTGGCTTTGGACAGACAAATGATTACCATTATAGCTACTGACAAACATTTTGGCGTGTTTAAAATCAGCTTTTTGCCTCGTCATATTCAACACAAAATTGTTTCGTCAATAAAATAATGAACTATTTACAAATTCATCATAAAATGTTTCGTCACTACAAAGTTTGTTTTTCATACATCTAGTTTTTGAATATAAGAAATGATATAATATAAGCATGATCTGATGTCGCCTGTTTGCTCATACTTTGCAACAATTCTTCCAATCCTGTCATCCAGCTTAACGTACTTTCTCTTCCTCTTCTTGCCGTCCATGGCCAATTCCATTCTCATGTACATATAATTTGTGACCTCAGCTTCTGTCTTCAAACACTGAACGACGTCTTTTACTTTAGGTTTTGAATGAAAAAATGGTTAATTTTGTTGTGCCAACCCTCTACAGCATTGGTAGTTCTGTGTCTCCTTTCATAACATGTCCAAAGCGATATAGGTATATCTGCATTTTCTACCCATTGATCGACAAAATAGTCAAAAAATTTCGTGAGATTCTCATTACACGCAGCTGTGGAGTGAATCTCGACGAAACCTTCTTCTACGTGTTCTGGCCGTAGAAAGGCAAGGGCTCCACACATCCTAACGTGAACACTGACGTCTTGATCTTCGCGGTAGTCAGTACTGAGTCCTAGTTCCTTCACTTTCCTCCACAAGCATTTCTTCATATGGAAGTGGCAACCATTGATATCTGTGAGAGGGAACACTTGTCGAATAGCCGATATTGCTGCTGATTAGTGTTGCCCACGAGACGAGACGAGGCTTTAGTCTGTCTCGTCCCGTCTCGTGAAAATGCCGTCCCGTCTCGTGTCTCGTCTCGATTGATTGATTGATTGATTTAGTTTATTTTACTTCGCGTTTTGTGCCTCTTGGCTAATTTGCGAAGATGGGGATGAGTGATGAAATGATGAAATTGATGAATGGATTCGAACCCGGGACCCTTGGCGTCGCAGCGCGATGTGCTAACCACTCGGCCACAGGGTCGGGCATGTCTCGTCTCGATAATATACGTTTGTTTCGTCCCGTGTCTCGTCTCGAAGGGTTCTGTCCCGTCTCGTTTTGTCTCGTCTCGTCTCGTAAAAGTAATGCAGGATATTATACCAACAAAAGTTAAAAATGGAACATCACAAAATATTATTCCCGAAAGTGGGTAAAACCTTAAAATATTTTGTTAACTGTATAAAATAAGGTTCGTTAACCATAAGGACATTAATCTAATATATAAAAATGGATGGATGTGTGTGTGTGTGTGTGTGTGTGTGTGTGTGTGTGTATGTTTGTTCCGGCATAACTCTCGAACGCCTGGATCGATTTCAACCAAACTTGGTACGCGTATCACTTGAAATCTCGAAAGAAATACTGTGGGGGTAAGACAGCCCTGAGGGTGGGGGTGCGGAGGGGGTGACATGTTAAAATAATCGAAAAGGATGGATATTAGTGTGGAATCCATACTTTTCGGGGTCTCTATGATGAATAGCGACAGTCCTAATGCCGTTCAACTCCAAGTTCATCACCTATCGGGATGGGGGTTGAGAGGGGTGAAAATTAAAATGTCAAAAATTACTAAGATTAATGTCGAATCCATTGTTTTTGGAGTCGCTGACCTAATTGGTGACATTAACGATGACCAAACTTAGTACACATATGAACCACACTCTGAAAATAAATACTGTGGGGTTAAAACACCCCTGGCACCCCTAGGGTTGGGGGTGGGAAGGGATGACATTTAAAAATAATCGAAAACGACCGATATTAGTGTGGAATCCATAGCTTCCGGGGTCGATAAGATGAATAGGGACACTCCCAATACCGTTCAACTCCAAGACACCCCTGGCACCCCTAGGGGTGTGGGTGGCCAGGGGGTGGCATGTAAAAATAATCGAAAACGACCATTATTAGTGTGGAATCCATAGTTTTCGGGGTCGATAAGATGAATAGGGACACTCCCAATACCGTTCAACTCCAAGACACCCCTAGCACACCTGGGGTGAGAAGCGGGTGACATGTAAAAATTATCGAAAACGACCGATATTAGTGTGGAATCCATAGTTTTCTTGTCGCTAAGTGACACTCCCAATGCCGTTCAACTCCAAGACACCCCTGGCACCCCTAGGGGTGTGTGTGCGAAAGAGGTGACATGTAAAACGACCGATATTAGTGGAATTTATAGTTTTCGGGGTCGCTAAGATGAATAGTGACACTCCTAATGTAGTTCAACTCCAAGACACCCCTAGGGGTGTGGCGGGAATGGTGTGACATGTAAAAACAATAAAAAAACGACCGATATTAGTGTGGAATCAATAGTTTTCGGGGTCGCTAAAATGAATAGTGACACTCCCAATGCCATTCAACTCCAAGACACCTCTGGCACCCCTAGGGGTGGGTGTGCGAAGGAGGTGACATGTAAAACGACCGATATTAGTGTGGAATTTATAGTTTTTGGGGTCGCTAAGATGAATAGTGACACTCCCAATGTCGTTCAACTCCAAGACACCCCTGGCACCCCTAGGGGTGTGGTGGGAAGGGGGTGACATGTAAAAACCATAAAAAAATGACCAATATTAGTGTGGATTCCATAGTTTTCGGGATCGCTAAGATGAATAGTGACACTCCCAATGACTTTCAACTCCAAGTTAATTTTACACTATAGTTAAAATTCAATGTTTTCCTGTTTAATAGAAGATTGGGATAAATAAATACCCGAGCAACGACGGGCAATCAGCTAGTATTTAATACAGGGTGTCCCACGAACGGCGCAACTGGGAATTAAGAATGGCGTTACTTTGTAACCGAAACCTGTACATACATAAGTCATACACCAAATGTTAGCCCTGTCCAAGTAGATATTTTTAAACATATTAACAACAAACGGGGTGCAGTGTTGTTCATGCAGTGTTGCCAAATGTAAGTGAAAGTGTAAATTTATTTTTCCACAAAGCATGGGAAATTGCATGTCAAACATTCGTACGGAAATTTGGACGTCAATTTCCACCTTGGGTAGGTGGACTATTTCGCCATCTTTGTTGAAACCAACAATCACGTTCATCACGTTCCAACAGAGAAATAAACTGTGTGATAAGGTCACGATAAACTATTCCGTCAACTGTTGTGTTGAAAAAGAATGGACCGATTATTTTTCTCCGCGAAATCGCGCACCACACACCGATCTTTTGTGGATGAAGTGATTGTTCATGTAACAAATGGGGATTGTTACTTGACCAGTGTCGAGAATTTTGACTGTTGACATATCCATTTAAGTGGAACCATGCTTCATCCGTGAAAAAAACCTTATCCAAAATATTCACACCATTGTCTCTAATAAAATTTCTAAACCACTGGCAGTATCTTACACGTGCACCTTTGTCTGCTTCCTTCAGTTCTTGCACAGCCTGTACCTTATATGCACGTAGGTGCAATTGCTTTAAAGCTCGGTGAGTTGTTGTTTTTGATACACCTGACTGTGCAGCAAGTTTACGAACAGATTTCCTGGGAGATTGTGATATTCTCTGCTCCACATCCTGCAGCACACCTTGTGTCAAAACTGGTGGTTGTCTGTGGTAGGGTTTGTCATTAACTGATCCTGTTTCACGAAATCTGGAAACAAGTCGATATATCGTCGAATTTTCTGGAACACTGTTATTCGGATATTTCTCGCGAATCACAGTTTTTACACTAGCGTACGATTTTGAACAAAAATAATGTTCCACTCTTCCAAAGAGTACTTCATTTCACAGAACAATTCTAATCTTCCCCTACGAACAATGCGAAATGCACGGCTCAAACAGTTCTGAGTACACAACTAACTGATTCTTTTGTTCTCGTTCGGTGGGCGCTCTTATCGCATTGCATGGTTGCCAGGAGTAAGTAAGTAACACTTTTTTCACCATAATTTTCATTTTCTTTTTTTCCTGTTTCCAGTATTTCCATGTCATAGACCATCACTAAACACATCTTTTGTTGCCTTCAAACATCAACAGTGTTGCCACTGTACCTCATTTTTTTTAAACACCCATTTGGACCGGTACGCCTTTATGAGGCATTTCAGGATTGGCTATACGCGAAAACGATCGGTTTTCTTCTCTGAACTATAGATGGCGAAATAGTCCACCTACCCAAGGTGGAAATTGACGTCCAAATTTCCGTACGAATGTTTGACATGCAATTTTCCATGCTTTGTGGAAAAATAAATTTACACTTTCACTTACATTTGGCAACACTGCATGAACAACACTGCACCCCGTTTGTTGTTAATATGTTTAAAAATATCTACTTGGACAGGGCTAACATTTGGTGTATGACTTATGTATGTACAGGTTTCGGTTACAAAGTAACGCCACTCTTAATTCCCAGTTGCGCCGTTCGTGGGACACCCTGTATAATGTTTCTGAATTACCAATAGGTAGAGAATGAAATCTGCTTTGTTTTTTTCTGCCTTCAATCAACTCTTCTATCCATCGTACACTATGGAAGCTTTCAGAGCAACAAGCGACAGGCGACAAGCCGCACGGGGAGTTTGCACCGAAGTTACGATCAACACGAGCCCCTTCCGTATATAGGCAAATATTCACCCCATAGTATGCACTACCAACTAACAGACCGAGGCTACACTATGCACGATATTAAGTTTCAGCGATAAAGAACACCTTGTCGTATTACTTCGGTTCGGGAGGTCACATTTAATGAGGGTTTGTTTCCATTCGGTTGCTTGTCGCGTCTCGCCTGTCGCGTGTCGCTTTGGTCTGCAAGCTCACTTGAGGGAGCGTTCAGAACGAAGTGACAAGCGACATGGTAGTCCACACGTGACACAGGCAACTTCAGTTTATTACAAGCATTCACAGTCCGAGGCAACATGACGCACGATATTCAGAAAACGGTCTAATCCGTTCAACACGCAAGCGACAATCGACCCCGAACAGTTTGTTGCGTCGCTTCGGTTGCATGGTTTCATGTAAGGGAAAGTTTAAACCGAAGCGACACGCGACACATGCTGCTTGGGAACTAGCCCATCAACAGCAGTATTGCACACTGTGGCGGCATGAGACGCCGTGGAAGCCTGCGTTCGATCGGTGGAATCCCAAAGCGATACAAGGGTTTCGCACCGAAGTGACAAGCGGCAAGCGACACAAGCTCCTGTAGTCTCTAAGCAGGCTTTCCCCACGCATGCGCTACCAACGGACAGAGGCGACACGATGCACTACATTAGAAAACGGTCAAGTACGAGCGACATTACAGCGACAAGCGATACGTCCTGCTCATCATGTCGCTTCGGTTCTGAAGGTTATATTTATTACTGAGGGTTCATTTCCAAGTGGCAGACGTTGCTTCTTGCCTCTTGCATGTAGCTTTTTACTCCTTTGACTTCAGGCAATATAGATTATTTACGTCAACGCAGAGTAAATAATATATTGGCCTATTACCAGGTTTTTGGTGCGAAATCTTTAGAGTTTGCAACCAGTACTGAGGATGGAGCTGTTGATTTTGAGAAGATGGGTCGCAATGAATGGACTGTTTGTGCAGGCGAGAATTTTATGACGATTGTCCCCAATAAGACTGGAAGAGGACCTACCGTAAACAATGGCAGTGGCTACCTCCACATCGTTTGGCGCAAGGATGAATGGAAAGAAGCCCTTGGGGTAGCAGTTGTTTTCAGGATTTTTCAAGTAAAGATACCTGCAACACGAGGGTATACCCTGGGCAAATTCGTTACGGGTATCGTGTGGCGAATTACGTTTTGCGAGGGGGAATCTTACAGAAATAACTCGAAAGAGCTTGCTAAAGAATATGACCATAATGTGTGTAGTACCTGTAAATTCCGCCATTGTGTGAGGGCAGCACTGCCAAGTGGCATCAGCTGAGCGGCGGGGTCGAGTGATTCACTTCAGACACTTGCTGTACAGACTGTGAGCGGTGCACGATGTTTGTGTGCAATCCGTGTTTTGAAGTGGGCTGGCTGTTAGCACTCCGTAAAGCTGTAGTATTCGTGTACTATGTTTGCTTCTTATTTCATTTTGTGAAATAAATCTGTTGTTCCGCATATGGTCTTTCTGTGCAGTATGGTGATAAGTGGCGCACGAACAACGGACCGAATATCAGACCGCACAACGAAACACGAACTTTTTGACCGTTACGTTACGAATTGTGCTGCGAAGGGAGAAGTTGATTTCACTACGAAGGTAAGCAGCTGTTCTGTGCCATGTACTGTGATGGTCGCGAATGTTGAAAATGGTCTTTGACTACCAGCTACGTGCGTTTAGTGGAAAAGATAAGTAGGTCACTAGTTGCAGCAAAATGCCAGCAAAACCAGACATTGAACAGTCATTGAAGCAGTTGGAATCTCGACTAGGAGATGTATTGCAGCAGCAGCTATCTACCTTTGGATCTCAGATTACTGGCTTGCAAGAAAATGTTACCTCCCTGCAAGAGAACGTCGCGGCGAGGGATGAAAAGATGGATTCTCAGTTGTCGTCATTGGGTTCAAAGTTTTCTGAGGTGGAAAAAAGGGTGAGTCCGAAAGTGGGAAGTGTGGAGGAAAATGTTACAAGGAAATTAAGGGGTAAATTTCTCGTATCGGACAAACAGCTTAAATTTCCTAATTTTCTTTATTTCGATATTCGTACTTACGTATTCTGCATTGACGAACATTGCTGAAGGTGACATTTCGCTTATTTCACCGAAAATAGCTATATTTGCGACATATCGAGTAATTTTTCTTGCTTGCTTCTTCTTGCTTCTTCCCTTCCGTAACACGGGAAATGGCCGTCACAGTTTCACCACCGTAGTCAATATGCAATGTTTCCACCCCACCTAGCGTAGAAAGTGCAAGATCGGCACAATTGCTCATTATTTACCGGTGAGGAGGAAAGTCGGAAACGTGTTCGGGAATGTAGTTTTGATCCATTTTAATGCGAATGCATGTTGTTTTCTAATAAAATCTATTTCCGACGAGCTATTGCTGCTGCCGCCATTTGCTTTCTGCAGGAGAGCACAATACACTCTATTGATGCTGCTAGAAGCCGATGTTGTCCGAATGTCGGAAACGTGTTCCGGAATGAAGTTTTGATCCATTTTAATGCGAATGCATGTTGTTTTTTACTAAAATCTATTTCCGACGAGCTATTGCTGCTGCTGCCATTTGCTTTCTGCAGGAGAGCACAATACACTCTATTGCTACTGCTAGAAGCCGATGTTGTCCGAATGTCGGAAATGTGTTCGGGAATGAAGTTTTGATCCATTTTAATGAGAATGCATGTTGTTTTCTACGAAAATCTATTTCCGAGGAGCTATTGCAGCTGCCGCTATTTGCTTTCTGCACGGGAGCACAATACACGCTATTGCTACTGCTAGAAGCCAATCTTGTCCGTATATGCTAAATTGAACGAAAGAAGTGCTAATGGAACCTAACCTAGCAGGCCTAACCTAACCTAGTAGGCATACCTCGTCCCCGTGATGGTTCGTGGGGCTATCGTGAATTTTTGGCCCAAAAATTATGCCTACTAGGTTAGGTTAGGCCTGTTAGGTTAAGTTCCATTAGCACTTCTTTCGTTCAATTTAGCATATACAAAATAATGTATATTTCTTACATTAACGAGTAATTACTGTTGATCCTTATTTCCCAGAAACCATCCACGGGTAGCACCAAAAACCATTGACGTTAGCCCAAAAATTCACGATAGCCCCACGAACCATCACGGGGACGAGGTATGCCTACTAGGTTAGGTTAGGCCTGTTAGGTTAGGTTCCATTAGCACTTCTTTCGTTCAATTTAGCATATACGGACAAGATTGGCTTCTAGCAGTAGCAATAGCGTGTATTGTGCACCCGTGCAGAAAGCAAATAGCGGCAGCTGCAATAGCTCCTCGGAAATAGATTTTCGTAGAAAACAACATGCATTCGCATTAAAATGGATCAAAACTTCATTCCCGAACACGTTTCCGACATTCGGACAACATCGGCTTCTAGCAGTAGCAATAGAGTGTATTGTGCTCTCCTGCAGAAAGCAAATGGCAGCAGCAGCAATAGCTCGTCGGAAATAGATTTTAGTAAAAAACAACATGCATTCGCATTAAAATGGATCAAAACTACATTCCCGAACACGTTTCCGACTTTCCTCCTCACCGGTAAATAATGAGCAATTTTCAACACGTTGATCACGTTCAAATTTAAACGTGTGACCAGTTACATAAACGCATGTTTGGAAACACTGGCCCGGATTACGTCATCACGCACAGGCTACATCCACCTGGAAGTAAATGGATGGAAGAGCTCTCGTGCAACGATGCAAGAGCTCTCGTGCAACGGTCACACATTTATATCGAAAAAAGATGATTAACCGGCAAAATTCAATGAACGATGCGTGAAAACACTTCCCCGAACTTCCACAAGTATAAAGAAACTGCATTCGGTAAGTACTTTCTCCTGTAAATTTGTAGAAATCCGTTTGTCCGATACGAGAAATTTACCAATTAAGGTTAGTAGAAGACTGTGTTGCTAACGTGAAGGAGAAAGTTGCCAATGTAGAAACTAGTATTTCGCATGTTGATGAAAACGTGTCTAGAAAACTAGATCAATTTGAATCTAACTTTAATGACGAATTTGTTCGCCTTGAAGCGAAGGTTGAGAAAAGAGTTACTGATTTGTGTGTTCAAACTCGTGAGTCTTTAACTGATGTAAAGAATAATTTTGAGTCATTTCGTAATCAATTAGAAACAAAAATTGACGAGGTTGCAAAAAACTGCTCCGATCAAAGTAACAAGTTGCAAGAAAGGTTGAATGAACACGCGAAACAGAATGATCTTGAACTTCGAGAAATAAAGTCCATTATCGGTACTGATCAATCTAGGTACGACACTGTTGTTAATAAAGTAGGTGAACAGAATGCTAGTATTGTTCAGTTACAAGAAGAATTCACAGAACTTTCAACGAAGACAGGTCAAACAATACAGGACCTAAGTCAAAACGTTCATTTGGTGTCAAATAAAATTGCAGGATGTGAAAATACATATAAGGGTTGTGTTCAACAAGTAACTGACATTGCGTCAAAAGTAGAAATAGTAGAAAATAAATTTATTGACTTAGTTTATCAGTTAAGAGATATTTCGAAAGACTTAAGAGCATTGCAGGTCATTGCTCAGCAACAAACTAAAAAAAGTCAAGTGCAAAGCACCAGTAAACTTAGTGATTTTAATAAAAATCCTAGTAGTATTGCTAGTCATGTACGTTTTTCAAGATCTAGTCAAATAGATGAGAGATATCCAGTAGAAAAATGTTCCAATGTTACATTTAGAAAGAAAACTACTACAAAGTCTGATACTTCTAGTTCTGATACTGAAAGCTCAATAGAGTATAAGAAAAAACAATGTAGACTTAGTCATTCTTTAAGAACAAGTGGAAATGGTGTTAACAAAATCTACTTTTAATAAAGATAGAAAAGGTTATGTAGCTAGTGAAACTGAATCTGAAATTAATAGAAGGTTCAAGAAAAAACATGGTGTATTCAGATACTCTGATATTGGAAGGTTGCCAAATTTCAATGCTACAAGGACAGATTACTTAGCGTCTCAGTTTTTAAAAGAAATTAAAGATAGTTTTGTAATGTCAGACATTCCAATTAAACATTACATGAAATACATACCCATGGTTCTTAAAGGTGTTGCAAAACATTGGTTTGATCAAAACAAAGAGTTGATAGATGATTATGAAGCTTTTAAAGCATTATTTCTAAATGTGTTTGAAAGTCCATCATGGAAGAGTACTTGTTTAAGAAATGTACTATGTAAGAAATTTTCCAAGGAGAGTAAACAAAGTTTGTTAGGTTATTTCTGATCACAGGTAAATGTGTTAAATGTAGTTCAATCTGAAATGAGTGATCAGCAAAAACTTATTCTCATTGCTCATCAAATGCCAATGAAAGTGAAAGAGGCTATACTTAATCGGCCTAATATCTCATTGGGAATTGCAGCTGAATTAGTTTCAAGACATGAAGCTCTTTATAATTCCTATGATGTAGATTCAAAGCCATCCAGTAGGTTTGTTAGGCAAGTAAATGTAAGAAAGTTTGATGGTAATGTTGAACCAAATACATCCAGAAATGTAAATAATAGTGCAAGAAATGTTGGTAACAACAATCATGATAGAAGATTTAATTCCTATAGAAGGTATAACAACAATACAGATTATCAATCTAGAAATAATACTGTAAGCAATAGATCTCTGAATAATTTCAATGATTACCAAGGAGGTTACAAAAATGTAAAATATAGTAGATTTAATGATAGAAATAGATATAATCCATATAATAGGTTTAATCAGAGGAAGCCTCTGATGCGAACAAGTAGTACTAATACTGAATTTGAAGAAAATACTGGTGTAGTACATGCAGTAAATTTTCCAAATAGGAATAATAGTAGTGGTGTAAGAGGAAATTCTTCTTTGAGAGCTGAAGCTTCTACATTTTTGCCTCATGAAAGTTTAAACTGAATTGTGAGCCTATTAGTATGGCGACACAGGTTACAATAGGCGAAGATAATGCTGTTGTGTCATACCAACATAAGATACAAGATTTTGACAGTAGTGATGAAACTTTATTCAAAATCACTAACATAAATTCAGAGTGTAGACCTAAGCTTAACACTTATGTACATATTTGCCAAGTAGATGTTGACTTTTATAATGACTTGATGATAGAAGAAGAGAAATTCAGTACAAAAAACATGAATTTGCCTATTAATGTTAGACAAAAAATAAAAGGTACATGCTTTATTAATTGTGAAATTAATGGTTTAGATTGTAAATGCCTCGTAGACTCGGGTAGTGAACTCTCGTTACTCTCTGCAGATAAATGGAAAGAGATTACTCAAGAAGTTACACGACCAATTTTACAACCAGTAACAGACATAATACTTGTAGATTATTCTGGCAAGAAACAAGAAAAGGTATTAGGCAAGGTCATTGTCAATCTAAGTTTTGATGGAGAAGATATTTTAATAGAATTTGTAGTGGTGAAAAACCTAAATGTTGGAATTTTATTAGGTTTAGACTTCTTATACAATATAGGAGCCAATATTGATTTTTTCATGTAATTAATTGTTATTCAAGACGGCTCAAGGTAATAAGTTGGTTAAGCTTTTACCATGTGTATCTGAAGAAGTAGATGGTATATTTCAAGAATGTTTGAATGTTGGATTAAATAAAAATGTATCAGAAATGGTTGCCAATACTACAGATTTAAGAAACAAGGTAGATCAGGCAGAAATCTTGTCAATAGAAGAAAAGAAGCAATTGTTGAATTTGGTTATAGAGTTTCAAGATTTATTTGATGAAAAACCAGGTGTGTGTAATGTATATAAACATAACATTGAACTAGATACTCAAGAACCATTAGTAAGTAAGCTTGCCCTATTCCTTACCAATATAGAAAGGATGTGAGAGATTATATTGAAAAATTGTTAGAATGTGATATAATTGAAATTTGTGAATCTCCATATTTAAATGAATTAGTTGTAGTACCTAAACCTTCTGGAGGTATAAGAGTGTGTACAGAATTTTTAGGCTTATAAACTTACATAAAAAAACCAGCCAATTGCAACCAATAAATATTGAACTTGCTTTAAGAGGAATTATGAATAAACCTTATGTTTCAGTCATAGACATGTCCGCTGGATTTCATCAGATACTTCTAACAGAAAAGTCTAGGCCTTACACGGTGTTTGCTTTTGAAGGAAAACAATTTCAATTCAAGAGATTGGTTTTTGTTACATGTAACGGTGTCCAAGTTTTTATAATGACTATGTCTAAAGTTTTAGGTAACACTTTAAGTGACTCTGTTATCATATATGTAGATGATTTGTGTATACGTAGTGAAAGTTTTGAAAAAACATTTGCAAGATCTGAGAGAAGTATTTGAAAAGCTTAGGCAGGCTGAAGTGACCATAAAGTTGAAAAAGACATTTTTCTGCAAAGAAAAACTATTGTATTTAGGACATATCATAGATAAAGATGGTATCAGTATGAATCCTGATAGAGTTAAGGCAATAGCTGAATTACAACCTCCTAAAGATGTTAAAAGTCTTCAAAAAATCATTGGATGTTTTACTTGGTTAAGGAAGTTTACTCCAAATTTTTCGAATTTATGTTCACCCTGGTATGAGTTGCTTAGAAAGGGGAAAAATTGGCACTGGGGAGACAAAGAACAATCTAGTTTCGATTTGTTAAAAGAAGCAATTGTACAGGATGTCAAGCTTTATCATCCAGACTTTGAAAACAGATTTTACATTTGGTTTGGTTTTAGTTGGTGTTTTAAGTCCACTTTATGCACAGTAAGACTAATCGGGACTGGACCTACAATTTTAAAGTGGGGTCCGAACCACTTGTGCCTTGGGTATCGAACCCGGGACCCCTTGATTACAAGGTAATGACACTACCACTGCGCCATGGGGGAGGCTTTAGATTTTACATTCAAACCGGTTCATCTTCTGTTGGTCTTGGTGGTTATTTATACCAAATTATTAATGGTGAAAAACATGTAATATCATACATGAGTAGAACTCTTAAGGATTAAGAGTCACGCTATACAATTAGTGAATTAGAATGCCTTAGTATTGTTTTTTGTATTGATAAATGCAAGGAATATCTCCTAGGTACAAGATTTACTATTGTATGTGATCATCGTTGCCTAATCTGGCTTCTACATGCAATAAATTGGAATTCGCGTCTTTTGCGATGGTCTTTACAACTCCAAAATTATGACTTTCAAGTGGAGTACTGCAGAGGAAAAGATAATTTGTTAGCTGATTTTCTTTCTAGAAATTTTCCAGATCAAAGTACTCAATACTTGCATGTAAATGTAGTAAATTTATTAAGGAATGATGTTATTAATATACCAAAAGAAGTTGTTATGGATGAACAAAAGAAAGATTTGATTTTTAAACCAATCATTGATTATTTATCTGGAAACATAACTATAACCTAGATCAAGAAACTGGAAAAAGTATTTTAAGTTACAAGATGGAATTTTGTTCTATCGTACAACCGCCTTTCGGGGCTGAACTCCTACAAGAACTGGGCCCATAAGAGGTCCCCAATACTCGGTCGAACAGTAACTCGATTTGCAGTAGTCAAAACTTGAGTAAGACACAATTCATGATAACTACACATTTATTCAAATTAATCAGTGGCTTAGTTACATATTGTTGGTTTAGTTACTGAATATACTATTTCACATGGTCACCCATTCAGTGGGAGCGTGCATGAGAGAGAGAGAGTAGTTCCTTTCTTCAAAATGGTAATATGAAAATTAAATTAAATTAAACTTCTTTTGGAATGATCACATAATCAATTAGCAATTTATACACTTATGCACACAGAAAGAAATAAAGATCAAACCAATAATACTTAACTGAAAACTAGACTGGGGATTGAAGACAAGGCGACTCTCTCTCTCCCATGGCTGCCGATAGACAAGAGCAGTTTTCTTCCTGCACGTACTCCTCCACTCTTCCACCAATCAGCGCCCTTCAATGACGTCACTATTGACGTACATTCACTGTTGCCAAGCTTATTCTTCATAATCGCACACTTACACAAATCAAAAAATAAAATTATATGATCGAGGGGTTATAATCGTGATTTTCATTTCATTAGTCATTATAAGTTGTGTATACCTATATCTTTAGTTCCAATACTTTTAAGGTCATATCATGACAACATGGGTCATTTTGGAACAGACAGAATGCACAGAAGAATGAATAAAATATTTTATTGGTCTGCAATGAGAAAAGATGTGCAGAAATATGTTAAGAATTGTGAGGTATGTCAAAGAACCAAAGCTGACAGACATCCATCTAAAAATGTATTTTCATTTCATGATTCTTCTTCGAATGGCGTTATTTTATTTTTTGACGTGCAAAGGCCACTTATCAGAAGCAAGTGTGGCAAGAAATATTTGTTGACAATTCAAGATTTAAAAACAAGATATCTTTTTGTGTTTCCTATTCGTAATTCTAATACAGATGGTATTTTAAGATGTTTGAAAGAAGGATACATCAGACATATGGGTATTCCAGATGGTATTGTTTCTGATAATGCTACAACATTCCATTCAAAGAAATATGTGGATACATTAAGTTCTCTAGGTATTAAAGTAATGTATACTCCAAATTATCATGCAAGTTCTAATTTAGTAGAAAGGGTACATGCAGAATTGAATAGAATGATGCGTATGTGTTGTTCAGAAAGTCAAGAAGACTGGCCAAAATATATAGATATTATTGTTCATTTAATCGATCATAGTATCCATTCCAATTTAGGATATGCACCAGTGGAATTAATGTTCAATCGTAAGATAGATGCCAGTGTAATAAATTGTTTTAATATTCCCCAGACAGAAAAAAGAATTGGGATGATAAACTTTTTTCAGCCACTATGCAGGATATAAATAAGAGAAAAATGAGAAACTTGAGACATAATGTAACACAACAGAAAAAAGATGAGATCAAAATTCATGATTTGGTATTTCTCAAAACGCATTATCTTAGTAGTCTTGTTGACAAGAGGATTAGAAAATATTGTAATGTATATGAAGGTCCCTATTATGTTTTAAAGAACTCAGAAAAGGTGTATTTAGTTTAATTGAAATAAGTAAAGGAAAAGTAACAGAAAACCATCATGTAGAAAACTTGAAAAAATGGAATTGTAGTGTAGAAAAAAGGAAATTTTATTTGGATGAATTTATGAACAAATATCCTGAAGTGTGGAACCGGATAAAAATTTAAGTTGATTTTTGTTTATTCAAATATTTATTTTGAACTTTGGACTAAACTTGTTATATTTTCTTGTATATTTTGTGTATTTTTTCCTGTCAAAAATTATTCTCTCCAGGGAGGGGGAGATATGACCATAATGTGTGTAGTACCTGTAAATTCCGCCATTGTGTGAGGGCACCACTGCCAAGTGGCATCAGCTGAGCGGCGGGGTCGAGTGATTCACGTCAGACACTTGCTGTACAGACTGTGAGCGGTGCACGATGTTTGTGGGCAATCCGTGTTTCGAAGTGGGCTGGCTGTTACCACTCCGTAAAGCTTCGTGTACTATGTTTGCTTCTTATTTCATTTTGTGAAATAAATCTGTTGCTCAGCATATGGGCTTTCTGTGCAGTATGGTGATAAGAATCGAAGAAATGTTGCATCATACAGAAATATGGAGAATTAAGAGAATGCTTAACCGACGCAAGAAATTAATTAGAAATGAGCTGTTGATATGGGCAGTGATAAAAAATACCTTTTCCCAGCAACACGTGCAGCTACTAGTGCTACTTAGGTTCAGAAATTGACATAGGTTGTTACTTTGGTCTGGTCACTTCTTACTTCGGTCTGACGTATGCGACAAACAACACAGGACAGGCAAAAAGCGAGAAGTGTCGCGTGCGAACGAACCAACAGTAATAAATACAATTCTTCATGCCGAAGCGCCGCGACAAGCAGGAGAGGATAACGATCAGCCAGGGAAGCTATGCCACAAATTGATTACATTTCCTCACAGCATTCAGGTGTTTTCTTGCTCCAATTTTAGTTTCCATGTCTTCCCTTTTTGCCGAATCCCGTTTCGCCCAATTACCCAGAGGCGCATTATATCATATTTCCCATCCAAGTAAAAATTTCGGCGAAAGGGGAATTTCCGTTTCGTCGATTATTTTGAAGGGAGGGAATTCTCCCTCCGCTGGGAAGTTTCATGTTTAAACAGACAGAATGCTTAATAAAAAGTTAAAAGGTGAGAGATACCTAGAGAAAATGATTACTGACCGCGAGGTGGTTTGGATGGGGAAATATTACAATTAGCAAGGGAGGTCACTTCCTTCCATGAGAAGACTACAAAAATTACTTTAGGTCCGTTCCTTAGATAGCACGATTTTATATGGAATATTCCTTATTCGTTGTGCGGGAATAATCGTGTTGTGAAGATAACAACTATTGTATGTCTCACTTAACTGTTCAGTGTGGTATTTAAGAAATTTCCAGTGGGGGGAAATTCTACTGACTGTCTAGGGACAGCATGAGATAATGACTTTATTCCATATAACATATGGAATAACCATTATTCCCCCATGGTTAAAATTTATCAAGCAGAGGGGGGAAATCCTCCATCCCCCCTACAAATACCACCCTGCGCTTATAACAGTAGTTTTTACTTTAAAGGCGTTAAATATATTTAAGCTGTTTTAAGGATAAACAAACAATAAATTTCGTTACTATGGAAAAGCAAACAATGCCCGCAATTTTCGTAATTTTCGCAAGGTTTACAATATTTTTCATAAATTTTCCATTCAAAGAAATTATCGAGAATACTTCTCTCTCACAATATTTTTATACAGATAGATATCTGAATCGGTATTTTAGCTAAGTACTTCTATGTGAAGAATTACTTAAAATTACTAAGCTTGAATACATTGAAAAATGGAAGTAATACTAGATTTCGGAAGAGTTTAAAAACTAAATAAGATAGCCTTTTCTTATGTGATAGACGCTGATTTGGGTTTCCAAAGAATATCTTTTACTCCGAGTAAATAAATATTCGCAACTGATTAATTATTTTGTTTGTATTTTTTTCGAGACGAGACGAGACTTTTCATGAGCCGTCTCGTCCCGTCCCGTGTATCGTCTCGAAACAGGTGGTCAGTCTCGTCTCGTCTCGAATTTTGAAACGCTTGTCCCGTCTCGTGGGCACCACTACTGCTGATTCGAAGTCAATATTGATCTTCAGTGGCTTCCACTCAGGAATGACTTCCAAGATAAGACGAGACATACGGACGTAAGTTTCCTTTCTCTTCTTCGGCAAAAGGGCAAACGCCACTGGATAAACGTTTGTTTCTTCCTGCGTACTTTCGAAGTCCGCATGTATTGTATAGATCTGTTCAAATTGCTTGCTGCAGCTCTTGAACGTTCCATCCACGAAAAATACCGTCGATTGCTTCAGACTTTCTCTACCTTTCTCGCCACTGAAAATTAAAATCCTTTCATCCGAGGAGTCATCACTCAAAAGAAAGCTGCTGCCATCAGTCATTCTCAAACATTCATCGTCAAGAACAACTTGGTCGCGCGTTGTCGGTTCCTTCCGGTTACCTCTAGCAGCACACCTGTTCCTCTGCAAGGTTATCCTAATGTGGAGAGGTGATGGAATTTCAGTAACGAAGTCGTAACCTCTATTACGCAGATCAACAATTTCTTCAGCACATATTTGCGAGATGGGGGTGGATTCCTCCCATGCTCTCTTCTTTGCCTGCAAATATATAATATTACAAGGTAGTTTTAAAAAAAACACCTTGTAATTGTCAGAACAGACCATGATAAAACACACACATGATCCCGTCCTGAACAACAATTAATCTACTCTTTGAAAACTTTGAAATAAATCGATAAATACTGATTGTACAGTGTCTCTCAAAAGTTTTAGGACAACGACATTTTAAACTAGGCAACCCAATTTACACAAGCCGTTGGTGGGTTGCGTGCAGAGTTAGGCTCAATTTCAGGGTTGCCACATGCACAATAGATATTTATAAAATACGCGAAAGAAATATAAAAAAGTATTATTGTATAAAATTCACTATTATATCGCAGATGACAAAATTCTTTCTGAAAGAAAAAAATAGGTTTTCTAGTATTTCATCGCTGATGAGTCTACAGTAAGGAAAAGAGGTGAGAGGAAGCGAAAGGTTACAAAGGAGAGAAGAAAGATAAAGCGAAAGGAGAAGAGGAAAGTAGAGGAGAGAAGAAAGAGAGAATAGACGAGGAGAGGAAATGTAGTGAGGAGAATGGAAAAAAGATTCGAGAAGAGATGAGGAAAAAAGAACAAAGAAGAGAAATGGGGAGGAAAACATGACGAGAGGAGAGGAGGAGACGAGAAGAGGGAAGTGGAGAGTAGAGTAAAGGAGAGAAAAAGAGAAGAACGAAAAAAGAGATAATAGTGCAGTGGAGTCGGAAATCTAAGACAGGAAAGGAGAGAAGAGGAGTGGAGAAGAGTGGGATGGAGATAAGATGCGAGAAAAGTAGGGAAGGCGATATGAGATAAAGCAGAACAGAAAGAGGGGAGAGAAGAAGGAGAAGGAACTGGAGAGAAGAGGTAGTTGCAGAAAATATCGTCTGAGCGTCAAGAATGGATGCATTGGTCAAATTATCGACGTGAAACATTCAATAACATTTTGAAATGTATTGGAGAATATATTAGATCGGTGCGAAATGCCTTTTGGCTGAGTTCAGAGCAAGTTAAAATCTTCCATGCAAGATCTTTGATTTTACCTGCGATTACACCACTAAAAAAATGAACGTAATTTTTAATATTTATAAGAATTATTCAATTTTTCTCCACTTCTCGGTTCGTTAAAATGGAGATTTTCTAATTCAGTATTCCCCCCCCCCCATCGTTAATTCCAAACTGAATAATTCCGTTTCACACGGCTTGGACAATGAACACAATGGGATATGTCTAAAACTTACGAAAATGTTCTGCCACCGGAAGGGTTTGAACCTACGACCATCAGATTGACAATCCTGAACGATAGCCTACAAACTTTCGCTCCTTAAACCAGGTAGAAGGAGCTGACCAATTTGGTAATGTAGATGTAACTCTCCTGCATGTAACGTGCAAACAAGTATTGTTTGTAAAAAAGAAAACGAAAGTAGTACGACTCGGTGAAAACATTTAATGGAGAATTGCACATGGTGAGAACTTTTCATTCGATATTTGCGGAGGTATCGTTGCATTGAACTCGAGTGAGAAAAGGGGTAAAATTAGCATGTTCTGAATTGCCACACATATAAATAGTTATTTCATTAATATTTGTCAATGTCTTTGAAGCAGTACACAATTATCGTTAGAGTATCATAATTCACGATCTTATATATAAAAATATCCCGTTGAACGTGTGTCAATTCATTTATTTGTTTATTTTTTTTTATAAATTCCATATGCAGAACAATGTAGCCACTATATACTGCTATTACAAATAATGTTACCATGCTCTTGTTTAATGGAAGGGATTTTTTTAAGGAACATCTAGTATGGAGGATCGAACGTGGGATCGCAATGCTTTCAAGAACTCTAACCAATACACTACGCCCGCCCTTTGTTTCTCTTGGAGCTACAGTTCCTAATTATTCTGTCGCCTCAATATTGTAAACGTCATATGCAAAAAAGAAGTTAAATACTCAGATATAGGTCTGTACTTCTAGAATTACTTTATACACATGCATTTGAAATTTAACTCTGAATTTCTTTCTTCGTATTAGTACATCTAAGCTTGTGAATATATTTTATTTGAAATTTTATAACGGTTTCATGAACATCTACGAAATAGTTCCTTATAACTTGGAATATGGTGAATAGATATGAAATGTCTTGAAATTAATTTTCGACCACTAGATTTTGGCAAGGGAATTATGGGTGATCCGTTTCCAGTCATTCATTGCTTAAACAAACGTTTTAAAACTATGTGGAATTTTCATTCTGGGATAAGTTTCTTTACTTGCTACATGTATGCGAACTACACTCTGTCCCACTTATCTCCGGAGCAGGTGAACGAAGACAAGTATCTGAGCAGCGATGAACACGTGAGAGGAACGGGATTGCGTGGAGGGAGGAAAGCCACTTCAGTTACCAGCCTTCCCAGCAGCGTGCACTGATTCGCTCTGTCCACTCGATCCCCTCTCCCCTCTATCCACTTCTCTTCCGCTATGCGCGACTTTGCTCCAGATGTGTTGGGACAGGGTACAGTTAATTGTTTCTCAAAAGGTATCATCTATCTCTGTATGCCACACATTTAATTCTTATTCACATGGAAAAAAAATGTCAATTTGTATTCAGGGGTAGTTTCACAGTTACAAGGTATTTTGGCCTTGATGAGAAGTTTAGTGTAAATAGGCATTTTGTTTATAATTTTGAAATTGAGGTCTAAGGTGGAAATCCTCATATCTAGGGCTTGAACTCGTCACCTAAGAGGTTGAAGATCGTCCTCTACTTTGTGCGTGACCTTCTTTATTTTTCTATTCATTATTCATCCTCATCGTCGCGACTAGCCAAAGGTAAAATAAGATAAGTCCTCCTAAGTCTAAGGAGCTGTGCTTTGGACTCCGACTGCAGGACGGCATGGATTCGAGTCCGCCTATGCTCACTCTGTAGGTTCTCGGCCTGTGTATCGGACCAGTAGCAACCCACCATCGTGAAGAAATTGGGGACCTACGAGTGTGTAGCGTAACCCGGTCTCGGAAATCTCCTATATGGCATGTTCCTGGGTAAACAAAAAATAATCGATCAGACAATTCGATTATCGAAGGCGATAAAATAACCTCCGGTTGACCAAGTTGCCAATATAAATAAATGGAATACAGATTGTCTTCGAGCTTACATTGTTAAAAAGGAGCGGACACAAGTATTACTATCCAAATAATTATTCAATACGGTTTTTGTTTTTCAGGAATTATCATTTAAACTATTGCATGTTGAGCTGGTGCCTACCTAGCCGCCTCTGATGAAATCTATCATTCTTCAGATTCTCTTTAAAATTCGACTCTGGTCACTTGCAACGTGCTGGGTGCAGACACTGTGCATCAAAGTACAGTGTTTTGCGATAAGAAGCGGCCTTGAATAGCGTGAGTGAGTCACTTTGATCGCGAGCAAGCTAGACTACCAAGCTTGTCTGCCTTTGAAAACCAAGTCATTTGTTTCACGGTATCCGAACGCGATTACTATTGTAGAAGTATATATTCTCTCAAAAGAGCAAGAAAGGAAATTCGACCAATTTTCTCCCGCCGTTTAAAACCAAATATTATCTATTAAACGAAAAGTTCACGAATGTCAATAAACGGTTTAACCTATCTGAGCATAAGGTGAATGTAAATACTAAATTTAATAGAAAGGTTCTCCAAAATTTCTCTTCCACTGTCTACGTAAGGTGAGTACCCAGGGGAGGGGTCATGTGGGCCATGCTCCCCCCTCGAACCCTAAAATATTTAAATGTGAACCTATAAATAAATAAATACGAAAATAACATCGTCGATTTTTGAAATGTGTAAAAATTTCAATTTTGCTCTTGCATAAATGAATCTGTTTCTTGCGCAAAAGTCTTCAAGCTGCAATATTGGGTGGTTTTAGTTTTATAATCATTGATGCAAGGCTACCAGACGTCCGATTCACCGATTTAGTCAGGACAGTGCGTTACTTTCAATCCATGTCCGACTATTTCGAACTTCAATCATGATTCGAAAATGTCTCTTTATTATTGTTTTTTGTTAACTCACAATTAGACATGTTCTTTATTGTATGAATAATTCTAAGTATGCAACATTTAATTTACAAATATATTATTTTCTATTTCAAATATTTTGTAATATCTCTCTATCTCTCACACACACACACACACATATATATATATATATATATATATATATATATATATATATATATATATATATATGTGTGTGTGTGTGTGTGTGTGTGTGTGTGTGTGTGTGCGTGTGTGCGCGCGCGTGTGTATGTGTGTATGTATATATATAGAGTGGGAAAATGCTGGATCGTGGGATGTTAGCATGTGCAATGTACGTAGCGAGGAGGCTAAAGAGTGATATAACGGAGTGGAGTGGTAATGAATGTTAGTGTATATGTTAGTGGGGTTTTCATGGCACTAGTCGTAGCGGGGTCTGAGCCTAGAAACCGTAATCGTGTCGGTTTTTTCTTTGTTTCTGCCGTCGATGAAAGTAACTTCATAGGAATTCTCGTTAACTTTTCGAAGAATAGTTCCTTTGTACTTATAGGAGGACGCAAAAGCTTTTGACACGCCGGGAATCGGAGTGGCATCTAGGATCCAGACATGTTGCCCTGGTGAGTACTGTATTTGCCTAGAATTGCGGTGAGTGTACTGTTTCTGTTGTTCGAAACGTTTGTGTAAGTTGTCATGAGCGATCTTACGTATGGATGTCAGGAGTTCAAGTCTTTGTGCGTTTGTCTGGGAGATATTGTCAGGGTTCGAAGAGAGGACTGCGTCTGCTAGGATCCTTGGGTTGTAGCCAAACAAATGGGCTCTGGAGTGACCCTGAATGGATTGTAATATTATGGCTGAACGTGGCACTAGCTAAATAATCACACCACGAAACCTTCTTCTCCAACACAAAAACTCTCATGACTTTCTTTAAATAGCTAAATGAACTCTCAACTAGCCCATTCGTGAAATGTGCACAAGTGTCTACATATTTCAGCTGTACGCCTGTAATATTAGCTAACTCCCGTAAAAGTAAGCTTGAATTGGGTGTTGAACGATCTAAATAAATCGTTTCCGGGAGGCCATGGATTAGAAAAACTTTCTCAACTAGAGCTGTTGCTATGTTTTGTGCATCATGATTAACCAAGAGAGCTGTAATGACATATCTAGTACAACTATCAACTACTGACAGAAAATATTTGTATTTGTGCTTCTTAGTAGAGACTAGGGGTGCACAGACGTCAAGATGAATTCGTTGAAAAGGAAGTGGGTCAGGAGGAAATGTCTGGAGGGTATGGGGTTTAGAACCTTGTGGTTTCTTTGAGAACTGGCAAGGGATGCAATGTCGAACTTTATCATACACAAATTTCTTCATGTTAGGGAAAAAGTAGCGCATAAGCATTAAATTATATGATTTTTGTGCGCCTTGGTGACTTCCATTCATTTTATGTGCATGAATAAGATCGAAAACTTGATTTCTTAATGCGTGGGGGATACAAAGCCTATCTCGACAACCAGTTTTGATATTATTAGTCCTGTATAAGACGCCATTTTTTAGTACATAAGAATAGGAAAGTTTTTCTAGGTTAGGATTACTAGCTTGATCTTTGTTTTCTAAAATGTCAATAATGTCTCTTAAATAGGGGTCTTTACGTTGTTCTGTGCTAATATCAAAATCTTCTGTTTGCGTATGAAATACTTGATGAAAGAACAGGGCATCATCATCATCATTTTTCTTGTCAGGATTAGTCTTTTCAAGCGGTAAGCTTGCACGGGAAAGTGCATCCGCAAGTTCATTTTTACTTGCGCTGACATGCCTTATTTCGAAATCAAAATTTTGAAAATAAAGTGCTCTTCTTCCCAAAATAGAACTAGGGTGTTTAGTTGAACGAAGATAGGATAATCTTTTGTTGTCTGATAGAACCACAAAGGTTGATTCATAAGAAAAAAATTGAAAGTCTTCAAAACATAATATGCACCTGCAATTTCAAGGGAAAATGTGTCAGCTTTTTTCTCTGTTGGTGTTAAGGCTCGTGAACAATAAGTACAAGGATGTAAATTTCCTTCTTCGTCAGACTGTAACAGCGCTCCGCCAATTCCTTCTCCGCTTGCATCTATGAACACATATGAGGGGCGCTTAGGGTCATAAGGGCGGAGGATAGGGGCTGAAGTTATCATTTGCTTTAGTGTTTCTAAACTTTTCTGGTGTTCATCAGTCCATTCAAACTTGACATTCTTTTTGAGAAGCTTGAATAAACATTCTGTCGGTCCTGCAAATCCTTGCACAAATCGCCGAATGAAATTTACAAGTTCTAGAAAACTACGAAGCTTGCGTTTGGTGTTAGGGGTGGGATATTCCAAAATAGCTTTAAGAATATGTTCTGAAATCTTAATTCCCTTTTGAGATACCAGGTTACCGAGGACTTTTACTTCAGTAAAGGCTAGCCTACACTTAGAGGGTTACAATTTAAGGGTTGCTATTCTTAACTTTTGGAATACTCTGTCCAGTATGTTAATCATGTGTGGGAGATTTGAGCTGTAAATAATAATATCGTCCATGTATATAGAAAGTTCTGAGCTGTCTATTCCACTAAGGGCAAGTTCGCTTACGCGGTTCATTACACCGGGGGATGTTTTCAATCCCTGGCATAACCGAGCATATCTAAAACTACCAAGATTGTTAATGGAGAAGGCGGTAATGTCCTTAAAACGCTCTGTTAATGAAACTTGAAAAAATGCACTGGACATATCCAAAATGGAGTAGAATTTCTTACCAGCCATATCTCCCATAATAGTGGGGATATGGGGAATCTGAAGAGAGACCGGAGCTATTATTTCATTCACAGCCCTCATGTCGGAAATAAAACGGTAAGTCCGATTGGGTTTCTGATTAATAGGACTGGGTGTCGGTAGGGACTCCCTTCACAGCGTTCTATAACACATTGGTCTAATAATTTCTGAATTTCCTGTTTCATGGGTTCTCTGTAATGAAAGGGTATAGGGTAGGTCTTGGCATACACTGGGGTGTCATCATATTCCAAAACGTTAGTTTTAGTTAATTTATCCCCTGGCCAGAGAAAAAAATCCGCATACGTGTATGCGAGCTTTAGGATTTTTTCTCTTTCTTCTTGGGGAATATCAGGGTTAACTGTGAGGAGGGAGGGGTCAAATTTCTGTTGACTTTCACTGATATGTTGTTTTACTGTGCTATTTTCATTACAAGCGAATGAAAATGCGACATCTTCGCTGTTATTTTCCCAAATGGAAGTGACGTCATTTAAAATTTCACATGTCGATATTTCGCCTAATATCGTGTGAGTTTCCAAAGTGATTGTGCTTTCAGTAGGGTTGTGTATGTGAATGACATGTGATTGTGGGTTTACTGTAGCATTGGGAAGGACTACTGCATGCTGAGTCATAAGGGTAGCAGATGGGGTAAAAAGTACAGGCTTAGGAGTGGTAGGTGTCGTAGTGGTAAGTTTCAAATTGATATAAGTTTTTGATCGTGGACTTAACTGAATTGTGTTTGAAAAGGTAGCTTTCCCCGTATACACATTTGCATTTTCAGTTTGGTTGAATATGTCATGCGACACCTGGTGAGTTTTGTACTTTGACCTCAAAATACTGTAATTCGCAGTACGTCCTAAATGATGAAGAGTTATTGTATTGTATTTTAACGACATCTCGCAACTCTGTGTTCGCAAAAAGTCATTTCCTAAAAGTGGAGGGACATTTGTTGAATCTATAATTCTAAACGGGTGCGAATATTTATACTTTCTAATTATGATAGGAAGTACTACAATTTCAGACACACTCAGTTTTGTTCCAGACACACCTTGGATTGTGGATTTTACATTGTAGGTTTTTCTTTCAGAAGGGAGGAGGTGGGAGGGGTAAATTGGTATTTGGGAACCCACATCAATAAGTAAATCTATTTCTTTCCCTTGTATGCTACTGTTGATGTAATACAAGCCATTTTTCTCAATGATAGGAACTTTGTCTATTCTACCATTATCTTCGATTTCGTTCCTGCAAGTCGAAGATGATTCTAGTTTAAACTATTATCTCTTTGTGGTTTGTAATAGCAGTTATCGCTCGAGTGATTATAGCGACCACATAATGTACAGGCCGATGGATTTGTCTCGTCGCGATTACCCATATTTCGAGTCTGATCTCTACGTTGAAACCTATTATTACCCCTAAATTGGCCTCGAGAGTTCGACCTATAGTTTCCTCTTGAATTAGCCCTATAATTACCTCTGTAGGAAGGGGAGTTATTATTCTCCTTGTTTTGAACTCTATTACCTCTATCATGTGCGCTCTGATTAGAATTTTTCGCAAATTCCAGAACATTTGAGCAGAAGGCAAGGAGGGAATTCGAATTTAATGTTTCTTCACTAGAATGCAACGATATTTTTGCAATCTGCGACGAAAGCTTATTTACATCGTCACTACAGGCAGTATTGTGAGTGTGTTCCGCGCTGGCCACAGCTGGTGGCGCCACGCAATCGGGAATTTCGGAACTTGGTTGGAAAGCCGCGACAGGCTGTGGAGCGGATAACTGAGAGGAGAAATTGTGTCCTTGATAAACTGTCTGGGAGGGAATGACGGGAGTTGATTGCAGACTTTAAACTTGATGAGCGGGGTGTGGGGGAAGGTTGGATTCTGGTTATATGCTACAAATTGCTGAGGCGGGTTCGGCGGATTACTTGGGAGGGAGGAGTAAACCTGTGCATGAGAACAGCTGTGAAGTGGCGTCTGGGTCAACGTCTGATGCAAGCTTGCTTGTGCTATAGCCTGATCAATTTCATACTTCTCCTCCATCATGCGGGAATTAATCAATAACTGTTGGCATTCGAAATTCTGTAGGTGGGCTATTAATTCCTCTGTTTTGGCAAAGTGCTTATTAGTTAAACAACCAATGTATTTAGCTCGCAGTCCCGTGATTATATAGGATAGAGTCTGTTCTTCAGTGGCGTTCGGGAAATATTGCTGGACTAATGCCTTCTTAGCAATAACATAGGCGTGAATTGGTTCTGTAATTAGCTGTTTTCTTGCTAAGACTATTTGAACGGGTTCAGCAGGGAGATAAGAGCCTTTGAACAAAGTACTGAGTTCATTTTTTATGTGTGTATATGTCAGGTCTGCAAAGTTATGTCGTTTCTGTATATCGTGAAAATAAGTCAAAGCTGTGTCAGTTAAAAATAAAGGCAACATCTCTTTTCTCTTAGCTTCCGACCATCCCGCGGCGTGCGCGATATTTGCTATCTTCAGGAAAAAGGGTTTGACTTCTTTTGGGTCGTTTCCGCTGAAAGGCGTCGGATATAAGGCAGTTGGGATTGGAGTGGCCATGTTAGTGGTGGGAATTTCTACAGTAACGTTATCAGGGCTATTAGTATTGTTAGAAGTAGTAGGAAGCTTAGTTGGGGTGCTTGCTAAAGGTTGGTGTCGGGTTCTGCTGGGTGTTTCTAATCCTACTAAGAATTGAGGGTAGTTTCTGTTAGCAGATCTTAACCGTGTTAGTGGAGGGGAGGGGGCTGGTGATAAATTTTGTGATTTTACTGGGTTCGCCGCAATTGCAGTAGCTAACTCTATGATTTGGTTGAGGGAGGCATCTAGGTGTTCGTGCTATGCTATCTGTGACGTATTCATGGGCGTCCGGAAGGGGGGGGCAAGGGGGGCCGTGGCCCCCCCTGGAAAACGAAAGTCAACCAAAAATTACATATTTCACACGTATAATTTAATTTCAGCCACAATAATGTGGGTTAATTATTGCATGAACATGATAAATTCAAATTTAAGCAATGTTTTTTGAGGGATGAACACTATTATTGGGGAAAATATGCCATGTTGCCCCCCTGGAAAAAATACCTTCCTTGCCCCTCCCTGGAAAAAATCCTGCGGACGTCCATGGAGGTATTCATAGACTAAAGTTCGTCGTGCTGACCAAAGAACAAATGAAAGTAGGGGTATGCAGTTATTGATTTCATTAATATGTCGTCTGTCAAATAAATATAAGCAATTGTTCTCATTCCTGTGTGAATGATGCTTAAATACGTACAGAATGAAAATTATGCAAAAGAACTAGATTTTGTGGGGGGGGACTCGGCACAAAAAGAAAAGAGGGGTTGTATTCCATAGGGTAATATACAAAATTGTCACTGGGTCTGACGCATCTTAAGCGTACTGTGGGAGTATGAATTGTAACTACTAAAATTTATTTTCAAAAATGCTCCCAAAGTGAGAGGGGGAAAGACTAATTTAATTTAAAGCAATTTGTACAGAAGGGTACTGAATTGCAAAAAGGGCCTGAAGCACCTCCACCATGTTGTAATCCCGTCTTACCTGGGATCTGAGGTCACAGGGATGCTTCAATAATACATTTTAGGTAGAGCTTAATTATACTTGTCAGTTGAACCTGCTCCGATTAAGAGGGAAGAGATATGGAAGGTTGAATTTAAAGGTTATTTACGCTTGTTCATACCTGGTAGGCGAGTGATGTTCTTGTCCAGATGCTTCTTGCAGACCGAATTGTGACTGATGCCAAGGTTCGATACGGTGACCCTTAGCTCACTGATCCGAGCAATCCCGCGCGACTGGCTGCATGCTTATACAGCCGTAACTTCGTGTACCGTCGTCGTAGTTTAGTAAGTGGTAATGTGTCGTAGAGTAATCCAAGTGTAATCAGAGACTAATGAGACGAATGAGAGTTAAATGAGACAATTGAGAGCGAGCTCGGGGACCAGCTTCCTTTTATAATCTTTGGCTTCGAAAGGTTGTTACACTTTTCGAACAAGCTGGATCTTGTCTAGATCCACGCATTTGCCTTTCAGTCATTGCTTCACGGAAGTTACAAAGTTTGCGCATTCTTGGGATCGCCCGCTGGTCGGACAATTCCAGGAAATAAACAAGCGTAAATAGTCTCTTGACAAGGTTTTCTCGTTTTTGTAATCTCCATATCTCTACAATATATATATATATATATATATATATATATATATATATATATATATATACACACACACACACACACACACACACACACACACACACACATATATATATAATTGGGTCTGGCCCCTCCCTCAAATAAATCCTGCGTACGGACCTGGTCTAAGTCAATGACAGAAATGCAAGCAACATTCTTATTTATTTTTAACCCAATTAAAGGAAAGTGTAAGCATTTAAAAAGAAATAAGAAAGATCATCACTGTTGCTCTTCCTTAGAAATTGTTGTTCTTCGAGGAAGAAAAATTAGAACGATTTAATCCAGCACCTTAACACAGTGTCCCACGAGTCTCTCTTGACTAATACTGTCAAATGTGAGATGATTTTACGAATAAAATTTTCCGCCTGTTTACGTATAACGTTGCGCAGATTTGGTAGTACGCACACGGTATAATTATTTCGTGTTACCTTACGCAACAGCAAATACATTTCATAAGACTGTTCTGGACACACGACTTGCATCAGTAAAAGCATTTTGTCTGTTACAGTATCACAGGAAAAGAACATCGTCCTGTAATGTTCAAGCCTCTAGATATTTTCCATTAATAATGTCTAATCACAATAATAAGTTAGAAGAAATAACTCGCATTTTCACAACTACCAATATTCTCGTTTTTAATCACTTCGAAAATTATTTCTCGAAGATATCGGTTATACTACAAGAAAGCAAATCAAAATTAAAGTAAAAGTTCAACTACACGTATACCAAACGACATTTACAATATTGGAGGGACAGAATACTTAAAACGAACCGAGAAGTGGAGAAAAATTGAATAATTCTTATAAATATTAAAAATTACGTTCATTTTTTTAGTGGTGTAATCGCAGGTAAAATCAAAGATCTTACATGGAAGATTTTAACTTGCTCTGAACTCAGCCAAAAGGCATTTCGCACCGATCTAATATATTCTCCAATACATTTCAAAATGTTATTGAATGTTTCATGTCAATAATTTGACCAATGCATCCATTCTTGACGCTCAGACGATATTTTCTGCAACTACCTCTTCTCTCCAGTTCCTTCTCCTTCTTCTCTCCCCTCTTTCTGTTCTGCTTTTATCTCATATCGCCTTCCCTACTTTTCTCGCATCTTATCTCCATCCCACTCTTCTCCACTCCTCTTATATCCTTTCCTGTCTTAGATTTCCGACTCCACTGCACTATTATCTCTTTTTTCGTTCTTCTCTATTTCTCTCCTTTACTCTACTCTCCACTTCCCTCTTCTCATCTCCTCCTCTCCTCTCGTCACGTTTTCCTCCCCTTTTCTCTTCTTTGTTCTTTTTTCCTCATCTCTTCTCGAATCTTTTTTCCATTCTCCTCACTACATTTCCTCTCCTCGTCTATCCTCTCTTTCTTCTCTCCTCTACTTTCCTCTTCTCCTTTCGCTTTATCTTTCTTCTCTCCTTTGTAACCTTTCGCTTCCTCTCACCTCTTTTCCTTACTGTAGACTCATCAGCGATGAAATACTAGAAAACCTATTTTTTCTTTCAGAAAGAATTTTGTCATCTGCGATATAATAGTGAATTTTATACAATAATACTTGTTTATATTTCTTTCGCGTATTTTATAAATATCTATTGTGCATGTGGCAACCCTGAAATTGAGCCTAACTCTGCACGCAACCGACCAACGGCTTGTGTAAATTGGGTTGCCTAGTATAAAATGTCGTTGTCCTAAAAGTTTTGACAGACACTGTACAACGTACCTTGAAAATTTGTTTCTTGACATCCAATTGAGCTTCTTCCGGCGGTCCATACTGATGATCGGTGGTTTCCAAAACGATATTACCAGAACTTTTCATTCTTCCTTTACAGTTCCGAGATTTTTCTTTCCGGCATGCCCAGGAAATAAATCCCTTTGTATTTTCAAGCTGTGTCTACAACTGACTGATCCTCGCGAATACGCGAGCAAGTTGTTTGTGACCTTGGCATGTGCAGGTGTTGTTCCCTTATATCTTAGGTGAAAATTTGAGTATCCTCTCTGCTCTTCCCTCTTCCCCCTCCTCTGTCCGCTTTTGACGCGGAATTTGCTCTGTCGGCTAGTAGGATACAACCTCAAAAGCACTTGCTTCAAACCTGTCGGCCCCTTGAAATGTGGGTCAGCAGTCGGTGAGGCTAGCTACTTGGGGTGGAGAATTATCCATTTCTTGCAGATGTGAATGACGTGGCTGTGACTGCAAGTGTTGCAAACTCAGTATCATCTATGGCGTCATTCGTAAACTGTCTTCGTGCTGTTTGTTCAGTGCATCTGGGGGGACCGGGGAAGATAAGTACGGACTTGTGGGGTGAGTTGGTAAAAGTAAGCGGTGTTAAAAATTTGAGAATCTGATGGTGAGATTTAGACATTTGCATATATGAGGTAGATGATATGATAGAATAAATAGTTACTTAAAATTATTTGAAGAAGATTGAAAACTAAAGGCACTTCCAATTTTTACAATGAAAATTTAAATTTAAGAAAAAAATGAAAAAATAAAAATAATAATAAAAAAAACACTCGAGAATGTCACAAACTAAGAGGCGGTTGAATAGCAATGTTCCCAGCAAACAATCACTGTGATTTGTGTTAGAGGCGACCAAGTACATCAAAAGTTGTGACGTAGTGCCCGACATTGTTTCTTTTAACCACAATGCGGCCATCGAATGTCCAAACACACTTCATACCAAATTTCTCGATTGCCTGCCTGTAGAGCTGCAATTTGGAGAAGCACAAGTCTTCTTTGATGGATATTCTACTACCTTTGAGCTTTTTCTTGGAGTTAAAAACTCTGGCCAGGAATGATAGTTTGTAAATTTAACAATGTTGGTCTGATCTTACCTTCAGATTCGGCCCCTATCCTGTGGCTCCTGCATATTTTCGATGGCTCCAATTTCACTGCTAGCTGTTCCTCAAAGAGGGAGAGAGCAACATTATCTGTGTTTTCATTCGGGGTCTCCGGAATCCCGAAGATCCGGATACTGTTCCTCCTCTGATACTGCTCGAGATCCACCACCTTTTCTTCTAATTTCACCAGCCGTTTCTTGACCTCTTGGCTTTCTTCATTCTTCCTCCTAAGCTCTTCCTCGAACTGAGGCAGAAAAGTCAAATGATATAATTATGAGAATGGAATTGAACTTGGAAGGTGTCAAGCTGAAGAAAATATATGTTCTGTTGGACGAGAGGATAGCAAAAAGCACCGACAAATACAAGGAGATTGGTGATATCCCTATTTTTTAAGAACAATATCATATGTTTTGAAATTTGACTAGGTAACGTTCACCGCATTATTTATTGACAAAGTCATTAATTGTATTATTAATTAAATAAGCTCTTTTTGTGCAATATGTATAATGTACGTACTTCGACGAAGGCTTTAATCATATAGGATTTTATGTTACAACTGACATGTTTCAATTTGAGGTGCAACTTTTACACCACCAGTGACCCATAGGCCACTGAACAGTCTCAAGTCTGGCACTGAGTCTGTTATTAACCTAATGAAATCCTTCTTGCGGCATGCTTTGTAGTTTGAATTCTCCGTCTTTTTATTTGATACTAAGTTCAGAAGACGTAATGTTGACGTCAAATAACAACTTGAGTTAGGTAAGGTACCTCTAGCTCACTAATTGGACGCGGAAGTTAGGTTAGGTTGAGCCAGTTTAGGTACCTATAGCATACTAATTTGAACAGAGAGGTTAGGTTAGGTTTAGTTAGGTTACCTGTAGCGTACTAATTGAACGTGAGGGTTAGGTTAGTTGAGTTAAGTTAGGTACCTATAGCGTACTAATTGGACATGAAGATTAGGCTAGGTGTAGTTAGGTTAGGTACCTATAGCGTACTAATTACAGTTGAAGGTTAGGTTAGGTACCTGTTGCGTACTAATTGGACATGAAGGTTAGGTTAGGTTGAGTAAGGCTAGGTACCTACAGCTTTCTAATTGGACGTGAATGTTTTGTTGGGTTTGTTTTCGTACTTATGGCGTACTATGTTTTTGTTAACAACTTTCCACTCCAATGTTCGAACCTCTTAAGCTTGATTCACATCTACGCTCAAGTAACACACAGATCATCCTCCCCTCATGGTGCGGTCAACTATTGTTGAATGATTTTTAAATAGAAGCATTCCAGTGTTCGGAAAGTTACTTTTAACAAGGTAACTAAGTTACAGTTACTTGCTTAAAAAGTAACAGTTACAGTTACTCATTTAAAAAAGTAACTCCGTTACAGTTACATGTACTTCAAAAGTAACTGTAAGTTACTTTTATAGTTACTTTCTGCTGAAAATTTTCTTGCAACCAAATTTCACAAATCGATCATTATTTGTAATAACATATTTTGTGAAGACTAACATGTATTTTACGTATGTTACTGGTACATAACATAAGTATTCGTATATTTATATTTATTACAAAATAAAGTGCTCTCCTGTGCTTTGCGTGACGCCATGAAGGCGTATAGGGGGTGTGGAGTTAGAGCCCCACACTTTCTTGATCATGACCGAAGGTGGGGATGATGTGATCAGCACCACGTCCCTAGCATCCTTTAACCCCCCCCTCCAGAATTTCCTTCAGATACCCACTTTATACGAACCTGGGTGGGCGCTGGAGCCGTTTCAACAGGTGGAAAAAATCTCGGTTCTCCCCCACCGAGGATTGAACCCGGGGTCTCTTGCATGGTGGTATCCCCGTTATTCACATGTTCTCAATTTTCACGTATGCCAATTTTCTGTTTTCTGTATTCCAATTGGAACAAACACAAACATCCATGTCCGAAACGAACTAGAATCCGGGACCCCTGACATATAGTGCGTTGTGCTAACCACTCCGCCACGGAGGTTGACCTGAGATACTGCGACTTAAACATTTGTATTTATTATCATTGTTGTTCTTAAGGAATGTCCATTGTAGGGGGGAGGTTTCTAGAAGCTGTATAGAAATGAAGAAAGAGAGAGAGAGAGAGAGAGATGACTCACGTCGAATATATTCTAAGAAGGGAGGTCTGTTTCGCATAAAGGGCGTGTCAGAGAGAAATAAATGTTGTTGTATAATTTCAAGTGTTTATGAACGAGAAAATGATAAAAAATATAATGTAGTAGCCTAAAATTGTGCGTTATCAATTAAGGTGAAAATGGCATTTTAAACTTACCCCTTCAGTTATCTCTGAGAGGATTACATAAACAAGCAAGAATGATGGCTAGGGTCTTCCTGATTCATAGGTTGCCACTTGAGTGTTGTAATTCACTGTTGTATCAATAATAATGGTGAGATATGTCGTATCTGTTATTTCAAGAAAATGGGTTCTCATTTAAATCTTAAACGAATAGCACTTACCAAAAATATATTACTTTTTTCAAAATATCCAGAAATGCTGAATAATCGTAAATAAGCGAATTCTAACCTGAAATAGTTTTACTTTCATTTTTAAATTATCAGGAATTGAGATAAATGAAATCACTTCGAAAGAATTTGATTGTTTTCCATTCATATGCGCATTTGCTGTCTCTCACCTTCTTCAGTTTCGTTCAGTATTGTTGAATTCTTTCATAAAACACTGAAATATTGCAGTACGTCCCTTTTCAGCTTAATCCGATATTATAGCAAAGGAATAAACTGTCAGATGCTGCTTACAGAAGGGGAAATTTATAAGGGCACAGAAGAACACCACAGAGGAGAGGAACAAACTACACAAGAGACACTTCACAGCACACAATTGACAATGGCAAACTGTCAGCAATAGGCCTCCTAGAAGCTTATTTAACCGCTTCTGGAAAATCCACTCCTCTTCTGAGGTGTGTATATCGCTTTGGAATTCAGGTCTACCAAACGAGAGATGAAACATATGATAAACCTTGAAATTCCTGGCACCTGACTGGAGTCTACCGACTGACCGCCGCCAAAAGACAAATTTACTACAACTACTTTCTCTTTTCCTCTTCATCTATTGTTTGTAAGAATTAATGTATCAAAGATGGGCTTTTATATCACAGCAGAAACTAAATTCCAGTTCACTTCACTTTGTATCCTAAATCGCCAATATGACACTTAATAGCAATTTAAGTGTCGCAAAGTAACTGTAAATGTAACTGTAGAAGTAACTGTAAAAACGTTACTTCTATCGTAAAAAAGTAACTCAGTTACAGTTACAGTTACTCACTTTTAAAAGTAAATAGTTACAGTTACATTTTCTCAAAAAAGTAACTGTTACTTGTAACTTAGTTACTTGTAACTAGTTACTTCCAAACACTGAAGCATTCACACCTAGCGGTCCGGTCCAGGTTCGCTTTGATCACACTCAGCTCGCACTTCGGTCTCGATCAGGTGGAAAGCATATTTGACTGGAGCGTGAGGGGGCGGAGCTTCACTTTTCCGAAGCTTGATCGTTCATGTGAACTCGTGTAACGCTCAACCCACGGTTCAGTAGTAGTCTTCAGCCCGTTGCAGAGGATACGTTTTGTGCATAGAAGATGAGCGGGCTGAAGTCAAAGACCTAATGAAACACAGAGAAAGGCGAGTATAGATAAAATTGATTGATGGGGACATTGGGCAAAACAATCCCAAAATATTTTCTTATCAATTCTGTTTGTAAAACATCGGTCAAAATATATGATTTAATAAACCCGAGTAAAAGACATTTAAGAAAAAACTGACCCAAACAACCAAATTACAATTATAGCCAATGAATAAAATTCAATAGGGGACTAACCACAAATATGATCCATGAACACTAGTTGTAAAGACCTTTTTCCGTGAATTGAAATCCTTAAATCAAAAAGCTAAGCTCTTGACAGTCATATTTTTTCCGGACAACAAAATTGTTATTTGTGTGTATGTGTGTTTGCAAAGGGACAGGAGGTATTGGTCAACCCTCTGCCAAGGCAAAAAAATCATTCTTGATATCTAGATGAACTTGTTCTTCGTTTACGGAATACTAAACAAAATTATTACTTTTCTTTTAGTCGAGGAAGACGACTTTTCACACGATGTGCGTAACAATCGGGTCCTTGAAACTAGGCTTAGAATCTCATGATTATCTGTCTCGCGTTGTTGTGTCGGTAACTTTCTGATCAAAGAAATGGTCAACAATGTCGATATGAAACATTGAAGCTGAAAATGTTCATGCCAAACCTAGACCGACGAAGTAGTGTTTACCGCTGTTGACATTTACAGTTTTACACATTGTAGCTGCCGATTTCAAAACCGAAAGTATATCAATAAACGGTAGTATATTTTAATAGGCGACCTCCATGGCTGAGAGGTCCCGGGTTCGAATCCCGGAATGGGCATGAGTGTTTGTGAGTGTCCATTCATCAATTTCATGATATCATCACTCATCCTGATCTTCGCAAATTAGCCAAAAGTGGAACAAAAAGCGAAGTAAAATAAACTAAATCAATCACTATGTGGCCCAGTGGTTGCCACAGCACGCTACGACGCCAGGTGCTCCGCATTCGAAACCCCGGCCTGGGCATGGATGTTCTTTGTGATGTCCCTTCATCCATTTCGTCATATCACAACGCATCCTCATCCTCACAATTAGTCAAAACTGGCAGAAAACTAAATCAACCATATCAATTAATTCCTGCTTTCGCAATTCTCTTTCTTCTTATTTTTATTCTAATTAATGCCAGTGCTGTGTCAGACAAGACCATCGTGGGAAATATTTTAACATTGTACTTAGCACAATCGGCAGGTTTTTTATGCAGAAAAATCAGTGTACTCTGTGAAGAAACCAACACCAGACTGACATTGATCGTACCTTTAAAGGAGCAAAGCTTGACCGCTAGTGTGGATACCCCCTGACCGTGAGCGGAGCGTTAGGGGACAGTGACCCGAGTGTTGCTTGAGTGAGAATGTGAATCAAGCCTTACTCTCTCTTTGGAAATTTTCAGGCGGCAATGAAAAAGCGTCATTTAATGAAACCGCGTTCACGAAATGAATAATACTGTATTTCACGCCCATTCGTATTCTCTTAAAAGTCTACCTTTGAATTTATAATATCGATTATTAAAATCTAGAAACGACGGTGAAAACGCAAACATCCCAATATGATTTCGCAAGCACTGATTGTGCCATGGGCTGAAACTGCTTTCACCAAATGAGAATAACAAATCTCACGAAGTCTGCAACGACTCTACATGTATTTTTAAGAGATTTTTCCCCCTTTGCTGATTTTTACACACTGCAAATTTTAACAACTCCTACGTCACTGTTGTAAAGTCAACTTTCTTTAAGTAAACCTAACCTTTTATGGGCTCTAACTGCGTTCAATCAACTGAAGGAATATAAATCATTCAATAAAATTGACATTTTTTCAAACTGCAAACAGACTACAATGCACAAAGTGAAAGCAAATGTTTCCCAACAAATATTGCTTAATGAATAAAAATAATTTTTAAAAAATGTTTATTTTACAGTAATAAAATAACACTTATTGCATACTATGCAATAAAAATATTAACGAGTAAATATTAAAAATGGCTCAGTATTGTTACACAATAATATCGGACACAAATTAATCCAGTTACGAGAAGTAGCCTTTTGTACACTAAAAATAGTAATTATAATATTAAACCAGAAAGTAGAACTTCCTGTATTATTTTATGCATATTGGAATTTAAAGGACCTTATTTAAACAGATGCATGTTAACACCTTACACAGATTAGATTTTAAAGTGGAACTGTTGCTTTTTATTCGCTTACATGCGTAAAGATTGACAATATCCAAATGTGAAATACAAAATGTTGATATATTTGTAAAATATCGTCATATTTCATCTACTTCCAAACTACAATTAATTCAACAATATCAATAGCATGTAGGTTAGTTATAAGTATTCGCTGCAGTCTTACAGATGCAAAATTGCTTTTCATGCATTTTTCCCCTTTATGTCAGTCTTGCTTCCTTCAACCCTACCGAGTCCTCATCTTAAACAATAGCAACAATTGGGCCACCATCTTCACTACACGGCTGAAAATAAGCAAAATAGCAAATTAATTTTAAAAAATAATGGTGGCAGTTCGAAACACACACACAACAAACTACAAACATGTGCCAGTGGGTGTGTGTATGTGTGTGTCTGTGTGTGTGTGCGCGCGCGCACGTGCGTAAGTTAGGTACTTGAGGACATGTGATTGTACGCCTACATGTTTTAAAAACTAATTGCTGTACTTTTATCTTTTCTCTTTTCGGAGCAGACTATCAACTAATGAAAGAGATGAAAAAGCACGTTGTGATTGTTGCAATTTGCAATATTCGCGAAGCACAGCGAACGGTTTTTGAAGGTTGCCAAGTCATTTGTGCACAAATTTCGGTAGTAATTGGAATCCTCCGGCGGGGATATGTTACCTTTAGTCAAGTGCAAAAAGTATTCACAGCGTTCGAACAGTATTGCGGACAACACAGTTCGTGCAGCAGGTGCAGGACATCATCAATAGGAACCCAAGGGCCATTTTCAGAAATCTCCAGGTGCTCGAGGGCACAAACCACACTTTGCTGCATGAGAACATTCGATGTAAACCGTATGTAATAAGAAATGGGCAGTTCATGTTGGTGCATACAAAAGAACGGCTGCTCCAAACAAAGCAGTTATTGAACAATGTGAAATATCCGGGAGAACTTGGACTGCTCTGTTATATTTTTCCTGTGAAAAACAAATCGGCCAGGATAGAAAAGTGAACGGAAGAAATAACAGATGATCATGTGCGGATCCTGCTCACGTGTTATGTAGACCAAGTTTCTGGTAACTCTGATGGTTTTAGGGGTGGTGAGTAGCGAAGGACACGTCATACAACCCAATTTATTTCCAATTGGTCTGAGGGTGAATGCTGCTGGGTACATTGAGGTGCTTAACACAGTTGTGAAGCCGTGGATAGTATGGACCCTAGTGCGTAAGTAATGGAAGGATGCATGTGATTCAGCAGGACTCTGCACCTGCGCACGAAACTGTAACCATCCAAGATTGGGTGGCGGCCAATGTCCACAACCACATCGCTCAAAACGTGTGGCCAACTAAGACACCAGACCTAAATCCCCTCGATTATTACGTGTGGGGCGTTGTTTTAGGGAAGACTAACCGACATCCCTATAATACGACTGATTCCATAAAAACCGCCATTAGCCGAGTAATGTTCAACATCAGGACCATTTCATTTGTGCATGTTAACGCTACCGGTCCCTCATTGACGCTGTCATTTTGACTAGAAGCGGATACATCTAATAAACCAGTACTCCGACTATTATTGCATCCAGTGGCGTAACAATATCGTCAAGGACCCGCCCGCAAGGCACTCCCCACCCTCACATATACAGTGTGTCCGAGAAAAAATATACCAATAAAGAATTTAAATAACTCAACAATCGTTAACGATATAAATGTCAAATAACGTTTATTTGGAAGAGGGAAGAAAGGAATTTTTTTTACCACCAGAAGGGTAATATAATTAAGCGCATGCGAGGCTTTGTTCGTGAGTAGTCTGTACAATGGCGCCGTTTACTGTTCGTCAGAAAGTTGAGTGCTGCTTTTCGTTTGTAGAATCTCCTGTAACGGTACAAAGAAGATTCCGGCAACAATATAGACAGGAAGCACCATAACGTCATTACAATGTTAAATGGCATAAACAATTGCTGTAAACAGGGTCTTTGTTGAGGAAGAAAGGTAGTGGTCGGAAGCGTGTGAGTGAGGATAAAGCGGTTGCAGTTCAGGAAGCTTTCCAGAGAAGCCTGCGTAAATCTGTGAGACGTGCTAGTTCTCAACTTCAAATTCCACGTTCTACTGTGCATGATATCGTACATAAAAGATTAAGGCTTATAGCCTACGAGTTACAGCTTGTTCAGAAACTAAAGTGCAGTGATAAACCCGCTAGGTTTGATTATGCTAGTGAAGTGCTACCACGCATTGATGATGACAATGAATTCCTGACACGCGTAACATTTTCAGATGAGGCTACCTTCCACATTTCCGGAAAAGTGCATAGGCATGACTGTAGAATATGGGGTGAGCAGTATCCCCATGCAGTTGTTGAACATGAACGCGACAGCCCCAAATTGAATGTGTGGTGTGGTTTGACACGAGATTCCGTAATTGGGCCCTTTTTCTTTGAGGAAGCTACAGTTACAGGTGCAAGTTACCTGCAAATGTTGCAACAGTATGCTGTACCTCGTATACCTCATGGGTACATGTTTCAGCAGGATGCCCCCCCCCTACATTATGCCAGTTGTGTTACTAACTTCCTTAATAACAATTTCGCTGGTAATTGGATTGGGAGGGGTGGACCCATTAAATGGCCACCACGGTCACCAGACTTGACTCCTTTGGACTTTTTCCTCTGGGGTTATGTGAAGACTATGGTTTACCAAACACCTGTGCAAGACCTCAATGATCTCCGGGAAAGAATTATCGATGCATGTACCTCCGTCACTCATCAAATGTTGAAGAACACTTGGATGGAGGTTGAGTACCGCCTTGATGTTTGTCGCGCCACCAAAGGAGCACACATTGAGATCTACTAAGGTGATTTTTTTTTCTTGTTCTTTGGTAAAAAAAAATCTATGATTTTCTCTTCGAAATACACGTTATTTGACATTTCTGTCGTTAACGAGTGTTGAGTTATTTAAATTCTTTATTGGTATATTTTTTCTCGGACACGCTGTATAGCCAGCAACAGCAAATTACTTTGAATCGCTGGTTGGGGCTACACTAACATTAAATAATTATTCAAGTTGAATGTGCACCTATGAGTTTTAATAGATTAAAATGTATATCCCTTTGACACTTGTACATTTAAAAGAAGAAACACATATGCACTCTCTTCTTTAGAGAAAGCGGGCTTCTAGTTTCTGGGCTGCGAATGTTGCTATCACTTTACTAGCATCAATAGATCTTGCCCTTTCAGATTCATCACTGAGAGACCATCGTTAAGGCTAATATACCTCTAATCTTGTCGTTAAATCTAAAGGCACTCCTTGGCTTCATTAAAATGCTTAACAGCGCCTTGTGTTGTGTCGGAAATAAGATGGCGGAATTGCGTGTGCCAGCTGTTGTGTTGAAAGGTTAACCCAAACAGAGTTGAACACAATATTTGCATACCATCGCAAACGTACACTAGTTCGCTATCTTTGTACAGCAAAAATAATTTTCCCATTTTGTACTTCATATTATAAACTCATACTAAACTGAAATTTCATGCAAATCAGAAATGAAATGGAAGTTAAATGAGAAATGTTGTATCAATGTACTTTTTAAAGTTTTGTCAATAATGGCATCGTGATCACACATTATTCAAATTTTATTAATTTTGCCTGTCGGGCCAAAAACATATGCTTTTAGTTATACGAACTTTATTTATTTAATTCATATTGGGCTGCCATCTTCAATGCACTGTAACCACAAACACAAAATATCGCATGACTTTTTAAAATAATGTAACCTCCTTTTACATACTGTATTTGTATAAGGTAAAGTTATTCACCAAAATATTCGGTGTCGTCGTCCAAGCCGTATTCCAGTGGATCACATAGAAACTGGAGAAAGTCGAGTTTTGTTGTATTTATGCTTATGTCTGCTTATGGCCACCATTCCAATTTTCTGTTGTTTTTTTTTAACTGAAAAATGTCAAAACATATAAGAGATAAAATTAAAATGAAGCAACTGATCTAGAAATAGGAAATGCACATCCTGTAAAATAAATCTGTGACTTTACACAATGTAGCTCACAACCTTTCAAAGTACTAGGGTTCTTTAGAACTTTTCGAATTATTATCCACCTACTACATTAACATAATGGAAAAAAATAATTTGCAGTGAAGAGAATGCTCGACACAAATGTTCATCATTCTATAATCTGAATCACACCGTGTGCAAACATGATGCTGTCTAACAGTGTACTTGTCCTTTTTTTACCATTTTTGATATATCAAATATAAATATCGTATTGTATATATAGTCTTTAAAAAATATTTGTACAAGACAAAACACACAACCTTGCAAATATGCATGAGTTGTAAGAATACTGGTAAACGTTGTACGTCCCTTCTTTTTTGTCAGTGATTATTTGGAAACAGTAGATTTCTTAATACAGATTAGGAACACACAGGAGATGTACTACGTAGAAATTTTCAGCGAAAAATGCAGGCTCGACCAGCATACATACCTTGCCATTGCTGTAACCACTGACCCAGATAGTATGCAAGTTAACTGCAAGTGTGCACTAGATTCGATTTTCTCTTGCCTGACGCTTCAAGTTGGATGAAAGTTAAATTTAAGTGTGCAACAAACATGAGTTTGCAGTTTAAGTCTACATAATTTTGCAGCAAGTTAGCACATGTCAATTTGCTTTTCAATGGTCTGTTACACTTGCATCAATGCTGCAATTCAATTCACCATTAGTACCCCGTCCAGATGATGCATTTTGATTTGGTAATTGGTGCACCATTTTCATTATTAAACAGTGGGAGCGATTAGTAGGGGCAAGGGGGCAGTTGTCTTCCATTTTTTCAACCTTTTGTCCCTCATTATGAGCTCTTAATGACCCCTCCCAGTTTTCATTCCATCTCGCACACTCTTAGTCAAAAGGGTATTTGCAAGGTTCTGTAAATTTGTATAAATTATAAGTGACTTTGTAAGCACACATTTTAAGTGATATTTCGTTATATTTTGCCATTTTTTTGCAAAACTTAATCCGCTTCTGAAAAAATGTATTTAATTGATTGAGTTTGTGTTTTAAGTCCACTTTATGCACAGGAAGGCTAATCGGGACTGGGCCTACAGTTTAAAGTTGGATCCGAACAACTATGTGTCCCCACGGGGAATCGAACCCGGATCCCCTTGATTACAAGACGACGACGCTATCTACCACTGTGCCATTGGAGAGGCTTACATAAATATATTTTATTTTTGTGATGGCATCTTTAATGACGGCACAGATGATTGGAGTACTATTTTTATTTATACAATCCCGTTAAAAGAAAATAGGTTACCCCATGATGGAATGAACATATTAAAGATTTATTTGTCATGTAAAATTGCTCATTAATGAAACAAGAATGTATTTGTCACGTAGAATTGCTCATTAAGGAAATCTGAATGCAAAAGAACGGGCACAGATGGTTTCTTTTTCATAGGGTCAGAAGAAAGAAGAAGAAGGTTTCTTTTTTCTTTTGTTTTGTGATGGCGGCATGGTCACAAGTATATCAAACAAAAATCTTTCGTGTGGTTTATCAATCTGATTAAACGAGAAAGGGAAGAATTTAGTGGCATCACTAAGGTAAGTAAATAATTATACAATTCATAAGTAATAATTAAAACACGTTTAAAACAATTCAGTAAAGGCACACATCTATGTGAGGTACCACACAATACCGTACAAATTTTTATTTTCACAATACTCTTGGCAGTGTCTAGGAAAATGACAGAAGTGATGATAATAAAAATAATAATTCCTTTATTTAGCAGGCGAGGTTCTTTTATGGTTTTTATTGTTAAGTAAAGGAGTTACTTGTTCTCCTGGCAACAATTCTCGCTACCAGTGAAATTGTTACGAACAACTACGGGGTTGTTCCAACGGGTACACCAGAACTTTGTGCGACGATGCCATCATGCCTGCAGCGAATCTGGGGGACGCCACTTTGAATAACTGTTGTGAAACTTGTGCAGGTAATAAAAGTATTACATCTTGATACACCGATTTTCGCTTATTACTTTCGACTAAGTCGTTTCCGGACCATGCTTCCTTATCTCAAATTGTTACATGTGCCTTTCTCCATCATCCCTTAAAGTTTGTATCATCAGCCCGGAAACATCCTGTATGTAATATTTTGCTGAAATTTAAAATGAGTAATGAGCCATTGGAAGGAGAACGTAACAGAAAAAATATAACTACTATGGTATGTCTGTCAGATAGTTCACTCAAAATATAATTCAATACGATTTTGACAAGGCAAGAAGTTGACATCTTGTAGCCATCACCTCAACTGAAAGATGTGGAGAAGTGTTTATTTGTAGTTAGAGGGGTGTGAGAAATAAGCTAGAAGAGAAATTCAGAGCACTGTGAGAGACGATAGGTAAGGGTTAATATGTGTCTTGATTAACATGTTTTATTCCAACTATGATGCCCTAGAAATGTTAGTTTTATTTTCATTCATGGTTTCTAGCTACCAAAGAAATTATTCTGATAGAGAAACTATTTTTATGACAAAAATATGTTGTAGTTTACAAACAGAAGTATCAATTATAAGCTTATGTTTGTATGTGTATTGGGGTCTCTAATATCGAAGTATATTGTTTCAATTATAATAATATCACTCTATGAATACATATGAATCACAAAACTTGGGTTCTAATCTCAGCCGGGACATAAATGTTCATTGTGACTGTCCCTTCCTGGGCTGGGTTATCTTCCCAGAGGCAGAGCTGCATGCCACCAGGCGCGTCCCCAGGTTGTGGTTAGGGGAACGGCCAGCAGATATGTTGGCTAGCTGGAAACAGTCGCGGACAAGCAGAAGCTGGATTGGAGGAGGCAGCGAGATGTGGAGTGGCAACTGCATCTCGGTAAATACTGCAAGGCTCCGATGAAAATCCTGCGATATGGCGAGGAGAGCCGCCACTAACTAAGCTCAGCCCCTGCTGCCTTGCAGGGAGGGGATGGATCCCCAAAGGCTAAGGGAAGGATAACCTGACAGAAAACCAAGGGTGGGGTAGACTCGTAAGGCATAGTGAAGCCAGCTGACCTATGGGAGTAAACCCTAAACAAATCCTGGTCCTCCAAGAATGGGGGTTGAGCGTGGGGGCCAACAACCCCATCCCACAAAAGGAACCACGTTACGAGACCTCAAAGAAATGTAGCCGGACAGATCTACCGACGACGGACTGGCGTGAACAATGGACAAGCGAATTATGGAAAGGGAAGGGATCTATATGCAGGGAGCTGGAATGTGCTATCTTTGTATAGGGCAGGTGCATTGAAGATGTTGCTGGATCAACTAAATAATTATAAGCCTGCGATAGTATCATTGCAAGAAGTACTTTGGATCGGAAAAGGAGTTTTGGAAAAGAGAGAAGCAACTGTCTTCTATAACTGTGATGAAAGGCTGCATATGCTAGGAACTGGGTTTATAATATATAAACAACTAAAACATCTAGTGATAGGATTTAAACCTATAAGTTCAAGATTATTGACATTAAGAGTTAAAGGAGAGTTCTTTAATTACAGTATAATCAATGCACATGCACTCACGGAAGTATCCACAGATGATGTAAAAGAAGATTTCTATGATGCGTTAGAGAAAGCATTTGATGATTGCCCAAAAAATGACATAAAAGTAGTAATTGGAGACTTTAATGTTCAGATAGACATTGAAGACGTGTATCAACCAACAATTGGTACACAAAGTATGCATAAAGTAACAAATAACAATGGTATGACGCTAATAATGTTTGCAGAATCTCGGAATCAAGTAATAACAACAACTCTGTTCCAGCACAAGGATATTCATAAAATGACATGGAGAGCCCCGGATGGAAAAACTTACAATCAAATTGACCACATGCTGATAGATTGTAGACATAGATCAGATATCATTGATGTGAGATCTTTTAGAGGAGCTAATATTGATTCCGACCATTATTTTATTATGGGAAGGATTAGAGCAAGAATATCTAATAGTCGAAAAATGAAGGCGACTAGCCTGATTAAATTTAATGTCACGCAGTTAAGAAATCCAACGGTGGTTGAGAGGTACAGAAGTAAACTACAAGAGGGATTCGTCAGGACGAAACCGGCAGAGGTGGAAAATGTAGATGAGGATCAGTAATAAGCAAAAGAAATACTTGAAACACAAAAGCCAGTAAAGAAAGAAACGTGGTTCGAGGAGGAATGTCAAACTGTAACCAAAGAAAAGAATGGTGTATATAAGAGGATGCAGCAAAGAAGTGCAACAAGGACAGCTAGGGATAAATATCAAGAGAAAAGAAGGATTGAGAAGAGAGTCCATAGGAAGAAAGAAAGGGAATGGATGAAGCAGGAGATGAAGCAGTTGGAAAGCCTGCATGAGCAGAAGAATGTAAGACAGATGTATAAGATGGTAAATAATACAAAAGATGTTTTTAAGGCAAAGACAACAGTCTGTAGAGATGAAACAGGCGATATAATTAGTGACAGTAATGAAATTTTAGAAATGTGAAGAAGGCATTTTAATGATGTATTGAATGGCGGTGCAGATGTAGCAGGTATGATGGAAGAAGGATTAAATGAAGAAGAGGAAGGAGAAGAGGGCATAGGAAGTCCAAAGTTAAATGAAGTATTCGAGGCAGTCAAGATATTGAAAAATAGTAAAGCACCTGGGATAGATAACTTGCAAGCAGAGCTGCTTAAGCATGGAGGCGAGAGTGTCATTAGAGGCTTGAAGGAAATAATAAACATAATCTGGAAAAAGGGACAGATGCCAAATGAATGGAGGACGAGTATCATAGTACCTATCCACAAGAAAGGGGACATGATGGAGTGTGCAAACTATCGTGGAATTACATTGTTGAACGTTGCATATAAAGTATTTGCAAGAATTATATATAAAAGACTACTACCATATGTAGAAAAGTGCATTGGACCATATCAATGTGGGGTCCGGCCAGGAAAATCTACAATTAACCAGATATTCACCTTAAGGCAAATACTGGAGAAAACTCTCGAGTTTGGGATAGGAACACACCATCTATTTCTTGATTTTAAATCTGCATACGATAGTATAAACAGGGCCCAACTATATCTGGCAATGAAAGATCTTGGAATTCCAAAAGGATTAATAAGAATGGTGAGGATAACTATGGAGGGCTCTAATAGTAAGAAAAGAGTAGGAGGACCACTCTCAGAACCTGTTGAAATAGAAAATGGACTAAGACAAGGCGACGTGCTGTCCTGTTTGTTGTTTAACATTGCCTTAGAGAAGGTTATAAGGGAAGCTCGGGTGCAAATTAGGGGTACCATATTGATAGACGCATGATAAGAGGAAGAAGAAGAATTTGTATTCTATAGCATGTTATTGATTGGTTGTTATAGTAACTGTGTGTAAGATGTACGTGAATGGCTTCCAGGCATTAAAGTTATATTGTTTAATTTGAACCTACGTATTTTGTATGTCTTGTGCATGTATAGATAAGAACACACAACAAACAACAAGGCTTACATCTATGGCGCAGTCGTACAGGATATTCTTGGTGATTCTTCGTAAGAAGAAGTATGGATGAAGACGTCACGAAGAGTACACGACGATCATCATTCCAGCATAGGTTTATGCAAGGAGAAATTGTGTCGGCTTGATCAATTTTTACAGTAAGAACCAAGATTACATGATTTGTGTATTGATAAGCGAATTGTACAATGTGAACTAGATACTGGATCTACAGTTACTTTGTTTTATAACAAGTCTTTCAAACAATTGTTTCCACATAGGCGAACACAATTTACTTCACTAACGTTACGAGGCGTGAATAATGATATGTTAAAGTTGAAAGGTCAAACCTTAGTGGATTTATCATTGATTTAGTGTATTGTATAAATTGCCGGTTATATTGTGTGAAGAAGAACTGCGTTATCCGTTGATTGGACGTTCATGGCTCGACAGTATTCATCCGGGTTGGAGAAAACTGTTAGCACAATGTAACACATTGTTCACAAATACGGGGTCCGAACGAAATGATAACGCAGATATTAATACTAAAATACCGGAAAGTGAAGGTTTGAGACCAGCTAATTTATTATCTAGCAAATATGCTAGAGTTTTTTGATGGTGATCTATCAAAGCCCATCACACCGTTTAAAGTTGATATACCTTTGAGAAGAAATGCTTTGCCTGTTTTTAAACGACACTATGAAGTTCCATATGGACTACGAGATAAAGTGGAATGTGAAATAGCGAAGTTGGTCGAAATAGGACTCTGGGAGCCTATGTACTCTGACTGGGCATCACCTCTTGTCGTAGTTAAAAAAAAAAGATGGTTCATTACGCCTTTGCATTGACTTTTCTGGTACTGTCAATAAAATGATTGAAAATGTGAAATTTAACATAGCCAAGCCAGAAGACATCTTTGTAAAATTATGGGATTGTACAGATTATAGTATTATAGACCTTCAGATGGCTTATTGTCAGTTAATGTTGACTGAAGAGGTGCAGCACATCACAGTCCTCAATACTCATGTTGGATTATTTCGGATAAAGCGACTCTGCTTTGGAATCTCTATTAGCGGTGACATATTCCAGATGTGTCTTGCAAAGATATTAGGAGATACTCCTGGCGTTTCCTTTTATTTTGATGATGTAATCATCGGTGGAACTTCGGAATGTGAGTGTTACAATAGAACATGTGCTGCACTGTCAAAGTTAGACGCACATAACGTAAAAGCAAGTTTAACAAAATGTGTATTTGTTGCCTCTCAAGTTGAGTATCTCGGATACACTATTAGTAAAGATGGAATTATTCCATCTGAGAAGAATTGGGACGCAGTGGTTAATTGTCCAGTACCACAGAATTCTTCGCAGCTACGTTCATACTTGGGAATGTTGAACACTTTTAGAAAGTTCATCCCTAATCTTTCGTCCAAGATACACCATATTACAGGACTTTTGAAGAAAAATGTAACTTGGGATTGGTCGAAAGAGTACGTTCAAGAGTTTGCTGACATATCACAGGAACTTAAAGAACTACAACCTATAATACCTTATGATCCTTCAAAACCAGTAGTGTTAATTTGCGATGGATCACCTTACGGATGCGGAGCAAGGCTTTGTCATCAAGTAAATGGGAAAAATCAAACAATTGCTTGCGCATCTACAACGTTGTCAGAAGCCGAGCAGCGTTATGCTCAAATTGAACGTGAAGCATTGAGTGTAATTTTGGAATTAAGAAATTCCATAAGTTTTTGCAGGGTCAACAATTTGAAATTGTGTCAGATGCCAGTGCTATTAAGTATATATTTAATCCTGATAAAGGTATCTCAAAACACACATCGAACCGACTATTAAGATGGTCATTATTCTTATCGGGGTATAATTACCGTGTAGTTTCTTCATCGCATGTACCTGTGGCAGACATGTTGAGTCGGTTACCACAACAAAGTGAAACTCCAATAGACATAGACGCGACAACTTGCAACAGCGTTGACACATGTGATTCAAAAATCTCTTTGAAGGAATTTAATAAAGTCACATTAGAAGACCCACTGTTAGACAAGGTAATTTTGTTTGCCAAACATGGTTGGCCAAATAGATTATCTGTAGAAGATATTCAATCCGGATTGGGTGTTTTCTTCGAGCGACGATGTCTTTTATCTGTGGAGAGTGATTATCTTAGCTGGATGGGAAAAATTGTTGTACCATCCATATTACGCAAAAAGGTATTAAAATTACTACATTGTAATCATACAGCATCCCGTGTTATGAGAGATGCAGCTTCGTCAATATACTGGTGGCCAAAGATGCTCAAGGACATAGACAAATATGTTGATAATTGCAATGTTTGTCAATCGGAAAGGAGGAAAGTAAGAAAAGGCCCTATAAATGAGTGGCCAGAAGCTTCACGCGTATCAGAGAGAATACACGTAGACCACTTTTTCTTCGGAGGAAAGAAATTTCTTATTCTAGTGGACGCATTCAGTAAATGGGTTGACATATGGCCAGTTCATTCTCTAGATTCGGCGGAAACCATACGTTGGATATTACAGTCTTGTTCTTACTTAGGTCTACCAGACAATATTGTGTCAGATAATGGTCCTGCGTTCAGTAGCCTAACTTTCCAGAACTTCTGTTCACAATACGGAATAAGGCACATAACCATACCTCCGTACCATAGTCCGAGTAAAGGAATGGCCGAGAGATATATTCGCACCGTTAAAGACCACTTGAGAAAATTGGTATTAGAACACCTCAATTTAAGTTCATTACAAATGGACGCGAGGATCGCGGAAGTTCTACTTTTTTTGAGAAATTCCAGATTAGGAGAAACTCAAAGTTTGCCTTCTGCTTCCGTGTTGCGATTTCAACCAAGACTCTGGTGGATGGTAACAGATATGACTGAGCGGGAAAGGTGAGTGGATCGCCCACCATTTCTTGGATCACGGCGGGGCCGAGTAGAGAGGAAGAGACTTGACAAAACTTATCTTGCATATCTTCCGAATGATCCAGTCTGGGTGCAGACCCCGAAGATAAATTCTCCGAAGCATGTACCAGGAATGGTATTGTCTAGAGTTGGCAACAGCCTGATATATAAAGTGCAGTTGTTCGACGGATCGACACGAACGGTACACGTCAGGTGGCTACGAACCAAACCCCTCTTCAACAGACCTACCTGATCCAAACCTTGAATCGATACCAGAAGGACAACCGGAGGATGTAGAGGGAAGAGATAACCAAAACCAACCAAATACAAACGCTGGGCACACACCAATCAGAAGATCGAATAGACTTAGGAGACCTCCTGATAGATACGGTGAGACCAGCACTTAAAACAAAAAAGAGAGACTCCAGTAGGAGATGATAGATGCATGATAAGAGGAAGAAGAAGAATTTGTATTCTATAGCATGTTATTGATTGGTTGTTATAGTAACTGTGTGTAAGATGTACGTGAATGGCTTCCAGGCATTAAAGTTATATTGTTTCATTTGAACCTACGTATTTTGTATGTCTTGTGCATGTATAGATAAGAACACACAACAAACAACAAGGCTTACACATATATTATAAGTCAATCCAGATACTAGCATATGCGGATGATGTGGACATGGTAGGAAGATCTCTACATGCAGTAGAAGAAGCATTTCTAGCCATAGAAAGGGAAGGAAAGAAGATGGGATTGGTGTTGAATGAAGGGAAGACTAAGTACATGACAGCAGGTAAAGCACACGGATATAATACATCACCGACCATAACAATGGCTAATTATACCTTTGATAGAGTGGCTGCCTTTATCTACCTGGGTTCTGTTGTGACATATGAAAATGATTCACAGGAGGAAGTAAAGGCACGACTTATAGCAGCGAATAGGGCCTATTATGGACTACAGAGACATTTTAAGAGCAGCATATTGTCCAGAACAACTAAGTTAATACTTTACAAGACAGTGATAAGACCTGTATTGACCTATGCTGCGGAAACTTGGACCAGTACAAGGAAAGATGAACAGCTGGTAGAGACCTTTGAAAGAAAGATATTACAAAGAAGAATATTGGGACCAGTATGTGAGAATGGAAAATGGAGAAAGCGATTTAATAAGGAGCTCTACGACTTATATCAAGTACCTACAGTTATTGGTGTAATAGAGGCGGCAAGATTAAGATGGGCAGGTCATGTGATGCGCATGAGTGATAGGGACCCTGCAAAGAGAGTGATGTTGGATAGCCCAGGTGGACAAAGGAAGCGAGGAAGGCCTAAATTAAGATGGGTGGATGGAGTGGATGAGGATGTTCGGAAGCTCCAGTATAGAAATTGGAAAGTTGTGGCAAAAGGTCGAAATAGATGGAGACAAGTCACAGAGGAGGCCAAGGTTCATCAGTGGACTGTAGCGCCATAAGAAGAAGAAGAAGAAGACTGTCCCTTAATCCATTTTATCATATCATCAACATCCTCATCTTTATGATTAGCCAAAAGTGGCAGAAATGTGAAGTAAAATATAGCAAAAAGAAACAAAACATTAACACCGCCTAGATGGTGTATTTTGAGAAATTTATATCAATAGTTACACACACCCATTAGAAACAACATTTTCTAATAAGTATGTGTAAGTTTTGGTTCAATTTTCTGATACACCATTTTCTCCTCCTAGTTCCTTAACTTATTCGGACCCACCAACTGCTGCTGTCAGTTGTTTTAGTTGCCCAGCAAGATTGTGGTCAACTTGCTGCAAATTTGAACACGTGTCTTGCAAGTTTCATGTTAACTTGGAGCAAGCCTCAGATCTTTAACACCTGCTTTGCAAGTTTCATGTTAACTTGCAGCAAGCCTTTCAGACTGTAAAACTTGCCTTGCAAGTTAACTTCCAGCAAGCCTTGAGGCTTATCGTGCAAGTTAGTTGCAGGTTACAGTTAGAACTTGCTGCAATTTCAAATGTTGGTAATTAGTACCTTTGCTTTCAATTTGCTGCAAATTTGCAGACTTGCTCTGAAATTTTCTTGCAAGTTCATGTGAGTTGTATTGCAAATTTAATGTGAATTTGAGTTAAGTTTACCTTGCTATCTGGGGAGCTACCGAGTCGGTCTGGCCTCGCTTGATTTTTCGCTATCGCTGCTTTACACGGTATGCCAGATCCCCGGGTTCCAGTCCTGGTCAAGCCTGCATTTTTCGCTGAAAATTTCTAGGTAGTAGATTTCTTGTTTGCAATGTCACATTCACATCAATGCCAAAAGAAGTGACTTGCAATATTTACATATCTTTTAATTGCCATAGCACAGTAAGTTAAGTTATGCATGGTGTACATTTCGTGAAATGTTCTCTTTTGTTGAGGAAAAGTTTTATAGCAAACACACGTTCATTTCCACCTTTAGGCCTATTTGGAATGCCATTTTAATATAATTTAATTTTCCAAACTTCAAACAAATTACCCTAACCTAAGCTGCTCGTCAAGTCAACCTTGCAGCAGGTTTTATGTATCAATCCGCGCGAGAACTGAGCTCAGAATCTTCCGTGCCAGTCTTTCCTCAACCGCCGAACTGCTTACATCGCAGACACTGAGAAAATCCACAGTATTGCCAACCGCACAACACATCAAAACCCGCATGCATGTCAAGTGGAATGTATTTTTGCTTCTCTTTGTCTCCTGAAACATAAAATTTTAAAAGTACTTTCTGCGCATAGATTATTTAATAAATGTGTCATTACTTAATATAAATGCGAAATATCTTCGAAACATGAGAGCGTGTGTGTATATTTCGAGCACGCAAAAATAAAAATGAACAAAGATAAAAGTAAACAACGATAGGCCCTCTTGAATTTAATGACAATTTTTTTTTTTTTTGGTTTAGAAAGAAATACATTTATGAAAAACGTGGTTGCTTCGTCCGCAATACATCCGTTCCTGTAAGACACACGCAATTCAAGTTATACCACCAAAAAAGCATCATTTGTTATTGGTGATATATACAATCAGGTGCATTGTCTGTCGCTATTACTCTGGTTTCAATTTATGAATCACTTCACTAAACCAGGATTCAAATCTTGGTCTGTCCATTTCTTGCGGATAATCACCCTTCCCTTTCTTTGCACGGAACAGTAAATATGCACCTTCAACAAAGCTTTCATTGCCGCCAGTGGGTGAAACAATAAGCCTCCCCCTTCCCCTCATCGTTGGTTTCTTCAGCCCTGGCGTGGTTTTGCATGCTGGTATCCTTCCATGTTTTATTCCCCCTTCCCCCACCCACCGAGTTGAAGGACGTCTCGTCCAAATAATAAACATGTTTCTTCTCACTGCGATATCTTTTAATACCGCGGAGATTCTTTTGTCGTCAAAAAACAAACAATCGTTTCCTCTTGCTAAACTCAAACAGCAAATCATTCAACACCCGTGATACAATTCGTGCGCACATTGACGGCAAATCACCTCACGCCCTGTTTTACTTTGATCTTGTTGCCGCAAGGAGGATTATGCATTCAAAACAACTTGCTTGTCTTTGAAGAAAATTTCCCTTCGGACGAAGTCCAAAATAACATTCGGGTAAAACCGCGCGCTGAACAGTAGATTCAGCCATTCTCGCCGCTCTACAATAAACATAGGGTTAAAATAGTGGGATGTGCAACACTGGTATCGCCGATTTCACGCGTTCTGCAACGCATTCAGTCTCGCTCGACTCGCTCTAAAGTTTCAGTGTCTCTTCAACGCACTACACATTGCAGTTGGCGAATCTACGGTTCCAAGTTCGTCTGCACAGTGATTGCAACCAATTAAGTCCATACCTGCTAATGGATGTACTATTTTGTCTGTATATTACAAATTAAATAACTGTTTTCTTGCAAGTATGCAGTTGTGTCGGAATAGAACCCGTCTCAGTGGAACTATGTTCTTGCGCGCACGTTTGGAACTACATATGCGAAAACCTGCTGCAAGGTTGACTTGACGAGCAGCTTAGAACAGAGATCTTATTTATATATTTATGATCTTGTATTTGCAGTCGGCAGGCACGCATTTAAATCTAACTTAAGAAATTAAAATGTAACTGTTAATACATAACATTTTCGGCGTGCGGACGTAAATACCCAACTAACAAAAAAATTCCCATCCTGATCCCAACTTCGGTAAATAACTTCCCGACTTTTCGGGATCCTGAGCAGTCGGGATATACCGAATGGTCATTTTTAAAAGTCGTTTATTCTCGACGTTTTCTGCATTGTTAATGTCTGGAACTTATCGGAAATCGTTAGTTTCTTTACGTTTTTGTACCAGAAATGCAAAAACAATCAGTTAAGGTGAAAATGACGTGTAGAATTCCAGATATTCAAAGCTTCTGGAAATTACAAATTTTTCCCGTCCCGAATGTAGGGATTCAAAAAATTTCCAGACCCAAAAAAATCTGTCCCCACACCCCTGGATTTCATACAAAAAAAAATATTTCGGAAGACCGCTCTTATGCACAGTCTATTGCCCATGGCACAACCAATCAAAACGTTGCATTTCTTGTATCAAAGAATGAGAATAGCAAGGAATCAAAGCAAAACACCTCTAACAAATCATTAGTAAACGGACCTATAAAAATGCTTGAGCGAACATTGAAAGTTTAACAGGCTGCTAAAGTTTTAGTGATGCATTAACTATCAGCTCGTTAAGAACGTTTTAATGATGCTTGATCGAACCAGGTGTCCGCTAAGTCTGGCCTGAACCATGCACTCCGCAGGTAGTTCTTTATAACAGGAAGATTGTTCTGCTGTAGCTGCAGTCATGAGAAGAAACAAACAGAACGTAATACAGAAATCGGGAACACTGGAAGCCAGTGAAGTTATGAACCAGAAGAAACTCTGCGAAAGCACTATTGGGAGGATTTAAGATTTAATCGCAATTCTCAAGAAATTCGGAAGATATAGTTACAGAGGGCAATCGGTGAAGTTCTCCGTCTGAACCTGTAGAAAGTTCTGAACAAGGACTGTGAAGAAACTACTAATATTATACAGTGCGTTCGAAAAGTAACTATACACCTATATATACATGATTATATGTTGAGGGATTGTATTCCATGCGTTGCGAGTAATGTTTTCTGCAAAGGTTGGTAATCCTGCGTTGTGTGCAGTTTGTTTTCGCGAGGCAGTCAGGCTGGTGTTTTGCGACGAGAAGGTGTGTCTGGTTCGTTGTTGCTCATTGTGTGTCTGGTTCTTTGTTGTTCATTGTGTGTTGGTCGCCTTTGAATGATCGAGATCATGTATTTCCGTGTGCACTCAGAATGGTGTTAACTTTAGATCAGCGAATATTTCTCATTGAATACGTCTTCCGTGAGCATGGTGAGTACACACAGACAGTGAAAGACCAGTTTTCCGTTAGATTTCCATGTACACTGGTTCCTAATTGACATAGTGTAAGAGCGCTAATCTAGAAATTTAGGGAGACTGGATCGGTAAAGGACTATGAGGACCAGACCATCAGTACTCGATGAAGAAAAACTGCAAGACATAGCAGCTGCTATGCAATGTAATCCCAACAAGTCCTTGCAAAAGTTGGCCCAACAGAGAAACATCGTAGTTGCAACTTCACAAGAGGCAGTACGTAAGAAGCTCAGTCTCATCCCATATAAAGTGAAAGCTGTTAAAAAGTTATTGGCAACATACTTTGGAAAGCGAATTCAATACTGTGAATGGTTTCAATAGTTTCTAGACAATTCTGACTATATTTTGGACTATGTTTTCTATATATGAGGCATGGTTCCATTTATCATGGTATGTGCAAGCACAGAACTCACGTTTATGGTCTGCCAACATCACACATGTCATACATGAAATTCCTCTACATGACCAAAACATTGGGGTGTTGATTGAAATATTCAGAAACAATAAATTCAGCTCGTTATTGTGAAATAATTCACCAGTTCATGGGAGAGCTAACCGAGGATGAAATTAATAATGCTTTGATTCAACACACAGCCAGGCAGTCCATGAAGTTACTGCAAGAGGTTTTCGGAGATCGAATCATTTCTAAGGGCTTGTGGCCACCTCGTTTTCCCGACTTAAGCCCACTGGATTTTTACTTCTGGGGTTATGCAAAAAGTAATGTTTATCGAGGAAACCCCCACAGCCTCTAGGAACTTCAAGCTGTTACTCGTGGTTTCACCAAGAACATTCCACATGAACAACTTGCGAGAGTCTTCGAGAACAAGAAGAAACACGTGCAGATATGTCTGGATGTTCATGGGAACCATTTCCAAAAACTACTGTAAGGTAAATCGATGTTACGTATTGCTGTACTAGTGCATGGCAGGTGTATAGTTACGCAATGTATATGTCCTGGAATCTGTTCTGAGTAATACCTATAACCAAACAAGTACTAAATATTACTTCCAGTCCAAAATAACTATCGGGCTTTGCTACTCTTTCACCCACACGTAGTTCATCAAAATGATGCTTCAGGTGTAAACTTTCTTTTGAAACTTTGATTCAACTCATTATGATTTAGCCGACGACAATGCTCTAAAAATTCTGTCTGTATTAGGATAACGAACAGAATAAAATCGGAGGTGGAAGGTAAGAGAAAAGAGAACAGAAAACAAATAGTGTTTTTTACTCAAGACAAGATGAAACGGGTATAAATACCGAAACAAGCTATCGTAAAAATTTGCGTAAATGCCACACATGAGAAATATGAGAATACTTTCCTGGCCCTATGTTATGTTACTCCCTTGACTGCATCTGAGTTCCAAGTTTCTGCATCAATGAATTGTTTCTCGTCAGATATACAAGTTTTTCGTAACGCCTCCAAGGTGCCTTCAAATTCCTTACGCACCCTATGGGGATGTTTGTGTGTATGTGTGTGTATTATAAAGTATGAATTTGTGACGATAGTAACAGTAGTAGCAGATACAACTTTAGTTCTTTGTAAGAAGTGACTGAAATATGTTGTTTTTAATAACCAGTATCCAGAAGTGAAAAGTTCACACATACCTGTATATACCCATGAGAATAGAATGTGGTCTTTCATCTAAACTTGAGTTAAATTGTCAATGGTTATTTCTGAATTACAAATATATCCTCTGGCAAAAATTCTGTATGATTTAAATTATTTACCCATTGGAATTAATTTAGTTTTGCCTTAATTATCTTGTGATAAAAGCACATGTACCAGGCTGGCCCAGAAGTCCTGCACCATACAAGGGGGAAAATGAGACACAGAATATCAGAAACAAAGACAGACATTATTCAGCAAAGTACAGGCCTCCATGTTCAATTACCTTCACCAATCTCTGCGACAACAGTTCAATCTGATGGCGATACCATGTGGCAGGTTTAGAATTGAAAAACTCGCGACAGGCAGAATTTACCTCATCATATGAATTGAACTGCCAACCACACAGGAAATGTGAGAGAGAGCAAAACAAACTGTAATCCGAGGGTGCAACATCTGGACTATAGGCAGGATGAGGTAACAACTCAAACCCGTCAAGCTCAGTCAGGGTGTTGGTCACTCTTCGAGACCGGTGACTTGGAGCATTGTCAATTTGCAGCAGTAACCTCTTCCTCCTCGTTAATGCCGGGTATTTCTCGTTCAGAATGGCATACACTCGGCATAATTGTTCAGAATACAGTTCACCTGTTACAGCACGACCTTCTGGAACAAACTCATAATGGACAATCCCGTCAATATTCCACCACACACTCAGCATGAGCTTTTCCCAAATCTGTCCTGTTTCACGCGGGCGATGGCCTTCTATCCTCTTTTCACCCACTGTTTACGTGTATCAGGGTTTCTCAGAAACAGCCACTTGTCATCTTCTGTCACAATTCTCCTCCAAAAACCAAGATCATGCAGGTTTTGTAGCAATGTCTGGCAAATTGCAACTCTGCGCTAGGCCTGCACCTCTGTCAGCTCATGCGGACTTTGTCAGGGCTGTTTATTAGTGTAATCCATGTCATGCAAGTGACGGTTTATGGTCGATTTGGAACCAAACACTCTTGCTAACACACGTGCGCTGGGTTGTGGTTCAGCATTCACAGCATCCTTCAGACTCGGTAATGTCTATCGGAAGGCGTCCCGTGTGGGGCTTGTCCGCGAGGCGTAGATCACCTGAAGCAAATTTTTTAAACCAATGGGAAGCTGTCGATCGATTCACCACTTCTTCGTTCTCCACACGACAAATTTTCTCCGCTGCCTCTTTTGCTGTTAGTACTTTTTTCCATAAAAAAACGTAGCACTGCACGAAGTGCAATTTGGTTCTCACTCATCGTGACCACTTTAACTTCACGGGAACACTCGCTACACATGCAGTGCATGCCTTCACTTCATCCCACGAACCTGTCCTCTATGCCTGCCAACAGCTTTTCATCGGTGGCACCACCTACCCTCGCAAACTTCACCTTCTGGAGCTCAGTGTGCTGATGGTGCTGGACTTCTGGGACAGCCTGGTATATGGTCTTCTTTAGACTAAGAAACAAATTCAAATGAAAAAAATATCGCACTGGAAGATTGTATATGCACACAAGGTCCAGGGTCTAGACATCAATGCACATGACACCATGTACCATTTTAAGGATAGCGAAGAGCATGAACAAGAAGGATGAAAACAGGGAAAATAAGGAGGAATGGATTATCTATGATGCAAAGTGCAATGAATGTGATAGCATATATATAGGTGGAAAAAAAAAGACTGAAAGACAGGTTGAAGCAACAGCAATGGATGACTTTAGGCTGAAAAGAGACAGAAATGTAAAATTCAAACACATGAGAGAAATGGGATAAGATGAGACTAGGCATTAGAGAGGGAGAAAGGAGAACTAGTGAGGAAATGGAAGGGGGCCAAGGTAATAGAGAAGAAAGAAGACATAATGAACTGGAATGGGGACTTAACCTCTTGACTACCACTGCATATGGCCCGTACGTAGTTGAGCCTGCATGTTCTCCTACCACTACGTACGGCCCGTACATAGCTGGTACTATTGGCCGAAAAGGAAATATTTTTGCATGGTAATGGCCAAGGAAACGTATGAATGCCTCTGGTTGGGAAGGACCGAAGTCTACGTGTTGCTGTACGTCATTTGAGCACGTGACTATCGCAAGCAATGAGCAAAGCACACTCGTTACGCCATCTGTTGCTGAAAGTACGTAACCGTGCTATTGAGGAAACCTGTGTGTTTTTGTTTTGTTGCATATTTTTTAAAACAAAAGCAGAAAAATATGGAAGAGTAGGATAGTAGTTCATCGGATTATGTTCCGGAAGAAGAGGAAAGTGACTGTAGTGAGTCAAAGTCTGTCGAAGATTGGACATACGTGAACAATCCTTTCAGTGATGCACGTGAGAATTCATTGCGTGTTTTGTTTTAAAAAGAAAGAAGAATTATATGAATAATAGAGTTAAAAAGAAATAATTGATAGTGAGGAAATGGAAGGGGGCCAAGGTAATAGAGAACAAAGAAGACATAATGAACTGGAATGGGGACTAAACCTCTTGACTACCACTACGTACGGCCCATACGTAGTCGAGCCTGCATGTGTATTGATGTCTAGACCCTGAAGCTTGTCTGTATATATAATCTTCCAGTGTGATAGTTTTTCATTTGAATTTGTTTCTTAGTCTAAAGAAGACCCTATACAAGGTTGAAATGTTATGTTTACAGTGTATTTTTTATGCAAATAAGACTGCCTTGGTCATTGGCTTTAGTGTTTAAATAAGGCATTTTTCTGCCACTTTTGGCTAATCACAAAGATGAGGGAGGATGAACACGAAATTGATGAAACTACAATTACAAACACACACAAATGTACAGCGCACAACACAAGTCTCACAGAGGATTTTACTGACAGTCCAGACCCCAGAGCCTTGTTACTTTGCAGCAAAATGTGGGCCAGAGTGCACATGCAAATGGAAGTGAGGTTGACGTTTGGATGTTTTATATACCCCTCTTTTATTTCAAGAATACAACTTTTAATGAGTAGTTTTCACATCAATTGTAATCTAATACTGAAACATGATAATTAGAAATGGATTGAATGAAATTTGAATGTACACCATTCATTTATTTCCAACTCTACTTGTTCTGGGTGTGATAAAAATTACTTCCTTCCTTCAAAAGAACCTGGTACCCTCATATTATTATAACTAAACGGCGCCCACCCAGCGTTGAATAACATGGGTACCTGGGGGAAACCCTGGGGGGTAAAGGCGGTCAGGGGCATGATGCTGATCACATCACCCCCACTCACGACCGGATCAAGAAAGTGTGGGGCGTTGCCCCCACACCCCCTATACGCCTTCATGGTGTGGTGCTATGCACAGGGGAGCGCTTTACCTTTTACCTTTAAATAACCCTATGAAAGCCTTATGTGTGACATCAGATCACCAAACTTGAAAACTAATTAAGCATTTCTAAAATTCATATGAGCAGACTTATTATTCTCAAATAGAAAATAGTGAGGGTTAGGAGTGCATAACTTTTGGATGGATTTGTAGCACTGATATGATACCCTTATTCTGCAAATGTTAAAATTGGAGAATGTTAATTATGACAGCATGATAAAAATTCACAGCAATAAATAAGTTAAAAGTGAAAAGTTCCTAGAGAAAAAAAAAGAGACCATGAAGAAAGTATCCAGTAGAATGATTTACAGTCAACTCTGTGCAAATGGGAAGTCATCACAAAATTGAAAAGAAAGCATCCCTGGGGGGGATGAAAACTGATGAGAGCCTCGTGTTTTTGGGAATCTCTGTGTGGGATTGCTCTATAAAAACTCTGTAATGTAAAACAAAAATAACACATGATTAGCCATTAATATATCAAGGTTTGTGTCAAATTTAAGAGTTTCTGTACTTCCACTAGAGAACATTAACTACAAAATGTGTTTTTTTTTTAAATTATTAGTTTCATGACATTTATAGTGGTCTTTGTGATGAATACATCATGAAAATGTGTTTATAGTGAGCAAACAGAAAATTTTTAAAACATGAATATCAAATCAGATCGCTGTAAGGGAAATGTAGGACATAATGCCCCAAAATGTAGGATTTTAAGTCAAAATGTAGGACAAGAAACATTCACAATAAATAGTACACACTTCCAGAACATGTTAGAAAGTAATTTATACTGATTAGGAGCCAATTTTCATCAAAATTTAGGTTATCTCAAAATATATATATGAGACACTGAACAGTCTAACTATTTCAAACTATTTGAAATTATACAAAACCTCACCAAACTTTTTAGACGTTTTGAAAAAATATTTCTCTCATGACTTCATTGTACTGATGGTATTCTCTCATTATGACCTGAAATGGCAAACAAATATTCAGCAATTACCGTAACTTCAAATGGTTCCAAAAGTTTCATCTAGGGTAGTTTTTAATTCAATAACCTTGTTCTCTGTACCCCCTGATTTACAATCCAAATATTGAATAAGAATGGGAAACACCTTGTTCCATCAGTATAAACCCCAAGGCAAAAATTCCACTCAGGCACTGAACAGTGACATCATCAGATTGTGGCCCCATAACTTTGTTCATTAATTGCTTCCGTTTTTGTTCTATCAGAAACCTTTCTTCTCTTTTTGGGCAATGACTCAATCAAAATAAATTTCACTCTTTTGAGTTTGGGAGCGCAGTCCATAGACTTGTAACTTGCATGATCTCTTTGTTCAACAGAAACACGTATTTTCCTAATTAATATTATGTGACGCTCAAAATGTAGGACATTTATGATATTTTTCAAATTCCTCCCGGACGCCGGATATAAGGCTAGAATGTAGGACATGTCCGGGAAAAACCAGACGTCTGGTAACCCTAAATCTACATTTTTAAAATTAGGTGCTTACCTCATATGTTGTAAGATTTTTTAGACTCTTATAATTGCATCAAAATATTTTACTATTTCTGTAATATAAAAATGAAATTATTTTGTGTACTAATACATTCATTAAACCATAGCAATATAATATTCCTACAAGCAAGGACATCCCAGCAGATATTAGAATAACTATAAGAAGAAATGCACCTAATCCATTTGGTGTCTTGAGATCTAAAGGTATGTACAATTTTATGTAATTCTATAATATATAAGTTGTGTCAAAATAAAAAGATTTTTGTAAAATAATACATTATATTATGAGAACAGAAGAACTGGCTGGTTATCTTACACTGGTCTACGTCCATTTTGCTGACTGGAGGCTGACGGTTGTTCTTTAGTAATTCGAGGGTGGTAAATCCAAAACCGAAATCAGTTTTATTCTATCACGTCAGGTTTCGGAGGAAAATAGAAAATTATCTAATATTAGGGATGTATATGTAGAGCAATGAAACAACGTAGTCCGTAAAAAGGTCACAAGATGGCAGCACATGGAATATTATAATGAATCTTATTTCAATCACTTATTCGAACATTGTTAACCCCCAAAAAAAGGACAAATATTACTGACTTTGTAAGGAAAGAATATAGTGTATATTTCGGAATTAAATTGGGTGACCAAGATAAATCCTGGGCACCTCATAAAGTATGCAGGACCTGTGTAGACTAAAGGAAAGAAATATGTTAGCGTCTGGAACAACCTTCATGTATCGGGACAGAGAGAGGCATCTATTAACATATTTTCAAAGGGACGAAGAACTTGTCTATTGTACAGATGTGAAGGGACTAATTGAAGCTATGGGATGTACGTATAATGCAGAAGAATGGAGGCTTTTTATTGATAGCTCGAAGAGGAGTTTGAAGTGTGTGTTGCTGCATAATGGCAATAAGTTAGCATCCATTCCTGTTGGCCGAAACAATGAAAGAACTGCTTCGAAAGATAAAGTATGCAAATGACAGTTGGCTTGTGTGCGGAGATCTCAAGGTCATTTCAATGTTACTTGGTCAACAAGCAGGTTTCACGAAATATCCATGCTTTTTGTGTTTATGGGACAGTCGAGCAAGGAACGAACATTGGGTACGAAGACTGTGGCCTGCCAGGAAAAGCTTTGAAGTCGGGGTGAAAACCATCCAGAACAAGCCGCTTGTTGATCCTAAGAAAGTGTTACTTCCTCCACTGCACATTAAGTTGGGATTAATGAAGCAGTATGTAAAAGCTCTGGATAGGAATGGGGCTTGCTTTAAATACATTTGCTCAAAATTTCCTGCATTGACGCATGAGAAAATAAAAGCAGGTATTTTTGATGGTCCTCAGATAAGGATGCTAATGAAAGATGATGAATTCTTACAAACAATGAACCGCACAGAGAAAGATGCATGGTGTGCCTTTTCTGATGTCATTACAAACTTTCTTGGAAACTTCAGGTCGCACAACTACGAGGTTCTAGTTGAAAATTTGTTGGTGACGTTTCAGAAGTTAGGAGTAAATATGAGTGTCAAGCTTCACTTCCTGCACAGCCACTTAGATGTATTTCTGTCCAATCTTGGTGCAGTAAGTGAAGAACAGGGCGAACGCTTCCACCAAGACATAAAAACCATGGAGCACCGATATCAGGGGAGATGGAATGAAAACATGATGGCCGACTATTGCTGGTGCTTGCAGCATGACGTTCCTGAGGTCACCTACTACAGAATATCAAAGAAACGAAATTTTTTGCCTAAGTAGGTATGCATGTTGTGCTATTCCGTGGTGTATGTTAAGTTTAGCATAAGTACAGGCATCAGGTGTTGACTGTATGTGCTTGTGAAACAAATTGATCAATTTGCCGGAATTGCCATTTTTGTCCATTAAGAACTCCCTATTGAAAAAAATAGAAACGTATGTTTGTTAAACAACGTGACGTGATACTCTGCATGGACATCTGACTGCGTCGCATTCTCTTTGCAAGTGCTGTTTCAATGTAGCCGGATATAATTTTCTGAAAATTTTGAAATGAGACTTGTGAAACAATGCAACTTAATACCTGTTATCAGCTACGCCACCTATGTATAGTCCTATAATTTCATTATGTGCAGATATCTATATGGAAAATTGTTGGAGTTTAGCCCAGTATTATAATATTGTGAAAATTTTCAAATGTGATTTGTGAAAAATTGTGACGTGATACACTTTTTCTGACTACATATTTGGAATCAGCGACCTCAAATTATATAGAATCAGTTAAAATATCTCAGTCAGCAGAAAAAAAAAATTCATTATTTGCAGATATCTATATGGAAAATTGTTGGAGTTTAGCCCAGTATTATAATATTGTGAAAATTTTCAAATGTGATTTGTGAAAAATTGTGACGTGATACACTTTTTCTGACTACATATTTGGAATCAGCGACCTCAAATTATATAGAATCAGTTAAAATATCTCAGTCAGCAGAAGAAAAAAATTCATATGTAGACCAGTGTTATCAGCAAATATTTAATTTTATATAATTAAGATTGTTCATATAAAAGTAGAAAGTGATAAAAAATAATACATATAATCCATGTGAATTACATGATGAATAAACACTAGAAATTGTGTTGAATTAATGTATGCATTCACATATTGAATCTATTTTCATTTTACATGTATGCAAAATGAATAAAAAAATCCTTCTTCTAGAATAAAATGGTGTTTGTTTAACCTTTAGGAGAGTGCTCAGTGTTGATTTGCATGACATTATCCACATGGTATAATTTTTCTAATCAGTAATTTTACCAGGAGAGCAGCTCTATTTGACAATAATTTAGAAAATAAATGTTGGCTATTTGCCTAGTCATGCAACAAAATGGGGTCTTCGTGATGACCGAATGATAAAGATGTGCCCTAATAATCAACGGCTCCTGGGTTCAGTACCCAGTGGAAGATAACTTCCCACTTTAAACTCTAGATCCAGTCCCGATTAACCTATCTGAACATAAAGTGACTTAAAACCGACTTCACCATCAAAATAGTTTTACATTACTGCATTTGACAAAGGGGATGAAAATAAGACATTATAACCTGTTTTATGCTATGCTGGTTTGATTTCTAATATCGAGGTCTATCTCACAGTACCAATATTGGAAATCTCTCTGGCCTGCATCTTTAAAGGTTAATCAGAACATTTAATCTGCACTCTTACAACCAATTTTATTATTTGTAATTTTCTGTGCATTACATACATTAAGGATGCATCAATGTGATTTATTTCATGTGTGAGTAAAATACCAATATAATATTTAATGATATTGATGTTATTCTATCAGTCTGATGTAAAGTTGCAATTTAACTATGAAGAGCCATTATGATTCATTCATATCATTAGTTAACAGTGGCATAGCATGGGCATTTTGAGTGGGAACGCCAAGTCCGAAGGAAGTGTCGGCCCTTTTTTGCTTAATAATTTACTTATGGAATTAGTCGCCACAGGTATTTGCATGAAGTCAGCTGGGTTTACAATAAAACATCATCTATGCATGTTTTAGCTAGAAAATGAAATGCCTCACTATAACACAAATGTTTTGAACTCTGGTGTTTTATACTCCTCGGTATGACGCGAGTCTTTAGAAAACCTACCTCAATCACAAGCACCTCTAAACAACAGTAGACTTCATTGTTCTGGATGATCCAACTACTGGTTGATTTGGTTGATTTTGCTTCGCTTTTCTACTTTTGGTTAATCGCGAATATGAATATGAGTGATATTTATGAAGTTGATGAAGGGACACTCATATAGAACACCCGTGCTAACGCTAAGATTCAGGGACCTCTGTCGTCTTGGCGCGCTGTGAAAAACACTCTGACACAAAGGTGGGTGGATGATCCAACTATTGTACACTCTACTGACATAACAGTGCTGATTAGTAATTCAGACCACTCTTTATTGCATCTTGGAATGGTGATAGACATTTTAAAATAATTTTGTCCACAGACCATTCGATGTTAAGAGTTTTCAAATGAATGCTAAACATTTCCATTGACACAATATTAAGCAGTTAGATACTAACGAAAAAATAATAATAAAAAAAATAATAGTTTTGCGGGTAAAGTGGTAGAGCAGGCACAGGCTGAACTTTGACCACGAGGACTTCACCAACTTATTTGACAAAAACTATGTTGATCTTTTAGTTTTTAATACACATCGCTGTTCGTGCGATTAATTATACAATGCAATGGTTATTAAGAAATGGTATATTTGAGTTTGGTAAAGTTACGTCTGTCAATATTGGATATTGTAGCATCACATAGCATGAGTGGCACGAGCACGAAGAACCAGTTAATAATCCTACCGCTGTTGTCTGCTTCAGAAGGCAGGAAGGGTTACATGAACCAATCACATGCCCTCTGCTCCATACGCTGGCATACGAGAGAGCATTTGCGCACATGCTGTAGAGATCCAAGCTTTCCCTCCAGAAAGGCAGCAAGGAATATAGAGTTCTTTATGCCGAACCTGCCCGGCGTACATGCAGGAAAGGCATTGAAAAAAAATGCTGCAAGGAGTGTTGTTAGTGGAGCATTGCAAGCGGATCGCAAAAAATAGCTATTATAATGCCATGAAGGTCAAACATATATGAAATTAGTCAAGATTTACTTTATATTTACAGCATTTACATATTTTTGAAATTTTTAAAATCTGGGAACGCCGGGCGTATGGGCATACTATAATGCTACGCCACTGTTAGTTAATGTATAAGCATGTGACTGTAATTAAAAACTGCATTAGGCATCCACTTTAAAACTATTTAAAAAATAATAAGATGGAAGAAGCTTGCTTTAAACTACAGATTATTTGTAGAAAAATTGGATTAATAAAATTATCTGCAATTTTACCAACAATGCGATATGATTTAATTGGCTAATATTGATATAGCACCTATTCATTTGTTTCATCCTTATTAGATATAGACATTTCTCCTTGAATTTCTCCACTTTAAAGTGTAGAATTAGTACCGATAAGCATTTCTGTGCATAAAGTGCATTTAAAACACACACAAATAAAATAAAATCCTTGAACTTCTCTTTAAATGAAAATTTGAAGTATTGCTCTTTATTTTACAGCTACTGGTGAACCTCCATTTTGCCTGGCCATCTCTGTGTTCTTTGCAATTAAGAAAGCTTTAGAATCGGCTAGAGAAAATGCTGGAGATGCTAAATGGTTTGAACTAGGTAGGCTATTTTTTCTATTTAATATCTACATTTATATGAAGAATTGACTTGCTAGTTTGAATCAGTAGTGTGACAACATTGTTTTCATTATATGTTGATTATTCTCACATTAAGCTAACCAAATAACCATGGTCATGGCCATTATTACATTCAGTGTAATAAGACAATTTTATTGATTCACTTTACTACAAGTGTTGATAAGTCATTCATCACTGAACAAGAAGTGGTCTATTAGACTTCCATTTTCAATTAGATCCTCAAGTTCTGCTTGAATTCCATATTCTTCTTATGCATGTTATACAGTAATTGCACAAGTTTATTTTTTGTCCAATGGCAAACCTGTCTTAGTAATCATCTGCAATGAGCTTTCTTGATTCTGAACATTTCTCAAACTGATTCCATGGTAATTGTTTTCAGTTATCTGTTATTCTTTTCTCCCTTTATTAATGCTAAGGTACAATTCATTGCAGCATGACAGACATAACATTCATTTAGTACTACATTTCTGTTCTTTTTATTATTATTGACCTTCATGCAGTCAATATAAGATTGGACATTTAAAATTTTACTCAACTGTAGACCATGATAGGGTGTTTATTTTCTGGAAAATGTGGTTACTGCTTGAATAGTGTACTAAGAAAATAATTTGAAATTTGTCATTGTGGACTTAACCTGGATTGGACATAATATGTGTAGTGTTATGGAAAATTAAATTTCCTGTTAAAGCATGTGATTTTATGCTCTAAACTTCTGACTGTAGAAAGTCATCATGGATACATTTTTAATGTGAATATGTCAACATCCTTCAAAAGGCTTCCATGTGGCAAATGTGACAGACACAGTCAGTGATTTATCCACACACCTCTAACACCCTTCCAAAATGTTTCTGACACTCCTAAATTTTTTCATAAATCCAAGTTATAGTAATTTTTGCTCTAAATATACCCTTACATTCCCCTAAATACAAAACTTGCACCCTGCAGATGAAAAATTCTGGTAAACCTCTGTCTGAATGGATGCAAATAGCAATGCACCAGATATAACACTTTTGTCTACATGCACATCGCAAATGAATTTCACATACAACATGCAAGATAACACTGAGAAATGTTAGGAATGTAAAGTGAAATTAACAGGAATTAGTAGCAGCTGAATTTCCTGTTGATACATTCCACATAATGGCCAATAGCATCACATTACATTTCGTAGTTATGTACAGTTGCACGTGAACGAAGGTATAGGCATTGTCCCCCAGGCATTTTGTTTGTTTACTTTGCTTTTCTTGTGCTCTGCTTATCTATCCTCACTTAGAGTACTGTATTACAGCTTGGAGAGGAGCAGCTCGCGTACATACAAGAAGAGTATTTACACTACAGAAAGGGGCTGTTACACTTATATGCAAAATACCATCCAGATCCATATGCAGAATTGCCTTTCGCGAAAACAAAATTTTGACTTTATATTCACTGTATGTTTATAAATCTATTATTTTCTTACTAAATGATGAGACACAGTTAGAAATGAACACATCCATGGACATAACACAAGACAAAGAAAAACTTTCATGTCCAGACAAACAGACTAACTCTGACAGACAGATCACCACATTCTGCAGGTGTAAAATTTTACAACAAACTTCTTTCTTGGCTAAAAAATATCACTCCTTTTAAGAATAAAAATGCAGTTAATCAGGCAATATCTCGCAGAAAGAGCGCTGTATGACATAAATTAATTGTAAAATAGATTGGGCACAACTGTCAATTATGTATTTAAAAGAAAATCTACTAATCTCATAGACCTTAGAGTTTATAAATACTATCACATAAATTTAAGGAATAATGTATCGAACTTAAGAAAATAAAATCATGCATACATTATAATTTTTTTTATTAGGGGCATACCTGTTTACATGGGCATCAGGAAGGGGGGTGGGGTTGAACAGGTCGATGGACTCTCCCTGGAAATTGACATCCTTCATTTAAAGATACAAGAAAGCGGAAAGTTTGTTACTTTTATTGTTAAGAACAGAAATAAGTTCATTTAGTTAGTATTCGAACAGAATCATCAAAGTAAAAATGCATTGGGTCAAAAACATTGAGTGAGAAATACAGGAACAAGGTTATATTCTACCATTTCATCCAAAAAAACAAATGGTTCCACAGTTTTCAAAATTCTAATAATTACAGTTGTAAGTGAGAGGTCTCACAACAAACTTTATGAAAATAAAACCCCCTAACATTTAAAGCATTTTCTTGAACGAGAAGTGCAAAAATTAATGTCAATAATGCATTTCAGATACTAACTGCATAAAATGCAAAAGAAATAATAGAAACTTGTTTGGTGGATCGAGTCTCCCCATTTATAAAAAGGTAAAAAAAAAAGGTAAAGTGCTCCCCTGTGCTTAGCACCACGCCATGAAGGCATATAGGGGGTGTGGGGGTAACGCCCCACACTTTCTTGATTCGGTCGTGAGTGGGGGTGATGTGATCAGCATCACGCCCCTGACCGCCTTTACACCCCAGGGTTTCCCCCAGGTACCCATGTTATTCGATGCTGGGTCCGCGCTGGAACCGCTTCCAATGTTAGAAAAGTTCCCGGATTTGAACCGGCCGGGGATCAAGCCCAGGACCTTTAGCATGGTAGTCAGATGCGTTACCGACTGTGCCACCCATTTATATAATAATAATAATAATAATTATTATTATTATTATTTTGAATAAAATTTATTTTGGTTAGTTTATAATATTTATTATTGTATAATAACATTTATAACCATAGTAATAATACTTATTATTTTTCTACTATTCAACTTCTATCATTTGCCCGAACACCCCCCTCACAAAAATTTCTGGTGATGCCCATGCCTGTTTATCATTGTTTTTAATATTGTAAACGTTCAATTTATGTAAATTTGTGTTATGTGCGTTATGTAAAAATCTTTCATTTTTCTATACTGTAATATCTCTTATATCTTATCTATATTTACATGTATCTGACGATATCCATACCCATGAAAAATGGGTCAACAGATAAATAAAGATTATCATTATAGTAGGTCTTGCCATTTGTACGTACTTCTCTGCGAACATCCTTTTGGTGTATCTCACACATCTGCAGTTACAACAATTGCAGCTGAAGTAATCCATATTGTGCAAGTTTGCATGTCCACACATGCTGCTCCTTTCTTTTGCTCCATGTTGATAGCTTTCTTGGAAACACAAAGCACTTCTATACCTTCAACTTCTTGTCTTCAAACATTATAAAGCTCTCGGCATTGTTGACTAAAACTTTTCAATGGAAGATGCATTTGCACACTCCCCTCTTCACAACAGCCCCCATCAGCATCCACAGGTCCTTTGCCATGTTGGCTGTTGTGGTTTATGAATTGTGTTCTAGGAATGGTTTATATGTATGTATGTACTCAATACTGTATGTGTACACTATATGATAAATCCAAGACCAGATGTAAAGGTACAAAAGATGCTAAAATGAACTAACCTCTATAGCAAAAAGATATTCTGAATTCCTAAATATTATTTAAAGTAATTTGTCTCTTCAGATGGACCTGTGACACCAGAAAAGATTCTTCTTCATTCTCTGACTGATCCACAACATTTTACTCTTCATTGAGCAAAGAGGTGTAGGCTAGGGACCAGCATACCCAGGAGGGTTAGTCAGTGTCACAATCCTCTTTAACCCAGCATTCCTGCAAAGAAAACCAAATGCAGGAAAAATAGAGAAAATTATGAGAATGATTACTAAAGGAAATGCATAATCCATAGCATGAAATGTTATGGGTATTTGTATTGGTCACTTTGTTTTTGTAAATACTCATATACATCAATGGTACTAGCACTAATTCTTACAGGTCATCATTCCTATACAATAATACTACCACAAATTCTTACATTTTGCATAATCATATCATTCCTATACAATAGGCTACCAGCACAAATTCTTACACTTCATATAATTATATCATTCCTATACAATAATACAGTATATTGCATTATGTAAGTTGTGTTTAATATTTTATTGGATAGCTACTTTACAACCAGTGGCATTTTCTCCCATGTTATTAAGGATGTACAAATATGCACATATCCTCTGGAACACATATAATATTGGTTGCATATGTAAGAGAAGGGAAGCTTTACTGGCTCGAACTCAAATAAATAAATAATTATATCACTATATGGAAGATTTATATGCATTGAAATGTCGAAATATGTACTGCAAACTACAAAAATAAGCACTTTTAGTTATTTTATTCCTAAAATGTATTTTTCAGAATCCTAATGATGCTGCAAAATGTATATTGTAATAAAAATATTAACAAGTGAATTGTGAAATGTTTCAGTGTGTGAAGATAGTTACTATATACAAAGAGTTCTGTGTTTATTGTGCAGATCGTGTGTTGGAGTTCTAGCCTGCACATAGATTTCTTTGTGTCTGTTCATCAATTTCATTTGGTCATTATTATTAAACTAAAGAGACAAACAGTGATCAAAATTCCAATACTGTTATTGTGTTAAGTATGTGGTAGTAGTACAATCATTATGGTTGTCACATTAAGGTTCTGGTATTATTTAATTTTTATTAGCAGAATAAAGTTACTTCCTGGATATCTCAGTTTGGTGAAAGTATGCACTCTCCCCTGAGAAAGTTTGATTCTGGTGATGATCCCATGGAAAAGGAAAGTAATTGGGGGGGGGCAAGATTTTAGGCAGGAACCACCTGGACAAGACCAAACAAAACAAATTTCTCTGCATGTTAAGATTCATATAAATTCATTTTTGATCGCCCATCCAAACATGGTGGCTCATATCAATGTTTTCTACAAAATTTCATTGAAATTATGACCTATCCAATAAAGAGTTTCTCAATCACCTTTCCTATTCCATTTTTTCAAGGTTTTTCTTGGGCACATCCTAAAGGCTCACCATGGATTATCAAGATGACACCATTCGACTTGTCCTGTGGTGGTGACATATTTTAACAATTTTTTTTCTGAATTTAAAAATATTAGTCTGTTACAAAGATAGGGACTTACTGAACTCATTAAATAGTTTTTGAAAAATTACTCAAAAATCAAAGACCAAATCATATTTTTTTCCTACAAACATTGTTTGAAATTATGAAACCTATTTAATGATGTGTATTTCAACCCTCCTTACCATTTGACATTTGCAAAGGTTGCCTCCATCCCTAGTGGGCAAAATACAAGGGTTGTTCAAGGTTGACCGGGTCTTTTATTTCTGCAGAGCAAATAGGTAGCAGAAGAAACACCAAACTATGTCAGTTTTTCAAAGTATTCTCCGTGCGTGCCGAGGCACCGTTGCCATTGTTTTGGCAGCTCCCGAATTCCTTTGGCGTAGAAAGAACTTGGTTGTAGTCGTAGCCACTGGAGGACATCACTCCGCAGTGCTTCGTCTGTCGTGAATTTCTTCCCTCCCAGATGGTCTTTAAGGGGTGCAAACAAATTATAATCACTGGGGGCTAAATCCGGACTGTAGGGGGGATGGGGCAGAACTTCCCAGCGCATGTCGGCCAGAGTTGTTGTTGTCACATTGGCCATGTGAGGGCGGGCATTGTCATGGAGAAGAATGACATTTCCAGACAACATCCCAGGTCTTTTCTTGCGAATGGACTTTCGTACAGCACCACTCAACAATGTGGAGTAATACTGGGTCTGTGGTGAAAATTCAAGCAGAATTCACGCACAATTTCTGGAGCCAATAATTCGTGCATAATTCCTGGTGAGTAGCCACCCAGTATTTCTTCATTTATATGCAGGATGACTCAGGCTCGTAGCCAGGCAGGGGCCGGGGGGGGGGGGTTCAGCCCCCCCTGGAACTGCCATCAGCCCCCCTTTACATTAGGTAAACTATTTTGCATAATTTGTTTGCAGTGAAGAGTGAAAATGTAGACAACTCACAACTTTAAGGATAAATCCACAGAATATGAACTGTATCTATTACATTCGCTCATTTTGTTTATGAACAGAAGTAGCTGCAAGTATTTAGAATATTCTCTAGACTTCAGAAAGTTCTTTCATAGGGGAGCTTCTTTATCTGTTCCTTCACTGTCCCTGTTGCAACCTCCCGTGTAGATAGAAATCTGTGACTTTGATGTCATCATGCAAGTTCCCTCCGCATCTGCGTCAAAGGTCAACAACAGCTCCCAAGTTTTGGGAAGGAAGGGGAGTTTAATTGCTTTGGCCGGGGGTGGAATATACTGTAGGCACTGTGATTAAATATTGTGCGTTTTTTGTGTGTGATATACATATCTGTATCATCTAATATGGGGTGTGCAAGGGATAATTTCAGTATCAGTCAATTAACACTTCAAGAGATGTTTTAAAAGATGTAGAAAAATGTAGTATTTGTGTCGTATATGATATTTATAAATGAATGAGTGCCTCCCCCCCCCCACACACACAATTTACCTTCATTTAATATATTTTTTATTTTAAATGGACTTGGTTTATAAAGCCCCTCCTGATAACCCGTGAGCCTCCCCTGGAGATCAATTCTAGCTACGGGCCTGGGATGACTACAATTTCGTAAAAACAAAATTCCTTGACTTTCCCAGATTTTCCAGACCAGATCATAGGGCAATTCTGGTCTGGAAAATCTGGGAAAGTCAAGGAATTTTGTTTTTACGAAATTAGTGTTCATATGTAAGTCACTATATTTCAATTAAATGCACACTTACTTAACCAAATACTGAAATATTTACTTCACACGAAAAGGTAATAACAAGAAGAGGAACTCAACAGTACTTGACTGTTGGGTAGGGGGAGGGAAGCAGGAGTATGTTTTTATGTGGTACATGCCATATATTGACTAATAATTAACAGGAATCATTTTTTTATAAAAACTCATGAAATCATTACTGCATAAATAATACATAATTATAGTACAATTTAATAACACATGTATTGTTCCCAATAACAATTTTCTACACACACAAACCTAAGGAAGCAACAAGAAATGGTAAATTACAATAGGCACCCATTTTATAGATTTCTACACGAAAATAGTTTGAATTTTTCTGTATCTACTCAGTATATGAAACTGAAGTATAGGTTGTCAACAGTTTTTATTTTTTTGCTTGTCCTTTCTTTCTTTATTACTTTCTTCACAAACCTACTTTTAGTTCACAATTGCAAAAATGTTAACTTTTTCCAGAAACGCAGTAAATTTCCCTGACTTTTTCAGAAAAAATAAATTCCCTGACTGCTCCAGGATTTCCAGATTGGTAGACACTGATATACATATGAAAGTATGACATACTCGAATTACAAAACAATATAACCATATTTTCAAGTGAAAAAAATCATTTTTCATTATTATGGGATATACTATTTGACTTTTACATGTAATGTAATAATGAGAAGAAAAGAAAATGTTCACTACTTTCAATTGTCCAGGGTTTCCCAAAAACCACAACTTCCAAAGATGTTGCATAATTCCAGAGGGTTCTTTTTTTCCATAGGGCAGACACTATAAGCAAAATTCTGGATGTTTTCCCCATAAGCTGGCAACACTGCTGATCATATACAATGATATTTTTTCTCCAAAAAGTACACCTATTTTCAACAAAACTTTGCAGGGTTGGTAGGTATAAAACATATTTTATATCTCTGCAGCAATTAGCCTGAGTTTTCTCTTTCCTAGTACTTCATGCAAAGTATAAAAAGCCATGAAAGTTCTTATCCAGAGAGCCTATAAAGGTGGGAAAGGCTCTCACCCACTAAAGGGTCAATCCATACCAAAATGTCTAGCACTGGTTGCCTAATGGTTGTCATTTTTGTTTCATGACTTGCAGAATTTTTGCCCATTGCAGACAGTTACGATATTGTAATAACTCAGCTAAGAAAAATTATAGAAAGCTATGGTAAAAAATATTGTTTTCAGTACATTTAAGCCAAATTTTATGTTCTTTAGATTGTTTCATCTCTATTGCAAATGGCTGAAGTTTAGGGCCAAAACTGACATTCAATATTGAAGAAAAATCGAAGTTTAGAATTCTTTTTATAGTAGGGAAGCTATGTAATTAATATCAGAGCTATATTCTTTTAGAGAAAACATATAGATCCCAAGTTTTAGCAGAGACTATTTTAGCTCTGTTACTGGTTTCCTTTTATAGTTATAGCTATTTGAAAATGCTCATTTTAATTACTTTTTTCAAAATTTGGGCCCCAATATCTCTAGTGAAGGACCTGATAAAAGAAAATGGTATTTACAGCATAAAGAGTGCTCCATGAAAGGGATTTCAAGATTGATGGATAATAAAGTTACAACAAGGGTAAGTTGGTCAAAAACAGGTAAATTTCAATTTGTTACAGATAAATATTTACTTTAATGAACCATCATGCAATTAAAATTATTGTATTTATAAATTACATCATATGAATGGCATAGAAAGCAAGGTGGATAGATTTAAATCAGGTGATTTCTTTGAAAAAAGAAAAAAAATCATTGGGTTAAATCACTTTAAAGAAGTAATTTATAAAATAATGCAAATAAGGACTTTGTAGATATCAGAATCACCTTTGGTGAAAGAACAGGGTGACGCAAAAAGAATGCATGTTTTTTAAATTAAGTGTAGCATCGTTGATTTTCAAGAAACCAACATTTTATTAACACTAAAACCATTGGTAAGAAATGCAGTTTGGATAGGTATACAGTGATGATTTAAGTATGGAAGATGATGTCGGAAAGATGATGACATTGTTGCTGTATCCACCACATAATCTCACCACATAATCGGCGATGTCTCTTGGCCCCACACTCCACAAGTATGTCTGTCTTTGACTTATTTCTGTGGGGGTTACCTCAAGTCAAAAACTTCGTTCAGTCGACGAGCTGAAAGTTGCCATTCGTGAAGGAATTACAGCTGTGACAGACAAAATATTGGCAAGGTCAATGCGGAACTTTGAGGAGAGGCTCCGGATGTGTGCAGCAACATTTATGTCATCTTTCCATATTTAAATCATTATTGTATACCAATCCAAACTGAATTTCATAGCGATGGTTTTGGTGTTAAGAAAACGTTTGTGCCTTGAAAATCAACGACGTTAAACTTATTCCAAAAAATGTGTTATTTTTGCGCCACCCTGTACATTAATATCGTAATCACTTAATGGTGTTTATTAGGCTGGAAGAAAGGAAAAGGAAAGAAACAAAATATACGATACTGATGGCGTTAAGCTCATATGAAAGGAAATGTAAAATGTAAACTGTAACCACACTTGATTTAAAATTTTCAGTAATTTCTATAGGAAAGCATAATATAATAGCATTTTGTGTAGAATAACATGCAAAATATTAATCATGTTAAACCATAAATAATATCATTATTATTAAACTAAAAACATGACAGCTGATAATTTGCAAACTATCATTAAAAATTGCCAAACTTCAGCTACAAAGACTATAAAAAATAATTTAAGTTACAATTATAGAGTACATCCAGAATGTTATTCTTTCACTGGCAGAAAAGTTACTTAATTTTTTATAGTTTCATTAACACACTCAACAAACATTTCCATAGTAGGTTCATATATACAGTATCAGAAAAAGGAAAATGTAATTTACATATATATATATATTTCGTTTGCTTTAATCAAGCTGTTCAAATATTTTACATGGTCGTTTCCCAAAAAACATACAAGCAATTTAAGCATGTTGTTTTTAAATAAAAGAATGATTGAAATAAAAAATAAAAAATGATTTTTTAAATAAAAATCATAATTTTTATCCACCCTCATAGTAAACCTGTTAGTAGCTATTATGAATGAAAAGGTATGTAAGGCAGATATTTATCTGAACAGATTAAATCAAGCAAACTGACAAGGGAGGTTATCTAAGTGTCCCCTCCGATTTCAATTAAACTTGGCAGGTGTATAGAGGGGCCAAAAGGAAGAAATATGTCCTTTTTGTTTTGGGTAAAAAAATGTTTTAGGGGGCAAAACCCCTCCCAAATGTCAAGATGAGGACAAATTGAAGTGGTGATCTGACCCCTGTGTCCCCCTCCGGTTTCAATTAAACTTGGCAGGTGTATAGAGGGGCCAAAAGGAAGAAATATGTCCTTTTTGTTTTGGGTAAAAAATTGTTTTAGGGGTTAAAAACCGCCCTCAAATGTCAAGATGATGATGATGAGAACAGATTGAAGTGGGGATCTGACTCCGAAACCACGTAAATCTGGCATAGGAACAACACGCTCATATAATTATAATTGGAACACACACAGCACAGAACTGTAGGATTGTCAGTACCAAATGCAGTGCAATTGTAGAGATATGCGGAAATCACAAACACCGTTGTTCCCGAATAGGCATGGGCATAACAATAGATGGATTAAAACAGGGTAACGGAGCATCAAAATATCCGCACATGGGAACCATAACCCTATCAAACATGACCTAGATATCATATAGGTGATATTCATAGCCAAGGACACAAGAGGATAGTTCCATAGATGAATACACAGCATGTATAAAACATTTATTACCACCAGGAAGTAACATGAAACAAGGTTATGGTAACCGATCTGCCAACACAAAGTTAAGACAAGCACCCATGCATCACATTGAAAACCACCCTATTGTTGCTTCCACGGTGTCAATGTATATACTCGTCACAGTAATGGTACTCCTCAAAAAAATGATTTAAACTTAATGTTCGGTTACACCATGCACATCTGATTACTGCCACTGCACCACAAACATCACATATCGGATTACTGTCACCACCGCATAACAATATCACTATGTCCACTCCACAAATCCAATAGCAGAGCACCGAAATCACCTGTGTTTGGGAAGTACACGTCCTTGAGCCAGGTCTTAAAGTGATTTGTGGTCAGTTTCCCAGATGTAGAGGCTGCAATGAATGCATTTGCTGGACGGAACAGTGTTCGGTTGACATAGGGTCCAAAGGTACCTCCAGGTTCCTTCAGAACAAGAAAGAGAGGAGACAACACCTCTCCCGTGGCCGAAAGAATTGGTTGAATGGTGTAGCTGTGTGTTGTGGATGCAACAGATTGCACGATAGTTTCCACTTTCTTCGTTCCCTTAATAGCTAGGTTGCAACCACTGTGTATTTCTAAATTAAAACCACTTTGATCAGAGTTAAACACATTTGTGACAGAGTACTGTGCAATACATGATTTAACAGTATCCACAAAGCCGTCACGTTCATTCTGAACATGTTCCCCATTGCCAGCAGATGTGCATGTAACGAATTTGGTGACCTTCCGGGACACAATGTGATGTGTTTTCTTGAATTTTCAAAGCCAAAACCATGACGCTGTAAACCGAGGAACGTCCAAATCAGCTTTAGCTTACAGAGCCCATCTCCGAATATCAATATCATGAATTGGAACCTGTGCTTGCACGGCATCACTAAAGTTTTCTAAAATGTATTTGGAAACCTGACACAGCTTTTCTTTCCGTGTTCCTCCTGCACGTACCTGCTCTTCCCATCTTCGTAGTTGCCGTATTGAGGTAACCTTCTTATACTGATTTTGCATGGTGGTCAGAGACAAACATCGCTTCTGTCCACTCCTCCAAAAGTCAACTGCTCTTCGTTTATATCCAATGGATACAGTATGTGGTGAACAATGGTCGGTATAGTCTTCTTCCATGCCATCATCTGTATCTTCCAAAGCATGTGCATACGTATCGTCTTGATGGTCAAAGTCCAAGGAAGTAGCAAATTCAATGATGTACGCAGGATCTTCGGTACATCTTTCAATGACGTCCTTCACAATGTCTGCGACATATGCCTCCTCTGCTGTTAAGGAGATGGGCTACTGGCATTAAATGCCTGTATTATTCACTACATTCAACATGGTACCTCATTACAGAACGGTTGTCCTTATTTTCTTCTGTGAGCCTTTATATACGGGGTCACACATACGAAATTTGGATTCATGATGTCTTATCGTACATACCATCCCACTACAGCACACCTGATAATTGTGTTTAACTGGCCTCCTGGCACCATTTCATGTTTCCTTACTCTTATCTCCTCTGCTTGTGAGGTATCTCCTGACAGACTGCCCATAGGTTATACGTCGTGGTAGGTGCGTTGCACATGATTTGTGCCAAGCATGTATCGTGTGTTATGTAACACATTTTGTCACATTGTAAGCTCTTGCATGGCATATTTGCCTTTCTTCGTCTTGTCGGTGATAGCTGTGTTTGCCAGTAATATGCACCCCATATCTCAAATGCTCCACTTGTATATATGCCAGTTTTTTTTTAGCTGAAACAAAAAAACACGTAATTATTCCTTTGGGCCCTCTATACACCTGCCACGTTTCATGGAAATCTGAGGGGGACACAGGGGTTCGTTCCCCACTTCAATTTGTCCTCATCTTGACATTTGAGGGGGATTTTGCCCTCTAAAACAGATTTTTAGCTGAAACAAAAAAACACGTATTTCTTCCTTTGGGCTCCTCTATACACCTTCCAAGTTTCATGGAAATCGGAGTTGGACACAGGGGTCAGATCCCCACTTCAATTTGTCCTCATCTTGACATTAGAGGGGAGGTTTTGCCCTCTAAAACAGTTTTTTAGCCGAAACAAAAAAATATACGTATTTCTTCCTTTGGGCCCTTCTATACACCTTCCAAGTTTCATGGAAATCGGAGGGTGACACAGGGGTCAGATCCCCACTTCAATTTGTCCTCATCTTGACATTAGAGGGGAGGTTTTGGCCCTAAAACCGTTTTTTAGCCGAAACAAAAAAACATGTATTTCTTCCTTTGGGCTCCTCTATACACCTGCCAAGTTTCATGGAAATCGGAGTTGGACACAGGGGTCAGATCCCCACTTCAATTTGTCCTCATCTTGACATTAGAGGGGAGGTTTTGCCCCCTAAAACAGTTTTTTAGCCGAAACAAAAAACACGTATTTCTTCCTTTGGGCCTTTCTATACACCTGGCAAGTTTCATGGAAATCGGAGGGGGACACTTAGATAACCTCCCTTGTGAGTGGACTTTTTCTTTGCCAAAGAGGGGTGCACGCAGGCCCATTCCACGGGTGGCTCAGTCCCCCCCTCATGACCTCAGCCCCCTTGACATTAAATAAAACTTTTTTGTGGGTAATTCCATGTCAAATCAGGCAGGAGTTGACCCTCATAGCCACCGATTTTGATGATATTCGGTACACAGCTTTGCTTTGCTCCAAAACCGATACCTGTGAAAGGATTTTGCTGAAATATGATTATTGCAAATTATATGAGGGTTGTTCAAAATGTCGTTTTTTAGCAACATACTCTTTTCAATTAAGTATATCTTGAGAACGAATGAAAATAGAGAAGCGTTCTTGAGCTCGTTGTAAAGAGGAAAGACTGTTGCATATTATTAGATGATCAAATGTTGAAACTGAGTAAAATTTGAACACTCTGTTCAAATGTTCAAATTTCAAGTTTGAACAGCTCAAAACACCCCCAATCGATTTTTCTCATTTTTGGATATTTTTAACTATCATCCTTCCTCTTCATACTGAGAAAGATTTATCAAGGTAGTTTTTGATATAAGGGAGAAAAATGTCCTGCATCAGCAATGAACTGAGATGCAGCATCCCTATGATGAGGCTTTTGATTTGTGTCGTGCTAAAGTATATATAATTACTGTTCAGAGACAGATGATATTCCACTTGATAATTGGCTTCATTTTGTGCTGTTATTGCTAATTTATACGTTACTGTTTCCATATTTTTAGCCGCATTCGTAGGGACGAGATGTAGGCATGTTGTGAAAACTTCTGTGTTAGCCAAGAAAATGAAGGGGGGAAAAACAAAGAATGTCGGGAATGTTTGAGAAAAATTTCATTACCTATAATATTTTATGAGAATAACTGAGAGTTAGAAGTAATGTCGGCGATCCTTCAAACACCTTTAGCTGCAAAGCAAAGCAACCACATACCATTACTCCCCCAGAGAATTTCTGTGTCTCAGAAATACAATCATTTTTAAGTTCCTTGTCCTTTCTTAACCACAACTTCAGTCCTGCATCGTTTCCTAGAATTCTAAATTTATTTTCATCTGAGAAAATCATGTGTTTCCAATCATCCTCAGTCCAGCTTGCGTATGGGCTCACAAACTCACATCTTGCTGTCCTGTGAGTGTGTGTCAGCTGCAGCTTCTTACGCAGTTTATTATTGGTAATACCCACATCTTGCAATCGAGACACTACACTAGTATGACTGAGATCAATTAAAAGGACTGTTTGCAGAACAGACACAATTTGGCAGGAACTCAGTCCTCGATTTGTCAATGCTGTTGTTTTTATTTTGCGATCTGCAAAATAAAATCTAGGTGGTTTTCTTCCTTCTGCCACAATGTTGTTGGAGAGACGATTTATGATGTTCATTCTGTTCTTTAATAACTCTGCCTGCTTTTGAATGATGAATTATCAGTATTCCACCAATTTGTCTCAGGGATTTGCTTTCACTATGCAAAGCAAGGATTTGCCCTTGCTTACAAGGTGAAATGTCACATTTTTTACCCATTTTGGCTCATTCACACTTTCCAGATAGCAACAGTACTATCACGCAACACTGTTGAAACAATACGCGGTCACTGCACAAAACAATAAAAAGTCACCACACGGTCAGTTAACGCAGATTAAAAAACTCCTCACACAGACTTCTTACACCTTCATAGCAACTGCTTTCTCAGAAAATGAATGGATGTACGATTTCAGCATCATCTGGAGGTTGTATTAACAATACAGAAACAAGTGACTAGCACCGTTCATGGGCGAAGACGTCCCATAAAACCCATTAGTGTTCTGCTTTAATTTGCTTTTTATATGCCTGTGTTACGTACTGATATTCATGAAAATTGCTGTGAGCATGATGTGTTGCTATAATTTTTTTACAAAATGTATTTGTTACAATATTTGTCTGGTTATATATTGAATGAGCCTTGTTATGATCATAAGCTTGGTGAAATGGAATCATTTTCAGCTGCTTGCCTAAACCCAAATGTCATCACATGCTCCTGTTTCCTATGGTGTTCTGAAGATTACATTGTAAGAAGTATTTTTAAAATTATATTTATATTTTTTTATGATACTTGGTGTAAATGATTGCACACACACACACAGTAAAGTAAAGTTTCAACATGTGAACTTACTGTTTTTGCACTGTACGTACTGTCATTCATGCCACTTACCTACTTAATGTCATTACAATTTTCCTTGCCTATGATAAACCAAGTGTTTTCACATTTAAAAGTCCACTTTTAGAAATCCCCATTCCATCACCACAATAATCAGAAGCAATTTAAAGGGTGATGGCAGCTGAACATAGAAACTCCTGTTTCATAGATCATTACTCTATTTGGCCCTACAACACATTTATTATGTAGCAATGTAATGGAACACAACTGTGTGTGGATTGAACAAGAATGAAACAGGAACAAATTTATCGAAATAATAAATTTTAATAAGATTCATCTGAACAACAATTTTGCTTCAACACAAAACCATATTAGTTATTATCACATGTTAATAATATGACTTACATTTTCTTTGATACAAATGAAACTTTTATGATTTAACATGAAGAGTTTGGATAAGAAAAACTTCTTAACTATTAACAAATACACTTTCAACTTTCGACATTAATTTTCTGCCAGTACTTAAAATGCTGATAGAAAGGCTTTAAGAAAAATATGATAAGTACCACTCAATAACTTTTCTGGACATGGAATGAGATATGCCAGTACCAGCCAAATAATGTGTGTGTATGTAACAGACTAGATTTATTTGAACAGTTTTTCACTTCTAAAATCTTATATCACTAGTATCACAATGTTTCTTTGGTTTCATTCATAAATATCACACTTGAAATCTCCCATAATACTTAATATCATTCAGGAAACATGAATGTTATTTAATATACATAAGTCAAACAAATCCAAAAAAGTAATTGTATCACCTGACAACAATTTCTGTTGATATCTGTATCTAATAAAAAAATTTCATGCATCTAGCACTTACAGATCAATAATTAAAATAAACATGTGATAGTTAAAGAGTCATTGTTTCAAAATATTTAGAAAAACTCTCAGAACTGTCCTTTAATATTTTAGAAACAAGAAATCTGGACTAACTACATATAGACAACACAAATTTAAAATCTTAGGTGGTTGACCACATGAACACTTTAAAAAAAAATTTAAGAATATTGAACAACATTAAACACTGAACAAATCTTAGTATTGATAATACAATGATTCGTAACTGCCACTTTTCAGAAATTTTGTTCTTTATTGAGGCTCTGGCAGGGCACACAATATGTTATGAACTGGGATAGAAAGCACTCCTGCCAAGGTAATTCCAATAGCATCTGCAACACAGGTTATTCCCATAGAGAATTCCCTCTGGTCTTCTGGAATCTAGAAAAGAGAAAAAAACCATCAATTTTGCTCACACTATATCTTCATGACACTGCCATTCTGAAGTGGTGTGTGTTCTATATTTGATTGAGGGTTTATGAGCATCTATGTTACTTGTCCTACAGTTATGTATCCCTAGAGAGGGATGACTTAGGCACTCACCCAAGGCCTTGCACTTCAGGGGACCATTAACCAGATATAAATTACTTCTGAAGGAATTCATATGAACCAATTTGTTGGTCATAATTTCTGTGCATGCCTGGCTTGCAACAACCTTGAGTCAATTTTGCTCAGTGATTCTTCCATGGTGCATGTATTTAAGGGAGCTTTCAGACCAAAGCAGCAGGTGATAGGTGACACAACCAGTGACTCTGGGATTAATTACACACCTTCATTGTGTAACTGAAGTGAGAAAGGCCTCTTTAGTCAAAAAGCAAAACCTTTATCATGCATGTGTGAACAACAGGCCAAGATGACACAATGCACAGTATTGAGAAAACTTCACCGAGGCATGCAAGTGACATGCGCAGCTTGTCGTGTTCTTTGTCACCCATCAATCTGCTTAATTTTGTGAAGTAAAAAGAAGAACATTTCTACATCGAAGATGTTTGTTCATACTTTATTACATCTTTTTTATAACAACTTTCTACTATATAATGCAATAACAAAGTACACGAAATCAACTGCATGCCACATGATGCCGTGTTTAAATCAATGTAGTAGACATAAGTTTGAATCTGAGACGAAGCAACATGAGAGATGGTTTGTGCAGGTTTCTGATATTGAATTATTGGTCACTATTAACGATATCTGAGAATTAAATTTAGTGATGATTGTATTCAAGTTTGAAATACAGTACCATGACATCCAGTGAGCATGTTGTGACTTGTTATGCTTATTTTTAACATTTTAAATTTTTGTTAAGGGTTTGTAAGAAAACCCAGGTATTTTTACTCTGAAAAGAAAATCCACCTGGTTGACCCTTTTATTATCTAAGAAGAATTATTTGGAGAAGAGAGAACATATGTTAACCTTGGTGTATTCTGTAAATGAAGACCAAAACAGTTTAGTCAAAGTTTGTTTGTTTCAAGTCCACATGCTCAGAAAGGCTCAACAAGGCTGGATCCACAGTTTAAAGTGGTGTCCGAACCACTATGCAATGTGCCTCCAATGGGGATCAAATCCAGGACACCTTGATTACAAGGCTTCAGCATTACCACTACATCATAATTCCAATTTACTTGATATTTTTTTTTCATATTTATGTATTTATAGAGGCATGCATATTTAGTTTTTGATTAAAACACGAAATATGAAATAACACATTGAAATGATAATTTTTCATGTTTCTGGAAGGTGCAAGGTGCATTTTCTTGCCTTGTTTTGTCACGAAATGAACTACAAAATGCGAAATAGATTCTTAAAACGAAATTTAGTGTTTATTTACCGACGCAACACTTTCTGAAGTTTGAATTATCCAGCAAGTTATGCAATTCACGGAGAATTTATTAATTTTGCTGTAAATATTTGAGAAGCAAAAATGACCCCTTTATACACGAATAAACTTAATAATCTGTTAACTACATAAATGTACTATTAGAAGGGATATGTTTATTTTGTGTAATAAGTACAGTGCAAATTTAGGATTATATTCACAATTTTCAAACCAAAATCTCATTTTTGCATACTGCTTTTGATCCGATTTTTCACCACTAAAACACCAGAACTTTATTTTATTTACCATTTTTGACCCTGAAATTGACTCTGTTTTTGTACCGAAATTTTACTTTTTTATTTTCCAAAAATATGTGCCTCTATGTATTTATAATTATTTTAATTTTATTTATTTTAGTGATGGCAAGCTAACACAGGAACACGTACTTACAATTTACAACATAAATTGATTGTTAATTAATTTCATACTATATATTCTTACATTTCCATTACATAAGATATTGCCGTGTTAAAGACTGGTTGGTCTCTTGAATTCACAGGAATATATTTGGAAAAAGCTCCCTTGCAAATTTCTGCCCCTGCAAAAAACTACTATTTTTTTTAAAAAAATTTCCTTTGGGGACAAGTAGAAAATATATCCCCCTTCCCTCTCTCTTCAGTTAATTGTGAAAGGAAAAATGAACAATAAAAGACATAGTGAGAACAAAGGCATGCTATGTGGCATTTTCAATGGGTCCAATATGATCTTAAAATAATTCAGATCTTCAGTTAAAATTTCCAGTTTCCTTGAAGTTTCATAGTCCAGCACAATAGCTACATCAGTCATAACAGGAGGATTTGCATTTATCAAAAGCAGTTATGCTACATCAACAATATTTAAAAAAGATGCAGTAAACCTTATGTTATGAGTTAAATAAGAATCAAATGCAGAATTTAAGATGTATTTTGTTCCCACTTGGAAAATGTGTGATATGTTCCAAGTTTTTAGAAAATCCCAATTTGCTTAATTTACAATTCTTCTCTCTTTGATTGTAGATGTAGTAGCTGTCCAGGAAGTTAGGTGGCCAGGAGAAGGGAATTGTAAAACTAAAAATTATACTTTTTTCTATGGTGGTACTGAAAATCATAATTTTGGAACAGGCTTTTTCATAAATAATAGAATTATCTCGGCTCTTAAAACAATAGAATTTATTAATGATAGGATATCATATGCAGTTTTACAGGGTAGGTGGTGTAAAATTATTTTAATAAACATACATGCACCAACGGAAGATAAAGATGATAATACTAAAGATGATTTTTATACAGAGTTAGAACAGGTCTTTGATAAATTTTCTCAATATGATATGAAAATTCTGTTAGGTGACTGTAATGCACAGATTGGGAAAGAAGAGACATTTAAACCCACGATTGGTAAAGAAAGTCTTCATGAATTAAGTAATGATAATGGTATAAGATTGATTACTTTTGCAACCTCAAAGAATTTAATTGTGAAAAGTACCACTTTTAAACATAAAGATATCCATAAATATACCTGGTCTTCTCCAGATGGTAAAACTCATAATCAGATAGATCATATTCTCATTGATAAGAGAAGGCATACTAGTATAATTGACGTTCGTACACATAGAGGTGCTGACTGTGCCAGTGACCATTATTTAGTAATTGCTAAATTAAGAGAAAGACTCTCAATGATAAATCATAAGCAACAAAATGTAAAAGTTCTAAAATTTGATACAGGAAAGTTTACTGATGAAAGAATTAAGAAAGATTACCAAATTAAACTGTCAAATAGATTTGATGTTTTGCAGGATTTAAATGATGATGAAAATATAAATGAAACAGACGTAAATAAGAATTGGGAGCACATACGTAATGCAATAGAATCAGCAGCTAAAGAAACTATAGGATACCATAAACCGAGAAAAAGTAAGCCATGGTTTGATAATGAATCTCATAATCTAATAGAAATAAGAAATCAGGCTAGACTTAGGTGGTTAAATAACTCTGATGATACAAATCTACACAATTATAATAGAATAAAGCGAGAAGTTAACCGCACGTTTAGAAGTAAAAAAAAGAGATTACTTGAAAAGCAAAATTAACGAAATTGAAACAAACAGCAAAAATAAAAATATCAGAGATTTATATAAAGGTGTAAATGAGTTTAGAAAGGGGGTGCAACCTAAAGTAAACTTGATAAAAGATAAAGACGGTGATTTTCTAGCTGACCCAAGCGATATTCTAAATAGATGGAAGAACTACTTTAATGACCTTTTAAATGTCCATGTAGGAGATAAATCAGAAGTGAATGAAGTACACACAGCAGAACCTTTAGTCCCAGAACCTAACTTGACTGAAGTTAAAGATGCTATTAAAAGGCTAAAGAATAACAAAGCACCTGGCATTGATTTAATACCAGCTGAGTTAATTAAATATGGTGGAAATTCATTAATTTGTCAAATTCATAAATTAATTTGTTTAATATGGAATAAAGAAGAAATCCCTCAACAGTGGAAAGAATCCATAATTGTTCCTGTGTTTAAAAAAGGTGATAAAATGAACTGCAATAATTACCGTGGAATTTCTCTACTCTCAACAACATATAAAATATTATCTAACATTCTTTTAACAAGACTAACCCCATATGCTAATGAAATTATAGGTGATTATCAATGTGGATTTAAACGCAACAGATCAACTACAGATCAAATTTTTCACATCAGACAGACACTTGAAAAAAGTGGGAATATAATCAAAATGTCCATCAGCTATTCATTGATTTCAAAAAAGCATATGATTCGGTCAAAAGAGAGAAATTATATAATATATTAGTAGAGTTTGGAATACCTAAGAACCTTGTTAGTATGATAAAAATATGCACCAGTGAAACAGAAAGTAAAATTCGTGTGGGTATTAATATGTCTGACAAATTTACAATTCATGATGGGTTAAAACAAGGAGATGCATTATCTCCATTGCTCTTTAATTTTGCCTTGGAATATGCTGTAAGGAAGGTAAAAGAAACTAAAGAAGGACTAAAATTAAATGGTGTGACTCGGTTGTTAGCATATGCAGATGATGTAGACTTACTGGGGGATGATGTGAATACAATTAAGAATAATGCTAAAATATTTTTCAAAACTGCTAAAGAGAAAACTAAATATATGCTTACAGGCCGAAACCAAGTGTTAGGTAATAATCAAAATCTAATTATTGATAACAACTCGTTTGAAACAGTTTCCAAATTCAAATACTTAGGAGTAATATTAACAAATGAAAATTATATTAAAGAGGAAATAAAAAGTAGGCTTAATTCAGGAAATGCATGTTACTTCTCTCTTCATAAACTTTTGTCTTCTCGTTTAATATCTAAGAATCTAAAAGTTAAAATATACAAAACCGTAATTTTGCCTGTAGTATTATATGGGTGTGAAACTTGGTCCCTTACATTGAAAGAGGAACATAAATTGAGAGTATTTGAAAATAGGATCCTTAGGAAAATATTTGGACCTAAAAGGGATGAGGAGACAGGTGAGTGGAGAAGGTTACATAATTTAGAACTACATAATTTGTATTCATGTCCAGACATTATTAGAATAATTAAATCAAGAAGACTTAGGTGGGCAGGCCATGTGGCACGAATGGGAGAGAAAAGAGGAGTTTTCAGGATTCTTGTTGGGAAACCTGATGGTAAGAGACCAGTAGGAAGGCCAAGACGAAGATGGAGGGACAACGTCGAGATGGACCTAAGGGAAATCGGTAGGGATGGAAAAGAGTATATAGATCTTGCTCAAGATAGGGACAGATGGAAGGCCTGTGTTGCTGCAGCCATGAACCTTCGGGTTTAAGAAGGCTAGAGAATTAGTTAGTTAGTTAGTTAGTCTCTCTTTGCTTGTTACTTTTTGTTAATTTAGAACTTGTAATGTTTCCTGGTTCCTGTACATAACTAATGAAACTAAAATCTTACTTTCAATTATATGTGACTACCATAACTACAAAGGTTTCAATTTATTATTTATTCAAGTTCAAAGTAGCTGGTGTTATATACTTACACTATACAAAATTTTGTTGTACGTGTTAACATACGCAGCTCCTCCGAGCAGGCCTTCCCACAGGACTAAACCAAAAACAATCCATATCACTGGGATGTATTTATAAATCACTTGCAACGTAAAAATGCAGACATTTATTGCCTGAAAAAAAAATATAGATTATTTAGAAACTTACAGATATAGTACATTCTACAAATTGCTTAAAGCTGACCTTCCACCACATTATTATTATTGACATTAATGATGCAACTGATCTCACTTGAATGATTTAGTTTATTTTACTTTGTTTTTCTGCCACTTTGAGCTAATTGTGAAGATGAGGATGAGTGACGATACGATGAAACTGAATAAGGGACACTCACAAAGAACGTCCACACCCAGACCAGGATTCAATCCTACGACCCCTGGCAACATTGTACTGTTCTAACCACTCTGCCCTGGAGGTCAACAATCTCACTTGAGGATGAACTTGTGGCAAGCTTTACAATGCTACATATTAAGAATTTCATTATATTAACCTGTCACATGCAAAGAATAGTCTTTTTTTATTGATTTGATGTTTTAAGTCCACTTTATGAACAGTAAGGTTAATCGAGACTGGATCTACAGTTCAAAGTGGGATCCGAACCACTATGTGCCTCCACCAGGTATCAAACCTGGGACCCCTTCATTACAAGGTGACGACGCTACCACTGCGCCATCGGGATGCCCTGAATAGTCTTATTCTTTTACTGTGGAGCTAACAGCCTCCACGATCAAACAGAGAGCATTCAAGATTGGATTAACAAAGAAATGAGTACAATATGTTGCTGCACAGATAAGATTCTTCTCTGCCTCTCTAGGCTTTCATGATAATGATAATGAATCATGATTAGACAAACTTGATGAAAGGATGCTCACAAGATCTGAACATTGAATGTTAGGTGGCAAGATTTTGAGTCAAGTAGCTACTCAATGTGTCATCAAGGTGGCAAAATAAACATTTCATTTGATTTTTGTTATTTAGTGCCACTTTTGACTAATCACGATGATGTAGATGAGTCATCATATGATGAAATTGATGAACAGACACTAACAAAGGATGCCCAGGCCAGGATTCGAACTCAGGATCTCTGGCAACGTAGCTCCCTGTGCTAACCACTCTGCTTCACAGGCAGGTGGCAAAATATACTATCCATAAAATATATCACTGCTATGGGCTATAACTACAGGAGATGCTGGCTTTCAAATGTTAAATGGAAACATGAATGAAACAGTCTAACACATATATAATGAATTAAATTATTATTTCCATTTGTCAAAGATGATAACAACAATTATCATGTAACATTTTAGAGTAGGCACATGACATAATTACCTGCCATACTGACAACACCCACAGACGGTCAATAGTGCAACAATTAACTGATGATCGAGACAAAAAGACTCCAATCTGGTATACAACTTGAAACCATCTGTATTGTTCTTGGTGGCTTATCGAAGTGTTATCAAAGTAGATCAGTTCAAACTAAATGAAGGAAGAAATAAAGAAAATAAAAATATAAAACATGAAAAATACATCGTCACAGATAACAGGTTTGTAAAGTAAATTTAACAAGTGTAGAGGAATCAACATAAAATAAATTAGAGAATGAAACGCAGAAAAACTAGAAAAAAAGCTAAAATATAATTTTGGTCAAATAAGTGTCTCCTGATCATACATTGAATTTGCAAGGATGGTGATATCTTGAGAATTTTCATAATGCCATTTGCATCATTACATTTTTAATCACACACATCATACCAACCAATCTACACCTTTCTTTCCTCACTGAATTATTTAAAAATTACTGTGCTGTCTCAATGACAGTGGAGTTTGCGGCCAGCAGAAGAGGCAGTTGCCTGATCCTCTTTTGCCTTCATCTGTTATGGTATTACAAAAACTCCCACTGATGTTCAGCAAAATACACACAGAAAAATGTGATCATGAGATGCAGTCACAATAAGAGAACCTCTAATTTTCTATTTGTCATATTCCAAGCAGAAATAGGAAAGGACTCATCGAGTTTGTGATTTAACATTATTTTATCAAGATTTTCCAGGTGACTGTAATAGATTTTGCCTTAGTTTGAATTTTTGTTTTAAGTCCACTTTATGCACATATAGGCTAATTGGGACAAGACCTACAGTTTAGAGTGGGATCTGAACCACTATGTGCCTCCTCTGGGTATCAAACCTAGGACCTCTTGATTACAAGATTATGGCTTTAACACTAAACCATTGGGGAGGTCCCCTGACTTTGCCATACGAAAAGAAACCATGTATCAAAACAAAAGTAGAGTACATGAATTACATGAAAAATAATTATGATAATTTATATTAATCTATAATATAAACACATTTTGAAGGCAACTTACCAATCCCTGGTTGATGAAATATTCAAACAAGAAGACTGTTCCCAGAGCAAGCATGTAATTAAATAGTGCTGGCACAGATTTAAGTTTGTCCACAAACTCAGAAAATATATTTCTACTCAAATCAGCACTTTCGGATGGAGGAGTGCCTGGTGGACTGTCTGGTGGTGTGGGTACGGTTGATGTCTCCACATCGCTGGGCATATCAGTTTTAATTTCAACGCTCGCTCCAATGGGAATTTCAAGATAAATTTCCTTGCTGGAAGATTCGGTTTCAATGGTCAGGTGAGTAGTAGCACTAGCAACAGTGCTAACGGCAGCACTGATGGCAGATTCAGGGCGCACTGCAGATGTACTTTTACTGGCAGCCTTTGGACAACATGCGCCTTGTCCTTCTGGATGCTTAAGCAAGCACCAAAATCTATGGACAGAAAGAATATAAAAGATGAAGTTAAGTTGCAGTGTAAGAAAATGTTGAAATACTGAACAAAGTCTAGCACCAAAAAAAATTCACTTGTAGGGATAATATTAACAAAATAATATATTTTTCCTGCAAGGCCTTTTATTGTGCTTTTCAGTAAATATCCATTAAGGACCTCTGTGGACTGAGCACATTTTTTAGAAAACCCCACCTAAAAAAAACACCAAAAATGCAGGTTTTCCAGGAAACTTTTGCATCATCATGATAGAAGTCATGAATAGTGAACAGATTAGGGTAGAATTCTGAAAACAATGCTTAATAGAGCTTCTAATACCTCCACTGAAGTAATGGCCATTTTTTATGCAGATAATTTTACGCATTTAGTGTTGATTATACTTCACGAAGGTTAGTGTTTTAAAAAGTTTGTTTCAAGTTGAGTTAATGCTCAAATAGGTTAATTGGGGATGAACCTACAGTTAAAGTGGGAACTAAACCTCTATGTTCTTCTATGGATATCAAACCTGGTTTAATGGGTGATATTTAGTGGTTAATGTTGTGGCCTCAGGATAACCACCGCTATGCTATTGAGGAGCTGATTGCACTCAGCATTGATAAAAATAATTACTTGCTTGTTAGAATGATTGGCTGAAATTTCTACGAAGTGCATCCCCTATGTTTGCCATATTATGAGGTAATATACAGCTCCATGCTGGGAGAAACTAGGCACTGTCAACATATCAGTGTTTCAAGGGCAACACATCCTCTAGTGATAGCACAGAAAGACAATTCCACACATGTCAAAAAGCAGCAGCAAAACATCAGGCAAAGCCAGTCATATGTTGTTCAGGATACTATGTTGTTCAGGATTGTCAAATCTTTTTAAACTAACATTCAGAAGATAACAGTTAATACGTAGGTTGGAGATTTAATAGTGGCAACACTGTTTTATATACATCATGAAACGGAATGCTTCTCGCTTATACCACACATTAGTTTGATACCTAAACTACCTCCCAGAAAATGGACTCTTCCCTTCAACACTAGGTGCATGCACACTAATGAGAGGAATAGAGTATCTTTGGAGTTGATATCTAAAGTTGTGCAGTCACAACAATGTTTCCAAAGCAGGAAGAGCAGAGTTGAATAAACATTGAATGTGCCCGCTGTCATACAGAACAACAGTGTCATCATGGTCTTCAAGAGGCATGCGAGGAATCTACATCTGCAACCTGCATTGCGAAAGAAGAGGCGATATATTCTGCTGCAAAAATCCTCTCTTCATTATGCAGGACAAGCTCGGGTGCATGTAGGCCAACCTGTGCTGATTTGTTGTCTCGATGAGGATGGCAGGTGCTCTACCATCCACCATACACCCAGAACTTAAGCCCCTGTGACTTTGATTTGATCCCTAAGGTGAAATCACTGGCAACAATTGGACACAATGCTGGTGACTACATCAAAGGGCTGTAAAAAAAGTTTCACAGAGGCATCTCTTTTGAATCATTTGTAAATGAATAGTCACCACTATTAAATCTCCTACCCATGTATTTTAAGGCATTCGTAAAGAACTAGCTTCATAATGGTGCAAATTTGGATCAGGTTAATAATAAAATAAATACATGAGGCAAGGTAAAAGGTAAAAAGGTAAAGTGCTCCCCTGTGCTTAGCACCATGCCATGAAGGCATATAGGGGGTGTGGGGGTGAGGCAAGTGAAATATTATTTATGGACTTTGATATTGATATCTTACTACAAAAATATGTTACTATGTTTATGTATACACAAAATTCTACATGAACAGCAGTTGAAGCAAGTTAATCAAAGAGATTTCTGTAGACCTAGAATGTTGTACAGTCATGGACCCTGCTGGGTTGTAATGAATACATGGACTTTATATGGAATCGTTACAACCCAGCAGTGTCGGTGACTGTACCATCAAAAGGGCTTTGCACAAAACATGCATGTGCAATCAGAGCCATATTAATCAAATCATACTACCTATGCAAATAAGTTTAAAGATGGCAGCATCAAAATTAGTAAGTGCATCTAGCCTTCATTGTGAGGGAATAATATGTTTAAGTTGAGACCTGTGCAAACTTTCATTGCAGAGTGAGTGGGAGGGATTGTGGATGAGGGAAGTAAGATGCAAATTACATAACAAACCATATAAGCATACCAAATGGAAATGTTTTTAAAAAAGTATCCACTTACGTCAACGCCATCAGAACTTGAACAGATAGCATGAGCAGCAATGAATTCCTTGGTGAAATTCCTCCAGCCGTAAGCCATGCATAGGACACAGCGCCTGCTATGCCTGCACCACCAGTCCCAGATGACCACGTGGAAATGACATTTCTAATTTCAGGAAAAAAGCAATTATATCTTAATAAATTAAATCAATGTGAAAGTAATATGATTTGATCACAATAAAAGTACTTCCAGAACATGATGAAATGGAAGTTATAAAGCTATAATGTATGGTATTAAGGTCTTTATTTTGCACGGAGAATAATCTGAATTAGATCTGTTCTAAATAGGACTGAACAATAGCCACACAAAGAAATCAAACATAAGACTTAACCCATAATGTATTGTGAATTTCCACATAGTTAAAAAAGACTGGCATTTGGAATATTAATTGAATATAGGATACTTCAAAAGCTGATCAATTATTACACAAACAATGACATTGTTTCATCTTCTACTGCCCTGTAAAGAAGTTTTGTCTGTTATATGGAAACTTAATTCATCTGAGATACGAGGGCAATTCGGAAAAAAAACTCCGTTTGGTTATCAATGACAGACACTCAACAGATACAGAACTTTTATTATACACATTAGAAAAGTACAACATTACATTACTTTTCGACTTAATCACCATTCAAACATTTTACAAGGTTTGAAATTCCTTCTGCAAAAAAATTTCTCGCCTGGGAATGAAGCCACCCTCTAACAGCACCGTGCAGCGCATTGTCCTTGTTGAAGCGGTGCGACACAAGCCACTGTTTCATGTGCCTGAAGAACAATTGGGTGACTCAACTCTGTTAATGTTGTGGACACGTGTGTAATTAGCTGGAACAATGTTGTATGTATTTGTTCGGTGCCAAATCTGGGCTATAGGGAGGATTATCATAAACATCCCAAGGGAACTGCTCCAAATGTTCTTGTGTGTGTCCATCGGTGTGCAGGTGAGCATTATTGTCAACCAACACCACACCAGAAGTCAGCATCCCCCGACGCTTGTCAATTTCATTGCTCACTACAGATGGGCGCCCACATCTTGCCACATCATGCACGTCAGTTCGTCCATCTTCATCGTTGTATGACACCTTTACTCATCATGTTTGGTCCATAAACATTGCACAGTTTGCGATGAATCGCACTGCCGAAAGTTTTTTCACACACAGAAATCGTATTACTGCACGAACTTCACATTTGGCGGGATTTTCTATTGTAGCATTCATTTTCAATTATTGTAGAGGACGAGTCAACTGAAACACAGCCTTCTCCTTTCACTTCTCACTGCCTGCTGAACTACTGCGCAGTGCCACAAGACTGACGTCACTATCCCGAGCTATTTCACGCACATGCGCAAACAGAGTTTTTTTTCCGAATTGCCTCGTACAATTAGCTGATTTTTATAGCAAAGGAGACTGAACCAATAGCTTAAATATGAATAACTTATTTTCAGATAGCGAAACAAATTACATTGTACATAAATATCATGTGAAATATATGAATTATTAAAAAATAATCACCTTTCAAAAAAGGCTGAGTAAGATAAAAAGGTGCCTTCTCCCAAACCAGAACCCAATGACGTGCAAACTACACCACAAATAGCAATCCATCGAGCAGATGACAACGCAACAAGCAAAAATCCAGCAGCTCCTAGGATGATGACTATTAGCACCCTTATGCTAGAAAGAAGAACAATATTTTAAGTAAAAAATTCTCAACCATATTTTTTGCAAACACTTGATCATAGAAGTTATGTTTCTTGGCATATATACATATATAATAAGCAAGAAGAAAACAATTATGATACAAATGACTTGAAATGATTGTGTTGTTTAGTGTTACCTGATTTTGGTGCTTTTCCCATCATGAAGAAACCATCTGCACAAATTAAAAATATGACAAATAGCCCCACATATTGTTTTATAAATTTGATCCTGCAAAATATGTGCTTATAAAAAAAATACATATTCTCCCCCTTCTTTTGCAGTAGACATTTGTGAAGAAAATTCACTCAAACAAACATTCTCACAAAACTCCTGAATTTTACTAATTATAGAATACTCTCAATTCACAGTCTTTCCAAATTTCATCTCATATTGTACTGAAATACGCAATCTGCCTGTATGCCCCATATACTGAGAAAGAGATTTTTTTTATCTCTCTAAAATAGAAACCTCTACTATACTGTTAAGTCCCGCACCATGGCCATGAGTTCTAAGGTGCAAGCTTTGGGCGATGGGAAAGTGCAAGTTCAAATCTTTTGGAGGTAGTGTAACAAATTTTCTGAGATTTCAGCCAGTGTATGACCAGTGGTCATCCACCATGATGAGGAAATGTACCATAACCCATTCAGAGAAAACCTACGATGACGACTTGGGTCGACTGACCACATGTCACCCCGAAACTGGATGATCTAACACGTCTGATGGGAGTGAGGCTGGCAGTCTGTAGGTAGGCACTGGCCCTCACAGGCTGTTATACCACGGGTTATTATTATATATTATTATTATACTGTTAAACCTAAATCAGTTCTTCAGACATGTTATCTTCTTCTATGGCCTTTCCACCCATCTGCATCTTCCCTCAATTTTTATCTTCTGAGTAGCTACAGCTTGCCATTCCAAATGTAGTTATTGTTTTTACATGGTTGTTTTAATATTTTTAAAGATCTGCCTTACACATGTATGTCATATTTTCAGTCAGATACTTACTGCACTAGAAATGGGAGAAAAGGAGCTATCATCTTAATAGTAAGAGATGGAATCACATCAGCCAGCAGAATGGCACCGGTTGAGGTAGGGTTGCAGTCTCTTGAACTGTTGGTAACATTTTTAACAGTCTCCCCCTGCAACAAAAAAGGAAATCTGCTAATAAAATTGGTATTCTCTTTTTTCAGCATATCCTGGAATTTTTCAGTTATTTGCTAATTATCCTTTTCTATCTCATATCTATCAGAGCCAATCAGTTTTGATAAGTTAAGGTTATCACCCACTGAGATGCCAGAAACGAGCCACCCCGAACCTCTGAATAGAAAATTGCATGTGCCTTTCCAATGGGTAGTCAGTATATATACTGTGCCATCATGCTGCGATGCGGAACATTTTCCATGCTCATCTGTAGCGGGGCCGAGCATGACACTTCCTGGAGCTAAACGAAGACATGCGGAATTACAAGAGAGTACAAATAAATACGTAAATAGTATCAAAACTTTTCAAACTTACGTGAGTGAGTATATGTTAATCCGGACAACGTTTCAGAGGTAAATACTTCCTCCTTCTTCAGGTCTAACTAGAATTCTAGACACCAGACATGGTGTCACGTGAAATAGTGTTAAATAGGATTATGGTTGAAGGAATTGGTAAAAAATCACTTAAAAATCCTAGTTATTAAAATCGTAAAAATCCCTATCCAGGTAAAACATTCTAAAAAATACTCATATTCAAAACTAAAAGACTAAAAACCAGGTGCCCACATGGCAGCTGAGTAACTCCCGTCCAGCAGTAAGGTGAAGCACTTGGGTAATGGTCTACACGCGCAGAGTTGGAGATTACCTCCTCCCCCACGGGACTGATTCCCCTCAACCACAACGTCACCAATCCAATGAGAATTCGTATTCTTCCCCTACAACTCTCAAAACTTCAGCGGTGACATGAAAACCAAACTTAGCGTAATTTTAACCGGCATTATCCCATTTTCTAAGGAAATGTATCCACCCCTCTAGGCTGGTGTCTAGACTTCTAGTTAGACCTGAAGAAGGAGGAAGTATTTACCTCTGAAACGTCGTCCAGATTAACATATACTCACTCACGTAAGTTTGAAAAGTTTTGATACTATTTACGTATTTATTTTGTATTCAATAGTGAGTAATACGCACTTCCTCATCATGTTATTACAAAAGAGAGCTTTTGGAGATGTGGCAAATGAAAAATTTCCACCCTAGAAACCTGCAGACATCTGGCACAGAAATTCTGCACTTCGGTTCCGTGTGTTTCACTGTAGTAGGTTTTACACCATTTGATTACAATAGAAGCAGACAGCAGAAGTTCTGTTGCTGCATTTCTCCTTGTCTTAGTGGGCATTAAGTTTTAAACAGGAGCTGAGAACTACCTGTTGTAAATCTCACATTCTTGTCTTGCAAACATGACTCGCACACACATGGAACTTGTAGCACGAAACTATGGCAGAGGGTCTACCAATCCAACAGTCAATGCTTTCTTGGAATCTCTTAGAATTTGCACTGAAGCGACAAGCAACACATGTCACTTAGGATTTCACCAATGGAATGCAGGCTTGTGTAGCCTGTCATGCCATTATGGTGTGAAATATTGCGGTTGATTGGCTCGTTCCCAAGCTACATGCATCATATGTTACTTGTTCCTTCGGTCTGAAATCTCCTTAAGTGTCATGTGCATATTCCCTGAAACAGGTTTCTTGCACCTGGACCATATAATTAGATGTGAATAATTTAAATTTTTGAGATGCAGTTTTAGGTCCTGAAATGTGCCTCTATCCTTTAGCATTTGAGCAAAATGCCTCCCCCATCCTGTTCTGTGGAGACATTCAGTGTCAGTTCATACATATCCCATTCCACTTGGAATTCCATGCATGTATGGGGCCAAAATTATTCACTTTGGGAAGAAATACTCAATACCAAGATTTAGAAAATCATAAATACTTGGTAGAATAAAATATTACATAAAAGAAATCAGTATTCACAGCAAATTTTCTCACATGTCTCATGAAATAAATTGGATTCTCTAATGAATCAAAGAGGAAATTGTGTATTCAGTGGTACTGATGTTAATCAAGGAAGATCTATGCCCTTTGCAAGATGGTTGATAATTTTTTTTATGGTACAATTAAAAGGATCTTCTGCCAATGTACACTACAATATAGATAACTTTCAGGTGATACAAGTTCTGTTTGTCACATAAAGTGTCTTCTTCTGTTCAATAATACACAGGGTAATTCAAAAGTCCAGTTTCATAGGACAACTCCATTATTAGTGTACATAGAAAAATACATGGGAACAGGGGAAAATTGTTAACACTAGGTGGGTTTCAATTTATATCATTGGGATTATTGACATATGCACCGCTGAGGCTGTACCCTGAGATGAGACTCAATGGTAGCTGAAAATGCCATGTGAATCATGAACTGATGATGATAATCATAGGCAAAGTAAAAAGTGTGAACACGTGACATGTGCAGTCTCCTCCACCTGTCCACATCAACCCACACAAAAGGGAAAACACGTACAAATGAAAATCTGGCAATATTGCACTTTATACTTTTGGATGGTAAACTCTGTTGTTTCCTGCACTGAAGGAGAAACTGATGGATGTCTGTCTGTCTGTGACTGGCAGAACAGTCAAATTTTCATTAGTGTAGGATGGGGAGGGGCCTGCATTTGTCACATTTTCACATCTTATTTTGCCTCAAATTATGGTTAAGGTATTTTGGATAAAGATGGCAACATGGTATTTTCAGCTCCCATCAAGGCTCATACCAGTGTACAACCTCAAAGGTTCATGCTAGATTAAAAATCCTCAACACTGGATTGAAACCCACATAATTCCAACAACTTTCCCTCTTTTGCATTTTCTTTATGTGTAACAATAATGGAGTTGAGTTGTCCTACAGGATGGGGCTCTTGAATCAGCCTGTACACTGGGAGAAGAAGGATGAATGAAAACATCACAATCCACAAATATATACATACGCCAGTGTGAAAATCAGCACTCAATATGTCATGAGCAGCACTCAGCATAACAACATATCCATAGTTGTTGCAAAGGCCCAGCAGCCAGTACCCCAGCAGATTCCGTTTGGTGCGGGGACCTTCTCCAGATGCAGCTGTCATGGTGCTGCTATCTGTAAGGGAAGACAAGTGATATAAAATATACCAATGCCAATAGTTCAAGTATTTAGTCAAAACCCGAATTCAATAATAATAGCTTATGTGTGAAATGTGAAGTCAGGTGGTCACAAGTAGATTTACCTTAGAAAGAGAAATTATACATTAAAAATGTTGCTTGTTTATGCGCAGATAGGCTAATTGGGACTGAGCCTATAATTTAAAGTGGGATCTGAACCACTGTACAATGTGCCTCCACTGGGGATTGAACGTGGGACTCCTTGATTATGGCAGAGGCTGAAATTATACATGTAATGAGTGTACCAGGGTTATCCACATAATAAGTTCTACTTGGAAATATTGCCACTGCTATGCTGGGCTCACAATGGCATGCATGCTTGCCAAGTTTGTTGAGTCTTTGGAAAGGCATGAATGCCATTTGCAGACATTCAACCAGCATTTAAACATTATGATGTGTGTTTGTATTGTTTAACCCTTCACAAGTCACAGCTGGAAAAGTAACACGATCAGTTGTGCTATATCTGTGAAATACAGGTACAGTTTTATTAGCATATCCATGATTAATTTTTAATTTTCACATTATTTTATTTTTTTAGTCTTACATATAATGATTCTTAAACATCTAAAAACCACTTTTTTAGCACTACATATGATATTTAATGTCACCTTACAAACATTTATATACATCACTCTGTTGTTCATTCTAGTTCAGTCTCCAAATCACCTTCTCTATCTTCTACATTATCACAATCGCCAACAGACCCTTATCACTGATATCATCATAATTCCTGCATTCACTACACTGTGCAGAGAATGGAACAAATGAATTCAGTGTTTTTCCGGATCCTGACAGTCCTTTCTGCAAGCAAACTGTGCTACCATTAACCCGACTAGAATCGGTCACTATGTATCTCCGAGATACAAAAAGCTTCCTAAGCTCAGATCGTGGTCATCTGTATTCAAAGAGGAAACAAGCTACCGAGAAGCTTAGAACAGCATGCCTAATCATTTCCAAGAAAATAAACAATTTTATTTGCATGTGCCTCCGGGATACAGCATGACCAATGGTGGATAAAGAATATCGAGGAATCTGCTGCATGTGTAAAGCAGTCTGTAATCTGTTTCTTGAATGCAAGGAACATGAAACCAAACTTAAATTTGTTAACTCTGTAAGATGTATGGAGAACATGCCATGACTAATGCAATGGTATGGAGATGGGTGTGACTTCAATGAAGGATGTGGAAATGTGCATGATGATCCATGGAGTAGCTAACTGTCTGTGGTGCATACAATTGAAGAAAATATTAGAGAAAACAGACAACATTATATCACTTTCCTGTGTGATTATCCATGGCTTTCATGTGCAGAACAATTTTTTCATGCCATTTCTATATGCTTTGGTGAGCATAGATTAGCGAGTATAGCATAGATGAGATTTTGGTGTTCATAGCACAATAATTAGGTTTCTACAGGTTCATCACTATTTATACTTTTTAAGTAAGGGTTGTTTGTATTGAACCCACACTTTCCTTCATCTTCTGCGTGTGTATACAACATTTCTCTTGCAAGAAGAGTGCCTCCCTAATGGTATAGTGGTAACATCATCACCTTGTAATCATGATGTCCCAGGTTTGATACCAATTGGAGGCACTAAGGCCATGTCCCAAAGGTGCAAGACCGTACTTGAAGCGAGCATCCTCTGAGTATGGTCTTGGAGTGCGGTCTTCAAGTCGTGGACTGGAAGTGAAAGTCTTTCGAATTGTACTTCGACTGCAGCGCCAAATACGATCAGTAGATAGAACTGAGGACACGTTCTTTCCCTCACATTTTAAACACTTGTTTATAACCATAGAAATCACATAGCATTTTCAAATGTTCGTACACATACATTTTCACACATTAGAAGAACTTTAACCAACAATTTGCTGACCCATAACGCATATTTAACCCGTGTTGCTGGCTTTCTATCTCTGCGATTCAAAACAAATGAGCAACGAGTGTGGATATCACGTGGCCTAGTCACCAAGCATCTGTGCTGAGAGCTGCATACTTGCGTGCTTCTGTTCTTGGCGCTTTCGAACTGTAATAGGTGACGTCACTTCCGTCAAAACCACACTTCCAAGTATGTACTTTGCACCTTTTGGACAGAGCCATAGTGGTTCAGATTCCACTTTATAAACTCTAGGCCTGGTTCCAAGTACTGTAGCTATGCATAAAGTGAACATTAAACAAAAACTCAAGCACATGTGAGAGGAACTTTTTGGCAGTGGTGATCTACAAGCATGGTCTTACACAATCTACGGCCCAAGTTCCTTTTGTGTTATCGAGATTTCATCATGCTATGTATGCAATTTTTACAAGGCTCGATTTCGATTTACGTCTGTTAACACATATTACCGAGTTTTAGCGATTACTTACTGCATGTTTTTTTTTTCTTTTGTAATTAGGTTAGGAAGGTCAGGTTTAGTTGTCTTAGCATTAAAATAATATTAGGAAGGTCAGGTTTAGTTCCATTAGGATTTTCATAATAACCCTAAATGCTTTTGGGGTTAGGTTAGGCAGGTCAGGTTTAGTTCTCTTAGCATTAAAATAATATCCCTTTTGCTTCTATCAACAGAGAATACCTTGTCCATGGGGAGCACGCATGCTTGCGTAAGCTAATTTTAAAGTTTTTCTTTAAACATAAGCATCCCTTTTTTGAAATCTAAATAGTTCTCATTACTTTAAGAAAGGTTCAAATTTTGTGTGAAAATGATTGCCAAACTCAGACGATAATTACTATTTCTGCTTCGCAAATTTGAAAACAAATCATAAAACAATTGAAACAGGGTAAGGGTTCTGATTGTTTAATGATTTCTTCAAATTCTCCTAGCAGAGACACTAATTATCGTAGAATTTTGGCTATCATAGTAACACGAATTTGAACCTTCCTTAAAGTAATGAGCATTGTTTGGATTTCAAAAATAAAATATTTATGTTAAAAGAAATAATTACCTTACGCAAGCATGCACCCTTCCCTTGGACAATGTATTTTCCATTGACAAGCGACTGCATTTAGTGATTTTATGTTACTGTTAAGAGAACCAAACCTGGCCTGCCTAACCTAACTACGAAAGCATATATTGAACAAAATCTTAAGTATTCACTAAAACTCAGCAGTATGCATTAACAGAAGTAAATCAAATTCGAACCATGTTAAAATTGCATACGCAAAAAACCAAAGGAACTTGGGCCATACAATTTAGTTTCCCCAAACTTCAAACTTCCATCCACAATCATTTCCAGTATTATAAATATTTAGCTAAGTATTTTCTCTATCCTAGATATTTAAGTATCTGAATATTTTCCTTTACAACTTGCAAAAATCATTATACAATTGGAACAATGGTAAGTTTGAAAGTAGTATTTTACTAGAGCATCACAATAGCTGTCCCCTCAGAAAAAAATATGCACATTTCATGCTTCCAAATGTTCTAAACATGTGAGAAACATCACTGCTCCCAAAAGTTCAGGTGGATCAGTAGATACAGTAGTTCCAATAAATATATTTAGTGACAGGTACATCATAATATGTTATTTCAGTACTATTATCTTGCTTCAATTTGAAATATGTTGCATCTTTTACAAACAGTTCGGCCCTACTCAGAAAAAACTCTTGCCTACAATATTTTAGATGATTTTGCACACTGTACAGAAAAAAGAAAAGCATTCACAGGAATAGAAAGTAGTATGAAAATATCATAGAAGCTTTGGTAACAGTTTCATAGATCGGAGACACATTAAAATCGGATATTTTGTGTATCGTATGGTTTGTACTTACCAATTGTGTATTGCGGAACATAGTTCAAGGTGCCATTATGCATTTTACATGAAAACAAACACTTTTTCTACTAAAATAATGCATTTTTCTAAGTGCTACCGAACGCACGTAACAGTGCGATATCGCTTCTTTTGTTTTCGAATATCATTGTTTCCAACCTTCTTCACCAAAAAAATACCTACTATCATGTTCGTCACGTGTGCAAATTGTACATTATGCACGGGTAGCCCCACGAACCATTTCCGATAAGGTTAGGTTAGGCAAGCATAGTTAAAAAAAAAAAGGTGTTGGAAACACTGACATTTCCCGGTCAAAAAGATACCACGATGAAAGAAAATACCTCGACTAATGTTGTAAACCTTTGAGAAACTCATTTCTGTAAGTAGTTTCGGTAAATGTTTACTATCCTTCGGACACCTGTGGGGCTATGCGTCAATGGTTCATGGGGCTATGCGAGAATGGTGTGTGGGGCTACGAATATTTTTTCGAAATCAATTTTTAACTATTGTAACCTATGTGTGGCCCTACCTAACCTAACCTTACCGGAAATGGTTCGTGGGGCTATGTACGAAATCTGTCCGAAGGATAGTAAACAAGTACCGTAGTTTCTTCTGTAAAAATGAAGAAATGTGTCTCCAATGTATGAAACTATGGTATAATTTAACAATACAGGGAATTTCTCCAATTCGTTTGAAATTTCGGATACTTACTAATTTGGGTCTCCTAATCACGAATCTGCACTTAAAATTTGGCGCTCACGTAAAAATTTGGCGCTTATTTGGGGCAGGTGAATCCGGCCACTTTCTAACATGCCCTTAACAGGGAGTCTATAGATATAGGCGGGAAGCCGGAGCGGAGCGGAGCGGAGCGGAGGCGGGGCCGCGATAGCGGTTGGGGGCGGTAGGTCGATTACCCCAGGGGCGGAGCCCGGAACCGGCGGGAAATTCGGAAATCGAGGGTGTGGAAATAAGAACTTAATTTCGATTATTTTGCTATTTCCACGTGTGAGCGCCAAATTTTGACTGCAGATTCGTGATTAGGGGGCCAAAATTAGTGAGTATGCCGAATTTCAAACAAAATGGAGAAATTCCCTGTATTGTAAAATCGCTCCGAAACTATTACCGAAGCTTTGATGATTTTGAGGTAGTCCTTTTTATTCTTTATCTATGAGTGAAGTTCTGTTTTTGCGTGCTTTTTGTGTTCAATACCCTACAGGAAAAAGAAATTAGAAAAAATTAAAGCAACCAAATCTAACTGACCTAACCCACTCAAAACATTATCAAAAATTCCTACTCTATTTAGTTTAACCTACTACAGTACCATAAAACATTCAGTAGTACCACGCCCCCAAAGATATATTGGGGTAATTTAAACCATGTACAGTCGAATTCAAGGATATGTTGATGCAAATTGCCCAAACTAGTTTCATTCACCTATCTTTTACATCCTATGTACTTTCACAGGACGATTTTTATTACAACTATCGAACCTCACACTGCATAAAATTAAGTCACTGTAAATGGTGAATAATTTTAGTACACGCTCATTTTAATCGACCATATCTCAATTTCAACCCACTGTAAAAGTAAAGGTGTTAAAAAAGTGCATTGTATTCTCAAAAAAGTTATGTTTATGGTATAACCATAAAGAATCAAAGTGTGGATAGGCTTGCAACATACAATTGCCGGGTTTCAATCGAAGAATAGGTTAACATTAGTTTGTGCTAGCATTATATTTTGTTTTACCCCACGAATTGTATGTAATTGTTTTTGCTATTGGGTTGAAATATTTGTATTTTCAAGAATTACTAATACAATACATGATAAACCACAACGGCTTAGTTTCATATGCAATGGCATTTTCCATTTGTGAATTCATACTCAGTTTTCATTTTCAAAATTGTATTACGGGCACAAAGCAGTTTGTTTAAAGTTACCATTACTTAACTAACTCACCATAATGCAAGAATTCAAGCATTTTTACTTATATTTGTTTATGAGGGCATTACTGATGTCAGTCTTCTCTTTAAAGCTCTTTCCTACGTTCACAGACTACCACCATTCAGTTACATAAAATCGGTATTAAAAAGACTGCTTTGTTCAGGTTGGAACATAAGCTCACTTCACGTCTTTTGAAAGCGGCCGCGTTGTAGCCAATGTCAGAGAGCAGCCAATGTTGTCGTCACAATTTCCCTTTTAAAGGTGAAATATTTCCCTTTTTTTCCAATGTATCCTGTTTCATCCAAACTTTCCCTTCATCTTAGAAAAAACACTAAAAAAACTGATGTCGACATCACAACTTAATAAATTTGTATTATTGTCGCTAACATTACGATTTAGTAATAATAATAATAATAATAGAACTATTACTATTATTTCCACTTGTTCACAGAGAACAATTCGCAGAAATATTGAAATTGAATTATTAATAGATTAAAATAAGGAAGGAAAAACGAGTAAATGAGTGATACCAATATCAATATGTTTATTATTCATTAAGCATTATTTATCAGTATTGTGTAAGGCAAAGTTCCCCGTGCATGTTGCACCGTGCCATGCATGAAGGCACATTTAGGGGATGTGGTCAGTGGCGCAACCACAGAGGAGGGGATTGCCCCCAAACTTGGACGGAATATTATTAATGCAATGCAAATGATCAGAGAGAGAAGTAAGATCAAATATGTACTTAAGACTTGCTGCTGAAAAGTTTTATCTTAAATGCATTAATAATTGTTTGGAGGAATAGGATCACGTACATGCGAAAGGCAATCTATAACATTATTATTGTTGGTTCCTTATGAGATGGACGAATTGATTATGTAATGTATTTAAGTAATATGTTTTACACACACACACACACACACACACACACACACACACACACACACACACAGGGCCGTATTTAGGAATCTGTAGATCCCTAGGCTGAACCTGTGGTGCGGGCCCTACCGGGAGGAAATGATTTGAAAATAATATTTTAATTTTAAAAATAACATACTGTAATTTTAAGTAAACATGTTACACAAATTTTTTGAAAATAATATTTCAATTGAAAATAATATTTTAATTTTAAAAATAACATAGGGGAGAGTCGTACAGTATCGGCCAATTGTTAGTTCGGACATTTGACGCTACACAGCAGTAGTTCACGGGAGTAGGAGGGAAGGGTAGAGTAAGGTGGGGTAAGACTGCGCGGCGGATAAGACTGCGCACTGGTTTTTCGAGGTGAAAATCACACACAGTTGGCACCACTGCGCCACCGTTACTTCGTCCAAGATGGTAGCTAGCTGTGGACAGTGGTGAAGATACGTTTGAAATTCGTTGTGCTGAGAGAGGTAAGTGAAAAGATTTTGAGGGTGTTTGCTATTTATTTTGGTACTACGTGTTTTGAGTACTACATCACTGTGAATGTATACAATATTACGATATTGATGGATAGAAGAAGCTGTGTTAAGAGTGGCCTGGAGGTTGGCATGAAAAAAGTTTTCCTGCCCCGGCGCGATACAGACACACCTAGCGACATATCAGGGAACTAGCAATTCTTCTCGCTTGTTTGGTTTGGTTTGATTTGCTGTTTTAAGTCCACTTTATGCACAGTAAGGCTAATCTGGACTGGACCTACAGTTTAAAGTGGGATCCGAACCACTTGTGCCTCCACCGGGTATCGAACCCGGGACCCCTTGATTACAAGTCAATGACGCTACCACTACGCCATGGGGAGGCCCCCTTCTCGCTTGTGTCCTAAACTAGAGGAAGAGCACAGGCGGGGGGGCAGAGGACCTCCCCCCCATGGTAGAAAGACTTGCCACCATGTCTCCCCCTGCCTTCACCACCCCCTCCCCTTCGTGACCGCTGCGAAAGGGCACCATCTGTTTCATTTCATTCTGGTTCCGGCTTCTTTCAAGATTTCTCCACTGGCAAAATATTCACTGCATGGGAAGTGGCCACGGCAAACAGTCAGGGCCTTCACAAATGAGATTTGGATTGAATAAATTTTGTTGATTACAGTGGCTGCTATAATTATGTAGAATTTCTCTTTGTGAGGTTGAGATTATAAATTGAGAGTAAAGAAGGAGGTAGAGATTATCAGTTGAAAGTAACGACGAATCAAGTAAGAATAACTAATTGAAAGTACGCTGTGTAAATGTATAGCATACCAGTGGCAGTGATAACAAGACAGAGGCATACTAGTCGCCATTTTCTTTTTCATTTTTTGTAGGGGATTTCGTGTTGATACAAAATTTGTATCTAATAGTAATTAGCACAAAAAATAGTAACAGTTATTATTTTAACTACTACGAACAGTGCTGATAATAATTCGAGATGGACGGGAGCGAGACTATTTCGAATTTAAAGGAAAAAGTCTCGGATATGTGGAATGACCTAGGGATAATCAGAAGAGGCGAAAGACAAACCAATGGAACAAAATGTACAACTACAGTAGTAGCAATGATGTAAGGTAACGAATAGGTAAACATTGAACTTACACTTTATGTATTACCCATCTTAAAAACAGCTCAAACGTATTTGAAACTTTCTACATTTTATCATTTTGTATCATTATGACACGTGCTTCCCTTCGAACTAATATTTATTGTTGTTAATTTCCTTTCTCGTTGCACAAATGTTTATTGCTCTTTCCAATTCTAGAAATAGTTTTAATGTTATTCGTAATACCTTTAATTTGCTGCGTGATTTTTGTGTTATTTAATATTAAGACCTATTACTGATGATGTCACAGAATAGTGACTCACCTGTATGTATATATCTTGTAAGACCTGATGCTATGGTAATTATGGACTGTGTTTAGTTTTTAGCATTGGCTTTCGCACCCCTCAGGATAAGTCACGTATCATATCTGGTCTTCTTGCTCCGAAATAACTACAAGTATTACGGTCACAATGGCAGTCTTACGGATGACGTCAAGATGGAATGTTGACTTGAATCCGAACAATTGAAATGTAACACCACCGAGAGTGTAGATACGTTGATTGATTGGTTGATTATTTTTCGTCGCTTTCTGTCACTTTTGGCTAATCACGACATAAAATGGTGATTACATGGAATTGATGAAGGGGTACTCGCAAAGAACATCCGTGCCCTGGCAACTTATAATCCCCACCTCCCCATTTCTTTCAATTGATAATACGCACCTCTCCATTACTATCATGAGTGAATATATTTTACAGTATTTTTCAATAGCTGTTAACTCGACATAAATCGTCTTTACTGATTTGAGTTGATTTTTGTTATTTAGCGTCGCTTTCCCGTCACTTTTGGCTAATCGAGACGAGTTTAAAATCCTTTTTACACCACAGTAAACTATCTTATGAACATGGACGTCCGCAGGATCTTTTTAAGGGTGGGGGGGGGTCAAAGAAGGCAGATTTTCCCCATGATAGTGATGCCCGCTCAAAAAACATTATTTCAGTCTGAAATTATCACGCTCCTTAAACACAATTATAATGAGTAACATAAATTACTGTGATGGAAATTAAATTATCTGTGAAAGATATATATGTAATTATTATGTGGACATTCATTCTCCGGTAGGGGGGATATGACCCCTCTTGCCCTCCTTGTATATAAAGCAGAGGAAATATACCATCTTGCGTGAATAATATATTGTTAATTTCATACAGTGTTTATCCTCTGCATATGTTTCTAATTATACATTTTCGTAGTTGAAAATTACACGTTTGACACGTCTGTATTTGTATTTTATTTTCTGCTTCTGCCACATTTGACAATTAGCGACGAGGAGGATGAATGAAGACACGCACGCACGCACGCACTCACGCACTCACTCACTCACTCACTCACTCACTCACTCACTCACTCTCTCTCTCTCTCTCTCTCTCTCTCTGTCTCTCTCTCTATGTCCAGGCTGATATGCGACGGCTGGAACGTGGAACCTTCCATGGTCAGACCATCGGGCAATTCTTATAATCTTCAAGTCCCTTTGTGCAGTTCTCATCGTTGAGTTCACAGCAGATATAATGGGCCAAGGTTGATCTGTTTGGTCTATTTTACTTCGCCTTTCTGCCACTTCTTACTATTCGCGAATATGGGAGGGAATGAGTGATGATATGAAATTGATCAAAGAACACCCCCCCCCCATGCCC